>NC_141072.1:54091710-55481710 GCF_041138505.1 Cibotium barometz | reverse complement strand
AACATACAACAACCAAAATCGGAGAGACCTTTCTACATTCCTCCCAACTGTTTAGTAACCTGTAGATCAAATCCCATCTCTTATCCTCCCATACAAATGAAGATTGCTCCCAAGAAATATGATACCCCAGTTGCAAACATGCAGAGATTATGGCCCTGGAGGTACAGCCCTTAGGGGACTACTTTTTTATAGACTCCTATCCAGACTTTCTATTGGCTATAGTAGAGTCGATGGTTTCTCTAAGGCCCACTGGGCCCTAAGGTTGGGTTCACAATCAAGCACCCAGTCGAGTAAGGAGACAAGCACTTTTAACAGACAAAACAGTGTCCACGATCGCTCATGGTTATGAGGTGAGCCACACTCGTATTGACTTATGGTGGACGTGGACAGATCTACATTCAACTTGGCCAAAAAAACAATTGTCCTTACTTCACGTTCTAGCCATTCGATGAATACCCTTCCTTTAAATCAACTTTGTGTTGTCTATTACTTGTAAACAAACTACTTCCTCTCCCCACTCTCCATCCAATTGCCCATTGAGTTGCATGTTAACCTTGGATGACAATCATTTGTGAACCCAATCTACACCTCATTACAAATTGGAGCATCGCCCATTTGTGCCCAATTGGCACGCTTCACATACTCAGTGCATTCCATCCACTTTTAAATTTCGCAAACCTGTAATAACACTTTGGGCTTATATATTTTTCGATAGCCTATTGAATATTAACATGTCCAATACATTTTAGGCCAAATATCAATATCTTCAATCATACATGTATCATGTGCAAGCGCTATCGCCTTCATTTCACGCATGCTTATATTTTTCGATAGCCTATTGAATATGAACATGTCCATTACATTTTAGGCCAAATATCAATATCTTCAATCATACATGTATCATGTGCGAGCACTATTGCCTTCATTTCACGCATGCTTACATTCAATGTAAACATTCTACCAGCTAATGTTTCCCTTTGCAAAAATTAATGGGGGAGGAATTTAAAGGATATGCGAGAGGGCAGTTTTTCAGAGGGGGGTTGTTTTTTTTGGGGGGGGGGGGGCATTATGCACATGCATGTGTGGAGAGTGTGCACATGTGAGCATGAATCTGTGTATGTACTCTATGCAAGTAGGTGCAAGTGTGTGTTTTTCATTTTTGGTTGTTTTTAGTTTTCTTTTAAGTATTATCGAGTATTTGTATATGTTCAATTGATAAAAAGTGCTATGCTACAAATGTTACAACACGGTTTTTAGGTTTTGGCTTAACATGTGGTCTCATTGAGTGAAGGCAGAGAGTCACTTGCCCATCCACAACGAAATCCTTGACATCATTGGCATGGACTTTTTTGGTGCACTTGATTGAA
The DNA here is from genome assembly GCF_041138505.1 of Cibotium barometz. Classification (NCBI taxonomy): domain Eukaryota; kingdom Viridiplantae; phylum Streptophyta; class Polypodiopsida; order Cyatheales; family Cibotiaceae; genus Cibotium; species Cibotium barometz. The sequence continues at coordinate 55,480,343 of NC_141072.1, read as the reverse complement.
CTTTGTCTTTCTAGTTCCAACTAGCTAGTTGGTGCTTGGCAGGGCACACATAGGTATTATGGGGTCGTGGTGTAGCTCTATCTGGATGCCTTTTAGCCTCCTTGGTTTGGCATCTAACGGCGTGGGTGTAGAGGCTTGTGGTGTATGTATTCTTGACTTCAAAGCCCAAATGTAGGGATTCCCTTCATAGAAGCCTTACGCTTTTGGTTGGGACCGCTATGTTGGGCTTGAATTAGTGTTTGAGGCTCGCTACTTGACTCTCCTTAGCATTGGAGATTGGGATGTAGTGCGTAAGGGTTTTGGGACCCAAATGGAAGGATTTCCATCATAGAAGCCTTGAGCTTCTAACATATTGGTGAGGATCCAATGGGGCTCATCGTCTTCCATAGGGGCACCAAGAGATGCAAGTTCATCTGATGCTCCTGTTGTTTCAAGTCACACAATGTATCTTTTTCTTTAACTACATCTTCTTTGGTTAAGTAGTTGTATCATACAACTTCACCAATGCATCCCATGCATCCTTGGGATTATATGTATCCTGAATATAACATCCCATCTGTCACATAAATCGAGAAATAATGCAACACTTTGAATGCCCTCTCTATCTAGTCCCTATGTGTTGTAAGCTGAGTTAGAGTTGCATTAATTGGTGGAACCCTTGGCTCTATCTCCTCACCTGTCTCACCACCAAATTCCAAAGTCCTTTGCCTTTTAGAAAGTTCGTTATGCGATACTTTCAAATCTAGAAGTTGTTTCTATCAAGCTTTTCCCCAAAAATCTTATATAAACCATCACTTATCTTGATATGCACAATGTTCACTCAGTATACCAATCAATCAACTCAAACATGTGCACACATTCCATAATTTTTATGGTGACTTAATCCGAAACTCATGGAGCAATTCTTAATCCTAAAAGTAAACTCTATGCTAGTCAAGTTAGAGGCCAAAGAAATGGCTTTTTAATGCTTTTATGTTACTTAAATTATGATAAACTTAGGGATTAAGTCCATAAATTGGATATTGATCTGAATGATAGTTATTCTATCATATTGTATTACTAAACCTTATGCATTTCAAAATTATTGAAAATTATCAGTAATAGCAAACAGAGCTATGGTAAAAAATTTTAAAATTAACACATAAATTATTTTTATGCATAATGTGAAAAGAGGACTTCCTACCGTATTCTAGGATTAGTCATCCTAGGTTAAATGAATAATTCTCATCATATTCATGGAAATTTAATTTTTAATGTTTATTCATAAATAGTTAGTTAGAGAAAAAGAGGAATTTCTAGTAATTTCATTTTATGATAAAAGAGGAATTTCCATGATAATGAAGATCCATGTATTCCAATGGAGAAAGAGAAAATTTGGATATTTTATTTAAAATTAAAGAAGAATTTTAGATAAATTATTTTTATGCACGAAAAAATTAAATGATAAAAGAGGAATTTCCATCATAATTGGAATTCAATCATTGAAATGAGAAAAGTGGCATTCTTAGTATAATGGAATTAATGGATATTTTATTTAATTTTTAAGATAAATTTTAGTTAAATTTATTTTTATGCATAGGAAAAATTTAAATGATAAAAGAGGAATTCCCATCATATTCGAAATTCAATCATTTAAATAGAAAAAGAGAAATTCTTGGTATATTTGGAATATTGAATATTTTTATTCAATTTAAAGAGGAATTTTAGATAGATTTGTTTTATGATGAAAGAGGAATTCCCATGATATTTGGATTGCACTCATTAAATGAGAAAAAGAGGAATTTTAAGCTTATAAAAAAAATAGATATTGGTATTTAGTTAAAAGAAAAATTTTATGATATTTAAGAAAAGAAAGATTTGAACTAATTTTTGGTGTCAAAAGATAAAATTTTACCATAATTCTACCTAGGGAATTAAGGTTGAGACATTAAATGGTAGAAAGAATATATTTAGATATTTTAATTGGTTAAATCACTAAATTGGTATTTAACCAAAAATAAATGTTTATCGGAAGTTAAACCTTGTTAAGACTAAACCGAATGATTTTGGTTAGACTACGAGAGGGACGGACAATAAACCTACTTGTCCATCTCTCGATCTGAATCAAGCAAAAACTTCATGTGACTGATTCCAGTTCCTAAATACAAAGAATAGACTACCATTGAACTAAACTAGTTTTCCTTCGATCGAAATCACCAAGACTCTAGTTGGACAAGTAGTAAATGATGGGTAGATAACCTTGATGAGAGATCAAGGATTCTCATTATGAAACTAGGAATTATGGAAAAAGGGGTTTTGTGGAACCAATCTTAAACTGGGAATTTTCCTTGCATTGGAACCTCTGTTTTTCATTTAAAGGATTGTTTTATGCCAGAATGCTGGAGAAGCATTTGGCATGTGTTTTACTAAGAGGAGGTTTGTTTTGCAACAGCTGGCGAGGAGTCGTCGAGGGACGTCGCTCGGCGGCAAAGCTTGCTGGGGTCTTGACCAGCCTCGGTACGGTTAAAATGGTGTGCTTCCGGTATGATGGACGAGGACCGACGAAGCGGTCAGTAATAAGTGAAGTGCTAGGACACCTAAGGAGGATCCTAGAGGGTTCTGACCACGTGATGCACGGGCTCGCGGTTGCTAGGACACCCATGCGTGCGTTGAGGAAGATTCGGATGGACTAAAGAGAAATTTTTGTGAATCAAATTTTGGATATTGGATCTTGTTGGTTGGCCAGCTGGTCTTCAACGGAGAGTCCAGAGGACACATCTTGTAATACAATGGACTCAGAATTTTGGAGGATGATGATCAATAATATTATGATTTCTATTAAAGGATTGTTTTAAAGCCAGCCAAATCTGTTATAAATGGCAATTTCATATTGGGTGTGTATGTGGTATGCCTACCTTAATTTTTGCATGAATCGTCGGCGGCTAGGGGGCCTGGGAACTCTTTTCCTCAGTACCCGGGCAAATCATAACCAAATCTTTATAAAGGAATCCCACCAATACAGTGGTCGGGTGGTTGGCTAACCCATGGGCCGGTTGGATCGGAGGATTCCTGTTGCGAAACAATTAAGATGCGATTAATTACGTTAGTTAGATTAAGTCCTGAGAAGACCTTGATCTGTGGGAGGTCAGATGGCCATCCAAGAACGTAGATGAGATGCACCTTCTCCTTGAGCGAGCCTCGGAGATAGGTTAGTTGCCAGTAACTCCTTGGGCCCCTCCTCAAACTCTTACTCTCTTTTTGTCTACACTAACCCTCTCATTAAACCTATATGAGGACTTAAGCTTAGGAGAACTAACACTCATTAAACAAAATACTGAACGTGATGCTGATCCCACTATCATCATGGGAATTTTTCGAGGGGACGTAGTACTAACTGATCCTCAGGATATTTACTTTTATCCCTTGCACTCGATTGTGCTCAACCTTTGTAGTTGGTGTCAGGTGCTCCAGAACTCCGAAATCCTAGACAACAGCGTCGATAAATTAAACCTGTTTGTTCCAGATGATATTCCTGACACACCGGCCAACTACGAGGTTGTAGCCCAAAGTTATCAATGGATGATAAGCCATGGGTGGCTAGAGGTAGTAGACAATACTCACCGGCACTTAAACCTATGTGAATCCTCTTTATATCATCCTTTTGGTATTCTAAAACTATATCATAATATCTACAAGCATCCAGAAGCAATGTTAACCAATGTCCTTTACACTTTTGATAAAACACATATTGAGTATCCTAATATAAATCCTGAGGATATAGCTGAGCTCCAAGATTTTATGTAGCTCCACAAACCTAGCCACCCACCCCCAAGTTTAGGCCATGGTTAGGAAGAAACTTCAAGTTCATCATTTAACCCTACTTACCCTGTATATTCTAATGTTGCCAGTAAATTACTTAATCCATATCCAAATGCTCCGCCTACTGTGACAAGTCTCAAGCAGACTGTATTTTTTCTACTCTTTCTCAACCCTTAGAATTTCCCACTAACAATCTCGCCCTCGAGGAGGTACCAGCACCACCTGACCCGTCTCCCCCATGGTAAACTCAGGAGGTACGTCACACTCTCCCACAAGACACCATTGAATCTTTTATTGATGATACTATTCTTGAGTCCTTGTCTGCTCTAAGAGTACGAAGGATTCATAAGAGCTGGGAATCCACTGCTAAAACCAAAACTTATGTTCAAGGTGTTAATGCAAATAACACCCTTTGAACCAACACGACAAATTTTACCAGAAGCATACTCAGATGTCACACCGACAAAGCAACCCCCTATGTACCGTACCCTCTCCGAGCACCTCGACTGGAATTAGAAGTGCTCCTGCCTTTGGTGCTGGAGAGGGCACTTTATGGTCTAACGTGGCACGACACACCAAGTTAGCAACTCCACAATTGGCCGATCTGTTGGAAATAAGAATTGTGACATTTATGATCAGTTTTGCTTTCGCAGATGGAGGAAGACTCATCTAGTCCACACAAGAGGGGGGTACACAACATTTATCACATATGATGCAAACCCCAAGCTGGAGGATTTTGGCATCGAGCCAGATTGGAGAAAAGAGTACCTCAAAATCTTGTATTATAGCCATGAATATATGTGTGCGCCACCAACTCTCAAAGAGTGGATCCCTTGTACATGCCACTGAAGAGAAGATGGACACCTTTGGAGTTTCAAGAGGCCAAGCAACGGGATTCACATGTATGTTATAACTTCCCCATCTTCATGCCAGCCACATTTATAGATATAGGAGAGCAAAGGAAGTAGATGCTGAATTGGATATAGGCATGGCGCTGTATCCCGGACCCGGCAATAGTGGCCAGCGTTCGATTCCCAAAATTGCTCGTAGTCCTGATAGATCAAGCCAAGGAAATGTATGATGGATATGATGCTGAGAAGCTGCAGTTCGACATGAATTAAGGACCCTGTGAGACAGAGGCATGATGTTGTATTATCATCACCTAAGGTGTCTTCCAACCTATATGCATGTCACATTCAAAGACATGGTCGACACGGGTTCTGGAGATCACACTCGGCTTTTAGAAGAACCCTGAAAAAGCTTCAATCACGTCATAACTTCTATCGTCCTCATGAGCTCGGTGACCAGGTCTTTCGATCTTGGTAATAGGTTTTGAGGATAGAACCTACATCAGGTAGGGGGGATGTTAATCCCATTTTGGATTAACAAATATGCTCCTCTGTTTGAGGACATTAGTAAGTTTCATGCAAAGGCACTATAAAAGTTGTACATTATGAGATATTGGCCACCCAAGGCCTTAGTTAAGTAAGTTTTGGGCACCCAAGTGTGAATAAGGGCCAATTATATATAAGGCATTTTTTTATAATGAATGGACACAATTCCCCCTTTGTGCTATCGAGAGCTCTTGCCTTTTGTCTTGAGAGAGAGATTGAGAGAGAGAATTCTAGCGCTTGTGCCTCTTCTATACTTGTATGTTGCATGCTTGTGCTGAGGAGTGAGAGTGATTGCCTTATGTGGTGGTGTGAGCGACTCTACGGTGACAGTGTGGAGGTGGAGCTTGGAGGATTGGAGCTTCTCAAGTGAGCTTGGAGACCTTAAGGGACACAAGTTCCAAGCATTGATAAGTGCCCTATGACAATTGTGTTTTATTGCTCTTCCCTAAGGTGAATGCATTGAGTTCCCTCTTGGAGGTGTGGTAGCCCATAACAATTAGTAAGAGTTGTTACCACCGAAGAGAACTCTTAAGGCATGCTCTTGATTAAGATCGCAATTGCATCTTTCTCATCCCCCACGGGTGCCTTCATACCTGTAAGTTGCATCATAATAATCTTCATCTTACCTACATGCTTCACAAATGAGTCTTTGAACTCCATGTCAAGTCCATAGAATTGTATTTTCAGATTTATTTCTGAATTCTTTGCCCTAGCTCCAAATACTTTGTCTACCTCATCCCAGGCTTCTTTGGCATGCTCCTTGTTGGTTGATATGATGAATGATGTTATCCCCAAGACTTAACCCAATGATGGCCATGGATTTTCTATCCTTTTTTATCCATTCTTTTACTTCATAATCACTCCCTTCCTCAAGCTCATCTCCATTTACTCTCCCCCAAATCTCCTTTTGCATGAGTAGATACATAACCTTTGTTTGACATTTGACCATTGAATTTATCCACTAAGATTTGACTGGCCATGGCTCAATGAGGAGGGTCTTACCACAAGCTCATACACTTGCTTGGGCAGTGTCTACTTTCATACAAAAATTAGAAGAGAGATTTGGGTCGCCTTAGTCACTAATCATTGATTAATTATAATGATCCAATGTTAACCCCCAAAGTAATGAAGGTAGAATTTGAGCAAACAATTGAAGAGGTTATGCATACAATTGAACCAAGCACATTTGGGGAATGAAATAGCAGTAGAAGAATGTGAGATTAAGTCTTTATTAATTAAGATTAGGAGTACTAATTTTGGATTATGGCGTCTATGAAAATCTCCCCAAAAATTGCCAGTAGGTCTAGATCTCTTCCCACAATCCACCATTTGCAAAACTGTCGTGTTCATGGCTTCCAAAAACCCCCTCGACCCATGTGGAATTAGGCAATGGTTACACGAGCTCATCAATAGGTCAAGTTTCCCCAAAAAATGAAGTGCCACGCGGTTGCAGTAACTCTTGCACGCGATTCAACATGAATTCCTTTAATTTCACTAGGTCACAACTGCGCCCTAGAGTGCCGAATGCCCTCGTAGAAAATTGTGAGCAATGGCATAGTGTGTTGGCAATGCCAAGCTTTCAATCGATTGTGTATTTTTAGCCAAGTGAAAAGAAAAGGATAAGGTTGCTAATAACTATGATTAGGACTAATGATGATGTTAATATTTGCTAATGCTTAGTGTTAGGAGTGAAAATGAGGTGCCTTGGCTTTGATACCATGTTAATAGAAGTGGATCTGAATAGGATGTGTGTAAGATTCCTCCCCAGCCCCTCAAGATGTCCAGTTTCTTTTCCTATAATCAATCCCCTTTTCAGAATAATAAAAGAGAGAGAAAATGTTCTAGAGAGATAGTTCAGTTTTTAGAAATCTTTGCATGAAAAAATATCCCTTCTTATTAAAATAAATTCTCCCGAAATAGAAGTTTGAAAAGAAATTCCTAAGGTGCATCAGAAATAAATTATAATGTGCACAAAAGAGACCTTAGCCTAAGGGCCCCTGTTTTCAGAAAATTTTGGATTAAGGTCCAAACAAAGGTTTGATAGGCCAATGAGATTAGTACAAATCTAGGAAGGAGATAAATTGAAGAATAAAAGAAACCCCTCCCTCCCAAAAAAAATGAATAAATACTCACATAAGATGAAGAGTGGCATAGAGAGAGAAAATGTTCTAGAGAGATAATTCAGTTTTTAGAAATCTTTGCATGAAAAAATATCCCTTCTTATTAAAATAAAAGGGGATAGAGAGAGAAAATGGGGATTGAAAAGGTTGCTAATAACTATGATTAGGACTAATGATGATGTTAATATTTGCTAATGCTTAGTGTTAGGAGTGAAAATGAGGTGCCTTGGCTTTGATACCATGTTAATAGAAGTGGATCTGAATAGGATGTGTGTAAGATTCCTCCCTAGCCCCTCAAGATGTCCAGTTTCTTCCCCTATAATCAATCCCCTTTTCAGAATAATGTTTCTACCTGTTTTGGCATAGAGAGAGAAAATGTTCTAGAGAGATAATTCAGTTTTTAGAAATCTTTGCATGAAAAAATATCCCTTCTTATTAAAATAAATTCTCCCGAAATAGAAGTTTAAAAAGAAATTCCTAAGGTGCATCAGAAATAAATTATAATGTGCACAAAAGAGACCTTAGCCTAAGGGTCCTTGTTTTCAGAAAATTTTGGATTAAGGTCCAAACAAAGGTTTGATAGGCCAATGAGATTAATACAAATCTAGGGAGGAGATAAATTGAAGAATAAAAGAAACCCCTCTCTCCCAAAAAAATGAATAAATGCTCACATAAGATGAAGAGTGGACTAAGGACCAAAGAAAAGAATTAAAAAACTGAATTTTGACACCTCAGTGTGGGGATCTCCCCTCATGAAGTAGGCACCTTTTTCTCATCATTACCTCCAATTTTTAATCAATAAAATGAGATATTTTCATCTCTCCTCTCTCTTGTTTCAAATCTAAATCCAAAAAGCAAGCTGAACTAACCCAAAAATGGTAAAAAAATTAACCAAACTGATCTGAAAAATTCTAGAATCAGTTTGCTTGGTTAGAGGCTCACTTTTTCCTATAAATAGAAGCCTCCCCCTTTTGTAAAAGCTTAATGGTCTTTACCCTACTCCTATCCCCGAGCCATCTACATTGAATTTTTTAATAATTCAATTGTTTTTGGCCTAATCCTCTTCAAAGTGAATTGGTGGCACTATTGCTTCAAACAAGAGTAGAGCCCTCAATCTCTCAAGCCAAAGGAGAGCTTACAAGCTCCATGTAAGCTAATTTTCTTACTTTGTTTACGAATTTTAAGAAAAAATCTATGGTTTTCTTGATTTTTATGTTTTGCAAATGATTGAATTAAATTCAAATGCTATGCCTTTGATGAAAAGGCCACCCCCTTCTCTTCTTTACATTCCAACCTTTCTTAATCCTAAAAAGATTAATTAAGTGATTAATTAAACTCTTCTTATTGTTTACTCTCTTGAATTTAGAAAATTATGTAGATTAGAGTTCTATAATTCTAAATTGGGTTAATTAAGTTAACTGAAGAAAGATAAAAATAAGAAATGGTCAGCCATACAAAGGAGGTTATGGCAAAATTTTCCAGAATTTTGTGAAAAAGAAAGTTTGTTTTTATGTTATTCCAAAAGAGTAATGCCCACCATTTTTGCATCTAAAAGAAATATTCTAATTACTCCATGTACATATTCACCTATGAATATGCATGGATATCACTGATATTAATTATTAAATTTGATTTCTCTGCATAGAAAGATGCATAAAGGAAATTTTTTAATTACAAAAGTGTTATTCTTATTAAATTTGATTTCTATGCATAGAAAGATGCATAAAGGAATTTTTTTATTATAGAAGTGTTATTCTTATTAAATTTGATTTCTATGCATAGAAAGATGCATAAAGGAATTTTTTTTAAATTACAAAAGTGTTATTCTTATTAAATTTAATTTCTATGCATAGAAAGATGCATAAAGGAAAATTTTTATTATAAAAGTGTTATTCTTATTAAATTTGATTTCTATGCATAGAAAGATGCATAAAGGAAATTTTTAATTAAAAAAGTGTTATTCTTATTAAAATTGATTTCTATGCATAGAAAAATGCTTAAAGAAATTTTTTAATTAAAAAAATGTTATTCTTATTAAAATTGATTTCTATGCATAGAAAGATGTATAAAGGAATTTTTTTATTATAAAAGTGTTATTATTATTAAATTTGATTTCTATACATAGAAAGATGCATAATGAAATTTTTTTAACTATAAAAGTGTTATTCTTATTAAATTTGATTTCTATGCATAGAAAGATGCATAAAGGAATTTTTTAATTACAAAAGTGTTATTCTTATTGAAAAGATGCAGGGAAGAAGAGAGCTTGAGCTCTTGCAAGCACACACACACTCACAAAACCCTAAAAGAGAACACATAACATGAGAGGCTGAAAATTTTCTTCTTCTTCACACAACACTCAACACACCATATACAAAGATAAGAGTACACACTATATAAAAAGGTACTCAACCAAATACATACTAGGGTTCTCTATAGTGTGAACCCAACTAAAATCCACTGGCGCTATAACAACTATGCCAATAGTGACAAGATATTCAGAAATCTTGTCAGACCATGCTCTTGGTGCTTGTTTTAAGCCATACAAGGCTTTCTTCAACCTGCAAATAGGCTCGAGGTGACTCACATCCTCATAACCAGGTGGCTGCAACATATACACTCTTCCTATAAATCCCCATGCAAGAATGCATTCTTTACATCCATCTGATATAAAGACCATTGCTTTGACGCAGCCACTGCTATCACAACTCTCACTGTTGCCATCTTGGCAACTGGGCTGAAAGTTTCCTCATAATCAATGCCATATGTCTGCACATATCCTTTGGCTACCAATCTAGCCTTGTACCTGCTTATGCTTCCATCACTGTTATGTTTTACTTTGTACACCCACTTGCATCCAATGGCTTTCTTGCCTTCACGCAATTGCACTAAATCCCAAGTCTTATTTCCATATAGTGCATCCATCTCCTCATCCATAGCTTTCTCCCAACACACATTTCCAATAGCCTCATCAATGCATGTGGGCTCTACAACCTGTACAACTTTTGCCATGTATGCATAGTGATGTGCCACATAACCATCATAGGTAAACCTCTGCACAGGATTCTTCACTCTCCCAGATCTTCACAGCTTTGCATTCATGGCTTCCGTAGCCTTCTTTACACCAGGTGTTCTCATAGCTGGTATCCCAAGATCCTCAGTGGCTCATCTCTGAGCCACTAGACTCTCCATCAACATGAGAATGCTCTGCAGAAATGTCAGGCATACTAAGGGGCTCAACCACTTTCTCTTTGCCTTTATGTGATGTACTAATCACATTTGCAGGACTAGTATTATGACGCAGCCTGCCACTCCATGGTCTATCAACTGAACCACTAGATGAGGACTCTCCTGGTCCACTCAAAGACTGTGATTGCTAACTTGCATTTTGTGCAACCACATTTCCACTCACATTAGCCCCAACAGCTTCTTTTTTAGCAACATACCAGAAAGCTGATCATCTCATAAAAAACAATATCCCTGCTTACCCTCAACTCACGTGTAGCAGGGTTATAACACTTGTATCCCTTTTGCTCAAGGGAATACCCAATAAACACACATTTTTCAGCTTTAGGATCTAGCTTAGTTCTCAGCTCATCTGGCACATGCACATATGCAATGCATCCCTTTTGCTCAAGGGAATACCCAATAAACACACATTTTTCAGCTTTAGGATCTAGCTTAGTTCTCAGCTCATCTGGCACATGCACATTTCGGATGAGACAAATAAGGTTTTTTGCCAGTAAAACTCTCCTCTAGAGTTACATCATGTATGGCTGCAGTTGGAGTCATGTTCATGATGTAAACTACTGTAGAAATAACCTCAGCCAATAGCTATGTGGCATATTCTTCTCTCCCATCAATGCTCGCGCAATCTCAGCAATGTGCCTATTTTTCTGCTCATCAACTCCATTTTGCTGCGGAGTGTATCTGTATGTAGACTGTCTCTGAATACCATTATTTTGCAAAAATTCAGAGAACTCATTGGAGAAGTACTCTCCCCCTCCACCTGAGCTTAGGCACTTTACATGTTTCCCTATTTGCTTTTTAACCATAACTCTGAAATTCTAAAAATGAGTGAACACCTCACTCTTCTCTTTCATGAAGTATACCCACACTTTCCTTGTGTGGTTATCAATAAATGTCACATAATACCTGCAGCCTCCCATAGACATGGTCTTTGTAGGACCCCATACATCTGAATGCACAACATCTAGTGCATTTCTGCTCACATTTCTATCACGTGGAAATACATGCTTTGTTTGCTTTCCAAATTGGCATGCTTCACATATTTTATGCATACCTTCAACTTTAAACTTTGGCAGCCCTGTCACAATTCCTTTAGTCTGCATAGACTTCATTCTCTGCACATTCGCATGTCCAATTCTTTTATGCCAAATGTCTATGTCTGTAACAATTCCTGAACCATTTGCAAACATTGCAGCACTCACTTTAGGCATGTTTACATTTAATGTAAACATTCTGCCCACTCTGTTGCCTTTTGCAACCAACCTGCACTTGTCTTTAAAGTCTTCAACATAACAACCATCAAGGTTAAACCGAATCTGCAAACCCTGCTCAATCATTTGGCCAATTAAAACCAGATTCTTTGTTATGTTCAGAACATGAAGTACATCAGCAAGGTACTTCACTTTGCCATCCTGCATAGACAATGGCACATCTCCAACATGGGCAATTGGATGAGCAGTGTCATCCCCTGTTTCCACAAAACTTGGTCTTTCAAGGTTTTTCATCTTCTTGAACCACTCCCCATGACTTGTCATGTGGTTCGAAGCACCTAAATCAACGTACCATACATCATCTTTATGTGCTGCTTCAACATTTTCAGACATGGCATTAACGACATGCTGCATAACAAACAACCTTTCATTATCCTCATTGTTTCTGCTCGAGGATGCATAGTTGTTTTGTTGCAATTTCCCATTTTGCATGTCAGCCTGCTTCTTATAACAATCTGCCTACACATGTCCAGGCTTACCACAATAAAAGCATCCACGTGTATCATTATACTGCAATTGCCAATTTCCATGACCTCTTTGACTCCCCTTGCCTTTGAATTGGACTCTTCCACTTGCGTGTTGTTGTTGTTGTGAATTCTGGGACTGTTGTTGTTGTTGTTGCTAGCCATAATTCTGATTACCTATTCGGCCACCTCTTTGGCCGTGTCCACGGCCTCCTCTACATCGTTCTCTTCTTGAACTTGTGTAGAAGGCCTGTTGCTCTGAACTGTTTTTGTTTTGTGAAGACTGTTGGTCTTCACCCAAGCTCTTCTCTTCTATAATCAACATAGACACCAAATCTGTGAAATTGGGAATGTTTTCCTGAGTCTGTAGACGTCTTGAACTCCTTGTATTGTGGCCCGAGACCACGCAGACAGACTTCTACCTTATCATCATCATCTACTAAAATGCCAATAGATGCAAGGGATTCCACAATACCCTTGATCTTCAATGCATAGTCATTCACAGACATATTCTTTTTCTCCACGGTATGTTCATTCTTCAACTGTATCTTTCGTGCCTTAGTATTCGTTTCATAGAGTTTTACCAAGGTGTCCCACACCTCCTTGGGGGACTTGGCATCTTGTATGTGCCCAATCATGGTGTCCTGTATACTGATAGAGAGTCAATATATAACTTTTCTGGCTCCTTGGTTCCAATCCTTGAACTCTTTCACATCTGCAGCAGTTAGATTGATCTCCGGTATCTCCAGTCTCTTCATGCTCACCTTCTATTATGTAGTCCCAGTAACCCTTTCCCATCAGGAAATTTATCAACCTGAACCTCCAAGCATGGAAGTTGTTTTTGTCAAGCTTCTCAGCAACAATCTGGTTTATGCCATCATTTGACATCTTGCAAGACACACAAATTTACCAGAAACAGTACTCTGGTTTGTCCTGCACAAACTGCTGTATTTTCTGCTGCGGTACTATACTACACTCAAATGTCATACCCAGTGACCTCAATGTGCATACATACACCCAATGGCAACTGTTGGACCTTCTTGCAGCACACACAATGTCTGCACAACCAATCTGTCTTCCTGCAGTTCTTAAAACAGAGTTCTGCATAGAATCGATGACTTACCCCAAAGTGCTCAAAATCACCTGCTTTTTGAAAACCGGAGGTCCTAACGCGCTCGAAACACGTTTTTGGCCCGAAAAACTTTGTCCGATAGGACTAAATAGTTGCCCTATAGATTTACTCTCGCGAAGAAAACTCCTTAATCAGAGATCTTTTGTTGGTGCCTCCCGTAGAGCTCCCGACAAGGGTGTAGTCACCGACACAAATAGGGAAGAGTAGATGAAGCTCTTACCCTCGTACAGCTTCCTGTGCTTCTCTTGCTTGCAGCTCAACCCTGAGCATGAACCAGGATCTGATACCATGAAAAGATGCAGGGGAGAAGAGAGCTTGAGCTCTTGCACGCACACACACACTCACAAAACCCTAAAAGAGAACACACAAGGTGAGAGGCTGAAAATCTTCTTCTTCTTCACACAACACTCAACACGCCATATACAAAGATAAGAGTACACACTATATATATATATATATATAAGGTGCTCAACCAAATACATACTAGGGTTCTCTATAGTGTGAACCCAACTAAATGAGCTGGCGTTATAACTATGCTAGTCTCTCTAGAATGGCTGTCACACAGCCTGTCATCCCCCACTGGCCGCATATCACCAATGATCTCACCAACCATGCCAGTGGTGTAAGTGTGGGGCCTATCCCCCAGGTGGGTCATCAGTGTCCACCGCCTCACTAGATGAGCTTGATATCTCAACACTTATTAAATTTGATTTTTATGCATAGAAAGATGCATAAAGGAATTTTTTTATTATAAAAGTGTTATTCCTATTAAAACTTAATTTTATGCATAAATAGATGCATAAAAGGATTTTTTTAATAAAAGTGTTATTCCCATTGAAGTTGATTTTTATGCATAAATAGATGAATAAAGAATTTTTATATCAAAATTAGAATTCTCTTAAATTCTATGTTTAAATTCTATGAGTATTTGATAAATGAATAATTAAATACTCTAAGAGAGAAATTTCTATCGTTTTATATTCCCACGGGTTGTAAAAAGAAAATTCAAGAAATCTATTGAGATCGAAATATTTAGATAAATGATTAATTTATTCCTCATTGGAATTCGTAACTAATTTAGAAATCAGTTAAGTGAATATTCAAAGAAAGAAATTCAGTAAAATAGTAACTGAATTATCAAAACTTTTCAAGAAAGATAGTTCAGGAAAAATCTTATCCGACACTCGAATCTTGAATCAGACTATGGCCAAGACCAAACTCTTTTGTCAGTTTCGAGGAAAGAAGGTGTGACCAGTTTAGAAAAATACACTCAAAACTCTTGCCAAATCTGAAACTAAGTTTGAGACCCTTCGAATTAATATGTGGATCAAGGTTATAGAATTTGAGGAATTCTGGTATGAAATTTAGAATTCCGATCAAGAAGTTTTGGGGATACTGATTCAAGAAATACTCCTTGTATTCAAAAGAAAATCAAACTGAAAACTTGCTTAGAAACCCTGTTTTCTTAAAGGACTGTCTTACGCCAGAATGCTGGAGGGAGCATTTGGTATATGTTTTTCTAAGGGAAGTTCGGTTTGCAACAGCTAGCGGCGGCGGGGAGTGTTCAAAGGTCGGCTCACGCGGCAAAGCCTGCCCAGGTCTTGACCAGCCTCGGTCTTGACTAGCCTCGGTATGGTTGAAAAATGGTGCGCTTCCGGTACGATGGGCGAGGTCCGACGAAGCGGTCCCTAAGTAAAGTGCCAGGACACCTAAGGAGGATCCTGTGGAGGGTTCTGACCAAGAGATGCACAGGCTCGCAGTGCCTATGACACCCATGCATATGTCGTGGAAGATATGTATGATGGACGAAATGATTATTGTAATCTGTTATCGTTTGCTGACCAGTTGGTCTTAACAGAGAGTCCAGAGTGATACTGTTTTTTGAGAAACAAGAGGCTGGATGGAATTTTTGAGTGATAACATCTGTAACCAATAACTAATTGTCAATGGATTATTTTATATGTTGAAGTTTTAAAGAGGAGTGTGTGCGTATCTGTATTCGAAAGCAAAAGTTAAGAAAGGCATTCAATTATGGGTGGGTGAGTAATTGTTTGGTTCTACCGATTCCAGTGGTGGTTGGGTGGTGGCTAACCCATGGGCCGGATGGGGTTAGACTGGAATCAGTGGAGTTTTAATAATTAAATTGAAATAATAGGAATACGCTTAGAATTCGAGTAGTTAAATAAAAACTTGAAGAATTTCTTAAATGAGATTAATGGCTGTGCCTGACTTCGGTTAGGAAAAAAGCGTTGATTTCCTCAAATGATTAGATCAACGGCTGTGCCTGATTTCGGTTAGGAAAAAAGCGTTGATTTCTTCAAACTAAGTCAGTGATAGTTTCTATCTTGTTTAATCAGGTGAAGGATAGTTTAGTCTCTTGACCCCGTTAGAAAATTCGTTAAGAAAATAAAAAAGGTGGAATCATCCTCGTTTTCCGGGTAAAGGAAATTTTTCCGGTTTCGGTTTCGGAATGACCACCAGATTAGTCTCGTGTCCGGACATTCGGGGGCAAAGGGATCTCAAACTAGTATCAGAGCGTTGTTGTAAACTTACGAAATAGCAGCAAAAATTGCCTAAAATTTTAAAGTAAATCTGGGAAATAATGTTTTCACTTGTTAAGATTATGTTTGAAATGAACTTCATAAATTGAAAACTCATAAAAATTAAACTGGATTTTTAGATAGATACCCCAAATCTGTCTAGCATTCCTGGACTCTCCCCCAGAGTCAGGATATAATCGCCTTTACTTTCGAAAATCTCATCAACTCCACTACAACCCGAGGAAGCAGAGTGAGACTCGCTCGTCACTTTGAGGATCTATACTTTCCTGATCCAGTAGAGCGACGTCAGCATATGTGGTTCTCTAGAGAGTGAAGTATTCGCGTCAATGCCAATCAACGAACAAAGACTCAGACAGAATATCTTGCTAGCCATGATCTTGATAAGGCTAGGAGTTGTTCATTATGTACAACACTATAATCACTCACCCAAGAATTTTAGAATTTCTTGCCGTATTTTTAGACTTCTTAGCCGCTTTATTCCTAGGAGAAGAATTACAGCACCATTATCAATGATGAATCGTGTATATCATAGCATGTCTCCATTGTAATATTGCCTTTTTATATATACGCGATTGAGGCGTGACTTTTGGAGCCGACGCTCTATGTATATATCAAAAACTTTTGATAATAAATGATGTTTTGCAAAAGATTCCAAATTGTTTTTGTGGTTGTGAATATTGGTTAATAAAATTATCAGAGTGAATCTTGTTTTCAAGAATTATGATGGAATATTAATTGTTTAAGATATAAATCTCAAAAATTAAATAGTCATAAAGTTAAGTTGACTCAAATATCGTTTTGTCAGAATCATGAGGCGCGCGGCACATGGTAGGCAGCCGGATCCTCTTACTGATGATGAAGAGTTAGATCCGGACGTTCGTAAAGCCCTGCACC
The DNA here is from genome assembly GCF_041138505.1 of Cibotium barometz. Taxonomy (NCBI): domain Eukaryota; kingdom Viridiplantae; phylum Streptophyta; class Polypodiopsida; order Cyatheales; family Cibotiaceae; genus Cibotium; species Cibotium barometz. The sequence goes on along the minus strand of NC_141072.1, from coordinate 55,463,460 downwards.
GATCCTAACCTGGCCCCTTCAAGGGTGAAAGGGAACAGTTAGGAGAAGTAGTGGAAAAATGGATCGAGGCAATGGAAGAGTATTTTGATATAACCGGTTATAACGAGAAGAGCAAGACGGCTCTCGCCAGATTGAAAATTGTGGAAACGGCCAGGGTCGCATGGAGGAACCATTGTGAGACAAACCGTCTCGACCAAAATACCTAGACCTGGTTAGATCTTAAAGCTTACCTCAGGAAGAGGTTCTGTCCTTCGGGCTTCCTGGAAACCAAAATGAATGAGTTCCTAGAACTGAAGCAGGATAGCCGGACAATTGAAGAATACGATCAGGCAATTGCCCTTCTCCTCAAATATTCTCCACTTTTGGATGAAGAGCAGCTGGCCAGATTCATTCGAGGGATGAACAAGCCATTGGACACTCTTTAATGAAAAATGCCAAACCAGTCTCAATGGCAAAAGCTATCAGAATGGCAAAGGACTTTGCCAAAGCATTTGTTGTTAAGGTCCCGCCAAAGCCTGCACCCTCAAACTTTAAAAGGTTCCAAACCTCGGGAAGTGCTTCAAACTTTCCACCCCCAAAGAGGCAGCAAGGCCCTAATCAGAATCAAGATGCTGGGAAATTCAGAAGTGAAGGAAGACCCTTCCCTCAGAACACTTTGTCAGGAGCCCCACCTCTTTCAAGGATTCAGAGGGATGAGCTTAGAATGAGAACAAGTATTTTGGGTGTCAGGGTTTTGGTCACCAGCTTAAAGATTGCCCGACTCCTGCCATGTCAAGAGGATAGGAAAGTTAAGGACCTAGAGTGTAGAGACCAGCCCCTTCGTATCAGTCAAATCAGGGTCCATCTTGTGCCAAAATAAGGGCAATCCAAGGAAGACTCCAGCTCAACCATCTGCCTCTGTTCAGAGTAATCTCAAAACTCCCTCCCAGAACTGGGGTAACCAAAGAGAAAGAGTTCCGCCCCAATCTGTAGAACAGCCAGAGCAATTATGAGCAGAAGTAGTGAAAGAGAAAAGAGGTCAGATTTATGCCATGATTAAAAACCAAGGGCCAATTCGTCAATTCTCTGTCATCCATGCTCCAGCTGAGTATAAGGGTAAGCCATTTAAGCTTTTGATTGATTCAAGCAGTACTCATTTATTTCCCCAGGATGCTTGCGTAAGCTAGTCTTAGAACAGAAATCAGGGAAACCTATGCAAGTTGAATTGGCCAGTGGAAAGATTCTTTTCACTCACCATGAGACAGATCGTATTCAGTTTAATCTAGATGGGAATGTAACTAACTTCCAGTTCAGAGTCTTACCTTTGGGAGTTTTCGAGGGAATCCTTGGAATGGATTGGCTCCACAAAAATCAAGCTGACATTCACTATCACAATGGAACCATTTCCTTCTGTGACCTTCACGAGAACAAAGTTTAAGGAACTAGAATTTCTGGGTCCCCAGATCTACAATTAGTAAAAGCTTCTAGGTTACTGAAAGGACTTAGAAAGAAGCAGCTCATTTATGTTGTCAAAATGAATCCGGTAGACACAAAGTTAAAGGCTAAAGAACCAGAATGGTTGATTATGATGATTTATTCCCAGCTGAGCTAACTAAGATGCCTCCAATTTGGGAAGTAGATCATGAGATAGAATTGACCCCCGGAGCTCAGCCAGTAGCCCAGTGCACGTACAAAATGCCAGTCCTCCCTAAAGCCATTGAACTTAAGGAACAACTTAGGCAGCTGTTAGAACAAGGGTTTGTAAGACCCAATGTTTCACCTTAGGGAGTGCCAGTTCTCTTTCAGAAAAAGAAAGATGGAACGTTAAGACTCTGTGTGGATTACAGAGGTCTCAATTAGCTAACAGTTAAGAATAAGTATCCTATCCCCAGAATTGATGAACTTCTGGATAGGCTTAATGGAGCCCAGATCTTCACAAAGATAGATCTCAAATTAGGGTATTACCAGATTAGGATTAATGATCAAGATATCCCAAAGACAACCATCAATACTCGCTATGGGCACTATGAATTTACTGTCATGCCGTTTGGATTGACAAATGTCCCAGCTACATTCAATCGCCTAATGTAGGACATTCTCAGAGAATACTTGGATGATTTTGTTCTTGTTTTCTTTGATGATATTCTGATTTACTCAATGAATGCAGCTGACCATGAAGCTCACGTCCATAAAGTGCTTGAGATTCTAAGGAAGCACCAACTCTTTGCAAAAAAGAGCAAATGCACTTTATCTCTCTACCATGTTGAATACTTAGGCTTTTTGGTATCCAAAGACAAAAATTCTCCAGATTCCGCAAAAGTCCAAGCAGTCATAGATTGGCCTAAACCAAAGACAGTGAAAGAAGTTAGAGGATTCTTGGGATTAACTAGTTGGTATAGAGTTTTTATACCTAAGTATGCTCTCATAGCTTCCCCCTGACTAATCTTCTCAAGAAAAATACCCCGTTTCAATAGTTTGCAAGGTGTCAGAGCGCTTTTGATAAGCTGAAGACCGCCTTGGTAACCAATCTTGTTCTTTCTCTCTACCCTTTGAGGTAGTAACTGATGCCAGTGGTTTTTGCCCTGAGAGGTGTACTCATGCAGGAAGGTCATGCAGTGGCCTATGAATCCCAAAAACTCAGAATGCATGAGAGATTATGATGTCCACAACCTGGAGATACTTTCAGTAGTCTATCCCTTGAAGTTGTGGAAACATTACCTACTGGGTCAAAGATTCACTTTGATGACAGATCATCAAAGCTTAAAGTGGATCTTCACTCAGAAGGATCTCAACATGGGCCAAAGAAGGTGGATGCAAACCTTGTAGGAATTTGATTTTGAAATCAAGTACCGCCCACGCCCTTAGCAAAAAAGCCTCCTTGCTTGCAATCACAGTGGTGTCAAATCCATTGATTAATGAAGCAAGAGAGAAGATCATGTAGGATAGATTCTTTGGCCCTATTGCTACCCTACTTATGCAGGGAAGAAAAGCTTCTCTGGAGTTGAACCGAGTTCAAGGGTACAGCCTGGATGAAGGAATTATGTATTATAATAGCAGGCTATGCATTCCCAATGATGAGGGAACTAAGGGTCAAATTCTGAATGAAGCCCATGATAGCCTTATAGCACGACATCCAGGTTTCATCAAGACCTACATGTATGTAAAGAAAAGCTTCTTTTGGCTTGGACTAAAAAAGGATGTACTTAATCATGTACGTCGATGCCTATTATGTCAGAAAGTCAAAGCCGAGAGAGTAAAAATACGTGGAAAGTTACATCCATTAGACATTCCCCAAATGAAGTGGGAATGTATCAGTATGGATTTTATTAGTGGACTACCTTCAGTGCAATCAGGTTACAACTCCATCTTCGTGGTAGTTGACAAACTAACCAACGTTGCACATCTCATTCCAGTAAAAAAGAAACCTACACTGCAGTGGATGTGGCTAGAGTGTTCCTCAAGGAAATCTTCAGATTGCATGGCCTACCCAGGAGAACAGTAACTGATGGAGATCCCAAATTCACGTCAAGATTCTGGATTGCATTCTTCGAAGCAATAGGAACTTTCTTGGATCTCAGCACAGCTTACCACCCCGAGACCGATGGTCAAACAGAAAGGGTGAACCAATTAATCGAAGATATACTTCGGTCATGCTGTGGTTGGCAGGGAACCCAAGAAGTGGCTAAGCTATCTACACCTAGTCAAATTCACCTACAATGCTTCTTATCACCGAAGTATCGGGATGACCCCCTTTCAAAGCTCTGTATGGACAAGACTGCCTAACACCATTAACTTGGTCCAACCCATTGATTAGGGTTGAGATGTCCAGACAAATGCTTGACGACATGGAGCAGCAGATGCAGTCAATCCGCAAGGATATAAAAGCTGCCTAGGATAGACAGAAGCAATATGCAGATAAGAAGAGGTCAGACAGAAAATTCAGAGAAGCAAATATGGTCTTCATTCAAGTACACCCCAAAAGAAGTTCTCTATCTATTGGGAAGTACAAGAAGCTATCCCCCAGATACTGTGGGCCATATCTAATTACAAAGAAAGTAGGTGACTTAGCCTATGAACTTCTTCTGCCTCCTCATCTCAAAGTACATAATGTATTTCATGTCAACCTACGTAAGAAGTATGTACCGAGCCCAAATCATGTGCTTAATGATGAACTCTTAACTTCTTCAATCCAAGGGCAGATGGAACTCCAACCTGAAAAAATCCTTGATGTTCGAGAGAAGGTTCTTAGGAGCAGAATTTTGAGAGAATTATTAGTCAAATGGAAGTTCTATCCTTTTGAAGACGCCACCTGGGAGAAAGAAGCCGAACTAATGCGGGATTACCCCCAGTTTGCGAGATGAGGACATCTCGCGTTTTTCAAGTGGGAAAGGATGTAAGATTTCTCCCCATCCTCTCAAGATGTCCAGTTTCTTCCCCTATAATCAATTCCCTTCTCAGAATAATAAAAGATCTTGTTTCTACCTGCTGCTTTGGCCTAGAGAGAGAGAGTGAAAATATTCTAGAGAGAGGTAATTCAGTTTTTAGATATCTTTGGATGGAAAAATATCCCTTCTTATTAAAATTGATTCTCCCAAACTAGAAGGTTAACATCCACGCGACCATTACCATGGCCACGTGATGCAAATCTCCCCTGCCTCTAGATCCTCTTTGTGAATAGAAAGCCTGATTTCTGCCATTATCATCATGGCTAGTAGATGCATCATGAAAAGTGTCACTGAGTTTGATTTCCTCAACAACAAAGAGTGAAACCAACTCATCAAAATCTGGTAAACCTGTACTCCAAACTCAGATGGATGTATCAAAAGACATACTCCTTGCCAAGACCACACAAGGCAATGTCTACCAAATCATCATCAAGCATGGGGGCATTGATTGTTGCCAATGCATCTGCATACTTCTTTATCTCTTGTACATAATCATGGATGCTCCTTCCTTTCCGTTTCACATTATAAATCTCTTGTAACTCAGACTTGTGAGCACTAGTGTCTGTATCAAACAGCTTTACCAATGTATCCCATGCATCCTTGGGATTCTCAGCATCATGTATATGTATGAGTATAGCATCCGAGATACATATAGACAGGTAATGAAAAACTTTGTATGCTCTTTCTGACCATTGCTTATGAGCTATAACCTGCTGCTGTGTAGGTTGTCCGGGCTAGTTCTGGCTCTGGCTCCGCACCTATAATAAGGTTCCAAAAAACTTTTCCCTTCAGAAAACTTTTAATCCTGTACTTCCATTCCTGGAAGTTCTTCCTATCCAACTTTTCGCCCACAATTTGTACTGGGTTGTCTGACATATTTGCTCAATGCAAATGCACCTTCCGCACACGTCCAAATCTATAAAAAAGCTTCCTCAACTCAACCACACTCTAATAAGTGTTCCAGATACTCCAAAGTAGTCAACAAACTTCACTTTTGATGTAGAAAATCAAACTGATTGCATCCAAAATGAACTGGCTTATGCAGTCCAAGGTACCCTATCTTGGCGCAGATTCCAAGGCTTCAAATTTCAATGTAGTGGTTCAATCAAGTGTGGATAACTTGCATTGACACCTAAACAAGCTCAATGTTGCATATCAACACCAACCAAGGTGCGTACATACCAATTTTGTCAAACCCCCTTCTCTGTTTTGAGAAAAACCAGTAAAAACCAGTAGTAGAATTGCTCTAATTTCTTCAATGCTTGTCCAAATTGAGAGACCAGGCATTCATTAGCTTAGCAATGATGTCCACTAACTCCATGTAAAAGGAATTAGACCAATTGTTTAAGATGAGAGAGTAATTAGTTGATTAATCACACTCTGTTTGATTAATCACACTCTGTTTCACTAATCACACTCTGTTTCACTAATCACAGTAGACAGCCTATTTAATCATCTCATTTCCAGCTCCATAATTCAAAATTGATGCAACCAATCATGTAGCAACCTCCTTGGGTTTGTGTATTGCCCAATTGCTAAGCAAAATTTAGGGTTAATCAACCACACAAGTGAAATTTGGCCTCCACTTATCAATAAAAGTATGAGAGAAGTGCTATGTTTTCTCTGTATGATCTGCGCCGCCTGCTCCTGAGGGGATTTGGGCTGATTGTAGTGTCAATTGAGAGTATATATGGTTGCCTAACACACCAAGGCATGTGTACAACCCATCAATTGTCTGATTTTTGCAAAAAAACTTGCTCTAATTTCATCCACCAAGTGACTCTTTTTCTCTGTTTTGTGAGAGCTTCAAAAACAGTAATTTTTTAATCACTCAAATGCATCATACTTACTCCAAATTCATTGTAGGGCTTGCACATGAGCTGCCAATACATTCCCATTTGCCAGATACATGTTTCTTTACCAGATTGCATCTATTTTCACAATACATCACTGCTTCCAAGCTCCAATGGAAAGCTTGCAAAAAACCAGAATTTCCTTTTGCTTTGGGCAACCCTAATTTGCCTTGTTTGTGCTTGAATCACCTGCAATCCGCTCAAGGGTGTTTAGTAGTCCTTACCCGGTAGGCCAAGCTCTCAGATCTGATAGAAATCGGTGTGCTCTAAGCTTCACAGCATCAATGGCAAGCTTCACAGCTTTTCTTCACAGCTTCTTCTCGCTCTTCTCTCACTCACTCATAAGCCCTAATAGAGAGCACCAGGCTCTGATACCATGATAAAAAACAAGTAGAGGGAGAGGAGACACACACAGGAGCAAACCCTAATGTATATTGCAAACCCTAACCATAGAGGGAAGCCATCTCCCTTCTCACACAATGCATAAAGCCATAATCCATAATACACAACACACACTATGTGTTGTGTCCACACTCAGTTAACCCTAGCTAATGTCCACACACTATGACCAGCTGGACGAGGTCATTTATGTCTCACACATGCTGCTACCTAACATGCCAACACATAGCACAGCTGGCACACGCTGACATCGAGGTTGAATCTCAACAAGGTACTTGGCATATTGCTGTATTGCCTTGATAGTATCCTTGTGCTTGCAGTAAGTCCTTTCGGATCCATTGCTTATGGAACCCTTGAGGTTTCTTGGGATGCTTGGAGTCCTACCAATTGGTTTGTGTCAGCAAGGTCTGGCTTTTGAATTGTTTGCAAGTACTTCTTGTGGTCTTTATATCATTCATGGTGTCCTTTCTGTCTAGTTGATCTTTAAGTTGATTCTTGGACACCCACTTCCGTGTACCCTTAGATGTTGGGTATTGTGTGGGCAAGCTTCGCAAACGGATGCTGGTTCTATTTTCTGGGGTGTTGCCACTGCACTCGTTGTTTGTTTATCAGTTATGATGTGATTCCCTTTGTTTGCCAAGCCCCATAAGGGTATGGACATGACCTCGTCGCCTCCTGTGCTTTACAATGTTGTTCTTTCCTCCCATTGGATATTGCATTTACTTGCACAAATCCAGGATCGTTCTAGAATCATTTCTTCTTCCATGGAACCTGTAAGCATGGCAAACATCTTCCAGACCAAGGAATTATTTTTGATGGAAATGTTAACATTTAAAAATCCCTCGGCTTTTGTGGTTATCAAGTGAACACTACGAACTTCCACATATCAGTGGGTTCAAGGTGTGGTCTATCTAATGCTACCCAGGTTTCATATGAGATTAAGTTATGACTTGACCCCGTATCTATTAATGCAATGCTTGTTGCATGGCCTTTAGCTGTAGTGAGTCATGCTAGCTGAATGTTTAGTTCCCCTTCGTCCACCAAAAGAGTCATAAAAGCCATGTTGACATGTATCAGTCTTTTGTGTAGTAATTGTTTGGCTTTGGCCTCCCTAGCCTTAGTCTCTTCTTAAGCCTGCTGGATTTTTTCTTTTGCAAGCTGTTTCTGCTGTTTTAAGAGATGTTCTTGCAAGAGCATCTCTTGGGTCAGTGGTCCAAAATATTTTTCTAATTTACTTCCATTGAATAACCCTCCATCTAGATGTCGTTAATTGTCTCAATTCGAATAGACCCCTGAGGTGTGATTTTTGATACTCGGAATGGTCCCAGGCCTCAATATTTGAGTTTCTTTTTCTTGGCACTTTCGACACCATACATGAGGACAAGGTCCCCCATTTCCAGTTCTTTTTGCTTAAGGTTTTTGTCGAACCAATGTTTCCTACGTAGTTTTTCAGCCATGAGTCCATGTGATGCTATCAGTCTAGTCTCATCAAGCTTCTCTAAGTCAATTAGCCTTTCAGCTAATGCATTCTCCGTTAGACGCTCTTGTACAACAATCCTTAAGCTTGGGACTAGGCATTCCATGCACATAACTACTTCAACACCATAAGCTAGACAAGGGAGTGTAACCCGTCGCTACCTTATATGATGTTCGATAGGCCCATAGGGCTGCTGTCACCTTATGTTCCCAGTTTGTTTGACTTGCTTCCAAGGTTTTTGTCAAGATAGTACACAAAATCTTGTTTGTACTCTCTGCTTGACCATTGGCATGTGGATAATAAGGTGATGATTTTTGATGGATCACGAAGAATCCTGCAACAAGTAAATGATCAATCACCTCATTGATAAAATGTGAGCTGTGATCACTAACCAATTCTAATGGGCAGCCGAACCTCGAGATGATTTGCTCGTATAAAAATTTTACTATTGTTCATGCATCAGCTCTCTTTGTTGAGGCTTTGGCTTCTGCCCATTTTGAGAAATAGTCTGTGGGCCACGATCACACGTATCGGGCTTGGGATGGATGTGCCACTGGACTAATAGGTCCCACAAAATTTATCCCCCATTTCTCAAATGGTTGTCTTACAATAATAGGGGTGAGCGGCATCTTGTCCTTTTGTTATGGAATAGTGAGACGTTGAAATTCTTCGCATCTTTTGAAAAATTCTATGGCGTCTCCGAATAACGTAGGCCACCATTGTCTTGCTTGAAGCACTTTTCAAGCTATGATTTCTCCAGCAAAATGCCCGCCTGCTATCCCTGAATGAGCTGCTTCCAATATGGTGACGAACTCATCTTCTCTAATGCATCTTCTGAGCACATTACCTTTTCCTAGCTTATATAGTTCTCTCGCAATCAATTGATAAGGTGCAGCAAGCTTGATAAGCGGCCGCATTTTATCTTTGTTCAAAGGTATTTCCTACGAAAAACACTCTAAGATTTCCTCACTCCATTCGGGTACCATGTCCAACTTGAATAAACAAGCATCAGGGAGATCATCATCAACACCAGTTGGCTGGTTCCCTGTTTGGAATTCTTGACATATAATCAGCCAACACATGTTGTGTTCCCTTTCTTACCGTGACTGTAAAGTCAAATTCCAACAACAATAGCAACCATCATATGATTTTCCTCGTGGTGCAAGGTTTATTCATGTCACTAGGTATAGTAAGGCTTGACGGTCCATGAAAAATACAAATTTGTTGGCCAAGAGGTAATGTCGATATTTCTTGATGGCGTAAACCATGGCCAATCCTTCCCACTTTGTGGTGGTGTAGTTCACCTCCGCATGATTTAGCTAACAACTAGCGAAGCAGATTGGATAGTCCAATTTGAACTCGCTAGGCTGGGCTAGTACGCAACCAATAGCAAAATTTGATGCATCAATATGCACGTGAAATATGAGATCCCGATTGGGGGGTCATAGAATTGGTGTGCTAGCTAATGCTTGCTTCACTCGATCATCCTGATACTCCTCAGTCCACTCAAAGACAATGAGGAGCTTGTACAAGGGTCTAGATATTTCAGCATAGAAAATTATGAAGCGGCGATAATACCCCACATGGCCCATAAATCTTTGCACACCCTTGTAGTTGGTAGGCGATGGCAACTCCAATATCAGCTTGACCTTACTATCCTCCGTGGGATATACCATTCTTTGAGACAATGTGTCCCAATATCACATCATGCTTGACCCAAAACTAACACTTCAAGGGTTTAGGGATATACGATATAATTGACATCACTCGAACACTTTCCTCAAGCAGGCCAGATGGTCTGCCCATCGAGAGTGTGCACATAGATTGTCAATAAATACCTCCAACCACTTTTGTAAGTAGTCCTTGAAGGCTATGCACATTAACCGTTGAAAGGTTGCTGGGGCATTGGTGAGGCTGAACGGCATAACCTTGTATGCAAATGTCTCCCACATTGTATTGAAAGCTATCTTGTGCTAGTCCTTTGGTGCTATGGACACCTAATTGTAACTGGAGAAGCCCTCCAAGAAGCTGTAAGCTTCTCTCCTAGCCACTCTTTCCAAAACACGTTCTGTATATAAGGCAGGGATAATGGTCTTTCCTAGTGGGGGCTGCGTTGACCTAACACATATCCTAAGTTTTCCATCCTTTTTTGGCACTATCACGATTGGTGATAACTAATCCGTATGTTTGATTTCATAGATGAAATCCATAGCAATGAGCTTGTCTATTTCCTCCTTTACAATTGCCGCATACTTAGGATTTATCTAGTATAATTTCTGCCTGGTTGGTCTCGACCCTTCCATGACTCAGGTGGTACCCCCTTCAGCGCGCGTGAAACAATCCTTAAATTCCTTAAGGAGAGCGATGAGCTCATCTTCTTCATCCAAAGTCAAGTCCTTAGCAATGTATACAGGTTGAGCTTCCTCCCCTGGTCCCACAATATCCACTTCCTTGACTTCTGTCAGGCCATCGTATGATGTGGACAATCCATCCTCCTTCACCCTTGTTGTCATCATTAGTAAAACCACTTTTCGTTTGCCAACAGTATAGGTTTTGAAGTGGACGGGTACTGAGACCAAGTCTGGTTTGTACTCATTTTCACTTTTGGTTTTAGCCATGATCTTTCTAACCTCACGTTCTGCTTCTACCGAGGCTTTATTGTGTTTTCGGTGCCCAGCTTTTGTAAGCTTGGGTGTTTCTAGCTTTTGAAGGACGACTTTCTCCTTGTGCCTTCCCTCCAGTGATATCATACTCAACTCCTTACCCCAATCCTTGGAGAACTCATCGTGTACCTTAGTGGCCTCAAGGTATCTCAGCCACTGGGCATCCATGGGTTTTTTCATAATAGGGCATTTCGTCGGGCTATATATCATTTCTGCTTTCGCCCACCATCTGAGGTGTTGAGCACTAATATGGATTTGTGCTATGGTACCTTCTGTACTCGATGTATCCTCTTCCGATTCTTTATCAATGGTCTGCCAATTAACCATACAGATAGAGGTCGTGGGGATGGTTCCACATACTTGGGTCCCCTGGGTTGCATCACATCAATGGTGGCCAACACATGCATCCAGTTTTCACTGAAGTCAGGTGGAGGGAGTGACGCATACATTTCCATTTCCTCTTCATCCTTGGGATCTCCCACCTAGGGCTGGCTTATCTGTACAGAGGTGGTCCGTTTCGTTGTGATGACCAACAATTGCCCTTCCATGGGGTGTGTTTTCCATGTTCTCACATCAATCTTTAAGATTTGCGAATCCCTACGTACATACACGTGATATCTAAGGCCCAATCATGCACCAATTTGGATTCCCTCATGAAGGGTCTCCCCAATATTATGTCATATGAATCAAGTTGGCATAGAAAGTCCATGACCACAAATTTATGATGGTAGCAAAATGTAAAGAGTTTGAATTTAACGTTCTCCAGAATCCCAATGGGCCTCGGACATTCCGTCAGCCATTTTAATGATTGGATTTGCTTTTTTTAGATCAGGTTTTTTCCAGTTTTCCCAGCAACATTTTGTGATGGTAGCAAAATGTAAAGAGTTTAAATTTAACATTCTCCAGAATCCCAATGGGCCTCGAAGACGTTCCGTCATCCATTTTAATGATTAGATCTGATTTTTTTAGATCAGGTTTTGTGATGATGCTAACCCCCGCCCCACCATCCAGGATAGTCAATGCCTGCTGGTACCCATTATGATGAATCAAAATTGTAGCATTTGTGTCATCGCTTATTAACTTATATCTTAAAACGACTCAGGTTTTCCTTGTATGTCTCAGGGTTATTTCTGCCTCATCTATAGTATCAGCTGGCTTAAGTCCGCCTTCTACCCATTCTTTTACATCTGTCCATAGGGTTGGTGAATTGCGTAACAATTGCCCTAATGGCATTTGTACATGCGTGGACAAAGTCGCGAGACTTTCTATGTCTCTGGGATCTTTGGAGATAGAGGGTTATTCCCATGTATGTGTCTTGTATTCCTCCATAGGGAAGGAATGGATGGACTCCCCCAACCCATTTTCCTCAAACATTTTAGACAGTGTGTTTGCTTGGGACTCCTCTTCTGTTTCTTCCGGAATTAGGATAGGCACATCCAATTCCCTATCCCTTGTTGGCTCATTTCATGGATAAACTGTATCCCTGACCCGGTTAGCCTTTCGCTTGGCTTTATGAAGCCATTGGAACTCTTTGACTAAGGCCCTCGCATCTTCGAGCTTTCTTATTTCCTCGTTGGTATTGGGATATTCACTGACCCCCTTAGGAGTTGTTGGTTGCTCTCTTTGCTCTTCTTGGTCTGAACCCTTGTAATTGATCCTTTGATCCCCCTCTTCCTTTGATTGGGTGGATCCAATGTCGATTGTATCTTCTTCGGATCCATCTTGGATTGTGACCCTTGTGTCACCCTTACCCACTTTTTTCACTCTTCTCCTATGGCCAGTTCTGGAAACAATCAAATCCGCTCGGTTCTTTCCCTTGTCTCCTACTTGAGCTTAAGCTCTTGTTAAGACGTTGAGTGGTGTGATATTCCCAGGATGTACACTAATGGTTTGATTGGTGGCCTGATTGGCAGTAGAAGTCGAACCACTTGCACGGTATATGGACAATCCTTGATCATATGATCAATCCCATATTTAGTACAGGTGAGTACTGGCATGTCATCGGGGCGGAGCCGCCACTTATTGGGGTTGGTGTGTATGAACCATATTCTTGTTTGGCACTCGGCGACTCGATGTAGCCCTTTGCAGCCAAAGCATTGTAGCGGTCCTCGTCTCAGGTTTGAGTTCATGTCCTTGCCCTTCCATTGTACCGTGGTTTGAAACACAGGTACTAGCATGTTATTCTATAGGACGTAATATTTCGGCGTGACCTCTCCGCCATTTCTTCGTAGTACTCTCTGCTAAGTTCTACTTCTCACACCATATCAACAATTTCTGACGACTCTTCAATCAATACTTGATTGATTTTATCCTGCGGTGGTTGTGATGGTACAACTAGTGGTGGCAAAGGTGAAGCGTCTTGTACACCTGGAACATTCCCCTAGGTAAACAGGAAGAGTCGGGTTGTCCAACAGTAGTGATCTATACAACAGGTGGCACAGGTAAAGCCAATGGGGGTCTAAGTGCTGGTAGGTGTGCAACATTTTGAAATCTTGGATATTTGCACATTGAAGTTTCATGATTTCCTAATTTTACCCAGTGGGAAAAATAGAGTAATGGCCTTTCTCTTAACTGTTGACACTCGGTGGTAGTCTGATTTAATCTGCACATAGAGCACCACACCAATTCCTGCGGGGTTGAAGATGATTATGCCCATGCCTAGATGTTTCTCTTCCCTCTTTTACTTTCAACTTCTCTAATATGGAATTACTGAGCTCATCCACTCTCATGTTTCCGACTTGCTTGCTTCGAGTTCCAATTTCTTGGTGGCTCGAGACACACGAAGTCGTAGTTGCTGAATATGTTTTGACATCTTCCGATTACGGCAATTCCAGCATATTATCTTCATATTCGATTGCCAGTTTGCAACATGCATCAAGAGTAGCAAGTCGGGCTAGTACCAGGTAATCATGCATTTTGTGGTGGTCTCTAACCCCTCTCCGGAAGCAAGGTAATAACTGTTCATCAGAAGTTAACCTCTCTCGAAGTTTGCACCTTGAATTTAAGTGCTTAAGACGAGACACATAGTCTCTCATCGACTCAACTTCCTTTTGTTAAATATTATGTATAACTGTGCACAGGGCTCCATCTGTCACCACTTCGGGCAAAACTAGGCATAGAAACGTTCTTGAGTCTTGTGAAGTTAACCTTATGCTCAGGCTTGAGGGTTCGGAACCACTGATGAACTTTTCGTTCCACAGTCAAGTAGAAGCATGAATCATTGTCACATCACTGACTCGCCCACAGGTTTTACATGTAGATTTCAAAAATCTCTACATGTTGGATAGGATCCCCGTCCTCCCCAGAGAATTTTTGGACAAGTTTGGAAATGATATGTGGTTTCATCTAGGAGGGTCGGGATTCTAGAGCAGTGTATAGTTCTCTGACCATCCCCCCCGGCCCATCTTTGCCGCCATATTTAGCAGGTCTATCCTTGTCTCGCTGCAATAAGGTCCATGGTTGGATCTATCCTAGGTCTTTTAGAAACTAGAGCTCATCCCCTTCCTGTATTGGCTCTTCTAGGTATTTGTGGTCCATGAGATGGTCTAGCCACTGTACCTTGGAGTGACTCATCATTAGTCGCCTCCGTACGTCTTTGCAGAATCAGAAGTTCCATGTCTTGTAGGAACGTAGGGTTATTGATCATCTGCTCAATATCCTTTTTGGTGTACAAACGGTCTTCTACTTCACCCGCCACTCTTGCTAGGTTATCCTCCTCGTAAACCCTTCCTCCGCTCTGGATTCCTCGTTTATGGGTTCCAAGTTTGGAATTTCTCCCTCACTTCTTCCCATAACAAATTCTGGTTCCTTCCCTCGTGATTGGAGTGGGTTAAAACTTCCAGTTTTCTTTTGCTAGCTCTCGCCCCCTTCGAGTATCAAGCTCTTGTTTCCTTAAGCTCAATTCTCATAGCTGTTGTTCCACCTCGCTCCGTTTGAGGTCTAACACTAGTCCTCGGTGGTGGGAAAGAATATTTGACCCCATCTTGGCGGCACTTTCTATGTCCCATCTTATTCAGGGGGTGCCGGTATTCGACAACCTAGAATTTGACGTTTGGATGGGCACTTCTTGTCCTCGTGGATCAAGTCTAGTGCTGGTTGACGGACCCATCCCCGCAGATTGCACTTCTTCATCTCGTGACTGGTTTAGAGACCAAAAAATGCCTGGGCGATATCAACGATATCACTGGACTTTGTTGGGGAGGGTGGTTTCTCCTCTTCCCCAAACCCAGCGTATCTCAGCCCTTCTTCCATAGACTCTTCGCTACTAGTTTCAGTAGTGGTCAAGTTTCTTAAAACACTCAGGTGTGTTGCAGAATGTCTTGATCCCACACTTCTTTGATAGGAAGATCCTGGGTGATTCGTTGCACTATCATCAGGGATCGTCTCCAATGAGTTTTCCAGATCTTAAGTGCATGTATGTACGATTTGATAAGCTACTTGTCGACCCAATTTGATTTTGCTTCCGATCCTATCACTCTATTTCTGAAGCTATGAAGCTGTAGAGAATGGTTCACAGTGTGAAAAGTCAAGAAAAGGTTCACGGCATGAACGTTATTTTGCACTTTCACATGGTCAAAGATTTTTGCCTTTCAGGTCAGATCCCCTCTCTTTGATATAGACTGCCCTCCCTTACTGACCTTTGTGGCCTTGGCCTGACTATTTGTTGGATTTGGCCAACCCGTGAGTCTACATAAAAAGTTCACGTCGTGAACAAAAAAGGGTTCACACTGTGAAGAATTTCAAAAGGTTTCACGTCGTGAAGATTTTCAAGAAAAGGTTCATGTCGTGAACGTTTTGCTGAACTTTCATGTGATCAAAAATTTTGGCAGACCTCATGGTGTCAGAGGTGTCAGGATAAGGTTGCCTATTTTTGGCAAGGAAATCTCGTGATTTTTAGCATTAATTTGGCAATGATTTCGCAAGCGATTCGGCGTGAAGTTGCAGAAAATGTTCACGACGTGAACGTTTTTCTGTAGTTTCATGTGGAGCTTCCCGCATTGAAAGTTATGATTTTGGGTGCGTAATACTTATCCAAATGATCCCAAATTGATTGTGCCACGCCTAAGGAATGGAATGCAAGTTCTTGGAATAGTCAATGGTTCCTTATGTTTTTTATTTTTGTGAACTTTTGAAAAAGAAGAAAAACAGAACACCAACCTGCTCATTCACGTTGGTGCTTTCAATGATGCAAATATCAAAATTAACAAGAAAAAATAGTGAAGCTCTATCCTAAGACCACTCCACCACAAACATACACAACATCACAACCAATTTCTCACGATTTCTTCCTACCACACACATCTTATCCATTCATTTTCCACACAATAATGCACTACCATAATGCAAGGGCAATCATGAATCTTATGCAATGGGAGCTGAAACTCCAAGAGGATGGAAGAAACAAAGGTGATTCCTCGGCCAGCGGTGCCAAAAATGTTATGGACTACCACACCTCCAAGAGGGAACTCAACACATTCACCTAAAGGATGAGCAATAGATCACAACTATCGTAGGACACTTACCAATGCTTCAAACTTGAGTCCCTTGAGGCTTCCAAGCTCGCTTGTTAAGCTCCACCTCCACATTGTCACCATAGAGTCACTCGCATCGTCGAAGGAAATCACTCTGTCTCTCTCACTCTCTCACACAAGCATGAATCACACAAGCATAAAAGAGGAACAATGCTAGAATTCTCTCTCTCTCCCTCAATCTCTCTCAAAACACAAGGGAGAGCTCTCTATAGCATAAAGGGGATTGTGTCTTTTCATTATTAGAAAATGCCTTATATACATTTGGCCCTTATTCATACCATCTCAACCTCTATAAGAAGATTTACAATCATTGATAAAATTAATAACCACCATAAGTGTACCACTCTCATTGAGGAATAACCTAA
Organism: Cibotium barometz; assembly: GCF_041138505.1. NCBI lineage: Eukaryota > Viridiplantae > Streptophyta > Polypodiopsida > Cyatheales > Cibotiaceae > Cibotium > Cibotium barometz. The sequence goes on along the minus strand of NC_141072.1, from coordinate 55,446,748 downwards.
TTGTTAAGAATATTTCACCAACATGATACTAACTTTTGAGTTAACAAGTCTTGTAGATTCTTGCAAACATTAATTATATCTTTTACAACATTAATATTCATTTAAGACGTTCCAAGTAAAAGTAAAATAAAAAAAATAAAAAAATAAAAAAAAATAAAAAAACTAGTGTTTTGTTAAATTGTCCTAAGATGAGAAAATTTTGTGTCAAGATGAAAGTTTTAGGATAAACTAGCTCTTTTACCTCAAACATCTATTCTTAAGGAGTCTAATGTGGAGTTAATCTGGTGGTATGGCACATTAGATTGATTTCATATAGATACACTAGTAGACACATTTATGTTTTCTATCTTGTATCATCTTATGTGTGTATGTGGAATGTGCCTCTATGGTATGGGACACTTAGACTTGTTTGAGATATGCTCATTTGATTCGATTGTTCCATGTTTTCATTATGTGTTGATCAAGTTTTTTCACACTAATCATAAAGCAAATTCATGCAAATGACGACAGTTGCAATCCTAGCAAGAGGGACATTATAAAAATCACTAGTATGTTATTGGGAATTACATTTCTTATTTTATATCAAGGACAACCATGTGTGTTGTGTGCCAAAAGGGGTACATGCAGTTTGATACTATGATGGTGGCCTATTTCTCAACAAAATGTTAGGGTTAACTGGTGTGACTTTAATTGATTATTTAACTAACGTGAATTATGTCTATAAGTATAGATGGTGAAATGTTAGAAATTTTAAATCCAGAGTAGCATAAACTTTTGCCAATCTTGATAAGTTCCTCAATAGACCATATAAGGCTACAATCACCTTTATGTGGGATGGCCTCATAGCAATAGGTAAAGGTATGAAAGGAATAAATCTCATTAGGTATATTAATTAAAAAATTGAATTGTGATTCAATGAGCCAGAAAGAATTAGTTTCAACTTTAGAAAATGTTTTTAAGTTTGGGTGGAGGAGCTCAATATACTCTTTAAAAAAGGCTAAAATGTTCTTAAGGCCAAGAGTAATGAAATTAGTGGTGGTGGATGGGGTAAAAAGGCAAGAGTGTGCATTACTCAACCATTTGAATGAATATTTGTGGATTTTGTACATGGTCATAAGGTATGGAAGAGATTCCTCACATGAATGTTAGAGATAAAGGAAAATTTCTTAATAAGATTAGTGAAATTACTAACTACACAGTTTCTAAGGATAAATTCAAGGGAATTAAACCTTCTAAAGCTTTGATTCTAATAGCTTTTTGTAAAAAAAGTTATAGTTTGATTAGATTTATCTAATCTGGAAATATAGAAATGAGTTAGAAGCCATTCAAGTTGTGATTTAACAATAGGGTTTTCAAGAATATTATTAGAGTTATGTCGATGATTAGGGAAAATTATGAAAAAACTAGTGTGGAATTTACAATCGAGTATATTTTTGTGATCTAGTGTAGGGGTAATATAGATCACATACCTTCACCCAATCTTCCCATAGTGCCACAAAAGATTCAAAGGCTTGTATATCCCTTAGGGGAATATGATTGAGGCCCTTTGATAATAAAGTAGAATTCTTGGCACATATAGTCATGTCAGTGGTTAAAACATGGTGGCCTAAAGGAGTAATTTCTTTAAGAAAATTAGCTAATCTTCTTGTACTGTTTGGTACCACTTCTAGCAATGCTATACTCTCACAACACCCTTGGGAACTCTTTCCCCTGGTAGGATTTCCAAAAGTGTCGATACTTGGTCAACGCCGACACTTGAGAGACTCTAAGCCACCTAGTTGGCATCAAATAGTTGTGAGCTCCAACCCAATATGATAAGGCAATAGAACAAGTCCTACCATTCTGCATAGGCATCAAGCTTGCAACAAGTGAGAAGTAAATACCACTGACTAACTAGACGTGCTCAGAGGATGATAGACAACAAGACAAGTCAGCACAATGCAATACATGTGTTGCAAGGACATTCCATCCTTTCATTTCAAAAGTGTTATACATAGTACCATACATTACAAGATTCACACACTCTTGAATCTGGATAGAGCATAAGTTACACTCCTCCATTCTACTCTCTTGCTCTAGTGGAAGAGAAAATACACAGTTCATCAAAGGATGTGAAATTCTAGGTTTGTATAGGATTTTTTAAAGTTTATGCATGTATGTCCATCCAAATTTAATGTCCTTAAATAGATTGATTTTACGAGGTTCAAAGCCTAATATATGACACATGTAATAGGGCTGATAAAGTCAAATATTTTGTTGACAAAAGAAATATGCTCTTAGCAATGGGCTTAGGAGTCTCTCCTCAAAAGGAATTTGAAGATGGTTGATGAAGTAAGCAATGCCAAGCTTGATAATTTTTAGCCACTAGTGAGGTGAGTAGATAGGATGAAATTAGTGAAGCATAATGATGAGTAATGATTGAGATTAAGCTAAAGAAAGATTAGAGAAAGCTAGAGCTAAGCTAATGGGGAGCTTAAACCAAGCTCTAATACCATGATGAAACTTGTGGATCCAAGCTCCCATGGAGATGATGATGAAGAAGAAGACTTAAACCTATACTAATTAGCAATGTGATTAGTGCTAATCTAAGCTAGGGTGGATGATACCTAAACACAAACATGATTAATATCCTAAACTAATTAAGCTTTAGAGTCAAGCATAATTAGGTTACAAGATTAAGACTTTGTACTCATAAAGAGGCTTGAGAGCCTGCTTGTTTTCATTGCTTGAAATTGTCTCCTTTTATATGAGGAGATATAACAAGCTATGATAGCTCATGTGGGATAACTTGACTAGGTGACTTGGCACTCTAGCATCACTCATTTCCAACATTAATGGTGTTACAAGCATTTCAAGGTTTATATGTAAGGTGAGACAAGTCATTTAGTGGATTGTTAAGTGTTTTAGATAAGGATAGTTATTTCTTATGCAAAAGTACAACATTTAGGTGCTAAGTGGAGTGTTTGTCCTCAACTTAGTAGAATTAAAACAACCGAGATAGATAGATCAAAAAGATTAAAAGAGACCAAAAGAACTATACATAGTGTGCATTCCTCAACTTAGTAGAATTAAAATAACCAAGATAGACAGATCAAAAAGATTAAAAGAGACTAAAATTAATATAAATAGTGAGCATCAATTTCACTGCAAGTATGGATCCAGCAACAAGGAACCATGAAAGAACTAGATATAGTGAGATCTGAAAAACGCAAGAAGGACCATCTATGGGCAAGTCTATCGAGGACCCACGATAACCGTCGATTTAGAAACCATGATAACCGTAGACTAAGGCCATCAAGGGCATCATGATAACCATATATTTAAGTACCATGATAACCGTAAATTAAAGTCATCAAGGACATCATGATAATCACATTTTAGGTACCATGATAACCATAGATTCACTCATCGACATCGTTATATCCAACGATTTAAGAGTCAATGGTGAATAGTAGTGTCAAACAAAACTAGCGAACAGATAGAGGCATATTAGGTATCGTGTACTTGAGTAGTTAATATTATAACATGTACACAAATGAACACTATCTACTAGATAGTTAGCAGAGAGACAAGGGAAAATATCTTATCATCAAAATATGAGAAACACGCATGCAAAATAGTTCAAATAAACTAGCTACATGCCAAGTAGAGGCAAGCATCATTCGACATACTGTTATAATTCTAACAATCCCTAATAGTTTACAACTTAACAAAGTGACATTAGTCGTCAATCTTGCATCAAAATATGAGAGTAACTCATTATAAACAAGCGCTCGAATTTAAGGTGGAGTCATCTTCCCAGTTAGCAAACTATATAAAGAACCAAGACATGTTGTACCATAGTGACAGTCAAAATTATGGACCAAATATGAGAAACACGCATGCAAAATAGTCAGATAAACTAGCTACATGCCAAGTAGGGGCAAGCATCATTTGACATACTCTTATAATTCTAACAATCCCTAAAAGTTTGCAGCTTAATAGGGTGAACATTAGAATTCAATCTTACATAGAAATATGAGAGTACCTCATTATAAAATAAGCACTCGAATTTAAGGTGGAGTCATCTTCTTAGCATACTATCTAAAGAACCAAGACATTTTGTATCATAGTCATGATAATCAAAATTACGAACAAGATAAATATATTTAGAAATAATTAGTTAGGAGTTGTCCATTCAACATCAAGCATGTAGTATAAATCATCATGGGGGAGTAATTGTATTCCAAAACAAAATAACCAAGTACTAAATACATGCAAACAGGCACACTACTTTTGCCATATTATAGAAGGAAGAACAACATTTGAAATTCGGAGATGCAAGGGTGGGAATCAACTACCTAGAGTGAAGTTTAAATAGATGAGGAGAGTTCAAGTTTGGAGAGAAAACCACCCTGGCAAGGACCCAACTTCATTAACACTGAGATAGTTGAATAGGCAAAATGTATGTTAGGTTGGACTAAAGAAAGCCGCATATTGTAGCTTGTAGATGAGGAGGGCAGAAGGTATCTAGTATTTTAGGTTATGAGCTTTTATGCAAGTAATGGTGAGGTAGCCGCGGCGATATGAATGCAATTACATGGAAAATGGTAAGGGAAAGTGATGTGGGCCAACAACACATGTATGGGTCCCTATCATCAATCTCATCATGTAGGATCACCATCCTATGGATACAAAGTGCGTGCATGGGAGTATCTAATAGCATGTGGGGTAATAATTGTTAAGATATAACCATAAAAAACAAGAGGGTTAATTTGTTTGATTGTTAGAAGTAAACACAAGTAATGCAGTAATTATAACTATTATGGACAAGAATATGTACATGGAAAATGTATTTAAAAGTCTAGCAAAATGTGCATATCATTGGAAAGTTTAAGGGTTAGTTAAATACCAAAACAGTACATAATGTGAAGTGTAATAACTAATGTTATCCACTAGTAAAAATAGTGTATGTACAGGCGCGCGCACACACATTATTCACCAATGGAAACCTCTAGTGACTTACAAGATGAGAGCAACAAAAATAACTATGAGAGAGAGAGAGAGAGAGAGAGAGAGAGAGAGAGAGAGAATCAAGAAAACATGCCTCTAACTATCAAAATAACTATGAGAGAGAGAGAGAGAGAGAATCAAGAAAACATGCATCTCTATAAACATGGTCCAAGTCATCACTTGGAAGAAGGAAGACTGTGAAGCAAGACTAGCCAGTGACTGGCTTGGCATGACCACGAGATCCGGTTTTAAAAAAAACTACGGGACTAGCTATAATCTTATGTCTCTCCTAAGACTTGGTGTATATTAGGCCACCTTGCACTCGCACCCACCAAGGCTTACATCAAAATGGTAGATTCATGCACACTTGCATGCCATGGGGCTCTCACCGCTCTATTTCACATTCGGGATAATCCCTTGGAAGGAAAGTTTAATGTGATGCATGTAGGATTCTCTATGCTTAGAAAGGCTCTCGGGTTTGAGGTTATGGTTTCCTTCGATCCTTCTAGGTTCATCGACTTGAGTTCTTCCTCAGTCATGAGAATGGTTCTTCGACTTGAGCTCTTCCTCAATCATGAAGATGGCTACTTGCCTTGAGGTTAGTTGGCAAGCTGTTTTTTACAAGTCCCACATGCATCCACATTAGCTCTCCTTATCACCAACATCTTACACATAATGATTTGGCTATTGTTTTAGATGCTTGCCTCCAACGGCTACAATCATATCAATTTCAACGGCTATTGTTTTACATGCTTGTCTCCAACGGCTATAATCATATCAATTTCCCTAATGTTTAGTACGTTTGGTAGGTGTATACATAAACGCCTTTTCTATTTCCCTAATGTTTAGTACTTTTAGTAGTTGTATACATAAACACGCCTTTTCGTGCTTGTTTCAAGTGAAAAAAACCATAGACAACTTAGCATGGGTTTATAGCAAGAGAATATGATTTAGGCACCCTTTCTTCTCTTTAAAATCTGTCTTTCAAGTTGCAAACTGTAGAGATCCATATGCTTCAATCCCTCTCAACACATTATCTGGCTATGACAACCACTCGCATAACCCAGCAAACAAGCATCTAAATGCTTGAGTAGAACCCAACATTACTTGGCTAAGGAGTTTTCCAAGCAAGATGTTAAAATCATTCTCCCAGAAAAGATAAAGTTGATAACCAGCCTTTCAGAAAAGATGACAAACAAATCTTTTGTAGAATCAAATAAAGAGGCGACACCGAATGCATAAGCTTAAAAAAGTCACCAAATGGGCAGTGGCTGAGAAATTGTGCCAAGAGTGCAGAATTAGCATCATGGAAGGGCTAAAGAAGGTGACTTCCTAGCTTGCTACAAAACTGGCATTGTGCCATGTATATCAATGGGCCTCTGAGGTGCTTGATTCAAGAACCCTTGCAAAAGGATAGGAGCAACAAACACATGGGTTTTCATTTCCAAAGCTTAAAAGGAAACCCTATCACTATTGGAATTCAAGCCATTTCTTGTTCTTTCTTTCTTTTTTAAAGAATTTAAGCAACATCTTTTGATGTGTGAACTTCTGTGCAGAGGAGAGAATAACGCATGGAGCTCCAAAAGGAAACCTTGAAAAGGATATATATTTTATAAACCTTGCAATGGCTATAGATATATGAACTATTCCAGATCCAAAGCATAGTAACAGCTATTTTTGTTTTTCAATAAGATATACAAAAATGCATAGGAGCAGCGATTGTTGTTATCCAATAAGATATACAAAAGTGCCACAAGTTGACAGTCTCTTAAAAAATGCTCTGAAGCCCACAAAATATTGATACACCCTAGCACAATGATCTCTCGCCCTATTTTTAATTCAGATGTACTGCATTTATCACTTATCCGTTCAAAAAGGCTGCAACACGACTTGGATGTACTGCATTTATCACTTCTAAGAGCACATTTCAGTTATTACTGATTGTCACACCTACAGTTATCTAGCTTCAGATGAACCCCAATGCACTGTAGAAAATTAAGAACTCTCCAAGATTTTTTTTTGCTTCTCAAACCAGTCACACGAGAAGGCACAGTGATGTCATCAGCTTGCAAACCCTTATGTTGAGCATTGCTAGTCATTAGCTACAATTCATGTGTGGTGATCTAAGGCCTGGTCAAGAAGGTGAGCAAGGTAAAAGATGGAAAGGGATACTCCTCTGGCTTAAAACGTCATATGGAAATGGCTGCCAGTGTAACCATTGATATTTAAAGTGGCTATATACGGAGAAAGTTGAGACCCTCATGGGAGATTCGGTTATCGTCTCATTGCACCTACGTCGATGATGCGTTCTTGCATGCCTCTTGTAAGCATGAAAGAGAGTAGTTCAAAAAACAAAAAGATATGAGTAGGCGGACATGCAAGCAGGTGCCTTATGTACTCGTTGCACACAAGTTAGCACATACACGAGTGGTGCATGTGCACTTGTTTAAGATCATACACAGCACGTAAAAGATACTGTCATGGAACTACCATTCCGGTGACATTCTTTTAGCAATTCCCAATCCATCCCAATGGAGCACATGCTTGGATCAAAAAGAACTGTTCTCCATAGAACTCAATACAACAGTTACATCACCTCAAACTACACCTCCACTGGGGAAGTGCTGCTGGCACATTCGATTTTGACCACTAAAAACGGGATGCCCTCCTTCCACATCTGGACAAAACCTCACCCCTTGAATCAGAGACCCAATGAAATGTCTTAGCACAGGTCACACTTAAATTTGATTCCCCTTCCCTTCAGATATCCACGTAGTCTCAGTTGAACTACTGTTCCTTTTTCCAAGTGGGTCCTTGTTAAGGCGCTGTGAAAATCTTAATCAAATTTCCCAAACCTCTTATCCTTTCCAAGAAGCTCATACTGTATAAGGTCTCCACTAAAGCCTTCTCGAATTCAAATGCATTATCAGCCACAGGATACTGACCAAGATAAGCAAGAATAGAATGTGAGAGAAAAACAGACAGTGACAAGAATGCTGAGCAAAAATAGCAGACAGTGACAAGAATGCTGAGCAAGAATAGAATGTGAGAGAAAAACAGACAGTGACAAGAATGCTGAGCAAAAATCACCAATCCCATTGTCTTCTAACCTGGAGAGGCTTGGGGATCACAGTCCTTATGTAATTAAACCTGTCCTCAGCCACTGCCTTTATCACACAGCATGCTCGTAAACCTTCAACTCCCCCAAATCTTCCAAACCCACTTTCTTTGATGCCACCAAAAGGTAGAGACTGTATAAAAAGATGCATTCATCTTAGAGAAACATCAGCTACATTTACGAACATAAACAACTTTGGCATATGGTAGGGATCACAAATCTATCTTGTTATTTAACTGTAACTTACAGAGTTTGTTTATATTGTCATAAACCAACTAAACAGCACAATGCTATTTATGTTGCTGAAGTTCATCACCAACCTGGCAATTTGATGAGGTTGGGGTAATGCTCTGCTGCCAGCAACGTGGACGCTTCAGAGTTGCATGTGTTATGAGAGGGACGATTTGATAAGTTAGTATGAAGTGACCTTAAGAAAAGGGGACTCTCCCCAAGTGTCACACTTCCAATTGGTCCATTGGCCATGACAGAACCCCAGGTTGGCTATTCCTGAGTTTGGGGGGCGTGAGCAAGCTCTCGGGCTGTGAGACCTTCAATCCGAGGTTTGACAACACAACATAAACGTAGGGCTCATCCTTCACTTGCAAAAGGTTCAATGGGTTCATCAATCCAACTCCAAAATCAAAAGCTATGGCCGTTAAGTGACTAGCTTCCGTATAGGACTGCGCTGTTGGAAGGGGTGTTCCTCTTGCTTCACGCGCCTCACGATGCTTCACTTTCCACCCACCTTGTGTTTTCTCGTTTCAGAGAAGACTTCACTCTTCTTGTTTTGAATCAAGAAGTTACATTGGGTGCTCAAGTTCAGGGTCTCACATAGAGGGGGACTTTTGTCTGGACTGCTTTGGTAGTTCACCTTGAGGGACTTTTTGCCATCTTGGGCACTCCTTCCATTTCAGCTCACCAAACACAGTCAACACACCCACAAACTGACCAGATGTCACCATTTTGGGCATAACGAGAATTCATGTGTGGATGGGCTTTGGATGCCCAAATGATCAAGAATGTACAAGCTTTGGGAATGGGAGATTATCTAGTATAGAGGACCAAGTGTTTGTAGCATGGTGGTCTAGGCACTCGAGACGGTTTCTTGGACACAGAAAGGGATTTTGGAGCTCAAGTGTGTGGAAAGTATGTATGGCAAACTCTTGAGGATTTGGGAGAGATTGAGCAATGAAACAAGTTTCTACATGGTGCTTACATGTATTTCTCATATGGTGGGATACAAAGAGATCATCTCCTAAAAGCTAGCGGAGCGAGGATCTATGAGCTCTCCCCCCCTCCTGTGTGTTTTCCAGCTGCCTGCACCCCCCCCTCCCCCCTGTTCTCTTCCCCTTTTGCTTTGCCTGCCTATGCATCCCCTCCAGCCCCCGCATTGCCCTCCTCCCCCACTTGCGCTACTGTGCCTGCCCCCCTTCTCTGCACCCCCCCTCCTCCTCCTCCTCCTCCTCCTCTACCTGTGTCTCTTCCTCCCCTCCTCCGTAGCCTCTCCTCTGATTTCTTCACCCCCTCCATCTTCTACAGGCAACTCCCTCAGTTCTTGGAAATTTCTCCATTCGGCAAGTCTCGGCATCTTCTGGTCTTCACCCTCGGGAGGACTCCATGGCAATCGCTCTGTCAACCCCGGCCGAGGCCGCCGTTACTTGCTTATCCTTCTCTGAAGCGGACCTTCAGCTCCTCGCTACAACTGATGCATCATTAGAGGCCTCCAATCTGGTATGCAACATTGTCGGTAGCCACCCACCACGCGGACAACTCATAGATCTTTTGCAGGCGAGCCTCATCGGTAGGCCTACAAAGATCAGACATTCATCCTCTGGGGCATGGCTAATATTAGGTTGAGTTTGACTCGCCAGCGGCGTCAGATCGAGTCATGCACCTAAGCCCCCTTGCACTACACGTACGGCCCAGGCCTTTTTTGCACGGTGGCAACACAGCTTTGGCCCCGTGTCCAACCCATTGGCTGGCATGTCGGGCTTCCCAGTGACAGTCTGATTCCCAGGCCTCATGAAGGAATACATTCCTCTTCTCCCGGTGATCTACTGCCTCGTCTCTCGTACGGGCGGCCGGGATTTCATCCCTTCGTATTTGTATTGCCTCACTAGAGATAATGCCTCATGTCATATCTATCCCATGCCTTCATGGAGACCCCATCATTCAACGAGTCGAGTACTCAGGCCTTCCGGGCCAGTATTTCATTTGCAAGCAGATGGACCACCTCGCTAGAGCTTGCCCTCAGCGCCAGTCCAGGAGACCGCCTCCGGTGGTTCCCCCTAGAACTGTGGCCTGCAACAATTGTCAGCAGAGAGTGTGATATCTTGGTCAGTTTGAAGCTATATGGCTTCTTTCGCGCTCCGAGAGACTAGCGACACATGGAGGACGGGATCCGTGCCCACTCGGCGCGCCTTCGCCCCAGGACTGATTGTGATTATTTCCCATCAAAACCGTTGCCCAAAACTCTTTGAGTGGAGGGCAGTTCCGATAGTTCCACTTCCCATAGAGATTGATATGTGGATAGCCTCATGGAACATATAGGGTTTAGGGGGGCCTCAGTGCTTTCAGAGGTGAGGCGGCCTTAGAGGCGAGCTTCAAAGAGCTGTAGTTGGGGGACCCATCGACATTCTTTTCCTCCAGGAGCACCACCTTTCCGAGGGGTGTACTCGCCGCTGCGAGAAGATTTTACCAGGTAGGAGCCACACTTTTTGGTCTCCCTCTTTCGGCCCCTAGGGGACACAGGGAGGAGTTTGCATTTCTGTCAGTGAGGAGCTCTTGCCGGCAGTGATGACAGGCTCAGGTTTCATAGTCTCTGGGTGAGCACAGTGGGTTACCGTTATGATTGGAGAGGATTGCGTGGGCTTCCTCAATGTTTATGCACTGAACGCCACAGTAGGTAGAGCCATATTCTCGAGCACAGTCCGTCAAGCCCTTCCTTAGGCTGACTTTTGGTGCATGGGTGGAGGCTTTAACATGATTGAGGCAACAGAGGACAGACACGGAGGAGGCACGGCCACAGTCTCATGCACAGACTACTCTGCTTGGGAGGAGTTGATCTTGGCACTCAAGGGACAGGATCCTTGGCATCTTATAGCGTTTGGACGCAACCCCAGGAGCCTGTGCTTCTCGCAGTTCGATAGGAGCAACGGCCCCAACCTCTCTCGTGGATGAGTGGGCTTGCGGTGGCGCCCAGTTGAGGCTTTCCAGTGGATCCCAAGGGGAACTCCAATTCGCTATCTCGGATGTCAGGTGGGCATCGACATCTCTCCAGAGCAGCAACTCGCTCCTCTTCTTCTGAGCATTCAGAAGAAGAAGCTTTTGTACTGTAGTTCTGCGAGGCTCTCCCTAGCTAGTAGAGTGGTGGTGGCAAACCAAGTCCTTCTTGCCACCATGTGGCATGTATCATCCAAGTACATTGGTTGATCCGAAACTTCTTATGGGCTGGCAATGACAGGAGGCTTCCAAGGCCAAGGTGGAATGAAGAGTGATCATTCAGCCACGACGTAGAGGGGGGCTAGGCATCATTGACCCTGCTATTCAGAGCCGCGCTCTGTTGGGCAAGCTGATTGTTAGAGGACTCCTTCTCGGTGATGAGCCTTGGAAGGACTTCCTCTTGGCCTGGATTTCAGCCTGCACCCCGAGCCTAGGGGGCCCCTTGGCCCATAGAGTACCGGATGGATCTTCAAAGAGATGCAGACCCGCGAATTCAGCCCAACTTTTGAGGACAGATTTGCAGCTAGTTTACTTTGATCTTGGAATCACACCTAGTCGGCCTTAGGCAATTAGCTCCACTAGCCTCACAGGAGCGTCTTCAACAGCCATTGGTCTGGAACCCCCTCATCTATTTACCAAGTGGCCATATGTCGGGGGCCCGACGTCATGTATCATGGGGGTCGTTGAGCATAGGACTTGCCAGCTCCCTTGGAGATTGGCTTGCACACAAGCAATTACCCCCGGAAGTTCAGGAGAGAGACTTGGCAAGGATACGGGATAGAGACAGGCTCAACATCAATATTGACTTTGTTATTCCTCAAGAGTGGCTGACTCCTATACTAGACTCAACCCCCCCACTGTGGCTATGCGTGTTTACCAAGCATGATATTCTATTGGCAGTCCATGGAGCGAAGGAGGGTTGTGGTTTGCACACTTTTTCTATTGGTCCCCATGGTAGATTAGAGAGATCCAAACCGCCCTTGGAGGATTTCAGTGGCTGCACCTTACAGAGGGTGAGGGTGATTGGATTTCAGGCACGTGAGTGGCACATAGACCCCCTGCCGGCCAAGGTGGCCAGCGAGAGATTTAGGCAACTATGGGTATGGGAGAGCCGACCTCTCACGCGCCTTCAATGGGACCCGCGAGAGTGAATTCGGAGTGATCCTGCTGATTGAGAGGAGACTCTGGATGCCCCCTTTTTTGCATACACAGTGCAGTTAGGCCACAGGATTCAAATGCCAGAGATTGTGGCACCCTGGCAGCAGCAGCAGTACATTGGCAGTCTTCACAAGGCCTCTCCCAGCGTTTCCTCCCAGATTTTTGGAAGAGGCTCTGGGACAGCTTTCAGCCTCGAAAGATCACCCTCTTTCTTTGGTTGATGGCACACACGAGCTTGGCGGTTGGCACATGGTTGTGCAGTTAGAGGTCGACCAACAACTTACCCGAGGTGCGGCCACCCTCAGGAGTCTCACTGACATTGTCTTTGGGATTGCCCGAAGGTTCCGCAAGTTTGGTCACGGATTCTCTGCATATTCACGATGGACAGGGCCTCGACCCAGATCATTACATGGGGAACTATCGCTTGGGCCACGGTGGTTGAAGTGGTTAGGACTCATAATGAGGATGGTGGGGGGCTAGCTCTTCAGGCCTCTCACCTCCGCATTTCGGCAGTACCAGTCACAGCCCCATCTTCTCACCACTGGAGACTGGGCTCATGCCAGAGATGGGAGATTTGCAGTAGCATTGCAGCCTCGCACATATGGCGAGCTAGATGCAAGAAAGCCATCAAGGGTACACCCACACTCCGCTTGCAGAGTCTATTAGGAGGATTTGGCTTGACATCATCCATACCCTCACGATGAGTGGGGGAGGGTGGCTCTCACCGCATGCGGAAGCAGCAGGAAGCTTTCTTGAGGCTCTGGCAGCGTGGCCCTTTTCTCACTGATAGAGGTGGTGATCCCACTTGGCATTACAAACCACTTGTGTGGTTATATATCCCCCCCCCCCTTTAGAAGATAGCCTTCTCCTCATAGAGCGGCCAGCCGGAGGGAAAGTGCATCTTTCTCCTTTTTTATCATTTGATCCCCGCCTTGCACATGAGGTGAGGTTGTATCTAGCCCTTCGTGGTTGTATTTGGCCCTTCGTGGCTGTTCTTCAAGAAGGACCTTTTTCTTGGAGGAACAAAAAAAAGAGAGCACCTCCTAAAGTTTAGGGGAAGTTGCCATTTTTGGCAATCTTCGATGGAATTTCCATTTGCGTCGTTACCTCTCGAATTTGGCATAGATGGAAGATCTCCAAAGCGCCATTGTGAAATTAGCTATCATATGGGATATTTTTAGAGCTGAAGATTGTGGAATTTTTGGTTTTTGGATTTCGGACATGTGCAGATACGAGGATAAAAGTGAGACAAGTGTCCTCACACTTGTCAATTCAGCTCTACAAATGGCATTGTAACATTTTCTTGCTTATTTGAACATGAGAGAGTCATCTCTTGGGCAAGTTTGAGCTTCAAGCAGGTTTTTGGAGGCTGAAAACATATATTTTTCCCCAATTCTCTTCATTCTTTTCATGGTTGAGAAGCCTAGAATCTAGAGGTCATCTCTATTGTGAGCATGATGCTTGAGGACTGCAATATATGACATGGTTGCATGTGTGTGTGTGTGTGTGTGTGTGTGTGTGTGTGTGTGTGTGTTTGTGTTATTTTTTATTTTTAAAGACAAATGGTAATAGAAGCCAAAGTCAAATGTCAGGTCTTGCAAGAAGCTCTTTGTATTGCTAAAGAACAATTGCCTGCAAATGACAAGAGAAAACTAGAAAAATGAAAAGTGAGAGCCAGGGAGAAATGCTTGCGGGATAGGGGCTACTCCTTTAAACAATTCTTCCGACACATTCATCACGGCAGACAAAAAGATAACATTAAGAGGGTTAAAATGGACACAAGAAGATGGACATCAGATGCATATGTAGCTCACTTTGCAACATTCTTTTGTTGCCCACAGCCCCCTTCACTATGCAAATGCAAGCCGCTAGGGAAGCCTTATTGGTTCATGTACATCCAATATTGTCCCTGGATGATGCACGTATTATGGAGCTGCCCTTTATTGAAGCAAAATTACAGCAGGCTTTGCATGACATGGGGAGATGGAAAGCCCCCCGTTGGAATGGACTAACGGTGGAATTCTTTGTGCAATTCTGGGACCAATTGAAAGTGTTGTAGCTATATATGACAAATCTTGCATGGGAAAATCGGGAATTACCTTCTTCCTAGAAAGACGGAATGTTAAAACTCTTTCCTAAAAAGAGCTTGTGTGAGTCTTTTGCAGATTGGAGACCCATCACACTCATGCCAATGGTATAAAAATTGGTTGCAAAAATTCTAGTTAACTGCCTCAAGGACTCTCTCTATACCGGTTTGCATCCGGCCGAATATTGCGAATGCATATATTGGCATTGAGTATGCTAAATATACAGAACAAGATGTGCTTCTGATGCAAATAGATATTGAAAAGGCTTTTGATACAATCCATTGAGACTTTGTGGCAGAAACCATGTGCCGTATGGGCTTCGGTCGCAAAATGACAAATATTGTTTACTGACTTTATCAAGATAGCCGGGCATTGGGTATTGTGGATGGAGAACTCACAGAGGCATGGAGCTTAGGCAAATTGGTACACCAAGGCTGCCCCTTGAGGGCGTTACTATATGCCATTGCCACGCATACTTTGCATGGGCTGGTTTTTCCATCAGGTGATCAACTTGTGGGACAGGCATATGCAGATGATTCCTTCTTTTTGCCTAGAAATCATCCGGATGATCTCAAGTCCATAATAGACGCACTTGACCTCTTTGCATGTGCGGCAAGCTTCAAAGTCAATTTTAGGAAATCCAAACTCTTGCAACTCAAAATTGAAGTTTGGCATGCTGATATATGGCCAGGGCAGCCTTCACAGATTGTGCGTCATTTGGGATATCCATTGGCATGGAACACTACTGCTAATGCATAGGCAGACTGGATATTAGAGCGCATAAAAGGGAAATTGTACTATTGGAAGCTTTCCACTTGGCCTCTGCATGTATGCATGAGAATAGTGCAATCCATACTCATTGCATATATTCAGTTCTTTTTACCTCTTCTATTTTGGCCAAGGGGTCGGATTGATGCCTTTATGTCGGAAATATTAGAGTTCTTTTGGAGATCAAAACACCATAAGAAAGCACTCAGGCTATTGTCAATGGCAAAGATATGTACTCCCCGTATGCATGGTGGATTGAACATCCTCAACATACACATACATGTCCTTGCACAGAAAGCTACTTTGTTGTCAGATTTTGCAACACAGTAGTAGCCTTGGTCACGGATGTTACTGGCCATGTGTATTAGAATGAGATCCTCGAGCTTTGGTGACTGGACCACTACACACTGGGAGGTTGTGTTTGGTCGTATTGTTGGAAAGATACCTGGCTGCCCATACATCATGCACCTTATTCAAGATTGGAAGAAAGTTTTACATCATGTAACATGGAATGGCCGTGACATGGTGCAAGGGAATTCGCTAAGACTGAAATCATACATTGGACTGCGGCTCTTGCCCGCCCATTGGCTTTCACACAGCCAAGGAAAGCTTTCTTTTTGGCAAAAAAAAGGCATAATTGAGATCCATGATATGGTGGATCAGGTTGGAAACATTAAGTCCTTCCCTATGGCTCAACATAGTTTTGGATTAGGTATGCATTATAGACCTTTATGGCATGAGATATATGAGTTGTTGTCCCCCTTGCACCAATACCACCACTTTGTCTGCATGACCGCCTGGCTGACTGCAAAGTTTTGGGGGTGCCTTTGGATATTATATCGGCTAAGAATTTATATGTGAGGCTGCAGCCACCGCCATGGATTATGCATGTATGTAATGATTTGTGGAACTTACAAAAAACATTACTATGGTGGAGGAAATGTTTAAGAGGGATCTGGAGGAGCGGTTTGCGATTAAAAGAACGCATGTTCCTTTGGAGATGCATGCTTGGAGTTCTCCCAATGGGTGTGCTTCTACACACGACGTATTTGTGCCTCGTCATGCGGCCGTTGTGGTGCACACACTAAGACAGTGTTGCACCTTCTTTGGTTCTGTCCACATTCCAGATTGCTCCTGGGACTTGGACAAGGTTTCAGCTTGCTTGCGTCTTAGATTTTCTGCACACTTTTTTGGAAAACAATTTTGGATATTTGGAGTGCTGACAGTTGCGCTCCGGCCTTTTGGGCTCTATGGACAGCATATGTCAGACACCTTCTCCTTCTTCATGCTCACCTTGTGACAGACACTGATTTGCAGACTTTCTCTCTTTTCTTTGACTGTTTCTGAGGAACTCTAGTATGGGTCCTTTTAGGACTCGTACTATTTCTTCCTGGGTTTTCACCTTGCACTAAGGTTTCCCACTAGTAATATATCATTACTGTATAAAAAAAGTGTGTGTGTGTGTGGTCATCTTTTGCATTCTTTAGTTTGATAGAGGACCAAGTATTCATAGCATAGTCCAAGCACTCAAGACAGTTTCTTGGACACAAAAATGAGCTTTTGAGCTCAAGTGTCAAGTGGAAAGTATGTATGGCGAACTCTTGAGGATTTGGGAGAGATCGAGCAATGAAACAGGTTTCTAAATGGTGCTTACATGTATTTCTCATGTGGTAGAATACAAAGAGAACATCTCCTAAATTTTAAGGGGAGTTACTATTTTTGCCAATCTTTGATGGAATTTCTGTTCGTGTCATTACCTCTGGAATTCGGTAGAGATCGAGGATTGCCAAAGCGCCATTGTGAAATTAGCTATCATCAAGGGTATTTTTACAGCTGATGCTTGTGGAATTTTTGGCCTTTGGATTTGGGACATGTGGCAAATACGAGGATAAAAGTGAGACAAGTGTGTCCTCACACTTGTCAATTCAGCTCTACACATGGCATTGTAGCAATTTCTTGCTTATTTGAACATGAGAGAGTCATCTCTTGGGCGAGTTTGAGCCCACCATAGCCATATCTAGCTTGGGAAAGATGTTTTTCAATACTCTACACCATCTTGCATACCCCGGATGGCTGTTTTTCAGCAAAACAGACCTAAAGCTTGCTGAAATTTCTAGTTTTATGCGATATATACAGGCTTTTTTACAAGTTTTGGCACTCATGAATGAGCCATACAGACTTTTATTCAGGTGTATGGACTTGTGTATGTGCCATACAAGTTCTCATACATGTTTCTTGCTTTATGGAGGAAGCACAAAGGCTCATGGACGGGTTTTCTTTGCCTATGGATGTGCCATACAAGCTACCATACACGTTTATGCACTCAGGTTTATAAGAGGTATATGTGCTGCCATACAGGTTTATGAACTCATGGAAGAGGCATATGTGTTACCCTACAGACTTATTGACATATGGATGAAGCATATGGGTTGATGTATAGGTTCTATACGGCTATGGATGAACCATATGGCTATTTAGTAGGTTCACAGGTGTATGGACCATCCATACATGATGAAGGATAGGTTTATGGTTGTATATGGATAATCCGGCATCTCCCATGGGGAGAGTAAGGTCCTCAAAGCTCCTACATGATATTATTCTCCTTGGTAATAAAATACTCCAAAGGGGGGTCGGCCCATTTCGGCCTCTATGCGGTGTTATATGTGCAGTTTTTATTTTCAGCTTTGTGGATTGTTTAATGGCTGTGATCAAATGCCGAAATGTTCAATTGTGCTCATGGTCAAGCGATGCACCCCACTCCCGCAATTCTGCGGGGGAGTATTACACCCAATCCACAAATGCACATCTTTTGATTTCAGTCACAAAACCATCAGTTCAAATCACACACCATGTCAAGAGCATAGGCACAAGAATTTTGAGATTGTTTGGGGCCGATTCTATGTAAATGAGACATAGCACAATGTTGGTCTAGCATGTGCTCTCCAACAGATAAGTCAGGGAGGTGAGAAAGTCAGTTCTTGCAATAAGGTCTAAGGTACTAATATGCATGCCAAAGCTACTTGAGAAAGAAAGAAAGAAAG
This sequence comes from Cibotium barometz, assembly GCF_041138505.1. Classification (NCBI taxonomy): domain Eukaryota; kingdom Viridiplantae; phylum Streptophyta; class Polypodiopsida; order Cyatheales; family Cibotiaceae; genus Cibotium; species Cibotium barometz. The sequence goes on along the minus strand of NC_141072.1, from coordinate 55,428,362 downwards.
ATTTTACTAATGTCTACCAAAGGCCCAAAAAGTCTATGAGCCCAAAAGTGTTATATATGTTCCATGTATAAAAGGATCATAAACATAAACTTGGAGACATAAAAAAGAACACAAAGAAGGCCACATTGTCACAAGTACGGGACGGGGACCCGGAACGATAAAATAGACTAACACTTCAAATACCACTCAGAGCATGATAACAGAACGGAAGAACCATAAACAATATTAAACACAGCTGTCACGACCCTGTGTTTTTCTCTGGACAAGATGCAGGTGTGCACGGGGACATGGTGGACAGTGTGAATGGCATCAGGTGGGAGTGAAGATGGAAACCCATATGTGGATAACTCCATGTGTGAAAGGGGGCAAAGAGATTTTAGCTTAAAAGGTTTAAAAACCTTTAAAAGTCATTATAAAGCCCTTCATTAAAGAAAACGTGGCCCATAAGCTATTTTGGGGCCACGTGTGAGCTTTTTGGTAAAAGAGGGGCTGTTGGGCAGAAAAAGGAGGAGGCGCCTATCTCTCTGGAGGAAGTGTGTGCTTTTTCGCTGAGGAGGGCTGGTCGCCTGAAGATGCATGTTGGCTGCGCATGGAAGGGCCTGTGCAGGTACAGTGTACGGCTGCTGTGCAGGTACAGTCCACGTGGCAGATTTGGTTGTGCAGGTACAGGCGTGTACAGGTTGCTGGTACAGGCAACTCAGGCAAGTACGACAGCAGGTACCATACTGTATGACTGCTGGTACAGTAGACTGCTTGTGGGCTGGACTGCAGGTTCAGGTGGGCTGCGTGGAGGAGAAGACAGTCGGGCAGGGGCTGAATAGAGCGTAGATCTCTTCCCTTTCCTGGTGAAAAGCTGGCGCAAAGAGACTGTCTGCATGGACTCCACATGGATGGACTGCAGAGGTGCTGGACTGTACAGGGCATGAGAGTTTCTCTTGGAAAGAGGGGGATTGCAGGAGAAACAGGGGCGTACATGTGGGGACAGCCAGTATTGCTTTCTCTTTCTTTCTCTCTCTCTCTCTCTCTCCCTCTGCTGAAGAGTAGACAAGGGTTGGTTTCTCTTGATACAAAGGTGGACAGAGGTTGGTTTTCCATGAACATAGACATCATGTCGATGGCGTTCAACTGATGGAACTTTCAGCTTCTCTATGCTTTGGGTTCGGGACTGTTTTGGGACAGTTTATGGGCTGTTTTTGTTTGGTCGCAAATTCAGCTATGTGCTTGGGTTTTTGGCTGCAAGTACAAGGTCACTTGGTTATGTTTCTTGGCATGGGAGTGAAGCAAGCTCGCATGGTTGCGTGCTCATGGAGCAGATTGTTTTCTTCCTGCTAGAAAGGAACAGAGGGACCTACAGTTATGGGCATCTCTATGTTTCCAGATGTTTCATGAGGGAATAGGTAACTAGATGTATGCCGTAGTTGGCACTGTTGTTGAATGGTGCCATGAATGGTTCTGTATGGAAACAGGACAAAAGTTTCAAAGGGAAACAGGCCTAAGGGTTTCATGTGGAAACAGGTCGTAGGTTTTCTCGAAGAGACATGTTTTTGGGTTTCTCCAGGAGATAGGTCACATGCAGGCAGAAGGTACAGGAGTGGACACATGCTTGGTACAACCTTGCTACTGATTGGACAGGGGACAGGGAATCCATGACAGAGATGGATAGTACCCTTGGAAAGTAGAGAGGGTTGGTACAGGTGTGTCAATTGTATGGTATGCTGTGCTGTGATACGAGTTCTCTTTTGAGAGACAGTTTGGGAGTCTGTGTTGTGATGCAGGAGCACTGGATGTGTCAGGGTGTGATGCTGTTCATAGTGTGAGAGGCTATGGATGGTTGTGGCAGCCTTGATCATGGGAGAAAGCTTCTGTATGCAGACTCAATGTGAGAGAGTCTTTGGATGCGAACAATGGCTGGACTTGTTTGTGGATGCTGAGTGGACAAGAAGCCATGATGCAGGTTCTTTGCAGGCTTCAGGGGTTCTACTGTGACGGCTGAGTTCCCAGCCTTATTGTAATTAAAGCTCTTATTTTTCAATTAAAGAAATACCGCAAGGGGCGCCACTGCTATTTGGGGCCAATCGGTGTCCGTGTACTATTTGCAGGAGCACTCTAGCTCCCCTTGTTTGTTTTCCTTTTCTAGGTCCTCAATGGCGTTGAAGTGTTTTATGTGCGAGTGTTTGTTTTACCGCCCGTCAGGCCGGTTTCACAGCACTCAGCCGGAAGGCCAGCCCCCCGTAGGAACTACTTTATTCACACATAAGCTTCTACAAGATACCAAGGTGCGGGTGCATACAGCACCGGATTTTCCACAAAGCATCAGCACAAATCTCTTGCCCGGATATCTATCCAAAGCCAAGACAAAACACAGCACCAAAGGCCATCCAAAAACTATCTCAAAACAGTCAAAAATCAGCCCATAAACTGTCCATAAAACAGCCTGGTACGGAGCCCAATACATCCCCGAGTTCCGTGCCAAATCAGCCCCAAAACAAAACCATAAACCAGCCCCAAAAGAGCTCGCAGAACTGTCCCAGATTCCTCCAGAACAGTACCAAAACTGCCCCAGAAACAACCCCTGATTTTCACACGTGTGAACCTATACGGCCTCTGTACGGCTGCTGCACCAATATACTGCTGCTGTGCCAACTGTACAGCCAACGTATAGGCTACTGTGCCAACTGTACAGCCAGCGTAGAGACAAGGAGTGTTGTATGGCTCTACGGCCAGTTTGTAGAGGAGAGAGAAGGCGATGTACAGCTGCTGACCAGCGTAGAAAGAGAGAGGGAGACTGCACAAGGCTGAAGGTGGATGCGCATGCTCAAAAGAGAAGAGAGAAACTCCAAGAGGAATGCGCATGGCGAAAAGAGAAGCCCCCAGCTCCTTTTAATGAAGTCGACTAACTATATTTGCAGCACTTTTCCCTTTTTGCCCAAAATAGCTGAGCTTGCCCAAAAATATCAACTTTATGCTTTCCTTGGCTTGTACTCCAAGTTTTAGCCCAAAAATATCAACTTTTATGCTTTTCTTGGCTTGATGCCCAAGTTTCATCTAGGCGCCTCCTTCTGTCCACCTTTCCATGCCCAAAAACAATAATATATCTAGCCCATCATTAATGATATGTGAACACACCGACTTATAAATATTATAAGTCACTTTGATGAATAAAATCCCATGTTGCTCATGCTGTATGGCCATCTTTTAGGCCAAAGCATGCCAGTAAAATGCCCTAGCTTTCTTCTGTGGAAAATCCCCGTTCACACCTTGGTTCCGCTTAGTGTGTGAAACACTGATCAAGACTGGTGAAGGGACCAAATGGTGACACACATATTACTTTCCCCTATGAGTACAAAGAGTAAGGAGGCAAGTGAAGCCAATGATGGGACTTTGTCATGTGTCATCCTCCTCAAGGACCTCATACAGGGAGGCGATATCCATTGCTTGGGGAGGTGCCGCTCTATGGGCCTCGAGTATATCTCGGATCGCAAGTCAAGGAGAGGCTTCGGGGGGGGGGACTGTATAGATCTATTAAAAACTATGCATGATCCCTGGTGTACGAGGGACCAACTGGTCTCCATAACGAGCTCGGTTGGGTGTCTTGTTCGGGGTCTATTTGTGCCCTCCGATGTCGTGTAGGCTGTGCATCTGTCAATCACCCCGAGGGCATTTTGGGTTTTTTTTTTTTTTGCCGGGGAGGTGTGGATGTTCCCCCAAAGAAATCTATGACAAATGACTGTGTCGAGTCCCACCACTCAGCCTGATGCCACGGTGGTCTATCTTTGTGAGAGCCTAGCTCTAGTAAGGCACAAATCATTCCCTAAAGAAAGTGGAAGCCGCCCCATGTCTTGTAGTAAACTAGACATCTAAGCATGTAGTGCTCCTTTGACTCTATGCTACATTTCTCCATATTATTCATCCCATGGAATGCCATGTTCTCTCCTTGGCTCTATCCAAAGGTAGTGTGATGACACCCACAGCTAACCAATGGCAATCCTCATGGCATGGGACATGTGCCTCTGGAGATAGCTGGGCCACACAATGAATCCGTCCCCTGTGACCCTCAAGAAATGATCTCTGTTCTTTTAAAAATGCACTCAATGTCGCATATTTGAAAGGCCTCAATAGCCCATGTGTGGTGGAGCATGTCCTGGATATGGAGCTGATGAGGGGATTGTGAATGACGTCCGGGGGACCAAGGGCGTCGAGCACACTAGGATGCGGAGGCCCGGTCCATGGTAACTCCTCTCGGACGAGGTGGGTCCGAAGTAGCTCGCGGTGGGTCCACAAGATCCACTGTATGGATGTCCTCCACCTCCTGGGTGTCCAAAAGAAATCGTGATGGTTGGCTGGTGAGGGAGGGGTCGGGGTGGCTAGGGCCAAAGCTCTCTCAAGAAAGTGTCCTTGTGTCTACACAGCTCCAGCAAGAAGAGGCCTAGGCAACGCTGGTCCGGGAAGTCAATGATCCTAGAGAGTGGACCAAATCCCTCACGAAACAGACAGTGAAACCTCCCGCGGATCTCATAGTATACCGAGCACCAACATATGTAATGCTCCTCCGTCACAATCTCTGAGTGGCATAATCGGGAGATCCTCCCCTCTTTGGGTCTCCGTATGAGTTTCCCAGCTCCGAAGACGCGCTCAGCTCTACCTGTTTCCACTCAGAGGCGGTGGGATGAAACCCGTATCTGGCCAATCGCAATCCGTATGGCATGGGACATGTGAACACTCAAGTAGCCCGGCTACTAGATGAATCCATCCTCAGTGAGCGTGAGGAAGTGATCTCTATAGAAGTGCATCTTGGTCGTGATCCATGTGCAGTGGGTGTAGAGGCTGAGAAGATCTAACAAGATAACCTAGTTGGTGTCCTCATGAGAGAGCTGGAGAAAAGGGGAGTCCAGACTGTACTGAAGGGGTGGTAGGTGGTCCATGCAGAGCCCATATACTGAGAACCAAGTGGAAACTAAGGCATACCATACTCCAGAATGCCCCCCGAGTGCTAACTATCTCAAGGACTCCAGGGCAAGCCTCGGGTACCTGTGGGGATCCATGTGACTAATGCGATGGAGCTATGTGACAGTCTAGAAGAGTGCATCCACTACCATCAGGCTGCAGCAAAATCTACCTGGATAATCTAGTGTGGGACTGATGGTTTGTTGCAGATCATATAAGAGAACATCATGACCTGGGGCCTCTCAACTTGTTGTCAATCCTCATTGGATAAATTTGGCCCCTAGAAGGCTGCTCCATACATCAAGGCTGGTGTGATGAGGGTGTGAAAAAGCATACGCTTCATCTTGGGCTCCTAGAAATGTGCTTGGAAGCACTGCCACTCAAGTAAGCTCAAGACTGCAGCACATGCTAGCACTATCACTTTGCTGCTCTGGCCAAGAAAGAAGAGGCTATGGACAAGGAGCGAGCTATCAGACGCAGGTTGGCTGCACTTCAGAGGGAACACAAGAAGCATCCTGAGTCCCCTTGGATCCCAGATCTCTTGAGATCTCTTGTCCACTGTTAGAGCTGAGTTACAGGTGGCCATGGATAGGCGGGCTGAGTTCGCATTTCATGCTAATCAGGCATTTTGGACACAGATTGGTGGCAGATGCAACAAACTCTTTTTCTCAGCACAGTAGGGACAGTTTGAGATGCTTGTAGGATTCTCACGGAGAATTTCACACTAAGCCAGATAAGGTGAGGAGTATTGGCTCAGTTTTTTATCATATAGAGGCCCACTCTTTGGATAGAGACTTGCATAACATAAAGTTTGGGAGTGCATGCCCAGGCTTATTACAAACACCCCCTTTTCGAAGGATGACCTTAGACATGCTTTGCAGGCCCTCTCGAAAGCATAGTCACAAAACGAGAAACGGGAACAGAAACAGTCGAGGAATGGAAATGGGAAAACGAGTTTTTAGAGGTGGAAACGGCCATTTCCTGTGACAATATCACTTGGGAAACGAGAAATGGCCATGGACACAGATGGGGTCCTGAAACGGAGAAACGCGTTTCTAGGGACTGAAACAGCCGTTTCCTGTGAGTATGCTCGAAAGACAAATGCCCACCTAGTGATGGTCTCTCCCTGTGCTTCTATTTGCAGTTTGGGATTTCATTGGTGATAATGTTGCTATTACTTTGTAGGAGATGTGGTTTACTGGTATGATGTGTCAGGCCTCCATGCAAGACAACCTAGATCTCTGATTCAAGCCTCATGCAAAAAAAGTGAGAGAGAACAAGATGAACTCAAGAATAGCAAAAACAAAGCTAGCTTGGCATACCATGTTTAACCACCCAACCATTATATATACCAATGACCCCAGGTGTCCACTTTGTACCTTACTGACCACACGCCATACTCAAGTGCCCCTTGTGTCCCCGCTGGCACCCCCATGCTACACATCACTAGGTCTTTGACCGTCACCCACGAACGTTACCCGTTCACACTTATTATTATAAGCGATGATGTGCAATAGTGTACATGTCCCACATGTAAGGGTCGTAACATGATGCCTCCTTTTCTCATGGAGGGTCTTATCCACCTTGTCTCGAAAGCTGGGGACAAGACCAATATTACACAGTGGAGGCCCATAACTATGCTTGAATCTACTTATGAGATCTTAGTGAAGGCCATAAGTATGAGGCTTTACCCTATTCTTCAAAGGGTTATTCATGATACACAGAATGGTTTCCTCCAAGGAAGGAGTACTTTTTGGATTGAGACTTGTTGGAAGACACGATGGGACAGATGGGTTTCTCCCAAGCGTGGATCATAGCATGTATAGGGAGGCCCACAGCAAAGTTTGGCCTGTGGGGAAGTGGTGAGCGCTTTCAGACCTCTCATTCCATAAGGCAAGGATGCCCCTTAGCTCCACTACTTTACCTTATAGTAGCGGAGGCTATGAGCAAGTTCCTTACTAGGAGTTTCGAGCATCAGGCGGCCTCTTCACACACAGGAAGAGTTATGGGACTCAAAGTTAGCAGATGATACTACTAATTTATTTTGGAGGCCTCACGGGCATACCTCTGTGCTTTCTGCACTGCCTTGGAGATGTTTGGTTTGAAAACAAGCGCCACCATCAATTGGCACAAATGAGTGGGATTTTGGATAGTGACTCTCCGTAGGCAGATTGGGGTTTGAATGCGAGGTTTACTTGGATTGAGAGAGGATGCACTGCCACACACCTTGGCTATCAAGTTGGCATTTGGTGAGATCGCTTCTGCGGGCCTGGGATTGCATGAGGAGTTTCTTGGTGCATATTTCTCCACGTGCAATTGAGGAGGCTAATAGGCAGCCCATTGTGTGGAATGACTTGATTTTGGATGAATATTATAGACCTCTAGGGGCAACCACGCATATCCAGTGGGCTGCATGGGTGACTCTTTTCCCCACAATGTTGGATCGAAGAGGCTCAAGAGCCTCATGGAGGATGAGAGAATGTTTTGCACACAACACTCGAGGGGCAATAGTCAGAGGATTATGCCTGGGAGGCTTATGGGATCACCCATAACATTCAAAGAGCTTTTTGGCACAGGTGGTGGCACTCATACAGGGAAACGAAGATTTCCTCTTTTATTTGGCTTTCTCTACATGCTGGTCTTGCCACCAACCAGTGGAGACAGGTCGTCAGTGCTAGCCCAACTTGTCCGAGATGTGGAGGAGCTTCAAAGACAGTCTACCATTGCTTATGGGAGTGCAAAGGTAGTACAGAGGATTTGGATTGCAATAGCACACCTTTTTGGAAGGATGAGGAGGGATGTCTACATTTGTTTTGGTGTTGTTGCTTGGTTGACACGATGGAACCCTCAACTCAGGTTTGAAGGGAACGACAGATGGTCATGAGGATTAACCACGGAGTGGGTCGGCCGTGCCGTCTTCAAGACATGCGAGAGTCACGCTACGTATCACCAATACAAAGGTTGGAACTGCATGGAAGATCATTGCTAGCACCACAGCCTCGCACATTTGGAAGGCTAGATGCGCTGAGGCCATGCATGCCCTCAAGTTGACCTAAGATATCACGTGTACACCTTCCAACGGTGTCACGTAGACATGATTCTTGCAACCACCTAAAGGGAAAAGTTAGAGGCCATAAATGGTGCTTAGAGGTGCCCAATACATGGACCAATAGTTGGGATACATTTAGGGTATAGTTTGGAGGCTAAATATGACATTTTGGGCCTATGTAGGTCAAAAAAGGACAAACCAACCTCAATACGACTTGCTATCAAGATCCCTATAAATGGGTCATTTGTAGGCATTCAGTGAGAGAGGTTGCAGAGCCAAGACCAAGGGCATGTAGCCACATCATTTGGATCAACCAAGTACACCTCCACACCAACGTTTTCCACTAACGCACCTAGGAGGACGTAAGTTCTTATTTTATGCATAGCATTCACGAGTCAGATTTGTGTCTGCAATCATTGCAATTACTTATTCATTCAATAATATATGTTAGGAGTAGGCTAGGTAACGAGTCTCTCTCTTCTTTTTCTGTTTACTCATCATTGTGCAAGTGATTAGCATTAATCTTTCTTGCATAGTATTAATCATCATTAATCATCTTGGTTGGATAGGATTAAAAACATGATCTCCCTCCTCATCCTGATCCAGCAAGGCTAACACTTGTAATGGCACTCCTCTCTTGGAGAATCAACGGTCACTGCCACTTGTGATGGAGCACCTTGAGTTTTTGTTCTTGTTCCTGACCCATCCATCACTGATGGTTACATCTTGTTACAGAGACCGGGTGGCTCACATTTTCAACAGAGGACGGAGATTGCATGTGGAGGATATCAGTGCCATATTTGCTACCAGCAGGGTCAGCTTGCTAGACATTGTCCCAGATCCAGAGGCCACATTAGGAGGCAGTGTGGACATGCTTATCAGATGTTTTCCCTACTGCCGCTCCTGCACCGTTGCATCCCTGGCTATAAAGATGATGATTCTGCACATCATGAGGATGCTGGGTTGTCACGGTGATGAGGATGCATTTCAGCTGGAATGTAATGATGATGATATATCACACTATGCATTATTGCAGTCGGTGTGTAATGATGATAGTACATTATGCTCCCCTTCTCCCATTTTGGAGAAGGGAAAGGATTTCTACCCGGAATGGGAAGGAGAGGTGGACCTCTCCTCGGAGCATTTCCCTCCCTGACTTTTGCGAGACGCGTTGCCTCGAAGGGGGGTCCTTCTACATCAACCATGAGATCTGGTTGCAACTTCCAGTCCTTGTCTTCGTGAGGATTGTCTCGTGGAACATACATGGACTTGGTGGTGTTTTCTCCGCGTCGTTCGGAAACAGTTTATCAAAAACTAGTTTCACTCGGCAGTCACGGAAGGTCCCATTGACATTATACTCTTGCAGGAGCATAAACTGGATGCAAGCCAATGTGGTAGATCTGGCAAAGGTGGTGTATGCATTTTAGTGTCAGCCCCTAGATAAAAGAGGAGGACAAGTGGGTATGGTGCACCCACTTGAGGGGGCCTCCTAGGAGAGGTTTATTCTCTCTATACACGGCAGAGATTGTTGGCTTGAGGATGATATTCACAGGAGGCCATCCTCTCTCTTTTCTTGGTCTAATAGGAGGAAGGATGCAGGTTGCATCTATGCATGCTTAGACCACGTCTATATTGATGATTGAGGTCTTGACAAGGGAGGACATACACTCATAGCATTTGGCATTCCAAATTGGATCATTGCCCAATGGTTTTATGTAATAGAGATCTAGGATACTATGGCTCTACCCCTCGTGTGCGTATTCTTGAGCATTTCTTCTCAGATGCAGAGCTTTCGGCTATAGGTGATAGATGTATGGAGGTCTCATGACTTTTCTGATGGCCCACAGAGTGTGGCATCCATATTGCAGCGTGTTAGTGATTTTTACCACAGGATGGCCTTACTTAGGAGACAGAGGATCATTGACCATGAGAGGCCTATCAGACGTAGGTTATTTGCAGCGTGTCAGTGATTTTTACCACAGGATGGCCTTACTTAGGAGACAGACAGTTATTGACCATGAGAGGGCTATCAGACGTAGGTTATTTGCATTACAGAGGGAACATGAAAAACACTCTGATGCCCCATAGATTGCAGATACTTTATGTGCTGCTAGGGCTGAGCTTCAATGCTCCCTGGAGCAGAGAGCGGAGTTCACTACCATGCACATGAGTAATTTTGGACCCAGATGGGAGGCAGATGCTTTTTCTTGAGTTGCTTAGCAAGTAAAAGGGCCAATGAAAGGACAATAATTTTCGAGCCAGTAAATTGTCCAAGAGACAAGACCCTGATTTGGTTGGTTTTGGTCGACCCGCATGCAGGATGCCCCAGATGGAGCTACAGTTGGTGATGATTGGGCCATCAACCCATTAATGGTCTTTCCAGCTGATGCTATGGGGATTGAGGGAGTCACATAAGAGACAATGGTATGCCCTGCAGTTGCCTGTGCCTTTTCATGGCCTACAGAAGTCATATGGTTGCTGCAAGAGAGGTGACAATAGAGTTGAGACAAGGTGACATTAAACTACATTTCACACCTGACCCCAGCTAGTTAACCAAGCTTCAAGGTCCATGTTTCCCCATCATTGTTACCCAGCTAGTAACCAAGCTTCAAGGTCCATGTTTCCCCATCATTGTTACCCATAAGGATGTAATGTGTAGAGTATATATGTCTTTAAACAGATAAAAGCTTAGTTTGCATAATTTGCACAGGCTTACCTGACACATGTAAGTAACGGCAAAATCATTTATTGCAGCGAATCCACATCGGATTTTAGAGGCTATGGTATTGGCACGTTGTTTGCTGCCCGAAAAAACTGCACACCCAAGCCCAAATTTTGAGTCATTTGCTAGACGTACAGCTTCATCATCGGTATGGAACTTCATGATGGCAATGATTGGCCCGAAAATCTGCATCCACCAAAAAAAGCCATGTTCAAGACCCCATTTGGCGCCATCAAATCTCTTTCTTATCGTTCCTGCATTTCAAATCAATACCTCCTCTTGCATGAGCTTCATTGAATGATTTACATTCAAAATTACGGTCGGAGGGTAGAACTGACCCCCAACATCATCTCCAAGGTCACCAATAAAGAGCTTCCCTCGTACTGCTATCTCTGCCCCTTTGTCTATAGCCTCATCAACGAGGGTTTGCAACCTGTCAGTATGCTCAGGTAAACAGATTGCTCCCATGTCATACGTACCCTGCAATGGTGGCCCCTGTATTCAACCATACATCAGCCTATATAACACCATCAGATACAAGGCATCGCACATTAAATTCCAGAACATTTTGCATGCAAAGCAAGAGTGGAGCTGGCTTTCGAAGACACTCCAATGGGATATAAAGATTTCTCTAGATGTAATGATGCACTGTTCACCATATAGGAGAGCAGAGATGCTTCAGATACCCTTCCACAGAACAATTGTCCACAGATAATGTTCTTCCTTTACACTTCTTCATACCTTTATGGCCTTCACTAGATCATACTTGAATGGTCTATTTTCTTAAGATTATAAATTGTAAAATAACCATACCACCATTTTCTTTTCTTTTTTTAAATGAAACTCTTCATTAGTTAGAAAGAGAACGCACCCCACGGGTAGAAAGAAGGGAAAGTGTACACTGGAGGGTCATCGTCTAGACTCTAAAGGCCTATATACCAACAAAGACCGATAGGGCCTTCCTTAGAGATGAGGTCCCAGTTGAATTTGGAGCAATGTGAAGGGCTATGGTGGATCAAATGCAAGAATCAACATGATTAGCAAGCAATTAGAGAGTGATTAAAGCAATTAGAGAGCAAGATTAGTACACAATTAATCTAATAGCAATTAGAGAGTGATTAAAGCAAGATTAGTGCACAATTAATCTAATAGCATAATGTAGGCATGGATACTCAAAAACCATCAAATTCTCATTAGGCCAATGCCTCAATTTATAGCTTTTACATCCACAAGGTGCCAAGCACCCACTCCCTACTGATTTCTCCTTGATTTGTGCCACCTCCCCTACATCTGGAGACACCTTTTCCTAAAATCTTTCCATACCCCTATATTCACTCATGCTACCCTTGATTCTCTCATCCAATAGATTCTTCTCACCTTTTCACTGCTACCCACTCAATTACGGACTCCCTTTTACAATCTCTAGCTAAGGGCTTGTTCCCGCACACACCCATTCACTTGCATATTTCAACACCTCTCCTCAAGTGAATAATTCTAGCCCACCTGGACCCTATACCAAGTTTCCCTCTTACTTGGTAGCCCGCGATCAGTGCCTCAAGTCCCTAACTCATAGTCCTTGACACTCTCTCTCTATTTGTCCAAGGGTTCTACAAGTGCCCGTAACTTTGACTAAAGTGCTCACACATACATCTACCACATGGCCTACATCATCGGTGGCTCAGAGGTGGTTTTACTCTATTGGGGCAGGTTACATTGGGTTGTGGGGTTTCTCTCTTTGTCTCTCGGAGAAGATATTCCGACTCCTCTACCTTAGGAGTCTCCATAAAGTTTGCCAATGCCGATTCTTCTTCATTTGGTTTGCTGTAGCAATCTCTAGCCATGTGTCCTGGCTTCCCACAGTTGTGGCAAGTGAAGGTCCTTCCTCCTCCCCTGTCTCTTCCTCGTCCTCATCCTCGTGCGAGGCCTCCTCGGGTATAGAGTGCTTTCTCCTCTCTAGTTGTTGGGTCCAATCCTTTCTTCTCTTTGTCCACATAGAGACAAATTACTGACTTATTTAGAGGGACTACCCGGGAGGACACACAGCCAACAGCCCAGCAATGGGCACCCCATGTGGGACTCTAGTTGTTGAGAGAGCTATCCAGTTGGGCAGATCGAGACGCTCGAGGGTTCGCAGATCCTCACATCGGAGACGGTGCCTACACCGGAGGATTCAGAGCATCATTGCGAGGCATCGGGCTCGTCCGACCAGGCATCTCACTATGGCAGATATCCAGGCCATCCGGCAGAGACCCATGCTAGAGCTCCTAGGATGATTACGACTCCAGCCATATACTGTTGTACTCACTGTCACTTTTGTACTCCCCCATATTCATGTATTCATGTATCCATGTACTCATGTACCCCATTTTGACTAGTAGCATTAGCTTCCCACTCTCCCTAGTTGTTGCTTCCGGATGCTCCCTACTACTAATGTATTGTAGAGCTAGATACTTACCTTCAATTCTTTCTTTTCTTTTCCAGACAGTGTATCAGATGTCACATGGTTGTAACTTTGGTCTCATAGGTCACTTTGGCCCTTTGTAGACGTTAATATAACATTTCATTTCATTTCATTTCTTGCTCTAGTAGAGCTCCTTCTATCTCATGCAACTTCAAATCTGGTACATTCTTTAAGATTGCCACAATGTTCTCATACTCTCATTTGTCCACACTCTTTAGAAGCACTGCTAGTGCCTCATCATCTTCTACTTTCTTTCCAATGGCTATAAGTTGTTGTTTGATGCTTTTATATTTGTTCAAGTGTGTGGTTAGAGGTTCACTTTCCTTCATGTCAAGTTTGTAGAATTGCATTAGCAGATTTATCTTTGAATTCTTTACTTGAGTGCCAAATAATTTGTTAAGTTCATCCCATGCATCTTTAGCTTGTTGTATCCCCGCAATGTGGTGAATCATTTCATCATTTAAGCTAAGTGAAATGAGTCCTAATGCTTTCTCATTTCTGCTCTTCCACTCATCCTTCCTATGCTCCTCTGGACATTCATCTCTTCCCTCAACTAGCCCTCCCATAGATTCTTCCTCATGAGCAAATACATGGTTTTTGTTTGCCATGTATGGAATTGCTCCCCGCTGAATTTAGCTACTTCTCGTGCAATGCTCATGATGATGCGAAGGGGGTCTTACCTCTTAATCCAATTCAAGATTCAAGGGCAGTGTCTACCCTTTTACAACTCCAATTTGGTGTTTAATGATGATTATAACAAGTTTACAAGCATGAATATACCAAAAATTGCATAAAGCCAAGGATAGTTGGTTTTGTACTGGATGGTTGGGACATCAAACCAGCTTCAAATTGCAATCTAAAGTGATAGAGGTCTATATCAAATACCCAATGGTAAGTTTTAACCATCAATTGTACCAAAAATCAATGATTAGTGCTAATTAATCACTAATTAGTGACATTAATCTCATGTTTTGTGTGCAGAAAATAGTGTACGGGGAGGCCAGATCTGGTGTCTTAGAGTTCAAATGAGCTCAAATCCTTTTAAGGACATCAATAGCAGTTAGTCTAGTAGAGGATCAAGCCCAAAAACATAAGATCTCACCGAATATTGAATGCTTAATCTCTATTTTACCAAAGTCACTTGCAGATTTAATCCAGAGCTTGATGCTACTTCTCCTTGACGAATTGCGCAAATCTGAGATCATAGACGTGTAGAGAACCCTTGAAAACCCTTAGAGCTGAGAGGAATTAGGTGAATTCCATCTGTGCAAGTGTAGATCTACGATTTGCTTCAAAAAAAAGGCGCCTACAAATCAACGTAAATCAGCTTCATGTGTCAGCGATTTGAGGAATCATTGTGGCAGGCCGATGCGTGGGGCCGTTTCCTAGATGTGACTAAGAAAATTTTTAGCTAATTTAAAGACTGGAGGGAGATCAAGCCCCTCCACCAACTAGGGGTGCAAAAGATTAGTTGAAAAAAACTAAAACTAAGATTAACTCTAATCCATGATTAGCAAGGTGATTAGGCTTAAAAAATTAGCTGAATCCTAAGCTAGGCTCTGATACCAAGTTGAATTTGCAACAATGTGAAGGGCTATGGTGGATCAAATGCAAGAATCAACATGATTAGCAAGCAATTAGAGAGTGATTAAAGCAAGATTAGTGCATAATTAATCTAATAGCATAATGTAGGCATGGATACTCAAAAACCAGCAAAATTCTCATTGCCTCAATTTATAGCTTTTACATCCACAAGGTGCCAAGCACCCACTTCCCGCTGATTTCTCCTTGATTTGTGTCGCCTCCCCTACATCTAGGGGCACCTTTTCCTAAAATCTTTCCACACCCCTATATTCACTCATGCTACCCTTGATTCTCTCATCCAGTAGATTCTTCTCACCTTTTCACTGCTACCCACTCAATTACAGACTCTCTTTTACAATCTCTAGCTAACGGCTTGTTCCCGCACATACCATTCACTTGCATATTTCAACAGTCCCTAGTCTAGATCCAGAGAAATCCCTATCCTTGAATGACCAATGGGACCTAAGGATTCATCATGTCTTTGTAAAATCAAAGCAGTATTGGAGGCTGCAGATTAATCTTGTTTATGACAAGGTGAGGATCTTATTTAGATTATTCACTAGCTCAAGGGTGTCAATAGAATCTCTCAATAAGCAATTTTACAAATTTCTAATGGCGCTGACTCACAATAGGAGGAGAGATGTCATGTACCTGATGAACATACCATTAAAATGAGGTCACGCTACTCTCTAAGGATGGCATCGGAGATAGATGAGTAGGGATCTAAGTGGCTTAATGTTTGCTTAAAGCAGAGCAGTACACTCGTATAGTGGGCTATGGTAAACGACGAACTAAATGATGCCCTAGGTCAAGCCCCACCCACCCCTCCCCCAAAAAAATAAATAAATAAATAAACACCACCGAAAGAAAAAGGATGTCTTATATGCAGAGAGTGAAAGCCATGTTTAGCATACACCAACCTTTTCAAGCATTAACTGACAAATTCAATGAGACATACTGCACCAACTGTCAATTTATAATTCCCCACATGGAAAATTTGGTACAAAGCTCTAAAAGACGAGGGATTTTCTTGACAACTTATTTTACCCTATTTATGTTGTATTCTTCCTGCTGCTTGCTGCATAGGAAATGACTTGTGTGCATGAACTATATTTATAATGGACATTGCTTGAATTTAACGCATATAAATGATCATGTGCTTAAGGGACGCCCAAAAATCCCAAGGACGGGTGAGAATCTAACATTATGGTTCAATGCACTTACAAGTATTTCTATGGATTATACAGGTGGTAAGTATGAAACCAAAACCAAGCTTTATATAATAATAATTATTATTATTATTATTATATGTTTTAGCCTTGAAGTGTGCAGGCACTCAATTAGCCAGCACCAATATTTATGTTGTGGGTCAATCAGCCCAAAGGCCCTCCACGTGGTCAAAGCATGCAGGGGGATGGGTGGTTGGCCACCCATGTGTGGAAAAAGAGTCATGCACGATGGTCAATCTGGCCGGTGGGAAGAAACACACATGAAAAGAATGGACATGTGTTGGGTTAGGCTTAACCCTGATGTGCATGAAATGGGGGGCAAAAAATAGGAGGGAGAGAGAAAGAAAGATATATTAATGTCTACGAGAGGCCAAAGTCGGCCTATGAGACAAAAAAAAATAATACAACTGTGTTCTTCCGGTCATCGGAAGAAAAGAAACAAAAGAAAAAGTGTGCATGTGTCTAGATACAACTGTGAATCATCATGGATCGGTGGAGCCCATATACAAACAATATAAGGGGAGTGGGGATGTGGATGGAGTGCTAAGGCAAGATGCATCTCTATATGCTGAAGGGGTAGTACAAGCATGCTATGCAGATCTATGTCTAACTCCATCCAGTGCCATAAGAGGGATATAAGATATCATACATCGCCGATGCTGAGGCTGTGAATGGCATGAACATGTACCCTGCGTCTGAATGAAAGCGAGCTAGCCTCTCCTGTGTCTCCATCTGGTGTCTCATTCAGATAGCTGCTATCTCTCGGTGACGGAGTCAGGGTGCTCTATGTCCAGTCTGTCTAGGTCTCCTCCTGGCTCTCAATTCCTCTGCTCTCTGTGCGGTCACCCCACGTGGTACATCAGCTGGCACTGGCATAGCTCTCTTGAAGAAATCTGTGAGCTGGGACTCTCTCCCACCCCTAGTGGGAGCGGGTGTCTGGAGGAGTCTCTCTCAAGAACTATGAAGCTCTAGTAGTAGTCTGCCAAGCTGTCGCTAGTCCGAGGCCTCCATCAACTGATGTAGTGAAGAGTGCTCCTCAAACAATCCTGCATATCTATCTCTGACCCCCTGGTGGGCTCTACATCTACATACAAAGTGATCCTCAGTCTCCACCTCCTCGCGGCACAATCTGCACATCCGCTCAGCTCTAGGAACCCGTGCCGCTCTCCCAGCCTCTATCTCTAGCTGATGTGATGAGACTCGTAGCTGTCCAATAGCAACGCGAGAGCTGTGTGGCATGTATACATCCATGTACCGCGGTCGATGTATAAACCCATCCCCTAAGATGCTCATAAAGTGGTCTCTGTAATACAACATCTTCGGTGGTAGTGGGCTCTCTGGTGCTGTCCATGTCTCCTGTATGTAGTGCTACCATATGTCCTGTCTCATCACTCTGTTCCTCTCATTGAGAGAGAGGTAACCCCGTGGAGCAGACTGATCATACTGAAAAGGTGGCAACCGCTCAATGTCTATACCATGATGTGAGAACTACTGTAGCATCTGTGCATACCAAGATCCAGTGTGTCCAGCCTCGGCCAGCTGTCTGGATGCCTCAAAAGCTCGGCGGGATAATCTCTCCATGGGCATCTCCCTCATCCTGTATATAAAGGAGATCGTCTGGAACAATGCCTCCACTGCCATAGGTGGTGCAGCAAACTCAGCTCGAACAATGTCGTGCGGGACGGATGGTTTGCTGCGTATCATCCTCGAGAGCATCAAGATCTGTGGTCTCTCCAGCTGTACCCATGTGGAGGCTGCAAGCCCTGGTGCCCAAACCGCTGCTGCATACATCAAGGCTGGTGTCACTAATGTATCAAAGAGCCACCCCTTCGTGTGGGGTTCCTGAAAATGTGCCTGATGACACTGACGCTCAAGGCCAGCAAGAGCTGCATACCCCCGGGTCACTCTGTCTCGGACTGCCTGAGCCATGGAGAAGCGTCCAGCTGAGCTAGCAAATGTGATGCCAAGGTAAACATAAGAGCTCACCACCTCGACCCGCCCTCCTGCTAATGTGAGAGTAGTGTGGCTCCTGACTGCGGGTGAAGTGTGGAAGATCACAACCTTGGTTTTCCCAAGGTTCACTGTGAGCCTCTGCTGTGCGCAGAAGTCATCAAGAGCCACAAGGTGTCTTTGAAGCCCAACCTGCGTGTCGGATACCAAGACGATGTCATCAGCATAAAGCATAACATGGACAGTAATACCTGATAGCTCAACCCCAGAGCCTCCTCCCTGTGTGATGTAATCAACCACCTCATCAATATAGAGCCCAAAGAGCGTGGGGGAGAGCGGGCACCCCTGCTTCACACCAATGGTGCTAGCAACTGTGTCGGACAAGCCTCCTGGGCATCGGACTCTCCCAAAGACCTGCTCATATAGCCTGTATATGCCCCACATCATGTCTGAAGGTATGCCTAGTGTCTGTAGTCGCCGAAAGAGGCGCTCTTTGGGCACAGTATCAAATGCCTTGCGGAAATCCACAAAGCAACAATAGAGCCGTTGCCTCCGTGCCTTGGCCTGATCAATCAGGCACCTCAATGTAAAAATGTGGTCGATGGTCGAGAAGGCTCGACGGAAGCCTGCCTGGCCTGCTGCTCTCAATCCCCCAACCTTTGCATGAGTGCTCAGCTCTGCCTCCAAAACTGCCCCGTATAGTTTGGCCAATATATGGCCAATCATGATGGTCCTATAGTTCCCGGGGTCTAGTACATCTCCCGCTTTATGGATCGGCACAATAGTGTGCATCGTCCACTCAGCTGGAAACCCCTCTGACAGAGCTCTGTTGAAGAGATGAGCAAGAAATGGTGCCAATGTATCAATAGCATAGATGAGATGCTCTCCCTGTAATCCTGTATGATCTGTCGCCCGTCCATGTTGGAGTCGGCATATGGCCCTCCTAACCATAGGTGGGGTGAAGAAGGTGGAGACTGTGGAGCATGGCTCTGTGGGCTGTGGTATAGGGGGCTGTGCAGGCACATCATAGTCTCTCTCTGCATATGTCTGCCAGGTCTGAGGATCGGCAATAGGTGTGGGAGGACGGGGCTCTCTGAGCCTCCTCCAAGCAGCAACAGCAGCATCTCTGCTCATGAGCATGTGATATGTGTCCCAGTACTGAGCCTCCTCATAAGCTCGCCGCTTACGGCGGGTGAGAGTATGCATCCTCCTGCCTGCCTGCCTGCGGGTGATCTCCCCGCGAGCCCTCTGCACTCGGAGACTGCGGTAAAGGTTTCTGCACTCATCATCATACCATCGGTTCTGGGGCATGCTCCCAGATGTAGGTGGCCGTCCTGTCTGTATGTGGTATGGGAAACTCCTCGCGGCTGCGCAGTGCAGTACATGTGAGAGCTGGGAGGTGAGCATGGCCATGGGTGCCGATGGATCTAAGGCAAATAGCTGATCATGAACATGATAGTCGTACACCTCAGCTAGGTCCTGAGTGAAGTGAAAAATAGTGCGTGGTGGCTGTAGTGGGTCTCCAATAAGCTCCTAAAAGTGAGGGATAGGTATGTATGATCCGCCCCAATGGGGCATGGTGGTACGGTGAAGTGAGACACCATATCTGCTGCCTCCCGGGATCCCATCACATAATCCACTGTACTACTGCCGCCTCCCACTGGAAAGCAAGTCAACCCACCTGAATCTGGCCACTGAGTCATCCCATTATAAATAACGAGATGGTGTCGGGCCCCAAGCTCCAGCAAATGTTGCCCATATCCAGTGCTGTCAGCTCCTCCATCAGCGGAGATCCGAGTGGTCCCTGTATCCTGTGTAGCTAGCGGCTCTAGTCTCAGGGGATCCTCAAAGTCATAGATCTCGCACTGTCTGCTCTGAGTCCATGCATTGAAGTCCCCCATCAAGAAGACTTCTCCCAGTGTCGAATAGTGTAAGATCTCCTCGGATAAGACAGAGTATGGAGACTCACTAGCCTCTCCTCCACCCGGCTCCTCGGTGGTGGCAAACCGCGACCCCTTCGGAGGAAAGTAGCAAAGGGCGATATAAATCCATCTGGTCTTCGAGAGGCGTAAGCTAATCCACATGTATCTCACCTCCGAGCCTCGTGCTACGACTCGAACATGCTCATGTAACCCATGCCTGAAAAGCACTACAATACCTCCTGAACCTCGGGAGGTGGCCTGTCTCATCCCCTGTCGGTGAGCTGACTCCCACAAATAACCCTCAACCCGTGGTAAGCCCCTCTCCGGGCTCTCATGTGTCTCTGTCATCAAGATGATATCCCGGCCCTCCATCACCTCCTCAAGTCTCCCTGGATGTGTCCATAGGACTCCATTACAGTTCCAGATTGCTATGTGTATCTCTTTGTCTTCATGTTGTTTCCTCCGTGTCTCATAGGCCAGATGGCGCTATTCGACCCTCTTCCCATCAATGTAGAGAGAAAGAAAGCAAGAAAGACAGTTGTATTAACATCTACAAAAGGCCAAAATGACCTATGAGACCAAAAGGTTACATCATGTCCATGAAATACATCTAGGTGGACCTCGTACCATAGTAGCAGGGGAACCCCGTTTCCCCCCATGGGGAACCGTGGAACGCGTTCCCCCCTAGCCAACAAGGGAACGATGGAAACAAGAACGTCCAAGTGGTGGAACGGTCGTGGAACGGTCGTGGAACGCCAAGGAATGCCAGTGGAACGCCGGGTGGAACGTTAGGTTGCTGTTCCCCCACGTGGGAACGATGACGTGGATTTTTTTTAATTTTTTTTATTGCTCATACTACTTCACCCGCTGCTTTTCCAAAGTTCACCCGCACTTGCAGCCTGCCCGTACTGCTGTCGCCGACCTGCGTACTACTGTCACTTGCCTGCCCAGTGCCCGTAGTACGTACTGCTGTGTACCAGCCTCCAGGCAGTACGTCTAGCCGACCTACACAGTGCAGCCAGCTGCAGTTGCCAGCCAGTCGTGACTCCTGAGTCGCCCCAGCCTCGAGGCCCCCAGCCCTTGCAAGTTGCCGTGTACAGTGTACACTGGTTACATACTACACTCAAGCTTCAGCACCGTGCCTGGTACCAGCCTGCAAGCAACAACAGTGCACACTTCAACCTGCCTGGGCCCTGTGCAACAGAGTGATCAAGACTCAAGTTCAACAGTTTACATCTTTACAAGGCAAGGCAGCAAGCTTTTCTCTTTCTTCTCTCTTTCTCTGTTTGAAGTTTGAACTTTTGGTCTGTTAAAAATTACCTGTCACTGTTCAAACTTCACAGTCTGGACTGCATAGTCTCTCCCCATTAAACAATATATAGAAAAAGGACTTTGAAAGTCTATTCAACTTTTTGCCTGAGTTTGCAGAACTCATGGCTTACTCGGGTTCAAAGCGATCGGCTTCGAATGCTACTTGGTGGGACGAAGTTGAAAGGCTAGAAAGGTATTCATCAAAGGGAGGTGCAACACGATGGAAATGCAAGCAATGTAACAAAGAGAAGTCAGGAGGAGCAAACCGTGTGAGAGCACATCTATGCCATGTAAACAATGAAAAAGCACAAGTGAACAAATGCCCAGGGACAACACCTGAAATGCGTAGAGAGCTTTTGGCAAAGTACCCAAGTGAAGAGGAGAAAGCATGTGCACGAAAGAAACCGGCAATTGATGCATCTTACTTCAGTAGACATGGGGAAGATGTACACTTGGGAGATGGACAGCAATATGGAGGACTTGGGAGCTTTGCATTTTTCCAAGATTCGCAGCCTGTGGATGCAAGCTCCAGCAAGCAGCAAACCTTGGGAGCAGCTTGGGATCCCCGCAAGAAAGAGAGGGTACCTGCAGCTATTGCAAGGTTCTTTTATCAATGATCATGTAGCATTCAATGTTGCCAGGTCTCCATATTTCATTGAAATGGTCCAGGAGATTGCACGGTATGGCCCAACATACAAGCCTCCGTCGTATGAGACACTACGCACCACCTTGTTGCAAAATAAGAAAGCTACAATTGAATGTGCTTTAGAGTCTGTGCATGAAAGTTGGACAAAGAATGGTGTGTCACTTATTGCAGATGGCTGGAGTGACACTCGAAAAAGGTCCATTCATGGCATGGTTGCTTATTCTCGAGAAAGAATGCAATTCATTTCCTCACATGATGCTTCTGGGACTGGAAAAATTGCAAATTAGCTTGTGGAAGAGTGGGCCGAAGGTATTGAGAAGGTTGGACCAAAGAACGTTATTCAGTTCTTAGCTGATGGTGAGGCAACAAATAGAGTAGCTGGTCTTAAGCTTGAAGATAGGTATCCGCATATCACATTTAGTCCATGCTTTGCTCATTGTTTGAGCAACTTATTGAAGGATGTTGGCAGCTTGCCATGGGTTGATCCACACATTCAAAAAGGCAAGGAGATAATAAGCTTCATTCAAAACCATCAGTTTATTTTGAATGAATTCCGCAAGAGATCGCCCAAAAAGGATCTCTTGAAGTACTCAGAGACACGCTTTGGTTATAACTTTCTCATGATGAAGAAATTGTGTGGTGCACTAATTTGGTTACATAAATGAGCATTGTATGTTAAGATTTATTGTCATTTCTAGGAATTATCTAGGTTGTTTCCTGTTTCCGTTCCCCCTTGTTCCCGTTCCTGTTCCCCTGGTGGTGCTTTCGTACCGTTCCCGTTCCCGTTCCGTTGCTACTATGCCTCGTACACACCCTTCAGGGCCACTTTGAGCACTTGACCGGTGATTCAGAGCACATGCAACAGCGGAGTGAGGCTTTCTTCCGTGCTTGGACCCCAGACCCTTCCTATCCAGTACGGTAGAGTTTTTCACCACTACAGGCCCAAATGTGGCTTTTCCCTCCACATCCAGTTGTAGCCTCCATCCGATAGAGCGGCCAACCAAGGAGGGAGTCCCCCTTATCTCATACATATATTTGGACTGCTTTTTAGCAGTGTTGAATTCAGCCGAACGGTTGGTTTTTCCTTTATAACTAATAGAAGGATCTTTCTTTGGAAAAGAAAAAAAGTGGGAGAGAATGCAACACACCTTACCTCTTACCTTGGGGCTACATGGCAGCATGTACAAGTGTCTGGCAGAGTTGCGCAAGGTGTGTGCAGGCATTAGCAAAGGCAGCATACGTGTATTATATATATACGTGCATAGGAATTTGATCAAATCATCTAGTCAGCACAACACCAATAACAAAACCAGCTTATCAGAATTCAGGTGCTTGAATCGAGAGCACATTTATTTTTCAAGAACCGGATCTTGGGAAGTGTGGATTGGGGAAGGGGGGGTCCAAACTTCAAATTCCCCCAGTCCCCCGTTGGTATTATGGCTGCTTTGCGGGCAGAAGTTGTAACACCTTCAGGCAGGAAGACCAAGTCGCCTCCGGCCGGTACCAAATTGCAACTACAGAAGGATCTACTCAAAGGAGAAAAAAAGTGGATCTTGGGAAGTAGGTAGCTCAAAGCATACCACTCTGACTGACTTTACAAGCTTTATTATGTTGTTCACAAAATCTGGATATATGTCGGAATGCACGTAAAAACGTTCTGCCCCAGCACAATTTTGTCCACTTGACTGCAATGCTGCCCTTACGGCAACTTGAGCAACCTGTGGCCAAAAAACAATGTTTTACAAAATCAAAAGCTAACTTGTTGCTTTAAATAGTCCCACACAGATACATACATGCATGCATGCATCCATCCATCCATACATACATACATACATACATATATAGTTTAGTCTCAACAATACCAAAACAAATAGTACCTCAGTTACATTTACATCTTCGCACACAATAAATGCATCCTTCCCACCAAGTTCTAATGTTACAGGTGTCAACGTTTTCGATGCAGTTTTCATCACCTAAAAAAATCCCACACGCATTCCTCGATGTCAATAGCACGCTACTTGACATAAAAATATTCAAGGTTCGTAAGCATTTACTGCATTATGGACATGCCAAGTATCAAAAACTCATTGCTTCTAGAATGTGAGTGGTTTGTATAAAGTGTAGGTTATAGGAAGCATTGTCCTTCTAATTTCAAGTACATTGAGTACATACCATCCTTCCCACTCCTGGAGATCCAACAAAGATGATTTTATCTGCATAGGTGACAAGTGCTTCACCTGTTTCTGCATAACTGGAAAGCACTCAAAAGAAGGGGAAAATGTGTGAAATACAGTTTAAATAGATTGGCGGCCCCAATAAGATTAGGCATTGAAAAAACTAAACAATGCAGCACAAAGACGTTAGATCTGTAAGATGATAAAAGATGCACTGCATGCAAGACAACACTTAAAGAATGTAGGATCTTTCACAGCGAGAAACATAATCTCAAAATCGAACACAATAACAGAAATGGAGAAAATTACTGTATTACTAATGTTTCTTATCAACAACGGGCTGTAAAGCTCCACACCCATGTGCTCCTGCAAAGAGATATTCAATAGCAGAACTGGAACTATGGAGACAGAGGTTGTACACTCAAAGGAAGCTAGGGTGCAATAGATAGTGAATGAAGATAACAAATGTGTGGGTGGGCTAGAGCCTGACTCTCTAACTAGCCTCTATAGACAGCAGTTGGCTCTGGAGTGATAGGTCAAGACTAGGGCAATAAATGAAATTCATAACAAACCTTCAGTCTAGGCACAATTTCCAGGTACATCCACAACCATCTCAAGACTAGGCCAATAATGAAATTCGTAACAAACCTTTGGTCCGGGCACAACTTCCAGGCCCATCCAGAAGCATCTGAGGGGCATCCATTTGAGCCTCACAACCCAAAGACTCTTGGGAGTAAGTCTACCTACCCTATGCATGGCCTGATAAGGGGATATCGATCCACGTTAGCACGCAGCCTATTTGGCAGTATGCCAAACCTTTCAAAACTGTCTTGAAAACATCTAGCCTCCATAGACCACCATCCTGTGTTCATACTAGAATGGACGTTTGGGCTGCTAGAACATGGCATACATGAGCTAGCTCAAGCCTGGGCACTGCAAGATGGTGGAGCATTGATATCCAACAAGTTCATCACAGTAAACAGCTGCACAATATGCCACCCACTGGGTGAACGACACACAAAACCAAAAAGTACGCGTGTGCCAAGAGCATAATAAACAAAAGTTGAAAACAAACCTACCCAATAATTATGTGCACAAGCTCGGCAGGAGCACCTACAGCCTGAAGTGCTGCTTGGATGATTCGAAAGTAGAAGAGCGCAGACCAACTTGCATGCTCTGATACCTTCCAAAACAATAGTTGTCAATTCTTGAAAACTCCATGAATCTCAAATGTGGCCTCTTTAATCAAAGTAAACATTAAAAAATGGATCATTGCATACAAAAAACCTAGCACACACAAGCATGTATTCAAATCTATAGATTAAGCTATGATGGTCAGAATCAAGTATGACCACACTCAAAACAACCAATGTAGAGAGCTCCCCTCTATGTAGAAGTAGTGGCTTGCCAACTAAAGTCTGCAAACTGACCAGTGGTGCCTGCTGTCCCAAAATACATCCTTCACAAATGTGATCTGGAGGCTTCTCCATGAGAGGTAGATCTGTAAACATCTTACGTCGCTGCATAAGCATAAGACTATCAAAATTTACATGCCCCATGCGAGCATGCCATAACTCCGCATCAACCATAGCTGGAGTAAGAGTGAATGCATTATAAGCAGACTGATCCACTGGCTGAAATGCATCCAACTGATAAAGTCCATGACATAATGTACCAGTAAGCATCAAGGTCAAGGCATTAGCTTTGTCTCTGACCATGCATTTATCATCATCAAAGTGGACTTGCATACCACAATGTGCTAAAGAAGAAACGGACAACAAATTCTTCTTTATCCCTGGTACATATAAGGCATCTGTAAGGCGGAGAATGGAGCCATCAATGGCTGTGAGCTGAATCTCCCCAATGCCACGAACTGGATATGAAGCATTGTTGGCACACTGAACAGTTTTGCCAACAGGGGCAGGGCCAACATGACTAAACAAATCCTTGCGAGATGTGATATGCTTTGAGGCACCACTATCAAAATACCAAGTACATGCATGCTCTGTCATACTGAGTGCCTGTGAAGACCAAGAGGCATCATAGCTGCATGTATAAAAACAGTAATCCCTGTCCTCAACAAAAGAAGCAGTCTCTGGAGGAGCTTTAGAAGCATCATTAACAGACATCCCAGCTTCCTTTGCCTTCTCTTTGGCAATCCTCTTCCTACATTCAGTGATGTAGTGACCTGGCTTCTTACAGTAATGACATTTGCCCTTCTTCTTGGGCTGTCCATCACCTTTCTTGGTATCCTAAGATGAACCACCATCACCTGAATTCTGATTTGAACTCTTTGGCTGAGTTTTTCCTTTCCCCTTTTGACCTGTAGTAAATGCTTGTTCAGCACTTGTGTTCATATTCATATTCTTCCTCATTTTCTCTTCTTGTAGCAAGAGAGCAACAAGTTCCTGATACTTGAGGGGTTCAACAGCATTCCTCATGCTGAGGTTCAAAGAGGTATGAAAAGCCAAGTAAGATCTTGGCAAAGAGTGCAAGATGGTGGACACAAGCTGTGTCTCAGGAATAATCTCATCCACATTGATGAGTTGCTCTCTCAAATCCTGCAGCTTGTTTAAGTGGATAGACATATCATCTCCTTCATTCATTTTTTGATTTTCCAGCTCTCTTTTCAAAAATGAGATCCGAGCCTCATTACGAGCAGCATACATCTGCTCCAAAGTCAGCCATGCATTCTGTGAAGAGCCAGCTGAACGAATATGAGGTATAATAGACCTCTGTACTGACAATGCAATGAGTGACAAAGCTTGTGCATCCCTGGCATCCCATGTCTTCTGAGCATTTGTTCTTTGAACAGGCAATGGCTGACCTGGAGCCTGTACCTGTTGTCCTCGTCCACGAGCACCCCCTTGGGGAGGAGTCTCTGGAGCCAATGGACCTGGACGTGGTTCATCACCACTAACAAAATCCCAAAGACCTTTTGCCACAAGCACATTTTTCAGCATAAAACTCCACAAGGAGTAGTTCGTGCCGTCCAATTTGTCTTCCTTAGACAAATACGTGAATACATCACTCTGCTGTTGATTTGCCATTATGCCTATGCACAATGTTGTACCTGTGTATCAAAAAACCCAATAGCAAGAACCTTGAAAACAACTGTACTCCACTGAATACAGTTCACCCAAATATGCCTGCACTCTCAATCCTCTGAATGTGCAGCTCAATGCACCAATGACTGAGTAGAGCAGCAAAAATGGCGTACACAATGCCAAAATGCCCCAAAAATGCCCAAAATTACTGCACCCAAAACTGTGCAAAAAAGCCTATAGACTTCTTTGCTAGAAAGTCTGCCTGTAGTGCCTGTAGATTTTCACAAAGAAAATAGAATTGCCCAAAAAACAAAATTTGTAATGCTTACCATAGTTGTACTGAGTAGGTTGAATATATGCAGGTACAGTCCACCAAATGAATAAGTACAGTTGACTGTACTGGGCAAGTACAGTCGACTTGTACTGTACGGTACAGAAGGCGACTGCAAATGTTTACTGTGTGCAGGTACGTTTACTGTGTTGAGCGGGCACGGCGACCAGGTACAGCTAGTGCAGTTGACTGTATGCAGGAAGGCAGGTACAGTACGAGGGGCTCTGACAGATGCAGTCGGTGTTGACAGCTGACAGGTACAGTCGGCGCTGACAGGTGCTGTACGGGCTGGTACAATACGATACCAGTGGAAGGCGGCGCTCACAAGAACTGAAGCTGCAGTACGGCGGCGAACAGGTACGACAGCTTGCAGGCGAAGCTGTTGCTGGCGAGGCTGTACGGGTACTGTAGACGGCGCACAGTGTACGGGCAGATGCACGGATAGTGCAGTACGGACAGTAACAGAAGGCGGCTGTATACAAGCTGGGCAATGGCAGGGCAACACAGCTCTGATACCAAATGAAGGCCAATGGAGTGTTAGGGTTAGGGTTTGGAGATGCTGCAAACAGGCGTGGAGAGCAACAGAGAGAGAACACGACTTCAGTGTATTCAGTTGATCAAAATGTGAAGTACAATAGCCACATAATAAGTGACCTAAAGAGATGTGTTCACATGTCCGGCCATAAAATGTGCCGGGTGGACCAAAACACCTATAAACTGCTTATAAGTGAAACTAAGCTAAACTGGGGGAAAAAACCTCCACTAACTGAAGTAAAAAGTGCCCCAGTAATCTACTGATGATCACTAGCACTCCTCTGGGTGCATAGTACATACACAGCATAAAACCCAACACAAGAGACGAAGCTTATGATGACCAGTTGTAAACTCTGTTGCCCAATCTTGAGTAGAAAATAGTCCACAGAAGTCGTTCAGTTGGCGTATTATCCAGGACAGAATTGACGGCAACACAGCAGGGAATAGCAGATAGACGTATAGTGCAGTTAGCAGCTCCAGTTGTCGTTCAACAGTTACGTGAAAGCTGTATGGCACACAATAAAGGCGGGCAGATTCAGCCAGCAGTAGTGTTGATCTTGCTCAGGCGGTTGACGGCGGGGTTTTAGCCAAATGCTGGCAGCAGCCGGCAAGCGCAGGAGGTACGATGGCGGACAGGAGCAAGCATACAGCAAATCTCCAGTGCACAGCAGGTGTATGGCAGCCAAGTGGCAGTGCACAGTTCGACAGGTGTCTGGCGTAGGAGGCGTTGATTCAGTTGGCTGCAGCACGGGCGCACAAGTGGGTGGCAATAGCGCTGGTGTTGACGATGTTGGTAAGCACAGATAGCAGCGCTGGTTAGCAGGTAGTACAGCAGGTGCAGATGGTGAAACAGACAAGCAAAAGGTGGCACGTTGGCTGCAGCCGTATAGGCGCTGGCTGTTGCAGCTGGCAGCGCACAGTAAGTTAGGCAGTACAAAAGCAGCAGGGTGGTGATGGAATTTCAAGCCATAACGTTGATGAAGATGATGACAACAACGAAGAAGATGGTCTTCACCTCCACGCTCTAGATGTTGATGAAGAAAATGAGGTTTTCTCTTCCACGCTGATGGTGTTGGTCAACTTTGATAGCCACGCTTTGATGACTTGTTCATGGTACTACAAGAGAAGTCCAATCCTTTTTATAATTGTAAGAGACCCTGCTTTTTGCCAAAAAGCCTTCATGCTTTTGACTTGCCTTTTCATGCTTTGCTTTTCCCTTTTTGCCTTTGCTTTTGCTCTTTGTACTTTTATTAATAAAATATTACTCAACTTTTGGTGCTTTGCTTTTCTAGCTTTATGGCCTTGCTTTTTGGCCTTAGAGCTACTTTTTGAGAAAGTGCCTTTTAGCTTTTTGGTCCGGCTCAGTCTCCTCTTTCCAACGGTGCCCTTGGCTCGCGGTGAACTCTGTTTGACTTTTGGCTTTTTCTTGCTTTTTGACCAAGAATGGTGCTTTTTCTTAATCAAACCTTATGGACCCTGTCCCCATGCCTTCTTCCACCTGTTTGGTGTCCAGGCATGGGTTTCATCATGTGAAATAGAGCTAGGAGGGCCAAATAGTTATAGCTGCAGAGCGCCAGGCTGGCAGAGTACAGGAGGATTCGGTTCTATCAGAGAACCGTTTCGAGCATTTATCACAGCACCCACTAGTCAATGCCAGGACCTCTCGTGTCACTGCGAGGATCCCTCCGGCCCCACTAGTTTGGCGGCCGCTTCCCCATTGAGATTCCTCCTCTAGTTCTCAGTTTGCAATGAGGCCTACTGACCCCACTGATCCCCCGGCATGCACCTCCCAGCACCCTCCGGCTTCGGAGGCCCATTCCCACCCGCCACCTTCTCCCCACCCCCCCCCTCCTCCTCCTCTGCCATCCTCGCCCATGACCCTTCCCGCTACATTCTCCTTTGCCCCATCCTCTTTCTCTAAGCCTGCCCTCCCCGCACCCTCCGCCTCTCCAGAGCACTCTCGTCGCCCTCCAGCAGCCCCCATCCCAGAGCGGAGACAGCCAGTGAGTTTCGTTCACTACTTGATTCATCGTTTCTCTTAGCCGGTTGAGATGATCATGCCGCTTCCCTAGTGAGGGCTCTCCCGCAAGAGTCCCTAGGGGGTGCCCACGATCTTCGGGCTACCTGTGGATTACAGTTTCTTCCGATGTCTTCCGGCAGAAGGGACAAATATTTTCGAGGAGACAGTAGCCCCCATTCGGATTTGTGTGGTTTTTCACCACTCAAGAGCTTCTACGCCAAGGAGTGGCACGATGGTCTTCTCTTTTCCTTTGAGTGCAGCCCCGGGGACGGAGTGGGACACGGAGTCAATGGCTCTCGCCATCAAGGGACATGCAGTTCAGCGTTTCCACCCTCCCTTCCTTTCCTTCGCCTCCTTGCCTGCCTCTTCCCCTTGGTTCGGATTGCTCCTCATCCGGGTTCAAGTCGGCCTTCTTCTTCGATTAGCATCATGGCTAATCATTCTCCCTCGGCCGAGCGAACCATTGTTTTTTCCGAAGACGAGTTCGCGGTCCTCTTCACCGAAATTGAGAAAGACTCCAAAACGACCCTCATTGCCAAAATCTTTGGATCTCACCCTTCCCGTCTCCAGGCTCGAGATTGGGTCTTGGCGGCTCTGCCTTCCGACCTCGCTCCACACTTTCGAGATGTCAGGTTGCTTGGAAGCGGTTTCTTCCAAGTGGATTTTGATTCCGAGGACGCAGCCTCAGAGGTTTTGAAGGGCAGCCCTTTGCCATTGGGCCTGAGAAAGGTTTTTTTTTTCCATGAAAAGATCCTTTCATTAGTTATAAAAAGAAAAAAGCCCAATGGGCTACAAACCCTCTCCTGCTCATAAGAAGGCAGAGCAGAGATCCAATCAAGGCAGTTAGGGAGACTCTCCCTAGGTGTAGAAAAGTACAAATAACTGAGGGACTATATCATACAATAGGAGGGGGGAAAATCCAAACAGGTGGCCTGTAGTGCTAGCGGGGGGTACCCGCGTGTAGAGTATAGAAAGGGCCGCTGAGCCAAGTGGTGTGGAAGGCCTGGCGTCGCAAGATCGCTCGATCCGAGTCGCCCCGGATGCGGTCATACTAGCCTCGCAGGGTGTGAATCAACTCCTACCAAATAGCCTGAACAGTCTCTGCTGGTGGTTCCAGTCTCTCCTCAAAGGCCCTGAAACAATGGGCTCTCCAGGTGAACTATATGGTGAGGCTACTGAGGAGCTTCCATCGTAAATCCCTCTCCTGTGTCCAGCCAGCTGTCGAGAAATCCGGTGAAGGAACAAGGCGAGGCAGGCCCCCAATGAATCTGATGGCCTGGCTGGCCTGCTCCGTCTCGTATCCCAGAGCTAGCCCTGACGAAGTCGACCAAGCAGTGGCTCCCCACGTATACATTCCCTCTGGAGAGAGGGGGGCCAAAATGCGCAGAATCCTCAGCCAAATCTGCTGCACCTGTGGACAGTCCCATAGGCAATGTCGCTGTGTCTCCAATGGGTGGCCGCATTGGACGCAGGCCGGCGGAAGGCCACTCTAGACAAGCCAGGTGCCAACTGCAGAGCCCCTGTGGGCAACCAGCCACTGGAAAGCCGAGATCCTGCGTGCCTGTCTGCTAGCCCAGAGCCTGGTCCAAAAATCCTCTAGGAACTCCTGTGAGAGTCCCTGTAGAGCCGCCAATGCTCCGATGTAGCTGGAGAGACCGTCCTCCTCGCAGTCAAAATATGCCTCCCCAACCGAACAGTGTACTAGAAAACGATGATCTCTGTGGCCTCGGGGGACGCATAAGGATCATGCCACTTGTACTCGCCAGGGTCCCACTGGAACCGGGCCAAGGGACGTGCAGCATATGCCCATATGCACCAATCAGAGTCCACATCTGCAGGGTCTGGATCAATATGCCACTTCCGCAGCGGCCACTACCCGTATCCTCTGAAAGATGCACTCTGTGACCAAAGGCGACTCCGCCTCCACTCTCTTAAGACTGCCCTCATCTTGTATCTCATAGTAGAGGCATCTACCATCCTCAGTGCAAGCTTTGACAGCAATCAGGATCTCCAATTGTGTAAAGGCTTCCATCCACCGTGGGGCCGCTGGCTCAAAAGGCGTGAACCACTCCTCGGTGAGAGCCTCCTGAATGTCATCCCTCATAATCAGCCCCCCTCTGAAGTGACTCAGCCTCTCCGCCTGGATCTCCTCCGGGAGACTGCAAAGGGCCTGCCAATCTCCAAAACTGCATGCTAGGCCTGCCGCCAATGGTCCCCAGGCTAGACGAGGCCGAGATCCCAGCATATGACCCTGCTCTGTGCATACCGCGGGGCTCCAGATGAGCGGCTGTCTGGCCCGCTCCTCATCACAAGTGGGAGGTCTCTAAGAAAGCCCCGATCTCAGCAACTCCCAAGCTCGCAGGATACTCAAGGCAAATCTGTCCTCCCATCCTCTACTGAGGCCTGTCCTCCTCATCTCTGTGAAGATCCACCGTATCTCTGGTGCCCAAGTGCCCCCAACTGCGGGAGCTCTAGCCTGCAGTCAGCCGGCAGAAAAAGAAGCACCTTCCAAGGCTCAACGCCGCCTGGAAGCAGCCCCCGAACAATAAGCTTCCCCAACAAGGTTCTACTCTAATCAGCTGGATCTATAATGCCCAAGTCCCCCTAGGCCAGTGGAAGAGTAATAACTGCCCAAGCAACCTTAGCCTGGGCCGGCTGACCATCCCGCCCAGACCAAAGAAAGTTCCTGATCAGTCTCTGTACATGGCTGATGCAAGAGCTCGAGAAAATCCAACAAGACGTGATATATCACATAGTCGCTAAAAGCACCTGATTTGTCACCACCACCCGGAAAGCCGAGCTGTACTCCAATATAAAAGCTTCTTCCGAATGCTCAGAAGAAGCGAGGCGATCTGTTGCTCAGGTGACAAATCAAGTCCAATCTGGCATCCCAGATACCGCACTGCTGTGCCAAGAGGAATCCATCTAAAACCCGGGTTTGGGCTCCATGCCGGAGCGGGAGCGCTACTGATCCAAAAAGCCACTGTCTTGCGCCAATTGATCAATGCTCCCGAAGCCACACCAAAAACCTGTAGAAATTGCTCTGCCCTCTGTAGATTGGCCTCCTGGCCATGCAAAAACAATCCCGTGTCATCAGCAAACTCAGAATCAAGCAAGTCCTCACCCCGGACTGGAAGCTGGAGTCCTCTCAAACCAACCTCCTCTGCTGTCAGATACATGCTCATAGCCTCTGCAAAGAAAAGAAAAAGGAACGGAGCGAGAGGGCATCCCTGAGACGGACTGATCTGGTCAACTCAAAACTCGGTCCCCGTCCTCCTGCCATCAACACCTAGCTACGAGCTGTGGAATATAGAGCCGCCACCCCTCGAATCTAGTCTGGCTCAAAACCCAGGCGAAGCATAGTGCCCTCCAGAGAAACCCAGTCGACTCTATCGTATGCCTTCTCAAAAT
Source organism: Cibotium barometz (assembly GCF_041138505.1). Taxonomy (NCBI): domain Eukaryota; kingdom Viridiplantae; phylum Streptophyta; class Polypodiopsida; order Cyatheales; family Cibotiaceae; genus Cibotium; species Cibotium barometz. Next base: position 55,395,027 of record NC_141072.1, on the reverse strand, counting down.
CGAGAAGCATAACGACCAAGTCCTCGCCAAGAAATCTAGCTCGGGCCGTCGCCTCCCAGAAGGTGAAAATGTTGTCAAAGATACTGCGCTCCTTGACAAATCCTGTCTGGGTAGCATGAATCAAATCCCCAAGGAAGGGCTGGATCCTCAAACTCAAGGCCTTGGCTAGGACCTTGTAGACAGTATTGAGGATCGTAATAGGCCTCCACTGCCGAATATCATTTGACACTCCCTCCCCCTTGGGAATAAGAAAGATCAAGCCCTCTGAAAAACTCTGTGGCATCACCCCAGTGTCCAAAACATGCTGAAAACCCTTGCGGAGGCCTGGCCCCAAAAGGTCCCAATAGCGCATAAAAAAGACAGGCATCAATCCATCCTCCCCAGGGCAACTATGACACGGGAGGGCCCTCAAAGCCTCACCAAGCTCATCCTCTGAAAGGGGCTCACCCAAAGCTGTGCGCATACGATCTATGACCCTCCTCTGCACATGGGCCCACACAGTCTGTCTGCAAGCATCATGTGCCTCCGTGGCTAGCTCCACTGAAAGCAGGTCTCTGTAGAACTCAACGGCAATAGCTCTAATCTCCTCGGGCTCAGTGGCTAACGATATGTCTTGCCTCCAAAGCTGGCGTACTCCTGCTTGAGCATGGCGGGGTCCGATGATCTCAAAAAACCCCCCAGTCACTCTATCACCAAGCTGAGTCCACTGAGAGGCCTGTCGATGATAGTAAAACTCGTGTCTCTGCTCCTCTGCCTCTCTAACCTCCTGGCGTGCCTGCCTCAGCTGGGACGCCACCCACTCACATGTAGGCTGCTGCTCTTGAAGGCGCTGGAGCGAAGCAAGGCTACGTCTCAAGCGACGCTCCCACTCTCGTGTCTCTCCCAGCCGTGTCAAGGCTGTAGCGTGCAAAAAAGAGCTGAGCTCGATGAGCCCCTGGGCACACTGGCCTACTGCATCCAGGTCAGAGCTTTGGCTATCCTGCCATATCCTCTCAATGTCCTCAAAAAGACTGGGGTCTATAAGTATTCTCTCTGGGATCCTCAACTGCAAGCTGGTCTCCCGTGTCCTCTCCTCAAGAGTCAAAATAACTGGCGCATGGTCTAAGAAAGAGGTGCCAACGAGAATGCCAATGGAGCCACCACGCTCCCCGAACCTGTCGCCCACATAGAAGCGATCAATTCGTGATAGATTAGTCCCTCCCTGCCGGCGATCCGACCGAGAAAAACTAAGACTGCCCTGAGAATGGGAGAAAGCCTCATGCTGCCATGCATCAGTGATCCACAGTGTCATACAAAATCGCTCCCAAGCTGCAAGCTCCGTGCCATGCACTGTAACATGACTACCTCCCACCCTATCGGCCGGGTCCTCAAGCATGTTGAAGTCTCCCCCAACACACCAATGTGCGGCCTCGGGCAATGCATCTGTAACAAGGGTCCAAAACTCTGCTCTGGCACTAGCATGATTGGGCGCATAGACATTGAGCACACCAATGTGCTCATCATGCATCCTAAGAATAACATACTGCGCTCTACCAGGCACAATGACCCCACAATCCACAATGGCCTGCCGCCATGCATCCGCAATGACCATACATACTCCTCCCTGCCCACCCAAGGGCCCAAAACCTACAGACCAAAAAGTGTCCCATCTACCAAGCATCACCGAACCATATCTCCAAATCCTGCTCTCACTCAAATGGTGCTCCTGCATCATCAGAATATCAATAGTGCCCCCAACCAGGCATCTCTGAAGCTCCTGCCTCAAGCAACCACGATAACGTACATAGTGTGCACCGCCAAGGCCCTGTACATTCCATGAGATGATCCTCATGGATGACCTGCTGAGGTGGAGGCTGTCTCAGCCATACGGCGGGCCTTCGCAAGTGGCTTGGATGGAGAGTAATCCCCATCCGAGCGACTACGAATCTGCCCACCCAATGTGCTACAAGAGTCTCGGACCAGGCGCCAGTGGGTGTGTCCCATAGCGACTGCCTCCCGCTCGGAGAAAGAATCCTCATGTATGCATACATAGCCAGGGTCTCACGCTAGGTCTGCCACTATGCGAACCACCAAGTGTCGATGCCCGGAGGCATCCGCACTCCCGGTATCAAAGAAATGCGCCAACTCCCAGAGTCGGCCTACCATATCTGTAATCTCCAAGTCGCTCACATGGTGAGAAAACTCAACTGCCTGTGTCTGCAAAATACTAAGAGCAAGATCCAGAGTCCACTCCCGGTCGCGAGTGCTGAAAAGAGGGAAGGAGAAGGCCACCGTTGAATCAAGTGCCTCCTCGCCTCGCGCTGGAAGTATCACCACATGAACTCTAATAGGTGCTGGCTAATGGGGGCCCTCCGCTCCAAATAGGCGTGTAAAGGAGTAGTCGAAAGCCTCCGAGCGCTGTCTAGTGTCGAGACTACTCAGCCAACTGCGGATAGAGAATATCCGTGAAGCACGAATCGGCATGATAGGTCTCCTCTGCGGTACACGAGCAAGGTCGGTGCTCAGTGCCCGCCGGACTGCAGGTGAGCGCCACGGCACTACCAGTGCCTCCCGGGGAGCTGAGATGAGCGGAGGGGGAGGGGGGGGGGAAGGGGGTGGGGAAGGAGACGCTGAAAATGCGGGAGCGGGAACGGGAGGAGGCGAGGGTGAAAGCGAGGCGGGAGGGGGGGACGGGGGAGGGGGGGGTGGAGGTGGAGGTGGAGGTGGAGGTGGAGGTGGAGGTGAAGGGGGGGGACGCTCGCATCTCCTGATCCTCAGTCTGCGCTGGGGTCTCCTCCTGGAGGGGAGCAAAGTTGTTCCTCACTGGAACCCAATGATGCTGAGGCTGTGTCTGCTGCTGCGTCGGTCTCTGGGCATGCTGCTGTGGTTGTCTCCCTCTACGGCACCCCTGTCCAGGCTGCCAATTAGAGGTCTCTGTGGGCTGAGCAGGTGTCCCAGAGTCTGCCTGCCGAGCCGCATCTGTGGACGGGCCATCGGAGGTCTACTGCTGCGGTGAAGGTCAGGGTCTCCTGCGAGGGCAGGCCTTGGCCAGGTGGCCGACCTGCCTGCATATAAAACACTGGTACGAGAGCCCCGAAAACTCCACTCTCTGATCGATCCATCCCCCCCCCCTATCCTAGGTAACTGAATGACCTTCGGAAGGGAGGCGATGTCAAGAACCAAAACTCTGACCGAAGGAAGGCCAACTGCTCTAGCCACCACTGAAGCTGCTGTGGGGCCAGTCTCAAGTACCGAGCCCACCAATGATCCTATCCTGGAAAGGAGCGGAAGGTACTCGCGGCAAAGTCCAGGAAAGCAAACTGGGACATGGAATAGGCGCTCTCCCTGCTCGACCGCTGCTGGATCGAAACCATGGTGCCAATGTCTGAAGAAGGCCCGAGCGCCCCTGATGTCAAGGGCACTCATGGCTAGGACCTGGGCCACGCTCTGGGCTGTCTCGAACTCAATCAAGTAGTGTCCGTGGCCCAGTAACTAAACATCCAGGATCTTGCCCACATCTGCAAGAAGGCGGGCCTGGAGAAGATCCCGGATCTCCCCTCTGCTGGGGCAGGTGCCAACTATACGGCAAATGGTGGAATGTACCTAGAGGCGTTCCACTTTGCGGCGAGGCTCGCTTCCTCTTCTGGCGAAAGAGAAAGCCTAATGGGGGTATCCTCAAGGGTGGGCGAGGGGGCTGCGGAAGAGTCCCTCTGAGGTGAGGCGGAGGGGCCTCCATCAGAGTCTGAAGCTAAGTCGAGGGCGAAGCGCGGAGACGGAGGGTCCTACAAGAACCAAGCTGCACGAAAACAAGGGGAAGCGCGGAGCGGGGAGGGAAAGACCGAAAGCGAGGGGGGGAGGGGCGGATGACAGAGGAGAGAAAAAGGGGGGGGGGGGGGGAGGCGAGGGGAAGCGGGCAGGGAGCGGGAGCGGGAGCGGGAAGGGCGCGAAGGGGGGGAAGGGCGCGAAGGGGGGGGGGGGGGGCGAAAAGGGGGAGAAGGGCGCGAAAGGGGGGCGGGGGTAGGCGGGTAGGCAGGCGCGAAGGGGGGGCGAGGGGCGCGAAAGGAAGAGGGGGAAGACGGAGGGTGGGACGTGGAGGGGGGGAGGGCGCGAGCAGGCGGGGACGAAGGAGAGGGCGAAGGGAGAGGGAGAAGGCGGGGGCGAGGGCGCGGGCGAAGGCGAAGGCAGGCAGGCGGGGGGCGAGGGCGAGGGCGCGGGCGAAGGCAGGCAGGCGGGGGGCGAGGGACGAAGGCGATGGCGAGGGCGAGGGCGAGGGCGAGGGCGAGGGCGAGGGCGAGGGGGGGGGGGGGGGAGAGCTTCAGCGAGCGTTTAACTATTTTGTGGCCAACGAGAAAGGTTTTTTTTCTTCCCTACTCCAGCTATTTTGACCCTGTTGAGGAAGACCAGAACCGTTACCCAATTACTCTCAGATTCCCAGGTCTTCCTCGCGCATATTGGCCTATGCTAGAGGCCATCAGGTCCGCCTTTGGGCTGGTTCTTCAAGTGCCACCCCTCCACGCTTTGCCGACATCTTCTGCCCAGGTGGTCACTGCCTCCGGCAGATGCTGTCCCTAGGGTCATGGTTCTTGCCCGTGACTGTGAGCTCTTTGAGGACTATGTTTTGCTTCCGGGCCCTAGTGGTCTTTTGAAGCAACGTATGGAGATTGTAGGTAAACCCGATCAGTGCCGGGTTTGTCACCAACAGGGTCACTTTGCTCGAGATTGCCCTCGGGCTCGAGGTCGCAGGAGGCCTCGCAAGCGTGCTTCTCAAGCGCCACCTCCATTGGATCCTTCCCGTCCTACAGTCCGCCAGGTGTGGCGAGCTGTCTCTCACGCCCGGCCCCCTGGTGCGATTGATGGGAAGACCTCCTCGGATCTTGTACCTCAGATAGATGATGTTTCGGGCAGAGGGATGTATCAGCTCATGCTTCTTTGCAGGGAGATGATATATTGGATCAAGATGAATTTGTTGAGTCCTCTCTACTTGGAGGGGGCAATATGCAGAATGTTCAGCGCAGTGGGGATCATGTATTGCAGGATTTTCAGCATGATGCCTTAGCCCTTGATGCCCCGTAGGGCGCACAGGTTTCTCGTACATATGCAGGTACTATGCACGGCCTCGGACAAGGGAATGTCAGTGGACTTTGCCCCGTGGATTATCCCGTCCTCCAACATTATGAGAGGCGTCCTCAGGCTGCCCATCGTCTTCTTAGAGCGGGGGTCAAACCCTCTTCTCTTCCATGAGAATCGTCTCATGGAATGTTCAGGGCCATGGAGGGCTTCCCACCAGTGGTAGGAAGCGCATTTTGAATGACCAGCTTCACCCTGCTGTTACAGGAGGGTCTATGGATATACTTTTGTTGCACGAACACAAATTGGATAGATCTCAGTGTGGCAAAACTGGTAAGATGCTTTCTGGCCACACCTTCTGGTCCTCGGCTGTTGGGACTAGAGGGGGTGTTTGCATTTCAGTGGCACCATCTGTTATGCCTCATGTTATTGGGCACGGTGTTATCATCCCTGCTAGAGCACAGTGGATCTTGATCATGCATGAGGGTCAGAAATTGGGAATCTTGAATATCTATGCACCTAATGTGAGAGGTGAAAGAGTGGCCTTTTGGATTACAAATGTCATTCCCCAAGTTGATCATTGGATAGTGGGACGAGACTTCAATATGGTTGAGCAACCTTCTGACAAGAAGGGTGGACACGAAGGGGGTTTACACCCTTTGGAGCCAGCCTCATGGGAGAGGTTCACGCTCTCTTTCTTTGGCAGGGATTGCTGGACTGAGGATGACTTCCAGAAGGCCAAACTCCTTATCTTTCTCTTGGCATAACCGCAGGAGCGGGAATGAGAGCATCTTTGCACGTTTGGACAGAGTTTATGTGGATGATTGATCCCTGGACAGAGGAGGCACCATTGCTATTATGCTAGCACCACCAAATCCGATCATTGCCCCGTCGTTTTGTGTCTCAGGGAGCCTGGGGCTCACTCGGCCTATCCCTGTGTCCATATCCCCCACTCTCTTTATCTAGATGCTGACATCTCCCTTCAGATCAGAGAGATCTGGAGATCTTGTGATGGTCCTGATCCTCGTTCATAATATTGCGCTAGCTCTTGAGAGGACCAGCCATCATTATCATAGCGCTGCCTTGTCCAAGAAGAAGGAGGCTCTGGACAAGGAGAGAGCTATTAGGCGTAGGATTGCTGCTCTTCAGAGGGAACATGAAAAGCATCCACATACGTCTTGGATTACAGACCTCTTGACCAGAGGTGCCCTCTCCTCCGAGAGATGTGGCACGGCAAAAAGTTTGGGAGTGTATGCCCAGGCTCATTACAGATGCTATAAGTTCTTCCCTAGATGCCCCTTTCTCGAAGGATGAATTCCTTCACGCACTACATGCTCTTTCCAGTGGTTCATGCCCAGGGGATGATGGTCTTTCTCCCGCCTTCTTTATCCTTTTTTGGGATCATATTGGAGATGCTATCATTGTTGCCCTTCAAGAAATGTGGTTGTCGGGTATGATGCCGCCATTCCTCACGGAGGGGCTGATTCACCTTATCCCCAAGAGTGGGGACAAGACTGACATCAAACAATGGAGGCCCATTACTCTCCTTGGATCTGCATATAAGATCTTAGCTAAAGCCTTGAGTATAAGGTTGCAACCGATTCTCCAAAGGACTATCCATGATACACAAAATGGGTTCCTCCAAGAAAGGAGTATATTTGATAACATCTTTTCTTTATGGAAAGCTGTCAAGAAGGCAAAGTCTAGTCAGCAACCTCTTGCCATTCTTTTGCTTGATTTTGAAAAAGCTTATGACAGAGTGGATTGGGATTTTTTGGAGGGCACTATGGCACATATGGGGTTTTCCCAAAACTGGATCAGAGGGGTGTCCTGCTTATACAGGGAGGCTCATAGCACTGTTTTAGCTTGTGGGGGGGGCGGCGAGTGTTTTCAGATTTCCCGTTCGGTGAGGCAGGGTTGTCCCCTCGCCCCCTTACTGTACCTCATTGTAGCTGAGGCTATGAGCAGGTTTCTTCGGGCTGCCCCTGGTGCTGTGTAAGAGGGATGCTATCATTTCTTTTGGTTCTATCATTTGACACAATCTGGGCCTCAGCTGAGGTTCGAGGGGACTGACAAGAGCTTGGCCATTCTGGTTAGGCAAGGAGTTGCTCGGCATTGTTGTCTTCAGGATTTGCCACTTTCACACTTTGTCCCTCCGGCACAAAGGTTAGACAGTTCTTGGGAGATTATTGCAAGCATCTCAGCCTGGAATATCTGGAAGGCTAGATGCACTGAGGCCATTGAGGGTACTCCCGTTCTTGTTTCTCAGTGTCTTTGCAGGATTTGGAGTGATATTATTCACACCATTATGGCTACCTGGGCCAGAATCCAGGGATGAGGGCTGCGGAGAGGAAGCGCGCCCAGTTTTTGAGAGAGTGGGACATTGGTATCTTTTTCACATCCTCTCATTCGTGACCCTATTGGCAGCACAGGGCTCCTGATTGGTTGAGATCTCCACCTTGCTTGGTGTGAAATCTCCATTTTGTAAAATTTTTCATACTTAATAGAAGTCTCCTTTCTAGAAAAAAAAAAGAAGCTTTGTTCAGGATCGGAGCTTTCTAGACAACATCTTCACCTTCTGGGAGGCGACAACTTGAATGCGGCAACAAGACTTCATAGTGCTAAGTTCTCATTCAGTGGGCCAATGGAGACAAATTTCCCCTCACCCGCTCGGTCCGGCAAGGCTTCCCTCTGACACCTTATCTTTTCTTATTCATCACCGAGGCGATGAGCAATTTTCTCTCAGCTCAAGAGATGGGACTCATGGTGTAACTATTTGGCCCTCCGAGCTCTTTTCACATGATGGAACTCATGCTCGGACACTTGGATAGGTTGATGGACACATGGGAACAAGGTTCCTTAGCTTGGCAAAGGAAAAAAAAAGCACCAGTCTTGGTCAAAAAGCAAGAAAAAGTAAAAAGTCAAACTATGTTGACCGAGAGCTGAGGGCACCATTGGAAAGAGGACATCAAACTAGATCAAAAAGCTAAAAGCCGCTTTTCCAAAAAGCAACTCCAGAGCCAAAAAGCAAGGCCCTAAAGTTGTAAAAGCACAAATCAAGAACTTTGGCTATTATTAATAAAATTTAAATGAGAAGTGGTCTTCACTTACCTCGAGCAAGCCCTCTCCACCCAGAGGCAGCTGGCACTTTGTCGATCCAAGGGATTACACAGCCTCAGGTACAGCCACAAGCTGTTCTTGCACACGTGTATTGAATGAAAGTCTCAGAAAGTCTACGTGGGATGCTCAAAATCAACACCCTTTGTTGTCTTCAATGTCATATAAACTCTATGGAAGGCTCTTTTGCCACAAGGTTGGGTTTGGCTGACAAGTTTGGTGTTTTTGGTGGACAGCTACAGGACATTTTATCTTCCTAATCAAGGTGTGCAGATTAATTAGCCATAGTCTATGGTTTGACAGTGCAGCAAATGCAAATGTAGAATGCTGTAGTCTAGAGGCTAATGTTAATTACACCACTCATACATGCTCATAACATGCAAAGGTGGTCAGCTCAGCACCCCCCCCCTTTCTTCCCAAAAAAAAAGACAGGATAGCTTATATTCTGAAAAAGCAAATGGCATTCAACTGTGGGACGCACATTACAATCAACTCTATGAGGTCGCACTTCGAATGCTAGCGAACAGAAAGTCAGATTAACAGGTTACCTTTATGACAACAGCATTTCCTGCAAAAACAGCCGAAAGCATAGGGTTGAAAATGTTGTGGAAGGGATAATTCCAAGGTACGATAGCACCAATGACACCCAATGGATGATATTCAACCCTTGCTGTCTTATGTAGCATGGCACGACCAGTAGACCTATGTGGAAACAGCCACACAGAGAATCATCAAGTTCAAAATGCATCACTGGCTACCCCTCATCCCACACTTCATATATTCACACACACACACACACACTCTTTTTTTGCATTTACTAAGATGAACAACCTTTCTTACCTGTACTCTGGCTTAAGCCAACGCTCTCCCTCATCCAGCAACCAATGGATCTTCTCACAAGTAGTCATTATTTCCCCAAGTACAGCATCAACAAGTGTCTTCCCTGAATCTCTAGATGAAACCCTACAGTTCAAAAAACAGTCAGTGAGAAATGTTGTAAGACACAAGCGTTACAATATGCCTAATAATCCAATCATTGCAGTTTTAAAGAAGCCCTCATCAATTGTTGCCTTTACGTGGAAAAGGCACCTTTCAGTCAAGCTGTGCAGGCTATGAATGTATGCACACACACATGCACACACATACGCACAAACACGCACGCACGCACACCTGAAAATGCACATAGGGTGTGCATGGGTGTATGTGGGTGAGGGGGCTGTGATGCAGAAAAAGCTTTCTGTGGACTCACTGGCAGATGAGCCCCTGATTTTCAAGAATATACTTCAACAGAACCCGCAAAAACCTGCGTCGTTGTTTATAATTGCTCCTTGCCCACATGCTCTGTGCCATCCTTGCCTGCTTAACATGCTCTCTAACCTTCAAAACAAAGCATGATTAGAATTTAGCACATGTAAAAGATCAGTCTTGCACTTACTATTGAGCAAGCCCTTACTTCATCTTTGTTCACAGTTTGAAGAAAGCCCAGGTATTTCATAGTGGCTGGGTCATAGCAATTTACTCTATCTCCATGCCCTACCCCCTTTCGAGGAACCTGATGCACAACCATACAAAAACGAAGGTATCATCGGCAAGGTTGAAATCTTGACACCTTGACATATAGCAAGTTACAACAAAGCATGCTGCAAACAAAGTAGAAAACTACACATTAATCAGGTGTGAGAATGTTCGTGCGGGTGTGATCATTGGAGGTGGATGCACAAGTTTCAGTTCACGCTTAGATGACCATAGCCGCCAGAAGCTAACCAAAGTTACAAAACTAATGGCATCTGCCCACCCGTATGCTCCAGCAAGGAGCGTTGATGGCGATGTGGGTAGACTCTCTTCAACGATGACTTGCACATACAAGGGTGCATTACAGCAATGAAGGTAGATCTAAACTGAATGCTCAATATGAAATGAGGACTGTGGAACTAGTCTATATATCATATCGAGGGTTAGTCATATCGTAGGTCAGCCAATGTCGGCCACCTTACGACTGATCCAAATGAACCCAACTAACTACATCATCCAACTGAAACCATATTAGACTACAACTGAGACCTAGAGTCACAGCACAGCTTCCAGCCCTATTTGAGGTCATTTGGCCCCAAATGCGCCCCACAACCCAAGGACAAGGTGTCCAAGAAGATCTCCTTCTACCCACGAGTGCAGAAAATCAGCCCGCACTAACATGCATACTACCTAGCATGGTGCCAAGTTTACATAACTTGTTTCCTAAGCATCAGGCCACACATGGCCAACATCCAATGTCTAAACTAGGGACTAGCAGGTGCCCAAGTGCTCAACACAACGACTACTACTCATACAAAGGGCCTTTCAAAATAAAGCAACCCGTCACCCGCATAGTGACATTGACAAGAGTGGAGCATTAATTTCCAACAGTTACAGCCAAAGCAGATTGTGTTTCACAAGAAGCATAAGCTTGTAGGTGGCAAACTTCAGAGACGCTATCTTGTGAAGTTTAAAATTTATTTACATATGGATGCTAGGTGGATGGATGAGGTATACTTCTAGCAGTATCTACAGCTCCTAGAAGCATATTTGGAAGCTTTTCAATTGCGGTCAAATGTTTAGAAGCCAGGGGGTTGACCTAGGAACGTAATGTCTACGCTCGAGATGACCGCCAGCTACAAGCTAAATGAAAGAGAGATTGTCCAATATATTTTGTGCATTGCATGGCATACCTACATGCCTAGAAATGTTCTCAAATGAACTGTTTTATTGCCTGCAAGATCTGTATGTGTAGTTAACAGGTAGGTGACACCCTTGCATGAACTGTTTTACTTACCTGTAGAATCTGTAGTGTAGTTTACGGGCAGGTGACACCTTCGCATGAATCGTGCACATGAATCTTTATTCTGACCTTGCTTGTGGGCTATAGAAAGGTGGTAGTATGACTCTAAACTCTTTATTTATTCATACAAGAGTTATGGCTTATTTTGTGTTTTGCATCTCGAGCTTCATTGATGGATTAGGCGGGGCTGGTCTCACACTGGCAGGCATATTGATCCCCATACTACTTTAAGCAAATGACATCGTCCTCCTCTCAAACTCAGCCAAAGGGCTTCAGAGACAGTTGAATGCCTTACATGACTTTTGCACTCAGCGGGACCTCTCTGTTAACCTTGGTAAAACCAAGGTAATGGTCTTCAATACCTCTCGCCCCTTCACATCCAGATTGAGCTTCACATATAGAGGGGATCTTGTGGAGATTGTCTCATCCTATGTCTACCTTGGTGTCTGTCACTTTCAGTGGCCCACGCTTTACCATGGTTCCCGCAGCACATGCCAGAGTGACGCGGGGATATGCAGCCTTGAGCTTACTTGAGCAGCAGTGCTTCCAAGCACATTTCCAGGAGCCCAAGACGAAGGGCTAGCTTTTTGACACCCTCGTCACACCAGCCTTGATGTATGGCGCAGCCTTGTGGGGGCCAGATTTATCCAATGAGGATTGGCAGCGAGTTGAGAGGCCCCAGGTCATGATGTTCTCCCGTATGATCCGGAGCAAACCATCAGTACCACACCAGATTATCCAAGCAGAGGTTGCTGCAGCCCCGATGGTAGTGGATGCACTCTTCCAGACAATCACATACCTCCATCGCATCAGTCACATGGATCCCCACAGGTACCCGAGGCTTGCCCTGGGGCCCTCCAGACAGCTAGCACTTGAGGGCCACTCTGGAGTATGGTATGCACTAGTTTCCACTTGGTTCTCAGTATATGGGCTCTGCATGGACCGCCTACCCCCCCTTCAGTACAGTTTGGATACCCCTTTTCTCCGGCTGTCTCACGAGGATACCAACCGGGTTATCCGGTTAGATCTTCTCAGCCTCTACACACATTGCACATGGATCACACCTCCGGAGCTCCCCACGAAGATGCACTTCTACAGAGATCACTTCCTCACACTCACTGAGGATGGATTCATCCAGTAGCCAGGCTACTTGAGTGTTCACATGTCCCATGCCATGCAGATTGCGATTGGCCAGATACGGGTTTCATCCCACCGCCTCAGAGTGGAGACTGGTAGAGCTAGCGCATCTTCAGAACCGGGAAGCTCATACGGAGACCCAAAGAGGAGAGGATCTGCCGACTATGCGACACAGAGGTTGAGACGGAGGAGCATTACATATGCCGCTGCCCAGTATACTATGAGATCCACGGGAGGTTTCACTGTCTATTTCATGAGGGATTCGGTCCACTCTCCAGGATCACTGACTTCCAGGACCAACGTTGCTTGGGCCTCTTCCTGCTTGAGCTCCACAGACACAGGGACACCTTCTTGAGAGAGCCTCGGCCCCAGCCACCCCGCCCCCTCCCTCGCCAGCCAACCATCACCAGTTTCTTCCGGACCCAAGAGGTGGAGGACACCGACATAGTGGATCTTGTGGACCCTCCACGACCTACCTCGCCCGGGAGGAGTTACCTTGGACCAAGCCTTTGCACTCCCTCCCCCCCATTGGCCATGATCACCTCATCAGCTCCAGATCCAGGACATGCTCCACCGCCATCGAGCTACCTTTCCACGTGACATAGCTGAGGGAGACCTCTCGGCCATACTCATTAGCCCCATGCTTGATATTTTGGAGCGTGGTATACCATCTACTCAGAGCTAATGTTGCTCTCATGTTTCTATGTTTTAGTATTCCATGATGAGTTTCCATGGACAGTTTTGTATCACCCCAGTGAGATAGCTATGTTTATGTTTTCTTTCTGTTTTATTTTCCATTCCATGATGAGATATGCCATGGACATTATTGTATCACTTTGGTCTCATAGGCCCATTGGGGTTTTAGTAGACGCTTAATATATCTTTCTTACTTTCTATTTTCTGCACATCTATTTTCAATTTTGTGTGTTATTCTCGTCGTGAAACATGTGCTGATTTCTAAGCATTGAAGTTACCGATCTCCCCCCAAGCTTCCGCATGTCACAGTAAGGTGGCGGAGAAGTTGATGATGATGATGCTTCTTGCCCTTCACAAAGTTAATCTCCACCACGTTGTTGTTATGACTTACAAAGAGGGTACAAGCTTCTATTACACTTGAAGGGGGTCCCTGCTTTTCGCCATGCTTTGCTTTTGTCTTTTCTCTTTTAAATATTTTAATAATAATCAAAATATGGCCAAAGTTCTTGATTTATGTTTTTGTAGCTTCAGGGCCTTGCTTTTTGGCCCTGGAGCTGCTTTTTGAAAAAGTGACTTTTAGCTTTTTGATCCAGCTCAGTGTCCTCTTTCCAATGTTGCCCTCAGCTATTGCTCAACACAGTTTGACTTTTTGTTTTTTCTTGCTTTTTGACCAAAACTGGTGCTTTTTCCTGTGCCGGCTTTATGAACCTTGTTCCCATGTGTGTCAAGTCTCCATGGATCTCCTCGTAGAACGCTCCTAGAACACGACTCGAAACCTGCAACACAAAGCCAAACAACGAAAAGGGAGTGCAGGCCTAACTCACCACCCAACCATGACAACCGTGGGCAAAACCCACAAGTCTTGGCTGCCCCCACCGAGCCATGACCGAGCTAACTAGCAAGACGCACCAACCAATCTCTACCCCATGACGTCCCATACTGCCACGGAGCTACCCTTGCGGGCCTCGAGACTGCTACCAGCCTCGGTTGCATGAAGCAAGTGCACGTCTACACTAGATCCAGGATCCTGACAACACAGCTCTCGCAAAGACTCGCGATATTCTATGACCAACGGGCTGACCTTGGCCACCCTTTTATAGGCTCTTGGCCGGTCACCGAGCGTCCACACTTGGACACCCGCCTATGAGTCTATCCCTAGCCCAGCTCGCCAATCAGCCTGTCTACCTCCAAGCTTCCCCAAGCCTCGAAGCTAGTCTTGTGTGCGTGTTGCAGACGGTAGATACACTCTGTGCACATGACATACTCCCCTTCCTCTAAGAGCTCACTCCTGAGCTCAGTAAAAACCCAGGGTAGTCCCTCTAAAGGGTAGTCAATGTCTCCCATGTAACGTCCTCCTCAACACGATCCTTCCACTTGATCTTGTATTCTGTGAGTAGCGTATGCCGCAATTGTCTTTCACGAAATCTAGAATCTTTTCCGGTTCGAGTGGCACAAATGTCATATCCTCGACATCTATGATTTCTTGAGGAGTAACTAACGGATCTGTTCCAACCAGTACTTCCTTAAGTCTACTGACATGAAATATGGGATGAACTTTCACATGAGAAGGCAAATCCAATTCATATGCAACTGAACCAATCCAGCGTATAACTCGAAATGGTCCGCAGTATCTAGGGATAATTTCGAAGATCGACCTATCCATAAAGTCTCGAAGTCTTACGGAACTCGCAAATACACCATCGTTCCTTCACAGAATTCTCTCGATGAACGATGTCTTTTAGAATAAACTGTCTCTGTCTTGAGCGCTTCTAATAGATTCCTTTGCAACTTGTAACATTTCTTGCATGTCTTGCAAAAAGTACACACTACATCATACTACTGAAGTCCTAAAAATCCCACAGTAACAGGTAATCTAGGTTAAAGTCCGTACATAAGCATAAAAGGACTAAAATCTATACTCGTATGCTTAGTACTATGTCTTTTGGAGACATATGCACGACACATATCCTCCAAAGTCTGATTCACCCTTTCAGTCTAGCCATCAGATTGAGAGTGATCTAAGGAACTCAGATTCAAAGCTATTTCCAACTTCTCAAAAACAAGTCTCCAAAAGTCACTTGTAAACTTAGAGTCCCTATCACTGACTATGTTCTTGTGTAAACCGTACACTCTAAACAAGTGCTCGATAAACTGACTTGCTAATTGCGTAGTTGTAACAGTCTTCTGTGTAGGCAAAAACCTACCGATTTTTGTCAAGCGGTCCACCACAACTCAAATAGAATCATAGCCTTGACGTGTGTCAGAATACCCAGCGGAGATGATGACAAAATCTCGAAACACGAGCAAGCACAATGCAGAAAATAGACAGCACAAGAGAAGGAGAGAGAGAGGCGTGTAACTCTGCTCTATATACACAAGGAAAATCCCGAATACAATACAAATGTGTATATGGCCCCAACACTGCAGTCGGCCTGCTCTAGGACAGCCGACGGGCGCATGAACTCCACGGCCAGCACCTACACCCAATCGGCTAGGTGTGTATTGTCGGCCAGCATGGAAACAAGTCCACGACCTGTGCAAGGCAGTCGGCTACCTCCACTCAACCCCTTTCTAGAATGCATAGTCTGAGTCAACAGTGTTCATTGATATAGAGAATATTTGCCTCTTCCTTGTCCTTGAGGGGACCTTCAACTTCTCTTCATCAACCTTCTTTTGAAAGCAGTCCTTAATCATATGGCCTTTCTTCTTGCAATAGAAGCAAGGTTTGGGCCCTTTCTTCTTCTTCTTCTCTTCTTTGGACAGCATGGCAGATTCTTTAGCAGGTACTTCCACACTTGAGGATTCAATACCATATGATGAAACTCCCAGTCGAGCTTCCTCCATCACTGAATGTGATGCTACACTAGCAAGGGTAAAATTGGGTCGATTGGTAATGACTCCAACCACATTATCAAATTTTGAGTGCATTGAGGAAAGTAACACAAAGACAACTTCTTCTTCTGTAATAATTACTCCAGCCCCTGAAAGTTAATTCATGAGACTTCTGGTATTGCTTAAATGGGTTGCAACTAATATTGCATAAATGGGTTGTAGCTGTGTCCTTATTCCCCATATCAAGCCTATAGAGTCTCTTCCTTGACCAAAGTCTTGAAGGAGCATTAGTTTGACCAAAGATGCCCTTTAGGCTAGTCCAAGTCTCATTGGTTGAGGTGGCACTTGCTACCTGTGGTATATATGTATCATCTAACCCCTTAATAAGGAAAGCTAAAGCCTTCATATCAAGTGCTTCCCAAACTTTTAGTGCCTCAGCATCCCTAGAGGGTTTTTTATAATTCCCTTTAGTTACGGCCCAATAATCCTTTTCCACCTTGGCCATTTACATCTTTATGGACCATGTGTGGTATTTAGCACCATCAAATCTATCACCTTTCTCAAAATAGTCCTTACCCATCGCTAGAGCAAATAAAGAACAAGATAAATCAAGCAAACTTAGCTATAGAGAACTACATGGAAGACTAATACAAGACAAATATTAAAAGAGTTTTAAAAGTTGAGATAGAGACATTCATAACCTCTCACCACATCCATAAAGGTCCATATTGGAAGCCAAAAAATCTCCAAGGCCTTGCGCTAAGGCAACCTCATAGTACTAAGACTTGTCTTCTGCATTTGTCTCCTTGTCTAACTCTCGCTTAGGTTCCTCCTCAATTGATTGCTCTTGTTCTGTATTTTGACTCTGCTTCACTTCTTTAGGTTGTCTCACCCAAAGTCTATCATTGTGTCTGGTCCTCCTTCTGACCGTTTGCTTCACTCTAGGAGTCTGCTTCCTTCTTTTAGATGTGACCTCCTGTGTGTCTAGAGCTTCAAAGTATTCCTTCTCCACTTGTGCTTGGATTATATTTGGAAACCCAAAAGACGAGTCTAAAGATACTTCAACTATACCTTGTGTTAGCATATTCATCCCCATATTCTGCCCATGTATTGTGTCCATATTTGATCCCTTTTATGGCCCTTGGTTGTGGGTTGGCCACCCCTATTTTTTCCCCATTTTTTTGGTATTTTTCCAATCGGCCATATTATTTGTCTAGTCGGCCAGGTCTTGTGCTCCAGTCGGCCAGCCCTTCATGACCTATATATAGGTGGGCTAGCCTCTTCACTTTTGTCATAGCTTGGTCATCTTTTGTATCCCTCACTTATGAGACCTTTATGTCTCTTGCTCAGGATTGCTTTCATTGCAGTATATTCAGAATAGTTGCTTCATATCTCTCTCTCTTGCACTTCTCAGATCAACACACTCTAGTGCTCATCTTGCTTCCGCTCTGTGCACTCTTTCATGGTATCAGAGCTCCTGCTTCTGAGTTCTCTCTGCTGCCCCAGATTTTGCCCTATCTGCAGCCCCTTCACCTCTGCATTTTTTTTCTCAGATTTGCAGCCCTCTGGTTGCTGCGTTTTCTGGACAGTTGCTGCTCGCTTTGCCTTCACTTGGGCTTCATCACTTTCAGCCTGAAGGTACTTTTTCATCAGCGTTTTTCTCTACTAGGAGTGTGGAACTGGTCGGCCTGTATTTTCAAGTTTGCAGCCCCTTGTTTGGCTGCGTTTTCCTCTCCAGTGGACATTACCTATTGTAGAGGGGGTCTTGTGGTGATTCTGGCTTTGGTGGCAACCTTGGTACCTGTGGTGGACACTTCTTCTTGTGAGATTGTGCGGTTTTTTTTCTTGAGGAGAGCCCAAGCTACAATCCTAGTTGATGCCTTTCCCTCTTGCACCCTCTTACAGCATATTCCCAGGCCCTGTGTGGCTGCCTTTTCTCTCTATCAAATCTGCATTTTTTGCTTCCCTCTTCTGGTGGCCTCAAGGTTGGAGGTACGATCGACAAAAGCTTCTGCGTTTTTTGCTACAGGAGGATTTTCGAGTGCTGTCCACCCTCTTAGGGCTACGTTTGGGTGGGAGGAAGAGACCTACATCAGCGTTTTCTGATTTGGACAGTTTTTTATCTTATGAGGTTTGGTCCTATTGGTTGGATCAATGATGACAGCTTCAGATTTGGCTCCCGTACCACTTGTTATTTCCTAGATGAGGCAGACAAGTTGGATGGTGGTAACTTTCAATCATGGAAGTTGCAGGTTACTTCTATTCTTAGGGAGTATGGTTTGATGGAGCTTCTCTCATACAAGAATCGGTGCTTGCAGACCCTTGTCTCTGCGGAGGATGTGTGTCGGTGGAGGAAGACTGACGGACAGATCTATGGCTCTCTCCTCCTGAATTGTCAAGATTCAGTTCTTTGACACTTCATCTATGCTCCTAATGATGCTGCTCACTGCATCTGAGGAGACCTTTATGTCTCTTGCTCGGGATTGCTTTCATTGCAATATATTCAGCATGGTTGCTTCATATGGCTGACTTCATTACACGGGGAGGCGGAGATGGAGTTGATTTAGCAGGTACCTCAGTACATATTATGCTCTATGCTGATGATATTGTATTAGTGTCTGAGTCCCCAGGTGGTCTACAGCAGCATCTACATGCACTCCATGATTTCTGCACACAGAGGGGTCTTACTGTGAACCTTGGGAAAACCAAGGTTATGGTCTTTCATCCATCGAGACAGGGTAGGAGTCAGCTGACATTCACTCTCGCCGGATGCCAGGTGGAGGTGGTGACATCGTACGTGTACCTAGGGGTTACCTTCTCTGCAGCAGCCACATGCTTTACCATGGGTTCAGCAGCCAGAGCTAGATTGACACGGGGATATGCACCATTGGCTATGCTAGAGAGACAGTGCCACCAGGCGCATTTTCAGGAGCCCCGGACGAAGGAGTGGCTATTTGACACATTAGTCACACCGGCATTGATGTATGGAGCAGCAGTATGGGCGCCAGGCCTTGCTACCCATTGGTGGACACAGATAGAGAGACCACAGGCCCTCATGATGGCACGCATGATACGCAGCAAACCGTCAGTACCTCATGACATTATCCGAGCAGAGTTTGATGCGCCTCCTATGATGGTAGAGGCCATATTTCAGACTATATGCCTGCTAGACAGATTCAGAGAGATGCCACAGGACAGATTATCATACAGAGCTTTTCAGGCATCTAGACAGTTGGCTGAGGCAGGAGACAGAGGATCATGGTATGCACAGGTCACACATTGGTTCTCACAGCATGGCCTAGACATGGATCATCTACCACCATTCCAGTATGACAGGGATGCACCACATATCCGTCTCTCTCATAGTGAGAGGAACAGAGTATTGAGACAGGATCTATGGCAGCTCTATACACGAGAGACATGGATATCACCTACACAGCCTCTTCCACCGAAGATGCTATACTACAGAGATCACTTCATGAGTATCACTGATGATGGATTTATAGAGAGGCCTAGATACATGGAGGGCTTTTTACCACACGGCTCCCGAGTGGCTATTGGTCAGCTCAGAGTTTCATCACACCGATTGGAGATTGAGACTGGCAGAGCAGCACGGATCCCCCGAGAGGAGAGGGTATGCAGATTGTGCAGAGAGGAGGTGGAGAGTGAGGAGCATTATGTATGCAGATGCAGAGCATATACAGCCATCAGAGAGAGATATCCTATTTTATTCAGAGAGCCACATTCCCTACGCCAGATCTTTGAGGCAGCAGACCAGCGCATACTGGGGAGATACATTCTAGACATACAGCGCCACAGAGAGACATTATTACAGGCTCAGACAGCTCCAGAGGGGGGGCGACAGACACAGGCTTAGAGCCCGCAGGAGACAGAGGACACCTGGCTTTCGGACACCACGCCTATACCAGAGAGAGATGACAAAGATCAGAGCTCAGTTTCACAGAGAGGGTGCGGAGCGACTGGCTCGCTTCAGAGCACACCCAGGCATGTTCTTCAGGGAGCTGTGGACACCCCCTTCACTGATGTATACCATTTTATACCCCCAGTATGGTACAGGATGGAGCTAGCTAGGTTGCATATCATGATTGCATACTCCATGCATATAGCTTTGCATTCTCCTAGTAGTAGAGCTCCATCCCCTCCACACCCAGATTCAGCTTTTTTTTATTTAGTGCTTTTTCATTTTGTTGGGATGACAGAGGATACCCCATACAGGTACTCCGATTTGTCTCATAGGCCGAGTTCGGTCTTTTGGAAGACGTTAATAAAATCTTTCTTTCTTTCTTTCTTTCTCTCTCTTGCACTTCTCATAGTTGCTTCATATCTCTCTCTCTCTTGCACTTCTCATATTAGCACACTCTAATGCTCATCTTGCTTCCGCTCTATGCACTCTTTCACCTTGTACCCTGGATTCTTTAGTATTTGATGAAATTTCAATGGTGCTCATTTCATCATACCCAATGAGTTATTAAGACAAGTGACTTACTCCTTTTACACACAATATTGAGTGATAAAAAACACAATGAAAACATGCCCAATTTGACCTTCATGTGAATACCCTATTTATGTGGTAGTTGACTTTCACCAAAATAGGCTGTGGAAGCTGCACCTACCACCTTTTTAACTAGCTTTTTTCAGTTATGGTCTGCGAATCGATTGAAAGCTCATGACCCTGATGTGCCTTACTTAGCAAATTAGCTTGCTGAGATGTGAATAACCACCACCAGCCAGCTGCAATGCTATCATCACAAGCACCCGTCCACAATTAGCGCTAGAAACCACCAGCTAGCTCTGATGTGATTATCATGATCAGCCTTCCTCGATTACTTGCCAGTTGTCTCACTACAAACAGTTAGTGCTAAGCATAGAAGCATCTCCCCATGCGAGCCATTACTTGTGATTAGAAGCACACCATCAGCATCGGCTCAGCAAAGCACGCCATCAGTATCATAGAAGTAGCTCTATCGAGCCATTAGCGCAATTGCTACCAGCAGCGCCTTTTGGCAACCCCTTTTTATCAAAGTTGCAGAGAATCCAGCAAGTGTTGCAACCTCTCTTTTTTTTTCTTTTTTCTTTTTTAATCCAGACATTGTATCAGATCCACCATGATGTAACTTTTTGGTCTCATAGGTCATTATGGCCTTTTGAAGACATTAATATAACATTTCATTTCATTTAACAGAGCAGTAGAGAATCTCTCTCTCTCTCTCATTTCATTTCATTTCTCTCTCTCTCATGTAGAGGATCTCTCTTTCTCTCTCTCTTGAATGTAGAGAATCTCTTAGTGCAGCAGAAAATCTCTCTTGAATGCCTCACATAGATACAAACACCTTTAGCTATTATCTCATGCATACACAATATAGTAGCAATGCTATTAAATCAGTCTCAACCTTTCCTTAATTACTAGTAATGTTGCAAAAAATAGAGATTTAGCATATATTAAGAAATAAAATACTCCCTCTTTTTCTCAACTTCTAAAACAGCAGAAGCTTAGAAAAATATTACCCCTCTTAATGATACAATCCACATAGGATTTGAGAGTTAAACAACATAGAATACCCTCTTAATGGTATTACTTAATGAAAAGAGACTAGAGCTACATCCTCACATAAATGTTTTACTAAGAAGATAATAATGTGGATCTAAACACACAATTAGCTCCCCATAGATACTCTTCACAAAGAAGAGTATAGATTAGGATTATGGACTTCCCAGATCACAGATTCTAGAGCTCCGTAGACACAGGGAGTCCTTAGTCAGATCCAGATCAGCTGTACTTGCTCGAGGACCAGCACATAGAACTCTCACCGACTTCTTCCATACCAGCACTCCGAGGGCCGATCCGCCCATCATACCCAGACCACAGGCTAGTGCAGGAGCTCGGCCGAGAGGTGTGACACTCGACAAAGCCACTGAGTTGTGCAAAGCTCGACGCCCCAGACCCCATGGCCCTCGCCCACGGCCACGCCACCACAGGAGGATCCAGGCCATCATCTCCCATCATCGCAAGACCTTCTCGCGCCAGCTCAATTTTACCACCTTGAGCACCATGTCACAGCGGCCCATGAGGGATGTATTAGGGTGATATGAGAGCTCTCTGCTCATGTACCTAGATCAGATTTTAAAGTTATACATTTTTGTTATCTTTCTTTATTACTATTTTGTACCCAGGATGATGTACCTCATGGATATGATGTAACCTTTTGATCTCAAACGTCATTTTGGCCTTTTGAAGACGTTAATACAACTTTCTTTCTTTCTTTCTTTCCTACACAAACAAGCATCACAAAGAGCTTAACCAAAAGCTAAACATTCATCACAAAGAGCTTGACCAAGACCTAAACAACTCCTCACATAGAGAGAGTTGCTAAGAAAGATAGCTCTAATACCATGTTGGATTTTCAACATGATTCAAAGCTCACTAAGTGAACATATTAAGCAACATAATGACTCAAGGTAAACACAAGATATAGTCCACAAAAGACTAGGCACATATTGAAGGATGGTTTATGTTCTTCAAGGACCTCAAAAGGTTATATCTTTCTCTCTTGTTCCCACAATCATATGCTAAAGGAACATCACCTTTGGTTGAGCCGGTTCCTTCATAAGTGGCTATGAGGATTTGATAGACATTCCAAGATCTTAAGTGGGGAGGAATGTTCCGTGCCTAACGCTAACCTTTTCCACCAAGGTTAGGGGAGCCTGGGATTAGGAAAAGTAGGCGGATTCTTGTGGCTAAGGTTCAGATTTAATAAATCCAAAGTTATTGGCTATTTATGACTCAATTATTATTTATAGCAGCAATAAGTACTATATAAGTGAGTCTTGAGTTATTATTGATTCAGTGTGGTCTGGACCTGGAGCAAGAGGCTTACTCCTGCCATGGACATGGCAGTAAACAAGTAGTCTTGCCAAGGACCCGTGTGGGCAAGCACTGGTGGTATGGGACGCCAGGGCTAACTGGCATGGACCCAGGGGCCAGGGCTAGCTCGGGGCAGGTAACGGATGCGACCTACAATTGGGTGGTGAGTTTGCCTACACCCTTCTATGTGTTCTAATCTTGTGTGTTTAGCTTGTGTATCAAGTGATCTTATGGAAGGAGCTTCATAGGCACCTTGCCAACACCTAACATCCTGCTGTCCAAGCTGATCAAAGTTCATTGGATGCTAGGAAGGACCCATTTGTAAGGATCCAAGTTGCCTTGTTGGGCAAGCATGTGGAAGAGCTGCCGAGAACCAAGTTGACTTGTGGGCAAACCTATGGAAGAGCTGCGGAGAACCAAGTTGACTTGTGGGCATGCCTGTGAAAGAGCTATGAGTGCCTGGCATGGGGTAGGTCGCCCATTTGCAAAGGTATACCGATGACTACTCCACGTGGACTTCTAGAGTATTCCCAGCTCCATCTAGAGATTAAGTTTCTTGCTTGGTAGATCGTTGACAAGAGATCCTTGTGGATATTGGCGTCAAATATTGTCCCTACATCCACAAAGCTAGTACAAATCAATACTCCTTTTGGTATTAAAAATCACTTTGGGAAGGAGGCGCGCGCGGGGGGGGGGGGGCGCAACTTCGACCCCTAGTGCAGTGTATTGTGATCTATCTTTATAAAGCATAATCATTGTGGGTGATTGCATAGTTAATTCAATGAATAGTTAAGTGGTCCAATATTCACACTACTCAATGCCACACTCCATCATTCTTGCACAGTTTGGAGCAGCACCACTAGGGGTTGATGCACTTTTCCAAACAGTGACTTTCTTGAACCGCATCTACAACCGGGGTAGACATCAGCTCCTGAGCGTTCCTCAAGCTTGCATTGGAGTCATCTAGAAAACTTGCATTGGAGTCATCTAGAAAACTTGCAGAGTAGGGACATGACGGGGGGGGGGGGGGGGTGGTATACTAGGATTACACAGTGGTTCCTCTCACATGGGATTCATTTGACAGTCTGCCACCATTTCATTACAGTTTGGATTCTCCATTACTACCCCTCAAAACATGTAGGACTTAAACGGGCTTATTCGCTCTTACGCTTATGTCATACGGTGGGTTCACCAGAGCTTCCCACGAAGATGCATATTTCTTGACATCGTTTTCTACAGATCACAAATGATGGTTTCATTCGAAAGCCCACCTATCTTTACAAACATGTCACCTGCCATGTGGATAGCGGTAAGACAAATCCGAGTCTTGTCACACTGCTTAAGGGTAGAGACTGGGCTTGCAGACGGTATCACAAGGACGGACAGAATCTGTAGGCTCTACTGAGACAAAGGAGCACTACCTTTTCAGATGCCCAGTGTCCTATGAGATACAAGGGAGGTTCCACTACCTATTTAGAATTGGGTTTGGTTTGTCGTCCTCGGTCGTCAACTTTCGGAACAAGTGTTATTTGGGACCCTATCTGATGGAGCTACGCAGACATAGAGACCTGTCAAAGTCGTGCATGCGGAAGCTTGAATACACGCTGTGAGAGAGAGAGAGAAGTTGACGCAGAGAGAGAGAGAGAGAGAGAGGTTGGCGAACAGCGCTTGAACTATTTAGCAATGAATAGATGGAAATTACAATGGGTGGACATGGGTATATATATCCTCACAATGGAAATGGCCGACTCATGTAGCATAAGTTAAATAATAACTTATGCCCTTTGTTACAACTCGTTTCCACATGAGATACTACTTTTAAAACCCTCTCTGTAGCTCATAGTGGACATACATGAAGAAACCAAGTCGATGTAGATGCAACCATGGACACCTCAGTACTGGCCGGATACCGAATACACCTCGGAAAATGCACCAAACAACCTGTCTCCTCAAGGAATGCCATCTTGAGCTTCAGCTGCCACATAGAATAATGAATTGCAGACAACTCCACATCCATGATCCTCCATTCGTTGAACTGAGAACACACACGTCCAAAAGATCTCCTGAACATTGAACTATCGACACATGACGCCCAAAATTCTCTGACAATGAACTAGGAACTCATCCCATCCATAGTCTGCTACCAATGAACTACGAACACATCACGTCCATAGATTTGTCAAGCTGTTCCATGCCAGATGCATGTGCCTTGAACTCCGACACACGGGTCCAAATCACCAAAACGGGAGCACAGACTGCCCCTCTCTGCCACTCACATGCCTCTCTCTGGCTGAAGCACGTGGTAGCATCCATCCACCAAGCTAGAATGCTGGAGCATGTGCCAGTGTAGTCCTCGCCACACCGGCAGACGCCGTAGCATCCCTAGTAGAATCACTGTCACTGTCATCCTCGTCAGCTTTGCCTTTGCCTTTGTCATTTGTCGAGCCTTGAGCTTTAGCTTTGGATTTGCAATCCCGAGCCAAATGCCCTCGCTTTCCGCACTTATAACAACGGCTCCTAGACTTCTTACTGGATTCCGATGCAGCATGTGCCGATTCTACATCCTTCGGAACTCGAATCTTGCCTTGGGAAATGAGCACTGCTTCCTCCTCAATGAGAAAAGAGCTGAGATCATCAAATTCCAGCTTTTCCTTCGTGACTTTTAAGCGTAATGCCCTCGAGACCATCTCGTACTCCTCAGGCAACTTCGTAAGAACCAAGGCAGCTAACTGGGTACTAGTTAATGCACTATTCATAGCCGATAACTGATCATGGATAACCTTTGCCTTCATTAGAAGTGACTGCATAGAGGTCCCGGTTTCAAACTTGATGGAAAACAACTGGCCGAGAAGGGTTACTGCTCGCATTGTTGAGTCTCAATCAAACATTCCTGCAAGCTTTGACCACATTTCCTTGGCAGTCTTTAAAGTCTGAATGGCAGGGGAAATTTCCTTGGTGAGAGATTCTGCAATCGCCGACATCGCCTTCGCATTGTGAGCTTCCCAATCCACAAGAGATTTGAGAAACTCCTCCTCCTCCTGAAGACGTGTGAACCGATTGCTATCCCTTCGGGGACGTTCCTCCGAGCCATCAACAATGTCCCATAAGCCTTTTCTACTAAACCACAGCCTCATGATCAAATTCCAATGCGCATAGTTGTCGCCATTCAGTTTGTCGTCCTTGCTTGAACACGGGAGACCCATCTCATAAACTCCGTCCAAGATCTTCTCAGTCGATCCAAACCTCCTCTCTGTAGCCGACGCACTTCTCGTTCCTCCTCTTGTAATCTCGTCCCGAGTCCTCGAGCACTTTGACCTGCAAGTCTTGGCCGCGTCCTGGATTCCACTCCCGAGGCTCCACCCTTGCGTCACCGGTGCCCTCCTGGCCTGAAAACGCAGGGCTGAAATGCTACTGAGATTCACTGAACACTAACGCCAGCCAAAAAACGCAGCAGGGAAAGGGAGAGTAGCGCTGGAGGAGAGATGCGCACTTCAAAGCTCTGATACCATGTCAAAGTCGTGCATGCGGAAGCTTGAATACACGCTGTGAGAGAGAGAGAGAGAGGTTGACGCAGAGAGAGAGAGAGAGAGAGAGAGAGAGAGAGAGGTTGGCGAACAGCGCTTGAACTATTTAGCAATGAATAGATGGAAATTACAATGGGTGGACATGGGTATATATATCCTCACAATGGAAATGGCCGACTCATGTAGCATAAGTTAAATAATAACTTATGCCCTTTGTTACAACTCGTTTCCACATGAGATACTACTTTTAACAAGACCAACTAGCACAGAGGCCCATCACAAGCCCCAGATCACACACAACCACCCCTCTCCCCAGTCACCTCAATTTATGACCATCCCTTCCACTCGATTAGATACTTGTAATAGACGACATTTCAGACCGTTTAGTATGATCATCTAGAACCAGCTTGGACTCTAAGAGAACACCAGCTTCCTTCACTTGTCCTGCAATGGACGCACCTGATGGCAATCACAAGAACCCCCAGAATCAGAGGATCTCACCGGACAAACCATGCAAAGCACCATGGCAAAGCTAGAGACATCACGACCACCCCACCTTCCAAGTCACATTGAAGAAAGCACTCCAGGTGCACAGGGCTAAGAGGGTTGAGGCCCAGTGGGCCAAGGCGATCCTGCACACAGCAGCTCCAGATCCAAGAGATCCTCCGGAGACACAAAAGCCTTCACCACAGGCACTGGATCTGAGATACGGAAGGATAGGCATCAAGCTTGCTCTCATGCGCTTCTTGAAGTTCAAGCTGTCTATAAGCAAACTCTTCAACTGTGTTTGACCCCTTCTATTCATTTTTTTTTACTACATACTCAACCGCTTCATGTACAAGGCAGAACAAAACACTGCTGGATTCGTCTACAAATCTCCTCCAGGTGTAGGCCACATTATGCAGATATCACCACATAAGGATAGCCAGGCAGCTAAATGCTGCAAGAGGAAAAAAGACATGGACCAGTAGCCAAAAAACCTTGCCTACTCCTGCCATTTTGCCAAATAGTTTAGTTCTCAAGATTAGAAATCATGCGGGGGGTTATAGATCAATGCAATTATTCTCATGATGAACAAAACGTGTATATACACATGCATGTAAGTGTGCATAAAACGTACACATTATGTATGTGTGTGCTTGTAAGTATCTATGCATGTTTGAATATGTAGAAAATGTACGTGCATATAAATGTATGTGTGTGTAGAAAATGTACACATTATAGGGCAAAATGAATTGACTGCAGCCTTTTTCTTTTTCTCCAAAGTAGCCATTGCAAATGGAGATCACTGCAGCTCAATGTCATAAATGCAAACTACAAAAGTTAAAGCCAATGCTCATAGGCAGTGTAACACATTGTCATTAATCTACCAACGCAGAAGACATGGAGAGCATAACTAGTGTACTTACATAAATGGAGCTTTCTTCCTCCGGTTGATTCTCTTCCAACATCACTGCACAGCAGAAAAGAGTCAATAAGAGCCTTACAAATTCTAATGCCTCCTTCCAGCAATATCCCCACACACACACATACACGTGAGCCTGTATGTATGTATGTATGCATGCATACAGATTAGAGGAGTGGGGGCAGTGGGATCACACCGTCTGAAGTGTCCACCTCGATGGAGGGCACAATGGGCGGGATGAGCATGAACAGGAAGCGGCACAGCCCATACGCCCCGCCCAGCACCAGCGCCACCCACCAAAGGTTCATGCCTCCGGGGCGCCCAAAATGTTGCCCGGCCTGATTCCACACCAAGCAGCAGCAGGAGGAGAAGAAGAACAAGAATGCTACGCTGTGTGCCCTGCTCACTGCACTGGCAGCTGTAGATCACACATTCTCTCTCTCTCTCTCTCTCTCCTCTTGTTGCAGAACGACAAGAAGATCTTCAAAGTGCAAGTCTCCGCACGTACGGGAGATTAAAGTGTTCAAAATTTATGCTCATGGACCCAGCCTCAAAGACTGGTGTTGAGATTCCCTCTACCCTCTACACCCCTAATAAAGTGTCCAGCTCATGCCCATCCTTGCCTCGTTCATGGCTGAGAGCTCAAAGAACCATAAGAAGTGGCTAGATCACAGCCAATATGCCTCCCAAAATCTTTTTTGGGAAGCATTAATTAATTTGCCTATGGGACCTTAGAAATATCTATCACAGCCCAAGGAAAATCACTTAGGGAAATGCTTTCTAAAAAAATCTTATTGTATCTCTTTTATTTGGAAGTTTTTGACATTTGGGAGTTCGTCATGCTCTCTGTCGACTTCTACAAGCATCTCAGTAGAAAGTATCCGACCCTCTTCTGCGCTCCCTTTGCCTCTCTTTGCACCACCAACATTTAATAAATTAATGGATAAGGGTGAGGCTTTCTTTAACCTTACGAAGTTATATGCTGCACACGTGTCTGCTTGGCATGCGTTGTTTTTGTGCGCTCTTCTGCTTCTGGAAGCCTGAGAGCATGGCGTGCTTGTTCCTGCAAATACCATAAATCGTGTGCACCCCGACTTATGTTTTATTTGGTGCCGACCTCTAGTTGCATCACATGGCTTCACCGACAGCTGCATGTGTTGATGTTCTACAACGTTCGATATTTTGGTAAGGTTGTCTTTTGCATCTTTCCATTCCTGGGCAAGTATTGCATGTGTCAGATTTTCTATATCAGCTTATCCAGGGTTATCTTCTGTAACCTTCGATTCTTGGGTAGGCATGTATTTCGAACGTGCTTTTCTCCTTCGTCTCAGATTTGGTATTCGCATGTGCACATGCGTTGCGTGTCTCTGCATGATTCGCCGTCTGCACTATTTAATGACCTCTGGTCTCTGTGAGGGTATCCTATTTCCTCAACCTGTCACGTCGCCAAAGCGCAAGCCTCTTGATGATATTACTAATATCATGATGGTGGTTGACCATCGTCCATCTCCATCCTTAGAGTTTGCTCATGCCCAGCAAGGTGGTCCCTCTACCTCTGCACTCGTTTGTGATGAAGTGGTATACCATCATCATCTACTGTACCCCGTGCTCAATGTTGTACTTTTCCTCTGACAATCACCCCTCCTGAAGGCCCGTATAGTGTGCGCAGCCTCCGCGCAATCAAGAGCAAGGCACGATCATTAGTGGGTTATTGCATGAAAGATTTGCACAAAACACACTTTAAATTTTTCTTGCACAACATATCTGCTGAGGAGATTACTAGAGGCTGTCAAATATATGCCTTATATAGCCAGGCTGACTTGACGAATAAAATGTGCTTGTCACTTGTCAATCTTTTTGAAAGAGCATACATCTATATCGATAATTATATAGCCAATAAACTTGGCGCATCTTTACAAACCACTCTTTTGAAAATGATCTGTACTGGAAAGTACTACCCGGCAGCCTCATGGATTATACCAAAAACTGGTTCAGGTATGAGCAAAAACAGATCTGTGGTAGTGTGAAAAGTAATGAAACTCTCGCATCTCACTCAATGCATAGATATAGAAGAGATTTTCTTTGCAGATACTCCTCCTACCAGGTACTTTGACCCCATTAATGCAAGAAGAAACAGAAATTATGAAGAGAAGGAAAGTGACAATGTTGATGGACTCCTTGATGGACTCCAAGACAATGACAATACAGCACGGGGAAGTCAATCAAATCTAATAGTCATTGATGATGATCAAAAACCCCAATCATCGCATGACTATAGTGCATCTTATCTATATGTATGGGAGAGAGAATATAAATTCAAAAAAGCCATTGTGGATGGTGATGAATTTGTCCCTCTATCCCTTGAAATCTGCAAGTTCGTTGGTCTCACATAAGAAGAAGCGTGTTTTATTTAGTATCATGCTTTCCTTCTCCACAAGTTTAATTACTCCGCCTCTGTTTGTAAGCTTTCATAGTAAATAACATGTGTCATTATTACATATTTCTTAGCTTGTTATTTTTAAAATTGAAGCATGAATGTTTGTACACATATGATTTGTATTTAATTTACAATTTCTTTGCTTTTACAATGTGTAGATTTATATACGCTTCACATTTTTTATTCTCCGGATGTAGAATTGGCAAAACCTTCAACCTTATTATTTCTTATATTCTTTTCTGTTATATTTCATCGTTAAAATTTTTTTTCGTGT
This sequence comes from Cibotium barometz, assembly GCF_041138505.1. Lineage (NCBI taxonomy): Eukaryota > Viridiplantae > Streptophyta > Polypodiopsida > Cyatheales > Cibotiaceae > Cibotium > Cibotium barometz. The sequence goes on along the minus strand of NC_141072.1, from coordinate 55,364,861 downwards.
GGGTGCATATTCACTCTTTGCATATTAATTTGTGTGCCTACAAAAGTCCTCAAATCTAAATGTTCACTCCTTTCAATGCATGAAATTCCTTATGGAGCCTAAGGCATAGGGGAATGGGCGCTTGATAGATGTGTGCATAGCCACAAATAGTTTGTTCACATCTAGAGACACCATCTTATCTTGAAGGATGCATCTAGTGAAACACATCCGTGTGTATGGTTTTTCTAGAGACATATGATGACAGGTGGCTTCAATAGTGCCCCATGTCCTATCTACATATACTATTTGCCATGCGTATCTCAATTCATTGTGGCCATGAAGTTTAGATTCATGGCCTTGTGAGTTGTAAATTTACCTAGGTGTGATCACCTCAACTTTGAAATCCCATGAAACAATGAATATTTTATGGCCAGCAATTTCCAAAAGCATCAATCAATTTTCTAAAATCTCAATCTCTCATTCTCTTTCTAGGTTTCTACCTCTCTCCATTTCTCTCTACCTCTCTCTATCTCTCTCTACCACCCTCTAACTTACTACCACTCTCCCTACCTCTCTCTACTCTCTCTACCACCCTCGTAACTTACTACCACTCTCTTTCTACCCCTCTCCATTTCTCTCTACCTCTCTCTATCTCTTAACTTACTACCACTCTCCCTACCTCTCTCTACTCTCTCTACCACCCTCTTAACTTACTACCACTCTTTGCCACCACCCCCCCCCTCTCTCTCTCTCTCTCTCTCTCTCTCTCTCTCTCTCTCTCTCTCTCTCTCTCTACCACCCTATACTTGGCATAGTAAGATCTAGATTTTTCATCTTGTATAATCTCAGAATCTAAGATCTTAGCTTTCAGTTTTAGTTTACTATTGCTTTTTCTTATTTCAACTTGACAAGATTTCATGGACACTACATACACATCATTTTAGTCTTATATACCCTTTGGGTCTTTTAAAGACATTAACATACCTCTCTCTCTCTCTCTCTCTCTCTCTCTCTCTCTCTCTCTCTCTCTCTCTCTCTAGACCTTTATGACACTTGGATAAGAATTCTTTTTCTCAAACACAAAAATTAGAGCAAACCATAGACTTAAAACAAATTAAAAACATAGACCTTATGTACCATAGTAATATTATGGCTCACCCAAACCCCCCTTAAAACAGATCCAACAAAAGATTATGTGATACTCCACAACAGTCGTGGGGATCTTTCCAATGGCCGAGCTCATAACCCTTGAGGTCTTTAAGCTCTACTACTCCTTGAGAAGTAATTCTATCACGTCCTCCACGAACGTTGTCACACCACCGCATTGCACTACGTGTACTCATCCCTCCTCTCACCTCACTTCACTCACACACACTCACTAGCATGGAATAGAGAGAGATTAGCAAGAGGGTTATCAAGAGCAAGACTCTATTGCACAATGGTATTATGAGATATTCACTTATATACATGGCCATAAGTGTTCACACTTAAACTCTGTGGGGCCGACCGAGCACTTTAGGCTCATAAGATGCCTAATGCTATTACGATGACTACTCTCATAATATATACATGAAGTACATCACTTAAGACTTTATCCTGACTTACTACCACACACTCTTGAAGTGAAAAACCGGTATAAATATTCCGTTGAACCATTACAAGCGCCCATCCAAGTTGTAGATTTGGACACTGTTGCTTCGTATCTTGAATGTGTGACCTTTTGGTGTATCTATCTTGACTCCTTGATGTAATATAATGGCGGTAGCTCTTGTTAACCCTAGGAATGGGTTAACATTCCCCCCTTCCTGATGCCAATCGCATCCTCATGACCGTATTAAAGACCTTTGCATTGGGGAGAATTGACAAGCTTTGTTGATGGCTTTTAATATTGAGTGACATTCAATGGTCCTTGTTCCTCTGGAAAAAATAAGAAAGGCTAATTAGTAAATGAAGAGGTTAGTGGTTTATTGGGAATTTCTAACGGGCTGGTGGGCGTTTTTTACGAGCGATTGCATTATTATATTTTTGTGAGCATTTTTTATGTGGGTTATATATTTTTCTCATTTTGTTTTTGGCAATCACCAAGCAGAGTTACATGTTATTTGTGTTAGCTAGGAAACTAAGAGATGGTAATGATATGGGAGAAGAGAAGGAAGGATCTGGAGGAACTTAGACAAAATCATCAGAACGAGATTGTGATTCTTAGTTCCTCATCTGATTCATTGAAGCGACAATCATCATTTGAAGAAATTGACCTACGTTGATGTCCCTTTTTGTGGCAAGATGTCAAATGTTGTTGAATAGGACCTGTTCCTGCATACTTCTCCCCATGTGCTTTTTTATGCGTTTATGTATATTTAAGTGCTCTATGAAGCAGAGATACATGAAGTACATTAAATGAGTCAAAATAGACTCTTATGGAGCTGTTGCTCATTAAGGTAGCCACTTGTAGGCGAGGCATGAAAGACTTACGTTAACTTGCGAGGCTAATATAGACATCTTCAATAAGGAGTGGAGATCAATGTTTTGTGAAGATGCTAGCTTTGTTTAGAGAGGTTTGCAATTTGAAGGAAAATTTCAAGCGATGGGTTATACCATTAATTAGGCTTTCGCCCACCATGGCCCCCCCATTTAGAGATGTACCTAGAAAGTTATTGATGATGAGGCTTTGGTGCATATGTCCTCCAATGCATGAGTATGGATATGTACTCATCATGAAGCAGCTACTACATTAACTTAGCCAAAAGAATAGTAAGCTATAAGCTTAATAAAAATGTATTGGCTAGTGAAGATTATTGGGAGTTTCTTGTGCGATTCTACCATTTTTAAGTAGGTTATTTGTGTGACTCCCTTGTGTTTTGGTTTCTTCTTCTTCTTTCTTTTTAAAAAACCACCTTGTGAGAGCAACAGGTTCTTATGGCTACTCTTTTTTGAGAGAATAAGTTCTTATGGCTGTCGCATAGCTTTTGCACTTATGCTTCTCATCCAGAGGGGTGAAAAGAGCATTGTTAGTTTGTCCTTGATGCATTCATAAGTCTCCGTTTTACAGACATGGAAAGTGAATCTTGAATTTGTGTCTCAAGTGTTGTTGAGGCGGCAGGTATAGCTTCTGGTTAGTTGCCATTGGGGTTGACTTAAGAAGCAAGCGTTTTGTATGTGTTATATGCACGAGAGGGGTTGAGTGGCTTGCTTGGTGTTGCTTGGGCCCCCATTCTTGTCAAACATTAGGTGAAGCTATTAGGGTTAAAGGTGTTGGTGAAGTGTTTCTCCCTTTGTTTAATCTTGGTAACCATATAATGGGATTGCCATCATAATACCCTTCTTCCTGAGGCACGTGCATAGGCACCCATCTTTGATGAACATTAGGAGTTAATGGATGATGCCTTTGAGGCTTCTTTTTTTGTGCAGGCTTAGGGGACTTTTTGATGCGCTTGGGAATCCAATCTTTGGTATTGCCTTGGTAGTACCCTTGTGCTTACAGCAATAATCTTTCTGGTACCCACACTTGTTGAGATGTTGGAGTTCTTTGAGGAACTTGCATAGGCTTTTGTGGATAGTGTTATGGAGTACTTTTATTCTTCCTTGGCCTATGAGGTTTGTGTTGAGGAAGAGGCTTTGATTGTTGAGGCACCCAAATTGGATTGGCACCTTCATAGTAGCCTTGAGCTACAAGTAGCTAGTTTTCTACCCACATATAGATACCATTAAGATACCTTGATTTTGGTTGTCATAGTAGAGTTTTCTTTTTGGTTAACGCGGAAGGTTTGGGCCCCTCCTTGACATTGGTTGGTGTTGAGTTTGCGGGCTTGAAACTTATGGGTGTTTTGACGGATGAAACTGGAGTCTCTTGTGGAGTGGTGTTGGCTGATGATGTTGAGGCTTTTAAGCATGCAGCCTTCTCATGTGGTGAGGGTGGTGGATGAAGAGGCATGGACTGCGGGGCTTTTCCTTTGACTTCATTGGTGAAGATGGAGTTGAAGGGGTGGATGCTTTATCAAAGTCGGTCATTGATGCAAATGGTAGGTCTTTGTGTAGAGGGGCTTCCGAGGAAGAGGCTTGTAGCTTTTTGCGCTCAGCATCATAGAAATCCATTAGGGTTGGGTCCTCTTCTGTGCAATATGGTATTGTTAATTTTGTGTCATTGATCATCATGATGACCCTATCGCTAGCACAACGCAATGGTGCTTAGGCAATAATAGTCCATCTATGCCCCATGATTACATCTTCTTCCAACACATACTCAACCACAAAAAAAACTTGCACAAGTAAGGGGGTTAGTTTCAATATACATTGTATGTTCAAAGTACCCTAAGCTTGGCATGTTAAAGTCTTGTGTGAATGGAATTCTATCAGAATGATCGGTAAGTGTTGGTTGACCTAACAAGTCCCATAACTTGAGGGTCATGAGATTGTGCTCTTGTTAATACCATTTTAGATTAACAAACATGATCCTCTAATTGAGGACATTAATAAGTGTCGTGAAACGGCACTATAAAAGTTATACATTATGAGATATTGGCCACCCAAGGCCTAGAAAATAAGTTTTGGGCACCCAAGTGTGAATAAGGGCCAAGTAAATAAGTTTTGGGCACCCAAGTGTGAATAAAGGCCAAATGTATATAAGGCATTTTCTCATAATGAAAAGATACAATCCCCTTTGTGTGCTATAGAGAGCTCTCCCGTGTGTCTTGAGAGAGATTGAAGGAGAGGGAGAGCATTCTAGCATTGTTTCTCTTTTATGCTTGTGTGATTCATGCTTGTGTGAGGGTGAGAGAGAGAGTGATTGCCTTATGTGACGGTGCAAGAAACTCTACGGTGGAGTGTGATTCATGCTTGTGTGAGGGTGAGAGAGAGAGTGATTGCCTTATGTGACGGTGCAAGAAACTCTACGGTGGAGTGTGGAGGTGGAGCTTGGAGGTTGGAGCTTAGCAAGCGAGCTTAGAGGCCTCAAGGGACTTAAGTTTGAAGCATTGGTAAGTGCCCTATGACAGTTATGATCTATTGCTCATCCTTTAGGTGAATGTGTAGAGTTCCCTCTTGGAGGTGTGGTAGCCCATAACATTTTTTGTGTCGCTGTCTCGGGGAAACACCTTTGTTTCTTCCATCCTCTTGGAGTTTCAGCTCCCATTGCATAAGATTCATGATTGCCCTTGCATTCTGGTAGTGCATTGTGTGGAAAATGAATGGATAAGATGTGTGTGGTAGGAAGAAATCGTGAGAAATTGGTTGTGATGTGTATAATTGTGGTGGAGTGGTCTTAGGATAGAGCTTCACTGTTTTTTCTTGTTAATCTTGAAATTTGCATCATTGAAAGCACTAACATGAATGAGCAGTTTGGTGTTCTTTTCTTCTTCTTTTTCATCAAGGGAAGTTCCACGTAAAACTACAGAAAAACGTTCACACCACGAAACATTTTTTGCAACTTCACGCCACGAATCGCTCGCAAAATCAGTGGTGCAATTAACATAAAAAATCACGGGATTGCCTTGCTAAAAATAGGCAACCTTATCCTGACACCTCTGACGTCGTGAAGTCTGCCAAAATTTTTGAGTACGTGAAAGTTCAGCAAAGCGTTCACACGACGTGAAACCTTCTCTGAAGTTGTTCACAGCGTGAAACCCTTCTTTGCTCACAACATGAAACCTTTCCTTGTACATGACGTGAAACCTTTTGAAGTTGTTTACGGCATGAAACCCTTCTTTGTTCACGACATGAAACCTTCTCTACAGACTCATGGGTTAGCCAAATCCAATGAATAGTCAACCAAGGTCACAAAGGTCGGTAAAGGAGGGCAGCCTATATCAAAGAGAGGGGATCTGACCCGAAAGGCAAAATTTTTGAGCACATGAAAGTGCAGAATAACGTTCACGCCGTGAACCTTTTTTGACTTTTCATGCCATGAACCATTCTCTGCAATTTCACGGCTTCACAAATAGAGCAATAGAATCGGAAGCAAAATTAGATTGGGTCGACAAATAGCTTATCAAATTGTACATACATGTACTTAAGATCTGGAAAACTCATCGGAGACGATCTTACACCTCTGATGATAGTGCATCGAATCACCTAGGATCTTCCTATAAAAGAAGCGTGGGATTAGGACGTTCTGCAAGCACACACCTGAGTGTTTTAAGAAATCTGACCATCGCTGAAACTAGTAGTGAAGAGTCCATGGAAGAAGGGCTAAAGATACGCTGGGTTTGGGGAAGAGGAGAAACCACCCTCCCCAACCAGGTCCAGTGGTATCGTTGATATCGCTCAAGGATTGACAAAGAAGCGCAATCTACAAGCACGGGTCCGTTAACCAACGCTGGACTCAGTCCACGACAAGAAGTGGCCATCCAAACGTCGAATTCTAGGTTGTCGAATACCGACACCCCCTGAATAAGATGGGACATAGAAAGTGCGGCCAAGATGGGCCAACTATTCTTCCCCACCATTGAGGAAGTAGAGTTAGACCTCAAACAAAGCGAGGTGGAATGATAGCTACGAGAATTGAGCTTAAGGAAATAAGAGCTCGACACTCGAAGGGCGAGAGCTGAGCAAAAGAAAACAGGCAGTTTTAACCCACTCCAGTCTCACAAGGGAAGGAACCAGAAAAAGTTATGGGAAGAAGTGAGGGAGAAATTCCAAACTTGGAACCCATAAACAAGGAATCTAGAACGGAGGAAGGGTTTACAACCATAGAAGAGGGGGGTAACCTAGCAAGCATGGTGGGTGAAGTAGAGGACCGTCTGTACACCAAAAAGGATATTGAGCAGATGATCAATCATCCTACGTTCCTACAAGACATGGAGCTCCTGATTCTGCAAAGACGTACGGAGGCAACTAATTAGGAGTCACTCCAAGGTACAACGACTGGACCATCCCATGGACCAGAAATACCTAGAAGAGCCAATACAGGAAGGGGACGAGGTCTAGGAAGGGGGGGAACAATTCCTCAAAAGCCAAGGATAGATCCAACCATGGACCTTAATGTAGGTCTACAAGGAGACACCTACTAAATATGGCAGCAGGGGGATGGTCAGAGAACTAGGCACTGCTTTAGAATCCTGACCCTCCGAGATGAAACCACATATCATTTCCAAACTTGTCCAAAAATTCTCTGGGGACGGGGATCCTATCCAACATGTAGAGATTTTTGAATCCACATGTGAAACCTGTGGGCCAGTCAGTGATGTGACAATGATACATGCCTTCTCACTGACCTTGGAAGGAAAAGCTCGTCAGTGGTTCCAAACCCTTAAGCTTGAGGATAAGGTTAACTTCACAAGGCAAAAAAATGTTTTTATGCACAGTTTTGCTCGAAGTGGTGACAGCAGATGGAGCCATGTGGCACAGTTACATAATATCAAACAAAAGGAAGATGAGTCGATGAGAGACTATGTGTCTCGTCTTAAGCACTTAAATTCAAGGTGCAAACTTCGGGAGAGGTTAACTAATGATCAGTTATGTGTCTCGTCTTAAGCACTTAAATTCAAGGTGCAAACTTCGGGAGAGGTTAACTAATGATCAGTTATTGCCTTGCTTCCGGAGAGGGGTTAGAGACCACAAAATGCATGATTACCTCTAGTACTAGCCCGACCTACTACGCTTGATGCATGTTGCAAACTGGCAATTGAATATGAAGATAATATGTTGGAATTGCCGCAACCGGAATATGTCAAAACATCTTCAGCAACTACGACTTCGCGTATCTCGAGCCACCAAGAAATTAGAACTCGAAGCAAACGAGTCGGAAACATGACGGTGGATGAGCTCAGTAATGCCGAAATTGAAAGTCAAAGAGGGAAGAGAAACATCTGGGCATGGGCATAATCATCTTTACCCCCTGCAGGGAATTGGTGTGGTGCTCTATGTGTAGACTAAATCATACTACCACCGAAGAGCAAGGCCGTTACTCTATTGTGCTCATTGTGTAAAATTAGAAAATCATAACACTTCAATATGTAGATATTCAAGATTTCAAAATGTTGCACAACTACTAGCACTTAGACCCCCATTGGCTTTACCTGTGCCATCTGTACAGATCACCGCTACTATTGGACAACCCAACTCTTCCTACTTACCTAGGGGGATGTTCCGGGTACAAGATGCTTTACATATGCCGCCACCAGTTCTACCACCACAGGCTAAGATCAATCAAGTATTAATCGAAGAGCCATTAGAAGATGTTGATATGGTGTAAGAAGTAGAACGTAGCGGGGAGTACTACGAGGAAACAGCCGAGGTTACGCCGGAATATTACGTCATACAGAATAACACACCAGTACCTATGTTTCAAACCACGGTACAATGGAAGGGCAAAGACATCTATTCCACAATAAAAGGATAAGATGCCACTCATCCCTATTATTGTAAGACAACCATTCGAGAAATGGGGGATAGATTTTGTGGGACCTATTAGTCTAGCGACACATCCATCCCAAGCCCGATACGTGATCGTGGCCCCACGGACTATTTCACAAAATGGGCAGAAGCCAGAGCCTCAAAGAGAGCTGATGCATGAACAATAGCAAAATTTTTATACGAGCAAATCATCTTGAGGTTCGGCTGCCCATTAAAATTAGTTAGTGATCGTGGCTCACATTTTATCAACAATGAGATGACTGATCATTTACTTTTGCAGGATTCTTAGTAATCCATTAGAAATCATCACCTTATTATTCATAGGCCAATGGTCAAGCAGAAAGTACAAACAAAATTTTGTGTACTATCTTGATAAAAACCTTGGAAGCAACTCGAACAGACTGGGAACATAAGTTGACAGCAGCCCTCTGGGCCTATCGCACATCATATAAGGTAGCGAGCGACGGGATATACTTATGGTGTTGAAGCAATTATGCCCATGGAATATCTAGTCCCAAGCTTAAGGATTTCCGTACAAGAGCATCTCACGGAGAACGCATTAGTTAATTGACTTGGAGAAACTGGATGAGACCAGACTGATAGCATCACATGGACTCATGGTCGAAAAACTACGCAGAAAACATTGGTTCGACAAAAACCTTAAGCAAAAAGAACTTAAAACGGCGGGGGACTTTGTCCTCATGCATGGTGTGGGAAACACCAGGAGAAAGAAACTCAAATACCGAGGCCTGGGACCGTTCCGAGTATCGAAAATCACACTATAGGGGTCTGTTCGAATTGAGACAATAGACGGCATCCAAATGGAGGGTTATCTCAATGTCAGTAAATTAAAAAGATATTTTGGACCACTGGCCTAAGAGATACTCTTGCAACATCTCTTAAAACAACAGAACATCTTGCAAAAGAAAAAATTTAACAAGCACAAGAAGAGGCTAAGGCTAGGGAGGCCAAAGCCAAACAATTACTGCACAAAAGACTGATACATGTCAACATGGCTTCTGTGACCCTTTTTGGATGAAGGGAAACTAAACATTGAGCCAACATGACTCAAGGTGGGACTTATTATAGCTAAAGGCCATGCAACAAGCATTGCTTTAATATATACGGGGTCAAGTCATAACTTGATCTCATATGAAACCTGGGTAGCATTAGATAAACCACACCTTGAACCCACTGATGCGCAAGTTTTTTAGTGTTCACTCGATAACCACAAAAGCCGTGGGTTATTTAAATGTTAACATTTTCATCAAAAATAATTCCTTGGTCTCGGGAAGGTGTTTGTCATGCCTACAGGTTCCATGGAAGAAGAGATGATTCTAGGATGATTCTGGATCTATGCGCCAATAAATGCAATATCCAATGGGAAGAAAGAACAACATTGCTAAGCACATGCAAGAAGGTCGTGTCCATACCCTTATGGAACTTGACAAATAGAGGAAAGCACATCATAACTGATAAACAAGCAACGAGTGTAGTGGCAACACCTCAAAGAACAGAACCAGCATCCGTTCCGTGAAGCTTGCCTCCATAATACCCAACATCTAAGGGTACACAGAAGTGGGTGCCCAAGAATCAACTTAAAGATCAATCAAACAAGGACACCATGAATGATATAAAGACCCCAAGAAGAACTTACAAACAATTCAAAAGTTAGACCTTGCTGACTCGAACTAATTGGCATGACTCTAAGCATCCGAAGAGACCTCAAGGATTCCGTAAGCAATGGGTTCAAAGGGACTTACTGCGAGCACAAGGATACTCTCAAGGCAGTACGGCATAATGGGTACCCAAACCCCACTTAGTGGCCAATACCACAAACACTTTGAATCATCAAAAAAGAGGGTGGTAAGAGCGTGCAACATCAACTCCTAACTCAAGCAAGAACCACGCCAACCCTTGTGTGGAGGAAAAAGAAAACTTAGCCAAATGGGTTGGGAATGGCCAAAGTAATGAAAGTACCCACTCTAGCTACAAGACTGAACAAGGAACCTAAAGGTATAAACAAAGAAGTTCAGCAAGGAGATGTAGATAGAAGCCCTCCACAACCAGGCATAGTGACAACATTGTTCAATTGGGTGGAAGGCACAATAAAAAACTCCCACATGGAACTAAAACGGCTGTATTAACAAATGCCCAAAAGTGCCTAGTGACCCCTTGGTTCTCATGGCAATAAAACAAAAGGTATCCAATGATTACACAAATGGGTACGAGGTAAGCAAATTATCATTCATTCATCATGTGCATGTTTGACTGCTTGAGCATATAGGAAAAAACAAAAAGTATTCGATCTTATGCATTCCATGTGAAACTGCAGAAAAATGTTCATGCCGTGAACAAAATCCAAAACTGTTTACGCCGTGAACAAAATTACAAAGATTCGTGTCATGAAAAAGTTCACACCATGAAACAGTAATTTTTCACAAGCCAATCACGTAGCACCACGTGGCATTCTTCATTAAGATAGCAGCCTTGTCCGACAGCTGCATTATAAATTCGATTTCTTTCCTCTTTTCGTCATTTTGCATCGTGTGCATTGTCTGATCGTGTTCGAATCGCTTTAGTGTGCATCTCCCAAGCTCGCCTTCTCCCTACAACCTTCTCGACTATCCCCTTCGAGGTGGGAGCTTGTTCCTCTTCTTTTCTTTTCTTTTTTGTTTTTGTTTTTATTTTGTTTTGTGTTCTTTCAAAGAATAGTGGCATCTTGAGAATATACACATTAATTGGTAAAACAAATGACTTGTAGCCCTTCACGTATGCATCATTCAATAAAGTTAAAAATCATACACCAAACAATTAAAAATACAACCTGCAGTTTCACGAAACTGACCCTTTCACGGTTGCACCTTTTCATGGCCACACCTTTTCACGGCCATACACCATGGAAATTGACACTTTCACGCATGACCTTTTCACGGCCATACACTTTCACGCCTGACCTTTTCATGGCCACACCTTTTCACGGTCACACCTTTTCACGGCCATACACCTTTTCACGGCCATACACCTTTCACGGAAACTGACACTTTCACGCCTGGCCTTTACACGGCCATAACTTTTCACGGCCATACACTTTCACGCTTGACCTTTTCATGGTCGCACCTTTTCATCACGGCCATACACTTTCACGCCTGACCTTTTTCATGACCATACCCTTTCATGCCCGACCTTTTCACGGTCGCACCTTTTCACCGCCATACACCTTTCACGGACACTGACCCTTTCACGCCCAACCTTTTTACGGTTGCACCTTTCACAAAAACTGACCTTTTCACGGCCTATGTTTTCACGCCTGACCTTTTTTCACGACCTGCACAATCACGTACTCACTCCTACCTTGCCCCTCTACGCCATGAACTGACTATTAACACACCAAAGGATTGCTCCTACACTAACGAACTCTTCAATTAAACTAACCTATTCTCCATTTAAAAAAGAAAAAGAAAAAGAAAAAAGATTATATCAACCCCACCAGTCGTTAGACTGATCCTATGTGCCTAATACAGATGTCAATCTCGGAGTCTGAGAAGCAGCCCACGAGACTCCAGCTATAACTCAAGCCAGCAGTGCTACTGGATCCCCAACTAGTTAGAGAAGAAGGACAACACAGCGAGACCGAAGATGAACTTCTTGGGTCCTTATGCCCAAACCTTTCATGGTACCATCATCAGCAAGGAAGCTCACATAGCCCATGGAAAGGTAGCCCTCTAGTACCACAGTTCGGAATGTCTAAAAATACTAGAAGAGGCTGAAGTTAAAGCAAAACTGGACAAAGTCGGTCTAGGTAAGATGGTGCGGGTACTCCCACGAAGTATCAACATAGAACTCTGCACGGGGTACATAAAGACCTACGACAAAAGGGACCAGAAGAGGACAAATCACCAAAGTAGACAACACTACGGAGCAACTCCTCATCTCACAGAGAAACTCATTAGGGAGGCTCTACAACTTCCAGCTGCAATCAGGGTCCACCAACATATCATTGACAAGAGCCTCTGGAGGCCATTCTCAAGAAGAATTCATACAATTTGAATTGTGCCGAGTATGAGAATATCCAAGATGAGGCTACTGAGAAAGCTTGCAGGGCCATGTCTTTGATGATGCAAGTAAAGCCAGTGGACAGATACAAACAGATATAATAGAGTCGTTCTCAACCGAATTGCAAAAGTACATGAGGAGAAAGAGGACGATTGGGCATACTATCTACATAAGGATATGGAGAAACCCACTAATCGAAGATATGTAACCCCCCATACCTCCTCACACAGGTTCTCAATCGCATAGCAAAAAGGCCTCTCAAGGAGCCCGAACTAGAGGAGAAAATTCAGTTGTTGGCACTATTACCATACCAGCCCAAATTAATAAACTGAAGCTGTGCAAGAAGGGCAAGCTATCTTGATGGAGACCACGGAGATCATAAATAAGATCAAGAAAGAGCGCAAGAAGAAACGGATGAGAAGATGAGAGGAGTGGTTACAGATGTTGCTGCTGAGTCACAAAGACTAGAGGAGGAAGCGGCCACATAAATCCGCACTTACCAAGAGGCACTTCAAGAGAATATTTACATCCATACAACACAGGATCCTCGGCAACAAATCACTCCTCCAACAAGCCCAACACAACTCATATTTATAGACCTATCTCCTCTCAAAGAATCAAGTATGGCAAACACGCCACAACAGAGACAGCTCCAGAACAAGCAACACTAATACAAGCTAAGGAAAGACAAGATGTGGAGGTGGCCATAGCCCCAATACAAGAAACAGAGGCCCCCATGGAAGTAAGTAAAAGACAAAGAACTCTAGAGCCATCAAGTCCAAGAAAGAGGAGAAGATTAGAAGATGAAGAAAGACTGCCCCAGTTGCCTGCAGAACATCGACTATCAACAATTCTTGTAGGAGACCATGGAAAAACTTGATGAGCTGCTCAACCAACCACAGATTGGGCTGGAGACAGAATCAAGCATAAATGCAATGTGGATGCAAGAACAAAAGGTTTGGCAGTGCCACCTCCTGACAACACATATGCTCCACGATCGTAACGCCACCCTCTAAAAAGGTAAAAGATGCATATGCACAAGTACAAAAGTTAAAAGCAAACTTGGAAGTAGAGTTTGAAAGCTACAAAGGAGCAGGAGAAAAGGTACAATGCCCTGGATAATAATAACATGGTCTTAAGCCAAACAATAGTACAAAGGATCAAAGAGAATGTTGACCTCAACGCCAAATTGGAATAATCAAAGGAACAACTCCAGAAAGAAGTCACCCACACAAAGGAACATGCACAACAAGTATAGGATTTCCAAGCCAATGCTAGGGCCAAGGAAGAAGCATTGCAATACCAAATCATGTAGCTAATAGCACAACTCAAAGCAGAGAAGGAGAGGGCAAACCATCTACAACATGAAAAGGAACAAACCAACAAGTCTCATGCAGAAAAGATTAGAGCTCTTAATGAAACAATAAGTGCAAGCCAGGCAGAAGCACATAGAAAAGAGTTGGCACACCAAGAGACAGTGATGCAGCCTACACAACAACTTCAAGACACTAAGAGGCTGGCAGCCCGAAGACTCCAACAGATTATCGAAGCTCAGGAAAGGGAAGCAACCACTCAGCGGGTCCAGGAAGATGCAACAAGAAGATTCGAAGATTTAGATGCTGCAATAAGGATGGTCAGAGAAATGTCAATTTCAAACCTCCTTTTAGCAACATAGACTCTCGCCTATAAGAGCTCGAGCATCAGTTGGCAATCCAAGAAAGAAGTCAACGGCCGGCCCTAGTGTTGATCTCTGTCTCCTCCTTGAGTGTGCCTCCGCAGATGTGCCAGTAACTCCTCGGGCCCCTCCTCAAACTCTTTCCTTGTTTTTGTCTACACTAACACTCTCTCTACTTCAGTATGATATAAATCTATCTAAAGATATAGGCCTAGGAGAACTAACATTAATCAAACAAAATACTGAAAGAGACGTTGATCCTATCGTTAATCATGGGAATTTTGAGGGGAGAGTTAGTATTAACTAATCTCTAGGACATCTTTTTCTACCCTCTACATCCTATCGTGCTAAACCTTCATAGTTGGTGTCACGTTCACCAAAACTCAAAAATTCTGGACAACAGTGTCAAAAAAATTAGACCTATTTGTCCCAGATGACATTCTAGAGATGCCCGCCAACTATGAGGTAGTAGCACATAGTTACCAATGGGTTATAAGTAATGGGTGGCTAGAGGTATATAACACTCACCAACACTTAAATCTTTGTGAGTCCACTCTATATCATCCTTTTGACATTCTAAAACTCTACACTAATATCTATAAACATTTAGAAGCCATGCTAACCAATGTGCAATAAAGTTTTGATGCTACTCACATAGAATACCCCGCTATCAATGCCGAAGAAATTCCAGACTTACAAGACTTTATTAAGTCTCATAAGCCTAGCCACCCACCCCCTAGCAGCACAGGTCAGGGTCAAGAAGAATCTTCTTCTTCATTTTCAAAATCAACTTACCCTGTCTATTCTAATGTCACTACTAGTAAGCTACTTAACCCATATCCTAACACGCCACCTACTAACACCTCTCAAGCTGACTGCATTTTCTCATCTTTCTATCCTCTCGAGATAGATTTTCCCACTAACACTTTCGCCCCCAAGGAGGTACTGGCACCTCACCCATCTCCAACACGGCACTCTTAAGAGGTACGACACACCATCTCGCATGATAGTCTTGAAGCATTTACTGATGGCACCTCACCCATCTCCAACACGGCACTCTTAAGAGGTAAGACACACCATCTCGCATGATAGTCTTGAAGCATTTACTGATGATACCATCTTGGATTCTTTGTCAGCTTCTTCAGAGTACGAGGGGTTCATTCGTGCAGGCAATCCTCTTTTGAAGCCTAAGTTAATGTTCAAGTTACTCATGCTGCAGATCATTCCATTTGAGCCTACATGTCGAATCATGCCATAAGCATATTTAGAAATCACTCCAACAAAACAACATAATGTACCATACCCTCTCCGCGCCCCATGCCCTGACTTAGAAGAACTACTTCCATTGGCCGAAGAGGGTACATTATGGGCAAATGTGGCAAAGCATACAAAGCTGGCAAATCCTCACTTAGCTGATTTGCTCGAGATACAGATTGTTACATTCATGAGATCAGCTACTGTTTCAGAAGATTGAGGAAAGCAAATCCTGTGCACACTAGAGGTGGCTACGCCACCATAATCACCAATGAAGAGCACCCACAAGTGCAAGATTTTGGAATACAGCTAGACTGGAGGAAGGAGTACTTGCTGGCAATTTCGGATTACAGCCAAGTGTATATGAGTGCGCCACCAACACTGCGGGTCGATCCATTATACATGCTAGTTAAAAGAAGATGGGCATCGCTGGAATTTCAGGAAGCCAAGAGGTGCGACTCGCATGTGTGCTACAACATTTTTATACCAGCAACATTTGCACACATTCAGGAACAAAGACAATAGATACATGGATCAGGGCATGGCACAGAATTCTAGACCTCGCTATTGTAGCTAGCGTCTAATTTTTGAAATTGGTGGTGGTGCTGATAGACCAACCAAAGGAGCCCTATGATGGCTATGAAGCAGAACACTTGAAATTCGACAACATGAACCAAGGGCCATTAGATAGGGGAATCATGCTTTACTACCACCGACTCCGATGTCTTCCAGGCTACATGCATATCACTTTCAAAGACATGGTGGATACAGGATTTTAGAGATCACATTTAGCATTCTGACACACCACTCAAGAAGCTCCAATCTAGGAGGAACTTCTACCGACATGAGTTCAGTGACCAGGTCTTAAGACCTTGGTAAAAACAAGTTCTGTGGACAGAACCTACATTAGGAAGGGGGGGATGTTCATCCCATTTTGGACTAACAAACATGATCCTCTGATTGAGGACATTAATAAGTGTCAGGAAACGACACTATAAAAGTTATACATTATGAGATATTGGCCACCCAAGGCCTATTAAGTAAGTTTTGGGCGCCCAAGTGTGAATAAGGGCCAAATGTATATAAGGCATTTTCTCATAATGAAAAGACACAATCCCCTTTGTACTATAGAGAGCTCTCCCTTGTGTCTTAAGAGAGATTGAAGGAGAGGGAGAGCCCCCTTGTGTCTTAAGAGAGATTGAAGGAGAGGGAGAGCATTCGAGCATTGTTCCTCTTTTATGCTTGTATGATTCATGCTTGTGTGAGAGAGTGTGAGACAGAAAGTGATTGTCTTATACGATGGTGCGAGCAACTCTACGGTGGAGCATGGAGGTGGAGCTTACAAGTTGGAGCTTAACAAGTGAGCTTGGAGGCCTCAAGGGACTCAAGTTTGAAGCATTGGTAAGTCTCCTACGACAGTTGTGATCTATTGCTCATCCTTTAGGTGAAAGTGTAGAGTTCCCTCTTGGAGGTGTGGTAGCCCATAACAGTTCTCGTTTGTGGATAAAGCTATGCTTGGATTGTGATGATTTTATTGGAAAGTTCCAATCCAACCATCATAACTCTTGGGATATTGTGAGTAAGATATGTTGGAATTTCCAGCTTCTCCAAGGTCTCTTCCTCCCATAATAGCAATTTCACAATTCCTGCAAGAGTGTTCAAGGTTACTATTTGCATAGATTCATCAATTGAATACAATGAGTCACGTACCCAATTTCCACCCAATTTTCACCAAGGATGACATCATACTCAAGGGGATATGGGGTAACATGGAATCTAAATTCCACATTTCCACACCGATTGTTTGCGTAGCATAGCTAAAGGACCCTGGAATTTCAATGTTTTTTCCATGCAAGATCATTGTCTTTAGGGATGATTTTAGGTTGTCCCAATGACACCCAAGTGTTTATTGTCATGATGTTATGACTAGATCGAGGGCTAAGCAATGCGCGTTAGCACTTAACATCATTGCTCGTAGGGAAATCTAACCATACTATGATAGAATCGTCAAGTGCAATCATAGATGTTTTAGTTTTGTTTCAGCTTCAAATCTCGTGTCGGTTTTATATTCCGATTCACTGTCTTTCTCTTCTTGTCTCTCAGCTTTTTCAAGAGTGCCCAATGTGTACAATGGCACACTTGGGTCCTTTGACAACTTTAAGTGAGGTTTGTTTGGAAACTTGCAAATCCTTACAGTAGTGTTCTATGTAGCTCTTGATGTCTTGGTATAACTCATTAACCTTTAAAGGTGCAAGTGCTCATGCTATGCTGGCTTCACCACACATGAGAGAAGAGCACTCCTCCAAATGAGGATTTGAGAGGTTGCTTAAATTTTCTAAGAGATTCATTGAATTCCTCACGCGATTTTTCAACCGCATCATTCGTGCAATTTGCCTCTGATGACTCTTCTTGGCTTTATGGGCTCTTTTCTGTAGAGAGTATGTATTCCTCTTAGAAAGAGGGAGCGATTCTCCTATGGTTTTTGTATTTTGGTTACTTTTTTAGGCTTGGCATTATGAGGTTCAATCACAATCGGTGATCTTGTATGACACTCAACAATGCTAAGCATGCTCTCCTGAGCTTGCATATATGTCATGTGATCAAGATTTTCAGTTTGGGGTGGTTAGGTGGGTTCTAGTTTCTTGATTGGTTTATGAGGTGCACTGAGTGAAGAATCAGAACTTGTTTCATCCTCACTAAGTGACATACTAGAACTTATATCATTTTCTAGGATCGTCATGTTTTCTTTCTGTTTGCCCATGCGACGAGAACGAACTTTCTTTGGTGCTTTTGCATCATGTATTGCAAATGTGGGTTTTGTGGTTTAAGTGGTAGCCTTTGAGATGGATTCTTTTGCATCATGTGTAGCTTGTGGCTCTTTTGGGGTTAGATTCTCCACAGGCTCCTTTCCCTTGTCCTTTATTTCAACCTTGGTTTTGACAGTTTGGTGGCTCTTGTTTTTCTTGGGTTTAGAAGGTTTTGTTTTCTCTTTTGGTTTCTGCTTTAAAACATGCTCTTCTACCCATTTTGAAGTGTTTTCTTTTGCATTATTCTTGATTGTTTCTTGTGCCTTGGCTTGTAATAAGTGTGTAAGCACATTTAAGGGTACTGTGGATAATTGCCCGTTTGCACACTCAAGATGTCAAGAGTTATATTCTGCAAGACAGGTTTTACAATGAAGCAACTCGCCATGGGCAATCTTGGAATATGTGATCGATGCCACATCGTTCACATATGGGTTGCAAAGTGTCAGTGACTATGGGCATGGAGGTGTTTCAAACCGTGAGTTTTGCCACTTTGTGTGGTCCACGACAATAGAAACACTAAAGTGTTTGCTTAACTACTTCCGGAGCAATTACTACCCATTGGATTGTTTCCGCTTGGGGCACCGGAGATGGAGGTTTTGAGGTAACTATAGGTGAATTAGAACATTGCGGTGTGTCATGACCAAAGGTTTTGTAATATATGCAATACAGAAAGATAGGCCTATTGTACACACATTGGGGATTGGGATGGATGTAGTGATGGCAACAATGAACACACGGCATTTTGCCCATCACCTTGAGAGGCATTAAGGATGTTTAATTTTGAGGGAGCTCATCCTCTCTTGGAGATTCTCATTCAAAGCTTTTAAGCAAGGCTATGTAGAATTCAGAGAATAACAATTTCGAGATCAATTTTTCTTTAGCTTTTGCTTCACTTGGTTTAGATGAGGAACATCTCGTATTATGAGCATCCTCCATCATGTTGTTATTTAAACGTATTGCTTCTTTACAACATTGATCGAATGTTTCTAGATTGGATACAATGACAATGATCAAGTTGTGTAAGCTGTTTTGCTTTATTCCCATCATGAAACCTCTCTTTAATTAAGCATCATTTAGTTTCTCCCATGGCTTACATCGTGAGTCCAAGATTTGTTTTGTTTATGCGCTCAATTGAATAGAGTTATTGTGCTGCACTCCACCGATCACCTTGTCTTGAAAAGTCATGGTGGATAAAGGTTGTTTTCAAGGTCTTGAAGTTTGTCTTAATTGGCAGGCATCAATGTGATGAACCATTGACTAGCCTTTCCCACTAAGCAAAGGTTCAATGCATGTACCTTGGTGGGGCAATTTGGATTTCTAAAGTAATCACATCTCTGTTTAAACATTTGTATGAATTGAACATGATCAGTTATTCCATTACTTGCCTATGAGTTTGGAAATTTTTACGGCCGTGTTCTTGTTGTATATGTCATTGAGGCCTTGTATGGGTGCTAATGTACTCACTTAGTCCTTGGGTAACCCCTCTTCCTAGATTAGTCAATATGTCTAATGTGTGGGCATCTAGGGGTTGCAAAGTGTTGGTACCCAGCTCTCCTAAAGGTTTAGGACTTGTGGTAGTGCTAGGCAAGGAACCAAATCCCAGAGGGATTGATGTGACAAGGGATGTAAAACTCGATGACATGCTTGTTGTCGGCATGGCAAATGGTATTGGGAGTTGCATTTGGGACATAGATCTCAATGGCTCAAAGATTTTTGCCATTGGGTTTAGTCTGGGTGTGAGCCCACGTAATCCCTCTATTGTTGCCATATCTTGACGTTGCCAATTGCTCCTTAATGAGCAAGAACACATGGTTTTTTTATTTTTCTTTTTAGGTTTTCTTATAGTCCGTTATAGCCTCAGGAGGCATGGCGCACCCTTCTTTGGATCAAATAAATGTCCGTTTGCCTTGATTTGCTTAGGCGCTACGCACATGCGAACGACATCTTAGAGTTATTTTTCGAAAAAAGTGCATGCCAGTAGCATCCTTGATAGAAGAGGAGGTCTCAAAACCTATTTTTTATCACTGTCTGAAGATGAAATTTTTTTCTGGAAAGATTTTTCATGTTTTGCAACCCATTTTTGAAGGTGTTCCAAAAGGAATTTGGAAAAACTTTGTGTGAGAGAGTTGTAGTATTTTTGGAGTACTACAACTTTGTCTCTGAATTATTTCGTCATTTAGACACTCAAACAGTAGCCTGAATGCTAAGCTATGTGCATCAACTAATGTGTAAATTAATTTATAATTAGAGATTAATTAAACTCTTAATTCTAGTCTCTTCTCTTTATGTAAAATTAAGCAAAAGAGAGAAAAATTCATCCAATTGATGTAATTAGGTGTTTTGATGCATCTAAATGCTCTCAAAACACTCAAAAACACTAATTTTGACCTCTTATATGATCCATTTTGACCCCCCCAAAACACATTTTCTAGTTTTTTTAAAACCTCTTTAATTGGATTAATCATTCCTTAATGATAAAAACTAGTCAATTAAGGAAGATTAGTTGATTTTAAGAGTTTTGTAATAGTTTTGGCTAACACTCTAATGTATAGACCAAACAAAAAACACGCAAATCAAACAAAAATGAATGATTCTAGCTCTATGTTTAACTCTAAAGAGAGCTAAAAATCAATAAAAATTACATTCTATTGCATTTTTTGATGCAATGGAAGCAAACAAAACCTAATTCACTCTATGTGCAAGCCCTAGGAACATTAAAAACCACATTAATAACATCACACACAAATCACCATCAAAACCGCGTCTTTTTTATGATAAACTACTAATAAAGACAATGGGCAATGGGTAATGCGTAGATTAGAAGGAAACGATGAAAAATCCAAGTGATGATTGCCCGACAGTTGTGCCAAAAATGTTATGGCTAACCCAAACCCTCCTTGCAACAAGAGATTGCTTGGTAAATCGCAATTGTTGTGGGGATCTTTCCAAATGGCCGAGCTCGTAACCCTTGAGGTCTTCAAGCTCTACAACTCCTTGAGAAGCAATTCCACCGTGTCCCCCTACGAGCGTTGTCATACCGTCACGTTGCACTATGTGCACTCGTCTCTCCTCTCACTTCACTTCACTTCACTCACACACACTCACAAGCATGGATTAGAGAGAGATTAGTAAGAGGGTTAGCAAGAGAAAGACTCTATTGCACAATGGGGAGTTCTTTGTATTATGAGAGATATTCATAGCCATAAGTGTTCACACTCACTTAAACTATGGCCGGTTGGCCGGTCGGGCATAGTTTAAGCTTATAAGAGGCCTAATGCTATTACAATGACTACTCTCATAATATATCCATGAAGTACATCACTTTTGGGACTTTATCCTAACTTACTACCACACGCTCATGAAGCCGGAATTGCCATAAATATTCCGTCGGACCATTACGAGTGTCCGTCCAAGTTGTAGAGTTGGACACCATTGCTTCATATCATGAATGTGTGACCTTTTGGTGTATCTACCTTGACTCCTTGCTGTAAGATAATGGCGGTAGCTCTTGTTAACCCTAGGAATGGGTTAACAAATAAATACACATGAAAGCTTGAAAATAAGAGAGAGATCACTATTGATAAAAGATTGGGTTCAATCTCCCTTGGAGGATGAGTGTGGTCCGTCATACCACTAATCCATATTTAAAGCTTGTTTTTTCAAAAAGATAACTCTAAAAATAAAGATTAAGAGCTTTTTGAGTTCTTGAGCATACGAGCTCTTTAAAAAATATAACAACCTAAAAATATCGAGTCTTGGGCCTACCAAAAGTATAAATACTAATTGGTATTATGTACAAAGGTTTGAGACCTTAGCTTTCCACATACACCTGCACATTTTCTTTGTCAAGTTGGTGAAGCATGTCCCATTGTTGACGTGCTCTAGCTTTGTACTAAGGTGCCAAGAATTTTCTTTTGATGAGCTTTTAGAACTTCTTTCTAGTTTTTGACCTTCCTTGTCCTTTTGGTTGTATTGTAGGGTTGGATTAGTATTAATTGATGATGTGGAAATAGGCTGGATTAGTATTGAGATCTAAGTGATGTATTATAGGATTGGATTAGCATTGAGTTACCTTTTTCACTCAATTAATGACATGGGAATAGGTTGGCTCGGCAGCCTTGGGGTAGGCTCGAGTGATTGTAGGTTGAGTTGGCCGATTCGAGATGTAAGCGATCCAAGAAATTGAGTGATTTAAGAATTTGGTGACTCAAGTAGTTGGATCATGGTGATTTGAGGGGTAAGATCGTCAATCAAATCAAGACAATCCGTGTTGATGATTCTAGGTGTGTCGGTCGATCCTAGAAGTTAGAGATCTTAGAGTTGGATCGGCGATTCATGAAGTAGGATCATTTTGAGAGTTGAAAAGTTTCAATCCAAGAATTTGTTTTGAAATTCCTTAAGTGCTTAGTGCCTGTCACAACTACTTTTTATGCCTAATGCCGCACCATGCAATGTTAGTTCCCTAGTCATGGTCAATGCAATTTATCATGCTGTGTAAGACATTGAGTGAGGGTTTATGGGAATCCGATGTTGAGGTTACTAACCTAAGTGTTTGGTACATAAGTGATGTGAGATTTTGCAAAAGTGCTCATTGAGAGATCAAAGGATAGAAGAGTGCCTAATGCTTACGTCAATTAGGTGTGACACCTAAATGCTATGAAAAGAATGGTTTGAATACGCATGTGGTGCAAGCAAAGTTATGAGCAGAGGGCCTTGGGCTTCTTTGATGGCGAGGTTAAGTGTTCCTATTACTACACCTTTCATGTATCTTTAGGATCTTTAGGACTTAGCTTCGTCACTCCTCCAGACTTGATTAGACTTGACACTTATGCCTATCGCATCCTACATAGGCTACTCAACTGAACTCTTATGCTTGTCTCTCTAGCATAAGTGACTAGACTAGTGAAATATTAATTGTGTTTATATGTATAAATGAGGTGAATCTTTTTATGAATTATGCTTGGGAACTTTTTGGGCTTTTGTAACCCAACTCTTGACTCTTATGCCTCAAGCTCATTTTGGCCCTTAGCGACTTGACTTTTGAACTCTTATTCTATTGGTGCATTTTTGATGACCTTTGAGTCCATTGCATACCTGACCTTATTTCTTTTCTTCTTTCTTGCATACTTGACCTTATTTCTTTTCTTCTTTCTTGCTACTATGCTTTGAGTAACGACGATGAATTAGCTTTGTGACTTGAGTTAAGGGGCTTTGCATCATCTTGATGAGCTTGGGTTCTCCCCAAGTTAAGAATAAGTCTTTGATTGTTTTAGGGCTTTTCTGTGATGGGACCATCTTGATGCCATGCTCATCTAGGGTTTAAAGCGGGTAGGGAAGTTGAGATTTCAAATTGAGTTGAAGAAGAGGGTAGTTCTTGGATTTGTTTCTAAAGCTACTCTTACTCTTCAACAGTGCATATTTGCTCAACTTTAGCTTTCCCTTTGTCTTCCTTTTTGAGCCTCCAACACTTGTTTTTGTGCAACTTGTTGACATAAGGTCCTTGAGCATGATGATGCTTTTGTGAACTTTTCTTTCCCCACTCTAGGAGGGTTTCCTTAGCACCCAATATGGCTTCTTCCTTGATAGTATCCCTAATATGTTCACCCACCCTTGTGTTTCTAGATCATCATATGGCTTTTAGTTTCTTCTCAGTAGCTTAGGGTTCCACACTAGCTTGTCTTCAGATTTGTATCGGCATCTTGTGGATACTTTCCTTTGGAATCCACACTTGTTTAGGTTTTTTCTTCTTGGAATTTGGCTACTTGGTGGTGGGCTTATGAGTTGGCTTCTTGTCTTCAGTACCCATGCTTGCTTTATTTGGTTTCTTTAGGTTTTTTGAGAAACTGAGCTAGCAATATTAGAAGTGTTGTTTCTTGGCCTTCGTTTCTCCTATGGTGTCTCCTTGATTTTGGATAAGACTTCACCTCCTTTGGTTAGGATTTTGGCTCCTTGGCTTTCGGTTTTAAGGGATTGGGTGAGGGTTTCTTGGATGAGGCCTTGAGTTTATGGGGATGATTGCACTTACCAGGTTGATGGGACTAGCTTGTAGTAATGTTTGTAACTTTTGGATCATAGGGATGAGGCTTTGTGTTTATGGATGATTGCACTTTTCGGCTCGATGGGACCAGCTTGTGGTAATGTTGATAACTTTTGGATCTTAGTAGAGATCTACCCTATCTCTCCCTCTGAGAAAAATATTCACCGTTTGTTATGCGAGCTTGATTGTGGCTGTCCTCATGGTCTAGTGTATGTTGCAAGTCACGTTTGGAAATCCAATGGAGAGACGGAAACTCTCTCACTTGTAGCATGAGTAGTATGATCCATGTATAGCTCAATCCAATGGGATTTGCATCCCTTTCGAAGCTAGGGATTCAACCCGTACCGGTGCACAAAAGCTTATCCACAAATGGAGAGAATGCTAAGAACACCACTACCTTGACATAGACTTAACACACACACAAGCTCAATCTTGCCATAACTCATTCACTCATCATCCCACTCATTCATACATCCAATACAAGAAGAAAGCTAAGCTAATGCATACACAAGCTCAAAGCATACTTCATTCTCAAGCACTTACTTCCCTAGCATGCACACAAACCTTGAAGCTATCAACAAAGAAACATGCACACTAGAGAATAGACATGAGAAGAGAGACAAACATCATCTCATTGCATTGAAAAAAAAAGAACATTACTCATACAATAATGTAGATGGGGAGAGAGAAGAGCTTGCATCTTTATGAAAAAAGAGAGAGAGCTAGTCTCAAGAGAGCTCAAACATGAGTTTAGCCCAATGTGTCCATAAGCTCTCAAATGAGCCACTTTTTATACAAAAACTCTAAAACTCCCAAAACTTCCCATGTGGGATTATTCTTAAGCCCACTCCCACACTCATTTACAACTTGGAACTCTTTACAAGAGCCCTAAATAAGAATGTCACTTGTTTTCCTGCTTGCATCTTTGTGTTGCATCCTTGCATTGATCACCACTCGTCACGCAACACTCCCCCCTTCCTATTTTGCGCACGTCCTCGAGCACGGTAGAAGCAAAAGCTGCAAAAAACAATGGATACAAGTAAAGCCTTTTATTGAAAAAAAACCAGCAATGACAATCTCACACGTGAGCATATAAGTGAAAGGCTGGTTAGAGTTTTAAAGAGTGCTAAAAGAGGTGAGTAAAGACTAGTCAAAGTGAGACTAAGTGGTAGATAGTGCTATGTAAAGGCAAGTGTGCATGTACACCGCAGGTTATGACCGCAGTCTCAATGTCCTACAAGTGTTTAAGTTATTCCTAAGTGGCAACCCTACTCCTAAATATGAGCAATGGTGATTGGACCTCTTCTTCTTTTCTCTTTTTTGTGTGTGTGTGTGTGTGTGTGTGTGTGTGTGTGGGTGTAAAAGATGAATAAAGAGAAAGGTTCCATCCCAATGAGACCCAAGCAATGGCCAAGAGTCCTCTACCAAGAGAATCTAAAGGCTGCTAAGTATCTCAAGGGCAACAGACCCTTTTCTTTCTTTTTGACATAAGGAGTACCCCATGAAGATGAGGGCATCGGTCTCGAGGGCCCATAATGTACCCCAGAGTCCTACCAACATCTATCAAGGTGATAGAGTCCTTGAAGGTCTTTTTCTGAATCCTTTAGACGTCAGTGTTAACCCCATGGAAACCAAGGCATCGGCCCCAAGGTGCTAAGACAACCCCGGGTCCTACCAAAGCATTCCACATGGCTGTAGACACGGCTGTAGACACGTCATGTCTCGATTCACTTGTATATATTTTTTAGGGCATAATTTTCGTAAATTTTTTATTAATCCTAGCACCTAGCCCATACCTAAGAGGTAGCTACCACTAGGGATAACTAATATACTTCGAGAGCATAAGAACTTGGCCTACTCCGTTGGTATATATCCTACACCATCTTCAAATAGAAATACCTTCTACTAAGTCCTCTAAGAATCTAGAAATCACTCACCACATTTTAACAACTAATTTAAAACTTAAACCAGCCAACTATGTGTGAACATGCAAACAATATATCCAAAAGTTAAAAGCACATAAAGAACAAAAGATTATGATTTGAATACACCTGTTGTAGTGCTCGTTGATGTTGTGCGTTTGCATTGATGCATTGCTGATGTTGTGCAGATTGCTTCTCTTTGCTCTTTGTAGGCATTGCATGTCTCCCCCTTCCTAATTTGTGTGCACGGTAGGTGGACTATTGGGGCGCATTTGTATGCTCTTGTTTGGCTGAGATCTCTGCAAAATGTTTATTAACAAACAAGAAAAGAAAAGAAAGGAATAAAATTTGTTATTGGTGCCAATCACCGAATATAGCCGAGGGGAAAAACCCAGTGGGAGAAAAGTGCCCTGGTTTGTTGATCTGTGGAGTCGATGAGCTTACCCTTGCACTGGTGGTGGATCCGTGTCCACTTCTGTTGGAAAGATGGTATCAATCACTTCAGGATGCAAGGACAACCCTGTACAAAAACCGGCCTCTGGAGAAGGTGGTAGAGGAAGGAGTGCTTCCTCGCTAAAATATAGCATTAGTTCTATGGGAAGGTTAAGCAAACAATTTTGACTTTGGAACTGCTCAATATAGGTACTCATAGTGATCCAAAATTGACATGTTGAGGCTGGGGGAAGGAGGGCTTGAAAGATAGGTGGTTGCAAGTCATTTATGCATGTATCCCTCCAATGTTGTGCTTGAACCTCCTCAGGTAATCTACGTTGATTTGGTCCTCTCTCTGGTACTCTCACATTAAGAAGGTTATGGCATTGGGGTATAATTCCCACAATTTGTTTCATTAAGCCCGTGCCATATCATCGAAAGTAAGAGCGGCATAGCCAACAAATGTGTGAAGCTTCTCCTAATACGAGTGGTGCACACTCTTGACAATGTGGAAATGGGTGATGCTGTTGATAGAATAAAGTGACAAAGTGATGCCCACAGCAATTTTCCCTAAGGGAGCATAAAAGTACCTAGAATGAGTTTGAAAAGGAGGAGCACTATAACCCCCGCGATGTTCAGGTTGAGTACTATCAGGGTCAATGCATGGTGGACATGTATCTCGCCAAGTATCCATTAGGAGGTATCTGGTCGTAGAACAATGAAATTTAGAAACTTTAAACTTTATACACTCATATCCATCATTACAATCCCAATCAAAAACATTGTAGATAAGATCATCTCAAAAAGAACACAATCCTCTAAAGGCAAGGAACCACATTAGTAAATGTGAGACTATTCAAACACTGATCTACCAAAGAGCTTCAATTGTAGTGTTAATGCCTTACCTTTGGTTTTGGGTATGTCCTTCTTAAGAGGTGGGAAGGTTAGCGATTGTTGAGGAATTTGAGCAAGATAAGAGGATTTAGGCATTGAAGTGCTAGAATCTATGCTCAAAGAAGACTCATGTAAAGTTGGATTTGTCTTAGGTACACAAGTTGATGGTGGAATTGTGTAACAAGGAGAAATTAGGACAATTGGTGATTCAATACATGTTTTGGGAAGGTCAACACAAGGAGATTTGTAGGTGCTATCACAACCACCTATCCTATCTTGAAGAGGTTGTGTTGATTTTCTTTGCACCCACTGATATGGAAAACCAAGGGTGGCTTTTGGAATCTTATTGATACACTCTTTTACCTCTAGCAAACCATGGCATTTGGGAAGCCAAAGTGCTGTTGCACCCTCATAATAGCCTTGTGCTTTAAGAACATGCTTTGGGACCCAATGAGTAACAATGTGAGGTTTAGGCTTGGAAAAGATGTGCTTTTTAGGAGGCTTAGCAACTAGGCTAGATGGTACAAGTTTGTATGCATCTTTGGGTAGCCAAATTAATAATTCCTTCTTGCCTGGTCTTCTTTGAGCAGTGACTAGAGTAGTTGGAACATGCCAGCCATGGCCCTCACTTGAGGACTCATCGATTATCCACATCATTTGTGTTGGAGCTTCAAGAGCAGATTTTGAAAGTGGGTTGTGTAAGGTAGAAACACCACCCTTTTGACATGATAAAGCTCGTGGAGTAGCAGATCCCAATATGCAATCAGAATCAATTTGTAATTTGTATTGTCTATTCTTCCAATCTAAAGAACAATTGGTAGCACTTAACCATGATCGACCGAGAACAGCCTCTACCACTGCCTTGAACTTACTTGCCACATAAAAGGGAACTGACATCTGGTGATCCTGAATGGACATCATAATGACACATTTTCCCTCTATAGGGTTATCTTCACCTGAGAAGCTTCCTAAGTCAATAGGAATGTGCACAAGTGTTGGTTGTCCCAAGGCTATCCATGTGTCAAACGAGAGAACATTATAATCTGCACCAGAGTCAATTAAGGCAGAGACAAAGTAGGTAGTCTCATGAAGATGAAGACACACTTGAATATTGAAAGGATCGACATATTGTTCATCAGCCAATTGTAAGGCCAACATAGAAGCCTTGCGAGGACGCTCCTTGGCTTTTGCAGATCTAGCTTTAGCCTCTTCTTGAGCCTGACGTTTAAGTAGGTCATGTGCTTCTTTCCGTGTGTGTGCAGCATGCATTTGTTGAAGCATGGCTTCAGTTAATGGTTCATTGTATTTCTTGAGACGACTTCCATTAATAAAGTTAGGCATTAGTTCACCTTCTAGTGTCTCTAAATGTAATGCACCACTTGGAGTAAGCTCATTAATCACAAACGGTCCTAGGCCACGTTTCTTGAGCTTTCTCTTATGCTTCTTAAGTGTGTACAAGAGCACAAGGTCCCCTTTTTTGAATCGGCCAGTTGTTACATTTCTATCATACCATTGCTTTTGTCTCCTCTTCTCGGCATACATCCCCATTACCGCCTAAGCGAGTATCATCAAGCTTTTCCAATTCATCAATGCATTGTGAAAGCTCATGACTAGTCCAGTCCAATTGTTTAGCAACTCGTAGAGTAAGTACAAGAAATTCAATGGGAAGAATTGCATCTAGCCCAAAAGCAAGCTCAAATGGGGTTGTGCCCATAGATGTTTTATAGGCTGTCCTATATGCCCAAAGAACTGAGTGCAACTTTTGCTCCCAATCAGTCCTATGTCTCTCAACAATCTTTGTGAGTGCTGTGCAGAGAATCTTGTTAGTACACTCAGCTTGTCCATTGGTTTGGGGATGATAGGGTGCAGAACGCTTGTGAATTACCATAAATTCTTGAAGCAAAAACTCTATGACTTCATTCACAAAGTGCACACCTTGATCACTAACGATTTCAATAGGTAAGCCATAGCGTGTAAACACGTACTCACACAAGAACTTGGCTGTGGTTCTGGCATCATTTTTAACTGTAGCCTTTGCCTCTACCCATTTGGTCAAATAGTCAGTTTTGCAACTATAATATATTCGGCATACGTGTGACGAGCTGGAGGTTTAATGGGACCGACAAAATCAATACCCATTTTGCAAAAGCACATGTGCTTAACATAGGCCGCAATGGCATATTGTCCTTTGTGATGGGAGGTTTGGTCCTTTGACAATCATCACAACGTTTTACATATTCTTCAGCATCCATTTGTAAGGTTGGCCACCAAAGCCTAGACCACCTAATCAACTTAGCTGTGGTATTGCCTGAAAAGTGTCCACCCCCAACACCTGCATGTGCATGAGTCAAGATTTTCAAGTAGTCAGCTTCACATACACACATGCGTAAGTTGCCATCCTTGCCCCTCTTGTAGAGTTGGCCCTCTATCAGCATATAGTTTGCCGCTTCAACTTCAATAGCATGCTTTCGATATTTAGGAATTTTTTGATCAGTATGACCATGCTGAAGATAGTCCACAATATACTTACTCCAACTTGGTGTAGTTGAAATTTGGAATAATGTGACATTATGAATTGGTTGTTGAATTTGACATGAAGCATAGTTGCGAATAAATTTTTCAGCATCCACATGCATGGTAGGCCACCATTGCCCATCCTGAGATATACGTCGCACACAAGTAGTAGCTGATGCACGGATTCCACCGATACCCGCATGTGCCCATTCCAAGATCTCCTCATATTGGTCAGGGTTAGGTATAAGCCGCAACACTCCATCATTACCTTGACGATATAATCTCCCTGAGATTAACTTGAATGGTCGCCATAGGTCCACATTAGGACCCGCTAGTTGTATCTGCCCACTTGTCAAAATTTCTAAGATGGATTCAGACCATTTAGGAGCTGTCTCTACTACAAGGAAAAGTGTTGAATCTAACATATCATCATCCACACCCATAGGAGCTTCTCCAGAGGTGATTCGAGACAAATGATCTGCCCTTAGATGAGTTGTTCCTTTTCGGACTGCCACTTCAAAATCAAACTCAAGAAGGATGACAAACCACCTCACAATCCTTCAAAATCAAACTCAAGAAGGATGACAAACCACCTCACAATCCTTCCAGTTGCACAAGGCTTATTCACCAAATATAGCAATGCTTGATGGTCCACAAAAAACTGTCGACTAGCATATGAGATTGGGAAATCCTTATTATGTTCTCCCGATTGAGCCAAAATACGTCCAATTGCAAAGTTTGAAGCATCAATATGGACATGAAAGATTTGGTTCCAATCTGGTGCCCGTAAGATGGGTGCAGTCACTAATGCTTGCTTCAACTTTTCAAAGGATTCCTCACACTCATCAGTCCAATTAAACTTTACAAGAAGAGCATATATAATGGTCTGGCTAGGACAGCGTACATGTAGATGAATCGACGATAATAGCCACAATGTCCCATGAATATTTGTATCCCTTTAGGGTTGATAGGCCGAGGTAATGAGACAATGACATCAATTTTATCCATATTTGTTGAAATCCCATTGCGAGAAACAATATGGCCCAAAATTTTCCCTTGTCTTATTGTGAATTTGCACTTGTCAGGATTCAAGCATACACTTTTGAAACACAAGTCTGAGGTGTTCTATATGATCATCACGCTCTTGTGAGTGAACACATAAATCATCCATGAAGATCTCAAGAAATTGCCTAAGGTATTCCTTGAATACATGACTCTTGGTAAGCAAAGTTGGCTTCGTTACATTCAAAAGTGTAATGAAGAAAGAGAGTGGTGTCTTTTTTCAATAAAATAAGGCACCATAGTGGGAATAAAAAACTATACTTAAGAGGCATTGTTTTGAATTAAAAAACACCCTACATGTCAGTTAATGGAATAAAGAACTCAAAAATGACGCACGTACCCTCCAATATTATATGTGGGTTTATTGGCTTGCTTTGTCCACATCACCATCCCAAGGGATCTCTTACAAGGCCCCTTTTTGAGTCCAAATTTTCCCTAATGCGAGTCGTCTTTTTCTTTGAGTCACTGGTTTCTCTCTCTGGAACCACCCGCCATAGCCAGCTCTTCTTGAGCTTTATGCTGCTCAGATTCACCATAGCTGCTTCAATTGCTTTCTACTATGAAGTCTGCCTACTTCAGTCTGTGTGACATGCTGCTACTGTTTCTCACTGCCATATCTGCTCCAACATGTGTTTCTTTCCAACCCTCTTGCCATAGCGACGCCCATTTGTCGTCTTCAAGCTGGCGTTTACTATGTTCGCCTGATGTGTTTTCCTTTTGCTTCTTTATCCTACCACTTCTTCTTTTTTTAATATCAAGGAACATTATCGCTTCCTTACTGTTGCTCGTGCACTAGTTGGTTTCTCCTTCTTTGCAGTAGCTTGCTTGCTACTTAATGGTACGCCATCAAATTCAGTAAAACAGCAAGATCCTTCTGCACACGAACAGACTCCAATTGCTGAGCTTCCCTTCATATGAGAGCTACATACATCCCGTATTATCAAGAATGCTGCAGAGAAGGCTATTGCAAGTTATGTTACAATTATCGCCTCTCTCACTGCTGCCCGTCGTCGCTGCTGGTTTGTAAAAAAACGTGATGATGGTTTGTGGTCTCTGCACTACTCTCTCACAGACGTGCCTTCTTTTCTCTTTTTTTTCAAGTCATCTCTTGCATTACCATAGCTACTCACTATCACTTTTGGTCATTCAAGCTTGCCCACCTGTCTCTCTTCCTTTGTGTGCTACTTGAGTTGAATATAGCTAGAACTTTCAAGCCTGGTTCTCTTTTTCCTCCACAACCTCCTCCTTGAGGTTTCAATGACCACCATTCTTCATACCTTTAGCTCTCATATGAGCTTCAAAACTCCATAGCATCTCTCATTGCTACTTTGTCTCTCCAATACCTCCAAGTTGAGGTCTTCCATGACCATTGACATGGCCTTCATGTGCTCCAAATGAGCTCCATGATGTACATGCTTTATCCCCACATACCATCTTCAAGGGTGCTTCTTCAAAGTGGTTTCTCATAAGAACCAAGGTGCATAAACCATTGTGGAAGTTCCATTTCTTCCACACAATTGTTGAGCAAACTAACGAGAGCACTACCCCTTTTTGGTGTGCTCAAACATGGGCTTCATTCCTTGCCCACACTACTTGTCCCTTACTTGCCCACACTACTTGTCCCTTACTTGGACAAGCTTGCACCTTCTCATGCTCTTTGCCTAAGTGCAAGAGCCATGGGATCCACTCATCCCATCTCATAGCAACCCTTATAAAAAATGAGCATTCTCCTATGCTCAAACACCAAATTAGAGGCAAAAACACCAAAATACCTTCTTGAAGCATAATCAGCAACATATCTTCTCTTGGCAGCTTCTCCTTGAATATGATGAAGACTCCATAGCCTTCATAATGCTGAAATCTCCATTTTCAGCTTCTTTGATGATGGGCAAGTTTCCATGTTGCAAAAATCCCATTTACAACTCTTGGGCAGCTTCTATGCAACCTCCCTGTTGCAAATCTCCTCTCAAATCCTCACAAATGAAAATCCAAATGATAATATGAGTGTGCATTTTTTTTTCATAATAACTGAAAATAATGCTTAATCAAAGAACTCATAACCAAGAAAAACTATACATAAATAATCACCATGACCAAGAGCCCACCCAAGCTCTGATACGATGTTAAACAATCCTAAAATGGGATTGATCATGGTGATAGACATAGATTAAGCAACATAACTAAGGTAGATTAAACCACACTAAGAAGTCCATGAGAGAGAGAGAGAGAGAGAGAGAGAGAGAGAGAGAGAGAGAGAGAGAGAGAGAGAGAGAGAGATTGCACACTCAACACTCAATTCTATTACTCTATTGCATTCACAATGAACCATACAATGAACCATACAATGATATAGGCTTTCTAGCCTTATCCCACTTTACATGTCATCATCCATGTGGCAACTCCTTTTCCACTCCTTTTGGTAAACACTCACACACCATTCATGTAAGATTCCTCCCCAGTCTCTCAAGATGTCCAGCATCTTTCCCTGTAATCAAATCCCTCTTCAGAAATATAAAAGATCTTGTTTCTACCAGTTTTGGCCTAGAGAGAGAAAATATTCTAGAGAGATAATATTCAGATATTAAATATTTTTGGATAGAAAAAATTCTCATCTTATTAAAATAAGTTCCCCTGAAACAAAAGTTCAAAAAGATTTTCAGAAGGTGCATTAGAAATTGAGTATAAGCATTATCTTGGGGGGGTGAAGATTTTTTCGAAATTTTAAATTAAGGTTCCTATGGACCAATAAGATTCATCCAAATGTAGAGAGGAGATAAATAGAAGAATAAAAGAAAAATCCCCCAAAAATGAGTAAATACTCACATAAGATGAAGAGTTGACTAAGGACAAGGTTAATAGTTAAAAAAAGAGAGATATTTAGGTGAAATGATGCATTTTTGACACCTCTGCATGGGGGAATTCCCCTCATGAAGGAGGCGCCTATTTCACATGCTTGAATGATTTTTAAACTCCCAAATAAGGGGATATTTTTGTCTCTCTCTCCTCTCTCCTGTTTTAGTTAGATCCAAAAGTGACCAAAACTGACCCAAAAATGGTCAAAAATTGACCAAACTGATCTAGAAAATTCTAGAATCAGTTGGCTTGGTTAGAAGCTTACTTTTTCCTATAAATAGAAGCCCTCCCCTTTGTTGAAACTCAATAGTGTTTTGCCCTGTTACCCTGCCTCTCCCAAGTGCCACAAACAGTGAATTTAATTTATAATTCATTAGTTTTTGACCCTCCCTCTTCCAAAAAGATTGGTGGCCACTCTTGTCTCAAACAAGAGTTGAACCCTCAAACCATCAAGCCAAAGAAAAGCTCTCAGATTCATTAGTAAGTTGGAGATTCTTCTCTTTTTCATTCAATTCATGGTTTTTTATGATTTTTGTCTTCCCTATCTTGCAAATGATGTTATGTCTCATTGTAAAAGGCATTCCCCTCTCTTCTTTAGTAAATCAACCCTTCTTTATCCTAGCTAAGTGATAATTGATAGAATTGAACTTTTTATAATGTTTTCTCTTTTATAAGTGAATTTTGATTAGTATAGATTACTTTAAATCAATTAGAGTTAATTTTTATGACAAAATCAAGTAGGGAAATTTGAAAAATGGTCAGCCATACAAAGGAGGTTATGGCGAAATTTTTAGAAATAAGAATTATCTTTTATTATGCTAAAAGAGTAATTCCTATCAATTCTATACTCTAAAAGTGTCATTTTCATGCATAAAAGATGCATATTGATTATTATTATTTTATTATAAAAGTTTTACTTTCATCATAAATGGTTTTTATGCATAAACATGTGCATAAAAAGATATTTTTTATATTAAAAGTGTGATTTTTATCATAAATGGTTTTTTATGCATAAATGGGTGCATAAAAGATATTTTTTATTAAAAGAGTGATTTTCACCATAAATGATTTTTTATATGATAATAAAAATTTGACTTTCATCAAAATCGAATTTTATGCATAATTAGATGCATATAGAATCTTTATAATTAAATAAGGGTTCTCCTTAATCCTCTATTTAATTTTCGTAAAAATTAGAAAAATAAATAAATAGATAATCTGTGAGAAGAAATGCTACCATAATAAAAAAATTCAATAAAACTATCGAAGGCAGAGATCGGAAAAAGAGAAATTGAAATAGTACCTTCAAGAGAGAGAGTTTAAGAAGAACCTTTCCAGACCCAAACTCTGATTCTGACTATTGACCAAGACCTAATCCCTTCGTCAATGACGATGTGATCAGTTCAGGAAAAATGCACTTAAAACACCCATCGAATCTGAAACTAGTTAAGACTTTTGATTTTGATCTGAGGATCAAGTTAACAGAATTCGAGGAATTCTATTTGGAATTCAGACCTGGATCTAGAAGTATTGGGATATGGATTTAAGATTATTCATGGTTTTCAAACAAAAATCAAAGCAAAACTTGCATAGAAACCCTGTTTTCTTAAAAGACTGTCTTACGCCAGAATGCTGGAGGGAGCATTTGGCATATATGTTTATCTAAGGGAAGTTCAGTTACAACAGCTGGCGGGAAGTGTTCGAGGGACAGCTCACGCGACAAAGCATGCCGAGGTTATCTTAACCAGCCTTGGTATGGTTAAAATGGTGCGCTTTCGGTACGATGGACGAGGGCCGATAAAGCGGTCCCTGAGTGAAGTGCCAGGACACCTAAGGAGGATCCTGGAGGGTTCTTAAGACCAACCCTTTCATACTAATCTAATCAAGGTCCGTCTTGTCCAAGCCAGGGTAACCCCAGAAGGATTCCATCTCAGCCATTTGCCTCTGTCCAGAGTAATCTCAGAACTCCTTCCCAGAACTGGGGCAACCAAAGAGAAAGAGTTCCACCTCAGACTGCAGCAGCCAGAGCAGTCACAATTTCAGATGTAGTAGAAGAGAAAAAAGGGAAGATCTATGCTGCACTTGAAAATCAAGGGCCTAACCAGCAGTTCTCCGTCATCCATACTCCAGCAGAGTATCAGGGTAAGCCTTTTAAGCTTTTGATTGATTCAGGCAGTTCTTATTCATTCATTTCCTCTGGATGCTTGCATAAGTTAGTCTTAGAACAGAAATCAGGGAAACCTATGCAAGTTGAATTGGCCAGTGGGAAGACTCTTTTCACCCAGGTTGTTGAAAGGACTTATGAAGAAGCAGAAAATTTATGTTGTCAAAATGAACCCAGTAGACTCAAAGCTTAAGGCTAAAGAACCAGAATGGTTAAGTGAATTTGATGATCTATTCCCAGCAGAGCTAATTAAAATGCATCCAATCCGTGAAGTAGATCATGTAATTGAATTGACCCCCGTCCGGAGCTCAGCCAGTAGCCCTGCGCTCGTATAAAATGCCAGTTCCTGAAGCCATTGAACTCAAGGAATAGCTTAGACAGCTGTTAGAACAAGGGTTTGTAAGACCCAGTGTTTCACCTTGGGGTGCGCCAGTTCTCTTTCAGAAAAAGAAAGATGGAATGCTTAGACTTTGTGTGGACTATAGAGGACTAAATCAGCTGACAGTTAAGAATAAATATCCTATCCCAAGAATTGATGAGCTTTTGGACAGGCTAAATGGAGCCCAGATCTTCACAAAAATAGATCTCAAATCCAGGTATTACCAGATCAGGATCAATGATCAAGATATACCAAAAACAGCCATCAATACTCGCTATGGGCATTATGAATTTACTGTCATGCCATTTGGATTAACTAATGCCCCAGCTACATTCAATCGCCTAATGCAGGACATCCTCAAAGAATACTTGGATGATTTTGTTCTAGTTTTCTTTGATGACATTCTGATTTACTCAAGGAATGCAGCTGACCATGAGACTCATGTCCGAAAAGTTCTTGAGATTCTAAGGAAGCACCAACTCTTTGCCAAAAAGAGCAAATGCACTTTCTCTGTCGACCACGTTGAATACTTGGGCTTTTCGGTATCCAAAGATGGAATTTCTCCAGATTCCGCAAAAGTCCAAGTAGTCATAGATTGGCCTGAACCAAAGACAGTGAAAGAAGTCAGAGGATTCTTGGGATTGACTGGTTGGTATAGAATTTTTATACCAAAGTATGCGCTCATAGCTTCCCCCCTGACTAATCTTCTCAAGAAGAATACCCCGTTTCAATGGTCTGCCAGGTGCCAGAGTGCTTTTGATAAGCTAAAGACCGCCTTGGTATAGCCAGTCCTGTTCTGAAGCTACCAGATTTCTCTCTATCCTTTGAGGTAGTAACTGATGCAAGTGGTTTTGCCCTGGGAGGTGCACCCATGCAGGAAGGTCATGCAGTGGCCTATGAATCCCGAAATCTCAGAACGCATGAGAGGAATTATGCTGTCCACGACCTGGAATTACTTTCAGTAGTCTACGCCTTAAAGTTGTGGAGACATTACCTACTAGGAAAAAGATTCACTTTGATGACAGATCATCAGAGCTTAAAGTGGATCTTTGCTCAGAAGGAACTCAATATGCGCCAAAGAAGGTGGATGCAGACCCTGCAGGAATTTGATTTTGAAATCAAGTACCGCCCAGGCAAAGAAAATGTGGTAGCAGATGCCCTCAATAGAAAAGCCTCCTTGCTTGCAATTAGTGTAATATCAAATCCTTTGATTATTGAAACAAGAGAGAAGATCATGCAGGATAGATTCTTTGGCCCTATTGCTACCCTACTTATGCAGGAAAGTAAAACTCCACAGGAGTTGAACAGAGTTCAAGGGTACAGCCTGGATGATGGCATTATGTATTATAATCGCAGGCTATGCATTCCCAATGATGAGGAAACCAAGGGACAAATTCTGAATGAAGACCATGATAGCCTTATAGCAGGACATCCAGGTTTCATCAAAACCTACATGTCTGTAAAGAAAAGCTTCTTTTGGCCTGGTCTGAAAAAGAATGTACTGAATCATGTACGTCAATGTCTGACATGCCAGAAAGTCAAAGCTGAAAGAGTAAAAATGTACTGAATCATGTACGTCAATGTCTGACATGCCAGAAAGTCAAAGCTGAAAGAGTAAAAATGCCTGGGAAGTTACATCCATTGGACATTCCACAGATGAAGAGGGAATGTATCAGTATGATTTTATTACTGGATTACCTCCTTTAGTGCAATCAGGTTACAAGTCCATTTTCGTGGTAGTTGATAGACTAACCAAAGTTGCCCATCTGATCCTAGTAAAAGAAACCTACACTACAGTGGATGTGGCCAGAGTGTTCCTCAAAGAAATCTTTAGATTGCATTGCCTACCTAGGAGAATAGTAAGTGACCGAGATCCCAAATTTACTTCAAGGTTCTGGACTGCATTTTTCAAAGCAGTGGGAACTTTCTTGGATCTCAGCATAGCTTATCACCCTGAGACCGATGGTCAAATTGAAAGGGTAAACTAAGTAATCGAATATATACTTCGGTCATGCTGTGGCAAGGAACCCAAGAAGTGGCTAAGCTATCTGCACCTAGTCGAGTTCGCCTACAATGCTTCTTATCACCAAAGTATCGGGATGAGCCCTTTTAAAGCTCTGTATGGACAAGATTGCTTAACTCCATTAACTTGGTCCGACCCATTGATTAGGGTCGAGATGTCCAGACAGATGCTTGACGACATGGAGCAGCAGATGCAGGCAATTCATAAAGATAAAAGCTGCCCAGGATAGACAGAAGCAATATGCAGATAAGAAGAGGACAGACAGAGAATTCAAAGAAGTAGATATGGTCTTCATTCGAGTACGGCCCAAAAGAAGTTCTCTATCTCTTGGGAAGTATAAGAAATTATCCCCCAGATATTATGGGCCATATCTGATTACAAAGAAAGTAGGTGACTTAGCCTACGAGCTTCTTCTGCTCCTCATCTCAAAGTTCATAATGTATTTCATGTAAGCCTTCTAAAGAAATATGTGCCAAGCCCAAATCATGTACTTGATGATGAAATCCTAACCTCTTCAACCCAAGGGCAGATGGAACTCCAACCTGAAGAAATTCTTGATGTTCGAGAAAAGATCCTCAGAAACAGAATTCTCAGAGAATTATTGGTAAAATGGAAGTTCTATCCTTTTGAAGATGCCACCTGGGAGAATGAAGCCGATCTGTTCGGGGATTATCCCCAGTTTGCAAGATGAGGACATCTCGCATATTTCAAGTGGGAGAGAATGTAAGATTCCTCCCCAGCCTCTCAAGATGTCCAGCATCTTCCCCTGTAATCAAATCCCTCTTCAGAAACATAAAAGATCTTGTTTCTACCAGTTTTGGCCTAGAGAGAGAAAATATTCTAGAGAGATAATATTCAGATATTAAATATTTTTGGATAGAAAAAATTCTCATCTTATTAAAATAAGTTTCCCTGAAACAGAAGTTCAAAAAGATTTTCAGAAGGTGCATTAGAAATTGAGTATAATCTGTTCAAGAGGCATTATCCTGGGGGTGAAGATTTTTTTGAAATTTTAAATTAAGGTTCCTATGGACCAATAAGATTCATCCAAATGTAGGGAGGAGATAAATAGAAGAATAAAAGAAAAATCTCCCAAAAATGAGTAAATACTCACATAAGATGAAGAGTTGACTAAGGACAAGGTTAATAGTTAAAAAAGAGAGATATTTAGGTGAAATGATGCATTTTTGACACCTCTGCATGGGGGAATTCCCCTCATGAAGGAGGCGCCTATTTTACATGCTTGAATGATTTTTAAACTCCCAAATAATGGGATATTTTTGTCTCTCCTCTCTCCTATTTCAGTTAGATCCAAAAGTGACCAAAACTGACCCAAAAATGGTCAAAAATTGACCAAACTGATCTAGAAAATTCTAGAATCAGTTGGCTTGGTTAGAAGCTTACTTTTTCCTATAAATAGAAGCCCTCCCCTTTGTTGAAACTCAATAGTGTTTTGCCCTGTTACCCTGCCTCTCCCAAGTGCCACAAACAGTGAATTTAATTTATAATTCATTAGTTTTTGACCCTCCCTCTTCCAAAAAGATTGGTGGCCACTCTTGTCTCAAACAAGAGTTGAACCCTCAAACCATCAAGCCAAAGGAAAGCTCTCAGATTCATTAGTAAGTTGGAGATTCTTCTCTTTTTCATTCAATTCATGGTTTTTTATGATTTTTGTCTTCCCTATCTTGCAAATGATGTTATGTCTCATTGTAAAAGGCATTCCCCTCTCTTCTCTAGTAAATCAACCCTTCTTTATCCTAGCTAAGTGATAATTGATAGAATTGAACTTTTTATAATGTTTTCTCTTTTATAAGTGAATTTTGATTAGTATAGATTACTTTAAATCAATTCGAGTTAATTTTTATGACAAAATCAAGTAGGGAAATTTGAAAAATGGTCAGCCATACAAAGGAGGTTATGGCAAAATTTTTAGAAATAAGAATTATCTTTTATTATGCTAAAAGAGTAATTCCTATCAATTCTCTCTAAAAGTGTCATTTTCATGCATAAAAGATGCATATTGATTATTATTATTTTTATGCATAAGGGAATAATTTTTATTTTATTATGAAAAAGTTACTTTCATCAAAATAGATTTTTATGCATAAAGGAATAATTTTCTTTTATTATGAAAGTGTTACTTTCATCAAAATAGATTTTCATGCATAAAGGAATAATTTTGTTTTATTATGAAAGTGTTACTTTCATCAAAATAGATTTTTATGCATAAAGGAATAATTTTCTTTTATTATGAAAGTGTTACTTTCATCAAAATAGATTTTTATGCACAAAGGAATAATTTTCTTATGAAAGTGTTACTTTCATCAAAACGAAATTTTTAGGCATAAAAGATTATTTTTTTATATAAAAGTGTTACTTTTATCATATTTGATTTTCATGCATAAAAGTATGCATAAAAGATTATTTTTTTAATATAAAAGTGTTACTTTTATCATATTTGATTTTCATGCATAGAAGTATGCATAAAAGATTATTTTATATAAAAGTGTTACTTTTATCATATTTGATTTTTATGCATAAAAGTATGCATAAAAGATTATTTTTTATATAAAAGTGTTACTTTTATCATATTTGATTTTTATACATTTAAAACATGCATAAAAGATTATTATTTTTATATAAAAGTGTTACTTTCATCATAAATGGTTTTTATGCATAAACATGTACATAAAAAGATATTTTTTTCTATTAAAAGTGTGATTTTCATCATAAATGGTTTTTTATGCATAAATGGGTGCATAAAAGATATTTTTTTATTAAAAGAGTGATTTTCACCATAAATGATTTTTTTATGATGATAAAAGTGTGACTTTCATCAAAATCGGATTTTATGCATAATTAGATGCATATAGAATCTTTATAATTAAATAAGGGTTCTCCTTAATCCTCTATTTAATTTTCACAAAAATTAAAAAAATGAATAAGTAGATAATCTGTGAGAGAAGAAATGCTACCGCAATAAAAAAATTCAATAAAACTATCGAAGTCAAAGATCGAGATAAATGAAAATCTTATTCCTCATAAGGAATTCATGTTTTAGAAACCTGTAAGCAAATATTCGTCGAACAAAATTTAGAAAAAGAGAAATTAAAATAGTACCTTCGAGAGAGATAGTTTAAGAAGAACCTTTCCAGACCCAAACTCTGATTTTGACTATTGACCAAGACCTAATCCCTTCGTCAATGAGGATGTGATCAGTTCAGGAAAAATGCACTTAAAACACCCAGCGAATCTGAAACTAGTTAAGGCTTTTGATTTTGATCTGAGGATCAAGTTAACAGAATTCGAGGAATTCTATTTAGAATTCAGACCTGGATCTAGAAGTATTGGGATATGGATTTAAGATTATTTTAGGTTTTCAAACAAAAATCAAAACAAAACTTGCATAGAAACCCTGTTTTCTTAAAAGACTGTCTTACGCCAGAATGCTCAATATTACATGTGGCATTCTTATCTTGCCACAATATCTTGCACCTCTAGGGTGCTTTCCCCCCACATACACACAACACTGCGATTACATCTCTCAACACCCCCTCTTAATCAAGGTGTTCCACAACTCACCCATCATCCATCACCCATATCAATGTAGCATTGCACAAACGCAATCGCTACCTCTCAACACTAATAGCATTCCTCTTTGGAAAGCAAAGGCACATTTGGCTAGGTTCAAGCTTAATCTAGAGAGTATGCATTTGGCCAAGTAGAGCTATAGGTGCATCAAATGTTGAGATGTTTTGCCAAAAATAGTAAAGTCATCAATGAATACCCGCATGAAGGTGGTCAAAAAATCTGAAAAAAAATTCCTAGACCATGCGCTGAAATGTGGCGGGAGCATTTTTGAGACCAAAGGTCATGACGTTTGATGCAAAGGCTCCCCATTCTGTGATGAAAGCTATTTTCTCCTTATCTTCTGGGGCCATTTGAACTTGATTATATTTATTGAATCCATCTAGGAAGAATGAGTACATCTCATGACTTACCATAGCATCAAGCATGGAGTATGTGAATAGCAAGGGGGAAAAGGATCTAAGATGGTTGCTACATTCAGCTTTCAGTAATCTATATAGACCCTCAACTTTTGGTTTTTCTTGGGCACAATCATGATTGAGGACAACCATGTCACCCGATCGATCGGATATATGAATCCAACTTGTAGAAGCTTATCTATTTCTTCCTTCACCCTTTTGGCATAGTTTAGGTTCATCCGGTATCTTTGTTGCCGGATGGGGATGGCATCTTCCTTTAGATTGATCTGGTGTTGGTAGAAGCTGGGATCAATCCCTTTCATCTCGGTGTAGCTCCATGCAAACACATCTTTGAAGGAAGTGAGCAACATCTGGACTTCCTCTCAAAACTCAATGTCTAGCTTGGCACTGACCCCGACCATCTTGGGGTCATTATCAGTTTCAAGGTTCATTTCCATCAATTCATCCTCTTTGACCTTCTTGGAGTGCTTGAGATCTTTGTCAAAAGCCTTTTTTGCTGCAATGAGTTGCTATAGGCTTGGAGTAGTGCCTTCCTCAGCCAAAGCCTCATAAAAATCTCCTACTTTATTCGAACTGTGTCCTTCAGTGGAGCGGACTAATCCTTGGGAACCTTATCCTTGTGCAGACTACTTGGTCGATATCTATCCATTATTCGGACTACATCAACCTCAAAAAGGCTGATTAAATTTGCATTCTGCTAGAGATACTCCTCCTCCATCGAGGTCTAGCCCTTCTAGCATGTTAACTCCTGGCTCTTTTCGGTCGACGGCCGGTTTCTCCATCTTCTACTACCTACTGGCGATAGAGATCTCTATGTTCTTCTTTCCATGCCAAATAGTAATCATATCTGCCTCCCAATCTTGCTTGATCCATGCTTGTTTGGCACAGAGCCAAGGTCTGCCAAGCAACATTAGATAAGCGCCTTTGATATCCTCCATCTAGAGCACCACAACTACTATCTAGAAACTATATCCAGGTACCTCCAGTGTGAGCTCATTCACCTACCAATTATCTGCCATTTTGACAGTAAATGGCATGGGTTCCCACATCTGCTGAACCCGAGCATGCGGCATGTGTTGCACCTGATTGGATATTGACTCCAGAACTGCCATCCAGCAAAACTTCTACTATATCCACTCCAACCAACTTGACCTGGATTATTGGGATGGCTTCATCATAAATGGGGGCTTCCTTTGGTGGGGCATCTGCCTTCTCAATATTCAGGGCTTCCAGTGGCTACAAGGGTGGTGTTTCCTCTCCCTAGGTTTCAAAGCGACCTATCAGCTACTCCCTGAAACTCGGCACCAATGTGAGTAACTGCTCCACCGATATGTGTATTGGCTGCCACTTCATATCTTCCCATAGATCGTACGACTAATGGTTTGCTTCTGTGAGCTTTTTCGGTAATCCACCCGCTTCTGTGCTTTCGCACATTCTTTAGGCCTTGGTGTCTCTGCACCTTTCATTGGGCATTGTATTTTGACTAGCGAGGACACTTTGTCTTCTTCTTCCAAGCTCATCTTTGGAAAATTGAATTGTGATTCTGGTCAACAGATTGGCCTCTGCTTTTTTGGGTGCTTTTTCTACAACGCCTCTTTGACCTACTGCTCCTCCACCCAAGCAAATACTTCCATCCAGACTTTGTGTTGTTCCTGCCAAGAGGTGACTCCTTTCTACTTCCCCTTCTTATCCAAGGTTGGTTCTTGTGCCACCTCCAAAGTCTTGGGTTGCATAGATCTAGTCACTACCTTGCTGATGATTTGGCCACCTTTGTGGTGGTCACTCGGGGTACTACTTGCTCATCTAGAGCTTGGATTTCCATCGCATTTACTACGGGTTGACTGAGTGCGAAAGCCTAGGCTCCCTCTATTTCTACTTTATGCTTTCTTTATATTTCACACTCCGACTTTCGATGGCCTTGGGCATAGCAATAGAAGCATGTGAGGACATGCCTTGGGGCACCAACCACTTCCCTAGATGGAAAGTTTTCACGTGGGTAGAATTGGGGTTTGCGG
This sequence comes from Cibotium barometz, assembly GCF_041138505.1. NCBI lineage: Eukaryota > Viridiplantae > Streptophyta > Polypodiopsida > Cyatheales > Cibotiaceae > Cibotium > Cibotium barometz. The sequence continues at coordinate 55,320,439 of NC_141072.1, read as the reverse complement.
TACTGGTTAGGCATAGCCATTGGCTGGATGGGTTGGACTGCAGCCACACATAAGAGGTTGGGGTACTGGTTGCAGAGGGGTTCTCCTACCATTGTATCGAAAGGCTTCATTTGTATGTATGATCATCCTACAGATGGCGCACTAAGTTCATTCAAGCCATATTCATGGGCTCTATGTCCATAATTATGACAGTTCACACACCAAATGTCTGATTGGACACAGTAGGAGTGGGCTTTGCACCTTCACTCGCCAACTGAGCTTTGGCTGCAACTAGTTCCTTGGCTGTCTTCCCTGCCTTCTTGCTCTTGGACCTAGACTTGCAATCCTCCTCCTCCTCCGATTCCTCACTTGGCTGTGGAATCATCGAAATCATCCTCTTCATCCGAAGATCCGGATGAGGATTTGTTGGACTTCCTTTTACTCTTGGACTTTTCTTTGCTTTTGCCAGGGCGGCATACCACCAGCACCCGGAGAGCTGAGTCTACAAGCTGCTCCATGGTGAGGGTAGCCAGGTTAGCACCAGCAAACAGAGCATTTGAGTTGCTTGTTGAGGCCCTTAATAAAATAAGAATTGAGAATTTCCTCCACCACAGGGGCTGATTAGCTGCATCTAACCTATGGATAAGTTTTCAAAACTTTGCAGCATAATCTTCCACTGTCATTCTCCTATGGTTCATTCTGCACAGCTTATCCAAGAAATGCATGGATGTCTTATCTTCTCTGAAGCATTAAAGGAATGCATCCCGGATGGCATCATAAGTGGGAAAATGGGTGTACTCATACTAAGCAACCCAAAGAGCAGCTCTCTTCTGGAGTGTGGGAACAAAGGCAGCCTTTTTGAGTTGCTGGTCACAACCGGGCCAAGTACATTGACACACCAAGCAGTGCCAAACATTAGGATGTGAGCATCGGCATCATCTGAGGATTTTTTGAGAAATTTCTAAGGGTACATTACATTGACAATTGGTCGCTGCATCATGTTGTAGTAGCACAGGGGCAAGGCTGCGGGGGTGATGGTGGTGGTGGTATGAACAGTTGTGGTGAGGTCGGGGTAGTAGGAGTGAGTGGTTCTTCTTCTAAGTGGGATGCGGGTTGTTCTAGTTTAGATACAGTGGGTTGGTCTTCAGGGTTGGCAAACACGAATTATGGAGCTTGGTTGTGCTCCTAGTAGCGCCTTTCACATGCTGACGTGAGGGACGAATTTGAAAATAAGGGAAAGAGATTCAAACACAATGGCAATCAGGCAGCAAATGAAATGGCAACAACAAGAAATAGCAAAAAGCATCATGGTCTGCCAAAGTGTTGATGGGGAAATATGATCGCTTATTCCCTTATGCAACCTATTTTGAATCACTGGGGGTTATGCACGCAACATACACACCAGACAATTATGAATCTAACATAGAGACAAATAAAGCATGCAAATCACTGAAAACTACTAGATTGACTGCTTAATAAACAATGCAAGAGCACGATAACATGACAGATAACTCTAACGACCATAACATATGAAGCGTAAATGAATACACAAAGAGGTAACAAGAAGATGAATGTACAAGAGAGAGAGAGAGAGAGACATAACAAAAAGAACAGTCTTACTTATATCAACCCAAAAAGGAAAAATGATACAATTGGGAGCCAACCCTTACAATGCTCAGGATCCATCCTTTTATATTGCCTGCTTACAATCATCGTCAGTACTGTGATAAGATGCGCCAACTGGGTATTAAGGAAGCATCATTTCTTGTAATAAAGTAGCAAGCCCTGACAGTTTGACAGTGCTAACGTGACTATCTGACTACTGCTCTATGGCACTAGCCTGTGGCTCTGGCTAGCCTACGGCTAACATGGTCAAAGTGGCAAACCTCTAACATTGCCTTCCCTAGAGTGTATCAGAGAAGCCATTATCTAGGTAGTTTGAAGTGTGAATGAGCTTTGCCCGCATTTAAAGAACCATAGGGTCTCAAAAACATCACATTTTGCTGGAAGCTTGCTAAAGGCACTGACCACTGGTGGAGAGGAGTGCAGCAATGCATCTAGAAAGCTCCTTTCCATTACTACTCAGTGGGCCACCGACAATGTGCATCACTACATGCAATTTCTACATCTAGTATGTGATGTCCTCCAACGAGACAATCAATCGATTAACGATACATAATGTATGGGTAGGCACATCGGTTTCCATTAACATAATGTACAGGTAGGCACATCAAAGGAACTAACTAATAGAACAAAGCAAATGATGTCCAAGGTGTTAGGAGTAGATCGCAATGCCAGGGCAAGAAAGGTATAAATGTGTGTGACAAAATAAATCATAATGGTAGCGTTAGTGCAATAATGTGGTTCCTCACATTTCATTGGGGAACAAGATTTCATCAACATTGCAAAGGAGATGGGACCATTGGTGGAAGATGGTTGGCAAGCTAATTTGGTTGGGTAGTTATGTTTTTGTAAAAGAGTTATTAAAATATATTTAAGTAAAGTGTGAAATTTGAACAATTTGATTTTTAGGTTTCAGAGGTCAGTCCCCTGTAGCCCGTCGACACAAGCCTTCAAAAAGGAGAGCTTTGGCTTGGATGCACTTATAAAGCTAAAACGAGAGTATACTTTATGACTTTTTTCACAGAAGCAGGTTCTCGAGACAAGGGTCCTTATGTGAGAAGTGCTTTTTTTTCAAGATGTCCACCATTGGAGCTGCTTCATGGTTGAATTTGGTGAATCAAAATGTGAGAGACCGGCTCTGGGGACCTAGGACATGTGTGGATATAGTTTGACCACACCTGATGAACATCAGATTAGGTAACCATGGCTTGTTATGTGTATGATCCAAGGTAGCATATTACAAATGTGAGTATAAAAGTAGTCAGAGTTGGTCAAGTGTGTTGCATCATAAATGACTAGAGTTTTCATGCAGCATGCATAGGATCTTCTAACAATTGCGACATCTAAAATGAAAGAGGAGAATATGGAGGCCCATGTCTATTCTAGGAATACATTATGAGGTAATGGCAAACCATGGTTATGAAAGGGAAAATTTCTTTGGTTTCATGGTGGCAAGACAAGGCTTAGGCTAACTGGAATGTAGTTCCCAATGTGGTGGAAAAAATAACGTCCTAATAGATAGGGAGAGGTCTTGCCTATTTCATTGGGAGCAGAGCATGATTGCCTACACAACAAAGTATGTGCGTGCTACATATCAAGGAGAGCACACATAAATGTGTAAAAAGTGGCACATGGCTCCTACCCCAATGAAGCTGCATCAATAGAGGCTAGATTGATACATCAATGGTGGCACAATGGTCATGTAATGGATAGGAATATGTTAGCAATGGAATCTTGGTTGAACTGGTGGGAGGTGTGCATAGCACGTTGGGATTCAGTCATACAACAATAGAGAGCAGTAATGATGGTCCAAATATCCCAAGAACAAACCTAACAGAAAGCAAGCATGGTAGTTGGCTTGCAATGATGAAGTACTGCTTCTTCATAAATTTTTGACATTTTTGGCTTCTCGGCTGATCCTTATTAGCCAATTCACTCTAATACCAGCATAAGATCCCTGTCTCCACCGCGCAACAAATTTAGGGGTGCTAGCAGCAGCGGAAGTAGCACTTCTTGCACGGGGCAAGGTCCCACACTCAAGGCCTCGCCCACACGGATATCCAAACAAGAGACTAATCCATCGGTTCTTCCAAAATCAAACCCGAAAAAACTTCCCTTGTGCGGAAAGCACGAGCGATTCCTCCAGGATAAAAATTTTTCTCTAACGTAGTCAAAAGCCTTAACTAACTAAACTGATCTGACCAAACCTGTAAGTCCCATAGTCAAATTAGGAAAAAGGTTGCACTTGGATCATAGAAACCAACGCTTTTTTCCTCATTGAGAGGCACAACCATTGATTCTTTTCCATAGAACAATTTTTGTCCGAGATTTACTTCATCTATCGTACCATAACAGAATTGAGTCTCAATTTAGGGATCCATCAGTCTAGCCTACCAGCCCCATGGGTTATCCAACCACCCAACCACTGTAGTGATGGGATCTAATTAAGAATTTGGTTGGGTTTTGTGCCGGGTACCAGGAAAAAGAGTTCCTAGGTCCCCTAGCCAAATATTCATGCAAACTCAAAACTAGTCACACCACTTACACACCCAATATGAAATTGCCTTTTTCACATAATCAACTATCTTTAAAAAATAATCTTTTAATAAAACCATTGTGTCACTAATCATAATCCTCAAAATCTCTGGTTGCATCCTTATTTCCAATCATTCCTTCATCGATGTACCTATGGCATCGTTGGCAACTAGAACGCTCACCACCTGTCCACTTAGGAGCCTTTTCGATAGTTCCTAGCTCATAGTAATCGGCAATATATTCACATATCAAAAATGGAATCTCCATTGAAGATCAGCAAGATCAACCAATGAATCCATATAAAAGAGCCATGGACTCGTCCATTGAGGACCAGCAAGGTCAATCAACCAGATCCATGCTCGAATTCAGAAAACAACTCTTACTCCTTGTTCCAATATCTTCCACAATGCAAGTGTGGGTATCGTCGGCGACCCAGAGCCCCAGCACCATATGGTCAGCACCCTCTAGGATCCTGCGCAGGTGACCTAGCGCTTCACTCATAGGCTTCTTCCTTGGTCCCTCATCCACCGTACCAGAAGCTCACCATTTTAATCCAAAGTTCTCTGGCTAGTTAAGACCTCGGCCAAACCTTGCTACGTGAGACGTCCTCCATTTTAATCCAACCGAGGCTAGTCAAGACGTCCTCCATTGACTCTACGTCAGCTGTTGCAACTTTAACAGATTAGGTCTCCACGACCTGATTCACAAGATAGTCAAAATGCTTCTCCAGCATTCTTGACATAAAATAGTCATTTATAAACAGTTTAAAAATTTAGTTTCTATAACGAACTCTCGTCTTTCCACATTGCCTCCTTCATGAGGGGAATTCCCCACACTGAGGTGTCAAAAATGCATCATTTCCTCAAAATCTCTGGTTGACCCTTATTTCCAACCATTCCTTCATCGGTGTACCTATGGCATCATTGGCAACCAGAACGCTCACCACTTGTCCACTCATCAGGGGCCTTTTCGACGTCGATAGTTCCTAGCTCACCACTTGTCCACTCATCAGGGGCCTTTTCGTCATCGATAGTTCCTAGCTCATAGTAACCGGCAATATATTCACATATCAAAAATGGAATCTCCGTTGGAGATCTCAGCAAGATCAACCAATGAATCCATATAAAAGAGCCATGGACTCGTCCGTTGGAGGACTAGCAAGGTCAATCAACCAGATCCATGCTCGAATTCAGAAAACAACTCTTACTCCTTATTCCAATATCTTCCACGACGCATGTGTGGGTAGTATCGTCGGCGGTGACCCAGAGCCCGAGCACCGTATGGTCAACACCCTCTAAGATCCTTCAGGTGACCTAGCGCTTCACTCATAGGCCGCTTCCTTGGTCCCTCATCCACCATACCGAAAGCTCACCATTTTAATCCATGGTCAAGACCTCGGCCGACCTTGCTACGCGAGACGTCCTCCATTGACTCTCCGTCAGCTGTTGCAACTTTAACAGATTAGGTCTCCACGACCTCATTCACAATACGGTCAAAATGCTTGAGCATTCTTGACATAAAACAATCATTTAAAAACAGTTCAAAAATGCAGTTTCTATAATGAACTCTCGTCTTTCCACATTGCTCCACATCAAATCACATTAATTAATTCCGCAACCATTTCATAAGTATTCCCATTCTCATCCAATCACATCATTTTCATCTCATAAGTATTCCTATTCTCATCCAATCACATCATTTTCATCTCATCATATTTTTCCTCAATTTATCCTCATCAGATCTCATCCACTCGCATCTACCTATATCCACATCTCATCACATCACATTCATTCACATCTCATCCACTCACATCTACCCATATCTACATCTCATCACATCACATTCATTCACATCTCATCCATTCATACCTTATCACATTCACTCACATCTCATCTATTCAGACCACATCACATTCACTCACATCTCATCCATTGAGACCACATCACATTCACTCACATCACATCTCATTCATTTTACCTCACATATCATTCATTCACATCACATCTCATTCATTTTACCTCACATATCATTCATTCACATCTATCCCGATTCACATCTTATCACACTTTTTCATTCATATCCATCACATTCATTCTCATCACCATTATATCACATCACTTCTATCCATTCATACACATCTCATCTCATTCATACATATCTCATCTCATTTATCCACATCCATCCAATCGTTCACATGCACGACTACTCGCATCTATCCATACATTCATATCTATCACTTCACATCCACATATATTCATGTCACATCTCATCTCTTTACATCACGTCACATTCTTTCACATACACATCTATATCCATTCTTTCACATACATCCACATCCATTCTTTCACATACTTATTTACATCCATTCTTCTCATACTCATCCTTTTCCATTCTTTCACATACTCATTCACATCCATTCTTCTCATACACATCCTTATCCATTCTTTCACATACTCATTCACATCCATTCCTCACATACACATTCACATTCATTATCATTCACCACATACATTCACTCACATCCCATATCATTCATTTACATTCTGATTCACATGACATCACATCTCATCTATTCATTCATCATCTATATGATTCACATCTTATCTCATCACATCTATTCACCTCTATTCACATCACATCCATCCATCCATTCTTCTCATCTATCTAATTCACATCACATCTCATCACATCTATTCATCTAATTCACAAGGCTTATTTCATCACATCTATTCGCCTCATATCTCATCACCTCTATTCACATCACATCACACCCATCCATCCAATCATCTATCTGATTCACATCTTATCTCATTATATCTATTCGCCTCATATCTCATCACCTCTATTCACATCACACCCATCCATCCAATCATCTATCTGATTCACATCTTATCTCATCACATCTATTCGCCTCATATTCTCATCACTTCTATTCACAGAATTTGAACATAGAATTTAAGAGGATTCTAATTTTTTATATAAAGATTCTTTACGCATTATTTATCCATAATTCAATTTTAAGAAAAATAACACTTTTGACACTACAAGGGATCGGGCTCATACCCACGCTAAAAATGACTTGTGAAAAAAAGTAGCGGGCCCGTGTATCAGCGCGTGTATCATCGCGGCCAGAGACATGTGTGTAAAAGCGCGTGTATAGGACTTTTCAGATGCGCTGATACACGGGCGTATACACGCGTTCTGTCAGTTCAGCTGCATTTAGACGCGCTGATACAAGCGTCTATACACGCGTTTTGTGTATTTAGATGTGCTTATACACGCGTATTTCTCAGATTTGACGCGTTTATACACGCGTGTTTTACAGATTATCCGTGTATATACATGCAACTTTTTGCAGTTCTGACGCGTTTATACACGCGAACAGAGAGCCAAAAAAAAATTAGAGAGTGCTATTTGGTACCTGAATGCTGTTCCAGCATTCCAGCACCCAATAACACTCTTTGGATTTTTTTTGTGTGCATTGGACCATCCACGAAGAACATATCCACAAGGAAGATTAAGACAAGAACGACATGAATGCATACATTGTCAATACACGATTCAAGACAGACATGAATGCAATACTATCGATTCACAATTCAATATTACTATCAAAATTTCACACATATATACAAGGGAGTCCATATGTCGAAGTAGCCCATGGCTTCAATTTACAAAAAAATATATACAACCACATCCTCAATATGAAATGTGATACTATAAGTCTGAGTACTACTCAGACCCAGATGATGACTCGATGCTCCCTCCATGCTCAGATGAGCTCACATCGGTCGGAATGTCCGATGAGTAGTGCTCGCGTCCACCCTCTGCAGTGGCGATGGGTGGATCATCAGTAGCTTGTGCCTGTTCAAGTAATATATAGTATATAAGTATATATATATGTAATTCAATAAACCAAAATCATTCGTTTAGAGTTTTCAAGTACCTGTCGACCGTATGGTCTCATGGCCATCTCAAACTGCACGTCCGTAATATGTCCCTCGGCTCTGAAGATGGCCCACGTGTCACGTCTGCTATGCCGACGAGCATACGCAGTATTGTGGGTTGTGGGCTTCCTCCCCGTAACCCGTCGTCGCTGTATCATAATCAACACAATTTGTAAGATTAAAACAATCATAGAATCAATGAATTAAGTAAACAATCAAATAAAGTGGCAAGATACTTACGAACTCTGCCTCCCATGACTCGACACCGTCGAATCCGAAATGCGAAGATCCAATGGTCTCCATCTGGATCCGTCATGCCTCCACATGCTGCCTGCTCTTCACGCCACCCTCTGCTCATTTCTTTGCCTCCTTCCACTCACGTTTGTGCACAGTGGGTAGGTTTCTCGGCAGGATAGCCACCCGCAGCTACATTTAGCCCATCATCGTACGCGAGTTTTTTAAGGTGAGATCTTTTATTACTTAAGATCTCCCTTATTCGCGTCCTTCCCTATACATCCGAGAATGTAGCATGTGGGGGATCGGGGTACCGACTATGTACAGCCTCTATCACCTCCCCACAACTAATTGGCTATTTTGATCTTTAAATTTAATAAAGCAATTTCTATACAAGTTTGATACTACCCCACGCATGTACTCCATTACCTCTTTCCCCCTCGCATCCATCACTATCCCGCCCCTATCCGTCACATCGTAGCAGATCACTCCCTCCACCTCTCTCATCTCCTCCTCTTCCGAACTGTCTCCTCTAACTCTTCTCCCTCTATCTCCTCTCGCACCGCGTGCCCTACTACCTCCCCCACCAAAGCACCCGCCGCATCCTCCATTCCCACTCTTCCTACTGCTGCCTGCAGGTGGAGTCACGACTGGGGGATTGTCTACGTGACGGTGGCTGTGAGCCCTGACGTGACGGTGGCTCTGTGAGGGAGTACATGATGGTGGCTGTGAGCCTTGATGTGACGGTGCTTGGGAGGGTGTGCATGAGTGTGTCTGGGACGAGGTATGTCTCCTCGGTGGGCATGGAAGAGGAGAAGCTGCATGCCATCTCATCGGACTCGTAGGCATAGACGGCAGTGGAGTGCCCTGGATACTCGCGGTAGGGGTATAGACACTAGGCATGGAAGGAGGGGGATGGGCATACATGTACTCTGTAAGCTCAACTGGACTAGGATGGCGTCCAAAATGATTTAGCATCTCCATCAGCCAATTGCTGTATGCAAATGGATCGGATGAAGAACTTGGAATATCCAGTGGAGTGCCCTGGATACTCGCGGTAGGGGTATAGACACTAGGCATGGAAGGAGGGGGATGGGCATACATGTACTCTGTAAGCTCAACTGGACTAGGATGGCGTCCAAAATGATTTAGCATCTCCATCAGCCAATTGCTGTATGCAAATGGATCGGATGAAGAACTTGGAATATCCATAAAGAATCTGCAAAAATAATCCTCATGTACATCATGGGCTGTCTCTTGACTCACACAAATATCATCATCCAAGTCACCTATCAGCCTGCAAACCATAGAAATAGGAAACACAGTCTCGTGTATACACCCGTCCAAAAACGCGTGTATACACCCGTCCAGAAACGCGTGTATATCTGCGTGAACAGTCTGTGCAGACAGGATACACGCAGATATACACACGTTTTTACACGCGACCTACGCAAAATTTTTTTTGAAAGCGACCGACCTCTGACAATGTGTCCTTATAAAAGGCCCACTGTCGCCCCTGTCAGAATCGTTCACCCAAATCGCAACCAGAGAAGCAAAAGGACGGAGACAAACCCAAAAAGCAAAGAGAAAATAGCATAAACAAATCTGAGAAAGGAGACAAGGCAAAGGACAAAGTAACTCACCTCTGAAAAAGTCATGTGGGTAGTATCGTCGGCGGCGACCCAGATCCCGGTCAGCACCCTCTAAGATCCTTCGCAGGTGACCTAGCGCTTCACTCATAGGCCACTTCCTTGGTCCCTCATCCACCATACCGAAAGCTCGCCATTTTAATCCAACCGAGGCTAGTAAAGACCTCGGCCAGCAGACCTTGCTACGTGAGACGTCCTCCATTGGCTCTACGTCAGCTATTGCAACTTTAACAGATTAGGTCTCCACGACCTGATTCACAAGGGTCAAAATGCTTCTCCAGCATTCTTGACATAAAATAGTCATTTTTAAACAGTTCAAAAATTTAGTTTCTATAACGAACTCTCGTCTTTCCACATTGCCTCCTTCATGAGGGGAATTCCCCACACTGAGGTGTCAAAAATGCATCATTTTCTCAAAATCTCTGGTTGACCCTTATTTCCAACCATTCCTTCATCGGTGTACCTATGGCATCATTGGCAACCAGAACGCTCACCACTTGTCCACTCATCAGGGGCCTTTTCGTCGTCGAAAGTTCCTAGCTCACCACTTGTCCACTCATCAGGGGCCTTTTCGTCATCGATAGTTCTTAGCTCATAGTAACCGGCAATATATTCACATATCAAAAATGGAATCTCCGTTGGAGATCTCAGCAAGATCAACCAATGAATCCATATAAAAGAGCCAGGGACTCGTCCGTTGAGGACTAGCAAGGTCAATCAACCAGATCCATGCTCGAATTCAGAAAACAACTCTTACTCCTTATTCTAATATCTTCCACGACGCATGTGTGGGTAGTATCGTCGGCGGTGACCCAGAGCCCGAGCACCGTATGGTCAACACCCTCTAAGATCCTTCAGGTGACCTAGCGCTTCACTCATAGGCCGCTTCCTTGGTCCCTCATCCACCATACCGAAAGCTCACCATTTTAATCCATGGTCAAGACCTCGGCCGACCTTGCTACGCGAGACGTCCTCCATTGACTCTCCGTCAGCTGTTGCAACTTTAACAGATTAGGTCTCCACGACCTCATTCACAATACGGTCAAAATGCTTGAGCATTCTTGACATAAAACAATCATTTAAAAACAGTTCAAAAATGCAGTTTCTATAATGAACTCTCGTCTTTCCACATTGCTCCACATCAAATCACATTAATTAATTCCGCAACCATTTCATAAGTATTCCCATTCTCATCCAATCACATCATTTTCATCTCATAAGTATTCCTATTCTCATCCAATCACATCATTTTCATCTCATCATATTTTTCCTCAATTTATCCTCATCAGATCTCATCCACTCGCATCTACCTATATCCACATCTCATCACATCACATTCATTCACATCTCATCCACTCACATCTACCCATATCCACATCTCATCACATCACATTCATTCACATCTCATCCATTCATACCTTATCACATTCACTCACATCTCATCTATTCAGACCACATCACATTCACTCACATCTCATCCATTGAGACCACATCACATTCACTCACATCACATCTCATTCATTTTACCTCACATATCATTCATTCACATCACATCTCATTCATTTTACCTCACATATCATTCATTCACATCTATCCCGATTCACATCTTATCACACTTTTTCATTCATATCCATCACATTCATTCTCATCACCATTATATCACATCACTTCTATCCATTCATACACATCTCATCTCATTCATACATATCTCATCTCATTTATCCACATCCATCCAATCGTTCACATGCACGACTACTCGCATCTATCCATACATTCATATCTATCACTTCACATCCACATATATTCATGTCACATCTCATCTCTTTACATCACGTCACATTCTTTCACATACACATCTATATCCATTCTTTCACATACATCCACATCCATTCTTTCACATACTTATTTACATCCATTCTTCTCATACTCATCCTTTTCCATTCTTTCACATACTCATTCACATCCATTCTTCTCATACACATCCTTATCCATTCTTTCACATACTCATTCACATCCATTCCTCACATACACATTCACATTCATTATCATTCACCACATACATTCACTCACATCCCATATCATTCATTTACATTCTGATTCACATGACATCACATCTCATCTATTCATTCATCATCTATATGATTCACATCTTATCTCATCACATCTATTCACCTCTATTCACATCACATCCATCCATCCATTCTTCTCATCTATCTAATTCACATCACATCTCATCACATCTATTCATCTAATTCACAAGGCTTATTTCATCACATCTATTCGCCTCATATCTCATCACCTCTATTCACATCACATCACACCCATCCATCCAATCATCTATCTGATTCACATCTTATCTCATCATATCTATTCGCCTCATATCTCATCACCTCTATTCACATCACACCCATCCATCCAATCATCTATCCGATTCACATCTTATCTCATCACATCTATTCGCCTCATATTCTCATCACTTCTATTCACAGAATTTGAACATAGAATTTAAGAGGATTCTAATTTTTTATATAAAGATTCTTTACGCATTATTTATCCATAATTCAATTTTAAGAAAAATAACACTTTTGACACTACAAGGGATCGGGCTCATACCCACGCTAAAAATGACTTGTGAAAAAAAGTAGCGGGCCCGTGTATCAGCGCGTGTATCATCGCGGCCAGAGACATGCGTGTAAAAGCGCGTGTAGAGGACTTTTCAGATGCGCTGATACACGGGCGTATACACGCGTTCTGTCAGTTCAGCTGCATTTAGACGCGCTGATACAAGCGTCTATACACGCGTTTTGTGTATTTAGATGTGCTTATACACGCGTATTTCTCAGATTTGACGCGTTTATACACGCGTGTTTTACAGATTATCCGCGTATATACATGCAACTTTTTGCAGTTCTGACGCGTTTATACACGCGAACAGAGAGCCAAAAAAAAATTAGAGAGTGCTATTTGGTACCTGAATGCTGTTCCAGCATTCCAGCACCCAATAACACTCTTTGGATTTTTTTTGTGTGCATTGGACCATCCACGAAGAACATATCCACAAGGAAGATTAAGACAAGAACGACATGAATGCATACATTGTCAATACACGATTCAAGACAGACATGAATGCAATACTATCGATTCACGATTCAATATTACTATCAAAATTTCACACATATATACAAGGGAGTCCATATGTCGAAGTAGCCCATGGCTTCAATTTACAAAAAAATATATACAACCACATCCTCAATATGAAATGTGATACTATAAGTCTGAGTACTACTCAGACCCAGATGATGACTCGATGCTCCCTCCATGCTCAGATGAGCTCACATCGGTCGGAATGTCCGATGAGTAGTGCTCGCGTCCACCCTCTGCAGTGGCGACGGGTGGATCATCAGTAGCTTGTGCCTGTTCAAGTAATATATAGTATATAAGTATATATATATGTAATTCAATAAACCAAAATCATTCGTTTAGAGTTTTCAAGTACCTGTCGACCGTATGGTCTCATGGCCATCTCAAACTGCACGTCCGTAATATGTCCCTCGGCTCTGAAGATGGCCCACGTGTCACGTCTGCTATGCCGACGAGCATACGCAGTATTGTGGGTTGTGGGCTTCCTCCCCGTAACCCGTCGTCGCTGTATCATAATCAACACAATTTGTAAGATTAAAACAATCATAGAATCAATGAATTAAGTAAACAATCAAATAAAGTGGCAAGATACTTACGAACTCTGCCTCCCATGACTCGACGCCGTCGAATCCGAAATGCGAAGATCCAATGGTCTCCATCTGGATCCGTCGTGCCTCCACATGCTGCCTGCTCTTCACGCCACCCTCTGCTCATTTCTTTGCCTCCTTCCACTCACGTTTGTGCACAGTGGGCAGGTTTCTCGGCAGGATAGCCACCCGCAGCTACATTTAGCCCATCATCGTACGCGAGTTTTTTAAGGTGAGATCTTTTATTACTTAAGATCTCCCTTATTCGCGTCCTTCCCCATACATCCGAGAATGTAGCATGTGGGGGATCGGGGTACCGACTATGTACAGCCTCTATCACCTCCCCAACTAATTGGCTATTTTGATCTTTAAATTTAATAAAGCAATTTCTATACAAGTTTGATACTACCCCACGCATGTACTCCATTACCTCTTTCCCCCTCGCATCCATCACTATCCTGCCCCTATCCGTCACATCGTAGAGCAGATCACTCCCTCCACCTCTCTCATCTCCTCCTCTTCCGAACTGTCTCCTCTAACTCTTCTCCCTCTATCTCCTCTCGCACCGCGTGCCCTACTACCTCCCCCACCAAAGCACTCGCCGCATCCTCCATTCCCACTCTTCCTACTGCTGCATGCAGGTGGAGTCACGACTGGGGGATTGTCTATGTAAGATTCCTCCCCAGCCTTCGAGGTATACAGGAGTAAGAATCTCCCTTTCTAATCTTATAATTATTCCCTCTCTAAAATAAAAGAAAGTTCTGTTTAACAAAGGAAGACCCTTTTCCTAGAATACTCCTCAAGAGTCCCACCTGTTTTAAGGATTCAGAACAATGAGTTCAGAAGTGAGAATCGATGTTTTGGATATCAAGGTTTTGGTCTTCATTCGAGTACGGCCCAAAAGAAGTTCTTTACCTCTTGGGGAGTATATGAAGTTATCCCCCAGATATTGTGAGCCTTATATCTGAATTCAATGAAAGTAGGTGACTTAGCCTACAAGCTTCTTTTATCTCTTCATCTCAAAATTCTTAATGCCTTCTATAGAAAAATGTGTCAAACCCAAATCATGGAAAGACAGTAAAACTTCAGTGGCAAGTTATCGTTGGCTTCTAAGTTACGCTAGCTCCTTCCTTTATATAAGTCGTAACTTTTACTTGTCGCTCACAGTAATCTTACTTCCATTGATCTCCTTTCTTTCTTAATCTCCTTCATGGCTTGGCAACAAGAACTAGTTTTATCCATAATGATTCCTCACCTTCAAGACGCAAGTGAATCTGTGAAGAAGGATTTTATAGAGCAGTATGAGCGCTCACTTTTCCCTCACTTGGGAACTTCTGTAGCGCAAACCAAATGGCGGACCTATCAAAACATAACTAGGGTAACACCCTGGGGTCAGCAGCACTTTCGTAACAATGTCCGCTTGGCCATGGTTATTGAAGCTTTGGGTTTGGGTCCCCGATACTACTGTGTCATGAGATCAAGGCATCTTGGGTTTTCTGAGCGGGTCTTCTTACTGGCATGTTTTCTTCCTCATGAGAAGATATGCCTTTATCCCGTTTTTGGCTTGCCTCTCAGAGGTCCTTTTGTTAGATCACCTCATACCACTGAGATAGGTGCAGCAATAACCCACAGAATCATTCCCATAGATGAGTTACCTTATACTTGTGCAGCTTGTGAGGACTGCTTTTGTGATCATATGATGGACGGGCTTATGGAAGTGTAAAGAGTTATTCTATCTTTACTGTATAAGTTCCGAGAATGAATAAAGTTTAAATCTTGTTCTTATTTTGAATCTTGCTCTCTTTAAGACGTTTCTTGGTGGTTAATCTTGACTAAAATTTTTCTCTAAGTCTCATATTCGTGAATCTTGCGAAATTATCACAAGTTGCGAGATGAGGACATCTCGCGTTTTTTAAGTGGGGTAGAATGTAAGATTCCTCCCCCACCCCCTTTTTGATGTCTAGTATCTTTCCCTGTAATCAATCCCTCTTCAGAAATATAAAGACCTTGTTTCTATCTGTTTTAGCCTAGAGAGAGAAAAATTATTCTAGAGAGAGAATATTCAGATTTTGAATATTTTTGGATAGAAAAATATCTCTTCTAATTCAGATGAGTTTCCCTGAAACAGAAATTCAAAAAGAATTTTCCAATGTGCAATTAGAATTAATTGAAAATAGGTATAAAGAACCTTAGCCTAAGGGTCTAGATTTTCAGAAATCTTTAGACTATGGTCCAATTAAGGTTCCTATGGACCAATAGCATCAATCCATGTGTAGGGAGGAGATAAATCCAACTTGTAAAAAGAAAATACCCAAAAATGAGTAAATGCTCACATGAGGTGAAGAGTTGAAAATGTACAAGGTTTATTAGTAAGAAACTATGTGCAATATTAAAAATATGAGATAATTTGGGTATAATGATTTTATTATGACACATATGTAAGGAAGGGGAGTCCCTTAAATGCTCACATAAGATGAAGAGTTAAAAATGTACAAGGTTTATTAGTAAAAAACTATGAGCAATATTAAAATGATTCCATTATGACACATATGTAAGGAAGGGGAGTTCTTTAAAGGAGGTGCATATTTCACATAAGATGAAGAGTTGAAAATGTACAAGGTTTATTAGTAAAAAACTATGAGCAATATTAAAATGATTCCATTATGACACATATGTAAGGAAGGAGAGTTCTTTAAAGGAGGTGCATATTTCACATAAGATGAAGAGTTGAAAATGTACAAGGTTTATTAGTAAAAAAAAAACTATGAGCAATATTAAAATGATTCCATTATGACACATATGTAAGGAAGGGGAGTTCTTTAAAAGAGGTGCATATTTCACATGCTTGAATGAGTTTTAAACTCATAAAAATTGAGATATTTCATCTCTCCTCTCTCCTCATTCAAGTCTAGTTCCAAAAAGTTAGCTTAACTGACCTAAAAATGGTCAAAGTAAGATTCCTCCCCCACCCCCTTTTTGATGTCTAGTATCTTTCCCTGTAATCAATCCCTCTTCAGAAATATAAAGACCTTGTTTCTATCTGTTTTAGCCTAGAGAGAGAAAAATTATTCTAGAGAGAGAATATTCAGATTTTGAATATTTTTGGATAGAAAAATATCTCTTCTAATTCAGATGAGTTTCCCTGAAACAGAAATTCAAAAAGAATTTTCCAATGTGCAATTAGAATTAATTGAAAATAGGTATAAAGAACCTTAGCCTAAGGGTCTAGATTTTCAGAAATCTTTAGACTATGGTCCAATTAAGGTTCCTATGGACCAATAGCATCAATCCATGTGTAGGGAGGAGATAAATCCAACTTGTAAAAAGAAAATACCCAAAAATGAGTAAATGCTCACATGAGGTGAAGAGTTGAAAATGTACAAGGTTTATTAGTAAGAAACTATGTGCAATATTAAAAATATGAGATAATTTGGGTATAATGATTTTATTATGACACATATGTAAGGAAGGGGAGTCCCTTAAATGCTCACATAAGATGAAGAGTTAAAAATGTACAAGGTTTATTAGTAAAAAACTATGAGCAATATTAAAATGATTCCATTATGACACATATGTAAGGAAGGGGAGTTCTTTAAAGGAGGTGCATATTTCACATAAGATGAAGAGTTGAAAATGTACAAGGTTTATTAGTAAAAAACTATGAGCAATATTAAAATGATTCCATTATGACACATATGTAAGGAAGGAGAGTTCTTTAAAGGAGGTGCATATTTCACATAAGATGAAGAGTTGAAAATGTACAAGGTTTATTAGTAAAAAAAAAACTATGAGCAATATTAAAATGATTCCATTATGACACATATGTAAGGAAGGGGAGTTCTTTAAAAGAGGTGCATATTTCACATGCTTGAATGAGTTTTAAACTCATAAAAATTGAGATATTTCATCTCTCCTCTCTCCTCATTCAAGTCTAGTTCCAAAAAGTTAGCTTAACTGACCTAAAAATGGTCAAATATTGACCAAACTGATTTAGAAAATTCTAGAATCAGTTTGTTTGGTTAGGAGCTCAATTTTTCCTATAAATAGAAGCCTCCCCCTTGTTGAAAAATAGTTAGTGTTTATGCATCGTTACTCTACTCCACCTAAGCCAAGAACTGTGAATTCATTTAATAATTCACTAGTTTTTGGAGCTTCCCTCTTTCTTCTATCTCCATTAGTGGCTCCATCAACATACTTAACCAATTGATTGGTTGGGGGCCTCTACCGTGAACAAAGAATCAAGCAAGTTGTAAGGTAATTAGTGAATATTGATCTTTCTATAATTTCTCAATGTTTCTCTCTTCTCAACCCCTCTCAAGCTTGAGAAGTTTAATTGGTATGGTTTTTTTTAAATACTATTGAAGTTTGAATAGTAGTGAAGAGTTACATAAGTTAATAAATGCTATTGAAGTTAATTTTCATTTATGTTTAAATTCTAATGATTTTTATGTAAATTCTCTCTCTCACTCAAGAAATGGTCATACTCATGACCCGTTCTCAATCCAAATCAAGCTTTTCATAAAGCTTTTCCTTAACCCAAGATTAAGCTATGCTTGAGGCCAATTTAATGGTTTTTTTTCTATGCTTTTAGTTTATGCATATTGATGATTCAATCCACTATAGATTAATGATCCAATTAGAGATCATTTTAATTATTTCCTTAATGATAAGCTCTATCCCTTAGAAAAAATTGAGATTTATCAGTCATAGCAGCGGAGCTATGGCAAAATTTTTATAAAAATTATGCATAAAATAATTTCATTCAAAGCATAAAAAGAGGACTTCCTACCATATTCTAGGAATTATCATCCTAGATTAATTGAAAGAATTTCATTACAATCATGGAGAAATTGAATTTTAATATTATGCATAATGGATAAATTTTTATATCAAAAGTGTTATTTTTATCATTTTTAATTTTCATGCATAGAAGTATGCATAAAGGAAAATTTTTATATCAAAAGTGTTACTTTTATCATTTTTAATTTTCATGCATAGAAGTATGCATAAAGGAAAATTTTTTATATCAAAAGTGCTACTTTTATCATTTTTAATTTTCATGCATAGAAGTATGCATAAAAGATAATTTTTTATATTAAAAGTGTTACTTTTACCATTTTTAATTTTCATGCATAGAAGTATGCATAAAGGAAAATTTTTATATCAAAAGTGTTACTTTTATCATATTGGATTTCATGCATAGAGGTATGCATAAAAGTTGAATATTTTATTATAAAAGTGTTACTTTTAGCATAATTGAATTTCATGCATAGAGGTATGCATAAAAGATATGGGAATGTAGATGTGGATGTGGATGTATGGATGTGAATGTGGATGTGGACGTGGATGTATGAATGTGGATGTATGGATGTATGAATGTGGATGTATGGATGTGAATGAGGATGTAGATGTGGATGCATGGATGTAAATGTGGATGTGGGTGTATGGATGTATGCATATGGATGTGGATGCATGAATGTGGATGTATGGATGTGAATGAGCATATAGATGTGGATGTATGTATGTGAATGTGCATGTAGATATGAATGTATATATGTGAATGGAAATGTGGATGTGGATATATGTATGCATGTGGATGTGGATATGGACGCGTATGTATGAATGTGGATATGGGATGTGGATGTATAAATGAGGATGTGAAAATGGAGTTAAGCATGTAGATGTGGATGCATGGATGTAAATGTGGATGTGGATGTATGGATGTATGCATGTAGATGTGGATGCATGAATGTGGATGTATGGATGTGAATGAGTATATAGATGTGGATGTATGGATGTGAATGTGCATGTAGATATGGATGTATATATGTGAATGGGAATGTGGATGTGGATATATGTATGCATGTGGATGTGGATATGGATGCGTATGTATGAATGTGGACATGGGATGTGGATGTATAAATGAGGATGTGAAAATGGAGATAAGCATGTAGATGTGGATGCATGAATGTGGATGTATGGATGTGAATGAGGATATAGATGTGGATGTATGGATGAAATGTGCATGTAGATATGGATGTATAGATGTGAATGGGAATGTGGATGTGGATGTGGATGTATGTATGTATGTATGTGGATGTGGATGTATGAATGAGGACATGATAATGAATGTATGCATGTGGATGTGGATATGGATGTGTATGTATGAATGCGGATATGGATGTGGATATGGATGTGTATGTATGAATGTGGATATGGGATGTGGATGTATAAAGGAGGATGTGAAAATGAGTTAAGCATGTAGATGTGGATGTATGGATGTGAATGTGGATGTGGATGTGGATGTATGGATGTGGATATGGATGTGAATATATGATATGTGATGTGAAGAAATCTGAAGTGAAGAGATGGAAAATGGTATGATTGGATGAGTATACATATAAATGAAATGTGGAATAAGTAATGTGGATTGTATGAGGGATAATGTGGAAAAATGAGAGTTAATATAGAAATTGTATTTGTAAACTGTTTGTAAATGCTGTTTGTAAATGGCTGTTTTATGTCAAGAATGCTGGGAAAGCATTTTGACCGTCTTGTGATTAAGGTCGTGGAGACCTAACTGATAAAGTTGCAACTGCTGACGGAGAGTCAATGGAGGACGTCTCGCGTAGCAAGGTCAGCCGAGGTCTTGACCAGCCTCGGTTCGATTAAAATGGTGAGCTTCCGGTACGGTGGATGAGGGACCAAGGAAGCGGCCTATGAGTGAAGCGCTAGGTCACCTGCGAAGGATCCTAGAGGGTGCTGACCATACGGTGCTCGGGCTCTGGGTCGCCCAGGATACCCACGCGTGCGTCGAGGAAGATATTGTAACAAGGAGTAAGAGTTGTTTTCTGGAACCGGGCATGGATCTGGTTGACTGACCTTGCTGGTCCTCAACGGATGAGTCCATGGCTCTTTTATATGGATCTGTTGGTTGATCTTGCTGATCTTCAACGAGAGTCCATCTTGATAAGTGATTATATTGTTGAGTATTATGGGCTAGGAACTATTGAAACGGCCCCTGTGTGGAACAGGTGGTGAGCGTTCTAGTTGCCAATGATGCCATAGATACTCTGATGAAGGAATGATGGGAAATTATGAATCAACTGGATAATTTGGGAGATTGTGATCAGTGGTACTATGGTTTCATTAAAGGATTGTTTTAAAGTTAGCTGATGCTAAGAAAAAGGCAATTTTCATATTGGGTGTGTAAGTGGTGTGGCTAGTTTTATGTTTGCATGAAATTCCGGCTAGGGGGCCTTGGAACTCTTTTCCTTGGTACCCGGGACAAAACCTAACCAAATTCCAAATTGGATCCCATCACTACAGTGGTTGGGCGGTTGGCTAACCCATGGGATCGGATGGGGTTAGGCTGGACTGATGGATCCGTAAATCGAGACTCAATTTCTGTTATTACGATAGATAAAGTAAATCCCGGATAGTAATTGTTCTATGGATAGGAATCAACGGTTGTGCCTCCTTGGTGGGGAAAAAAGCGTTGATCCCAATGATCCAAGTGCAAGTTTCTTCCTTGATCTGACCAAGTATCTTTATAGATGCAGTCGGATCTGTTTGATCAGTAAGGGTTTTGACTACGTTAGAGTAAAGAGTTATCCTGGTGGAATCGCCCATGCTTTCCGGATAAGGGAAGTTTTTTCGGGTTCGGTTTTTGAAAAACCGACGGATTAGTCTCTTGTCCGGATATCCGTGGACGAGGCCCCGAGTGTGGGTCCCTGCCCCGCGCATGAAGTGCTACTTCCGCTGCTAGTACCCCGAATCTGTTGCACGGTGGGAACAGGGATCTCACAGTTGGTATCAGAGCGAATTGGTTAATAAAGATCAACTGTGAAGACAAATATGTCAAAAATTTATCAAGAAACACAAAAAGGTTGTAATTGTGTGATATAAGTCATACAATTTGATATTCAAACTAAAATTCGTAAATTGGTAATTGGGTCTTCAGAGGGAAGTACCGCAATTATATAGAATCCCTGACTTGCTTGAGGCCTAGACATGATGGTATTTACCTTATAATTCCAAGGGCCGTGACTACCCGTATATACCGAGAGTATACTGCAGCTCTTTACTGACAGTATATACGAGTAAATCTAAGACTTGAAAGTATAAGCGTTAATGCTATCCAGATGATGAATTCGAATGTGGTTGATATGATTTTTAATTCTGTTTGAGAATTGATGAATTGAATTGGATTCTGATTGAAAATTCTGATTGAAAAATGATGACTTCTGAAATTAGTTGAAATATAAAAATCTGAACAAAACCACAATGAGGATGAATGGGACGAGTCCCAGTGATGATATTCATAACTGGAATGATGATAATGAATCCAGCAAATCAGTATGAGATTAGTGGGTTGTGCTGTCAAATTGTTACTGTTAACACTTGATCAGTAGATCAAGTTAAGGGATGACAAATTGAGAACTTGCTTGACTGAAATTCCCGTGGAGGAATGTTCAGAAGGAAATTTTTCGGTCTAATGGACCATTATCATGTTAAAGATATGAATGATATGATCTGAATATTAATGATGAGTTCTATATAAGGGATATTTATCCCAGTGTTCTGTTGGGTTGACCAGAATATAAGGAACCCCAAAATAAAATTGGATATTAAGAAAAAGAGTTGTCCTCGACCTTGCGAGATGAGGACATCTCGCACTTTTTAAGTGGGGTAGAATGTAAGATTCCTCCCCAGCCTTCGAGGTATACAGGAGTAAGAATCTCCCTTTCTAATCTTATAATTATTCCCTCTCTAAAATAAAAGAAAGTTCTGTTTAACAAAGGAAGACCCTTTTCCTAGAATACTCCTCAAGAGTCCCACCTGTTTTAAGGATTCAGAACAATGAGTTCAGAAGTGAGAATCGATGTTTTGGATATCAAGGTTTTGGTCTTCATTCGAGTACGGCCCAAAAGAAGTTCTTTACCTCTTGGGGAGTATATGAAGTTATCCCCCAGATATTGTGAGCCTTATATCTGAATTCAATGAAAGTAGGTGACTTAGCCTACAAGCTTCTTTTATCTCTTCATCTCAAAATTCTTAATGCCTTCTATAGAAAAATGTGTCAAACCCAAATCATGGAAAGACAGTAAAACTTCAGTGGCAAGTTATCGTTGGCTTCTAAGTTACGCTAGCTCCTTCCTTTATATAAGTCGTAACTTTTACTTGTCGCTCACAGTAATCTTACTTCCATTGATCTCCTTTCTTTCTTAATCTCCTTCATGGCTTGGCAACAAGAACTAGTTTTATCCATAATGATTCCTCACCTTCAAGACGCAAGTGAATCTGTGAAGAAGGATTTTATAGAGCAGTATGAGCGCTCACTTTTCCCTCACTTGGGAACTTCTGTAGCGCAAACCAAATGGCGGACCTATCAAAACATAACTAGGGTAACACCCTGGGGTTAGCAGCACTTTCGTAACAATGTCCGCTTGGCCATGGTTATTGAAGCTTTGGGTTTGGGTCCCCGATACTACTGTGTCATGAGATCAAGGCATCTTGGGTTTTCTGAGCGGGTCTTCTTACTGGCATGTTTTCTTCCTCATGAGAAGATATGCCTTTATCCCGTTTTTGGCTTGCCTCTCAGAGGTCCTTTTGTTAGATCACCTCATACCACTGAGATAGGTGCAGCAATAACCCACAGAATCATTCCCATAGATGAGTTACCTTATACTTGTGCAGCTTGTGAGGACTGCTTTTGTGATCATATGATGGACGGGCTTATGGAAGTGTAAAGAGTTATTCTATCTTTACTGTATAAGTTCCGAGAATGAATAAAGTTTAAATCTTGTTCTTATTTTGAATCTTGCTCTCTTTAAGACGTTTCTTGGTGGTTAATCTTGACTAAAATTTTTCTCTAAGTCTCATATTCGTGAATCTTGCGAAATTATCACAAGTTGCGAGATGAGGACATCTCGCGTTTTTTAAGTGGGGTAGAATGTAAGATTCCTCCCCCACCCCCTTTTTGATGTCTAGTATCTTTCCCTGTAATCAATCCCTCTTCAGAAATATAAAGACCTTGTTTCTATCTGTTTTAGCCTAGAGAGAGAAAAATTATTCTAGAGAGAGAATATTCAGATTTTGAATATTTTTGGATAGAAAAATATCTCTTCTAATTCAGATGAGTTTCCCTGAAACAGAAATTCAAAAAGAATTTTCCAATGTGCAATTAGAATTAATTGAAAATAGGTATAAAGAACCTTAGCCTAAGGGTCTAGATTTTCAGAAATCTTTAGACTATGGTCCAATTAAGGTTCCTATGGACCAATAGCATCAATCCATGTGTAGGGAGGAGATAAATCCAACTTGTAAAAAGAAAATACCCAAAAATGAGTAAATGCTCACATGAGGTGAAGAGTTGAAAATGTACAAGGTTTATTAGTAAGAAACTATGTGCAATATTAAAAATATGAGATAATTTGGGTATAATGATTTTATTATGACACATATGTAAGGAAGGGGAGTCCCTTAAATGCTCACATAAGATGAAGAGTTAAAAATGTACAAGGTTTATTAGTAAAAAACTATGAGCAATATTAAAATGATTCCATTATGACACATATGTAAGGAAGGGGAGTTCTTTAAAGGAGGTGCATATTTCACATAAGATGAAGAGTTGAAAATGTACAAGGTTTATTAGTAAAAAACTATGAGCAATATTAAAATGATTCCATTATGACACATATGTAAGGAAGGAGAGTTCTTTAAAGGAGGTGCATATTTCACATAAGATGAAGAGTTGAAAATGTACAAGGTTTATTAGTAAAAAAAAAACTATGAGCAATATTAAAATGATTCCATTATGACACATATGTAAGGAAGGGGAGTTCTTTAAAAGAGGTGCATATTTCACATGCTTGAATGAGTTTTAAACTCATAAAAATTGAGATATTTCATCTCTCCTCTCTCCTCATTCAAGTCTAGTTCCAAAAAGTTAGCTTAACTGACCTAAAAATGGTCAAATATTGACCAAACTGATTTAGAAAATTCTAGAATCAGTTTGTTTGGTTAGGAGCTCAATTTTTCCTATAAATAGAAGCCTCCCCCTTGTTGAAAAATAGTTAGTGTTTATGCATCGTTACTCTACTCCACCTAAGCCAAGAACTGTGAATTCATTTAATAATTCACTAGTTTTTGGAGCTTCCCTCTTTCTTCTATCTCCATTAGTGGCTCCATCAACATACTTAACCAATTGATTGGTTGGGGGCCTCTACCGTGAACAAAGAATCAAGCAAGTTGTAAGGTAATTAGTGAATATTGATCTTTCTATAATTTCTCAATGTTTCTCTCTTCTCAACCCCTCTCAAGCTTGAGAAGTTTAATTGGTATGGTTTTTTTTAAATACTATTGAAGTTTGAATAGTAGTGAAGAGTTACATAAGTTAATAAATGCTATTGAAGTTAATTTTCATTTATGTTTAAATTCTAATGATTTTTATGTAAATTCTCTCTCTCACTCAAGAAATGGTCATACTCATGACCCGTTCTCAATCCAAATCAAGCTTTTCATAAAGCTTTTCCTTAACCCAAGATTAAGCTATGCTTGAGGCCAATTTAATGGTTTTTTTTCTATGCTTTTAGTTTATGCATATTGATGATTCAATCCACTATAGATTAATGATCCAATTAGAGATCATTTTAATTATTTCCTTAATGATAAGCTCTATCCCTTAGAAAAAATTGAGATTTATCAGTCATAGCAGCGGAGCTATGGCAAAATTTTTATAAAAATTATGCATAAAATAATTTCATTCAAAGCATAAAAAGAGGACTTCCTACCATATTCTAGGAATTATCATCCTAGATTAATTGAAAGAATTTCATTACAATCATGGAGAAATTGAATTTTAATATTATGCATAATGGATAAATTTTTATATCAAAAGTGTTATTTTTATCATTTTTAATTTTCATGCATAGAAGTATGCATAAAGGAAAATTTTTATATCAAAAGTGTTACTTTTATCATTTTTAATTTTCATGCATAGAAGTATGCATAAAGGAAAATTTTTTATATCAAAAGTGCTACTTTTATCATTTTTAATTTTCATGCATAGAAGTATGCATAAAAGATAATTTTTTATATTAAAAGTGTTACTTTTACCATTTTTAATTTTCATGCATAGAAGTATGCATAAAGGAAAATTTTTATATCAAAAGTGTTACTTTTATCATATTGGATTTCATGCATAGAGGTATGCATAAAAGTTGAATATTTTATTATAAAAGTGTTACTTTTAGCATAATTGAATTTCATGCATAGAGGTATGCATAAAAGATATGGGAATGTAGATGTGGATGTGGATGTATGGATGTGAATGTGGATGTGGACGTGGATGTATGAATGTGGATGTATGGATGTATGAATGTGGATGTATGGATGTGAATGAGGATGTAGATGTGGATGCATGGATGTAAATGTGGATGTGGGTGTATGGATGTATGCATATGGATGTGGATGCATGAATGTGGATGTATGGATGTGAATGAGCATATAGATGTGGATGTATGTATGTGAATGTGCATGTAGATATGAATGTATATATGTGAATGGAAATGTGGATGTGGATATATGTATGCATGTGGATGTGGATATGGACGCGTATGTATGAATGTGGATATGGGATGTGGATGTATAAATGAGGATGTGAAAATGGAGTTAAGCATGTAGATGTGGATGCATGGATGTAAATGTGGATGTGGATGTATGGATGTATGCATGTAGATGTGGATGCATGAATGTGGATGTATGGATGTGAATGAGTATATAGATGTGGATGTATGGATGTGAATGTGCATGTAGATATGGATGTATATATGTGAATGGGAATGTGGATGTGGATATATGTATGCATGTGGATGTGGATATGGATGCGTATGTATGAATGTGGACATGGGATGTGGATGTATAAATGAGGATGTGAAAATGGAGATAAGCATGTAGATGTGGATGCATGAATGTGGATGTATGGATGTGAATGAGGATATAGATGTGGATGTATGGATGAAATGTGCATGTAGATATGGATGTATAGATGTGAATGGGAATGTGGATGTGGATGTGGATGTATGTATGTATGTATGTGGATGTGGATGTATGAATGAGGACATGATAATGAATGTATGCATGTGGATGTGGATATGGATGTGTATGTATGAATGCGGATATGGATGTGGATATGGATGTGTATGTATGAATGTGGATATGGGATGTGGATGTATAAAGGAGGATGTGAAAATGAGTTAAGCATGTAGATGTGGATGTATGGATGTGAATGTGGATGTGGATGTGGATGTATGGATGTGGATATGGATGTGAATATATGATATGTGATGTGAAGGAATCTGAAGTGAAGAGATGGAAAATGGTATGATTGGATGAGTATACATATAAATGAAATGTGGAATAAGTAATGTGGATTGTATGAGGGATAATGTGGAAAAATGAGAGTTAATATAGAAATTGTATTTGTAAACTGTTTGTAAATGCTGTTTGTAAATGGCTGTTTTATGTCAAGAATGCTGGGAAAGCATTTTGACCGTCTTGTGATTAAGGTCGTGGAGACCTAACTGATAAAGTTGCAACTGCTGACGGAGAGTCAATGGAGGACGTCTCGCGTAGCAAGGTCAGCCGAGGTCTTGACCAGCCTCGGTTCGATTAAAATGGTGAGCTTCCGGTACGGTGGATGAGGGACCAAGGAAGCGGCCTATGAGTGAAGCGCTAGGTCACCTGCGAAGGATCCTAGAGGGTGCTGACCATACGGTGCTCGGGCTCTGGGTCGCCCAGGATACCCACGCGTGCGTCGAGGAAGATATTGTAACAAGGAGTAAGAGTTGTTTTCTGGAACCGGGCATGGATCTGGTTGACTGACCTTGCTGGTCCTCAACGGATGAGTCCATGGCTCTTTTATATGGATCTGTTGGTTGATCTTGCTGATCTTCAACGAGAGTCCATCTTGATAAGTGATTATATTGTTGAGTATTATGGGCTAAGAACTATTGAAACGGCCCCTGTGTGGAACAGGTGGTGAGCGTTCTAGTTGCCAATGATGCCATAGATACTCTGATGAAGGAATGATGGGAAATTATGAATCAACTGGATAATTTGGGAGATTGTGATCAGTGGTACTATGGTTTCATTAAAGGATTGTTTTAAAGTTAGCTGATGCTAAGAAAAAGGCAATTTTCATATTGGGTGTGTAAGTGGTGTGGCTAGTTTTATGTTTGCATGAAATTCCGGCTAGGGGGCCTTGGAACTCTTTTCCTTGGTACCCGGGACAAAACCTAACCAAATTCCAAATTGGATCCCATCACTACAGTGGTTGGGCGGTTGGCTAACCCATGGGATCGGATGGGGTTAGGCTGGACTGATGGATCCGTAAATCGAGACTCAATTTCTGTTATTACGATAGATAAAGTAAATCCCGGATAGTAATTGTTCTATGGATAGGAATCAACGGCTGTGCCTCCTTGGTGGGGAAAAAAGCGTTGATCCCAATGATCCAAGTGCAAGTTTCTTCCTTGATCTGACCAAGTATCTTTATAGATGCAGTCGGATCTGTTTGATCAGTAAGGGTTTTGACTACGTTAGAGTAAAGAGTTATCCTGGTGGAATCGCCCATGCTTTCCGGATAAGGGAAGTTTTTTCGGGTTCGGTTTTTGAAAAACCGACGGATTAGTCTCTTGTCCGGATATCCGTGGACGAGGCCCCGAGTGTGGGTCCCTGCCCCGCGCATGAAGTGCTACTTCCGCTGCTAGTACCCCGAATCTGTTGCACGGTGGGAACAGGGATCTCACAGTCTACGTGACGGTGGCTGTGAGTCCTGACGTGACGGTGGCTCTGACATGATGGTGGCTGTGAGCCTTGATGTGACGGTGCTTGGGAGGGTGTGCGTGAGTGTGTCTGGGACGAGGTATGTCTCCTCGGTGGGCGTGGAAGAGGAGATGCTGCATGCCATCTCGTCGGACTCGTAGGCATAGACGGCAGTGGAGTGCCCTGGATACTCGCGGTAGGGGTATAGACACTAGGCATGGAAGGAGGGGGATGGGCATACATGTACTCTGTAAGCTCAACTGGACCAGGATGGCGTCCAAAATGATTTAGCATCTCCATCAGCCAATTGCTGTATGCAAATGGATCGGATGAAGAACCTGGAATATCCATAAAGAATCTGCAAAAATAATCCTCATGTACATCATGGGCTGTCTCTTGACTCACACAAATATCATCATCCAAGTCACCTATCAGCCTGCAAACCATAGAAATAGGAAACACAGTCTCGTGTATACACCCGTCCAAAAATACGTGTATACACCCGTCCAAAAACGCGTGTATACACCCGTCCAGAAACGCGTGTATATCTGCGTGAACAGTCTGTGCAGACAGGATACACGCGTTTTTACACGCGACCTACGTAAAATTTTTTTTGAAAGCGACCGACCTCTGACAATGTGTCCTTATAAAAGGCCCACTGTTGCCCCTGTCAGAATCGTTCACCCAAATCGCAACAAGAGAAGCAAAAGGACGGAGACAAACCCAAAAAGCAAAGAGAAAATAGCATAAACAAATCTGAGGACAAATCTGAGAAAGGAGACAAGGCAAAGGACAAAGTAACTCACCTCTGAAAAAGTCATGTGGGTAGTATCGTCGGCGGCGACCCAGATCCCGGTCAGCACCCTCTAAGATCCTTCGCAGGTGACCTAGCGCTTCACTCATAGGCCACTTCCTTGGTCCCTCATCCACCATACCGAAAGCTCGCCATTTTAATCCAACCGAGGCTAGTCAAGACCTCGGCCAACAGACCTTGCTACGTGAGACGTCCTCCATTGGCTCTACGTCAGCTATTGCAACTTTAACAGATTAGGTCTCCACGACCTGATTCACAAGGGTCAAAATGCTTCTCCAGCATTCTTGACATAAAATAGTCATTTTTAAACAGTTCAAAAATTTAGTTTCTATAACGAACCCTCGTCTTTCCACATTGCGTCCTTCATGAGGGGAATTCCCCACATTGAGGTGTCAAAAATGTATCATTTCCTCAAAATCTCTGGTTGACCCTTATTTCCAACCATTCCTTCATCGGTGTACCTATGGCATCATTGGCAACCAGAACGCTCACCACTTGTCCACTCATCAGGGGCCTTTTCGTCGTCGATAGTTCCTAGCTCATAGTAACCGACAATATATTCACATATCAAAAATGGAATTTCCGTTGAAGATCAGCAAGATCAACCAATGAATCTATATAAAAGATCCATGGATTCGTCCGTTTTGAGGACTAGCAAGGTCAATCAACCAGATCCATGCCTGAATTCAGAAAACAACTCTTACTCCTTATTCCAATATCTTACAGGACGCATGTGTGGGTAGTATCGTCGGCGGCGGCGGCGACCCAGAGCCCGAGCACCGTATGGTCAGCACCCTCTAAGATCCTTCGCAGGTGACCTAGCGCTTCACTCATAGGCCGCTTCCTTGGTCCCTCATCCACCATACCGAAAGCTCACCATTTTAATCCATGGTCAAGACCTCGGCCGACCTTGCTACGCGAGACGTCCTCCATTGACTCTCCGTCAGCTGTTGCAACTTTAACAAATTAGGTCTCCACGACCTCATTCACAATACGGTCAAAATGCTTCTCCAACATTCTTGACATAAAACAATCATTTAAAAACAGTTCAAAAATGCAGTTTCTATAATGAACTCTCGTCTTTCCACATTGCTCCATATCAAATCACATTAATTAATTCCACAACCATTTCATAAGTATTCCCATTCTCATCCAATCACATCATTTTCATCTCATAAGTATTCCTATTCTCATCCAATCACATCATTTTCATCTCATAAGTATTCCTATTCTCATCCAATCACATCATTTTCATCTCATCACATTTTTCCTCAATTTATCCTCATCAGATCTCATCCACTCGCATCTACCTATATCCACATCTCATCACATCACATTCATTCACATCTCATCCACTCGCATCTACCCATATCCACATCTCATCACATCACATTCATTCACATCTCATCCATTCAGACCACATCACATTCACTCACATCTCATCCATTGAGACCACATCACATTCACTCACATCACATCTCATTCATTTTACCTCACATATCATTCATTCACATCTATCTCGATTCACATCCCATCACACTTTTTCATTCATATCCATCACATTCATTCTCATCACCATTATATCACATCACTTCTATCCACATCATATCTCATTCATACACATCTCATCTCATTCATCCACATCCGTCCAATCGTTCACATCCATCCACATCTCATCCACATCCATCCACATCTCATC
The DNA here is from genome assembly GCF_041138505.1 of Cibotium barometz. Lineage (NCBI taxonomy): Eukaryota > Viridiplantae > Streptophyta > Polypodiopsida > Cyatheales > Cibotiaceae > Cibotium > Cibotium barometz. Next base: position 55,289,402 of record NC_141072.1, on the reverse strand, counting down.
TCATTCATACACATCTCATCTCATCCATCCAATCGTTCACATGCACGACTACTCGCATCTATCCATACATTCATGTCTATCACTTCACATCCACATATATTCATGTCACATCTCATCTCTTTACATCACATCACATTCTTTCACATACACATCTATATCCATTCTTTCACATACATCCACATCCATTCTTTCACATACTTATTCACATCCATTCTTCTCATACTCATCCTTTTCCATTCTTTCACATACTCATTCACATCCATTCTTCTCATACACATCCTTATCCATTCTTTCACATACTCATTCACATCCATTCCTCATATACACATTCACATTCATTATCATTCACCACATACATTCACTCACATCCCATATCATTCATTTACATTCTGATTCACATGACATCACATCTCATCTATTCATTCATCATCTATATGATTCACATCTTATCTCATCACATCTATTCACCTCTATTCACATCACATCCATCCATCCATTCTTCTCATCTATCTAATTCACATCACATCCATCCATCCATTCTTCTCATCTATCTAATTCACATCACATCTATTCATCTGATTCATCACATCTATTCACCTCTATTCACATCACATCCATCCATTCTTCTCATCCATCACATCCATCCATTCTTCTCATCTATCTAATTCACATCACATCTCATCACATCTATTCATCTGATTCACATCTTATTTCATCACATCTATTCGCCTCATATCTCATCACCTCTATTCACATCACACCCATCCATCCAATCATCTATCTGATTCATATCTTATCTCATCACATCTATTCGCCTCATATTCTCATCACTTCTATTCACAGAATTTAAACATAGAATTTAAGAGGATTCTAATTTTTTATATAAATATTCTTTACGCATCTATTTATGCATAATTCAATTTTAAGAAAAATAACACTTTTGAAATAAAATTAAATCCTTTATGCATCTTTCTATACATAAATTCAATTTTAATGAGAATAACTCTTTTGAAATAAAAATAAATCTTTTATGCATCTTTCTATGCATAATTCAATTTTGATGAGAATGACACTTTTGAAATAAAAATAAATCTTTTATGCATCCTTCTATGCATAAATTCAATTTTGATGAGAATGACACTTTCGAAATAAAAATAAATCTTTTATGCATCCTTCTATGCATAAATTCAATTTTGATGAGAATGACACTTTCGAAATAAAAATAAATCTTTTATGCATCTTTCTATGCATAAATTCAATTTTGATGAGAATGACACTTTCGAAATAAAAATAAACCTTTTATGCATCCTTCTATGCATAAATTCAATTTTGATGAGAATGACACTTTCGAAATAAAAATAAACCTTTTATGCATCCTTCTATGCATAAATTCAATTTTGATGAGAATGACACTTTCGAAATAAAAATAAATCTTTTATGCATCCTTCTATGCATAAATTCAATTTTGATGAGAATAGGACTTTTGATATAAAAATAATTGTTTTAGAATGCACAAAGGGAGGGAATTAAACCTTTTAGAATAACCTGATGATAAACTTTAGTTCCACAAAATTTAAGAAAATTTTGCCATAACCTTCTTTGTATGGCTGACCAACTCTCAATTTTATCATTCAGGTGTTATGACTTGATTTAATTCAATTTGAATTCTAATATCTCTAATCTACTCCATTTTTCAAAAATCAAGAGAGTATGTGGGATTACCCCCAGTTTGCGAGATGAGGACATCTCGCGTTTTTCAAATGGGAGAGGATGTAAGATTCCTCCCTTACCCCCCTCAAGGTGTCCAGTATCTTCCCCTGTAATAATCAATCCCCTTTTCAGAATAATAAAAGATCTTGTTTCTACCTATAGAGAGAAAAAATATTCTAGAGAGAGGTAATTCAATTTTTAGATATCTTCGGATGGAAAAATATCCTTTCTTGTTAAAAAAATTTCCCCAAAACAAAAGTTTAAAGAGAAATTCCTAAGGTGCATTAGAAATAAATTATAATATGCACAACAGACATTAGCCTAAGGATCCAAACTTTTTGAAAATTTTGGATTAAGATTCTGAGGGACTAATAAGATTAATCCAAATGTAGGGAGAGGAGATAAATTAAAGAATAAAAGGAAAACCCCCTAAAAGGGAGTAAATACTCACATAAGATGAAAAGTGGACTAAGGACCAAAGAAAACATTTTAAAAACTAAATTTTGACACCTCAAAGTGGGGATCTCCATGAAGGGGGCGCATTTTTTCTCATCATTACCCCCCAATTTTAAATCAATTAAATGAGATATTTCATCTCTCCTCTCTCCTATTTCAAGTCTAGTTCCAAAAAGTAAGCTGAACTGACAAAATGGTAAAAAATCGACCAAACTGATCTGGAAAATTCTAGAATCAATTTGCTTGGTTTGAGGCTCACTTTTTCCTATAAATAGAAGCCTCCCCCTTTGTAAAAGCTCAATGTTACTCTCCTCCTACTCTGAGTCATTTACATTGAATTTCTTAATAATTCAATTGTTTTTGGCTTAATCCTCTCCAAAGTAATTGGTGGCTACTCTTGCTTTAAACAAGAGTAGAACCCTCAATCCCTCAAGCCAAAGAAAAGCTTACAACTCCATGTAAGCTAAATTTTCTTACTTTTTAATTTTAAATCTATGGTTTTACTGATTTTCTTGTTTTATAATTGATTGAAGTAAATTCTAATGCTATGCCTTGATGAAAAGGCCACACCCTTCTCTTCTTTACACTCCAGCCTTTCTTAATCCTAGAAAGATTAGTTAAATGGTTAATTAAACTTTTCTTATTATTTACTCTCTTGATTTCTAAAAATTGAGTAGATTAGAGTCCTATACATCTAGATTGGGTTAATTTAAGTTCCAATTAGAATGATAAAAATGAGAAACGATCAACCATACAAAGGAGTTTATGGTAAAATTTTCTAGAATTTTGTAGAAAAGAAAGTTTATTTTTATGTTATTCCAAAAGAGTAATTCCCACCGTTTGTGCATTATAAAAGAAATATTCTAATTTATTCCATGTACATATTCACCTATGAATATGCATGGATATCACTGATATTAGTTATTAAGATTGAGTTCTATGCATAGAAAGATGCATAATGGAAAATTTTTATTATAAAAGTGTTATTTGCATTGAATTTAATTTCTATGCATAGAAAGATGCATAATGAAATTTTTTTTATTATAAAAGTGTTATTTTCATTGAATTTAATTTTATCCATAGAAAGATGCATAATGAAAATTTTTTAATTATAAAAGTGTTATTTTTATTAAATTTAAATTATATGCATAGAAAGATGCATAAAGGAAGTTTTTATTACAAAAGTGTTATTCCTATTAAAATTGATTTTATGCATAAATAGATGCATAAAAGGATTTTCTTTTATATAAAAATGTTATTCCCATTGAAGTTGATTTTTATGCATAAATAGATGCATAAAGAATTTTTATATCAAAATTAGATTTCTCTTTAATTCTATGTTTAATTTCTATGAGTATTATGAATAAGTAATTACTCTAAGAGAGAAATTTCTATCGTTTATACTCTCACGGATTGAAAAAAGAAGAAAATTAAAAAATCTATCGAGATCAAAATATTCAAATAAATGATGAATTTATTCCTTATTAGAATTCATAACTAATTTAGAAATCAGTTAAGTGAATATCCAAAGAATGAAATTCAGTAAATTAGTAAATGAATTATCAATCCTTTTTGAGAAAGACAGTTCAGGAAAAATCTTATATCGGACTCGAATCTTAAATCAGATCATGACCACCAAGATCAAACTCCTTCGTCAGCTTTGAGGAAAGAAGATGTGACTAGTTTAGAAAAATACACTCAAATCTCTTGGCAAATCTAAATCTAAGTTTGAGACCCTTCGAATTGATCTGTGGATCAAGGTTACAGAATTCGAGGAATTCTGTTATGGAATTCAGAATTACGATCAAGAAGTTTTGGGGATACTGATTCAAGAAATACTCCTTGTATTCGAATGAAAATCAAACTGAAAAACTTGCATAAAAACCCTATTTTCTTAAAGGAATGTCTTATGCCAGAATACTGGAGGGAGCACTTGGTATGTGTTTTTCTAAGGGAAGTTCGGTTGAAATAGCTATTGGATCTCGTTACTGGCCAGCTAGTCTCAACAGAGAGTCCAGAGTGATACTGTTTTTTTTGGGAAAGGGAACCCTCAATCTTTAAAAGGTTCCAAACCTCGGGAAGTGCTTCAAACTTTCCACCCCCAAAGAGGCAGCAAGGCCCTAATCAGAATCAAGATGCTGGGAGATTCAGAAGTGAAGGAAGACCCTTCCCTCAGAACACTTTCTGAGGAGCCCCACCTTTTTCAAGGATTCAGAGGGATGAGCTTAGAAGTGAGAACATGTGTTTTGGATGTCATGGTTTCGGTCACTAGCTTAAAGACTACCCGGCTCCTGCCATGTCAAGAGGACAAGGAAGTCAAGGATCCAGAGTGCAGAGACCAGCCCCTTTGTATCAGTCAAATCAGGGTATGTCTCATCAAAATCAGGGCAATCTCAGGAGGACTCCAACTCAGCTATCTGCCTCTGTTCAGAGTAATCTTAGAACTCCCTCCTAGAACTGGGGTAACCAAAGAGAAAGAGTTTCACCCTAGTCTACAGTAGCCAGAGCAGTTACGATAGCAGAAGTAGTGGAAGAGGAAAGAGGTCAGATTTATGCCGCAATTGAGAACCAAGGGCCAAATCGTCAATTCTTTGTCATCATCCATACTCTAGCTGAGTATAAGGGTGAGCCATTTAAGCTTTTGATTGATTCAGGAATTACTCATTCATTTATTTCCCGAGGATGCTTGCGTAAGCTAGTCTTAGAACAAAAATCAGGGAAACCTATGCAAGTTGAATTGGCCAATGGGAAGATTCTTTTCACTCACCATGAGACAGATCATATTCAGTTTAATCTAGATGGGAATGTAATTGACTGCCAGTTCAGAGTCCCACCTTTGGGAGTTTTTGACGGAATCCTTGGAATGGATTGGCTCCACAAAAATCAAGTTGACATTCACTAACACAATGGAACCACTTCCTTCCCTGACCTTCACGGGAACAAAGTTCAAGGAACCAGAATTTCAGGATCCCTAGATCTGTAATTAGTAAAAGCTTCTAAGTTACTGAAAGGACTTAGAAAGAAGTAGTTCATTTATGTTATCAAAATGAATCCGGTAGACACAAAGTTAAAGACTAAAGAACCAGAATGGTTAAGTGAGTATGATGGTTTATTTTTCCCAACAGAGCTAACTGAGATGCCTCCGATTCAAGAAGTAGATCATGTGATAGAATTGACCCCCCAGAGCTCAGCTTGTAGCCCAGTGTACATACAAAATGCCAGTCCCTGAAGCCATTGAACTCAAGGAACAGCTTAGGTAGCTGTTAGAACAAGGGTTTGTAAGACCCAGTGTTTTACCTTGGGGAGCACCAATTCTCTTTCAGAAAAAGAAGGATGGAACGTTAAGACTCTGTGTGGATTATAGAGGTCTCAATCAGTTGACAGTTAAGAATAAGTATCCTATCCCCAGAATTGATGAGCTTCTGGACAGGCTAAGTGGAGCCCAGATCTTCACAAAGATAGATCTCAAATCAGGGTATTAATAGATATTAGGATTAATAAACAAGATATCCCGAAGACAGCCACCATCAATACTCGCTATGGGCACTATGAATTTATAGTCATGCCGTTTGGATTGACAAATGCCCCAGCTACATTCAATCACCTAATGTAAGACATTCTTAGAGAATACTTGGATGATTTTGTTCTTGTTTTCTTTGATGATATTCTGATTTACTCAAGGAATGCAGTTGACCATGAAGCTCAAGTTCGTAAAGTTCTTGAGATTCTAAGGAAGCACCAACTCTTTGAGCAAATGCACTTTCTCTGTCGACCATGTTGAATACTTGGGCTTTCTGACATAAAAATCAATAATGATGAAAGTAACACTTTTATAATAAAAAATTTCTTTTATGCATTATTTTATGCATAAAAATCAATAATGATGAAAGTAACACTTTTATAATAAAAAAATATTCTTTCATGCATAAAAATCCATTTTGATGAAAGTAACACTTTCACAATAAAAAATTATTCTTTTATGCATAAAAATCCATTTTGATGAAAGTAACACTTTCATAATAAAAATTATTCTTTTATGCATAAAAATCCAATTTGATGAAAGTAACACTTTCATAATAAAAAAATTTATTCTTTTATGCATAAAAATCTATTTTGATGAAAGTAACACTTTCATAATAAAAAAATTATTCTTTTATGCATAAAAATCCATTTTGATGAAAGTAACACTTTCATAATAAAAAAATTTATTCTTTTATGCATAAAAATCCATTTTGATGAAAGTAACACTTTCATAATAAAAAACATTATTCTTTTATGCATAAAAATCCATTTTGATGAAAGTAACACTTTCATAATAAAAAAATTTATTCTTTTATGCATAAAAATCCATTTTGATGAAAATAACACTTTCATAATAAAAAAAATATTCTTTTATGCATAAAAATCCATTTTGATGAAAGTAACACTTTCATAATAAAAAAATTATTTTTTAAAGCATAAAATTTATTTTGATGAAAATAACACTTTCATAAAAAAATTATTCTTTTATGCATAAAAATCCATTTTGATGAAAGTAACACTTTCATAATAAAAAAATCATTTTTAATGCATAAAAATCCATTTTGATGAAAGTAACACTTTCATAATAATAAAAATTATTCTTTTATGCAAAAAAATAATCAATATGCATCTTCTATGCATGAAAATGACACTTTTAGAATATAAAAACGATAGGGATTTGTCTTTTAGAATAATAATAGACTATACTTATTTCCAATTTTTTAAATTTTTTTTCCATAACCTCCTTTGTATGGCTGACCATTTTTCAAATTTTTCTACTTATTTTTACTTAACAATTAACCTCAATTGGTTTTAAGCATTCTATTTTTCCTACTTATTTTTACTTAACAATTAACCTCAATTGGTTTTAAGCATTCTAAACCAAACAATTTTCACTTTTAAATGAGAAATAATATGAAAGTTTAATTCCAACTATTAGTTCACTTAACTAGAATAAAGAAGGGATGATTTTAAGAATGAGAGAGGGGGAAAGCCTTTCCACTAGGCATAGCATCCATTTATCACTTCAAACAACACAAAAATTAGAAAGCATAAAAAGAATAAAGAAAAATATAAAATTTTTTACTTACATAAATTCTGGAAGCTTTCCTTTGGCTTGATGGTTTGAGGGTTCTACTCTTGTTTGTAACAAGAGTGGCCACCAAATCTTTGGAAGAGGGAAAGGTCAAAAAACTAGTGAATTATTAAGAAATTCACAGTTCTTAGATCTTGGGAGGAGTAGAGTAACAGTGCATAAACACTATTATTTTTCAACAAAGAGGGAGGCTTCTATTTATAGGAAAAAGTGAGCTCCTACTAACCAAGCAAACTGATTCTAGAATTTTCCAAATCAGTTTGGTCAATTTAGGTGAGTTTAGCTTACTTTTTGGAACTAGACTTGAATTAGGAGAGAGGAGAGATGAAATATCTCAATTTTTGAAGATTTAAAACTCCACCCCACATGTGAAGTAGGCGCCTCATTCATGAGGGGGGAATCCCCATTGTGAGGTGTCAAAAATTTATTTTTTTAGCTTTTCCTTTGGTCCTTAGTCCACTCTTCATCTGATGTAAGTATTTACTCATTTTTGGGGGGATTTTCTTTATTTCTTCTATTTATCTTCTTCATAAATTTGGATGAATTTGATTGGCCCTTCAAAACCTTAATTTGAAAATTTTCAAAAATCTGGACCCCTAGGATATGGCCTCTTGAACAGATTATACTTGATTTCTAATGCACCTTCTGAAAATCTTTTTGAACTTCTGTTTCAGCGGAACTTATTTTAATAAGAAGAGATATTTTTCCATCCAAAAATATTCAAAATCTGAATATTCTCTGTTTAGAACAATTTCTCTCTCTAAGTCAAAATAGGTAGAAATAAGATCTTTTATATTTCTGAAGAGGGATTTGATTACAGGGGGAAGATGCTGCTAGACATCTTGAGAGGCTAGGGAGGAATCTTACACTATGAATCCCGAAAACTCAAAATGCATGAGATTAATTATGTTGTCCATGACCTGGAGCTACTTTCAGTAGTCTATGCCCTGAAGTTGTGGAGACATTACCTACTTGGTCAAAGATTCACTTTGATGATAGATCATCAGAGCTTAAAGTGGATCTTCACTCAGAAGGATCTAAACATGCGCCAAAGAAGGTGGATGCAAACTTTACAGGAATTTGATTTTGAAATCAAGTACCGTCCAGGCAAAGAAAATTAGTAGCAGATGCCCTCAGTAGAAAAGCCTCCTTACTTGCAATCACAATGGGAAGTTACATTCATTAGACATCCCCCAGATGAAGTGGGAATGTATTAGTATGGATTTTATTATTGGACTACCTTCAATGCAGTTAGGTTACAACTCCATCTTCGTGGTAGTTGATAGACTAACCAACTACCTTCAGTGCAGTCAGGTTACAACTCCATCTTCGTGGTAGTTGATAGACTAACCAAAGTTGCCCATCTGATTCCAGTAAAAGAAACCTGCAGTCCTTCAGTGCAGTCAGGTTACAACTCCATCTTCGTGGTAGTTGATAGACTAACCAAAGTTGCCCATGTGATTCCAGTAAAAGAAACCTACACTGTAGTGGATGTGGCAAGAGTGTTCCTCAAGGAAATCTTTAGATTGCATGGCCTACCCAGGAGAATAGTAAGTGATTGAGATCCCAAATTCAAGTGAAGATTGTGGACTGCATTCTTTGAAGCAGTAGGAACTTTCTTGGATCTCAGCATAGCTTACCACCCCGAGACTAATGATCAAACAGAAAGGGTGAACCAAGTAATCGAAGATATACTTCAGTCATGCTGTTGGCAGGGAACCCAAGAAGTGGCTAAGCTATCTGCACCTAATCGAGTTTGCCTACAATGCCTCTTATCAACCGAAGTATCGGGATGAGCCCTTTCAAAGCTCTCTATGGACAAGATGGCCTAACACCATGAACTTGGTCCGACCCATTGATTGGGGTCGAGATGTCCAGACAGATGCTTGATGACATGGAGAAGCAGATGCAGTCAATCCGCAAAGATATAAAAGCTGCCCAGGATAGACAGAAGCAGTATGCAAATAAGAAGAGGTCAAACAGAAAATTTGAAGAAGCAGATATGGTCTTAATTTGAGTATGCCCCAAAAGAAGTTCTCTATCTTTTGGAAAATACAAGAAGTTATCCCCTTGATACTGTGGGCCATATCTGATTACAAAGAAAGTAGGTGACTTAGCCTATGAACTTCTTTTGCCTCCTCATCTCAAAGTACATAATGTATTTCATGTGAGCCTACTTAAGAAATATGTACCGAGCCCGAATCATGTGCCTAATGATGAACTCTTAACTTCTTCAACCCAAGGACAGATGGAACTCCAACCTGAAGAAATCCTTGATGTTCGAGAGAAGGTTCTCAGGAACAAAATTCTGAGAGAATTATTAGTCAAATGGAAGTTCTATCCTTTTGAAGACACCACCTGACTGGGAGGAGAAAGAAGTCAAACTGAAATAAATTATAATCTGCACAAAAGACCTTAGCCTAAGGGTCCAGATTTTTTAAAAATTTTGGATCAAAGTTCTGAGGGACCAATAAGATTAATCCAAATGTAGTGAGGAGCTAAATTGAAGAAAAAAAAACCCCCAAAAATGAGTAAATACTCACATAAGATGAAGAGTGGACTAAGGACCAAAGAAAACATTTAAAAAATTGAATTTTGACACCTCAAAGTGGGGATCTCCCCTCATGAAGGGGCACCTTTTTTCTCATCAATACCCCCCAATTTTAAATCAATTAAATGAGATATTTCATCTCTCCTCTCTTCTATTTCAAGTCTAGTTCCAAAAAGTAAGCTGAACTGACCCAAAAATGGTCAAAAATTGACCAAACTGATCTGGAAAATTCTAGAATTAGTTTGCTTGGTTTGAGGCTCACTTTTTCCTATAAATAGAAGCCTCCCCCTTTGAATGGTGTTTATGCACTATTACTCTACTCCTACCCCCCCTGAGTCATTTACATTGAATTTCTTGATAATTCAATTGTTTTTGGCTTAATCCTCTCCAAAGAAATTAGTGGCCACTCTTGCTTCAAACAAGAGTAGAACCCTCAATCCCTCAAGCCAAAGGAAAGCTTACAATTCCATGTGTAAGCTAAATTTACTTACTTTTTAATTTTAAATCTATGGTTTTCTTGATTTTCTTGTTTTATAATTGATTGAAGTAAATTCTAATGCTATGCCTTGATCAAAAGGCCACACCCTTCTCTTCTTTACATTCCAGCCTCTCTTAGTCCTAGAAAGATTAGTTAAATGATTAATTAAACTTTTCTTATTGTTTACTCTCTTGATTTCTGAAAATTGAGTAGATTAGAGTCTTATACAGCTAGATTGGGTTAATTTAAGTTGAAATTAGAATGATAAAAATGAGAAATGGTCAGCCATACAAAGGAGGTTATGGTAAAATTTTCTAAAATTTTGTGGAAAAGAAAGTTTGTTTTTATGTTATTCCAAAAGAGTAATTCCCACCGTTTGTGCATTCTAAAAGAAATATTCTAATTTATTCCATGTACATATTCACCTATGAATATGCATGGATATCACTAATATTAGTTATTATTAAAATTAATTATTATGTATAGAAAGATGCATAACGAAAATTTTTTATTATAAAAGTGTTATTTCCATTGAATTTGATTTCTATGCATAGAAAGATGCATATTGAAATTTTTTTATTATAAAAGTGTTATTTTCATTGAATTTAATTTCTATGCATAGAAAGATGCATAATGGATTTTTTTAATATGATAAAAGTGTTATTTTCATTAAATTTAAATTTTATGCATAGAAAGATGCATAAAGGAAGTTTTTATTACAAAAGTGTTATTCCTATTAAAATTGATTTTATGCATAAATAGATGCATAAAAGGATTTTCTTTTATATAAAAGTGTTATTCCCATTGAAGTTAACTTTTATGCATAAATAGATGCATAAATAATTTTTATATCAAAATTAGATTTCTCTTTAATTTTATGTTTAATTTCTATGAGTATTTGATAAATGAATAAGTAATTACTCTAAGAGAGAAATTTCTATCGTTTATACTTTCACGGATTGAAAAAAGAAAAAAATTCAAAAAATCTATCGAGATCGAAATATTCAAATAAAAGATTAATTTATTCCTCATTGGAATTCGTTACTAATTTAGAAATCAGTTAAGTGAATATCCAAAGAATGAAATTCAGTAAATTAGTAACTGAATTATCAATCTTTTTTGAGAAAGATAGTTCAGGAAAAATCTTATCAGGCTTGAACCTTGAATTAGACTATGACCAAGACCAAACTCCTTTGTTAGTTTTGAGGAAAGAAGATGTGATCAGTTTAGAAAAATACACTCAAATCTCTCGCCAAATCTGAATCTAAGTTTGAGACCCTTCGAATTGATCTGTGGATCAAGGTTACAGAATTCGAGAAATTCTGTTATGGAATTCAAAATTATGATCAAGAAGTTTTGGGGATACTGATTTAAGAAATACTCCTTGTATTCAAATGAAAATTAAACTGAAAACTTGCATAGAAACCCTGTTTTCTTAAAGGACTGTCTTACGCCAGAATGCTGAGGGGAGCATTTGGTATGTGTTTTTTTAAGGGAAGTTTGGTTGCAACAGCTGGCGGGGAGTGTACTTCCGGTATGATGGACGAGGGTTGACAAAGCGATCCCTGAGTGAAGTGCCAGGATACCTACGGAGGATTCTAGAGGGTTTTGACGCACGGGCTCGCGGTGCCTAGGACATCCATGTGTTTGTCGTGATATGTTTGATGGACAAATGATTATTGTAATCTGTTTTACTGGATCTCATTGTTGACTAGCTAGTCTCAATGGAGAGTCCAGAGAGTGATACTATTTTTTTTGGAAAACAAGGGACTGGATGGAAATTTTGAGTTATGACATCTGTTACCAATAACTGTTTGTCAAGTTACCGGTTCTTCTTTTGGTTCTTTTTCTTGTGGTGATTTGAAGCTGGATCTAGTAAACTTGAGTTCCCAAGATTTGACTTACGCTAAGTAGCACAGTTCACGTGCTGACACGAATGATTGATTTGAACACAAAAAAATTGATTCAAACACAAAGGAAATCAAGCAGCAAGATGCATCATGGTCGCCAAAATGTTGCCAGATGACCACTACCTGTAAGATTCCTCCCTCAAGCTTTTTAGGGGGGGAGGTGTAAGAACCTCCCCTTCTGATCTTATAATTATTCCCCTCTCTGAAATAAAAGAAAGATCCTATTTTACCCTATTTTGGCCTAGAGAGAGAAAATGTCTAGAGGGCGGTAATTAAAAAATGAGATATTTTTGGACATAAAAATCCTCCTAGTGTCTAAAATGATCTCCCCTGAAACAGAAATTCAAAAAGAACTTCCAATGTGCAATTGGAATTAATTGAAAATAGGTAAAAAGGACCTTATCCTGAGGGTCCAAATTTTTTAAAAATTTGGGATTAAGGTTCCTATGGACCAATAAGATTAATCCAAATGTAGGGAGGAGATAAATTGAAGAATAAAATAAAATCTCCTAAAAATGAGTAAATACTCACATAAGATGAAGAGTTGACTTAAGAGTTGACTAAGGACAAGGTTTATTAGTTAAAAAAGAAGAGATATTTAGAGAAAATGATGCATTTTTGACACAGTGTGGGGAATTTTCCTCATGAAGGAGGCACCTATTTCACATGTGTGGATGAGTTTTAAACTCACAAATAATGAGATATTTTCATCTCTCCTCTCTCATATTTCAACTAGATCCAAAAAGTAAGCTAAACTGACCTAAAAATGGTCAAAAAGTGACCAAACTGATCTGGAAAATTCTAGAATCAGTTTACTTGGTTAGAGGCTCACTTTTTTCTATAAATAGAAGCCTCCCCCTTTAAAAAAGCTTAATGGTGTTTATGCACTGTTACTCTGCTTCTATCTTGAGCCATTTAACATTGAATTTCTTGATAATTCAATTGTTTTTTGGCCTAATCCTCTCCAAGTGAATTTGGTGGCCACTCTTGCTGTCTGTAAACAAGAGTAGAACCCTCAATCCCTCAAGCCAAAGGAAAGCTTACAAGCTCTATGTAAGCTTAATTCTTACTTATTTGTGAATTTTTAAATTTATGGTTTTCTCAAATTTTATGCCTTGTAAATGTTGAATTAAAATCTGATGCTATGCCTTGATGGAAAGGCCACCCCCTTCTCTTCTTTACATTTCAACCCTTCTCAATCCTAGAAAGTTTAATTAAAAGATTGGTTAAACTCTTTTCATTCTTTACTCTCTTGATTTTTAGAAAATGGACTAGATTAGAGATATTAGAATTCAAATTGGATTAATTCAAGTCATAAATTGAATGATAAAATTGAGAAATGGTTAGCCATACAAAGGAGGTTATGGCAAAATTTTCTTAAATTTTATGGAACTAAAGTCATCAGGTTATTCTAAAAGATTAGAGATATTAGAATTCAAATTGGATTAATTCAAGTCATAAATTGACTAAGAAAATTTAGAAATGGTTAGCCATATACAAAGGAGGTTATGGTAAAATTTTCTTAAATTTTGTGGAACTAAAGTCATCAGGTTATTCTAAAAGGGTAATTCCCTCTGTTTGTTCATTCTAAAAGAATGATTTTTATATCAAAAGTCATATTCTCATTAAAATTGAATTTATGAATAGAAAGATGCATAAAAGATTTATTTTTATTTCAAAAGTGTCATTCTCATTAAAATTAAATTTATGCATAGAAGGATGCATAAAAGATTTATTTTTATTTCAAAAGTGTCAAAAGTGTCATTCTTATTAAAATTGAATTTATGCATAGAAAGATGCATAAAAAATTTATTTTTATTCCAAAAGAGTTATTCTCATTAAAATTGAATTTATGCATAGAAACATACATAAAGGATTTAATTTTATTTCAAAAGTGTTATTTTTCTTAAAATTGAATTATGCATAAATAGATGCGTAAAGAATATTTATATCAAAAATTAAAATCCTCTTAAGTTCTACATTTAAATTCTGTGAAGAAGTGATGAGCATATGAGGCGAATAGATGTGAATTAGATAGATGATTGGATGGATGGGTGTGATATGAATAGAGGTGATGAGATATGAGACGAATAGATGTGATGAGATAAGATGTGAATCAGATAGATGATTGGATGGATGGGTGTGATGTGAAGAGGTGATGAGATATGAGGCGAATAGATGTGATGAGATAAGATGTGAATCAGATAGATGATTGGATGGATGGGTGTGATGTGAATAGAGGTGATGAGATGTGAGACGAATAGATGTGATGAGATAAGATGTGAATCAGATAAATGATTGGATGGATGGGTGTGATGTGAATAGAGGTGATGAGATATGAGGCAAATAGATGTGATGAGATAAGATGTGAATCAGCAGCAGATAGATGATGATTGGATGGATGGATGTGATGTGAATTAGATAGATGCGAATGAATGGATGGATGTGATGTGAATAGAGGTGATGAGGATGAGAGGTGAATAGAAGAATGGATGTGAATAAGTATGTGAAAGAATGGATGTGGATGTATGTGAGAGAATGGATATAGATGTGTATGTGATGTGATGTAAAGAGATAAGATGTGACATGAATATATGTGGATGTGAAGTGATAGTTATGAATGTATGGATAGATGCGAGTAGTCGTGCATGTGAACGATTGGATGGATGTGGATGAATGAGATGAGATGTGTATGAATGAGATATGATAAGGATAGAAGTGATGTGATATAATGGTGATGAGAATGAATGTGAAGGATATGAATGAATGTGATGTGATGGGATGTGAATCGGGATAGATGTGAACAAATGAGATGTGAGGTAAAATGAATGAGATGTGATGTGAGTGAATGTGATGTGGTCTGAATGGATGAGATGTGAGTGAATGTGATGTGGTCTGAATGCATGAGATGTGAATGAATGTGATGTGATGAGATGTGGATAATATTGGTAGATGCGAGTAGTCGTGCATGTGAATGTATGGATAGATGAGAGTAGTCATGCATGTGAATGATTGGATGGATGTGGATGAATGAGATGAGATGTGTATGTATGAGATATGATGTGGATAGAAGTGATGTGATATAATGGTGATGAGAATGAATGTGATGGATATGAATGAATGTGATGCGATGTAATGTGAATCGGAATAGATGTGAATGAATTAGATGTGAGGTAAAATGAATGAGATGTGATGTGAGTGAATGTGATGTGGTCTGAATGGATGAGATGTGAATGGATGAGATGTGAATGAATGTGATGTGATGAGATGTGGATATGGGTAGATGCGAGTGGATGAGATCTGATGATGAGGATAAATTGAGGAAAAAATGTGATGAGATGAAAATGATGTGATTGGATGAGAATAGGAGTACTTATGAAATGGTTGTGGACTTAATTAATGTGATTTGATGTGGAGCAAGGTGGAAAGACGAGAGTTCGTTATAGAAACTATATTTTTGAACTGTTTTTAAATGACTGTTTTATCTCAGGAATGCTGGAGAAGCATTTTGACCGTCTTGTGAATGAGGTCGTGGAGACCTAATCTGTTAAAGTTGCAACAGCTGACGGAGAGTCAATGGAGGACATCTCGCATAGCAAGGTGGCCTAGGTCTTGACCAGCCTCGGTTGGATTAAAATGGTGAGCTTGCGGTACGGTAGATGAGGGACCAAGGAAGCGACCTATGAATGAAGCCCTAGGTCACCTGCGAAGGATCCTAGAGGGCGCTGACCATACGGTGCTCGGGCTCTGGGTCGCCAGACGATACCCACACGTGCATCGTGGAAGATATTGGAACAAGGAGTAAGAGTTGTTTTTTGAATTCGGACATGGATCTGGTTGATTGACCTTACTGGTCCTCAATGGATGAGTTAATGGCTCTTTTATATGGATTCATTGGTTGATCTCAACGGAGATTCCATTTTTGATATGTGAATATATTGCTGGTTACTATGAGCTAGGAACTATCGAAAAGGCCCCTAAGTTGACAGGTGGTGAGCATTGCCAATGATGCCGCCATAGGTACACCGATGAAGGAATGATTGGAAATAAGGATTCAACCAAAGATTTTGAGGATTATGATCAGTGACACAATGGTTTCATTAAAAGATTATTTTTTAAAGATGGTTGATTCTGTGAAAAAGGTAATTTCATATTGGGTGTGTAAGTGGTGTGACTAGTTTTAAGTTTGCATGAATATCCAGCTAGGGGGCCTGGGAACTCTTTTCCCCGGCACAAAACCCAACCAAATTCTTAATTGGATCCCATCACTACAATGAATGGGGGGTTGGCTAACCCACGAGGCTGGTAGGCGCTGGACTGATGGATCCCTAAATTGAGACTTAATTCTGTTATGGTACGATAGATGAAGTAAATCCTAGACAAAAATTATTCTATGGAAAAGAATCAACGACTGTGCCTCTCAATGAGGAAAAAAGCATTGGTCTCTATGATCCAAGTGCAATCTTTTTCTCGATCTTACTATGGGACTTACGGGTTCGTTTAGATTAGTTCAATTAGTTAAGGCTTTTGACTACGTTAGAGAAATTTTTTTATGCTAGAGGAATCGTCCATGATTTTCGAGCAAGGGAAGTTTTTTCGGGTTTGGTTTTGGAAGAACTGATGGATTAGTCTCTTGTTCGCATATCCGTGGGTGAGGCCCCGAGTGTGGGACCCTGCCTCGCACAAGAAGTGATGGATTAGTCTCTTGTTCGCATATCCGTGGGTGAGGCCCTGAGTGTGGGACCCTGCCTCGCGCAAGAAGTGCTACTTCCGCTGCTAGCACCCCTGAATTTGTTGCATGGTGGACACATGGATCTTATAGCTGGTATCAGAGCCAATTATAAGGATCAACCGAGAAGCCAAAAATGTCAAAAATTTATGAAGAAGCACTAAAAGATTGTAATTGCGTGATAAAATTCATACAAATTGTTATTCAGACTGAAATTCATAAATTAGTAATTGGGTCTTCAGATGGAAGTACCGCAATTGCATGGAATCCTTGACTTGCTTGAGGCCTAGACATGATGGTATTTACCTTATAATTCCAAGGATCGTGACTACCCGTATATACCGAGGGTATAACTGCAGCTCTTTACTGGTAGTATATACGAGTAAATCTAAGACTTGAAATTATAAGCATAAATGCTATCCAGATGATGAATTCAAATGTGGTTGATATGATTTTTAAATTTTGGTTGAGAACTGATGAGTTGATTTGGATTCTGATTGAAAAATGATGATTCCTGAATCTTGATTGAAATGTAATAAGTTGAGCAAAACCATAATGAGGATGAATGGGACGAGTCCCTGTGATAATGTTCATAAAATAACTAGAATGACGTTAATGACTTCAGCAAATCACTATGAGATTAGTGGATTGTGCTCATGAGACAGATTGCTGCTGTTAACACTTGACCCAGTAGATCAAGTTGAGGGATGTCAAATTAGAAATCTGTATAATTAAAAATTCCCATGGAGGACTGTTCACATAGAAAGTTCGGTCTAATGGACCATTATTGTGATAAGGATTTAAATGATATGATCTGAGTGAATTGTTATCTAATGATGAGTTCTACATAAGGGATCTTTATCCCAGGATTCTCTTGGGTTCACCAGACTATTAGGAACCCCAGAATGAGTTGGATCTTAAGGAAAAGAGTTATCCTCAAATTTTGCGAGATGAGGACATCTCGCATTTTTTAAGTGGGGTAAGATGTAAGATTCCTCCCTCCAGCTTTTTAGGGGGGGAGGTGTAAGATCTTATAATTATTCCTCTCTCTGAAATAAAAAGAAAGATCCTATTTTATCCTATTTTGGCCTAGAGAGAGATAATTCAAAGTGGAGATATTTTTAAACATAAAAATCCTCCTAGTGTCTAAAATGATTTCCCCTGAAACATAAATTCAAGAAGAACTTTCCAATGTGCAATTGGAATTAATTGAAAATAGGTAAAAAGGACCTTATCCTGAGGGTCCAAATTTTTTAAAAATTTGGGATTAAGGTTCCTATGGACCAATAAGATTAATCCAAATGTAGGGAGGAGATAAATTGAAGAATAAAAGAAAATCTCCCAAAAATGAGTAAATACTCACATAAGATGAAGAGTTGACTAAGGACAAGGTTTATTAGTTAAAAAAGAAGAGATATTTAGAGGAAATGATGCCTCTTTGACACCTCAGTGTGGGAAATTTTCCTCATGAAGGAGGCACCTATTTCACATGTGTGGATGAGTTTTAAACTCACAAATAATGAGATATTTTTATCTCTCCTCTCTCCTGTTTCAACTAGATCCAAAAGTAAGCTAAACTGACCTAAAAATGGTCAAAAAGTGACCAAACTGATCTGGAAAATTCTAGAATCAGTTTGTTTGGTTAGAGGCTCACTTTTTCCTATAAATAAAAGCCTCCCCCTTTGTAAAAGCTTAATGGTGTTTATGCACTATTACTTTGCTTCTATCTTGAGCCATTTAACATTGAATTTCTTGATAATTCAATTGTTTTTTGGCCTAATCCTCTCCAAGTGAATTTGGTGGCCACTCTTGCTGCAAACAAGAGTAGAACCCTCAATCCCTCAAGCCAAAGGAAAGCTTACAAGCTCTATGTAAGCTTAATTCTTACTTATTTTGTGAATAATTAAATTTATGGTTTTCTCAAATTTTATGCCTTGTAAATGTTGAATTAAAATCTGATGCTATGCCTTGATAGAAAGGCCACCCCCTTATCTTCTTTACAATTCAGCCCTTCTCAATCCTAGAGAGTTTCATTAAAAGATTGATTAAACTCTTTTCATTGTTTACTCTCTTGATTTTTGAAAAATGGAGTAGATTAGAGATATTAGAATTCAAATGGGATTATATCAAGTCATAAATTGAATGATAAAATTGAGAAATGGTCAGCCATACAAAGGAGGTTATGGTAAAATTTTCCTAAATTTTGTGGAACTAAAGTTTATCATCAGGTTATTCTAAAAGGGTAATTCCCTTGGTTTGTGCATTCTAAAAGAATTTTTATATATCAAAAGTCCTATTCTCATTAAAATTGAATTTATGCATAGAAGGATGCATAAAAGCTTTATTTTTATTTCAAAAGTGTCATTCTCACTAAAATTGAATTTATGCATATGGAAGGATGCATTAAAGATTTATTTTTATTTTAAAAGTGTCATTCTTATTAAAATTGAATTTATGCATAGAAAGATGCATAAAAGATTTATTTTTTTTCAAACGAGTTATTCTCATTAAAATTAAATTTATGCATAGAAAGATGCATAAAGGATTTAATTTTATTTCAAAAGTGTTATTTTCCTTAAAATTGAATTATGCATAAATAGATGCGTAAAGAATCTTTATATCAAAAATTAGAATCCTCTTAAATTCTATGTTTAAATTCTCTGAATAGAAGTGATGAGAATATGAGGCGAATAGATGTGATCAGATAAGATGCGAATCAGATAGATGATTGGATGGATGGGTGTGATGTGAATAGAGGTGATAAGATATGAGGCGAATAGATGTGATGAGATAAGATGTGAATCAGATAGATGATTAGATGGATGGGTGTGATAAGAATAGAGGTGATGAGATATGAGGCGAATAGATGTGATGAGATAAGATGTGAATCAGATAGATGATTGGATGGATGGGTGTGATGTGAATAGAGGTGATGAGATATGAGGCGAATAGATGTGATGAGATATGATGTGAATTAGCTAGATGATTGGATGGATGGGTGTGATGTGAATAGAGGTGATGAGATATGAGGCGAATAGATGTGATGAGATAACATGTGATGAGATAAGATGTGAATCAGATAGATGATTGGATGGATGGGTGTGATGTGAATAGAGGTGATGAGATGTGAGGCGAATAGATGTGAATCAGATAGATGATTGAATGGATGGGTGTGATGTGAATAGAGGTGATGAGATATGAGGCGAATAGATGTGAATCAGATAGATGATGATTGGATGGATGGATGTGATGTGAATTAGATAGATGCGAATGAATGAATGGATGTGATGTGAATAGAGGCGATGAGAATGAGAGGTGAATAGATGTGAATTAATGAATGAATGTGATGTGATGTGAATAGAGGTGATGAGAATGAGAGGTGAATAGATGTGATGAGATGTGATGTGAATTAGATAGATGAGAAGAATGGATGGATGAATGTGATGTGAATAGATGTGATGAGATAAGACGTGAATCATATAGATGATGAATGAATAGATGAGATGTGATGTCATGTAAATCAGAATGTAAATGAATGATATGGGATGTGAGTGAATGTATGTGGTGATGATAATGAATATGACTGTGTATGTGAGGAAAGGATGTGAAAGAATGGATAAGGATGTGTATGAGAAGAATGGATGTGAATGAGTATGTGAAAGAATGGATAAAGATGTGTATGAGAAGAATGGATGTGAATAAGTATGTGAAAGAATGGATGCGGATGTATGTGAAAGAATGGATATAGATGTGTATGTGAAAGAATGTGATGTGATGTAAAGAGATGAGATGTGACATGAATATATGTGGATGTGAAGTGATAGATATGAATGTATGGATAGATGAGAGTAGTTGTGCATGTGAATGTATGGATAGATGAGAGTAGTCGTGCATGTGAATGATTGGATGGATGTGGATGAATGAGATGAGATATGATGTGGATAGAAGTGATGTGAATGAATGTGATGGATATGAATGAATGTGATGTGATGTAATGTGAATCGGAATAGATGTGAGGTAAAATGAATGAGATGTGATGTGAGTGAATGTGATGTGGTCTGAATGGATGAGATGTGAGTGAATGTGATGTGGTCTGAATGGATGAGATGTGAATGAATGTGATGTGATGAGATGTGGATATGGGTAGATGCGAGTGGATGAGATCTGATGAGGATAAATTGAGGAAAAATGTGATGAGATGAAAATGATGTGATTGGGTGAGAATAGGAATACTTATATGAGATGAAAATGATGTGATTGGATGAGAATAGGATTACTTATGAAATGGTTGTGGAATTAATTAATGTGATTTGATGTGGAGCAATGTGGAAAGACGAGAGTTCATTATAGAAACTGTATTTTTGAACTGTTTTTAAATGATTGTTTTATGTCAAGAATGCTGGAGAAGCATTTTGACCGTCTTGTGAATGAGGTCGTGGTGGAGACCTAATCTGTTAAAGTTGCAATATCTGACGGAGAGTCAATGGAGGACGTCTCGCATAGCAAGGTCGGCCGAAGCCTCGGTTTGATTAAAATGGTGAGCTTCCGGTACGGTGGATGAGGGACCAAGGAAGCGGCCTATGAGTGAAGCGCTAGGTCACCTGCGAAGGATCTTAGAGAGTGCTGACCATACGGTGCTCGGGCTCTGGGTTGCCGCCGATGATACTACCCACATGTGCATTGTGGAAGATATTGGAATAAGGAGTAAGAGTTGTTTTCTGAATTTGGGCATGGATTTGGTTGATTGACCTTGCTAGTCCTCAACGGATGAGTCCATGGCTCTTTTATATGGATTCATTGGTTGATCTTGCTGATCTTCAACGGAGATTCCATTTTTGATATGTGAATATATTGCCAGTAACTATGAGCTAGGAACTATTGAAAAGGCCCCTGATGAGTGGACAAGTGGTGAGCGTTCTGGTTGCCAATGATGCCATAGGTACACCGATGAAGGAATGATTGGAAATAAGAATTAAACCGGAGATTTTGAGGAAATGATGCATTTTTGACACCTCATTGTGGGGAATTCCCCTCATGAAGGAGGCAATGTGGAAAGACGAGAGTTCGTTATAGAAACTAAATGTGTGAACTATTTTTAAATGACTGTTTTATGTCAAGAATGCTGGCGAAGCATTTTGACCGTCTTGTGAATGAGGCCGTGGAGACCTAATCTATTAAAGTTGCAACAGTTGACGTAGAGTCAATGGAGGACGTCTCGCGTAGCAAGGTCTGGCCGAGGTCTTGACTAGACTCGGTTGGATTAAAATGGTGAGCTTCTGGTACGGTGGATGAGGGACCAAGGAAGCAGCCTATGAGTGAAGTGCTAGGTCACCTAAGAAGGATCCTAGAGGGTGCTAACCATACGGTGCTCGGGCTCTGGGTTGCCGATGATACCCACACGTGCATCGTGGAAGATAGTGGAACAAGGAGTAAGAGTTGTTTTCTGAATTCGGGCATGGATCTAGTTGATTGACCTTACTGGTCCTCAACGGACGAGTCCATGGCTCTTTTATATGGATTCGTTGGTTGATCTTGCTGATCTTCAACTGTTGATCTTCAACGGAGATTCCATTTTTGATGTGTGAATATATTGCCGGTTACTTATGAGCTAGGAACTATCGAAAAGGCCCCTAAGTGGACAGGTGGTGAGCGTTCTAGTTGCCAACGATGCCATAGGTACACCGATGAAGGAATGATTGGAAATAAGGATTCAACCAGAGATTTTGATGATTATGATCAGTGACACAATGGTTTCATTAAAAGATTATTTTTTAAAGATAGTTGATTATGTGAAAAAGGCAATTTTATATTGGGTGTGTAAGTGGTGTGACTAGTTTTAAGTTTGCATGAATATCTGGCTAGGGGGCCTAGGAACTCTTTTCCCTGGTACCCAGGACAAAACCTAACCAAATTTTTAATTGGATCCCATCACTACAGTGGTTGGGCGGTTAGATAACCCACGGGGCTAGTAGGCTGGACTGATGGATCCCTAAATTGAGACTCAATTCTGTTATGGTACAATAGATGAAGTAAATCTCGGACAAAAATTGTTCTATGGAAAAGAATCAACGGCTGTGCCTCTTAATGAGGAAAAAAGCATTGGTCTCTATGATCCAAGTGCAACCTTTTTCTTGATTTGACTATGGGACTTAAGGGTTCATTTAGATTAGTTCAGTTAGTTAAGGCTTTTGACTACGTTAGAGAAAAATTTTTATCCTGGAGGAATCGCCCGTGCTTTCCGCTCAAGGGAAGTTTTTCTGGGTTCGATTTTGGAAGAACCTATGGATTAGTCTCTTGTTCGGATATCCGTGGTGGGCAAGGCCACGAGTGTGGGACCTTGCCCCACGCAAGAAGTGCTACTTCTGCTGCTAGCACCCGTGAATTCGTTGCGCGGTGGAGACATGGATCTTCTAGCTGGTATCAGAGCGAATTGACTAATAAGGATCAGCCGAGAAGCCAAAAATGTCAAAAATTCATGAAGAAGCAGTAAAAAATTATAATTGCATGATAAAATTCATACAAATTGTTATTCAGACTGAAATTCATAAATTAGTAATTGGGTCTTCAGATGGAAGTACCGCAATTGCATGGAATCCCTAACTTGCTTGAGGCCTAGACATGATGGTATTTACTTTATAATTCCAAGGATTGTGACTACCCGTATATACCGAGGGTATAACTGCAGCTCTTTACTGGTAGTATATACGAGTAAATCTAAGACTTGAAATTATAAGCATAAATGCTATCCAGATGATGAATTCGAATGTGGTTGATATCATTTTTAAATTCTGGTTGAGAACTGATGAGTTGATTTGGATTCTGATTGAAATTATAAGCATAAATCTATCCAGATGATGAATTCGAATGTGGTTGATATCATTTTTAAATTCTGGTTGAGAACTGATGAGTTGATTTGGATTCTGATTGAAAAATGATGATTCTTGAAAAATGATGATTCCTGAATTTTGATTGAAATGTAATTAGCTGAGCAAAACCATAATGAGGATGAATGGGACAAGTCCTTGTGATGATGTTCATAAAACAACTGGAATGACGTTAATGACTTCAGCAAATCACTATGAGATTAGTGGATTGTGCTAACAGATTGCTGCTGTTAGCACTTGACCCAGTAAATCAAGTTAAGGGATGTCAAATTAGAAATCTGTATAATTAAAAATTCCCATGGAGGACTGTTCAGATAGAAAGTTCGGTCTAATGGACCATTATTGTGATAAGGATTTGAATGATATGATCTGAGTGAATTGTTATCTAATGATGAGTTCTATATAAGGGATCTTTATCCTAGGATTCTGTTGGGCTCACCAGACTATAAGGAACCCCAGAATCAATTGGATCTTAAGGAAAAGAGTTATCCTCAAATTTTGCGAGATGAGGACATCTTGCATTTTTTAAGTGGGGTAGGATGTAAGTGGGGTAGGATGTAAGATTTCTCCCTCCAGCTTTTGAGATATGCAGGTGTAAGAACCTCCCCTTCTGATCTTATAATTATTTCCCTCTCTGAAATAAAAGAAAGATCTTGTTTTACCCTGTTTTGGTCTAGAGAGAGAAAATATCTAGAGAGAGATAGTTCAAAATTGAGATATTTTTGGACATAAAAATCCTCCTAGTGTCTAAAATGATTTCCCTTGAAACAGAAATTCAAAAAGAACTTTCCAATGTGCAATTGGAATTAATTAAAAATAGGTAAAAAGGACCTTATCTTGAGGGTCTAATTTTTTTTTAAAATTTTGGATTAAGGTTCCTTTGGACCAATAAGATTAATCAAAATGTAGGGAGGAGATGAATTGAAGAATAAAAGAAAATCCCCCTAAAAATGAGTAAATACTCACATAAGATGAAGAGTTGACAAAGGACAAGGTTTATTAGTTAAAAAAGAAGAGATATTTAGAGGAAATGATGCATTTTTGACACCTTAGTGTGGGGAATTCCCCTCATGAAGGAGGCACCTATTTCACATGTGTGGATGAGTTTTAAACTCACAAATAATGAGATATTTTCATCTCTCCTCTCTCCTGTTTCAACTAGATCCAAAAAGTAAGCTAAACTGACCTAAAAATGGTCAAAAAGTGACCAAACTGATCTGGAAAATTCTAGAATCAGTTTGCTTGGTTAGAGGCTCACTTTTTCCTATAAATAGAAGCCTCCCCCTTTGTAAAAGCTTAATGGTGTTTATGCACTATTACTCTATTTCTGTCCTGAGCCATTTAACATTGAATTTCTTGATAATTCAATTATTTTTTGGCCTAATCCTCTCCAAGTGAATTTGGTGGCCACTCTTGCTGTCTGCAAACAAGAGTAGAACCCTCAATCCTCAAGCCAAAGGAAAGATTACAAGCTCTATGTAAGATTAACTCTTACTTATTGTGAAATTTTAAAGTTATGGTTTTCTCAAATTTTATGTCTTGTAAATGTTGAATTAAAATCTGATGCTATGCCTTGATGGAAAGGCCACCCCCTTCTCTTCTTTACAATTCACCCCTTCTCAATTCTAGAAAGTTTAATTAAAAGATTGGTTAAACTCTGTGGAAAGTTTGAAGCACTTCCCGAGGTTTGGAACCTTTTAAAGATTCATGGTGCAGGCTTTGGCGGGACCTTAACAACAAATTCTTTGGCAATGTCCTTTGCCATTCTGACAGCTTCTGCCATTGAGCCTGGTTTGGCATTTTTCACTAAAGTGTCCAATGGCTCATTCATCCCTCGAATAAATTTGGCCATTAGCTGCTCTTCATCCAAAAGTGGAGAATATTTGAGAAGGGCAAATGCCTGATGGTATTCTTCAATTGTCCGGCTTTCCTGCTTCAATTCCAAGAACTCATTCATTTTAGTTTCCAGGAAGCCCGGAGGACAGAACTTCTTTTTGAGGTAAACTTTAAGATCTGACCAGGTCTGGGTATTTCGGTCGAGACGGTTTGTCTTGCAATGGTTCCTCCATGCGACCCTGGCCTTTTCCATAATTTTCAATCTGGCGAGAGCCATCTTGCTCCTCTCGTTTTAAAACCGGTTACATCAAAATACTCTTCCATTGCCTCAATCCATTTTTCCACTACAGTGTTCCCCTTCGCCCTTGAAGGGACTAGGTTGGGATCGATGCAGGGCTTTACAAATGTCCAGATCTAACTCTTCATCATCGGTAAGAGGATCCGGCTGCCTACCCCACAGGCCACGCGCCTCATGATTATGACAAAACGAGATTTTTGTCAACTTAACTTTGTCATCAGATTTATGACTATTTAATTTTTGAGATTTATTTCTTAAATAATAATTATTCTATCATAATTCTTAAAAACAAGATTCACTCTAATAATTTTATTAACCAATATTCACAACCACGAAAACAATTTGGAATCTTTTGCAAAACATCATTTATTATCAAAATTTTTTGATATATACATAAAGCGTCTCGGCTCCAAAAGTCACTGCCTCAATCGCGTATGCATAAAAAGGTGATATTGCCATGGAGACATGCTATGATATACACGATTCATCACTGATAATGGTGTTGTAATTCTACTCCTAGGAATAAGCGGCTAAGAAGTCTAAAAATACGGCAAGAATTCCTAAATTTTCGGAGTGAATGATTATAGAGTTGAACATAATGAATAACTCCTAGTCTTATCAAGATCATGGCTCGTGAGATATTCTGTCTGAGTCTTTGTCCCCCCTGATTGGTATTGACATTAATACTTTTCCCTCCAGAGAAGCACATATGCTGACGTCCCTCTACTGGATCAAGAAAGTATAGATCCTCAAAGTGAAACGAGCGAGTCTCACTCTACTTTCTCGGGTTAAAGCGGGGTTGATGAGATTTTTGAAGGCACAGGCGATCATATCCTGACTCTGGGAAAGTCCAGGAATGCTGGACAGATTTGGGGTATCCATCTAAAAATCCAGTTCAATTTACGAGTTTTTCAATTTATGAATTCATTTCAAATATAATCTTAGCACAACAAGTGAAAACATTATTTTCGAGATTTTCTTTAAAATTTTAGGCAATTTTTGTTGTTGTTTCATAAGTTTACAACAGCGCTCTGATACCAGCTGTGAGACCGCTCAGCCCCCTCTACACACCGGATTCTCGGTTGCTAGCAGCAGTGGAAGTAGCTTCCTCTTACGCGGGGTAGGGTTTCCCACTCGGGGCCTCGCGCTCGAATGTCCAGACACGAGACTAAACTAGTGGTCATTTCAAAACTGAAAACGAGAAAATTTCCCTTGCTCGAAAAAATGGGGATGATTCCACCTTTTTTATTTTCTTAACGAATTTTCTAACGGGGTCAAAAGGCTAAACTATCCTTCACCTGATTAAACCAGATAGAAGGAAAACTATTATAGACTTAACTTGAAAAAATCAACGCTTTTCTCCTAACCGAAATCAGGCATAGCCGTTGATCTAATCATTTAAGCAAGTCTTCAGGTTTTTTTTTTTTACTACTCGAGTTCTAAGCGTATTCTTATATTTTCAATTTCATTATTAAAACTCCACTTATTCTAGCCTATGGGTTAGCCACCACCCAACTCCATCCGGCCCATGGGTTAGCCACTACCACCCAACCACTGGAATTGATAGAACCAGACAATTACTCACCCACCCATAATTGAATGCCTTTCTTAACTTTTGCTTTCGAATACAAATACGCACACACTCATCTTTAAAACTTTAACTTATAAAACAATCCATTGACAAATAGTTATTGGTTACAGATGTCATAACTCGAAATTTCCATCCAATCCCTTGTTTCCCAAAAAAAACAGTATCACTCTGGACTCTTCGTTGAGACTAGCTCATCAGCAACATGAGATCCAATAACAGATTACAATAATCACTTGTCCATCAAACATATCTTCCATGACATACGCATGGGTATCCTACACACCGCGAGTCCATGCATCGCCTGGTCAGAACCCTCTAGGATCCTCCTTAGGTGTCCTGGCACTTCACTCAGGGACCGTTTCGTCGGCCCTCGTCCATCGTACCAGAAGCACACCATTTTAACCGTACCAAGGCTGGTCAAGACCTTGGCAGGCTTTGCCGCGTGAGCTATCCTTTAAACACTCCCCGCCAGCTGTTGCACAACCGAACTTCCCTTAGAAAAACACATACCAAATGCTCCCTCCAGCATTCTGGCGTAAGATAGTCCTTTAAGAAAATAGGGTTTCTATGCAAGTTTTTAGTTTGATTTTCATTTGAATACAAGGAGTATTTCTTGAATCAGTATCCCTAAAACTTCTTGATCGTAATTCTGAATTCCATAAGAGAATTCCTCAAATTCTGTAACCTTGATCCATAGATCAATTCAAAGGGTCTCAAACTTAGATTCAGATTTGGCGGGAGATTTGAGTGTATTTTTCTAAACTGGTCACATCTTCTTTCCTTGAAATTGACGAAGGAGTTTGGTCTTCGTCATAGTCTGATTTAAGGTTCGAGTCTGATAAGATTTTTTCTGAACTATCTTTCTCAAAAAGGATTGATAATTCAGTTACTAATTTACTGAGTTTCATTCTTTGGATATTCACTTAACTGATTTCTAAATTAGTAACAAATTCCAATGAGGAATAAATTAATCATTTATTTGAATATTTTGATCTCGATAGATTTTTTGAATTTTCTTCTTTTTTCAATCCCCGTGAGAGTATAAACGATAGAAATTTATCTCTTAGAGTAATTACTTATTCATTTATCAAGTACTCATAGAAATTAAACATAGAATTAAAGAGAAATCTAATTTTGATATAAAAATTCTTTATGCATCTATTTATGCATAAAAATCAACTTCAATGGGAATAACACTTTTATATAAAAGAAAATCCTTTTATGCATCTATTCATGCATAAAATCAATTTTAATAGGAATAACACTTTTGTAATAAAAACTTACTTTATGCATCTTTCTATGCATAAAATTTAAATTTAATGAAAATAACACTTTTATAATTAAAAAATTTCATTATGCATCTTTTTATGCATAGAAATTAAATTCAATGAAAATAACACTTTTATAATTAAAAAAATTCCATTATGCATCTTTCTATGCATAGAAATTAAATTCAATGAAAATAACACTTTTATAATAAAAAATTTCCATTACTCATCTTTCTATGCATAGAAATCAATTTTAATAACTAATATCAGTGATATCCATGCATATTCATAGGTGAATATGTACATGGAATAAATTAGAATATTTCTTTTATAATGCACAAACGGTGCGAATTACTCTTTTGGAATAACATAAAAACAAACTTTCTTTTCCACAAAATTCTAGAAAATTTTGCCATAACCGCCTTTCTATGGATGACCATTTCTCATTTTTATCATTCTAATTTCAACTTAAATTAACCCAATCTAGATGTATAGGACTCTAATCTACTCAATTTTCAGAAATCAAGAGAGTAAACAATAAGAAAAGTTTAATTAACCATTTAACTAATCTTTCTAGGATTAAGAAAGGCTGGAATGTAAAGAAGAGAAGGGTGTGGCCTTTTCATCAAGGCATAGCATTAGAATTTACTTCAATCAATTATAAAACAAGAAAATCAAGAAAACCATAGATTTAAAATTAAAAAGTAAGAAAATTTAGTTTACACATGGAGTTGTAAGCTTTCCTTTGGCTCGAGGGATTGAGGGTTCTACTCTTGTTTGAAGCAAGAGTGGCCACCAATTACTTTGGAGAGGATTAAGCCAAAAACAATTGAATTATCAAGAAATTCAATGTAAATGACTCAAGGGGGTAGGAGTAGAGTAATAGTGCATAAACACCATTCAAAGAAAGAGGCTTCTATTTATAGGAAAAAGTGAGCCTCAAACCAAGCAAACTGATTCTAGAATTTTCCAGATCAGTTTGGTCAATTTTTGACCATTTTTGGGTCAGTTCAGCTTACTTTTTGGATCAGCTCAGCTTACTTTTTGGGTCAGTTCAGCTTACTTTTTGGAACTAGACTTGAAATAGGAGAGAGGAGAGATGAAATATCTCATTCAATTGATTTAAAATTGGGGGGTAATGATGAGAAAAAAGGTGCCTCCTTCATGAGGGGAGATCCCCACTATGAGGTGTCAAAATTCAGTTTTTTAAATGTTTTCTTTGATCCTTAGTCCACTCTTCATCTTATGTGAGTATTTACTCATTTTTGGGGGGTTTTTCTTTTATTCGTCAACTTAGCTCCTCACTACATTTGGATTAATCTTATTGGTCCCTCAAAACCTTAATCCAAAATTTTCAAAAAATCTGGACCCTTAGGCTAAGGTCTTTTGTACAGATTATAATTTATTAATGCACCTTAGAAATTTCTTTTTTAAACTTCTATTTTAGGAAAATTTTTTGTAATAAGAAAGAATATTTTTCCATCTAAAGATATCTAAAAATTGAATTACCTCTCTCGTAAATATTTTTTCTCTCTAGGCCAAAACAGGTAGAAATAAGATCTTTTATTATTCTGAAAAGGGGATTGATTACAGGGGAAGATACTAAACATCTTGAGGGGCTTGGGAGGAATCTTATATTCTCTCCCACTTGAAAAACGTGAGATGTCCTCATCTTGCAAACTCAGGGTAATCCCGCATCAGTTTGGCTTCTTTCTCCCAGGTGGCATCTTCAAAAGGATAGAACTTCCATTTGACTAATAATTCTCTCATAATTCTGTTCCTGAGAACCTTCTCTCGAACATCAAGGATTTCTTCAGGTTGGAGTTCCATCTGCCCTTGGGTTGAAGAAGTTAAGAGTTCATCTCATTAAGCACATGATTCGGGCTCGGTACATATTTCTTAAGTAGGCTGACATGAAATACATTATGTACTTTGAGATGACGAGGCAGAAGAAGTTCATAGGCTAAGTCACCTACTTTCTTTGTAATCAGATATGGCCCACAGTATCTGGGGGATAACTTCTTGTACTTCCCAAAAGATAGAGAACTTCTTTTGAGGCATACTCGAATGAAGACCATATCTGCTTCTTCGAATTTTCTGTCTGACCTCTTCTTATTTGCATACTGCTTCTGTCTATCCTGGGCAGCTTTTATGTCTTTACAGATTGACTGCATCTGCTGCTCCATGTCGTCAAGCATCTGTCTGGACATCTCGACCCTAATATGGTGTTAGGCAGCCTTACAGAGCTTTGAAAGGGCTCATCATCCTGATACTTCGGTGATAAGAGGCATTGTAGGCGAACTCGACTAGGTGCAAATAGCTTAGCCACTTCTTGGGTTCCCTGCCACACAGCATGACCAAAGTATATCTTCGATTACTTGGTTCACTCTTTCTGTTTGACCACCATCGGTCTCAGGGTGGTAAGTTGTGCTGAAATCCAAGAAAGTTCCTACTGCTTCGAAGAATGCAGTCCATAATCTTGACGTGAATTTGGGATCTCGATCACTTACTATTCTCCTGGTGGGTAGGCCATTCAATCTGAAGATTTCCTTGAAGAACACTCTGACCACATCCACTGCAGTGTAGGTTTCTTTTATTGGAATCAGAAGGGCAACTTTGGTTAGTCTATCAACTACCACGAAGATGGAGTTGTAACCTGATTGCACTGAAGGTAGTCCAGTAATTTGACTTTCTGACATATCAGGCATTGACGTACATGGTTAAGTACATCCTTTTTTTGTCCACGCCAAAAGAAGCTATCATGGGCTTCCTTCAGAATTTGACCCTTAGTTCCCTCATCATTTTGGGAATGCATAGCCTGCTATTGTAATACAAAATTCCTTTATCCAGGCTGTACCCTTGAACTCAATTCAACTCCTGAGGGGTTTTTCTTTCCTGCATAAGCAAGTTAGCAATAGGGCCAAAGAATCTATCATGCATGATATTCTCTCTTGCTTCATTAATCAATGGATTTGACACCACTGTGATTGCAAGCAAGGAGGCTTTTCTGCTGAGGGCATTTGCTACCACATTTTCTTTGTCTGGAGGTACTTGATTTCAAAATCAAATTCTTGCAGGGTTTGCATCTACCTTCTTTGGCGCATGTTGAGATCCTTCTCCGTGAAGATCCACTTTAAGCTCTGATGATCTGTCATCAAAGTGAATCTTTGACCCAGTAGGTAATGTCTCCACACAACTTTAGGGCATAGACTACTGAAAGTAGCTCTAGGTCATGGGACAGCATAATTAATCTCATGCGTTCTGAGTTTTCAGGATTCATAGGCCACTGCATGACCTTCCTGCATGAGCCAGAGCAAAACCACTGGTATCAGTTACTACCTTAAAGGGTAGAGAGAAATCTAGCAACTTCAGAATGGAATTGGTTACCAAGGCGGTCTTCAGCTTATGAAAAGCGCTCTGACATGTGGCAGCAGACCATTGAAACGGGGTATTCTTCTTGAGAAGATTAGTCAGGGGGAAAGCTATGAGAGCATACTTAAGTATAAAAATTCTATACTAACTAGTTAATCCCAACAATCCCCTGACTTCTTTCACTGTCTTTGGTTCAGGCCAATCTATCACTGCTTGGACCTTTTGCGAAATCTGGATAAATTCTGTCTTTGGATACCAGAAAGCCCAAGTATTCAACATGGTCGACAGAGAAAGTGCATTTGCTCTTTTTTTGCAAAGAGTTGGTGCTTCCTTAGAATCTCAAGACCTTTACGAACGTGAGCTTCATGGTCAGCTGCATTCCTCGAGTAAATCAGAATATCATCAAAGAAAACAAGAACAAAATCATCCAAGTATTCTCTGAGAATATCTTGCATTAGGCGATTGAATGTAACTAGGGCATTTGTCAATCCAAACGGCATGACTATAAATTCATAGTGCCCATAGCGAGTATTGATGGCTGTCTTCAGGATATCTTGCTCATTAATCTTGATCTAGTATTACTCTTATTTGAGATCTATCTTTGTGAAGATCTAGGCTCCACTTGGCCTGTCCAGAAGCGCATCAATTCTGGGGATAAGATACTTATTTTTTTAACTGTCAGCTGATTGAGACCTCTGTAATCCACACATAGTCTTAACGTTCCATCCTTATTTTTCTGAAAGAGAACTGGTGCTCCCCAAGGTGAAACACTGGGTCTTACAAACAGCTGCCTAAGCTGTTCCTTGAGTTCAATGGCTTCAGGGACTGGCATTTTGTACGTGCGTTGGGCTATTGGGGCTGAGCTCCAGGGGTCAATTCTATCACATGATCTACTTCCCGAATCGGAGGCATCTCAGTTAGCTCTATTGGGAATAAATCATCATACTCACTTAACCATTCTGGTTCTTTAGCCTTTAACTTTGTGTCTACCGGATTCATTTTGACAACATAAATGAGCTGCTTCTTTCTAAGTCCTTTCGGTAACTTAGAAGCTTTTACTAATTACAGATCTGGGGATCCTTAAATTTCGGTTCCTTGAACTTTGTTCCCGTGAAAGTCACGGAAGGAAATGGTTCCATTGTGACAGTGAATGTTAGCTTGATTTTTGTGGAGCCAATCCATTCCAAGGATTCCGTAAAAAACTCCCAAAGGTAGGACTCTAAACAGTCAGTTACATTCCCATCTAGATTAAACTGAATACAATCAGTCTCATGGTGAGTGAAAAGAATCCATTCCAAGGATTCCGTAAAAAACTCCCAAAGGTAGGACTCTAAACAGTCAGTTACATTCCCGTCTAGATTAAACTGAATACAATCAGTCTCATGGTGAGTGAAAAGAATCTTCCCACCACTGGGGCCAATTCAACTTGCATAGGTTTCCCTGATTTATGTTCTAAGACTAGCTTATGCAAGCATCCTGAATCAATCAGAAACTTAAATGGCTTTACCCTTATACTTAGCTAGAGTATGGATGACATAGAATTGACGATTTGGGCCTTGGTTCTCAATTGCGGCATAAATCTAACCCCTTTCCTCTTCTACTACTTCTGCTATTGTAACTGCTCTAGCTGCAAACAGACTAGGGTAGAACTCTTTCTCTTTGGTTACCCCAGTTCTAGGAGGCAGTTCTGAGATTACTCTGAAAACAGAGGCAAATGGCTGAGCTGGAGTCCTCTTGGGATTGCCCTGATTTTGATTTGACGGACCCTGATTTGTTGACTGATACAAAGGGGCTTGTCTCTGCACTCTAGGTCCTTGACTTCCCTGTTCTCTTGACATGGCAGGAGTCGGGCAGTCTTTAAGCTAATGTGACCAAAACCCTGACACCCAAAACACCTGTTCTCACTTCTAAGCTCATCCCTCTGAATCCTTGAAAAAGGTGGGGCTCCGGAGAAAGTGTTCTGAGAGGAAAGGATCTTCCTTCACTTCTGAATCTCCCAGCGTCTTGATTCTGATTAGGGCCTTGCTGCCTCTTTGGGGGTGGAAAGTTTGAAGCACTTCCCGAGGTTTGGAACCTTTTAAAGATTGAATGAGGGTGCAGGCTTTGGCGGGACCTTAACAACAAATGCTTTGGCAAAGTCCTTTGCCATTCTGACAACTTCTGCCATTGAGTCTGGTTTGGCATTTTTCACTAAAGTGTCCAATGGCTCGTTCATCCCTCGAATGAATCTGGCCATCAGCTGCTCTTCATCCAAAAGTGGAGAATATTTGAGGAGAAGGGCAAATGCCTGATGGTATTCTTTAATTGTCTGGCTATCCTGCTTCAATTCCAAGAACTCATTCATTTTAGTTTCCAGGAAGACCGGAGGACAGAACCTCTTTTTGAGGTAAGCTTTAAGATCTGACCAGGTTTGGGTATTTCGGTCGAGACAGTTTGTCTCACAATGGCTCCTCCATGCAACCCTGGCCGTTTTCACAATTTTCAATCTAGCGAGAGCCATCTTGCTTCTCTTGTTATAACCGGTTACATCAAAATACTCTTCCATTGTGCCTCAATCCATTTTTCCACTACTTCACCTAAATGTTCCCTTTCGCCCTTAAAGGGACCCGGTTGGGATCAGTGCAGGGCTTTACGAACGTCCAAATCTAACTCTTCATCATCATCGGTAAGAGGATTTGGTTGCATACCATGGGCCACGTACCTCATGATTCTGACAAAACGATATTTTTGTCAACTTAACTTTGTCATCAGATTTATGACTATTTAATTTTTGAGATTTATTTCTTAAATAATAATTATTCCATCATAATTCTTAAAAACAAGATTCACTTTGATAATTTTATTAACCAATATTCACAACCACAAAAATAATTTGGAATCTTTTGCAAAACATCATTTATTATCAAAAGTTTTTTATATATACATAGAGCATCTCGGCTCCAAAAGTCACTGCCTCAATCGCGTACGCATAAAAAGGTGATACTGCCATGGAGACATGCTATGATATACACGATTCATCACTGGTAATGGTGCTGTAATTCTACTCCTAGGAAAAAAGCGGCTAAGAAGTCTAAAAATACGACAAGAATTCATAAAATTTTGGGGTGAATGATTATAGAGTTGGACATAATGAATAACTCCTAGTCTTATCAAGATCATGGCTAGCGAGATATTTTGTCTGAGTCTCTGTCGTTGACTGGTATTGACATTAATACTTTGCCCTCTAGACAACCACATATGCTGATGTCGCTCTACTGGATCAGGAAAGTATAGATCCTCAAAGTGACGAGCGAGTCTCACTCTACTTTCTCGGGTTGTAGCAGGGTTGATGAGATTTTCGAAGGCAAAGGCGATCATATCCTGACTCTGGGAAAGTCCAGGAATGCTAGACAGATTTGGGGTATCCATCTAAAAATCCAGTTCAATTTATGAGTTTTTCAATTTATGAATTCATTTCAAACATAATCTTAGCACAACAAGTGAAAACATTATTTCCCAGATTTTCTTTAAAATTTTAGGCGATTTCTGCTACTGTTTCATAAGTTTACAATAGCACTCTGATACCAATTCTGAGACCCCTCAGCCCCCTCCACACACCGGATTCCCGGTTGCTAGCAACAGTGGAAGTAGCTTCCTCTTGCGCGGGAATTGGTTTCCCACTTGGGGCCTCGCCCTCGAATGTCCGGACACGAGACTAAACTGGTGGTCATTCTGAAACCGAAATCAGGAAAATTTTCCTTGCTAAAAAAACGGGGATGATTCCACCTTTTTTATTTTCTTAATGAGTTTTCTAACGAGGTTAAGAGGCTAAACTATCCTTCACCCGATTAAACCAGATAGAAGGAAAACTATTACAGACTTAACTTGAAGAAATCAACGCTTTTTTCCTAACCGAAATCAAGCACAGCCGTTGATCTAATCATTTTAGAAAGTCTTCAGGTTTTTTTTTAACGACTCGAGTTCTAAGCGTATTCCTATATTTTCAATTTCATTATTAAAACTCCACTGATTCCAGCCTAACCCCATCTGGCCCATGGGTTAGCCACCACCCAACCACTGGAATCGGTAGAACTAGACAAATACTCACCCACCCATAATTGAATACCTTTCTTAAAGTTTGCTTTCGAATACAAATACGCACACACTCCTCTTTAAAACTTTAACAAATAAAAAAAACCATGACAAACAATTATTGGTTACAGATGTCATAACTCAAAATTTCCATCCAGTCCCTTGTTTCCCAAAAAAAAAATAGTATCACTCTGGACTCTCCATTGAGACTAGCCCGTCAGCAAAACGAGATCCAGTAAATAGATTACAATAATCATTTGTCCATCAAACATATCTTCCACGACATATGCATGGGTGTCCTAGGCACCGCGAGCCTGTGCATCGCCTGGTCAGAACCCTCGAGGATCCTCCTTAGGTGTCCTGACACTTCACTCACCCGCTTCGTTGCCCCTCATCCTCGGTTGTATACCGAAAGCGTACCATTTCAACCATACCAAGGCTGGTCAAGACGTGGGCAGTCTTTGTCGCGTAAGCTGTCCTTTGAACACTCCCCGCAGCTGTTGCAACTGAACTTCCCTTAGAAAAACACATACCAAATGCTCCCTCCCCAGCATTCTGGCGTAAGAGAGTCCTTTAAGAAAACAGGATTTCTATGCAAGTTTTCAGTTTGATTTTCATTTGAATACAAGGAGTATTTCTTGAATACAAGGAGTATTTTCATTTGAATACAAGGAGTATTTTCATTTGAATACGAGTATTTCTTGAATCAGTATCCCTAAAACTTCTTGATCGTAATTCTGAATTCCATAACAGAATTCCTTAAATTCTATAACCTTGATCCATAGATCAATTCGAAGGGTCTCAAACTTAGATTCATATTTGGCGAGAGATTTGAGTGTATTTTTCTAAACTGGTCACATCTTCTTTCCTCGAAACTGACGAAGGAGTTTGGTCTTGGTCATAGTCTGTCAAGGTTCGAGTCTGATAAGATTTTTTCTGAACTATCTTTCTTAAAAAGGATTGATAATTCAGTTACTAATTTACTGCATTTCATCCTTTAGATATTCACTTAACTGATTTCTAAATAAGTTACAAATTCCAATGAGGAATAAATTAATCATTTATTTGAATATCTCGATCTCGATAGATTTTTTGATTTTTCTTCTTTTTTCAATCCGTGAGAGTATAAAACGATAGAAATTTCTCTCTTAGAGTAATTACTTATTCATTTATCAAATACTCATAGAAATTAAACATAGAATTAAAAAGAAATCTAATTTTGATATAAAAATTCTTTATGCATCTATTTATGCATAAAAATCAACTTCAATGGGAATAACACTTTTATATAAAAGAAAATCCTTTTATGCATCTATTTATGCATAAAATCAATTTTAATAGGAATAACACTTTTTGTAATAAAAACTTC
Organism: Cibotium barometz; assembly: GCF_041138505.1. NCBI lineage: Eukaryota > Viridiplantae > Streptophyta > Polypodiopsida > Cyatheales > Cibotiaceae > Cibotium > Cibotium barometz. The sequence continues at coordinate 55,251,763 of NC_141072.1, read as the reverse complement.
CTTTATGCATCTTTCTATGCATAAAATTCAAATTTAATGAAAATAACACTTTTATAATTAAAAAAATCCATTATGTATCTTATTATGCATTGAAATTAAATTCAATGAAAATAACACTTTTATAATAAAAAAATTTCCATTATGCATCTTTTTATGCATAGAAATTAAATTCAATGAAAATAACAGTTTTATAATAAAAAATTTCCATTATGCATCTTTCTATGCATAGAAATCAATTTTAATAAACTAATATCAGTGATATCCATGCATATTCATAGGTGAATATGTACATGGAATAAATTAGAATATTTCTTTTATAATGCACAAACGGTGCGAATTACTCTTTTGGAATAACATAAAAACAAACTTTCTTTTCCACAAAATTCTAGAAAATTTTGCCATAACTTCCTTTGTATGGCTGACCATTTCTCATTTTTATCATTCTAATTTCAACTTAAATTAACCCAATCTAGATGTATAGGACTCTAATGTACTCAATTTTAAGAAATCAAGAGAGTAAACAATAAGAAATCAAGAGAGTAAACAATAAGAAAAGTTTAATTAATCATTTAACTAATCTTTCTAGGATTAAGAAAGGCTAGAATGTAAAAGAAGAGAAGGGTGTGGCCTTTTCATCAAGGCATAGCATTAGAATTTACTTCAATCAATTATAAAACAAGAAAATCAAGAAAACCATAGATTTAAAATTAAAAAGTAAGAAAATTTAGCTTACATGGAGTTGTAAGATTTCCTTTGGCTTGAGGGATTGAGGGTTGTACTCTTGTTTGAAGCAAGAGTGGCCACCAATTACTTTGGAGAGGATTGAGCCAAAAACAATTGAATTATCAAATAATTCAATGTAAATGACTCCACGATAGGAGTAGAGTAATAGTGCATAAACACCATTGAGCTTTTACAAAGGGGGAGGTCTTTATTTATAGGAAAAAGTGAGCCTCAAATCAAGCAAACTGATTCTAGAATTTTCCAGATCAGTTTGGTCAATTTTTGACCATTTTTGGGTCAGTTCAGCTTACTTTTTGGAACTAGACTTGAAATAGGAGAGATGAAATAGGAGAGAGGAGAGATGAAATATCTCATTTAATTGATTTAAAATTGAGGGGTAATGATGAGAAAAAATGCGCCTCCTTCATGAGGGGAGATCCCCACTCTGAGGTGTCAAAATTCGGTTTTTAAAATGTTTTCTTTGGTCCTTAGTCCACTCTTCATCTTATGTGAGTATTTACTCATTTTTGGGGGCATAAAGAATTTTTATATCAAAATTAGATTTCTCTTTAATTCTATGTTTAATTTCTATGAGTATTTGATAAATGAATACGTAATTACTCTAAGAGAGTAATTTCTATCGTTTATACTCTCACGGGGATTGAAAAAAGAAGAAAATTCAGAAAATCTATCGAGATCGAAATATTCAAATAAATGATTAATTTATTCCTCATTGGAATTCGTTACTAATTTAGAAATCAGTTAAGTGAATATCCAAAGAATGAAACTCAGTAAATTAGTAACTGAATTATCAATCCTTTTTGAGAAAGATAGTTCAGGAAAAATCTTATCAGACTCGAACCTTAAATCAGACTATGACCAAGACCAAACTCCTTCGTCAATTTGAAGGAAAGAAGATGTGACCAGTTTAGAAAAATACACTCAAATCTCCCGCCAAATCTGAATCTAAGTTTGAGACCCTTTGAATTGATCTATGGATCAAGGTTACAGAATTTGAGGAATTCTCTTATGGAATTCAGAATTACGATCAAGAAGTTTTAGGGATACTGATTCAAGAAATACTCCTTGTATTCAAATGAAAATTAAACTGAAAACTTGCATAGAAACCCTGTTTTCTTAAAGGACTGTCTTACGCCAGAATGCTGGAGGGAGCATTTGGTATGTGTTTTTCTAAGGGAAGTTCGGTTGTGCAACAACTGGTGGGGATAGCTCACGCGGCAAAGCCTGCCAAGGTCTTGACCAGTCTTGGTACGGTTAAAATGGTGTGCTTCTGGTACGATGGACGAGGGCCGACGAAACGATCCCTGAGTGAAGTGCCAGGACACCTAAGGAGGATCCTAGAGGGTTCTGACCAGGCGATGCATGGGCTCGCGGTGCGTAGGATACCCATGCGTATGTCATGGAAGATATGTTTGATGGACAAGTGATTATTGTAATCTGTTATTGGATCTCGTGTTGCTGATGAGCTAGTCTCAACGGAGAGTTCAGAGTGATACTGTTTTTTTGGGGAAACAAGGGATTGGATGAAAATTTTGAGTTATGACATCTGTAACCAATAACTATTTGTCAATGGATTGTTTTATAAGTTAAAGTTTTAAAGAGGAGTGTGTGCGTATTTGTATTCGAAAGCAAAAGTTAAGAAAGGCATTCAATTATGGGTGGGTGAGTAATTGTCTGGTTCTATCGATTCCAGTGGGTGGTAGTGGCTAACCCATGGGCCGGATGGGGTTGGGTGGTGGCTAACCCATAGGCTAGAATAAGTGGAGTTTTAATAATGAAATTGAAAATATAAGAATACGCTTAGAACTCGAGTAGTTAAAAAAAAAACTGAAGACTTGCTTAAATGATTAGATCAACGGCTATGCCTGATTTCGGTTAGGAGAAAAGCGTTGATTTCTTCAAGTTAAGTCTATAATAGTTTTCCTTCTATCTGGTTTAATCAGGTGAAGGATAGTTTAGCCTTTTGACCCCGTTAGAAAATTCGTTAAGAAAATAAAAAAGGTGGAATCATCCCCATTTTTCGAGCAAGGAAAATTTTCTCATTTTCAGTTTCGAAATGACCACTAGTTTAGTCTCGTGTCTGGACATTCGAGGGCGAGGCCCCGAGTGGGAAACCCTACCCCGCGTAAGAGGAAGCTACTTCCACTGCTGCTAGCAACCGAGAATCCGGTGTGTAGAGGGGGCTCAGCGGTCTCACAGCTGGTATCAGAGCGCTGTTGTAAACTTATGAAACAATAGCAAAAATTGTCTAAAATTTTAAAGAAAATCTCGAAAATAATGTTTTCACTTGTTGTGCTAAGATTATATTTGAAATGAATTCATAAATTGAAAAACTCATAAATTGAACTGGATTTTTAGATGGATACCCCAAATCTGTCTAGCATTCTTGGACTTTCCCAGAGTCAGGATATGATCGCCTTTGCCTTCAAAAATCTCATCAACCCCGCTTTAACCCGAGAAAGTAGAGTGAGACTCGCTCGTTTCACTTTGAGGATCTATACTTTCCTGATCCAGTAGAGGGATGCCAGCATATGTGGTTCTCTGGGAGGGCAAAGTATTAATGTCAATACCAATCAAGGGGGACAGAGACTCAGACAGAATATCTCATGAGCCATGATCTTGATAAGACTAGGAGTTATTCATTATGTCCAACTCTATAATCATTCACTCCGAAAATTTAGGAATTCTTGCCGTATTTTTAGACTTCTTAGCCGCTTATTCCTAGGAGTAGAATTACAACACCATTATCAGTGATGAATCGTGTATATCATAGCATGTCTCCATGGCAGTATCACCTTTTTATGCATACGCGATTGAGGCAGTGACTTTTGGAGCCGAGACGCTCTATGTATATATCAAAAAATTTTGATAATAAATGATGTTTTGCAAAAGATTTCAAATTGTTTTCGTGGTTGTGAATATTGGTTAATAAAATTATTAGAGTGAATCTTGTTTTTAAGAATTATGATAGAATAATTATTATCTAAGAAATAAATCTCAAAAATTAAATAGTCATAAATCTGATGACAAAGTTAAGTTGACAAAAATCTCGTTGAGGCGCGTGGCCTGTGGGGTAGGCAGCCGGATCCTCTTACCGATGATGAAGAGTTAGATCTGGACATTCGTAAAGCCTTGCACCGATCCCAACCTAGTCCCTTTAAGGGCGAAGGGGAACACTATAGTGGAAAAATGGATTGAGGCAATGGAAGAGTATTTTGATGTAACCGGTTATAAAACGAGAGGAGCAAGATGGCTCTCGCCAGATTGAAAATTATGGAAAAGGCCAAGGTCGCATGGAGGAACCATTGCAAGACCAACCGTCTCGACCGAAATACCCAGACCTGGTCAGATCTTAAAGCTTACCTCAAAAAGAAGTTCTGTCCTCCGGGCTTCCTGGAAACTAAAATGAATGAGTTCTTGGAATTGAAGCAAGATAGCCGGACAATTGAAGAATACCATCAGGCATTTGCCCTTCTCAAATATTCTCCACTTTTGGATGAAGAGCAGCTAATGGCCAGATTTATTCGAGGGATGAATGAGCCATTGAACACTTTAGTGAAAAATGCCAAACCAGGCTCAATGGCAAAAGCTGTCAGAATGGCAAAGGACATTGCCAAAGAATTTGTTGTTAAGGTTCCGCCAAAGCCTGCACCATCAATCTTTAAAAGGTTCCAAACCTCGGGAAGTGCTTCAAACTTTCCACCCCCAAAGAGGCAGCAAGGCCCTAATCAGAATCAAGACACTAGGAGATTCAGAAGTGAAGGAAGACCCTTCCCTCCTCGGAACACTTTCTGAGGAGCCCCACCTTTTTCAAGGATTTAGAGGGATGAGCTTAGAAGTGAGAACAGGTGTTTGGGTGTCAGGGTTTTGGTCACCAGCTTAAAGACTGCCCGAGTCCTGCCATGTCAAGAGGATAGGGAAGTCAAGGACCCAGAGTGCAGAGACCAGCCCCATTTCCTTCCATGACCTTCACGGGAACAAAGTTCAAGGAACCAAAATTTCAGGATCCCCAGATCTACAACTAGTAAAAGCTTCTAAGTTACTGAAAGGACTTAGAAAGAAGCAGTTTATTTATGTTGTCAAAATGAATCCGGTAGACACAAAGTTAAAGGCTAAAGAACCAGAATGGTTAAGTGAGTATGATGATTTATTCCCAGAATGGTTAAGTAGATCATGTGATAGAATTGACCCCTGGAAATCAGCCCTAGTAGCCCAATGCACGTACAAAATGCCAGTCCCTGAAGCCATTGAACTCAAGGAATAGCTTAGGCAGGTGTTAGAATAAGGGTTTGTAAGACCCAATGTTTCACCTTGGGGAGTGCCAGTTCTCTTTCAGAAAAAGAAGGTTAGAACGTTAAGACTCTGCATAGATTACAAAGGTCTCAATCAGCTGATAGTTAAGAATAAGTATCCTATCCCTAGAATTGATGAGCTTCTGGATAGGCTAAGTGGAGCCCAGATCTTCACAAAGATAGATCTCAAATCAAGGTATTACCAGATCAGGATTAATAAGCAAGATATCGTGAAGACAGCCATCAATACTCGCTATGGGCACTATGAATTTACATTCATGCCGTTTGGATTGACAAATGCCCCAGTTACATTCAATCGCCTAATGCAAGACATTATCAAAGAATACTTGGATGATTTTGTTCTTGTTTTCTTTGATGATATTCTGATTTACTCAAGGATTGCAGCTAACCATGAAACTCATGTTCGTAAAGTTCTTGAGATTCTGTTTTGTTCTTGTTTTCTTTGATGATATTCTGATTTACTCAAGGATTGCAGCTAACCATGAAACTCATGTTCGTAAAGTTCTTGAGATTCTAAGGAAGCACCAACTCTTTGCAAAAAAAGAGCAAATGCACTTTCTCTGTCGACCATGTTGAATACTTGGGCTTTTTGGTATTCAAAGACGGAATTTCTCAGATTCCACAAAAGGTCCAAGCAGTCATAGATTGGCCTAAACCAAAGACAGTGCAAGAAGTCAAGGGATTCTTGGGATTAACTGGTTGGTATAGAATTTTTATACCCAAGTATGCTCTCATAGCTTCCCCTTGACTAATCTTCTCAAGAAGAATACCCCGTTTCAATGGTCTGCCAGGTGTCAAAGCACTTTTGATAAGCTGAAGACCGCCTTAGTAACCAATCCCGTTCTAAAGTTGCCAGATTTCTCTCTATGCTTTGAGGTAGTAAACTGATGCCAGTGGTTTTGCCCTAGGAGGTGCGCTCATGCAGGAAGGTCATGCAGTGGCCTATGTGTCCCGAAAACTCAGAACGCATGAGATTAATTATGTTGTCCACCCACGACCAAGAGCTACTTTCAGTAGTCTATGCCCTAAAGTTGTGGAGACATTACCTACTGGGTCAAAGATTCAATTTGATGACAGATCATCAAAGCTTAAAGTGGATCTTCACGGAGAAGGATCTCAACATGCGCCAAAGAAGGTGGATGTAGACCCTGCAGGAATTTGATTTTGAAATCAAGTACCGCCCAAGCAAAGAAAATGTGGTAGCAGATGCCCTCAGCAGAAAAGCCTCCTTTATTGCAATCACAGTGGTGTCAAATCCATTGATTAATGAAGCAAGAGAGAAGATCATACAGGATAGATTCTTTGGCCCTATTGCTAACCTACTTATGCAGGAAAGCAAAACTCCTTAAGAGTTGAACCGAGTTCAAGGGTATAGCCTGGATAAAGGAATTATGTATTACAATAGCAGGCTATGCATTCCTAAAATGATGAGGGAACTAAGGGTCAAATTCTAAAGGAAGCCCATGATAGCCTTATAGCAAGACATCCAGGTTTCATCAAGACCTACATGTCTGTAAAGAAAAGCTTCTTTTGGCCTGGACAAAAAAAAGGATGTACTTAACCATGCATGTCAATGCCTGATATGTCAGAATTTCAATGCCGAGAGAGTAAAAATGCTTGGGAAGTTACATCCATTAGACATCCCCCAGATGAATTATTACTGGACTACCTTCAGTGCAATGAGGTTACAACTCCATCTTCGTGGTAGTTGATAGACTAACCAAAGTTGCCCATCTGATTCCACTAAAAGAAACCTACACTATAGTGGATGTGGCAAGAGTGTTCCTCAAGGAAATCTTCAGATTACATGGCCTACCCACTAGGAGAATAGTAAGTGATCGAGATCCCAAATTCACGTCAAGATTTTGGACTACATTCTTTGAAGCAATAGGAACATTCTTGGATCTCAGCACAACTTACCACCCCGAGACCGATGGTCAAACAGAAAGGGTGAACCAAGTAATCGAAGATATACTTCAGTCATGTTGTGGAGGGAAACAAAGAAGTGGCTAAGCTATCTGCACCTAGTCGAGTTCGCCTACAATGCCTCTTATCTCACCGAAGTATCGGGATGAGCCCTTTAAAATCTCTGCATGGACAAGACTGCCTAACACCATTAACTTGGTCTGACCCATTGATTAGGGTCGAGATGTCTAGACAGATGCTTGACGACATGGAGTAGCAGATGCAGTCAATCCGCAAAGACATAAAAGTTGGCCAGGATAGAAAGAAGCAGTATGCAGATAAGAAGAGGTCAGACATAAAATTCCAAGAAGCAGATATGGTCTTCATTTGAGTACGCCCCAAAAGAAGTTCTCTATCTTTTGGGAAGTACAAGAAGTTATCCCCCTGATATTGTGGGCCATATCTGATTACAAAGAAAGTAGGTGACTTAGCCTATGAACTTCTTCTGCCTCCTTATCTCAAAGTACATGATGTATTTCATTTCAGCCTATTTAAGAAATATGTACCGAGCCCGAATCATGTGCTTAATGTGATGAACTCTTAACTTCTTCAACCCAAGGACAGATGGAACTCCAACCTGAAGAAATCCTTGATGTTCGAGAGAAGGTTCTTAGGAACAGAATTCTGAGAGAACTATTAGTCAAATGGAAGTTCTATCCTTTTGAAGACGCCACTTTGGAGGAGAAAGAAGCCGAACTGATGCGGGATTACCCCCAGTTTGCGAGATGAGGACATCTCGCGTTTTTCAAATGGGAGAGGATGTAAGATTCCTCCCCTGCCCCCCTCAAGGTGTCCAGTATCTTCCCCTGTAATCAATCCCCTTTTCAGAATAATAAAAGATCTTGTTTCTACCTATTTTGGCCTAGAGAGAGAAAAAATATTCTAGAGAGAGGTAATTCAATTTTTAGATATCTTCGGATGGAAAAATATCCTTTCTTGTTTAAAAAAATCTCCCAAAACAGAAGTTTAAAGAGAAATTCCTAAGGTGCATTAGAAATAAATTATAATATGCACAACAGACATTAGCCTAAGGGTCCAAACTTTTTGAAAATTTTGGATTAAGGTTCTGAGGGACTAATAAGATTAATCCAAATGTAGGGAGAGGAGATAAATTGAAGAATAAAAGAAAAACCCCCTAAAAGGGAGTAAATACTCACATAAGATGAAAAGTGGACTAAGGACCAAAGAAAACATTTTAAAAACTGAATTTTGACACCTCAAAGTGGGGATCTCCATGAAGGGGGCGCCTTTTTTCTCATCATTACCCCCCAATTTTAAATCAATTAAATGAGATATTTCATCTCTCCTCTCTCCTATTTCAAGTCTAGTTCCAAAAAGTAAGCTGAACTGACAAAATGGTAAAAAATCGACCAAACTGATCTGGAAAATTCTAGAATCAGTTTGCTTGGTTTGAGGCTCACTTTTTCCTATAAATAGAAGCCTCCCCCTTTGTAAAAGCTCAATGTTACTCTCCTCCTACTCTGAGTCATTTATATTGAATTTCTTAATAATTCAATTGTTTTTGGCTTAATCCTCTCCAAAGCAATTGGTGGCCACTCTTGCTTTAAACAAGAGTAGAACCCTCAATCCCTCAAGCCAAAGGAAAGCTTACAACTCCATGTAAGCTAAATTTTCTTACTTTTTAATTTTAAATCTATGGTTTTACTGATTTTCTTGTTTTATAATTGATTGAAGTAAATTCTAATGCTATGCCTTGATGAAAAGGCCACACCCTTCTCTTCTTTACACTCTAGCCTTTCTTAATCCTAGAAAGATTAGTTAAATGGTTAATTAAACTTTTCTTATTGTTTACTCTCTTGATTTCTGAAAATTTAGTAGATTAGAGTCCTATACATCTAGATTGGGTTAATTTAAGTTCAAATTAGAATGATAAAAATGAGAAACGATCAACCATACAAAGGAGTTTATGGTAAAATTTTCTAGAATTTTGTGGAAAAGAAAGTTTATTTTTATGTTATTCCAAAAGAGTAATTCCCACCGTTTGTGCATTATAAAAGAAATATTCTAATTTATTCCATTTACATATTCACCTATGAATATGCATGGATATCACTGATATAAGTTATTAAGATTGAGTTCTATGCATAGAAAGATGCATAATGGAAAATTTTTATTATAAAAGTGTTATTTGCATTGAATTTAATTTCTATGCATAGAAAGATGCATAATGAAATTTTTTTATTATAAAAGTGTTATTTTCATTGAATTTAATTTCTATCCATAGAAAGATGCATAATGGAATTTTTTTAATTATAAAAGTGTTATTTTCATTAAATTTAAATTTTATGCAATTAAAGATGCATAAAGGAAGTTTTTATTACAAAAGTGTTATTCCTATTAAAATTGATTTTATGCATAAATAGATGCATAAAAGGATTTTCTTTTATATATAAAAATGTTATTCCCATTGAAGTTGATTTTTATGCATAAATAGATGCATAAAGAATTTTTATATCAAAATTAGATTTCTCTTTAATTCTATGTTTAATTTCTATGAGTATTTGATAAATGAATAAGTAATTACACTAAGAGAGAAATTTCTATCGTTTATACTCTCACGGATTGAAAAAAGAAGAAAATTCAAAAAATCTATCGAGATCAAAATATTCAAATAAATGATGAATTTATTCCTTATTAGAATTCATAACTAATTTAGAAATCAGTTAAGTGAATATCCAAAGAATGAAATTCAGTAAATTAGTAAATGAATTATCAATCCTTTTTGAGAAAGACAGTTGAGGAAAAATCTTATATCAGACTCGAACCTTGAATCAGATCATGACCACCAAAATCAAACTCCTTCGTCAGTTTCGAGGAAAGAAGATGTGACCAGTTTAGAAAAATACACTCAAATCTCTTGCCAAATCCAAATCTAAGTTTGAGACCCTTCGAATTGATATGTGGTTCAAGGTTACAGAATTCGAGGAATTCTGTTATGGAATTCAGAATTACGATCAAGAAGTTTTGGGGATACTGATTCAAGAAATACTCTTTGTATTCGAATGAAAATCAAACTAAAAAACTTGCATAAAAACCCTGTTTTCTTAAAGGAATGTCTTATGCCAGAATACTGGAGGGAGCACTTGGTATGTGTTTTTCTAAGGGAAGTTCGGTTGCAATAGCTGGCGGCGGGGAGTGTTCAAAGGACAGCTTACGTGGCAAAGCAGCCTGCCAGGTCTTGACCACCCTCGGTACGGTTAAAATGGTGCACTTCCGGTACGATGGACGAGGGCCGACGAAGCGGTCCCTGAGTGAAGTGATAGGACACCTAAGGAGGATCCTGGAGGGTTCTAACCAGGTGATGCATGGGCTCTGGTGCCTAGGACACCCATGCGTATGTCATGGAAGATATGTTTGATAGACAAATGATTATTATAATCTGTTACTGGATCTCGTTGCTGGCCAGCTAGTCTCAACAGAGAGTCCAAAGTGATACTATTTTTTTTGGGAAAGGGAACCCTCAATCTTTAAAAGGTTCCAAACCGCGGGAAGTGCTTCAAACTTTCCACCCCCAAAGAGGCAGCAAGGCCCTAATCAGAATCAAGATGCTGGGAGATTCAGAAGTGAAGGAAGACCCTTCCCTCAGAACACTTTCTGAGGAGCCCCACCTTTTTCAAGGATTCAGAGGGATGAGCTTAGAAGTGAGAACATGTGTTTTGGATGTCATGGTTTCGGTCACTAGCTTAAAGACTACCCGGCTCCTGCCATGTCAAGAGGACAAGGAAGTCAAGGATCCAGAGTGTAGAGACCAGCCCCTTTGTATCAGTCAAATCAGGGTATGTCTCATCAAAATCAGGGCAATCCTAGGAGGACTCCAGCTCAGCTATCTGCCTCTGTTCAGAGTAATCTTAGAACTCCCTCCCAAAACTGGGGTAACCAAAGAGAAAGAGTTTCGCCCTAGTCTACAATAGCCAAAGCAATTACGATAGCAGAAGTAGTGGAAGAGGAAAGAGGTCAGATTTATGCCGCAATTGAGAACCAAGGGCCAAATCATCAATTCTCTGTCATCATCCATACTCTAGCTGAGTATAAGGGTAAGCCATTTAAGCTTTTGATTGATTCAGGCAGTACTCATTCATTTATTTCCCGAGGATGCTTGCGTAAGCTAGTCTTAGAACAAAAATCAGGGAAACCTATGCAAGTTGAATTGGCCAGTGGGAAGATTCTTTTCACTCACCATGAGACAGATCATATTCAGTTTAATCTAGATGGAAATGTAACTGACTGCCAGTTCAGAGTCCCACCTTTGGGAGTTTTCGACGGAATCCTTGGAATGGATTGGCTCCACAAAAATCAAGTTGACATTCACTATAACACAATGGAACCACTTCCTTCCGTGACCTTCACGGGAACAAAGTTCAAGGAACGAGAATTTCAGGATCCCCAGATCTGTAATTAGTAAAAGCTTCTAAGTTACTGAAAGGACTTAGAAAGAAGTAGCTCATTTATGTTATCAAAATGAATCCGGTAGGCACAAAGTTAAAGGCTAAAGAACCAGAATGGTTAAGTGAGTATGATGGTTTATTTTTCCCAACAGAGCTAACTGAGATGCCTCCGATTCAAGAAGTAGATCATGTGATAGAATTGACCCCCCAGAGCTCAGCTTGTAGCCCAGTGTACATACAAAATGCCAGTCCCTGAAGCCATTGAACTCAAGGAACAGCTTAGGTAGCTGTTAGAACAAGGGTTTGTAAGACCCAGTGTTTTACCTTGGGGAGCACCAATTCTCTTTCAGAAAAAGAAGGATGGAACGTTAAGACTCTGTGTGGATTATAGAGGTCTCAATCAGTTGACAGTTAAGAATAAGTATCCTATCCCTAGAATTGATGAGCTTCTGGACAGGCTAAGTGGAGCCCAGATCTTCACAAAGATAGATCTCAAATCAGGGTATTAATAGATATTAGCATTAATAAACAAGATATCCCGAAGACAGCCACCATCAATACTCGCTATGGGCACTATGAATTTATAGTCATGCCGTTTGGATTGACAAATGCCCCAGCTACATTCAATCACCTAATGCAAGACATTCTCAGAGAATACTTGGATGATTTTGTTCTTGTTTTCTTTGCTGATATTCTGATTTACTCAAGGAATGCAGTTGACCATGAAGCTCACGTTCGTAAAGTTCTTGAGATTCTAAGGAAGCACCAACTCTTTGAGCAAATGCACTTTCTTTGTCGACCATGTTGAATACTTGGGCTTTCTGACATAAAAATCAATAATGATGAAAGTAACACTTTTATAATAAAAAAATTCTTTTATGCATTATTTTATGCATAAAAATCAATAATGATAAAAGTAACACTTTTATAATAAAAAAATACTCTTTCATGCATAAAAATCCATTTTGATGAAAGTAACACTTTCACAATAAAAAATTATTCTTTTATGCATAAAAATCCATTTTGATGAAAGTAACACTTTCATAATAAAAATTATTCTTTTATGCATAAAAATACAATTTGATGAAAGTAACACTTTCATAATAAAAAATTTTATTCTTTTATGCATAAAAATCTATTTTGATGAAAGTAACACTTTCATAATAATAAAAAATTATTCTTTTATGCATAAAAATCCATTTTGATGAAAGTAACACTTTCATAATAAAAAAATTTATTCTTTTATGCATAAAAATCCATTTTGATGAAAGTAACACTTTCATAATAAAAAACATTATTCTTTTATGCACCTTTATTCTTCAATTTATCTCCTCCCTACATTTGGATTAATCTTATTGGTCCCTTAAAACCTTAATCCAAAATTTTTAGAAAATCTGGACTCTTAGGCTAAGGTCTTTTGTGTAGATTATAATTTATTGTTAATGCACCTTAGGAATTTCTTTTTAAACTTCTGTTTTGGGAAATTTTTTTAATAAGAAAGCAGATTTTTCCATCCGAAGATATCTAAAAACTGAAATATCTCTCTCTAGAATATTTTCTCTCTCTAGGTCAAAACATATAAAAACAAGATCTTTTATTATTCTGAAAAGGGGATTAATTACAGGGGAAGATACTGGACATCTTGAGGGGATGGGGAGGAATCTTACATCCTCTCCCACTTGAAAAATGCAAGATGTCCTCATCTTTCAAACTCAGGGTAATCTCGCATCAGTTTGGCTTCTTTCTCCCAGGTGGCGTCCTCAAAAGGATAGAACTTCCATTTGACTAATAATTCTCTCAGAATTCTGTTCCTTAGAACCTTCTCTCGAAAATTAAGGATTTCTTCAGGTTGGAGTTCCATCTACCCTTGGGTTGTTGAAGAAGTTAAGAGTTTATCATTAAGCACATGATTCGGGCTTAGTACATATTTCTTAAGTAGGCTGACATGAAATACATTATGTACTTTGAGATGAGGTTGAGATGAGGAGGCAGAAGAAGTTCATAGGCTAAGTCACCTACTTTCTTTGTAATCAGATATGGCCCACAGTATCAGGGGGATAACTTCTTGTACTTTCCAAGAGATAGAGAACTTCTTTTGGGGTGTACTCGAATGAAGACCATATGTGCTTCTTCGAATTTTCTATCTGACCTCTTCTTATCTGCATACTACTTCTATCTATCTTGGGTAGCTTTTATATCTTTACGGATTGACTGCATCTATTACTCCATGTCGTCAAGCATCTGTCTAGATATCTCAACCCTAATCAATGGGTCGGGGACCAAGTTAATGGTGTTAGGCAGTCTTGTCCATACAGAGCTTTGAAAGGGCTCATCCTGATACTTCGGCGATAACAGGCATTGTAGGCGAACTCAACTAGGTGCAGATAGCTTAGCCACTTCTTGGGTTCCCTGCAGCACACAGCATGAACGACGCATATCTTCGATTACTTGGTTTACCCTTTCTGTTTGACCATCGGTCTCGTTGTTGTAAGCTGTGCTGAGATCCAAGAAAGTTCCTACTGCTTTGAAGAATGCAGTCCAGAATCTTGACATGAATTTGGGATCTCGGTCACTTACTATTCTCCTAGGTAGGCCATGCAATCTAAAGATTTCCTTGAGGAACACTCTGGCCACATCGACTGCAGTAGTGTAGGTTTCTTTTACTGGAATCAGATGGGCAACTTTGGTTAGTCTATCAACTACCACGAAGATGGAGTTGTAACCTGATTCCACTGAAGGTAGTCCAGTAATAAAATCCATAATACTGATACATTCCCACTTCATCTGGGGGATATCTAATGGATGTAACTTCCCAAGCATTTTTACTCTCTCGACTTTGACTTTGTGACATATCAGGCATTGACAGTATTGATGGCTGTCTTCGGGATATATTGCTCATTAATCCTGATCTGATAATACCCTGATTTGAGATCTGTCTTTGTGAAGTTCTGGGCTCCACTTAGCCTTTCCAGAAGCTCATCAATTCTGGGGATATGATACTTATTCTTAACTGTTCAGTGATTGAGATTAATTTTGATGAAAGTAACACTTTTATAATAAAAAATTCTTTTATGCATCTATTTATGCATAAAAATCAATTTTGATGAGTAACACTTTTATAATTAAAAAAATTCTTTTATGCATCTATTTATGCATAAAAATCAATTTTGATGAAAGTAACACTTTTATAATAAAAAATTCTTTTATGCATCTATTTATGCATAAAAATCAATTTTGATGAAAGTAACACTTTTAAAATAAAAAAAATTCTTTTATGCATAAAAATAAATTTTGATGGAAGTAACACTTTTATAATAAAAAATTCTTTTATGCATCTATTTATGCATAAAAATCAATTTTGATGAAAGTAACACTTTTATAATTAAAAAAATATTTTATGCATCTATTTATGCATAAAAATCAATTTTGATGAAAGTAACACTTTTAGAATATTAAAAAAATTCTCCAATATGTATCTTTCTATGCATAGAAATTAATTCTAATGGAAATAACACTTTTATAATAAAAATATTTATAAATTACATTTTTCTATGCATAGAATGAAAATGACACTTTTAGAATACACAAATGGTAGGGATTACTCTTTTTGAATAATAAAAGATAAAACTTATTTCACACAATTTAAGAAAATTTTGCCATAACCTCCTTTGTATGGCTGACCATTTTTTAATTTTTTTCATTCTCAAGCTACTTAGAAATTATCCCAAATGGTTTAAAGCATTCTAAACTAATCAAATTCCACTTTTTAAAGAGAAACAATATGAAAAGTTTAATTGTAAGAATTTTATTACATATCTAGGATAAAGAAAGGCTGAATTCAAGAATGAAGAGAGGGGGAAAGCCTTTCCAACAAGGCATAACATCATTTTTTATTTTAAAGAAAACAGAAATTAGAAAACCATTAAATGGAATAAATAAAAAGTAGGATTTCTAGCTTACATGAATTTTTGTGAGCTTTCCTTTGGCTTGATGGTTTGAGGGATCTACTCTTGTTTGCAACAAGAGTGGCCACCAATTCTTTTGAAGAGGAAATGGTCAAAAACTAATGAATTATCAATAAATTCACTGTTTTTGGCTCTGGGGAAGAGTAGAGTAACAGTGCATAAAAACACTATTAAGCTTCTACAAAGGGGGAGGCTTCTATTTATAGGAAAAAGTGAGCTTCTAACCAAGCAAACTGATTCTAGAATTTTCCAGATCAGTTTGGTCAATTTTTGACTATTTTTGGGTCAGTTTAGTTCACTTTTGTATCCAGTTTTGAATTAGGAGAGAGGAGAGATGAAATATCTAATTTTATTGATTTAAAATTCAAAAGCAATGATGGGAAAAAGGTGCCTACTTCATGAGAGGGAATCCCCACTCTGAGGTGTCAAAAATTCATTTTTTTAGTATTTCCTTTGGTCCTAAGTCCACCACTCTTCATCTTATGTAAGTATTTACTCATTTTTAGGGGGATTTTCTTTATTTCATCTATTTACCTCCTCTTCCCTACATTTGGATTAATCTTATTGGTCCATAGGAACCTTAATTTAAAATTTTCAAAAAATCTGGACCCTTAGGATAAGGCCTTTTAAACAGATTATAATTTATTTCTAATGCACCTTCTGAAATTCTTTTGGAACTTCTATTTTGGGAGAATTTATTTTAATAAGATGAGATATTTTTCCATCCAAAAATATTTAAAAATTGAATCATCTCTCTCTAGAAGATTTTCTCTCTCTAGGTCAAAATAGGTAGAAACAAGATCTTTTATATTTCTGAAGAGGGATTTGAATACAGGGGAAGATACTAGACTTCTTAAGAGGCTGGGGAGGAATCTTACACGCACGCACTCCTCTTTAAAACTTTAACTTATAAAATAATTCATTGATAAAGAGTTTTGGTTACACATGTCATAACTCAAAATTTCCATCTAGTCCCTTGTTTCCAAAAAAAAAAAACAATATCACTCTGGACTCTCCATTGAGACTAGCTGGTCAGCAACAACAAGATCCAGTAACAGATTACAATAATCATTTGTCCATCAAACATATCTTCCACGACATACGCATGGGTGTCCTAGGCACCGCGAGCCCCTGCATCGCCTGGTGAGAACCCTCCAGGATCCTCCTTAGGTGTCCTCGCACTTCACTCAGAGACTGCTTCGTCGACCCTCATCCATCATACCGGAAGAGTACCATTTTAACCATACCAAGGCTGGTCAAGGCTTTGTTGCGTGAGCTGTCCTTTCCCCGCCCCACCAGCTTGCAACCAAACTTCCCTTAGAAAAACACATACCAAATGCTCCCTCCAACATTCTAGCATAAGATAGTCCTTTAAGAAAACAGGGTTTCTATGCAAGTTTTAATTTTTATTTTCATTTGAATACAAGGAGTATTTCTTGAATCAGTATCCCCAAAACTTCTTGATTGTAATTTTGAATTTCATAACAGAATTCCTCAAATTCTGTAACCTTGATCCACAGATCAATTCGAAGGGTCTCAAACTTAGATTCAGATTTGGCGAGAGATTCAAGTGCATTTTTCTAAACTGGTCACATCTTCTTTTCTCAAAACTGACGAAGGAGTTTGGTCTTGGTCATAGTCTGATTCAAGGTTCGAGTCTGATAAAATTTTTCCTCAACTATCTTTCTCAAAAAGGATTGATAATTCAGTTACTAATTTACTGAATTTCATTCTTTGGATATTCACTTAATGATTTCTAAATTAGTTAACGAATTCCAATGAGGAATAAATTAATCATTTATTTGAATATTTTGATCTCGATAGATTTTCTGAATTTTCTTCTTTTTTCAATCCGTGAGAGTATAAAACGATACAAATTTCTCTCTTAGAGTAATTACTTATTCATTTATCAAATACTCATAGAAATTAAACATAGAATTAAAGAGAAATCTAATTTTGATATAAAAATTCTTTATGCATCTATTTATGCATAAAAATCAACTTCAATGGAAATAACACTTTTATATAAAAGAAAATCCTTTTATGCATCTTTTTATGCATAAAATCAATTTTAATAGGAATAACACTTTTGTAATAAAAACTTCCTTTATGCATCTTTCTATGCATAAAATTCAAATTTAATGAAAATAACACTTTTATAATTAAAAAATTTCATTATGCATCTTTCTATGCATAGAAATTAAATTCAATGAAAATAACACTTTTATAATTAAAAAAATTCCATTATGCATCTTTCTATGCATAGAAATTAAATTCAATGGAAAATCACACTTTTATAATAAAAAATTCCCGTTATGCATCTTTCTATGCATAGAAATCAATTTTAATAACTAATATCAGTGATATCCATGCATATTCACATGTGAATATGTACATGGAATAAATTAGAATATTTCTTTTATAATACACAAACGGTGGGAATTACTCTTTTGGAATAACATAAAAACAAACTTTCTTTTCCACAAAATTCTAGAAAATTTTGCCATAACCTCCTTTGTATGGCTGACCATTTCTCATTTTTATCATTCTAATTTCAACTTAAATTAACCCAATCTAGATGTATAGGACTCTAATCTACTCAATTTTCAAAAATCAAGAGAGTAAATAATAAGAAAAGTTTAATTAATCATTTAACTAATCTTTCTAGGATTAAGAAAGGCTGGAATGTAAAGAAGAGAAGGGTGTGGCCTTTTCATCAAGGCATAGCATTAGAATTTACTTCAATCAATTATAAAACAAGAAAATCAAGAAAACCATAGATTTAAAATTAAAAAGTAAGAAAATTTAGCTTACATGGAGTTGTAAGCTTTCCTTTGGCTTGAGGGATTGAGGATTCTACTCTTGTTTGAAGCAAGAGTGGCCACCAATTACTTTGAAGAGGATTAAGCCAAAAACATTTAAATTATCAAGAAATTCAATGTAAATGACTCAGGGTAAGAGTAGAGTCAAAGGGTAGAGAGAAATCTGGCAACTTCAGAAAGAGATTGGTTACTAAGGCGGTCTTCAGCTTATCAAAAGCGCTCTGACACCTGGTAGACCATTGAAACAGGGTATTCTTCTTGAGAAGATTAGTCAGGGGGAAGCTATGAGAGCATACTTAGGTATAAAAGTTCTATACCAACCAGTTAATCCCAAGAATCCCCTGACTTCTTTCACTGTCTTTGGTTCAGGCTAATCTATGACTGCTTGGACCTTTTGCAAAAGCTAGAGAAATTCCGTCTTTGGATAATACCAGAAAGCCCAAGTATTCAACATGGTCGATAGAGAAAGTGCATTTGCTCTTTTTTTTACAAAGAGTTGGTGCTTCCTTAGAATCTCAAGAACTTTACGAAGGTGAGCTTCATGGTCAACTGCATTCCTTGAGTAAATCAGAATATCATCAAAGAAAACAAGAACAAAATCATCCATGTATTCTCTGAGAATGTCCTGCATTAGGCGATTGAATGTAGCTGGGGCATTTGTCAATCCAAACAGCATGACTGTAAATTCATAGTGCCCATAGCGAGTATTGATGGCTGCATTAGGCGATTGAATGTAGCTGGGACATTTGTCAATCCAAACGGCATGACTGTAAATTCATAGTGCCCATTGCAAGTATTGATGGCTGTCTTCGGGATATCTTGCTCCTTAATCCTGATCTGGTAATACCCTGATTTGAGATCTATCTTTGTGAAGATCTAGGCTCCACTTAGCTTGTCCACAGAAGCTCATCAATTCTGGGGATAGGATACTTATTCTTAATAGTCAGCTGATTGAGACCTTTGTAATCTACAGAGAGTCTTAACGTTCCATCCTTCTTTTTCAGAAAGAGAACTGGCGCTCCCTAAGGTGAAACACTGGGTCTTACAAACCCTTGTTCTAACACCTGCCTAAACTATTCCTTGAGTTTAATGGCTTCAGGGACTACCATTTTGTACGTGCGTTGGGCTACTGGCTGAGCTCCGGGCGTCAATTCTATCACATGATCTACTTCCCGAATCGGAGGCATCTCAGTTAGCTCTGTTGGGAATAAATCATCATACTCACTTAACCATTTTGGTTCTTTAGCCTTTAACTTTGTGTGTGTGGATTCATTTTGACAACATAAATGAGCTGCTTCTTTCTAAGTCCTTTCAGTAACTTAGAACCTTTTACTAATTGTAGATCAAGGGATCCTGAAATTTTGGTTCCTTGAACTTTGTTCTCGTGAAGGTCACGGAAGGAAATGGTTCCATTGTGACAGTGAATGTTAGCTTGATTTTTGTGGAGCCAATCCATTCCAAGGATTCCGTCAAAAACTCCCAAAGGTAGGACTCTAAACTGGCAGTCAGTTACATTCCCATCTAGATTAAACTGAATACGATCAGTCTCATGGTGGTGAGTGAAAAGAATCTTCCCACACCACTCGGGCCAATTCAACTTGCATAGGTTTCCCTGATTTCTGTTCTAAGACTAGCTTATGCAAGCATCCTGGGGAAATAAATGAATGAGTACTACTGCCTGAATCAATCAAAAGCTTAAATGGCTTACCCTTATACTCAGCTAGAGTATGGATGACAGAGAATTGACAATTTGGCCCTTGGTTCTCAATTGCGGCATAAATCTGACCTCTTTCCTCTTCCACTACTTCTGCTATCGTAACTGCTCTGGCTGCAGAGCAGTGCAGACTGGGGCGGAACTCTTTCTCTTTGGTTACCCCAGTTCTGGAAGGGAGTTCTGAGATTACTCTGAACAAAGGCAAATGGCTAAGCTATAGTCCTCCTGGGATTGCCCTGATTTTGATGAGATAGATCGTGATTTGTTGATTGATACGAAGGGGCTGGTCTCTGCACTCTGGGTCCTTGACTTCCCTGTCCTCTTGACATGGCAGGAGTCGGGCAGTCTTTAAGCTGGTGACCAAAACCCTGACACCCAAAACACATGTTCTCACTTCTAAGCTCATCCCTCAGAATCCTTTAAAAAGGTGGGGCTCCTGAGAAAGTGTTCTAAGGGAAGGGTCTTCCTACACTTCTGAATCTCCCAACATCTTGATTCTGATTAGGGCCTTTTTGCTGCCTCTTTGGGGGTGGAAAGTTTGAAGCACTTCCCGAGGTTTGGAACCTTTTAAAGATTGAGGGTGCAGGCTCTGGCGGGACCTTTTAAAGATTGAGGGTGCAGGCTTTGGCAGGACCTTAACAACAAATGCTTTGGCAAAGTCCTTTGCCATTCTGACAGCTTTTGCCATTGAGACTAGTTTGGCATTTTTCACTAAAGTGTCCAATGGCTCGTTCATCCCTCGAATGAATCTGGCCACATCAGCTGCTCTTCATCCAAAAGTGGAGAATATTTGAGGAGAAGGGCAAATGCCTGATGGTATTCTTCAATTGTCCGGCTATCCTACTTTGATTCCAAGAACTCATTCATTTTAGTTTCCAGGAAGCCCAGAGGACAGAACCTCTTTCTGAGGTAAGATTTAAGATTTGACAAGGTCTGGGTATTTCAGTCGAGAGGGTTTGTCTTGCTATGGTTTGTCCATGCGATTTTGGTCGTTTCCACAATTTTCAATCTGGCGAGAGCCATCTTGCTCCTCTAGTTATAACGAGTTACATCAAAATAGTCTTCTATTGCCTCAATCCATTTTTCCACTACTTCACCTAACTGTTCCCCTTCGCCATTGAAGGGACCAAGATCAGTGCAGGGCTTTACTAATGTTCGGATCTAACTCTTCGTCATCGTCGGTGAGAGGATCGGGCTGCCTACCATGGGCCACACGCCTCATGATTCTGACAAAACGAGATTTTTGTCAACTTAACTTTGTCATCAAATTTATGACTTTAATTTTTGAGATTTATTTCTTAAACAATAATTATTCCATTATGATTCTTAAAAACAAGATTCACTCTGATAATTTTACTAACCAATATTCATAACCACGAAAACAATTTGGAATCTTTTGCAAAACATCATTTATTATCAAAAGTTTTTGATATATACATAGAGCGTCTCGGCTCTAAAAGTCACTGCCTCAATCGCGTACGCATAAAAAGGCAATACTGCCATGGAGACATGCTATGATATACATGATTCATCACTGATAATGGTGCTGTAATTCTACTCCTAGGAATAAAGCGGCTAAGAAGTCTGAAAATACGGTAAGAATTACTAAAATTCCAGGGTGAATGATTATAGAGTTGGACATAATGAATAACTCCTAGTCTTATTGCTAGCGAGATATTCTGTCTGAGTCTCTGGTGCTAATTGGTATTGACATTAATAATTTGCCCTCCAAAGAACTACATATGCTGACGTCACTCTACTAGATCAGGAAAGTATAGATCCTCAAAGTGACGAGCAAGTCTCACTCTACTTTCTCGGGTTGTAGCAGGATTGATGAGATTTTCGAAGGCAAAGGTGATCATATCCTGTCTTTGGGAAAGTCCAAGAATGCTAGATAGATTTGGGGTATCCATCTAAAAATCCAATTCAATTTATGAGTTTTTCAATTTATGAATTCATTTCAAACATAATCTTAGCAAGTGAAAACATGATCTACTCAGTTGGGAAGTTTCGCCACTATCTACTAGGCAACAAGTTCACATTCCATGTGGATCATTTTGCCTTGCTTTATCTTATTGTTGATAAGTAGAGCTTGGCATCAAAGATGGCTTGGTGGATGCTGATCCTTTAGGAGTTTGAGTTCAGCATTTTGCACACCTTAGTGGGAACCAACCATACAGTGGTGGCGGACTACCTATCCTGACTGGAATCTTGTGAAGCCTTGATTGGAGTGGCGGATGATCTACCTGATACGTAGCTGTTTACAACAGAAGCAGTGACGCTGATACCTTAGACCTGGTACAATGAATGTTCGCATTTGTGGCCATAGGTCTGATGGAGGATAACCTTTCTCGAGATCAGAGAAAGCAAATAGTTGTTCAAAGCCAGTCTTTCCAAGTAATAGCCAGATAACTATACAAGAAGAGCATTGATCAGATCCTCCAGAGGTGCATTCCACCTCATGAGCAAGAAGCTGCCCTTTGAGAAGCCTATCAGGGGATTAGCGGCAGCGGCGGTCACTTTGCATGGGAAGTACCAGGAAGGAAGATCCTGTAAGCTGGTCTCTTGTGGTCGTATGTACTTGGCAATGCCTACAAATGGGCCAAACAATGTGATGTGTGCTAGCAACTCGGCCAGCCTAGACTGGATGCCTCACAATCCGATCCTCCCACTAGAACCATTCCGAAAATGGGGCCTTGACTTCATGGGCCCATTCAAGCTGCCAACCCGATTCACCGGTAACAAATACATTCTGGTGGCAACAACAAACTATAGCACCAAGTGGGTGGAATCCAGAGTCCTTCAGGATAATCCAGAGTCCTTCAGGATAATACAGCCAAGTCCACCGGAAAATTCCTCTATGAGATGATCATTAGGTTCGATTGCCCACCGATAGACACTAATCAGGGAAAATACTTTGTGAGTGACATCATCTGACAACTGGTCACCCAACACTTGATCATCCCCATAAGAAATTCACAATCTATTACCCACAGGCCAATGGTAAGGCAGAGTCTACTAACAAGATACAACAGCAGATCCTCAAGAAGCTAGTAAATGAGAATCGCTAAGATTGGGATGAGAAGTTATATTCGGCACTATGGGCATTCTGCACTACCTATAGGGTCTCCACACAGGGATGACTCCATTCAAGCTGGTATATGGCACTCAAGCGCACTGGTGCCAATGGAGTTCCTAGCGCTAAGCCTTTGGATCTCCATAGTCGAAAATTTAAGCCCTAAGGAATCCCTACAACATCTCCTGAATCAGCTCCTCCAATTGGATGAGGATAGATTCAAGAGCTTCTTTGTTAACCACAATGATCCAAAAGTGGAGAAAGAAGTGGGTGGACCGCCATTCCTAGTTTCGACTGTTCGAAGAAAAACATCCAATTCTACTGTTCCAGTCTCATGAGTGGGTTTGCATCTAGGGAAACTAAAGCTAAGGTGGACTGGACCATTCTGGATTGTGGAAAAATTCTACAATGGAACATTCGTGCTCAAGATGCTCACAGGGGAGCACTTCCAAAAGCCGATAAACGATTACCACCTTTAACCAAACAACGGGCTAATCCTTTCATTTATGAGGGGGAGCCACTAATCCATCACATTAATATGGGCACACTTCCAGGGTTAATCATCACAGATTCGCCTGGAAAGTCAAACGTGTGAGATCCCTCTGCCCCCTCCGTGCACTGGTTCTCAGTTGTTGCTAGCACAGCAGAAGTAGCTTCCTCTTGTGCTGGGGACAGGGTTTCCCACTTGGGGCCTCGCCCTCGAATGTTCGGACACAAGACTAAACTGGTGGTCATTCCGAAATCGAAACTAGGAAATTTTCTCTTGCCCGGAAAATGGGGACGATTCCACCTCTTTTTTTTTCTTAACGAATTTTCTAACGGGGTCAAGAGGCTAAACTATCCTTCACTTGATTAAACCAGATAGAAGGAAAACTATTACCAGACTTAACTTAAAGAAATCAACGCTTTTTTCCTAACCGAAATCAAGCACATAGCCATTGATCTAATCATTTGAGAAACTCTTTAGGTTTTTTTTTTAACTACTTGAGTTCTAAGTATATTCCTATATTTTCAATTTCATTTTATTAAAACTCCACTGATTCCAGCCTAATCCCATCCGGCCCATGGGTTAGCCACCACCCAACCACTAGAATCGGTAGAACCAGACAATTATCTTAACTTTTGCTTTTGAATACAAATATGCACACACTCCTCTTTAAAACTTTAACTTATAAAACAATCCATTGACAAACAGTTATTGGTTACAGATGTCATAACTCAAAATTTCCATCCAGTCCCTTGTTTCCCAAAAAAACAGTATCACTCTGGAGAGTATCACTCTGGACTCTCCGTTTAGACTAGCTAGTCAGCAAACGAGATCCAGTAAACAGATTACAATAATCATTTGTCCATCCAACATATCTTCCACGACATACGCATGGGTGTCCTAGGCACCGCGAGCCCGTGCATGGTCAGAACCCTCCATGATCCTCCTTAGGTGTCCTGGCATTTCAGTCAGGGACTACTTCGACAGCCCTCGTCCATCGTACTGGAAATACACCATTTTAACTATACCGAGGCTAGTCAAGGCTTTGCTGCGTGAGCTGTCCTTTGAACACTCCCCACCACCAGCTGTTTTGCAACCGAACTTCCCTCAGAAAAACACATACCAAATGCTCTCTCTAGCAATCTGGCGTAAGATAGTCGTTTAAGAAAACAGGGTTTCTATGCAAGATTTCACTTTGATTTTCATTTGAACACAAGAGGTATTTCTTGAATCAGTATCCCCAAAACTTCTTGAGCATAATTCTGAATTCCATAACAGAATTCCTCGAATTCTGTAACCTTGATCCATAGATTAATTCGAAGGTTCTCAAACCTAGATTCATATTTGGCGGGAGATTTGAGTGTATTTTTTTAAACTGGTCACATCTTCTTTCCTCGAAACTGACGAAGGAGTTTGGTCTCGGTCATAGTCTGATTCAAGGTTCGAGTCTAATAAGATTTTTCTTGAACTATCTTTCTCAAAAAGGATTGATAATTAAGTTACTAATTTACTGAATTTCATTCTTTGGATATTCACTTAACTGATTTCTAAATTAGTTACGAATTTCAATGAGGACTAAATTAATCATTTATTTGAATATTTTGATCTCGATAGATTTTTTGAATTTTCTTTTTTTTCAATTCGTGAGAGTATAAAACGATAGAAATTTCTTTCTTAGAGTAATTACTTATTCATTTATCAAATACTCATAGAAATTAAACATAGAAATTTCTCTCTTAGAGTAATTACTTATTCATTTATCAAATACTCATAGAAATTAAACATAAAATTAACGAGAAATCTAATTTTGATATAAAAATTCTTTATGCATCTATTTATGCATAAAAATCAACTTCAATGGGAATAACACTTTTATATAAAAGAAAATCCTTTTATGCATCTATTTATGCATAAAATCAATTTTAATAGGAATAACACTTTTATAATAAAAACTTCCTTTATGCATCTTTCTATGCATAAAATTTAAATTTAATGAAAATAACACTTTTATAATATATAAAAATTCTATTATGTATCTTTCTATGCATAGAAATTAAATTCAATGAAAATAACACTTTTATAATTAAAAAAATTCCATTATGCATCTTTCTATGCATAGAAATTAAATTCAATGAAAATAACACTTTTATAATAAAAAATTTCATTATGCATCTTTCTATATATAGAAATCAATTTTAATAACAAAAACCAGTGATATCCATGTATATTCATAGGTGAATATGTACATGGAATAAATTAGAATATTTCTTTTAGAATGCACAAATGGTGGGAATTACTCTTTTGGAATAACATAAAAACAAACTTTCTTTTCCATAAAATTTTGAAAAATTTTGCCATAACCTCCTTTGTATGGCTGACCATTTCTCATTTTTATCATTCTAATTTCAACTTAAATTTACTCAATCTAGGATATATAGGACTTTAATCTACTCAATTTTTAAAAATCAAGAGAGTAAACAATAAGAAAAGTTTAATTAATCATTTAACTAATCTTTCTAGGATTAAGAAAGGCTAGAATGTAAAGAAGAGAGGGTGTGGCCTTTTCCTCAAGACATAGCATTAGAATTTACTTCAATCAATTATAAAACAAGAAAATCAAGAAAACCATAGATTTAAAATTAAAAAGTAAGAAATTTAGCTTACATGGAGTTGTAAGCTTTCCTTTGGCCTGAGCGATTGAGGGTTCTACTCTTGTTTAAAGCAAGAGTGGCCACCAATTACTTTGGAGAGGATTAAGCCAAAAATAATTGAATTATCAAGAAATTCAATGTAAATGACTCAGGATAGGAGTAGAGTAACAGTGCATAAACACCATTAAGCTTTCACAAAGGGGGAGGCTTCTATTTATAGGAAAAAGTGAGTCTCAAACCAAGCAAACTGGTTCTAGAATTTTCCAGATCAGTTTGGTCAATTTTTGACCATTTTTGGTGGGTCAGTTCAGGTTACTTTTTGGAACTAGACTTGAAATAGGAGAGAGGAGAGATGAAATATCTCATTTAACTTATTTAAAACTGGGGGGTAATGATGAGAAAAAAGGCACCTCCTTCATGAGGGGAGATCCCCACTCTAAGGTGTCAAAATTCAGTTTTTTAAATGTTTTCTTTGGTCCTTAGTCCACTCTTCATCTTATGTGAGTATTTACTCATTTTTGGGGGGTTGTCTTTTATTCTTCAATTTATCTCCTCCTTATATTTGGATTAATCTTATTGGTCCCTCACAACCTTAATCCAAAATTTTCAAAAAATCTGGACCCTTAGGCTAAGGACTTTTTTGCATATTATAATTTATTTCTAATGCACCTTAGGAAATTCTTTTTAAACTTCTATTTTTGGAGAAGCTTTTATAATAAGAAAGGATATTTTTCCATCCAAAGATATCTAAAACCTGAATTACCTCTCTCTATAATATTTTCTCTCTTTAGTCCAAAACATGTAGAAACAAGATCTTTTATTATTCTGAAAAGGGGATTGATTTACAGGAGAAGATACTGGACATCTTGAGGGGCTGGGGAGGAACAAAATGATTTGATACCTCTTCATCATGATCACTCAACAGCTGCATGGAAATCATGTACAGAACAATGCACGGTAATTATTTTTAGATTATCGTGTAATGTCGTTAACTTTTTTGTGGTATCTGTATCTATCTTTTTGCATGCAGCACATCTTCTCACAGAAAACCCTCAAAGCTACGACCCTACACCTGTGCCCAACTCTTTACAACCGTCGCCCCACCTGTGACATTTGTTGCCTTCTCTTCTCACAAAACACCTTCCTCTCTTGCAGCGATGGTGACCTTTAAGCCATTCTATAGCATTGCCACAGATAGCGCTAATGTGCAAGGATGGCTAGGAATCACCCGACTTGCTGACTTCCTCAATATGCCATGGCACACGATCCCGGTGCACCCTAAAGCTGATGACCAGGTTAGCCAACTGCGTGTGGGCATGACCATCAATCGGAGTGACATAAAGACAAAGCTCACATAAGCTTTGATGTGGATGAGAGCCTAAAGTTGCCCCTCGATGGCTTGATAGAGATCGCCCATGCTAAGCACGAGTGCATGGTCCGACACTTTGGCGGCGACTGTGTCAGTGGAGAGCATGGGAAACCACAAGAGGGCAACCACCATTGTCTGCTAGAGGATGTTCATGGAAACCCTCTTGGCAACAACAGCCATGGGATGGATCCGGAAGGCGGAGAAATGGGAGGATATCAGTTTAGCCACCCTCTGCTTCACAAAACTACAAAAGGAAGCCATCCGCCTATAGAAGAGAAACACCCACACACCAAGATAGGATAGTTGCTCACAGTGCTATTTCCGTTCAACGAGATAGGCTAGTTAGTGCAAAACCCATCCCAACAACCAGCCGAAGTGCAAAACCCTCCAAAATCATAGCCGTAGGCACAAACTACACAAAACCCGATCAAAATGGCCAGTTCAGAGAGAACCGTCAGCCTAACACTGAAATGGGATGCACCCAATCCATGGCCATGGTGTCCTAGTTCAAATGCAAGCTAGTGCTGGCCTCTCAAGTCTCCAAATAAAAGAAGCTATGCATCCTGGTGGAGCTGCCATCCATGAAGCCGACTGACAGACCCCCAATAGCCCTAGTCGCCCCTGCACAGTCGATTGTCATCTCCAGCCCAGCGGGTCCCTCCACCTAACACCCGCCACATTGACATCCCCACGGCTAGATAGACGCTGAGTACCTAGCCCAGTGCTTCCAGGGGGAGGATTCGTTTGGCATCCACCAACTTGAGGCCCAAACGCTCCGCTTGCAAGACATCGTCAATCAACTTTAACATGAGAACAACACCCTAAGCGAGAAGGTGGCAGATGTACAGAGCGAGGTGACCATGGTAGGGAAGCTGAAAGCCAAGCTGCCGCCCTCTTCACTGGCTTCTCTTCTTGGACTCACTCAAAGATCACGTCCTCAAGGACAAAACACAAATCAACATCCTGGATGCCCAGCTTAAGGCGCTTATCGGCCCCTCCTCTGGTATCATCCAGATTCATACCAAAGTCCTTCTCGAGCTCTCCAACACTCTGTAGGATGACCTAATTCATCTCTCAAACCACCTCATGGATGATCTCTGCTTGATCCTCATCGGCCAGTGCAAGCGACCGGCAATCCAACCAAGAGAGGTCGCTGACTCGGATGACAAAGGGAATGCTCAATCCGGAGCGTCGAGCCGAACGCCCGCCCAATAGCACTCGGTAGTACTGAGAGCCCTGATAGCTCCAACCCAGTCCCCGCCCACCACCACTGAAAGCATCGACCTTTGTAGACCATGACGACCTCCTCATTAACACGGACTAGTTGGTGTGCAGAAAGAGCTTACCCACTACAAAGAGCAGAATGCCAAACTTCACTGCCCTATCCACGAACCTGAGCGACACTTGGAGGAGCCGATTGACATGCAAAACCTGCACACCAATTGGAAATGGTGCCATACTCTGGGGAGACACATCAAGGGAAGACTCAACCATAGCCCTCCTAAAAGACCATGTGGCGGCCCTCCAGAAGAACTATGACGAGCTGCAAGACAAGATGGTAGCCATAAAGATGGTCTTTGTTACAAAGACCAGCATCAGCGGGCCATGGAGTATAGGGGGAAAATGCAAGCTCACATTGATGAGCTCAAATCCAAGGTCACAGGGAAGAGGCCCCCATAACTCGGCAGAAGAAGCCCAATGAGACACACAAGGATATCCAGTCGGCCATTGCCAGCATCGAAGAGACCAAGAATGTGACCCTTCGCCAAACTCGCCTCTGCCCGAACAGAGATCACAGACCTGCACAGCAAGTAGTAATCCGGTAAAAGGGCAACCTAATGCCAACAATCTGCCAGGGTTGTTGCAACCAACTTACCCAAACCCCAAGCCTAACGGAGGATGGAAACCTTTCTACTACATTAGCATTCCCTGAACCATCAGCCCCTCCCCAACCTCGCCCCGAATCCACCCAACCCGAACAATCCGACCCGAATCCACCCGACCCGAACAATCCGAGCCCACCTGCTCCTCCTAGCAACGATGATGATGAGATGGCCAGAGTCAAAGACTAGAGCTTCTGGACCTGTGGGATCAGGAATGTGCCCAAGCATGTCAAGGTTTGGATTGCTTAGAAGCACAATGTGGAGGAGGATGCCAAAGAGGATCTGTACACCTATGTCACTACTGTGGATGTGCCTGTCATTGGGTTCACGAGCCTGGCCACTAAGGTTGCAGAGGAGGATTAAACGGTATGGCTATTTGCAATCCAAAATCAGGAATGTGCACAGGCTGAGGAGGATGCTAAGGAGCATCTAACATGGTCCCTATCTCCAGTTGATTTACTCCATTGTACCAACAACATCGAGGAAGACTAAGGGTTTGAGCTATCGGATTGGGAATCTGACCCACCGAGCATGCTAGGTGTTGGGGTCGGCAGGCTAGGCAACCACCAGGCTAGACAATTGCCAATCTAGAACGCTGTCGGAATGTCAGAGGGTGTAGAGTAGTGTGATAGTTCTGTCTACTGGATTAGTCTAGATTTGATTGCTTGTGCACTACCCCACCACTCTCTTGGGTGTAGAGTAGTGTGATAGTTCCATGCATATGTCCCTTGGGTGAGGCTCTTTTGATTGCACATTTCCCAAGATATTTTTCTTAGTCTCATAGTAACACTCATTTGCAAATATGCAAGGGATCGAGGTCTTGCTCGGGAATCAATGGTACTAACTTTAACATACAACCGTAACTTTAACATACAACTGTACCAACTTTAACATACAACCATAACTTTAAAATACAATCGTACCAACTTTAACATACAACTGTAACTTTCACTAAGCCACGCTTATACCTTCATGAAAGAATGTCCGTTCCTCTGGGTTCCAGAGGGCAAAAATTTCCCTGTTTGGAGTGTCAGTCAACACATTCATGCACCATTGCTCAAAGAAATTGGTGCGAAACAACCCTTTGTTTGACGATGTTGAACCATCCTACATACAATCACTTGTGAGATTTGACCCTTCGGTCAACTGAATATGGAGTCAAACGGTGTTAGTCCTTGACATCACCAGTGAAAGCAAAGAACATCCATGAACAGGACGCGCTACCCCTCACCCAGAGATAAGAGGATTGGTTGCCCAGTGCATGGACATACCATGGATATGCTCAGGAACGGACATTGCTTGGTGAGGGAATGGTCGTTCACTTAGGGAAGGTGCAACCATGTCTAGTTTCAGCAAAAGGATTTTGAGTGCAGGTACGGGCATTCACTTGGGAAAGTACGAGTGTTCACGTGTCAAGGCATGGATGTACGTCTGTGAAGGTACGGACGTACACTTACAGACCTTGTCAGGTATCTTAAATGCACTGGAACAATGTATCTTCTGACAGCTATCTTTAGATATTCCCCTGAAAGTACAGGTGTACTCCTTTTATACCCTTTTTAATGCACTTTATGCCTTCTTTATTCTACTTTATGCTCTCTTTAATGCACACTACTCATATTGATGAGGAAGATATGGTAAGATTTTACCAGAGGAAGTGAACGAGCATAGCTTAAGTGCATATGGTCGTACCTCTGAGAAGTGAAGGGCATATCACTTCTCAAAAAATCAGGCCAATAGTGAAATGCGCCCAAATTCTCCTCTAGTTTTTCACTCATTTCAGTCCTTCCAATATGTTTTTTTTGTGTTTTTCTTTTTGTGGATGGTTTAGGCTAATCCCAAGCTATCCAATGATGCCTAGAATGCCTAATTAAATCTAATGTCCCAAGATTAATTGCAAGGTGGGTTTAAGGACTAGCATTTCGCCAACCCTAATGAGGGTTAACTCCTTGATATGAAGATGCTAGGGCCTCACTCCACCACCACTTGTCACTCCACCACCACTTGTGTCGCTCAAGTGGAGCTTTCCACAAGCTAGGTGAGGAGCAATGAGAAAAGGAGCTATGGAGAGCTCAACTCCTACTTAATGCCTTCATGTGTGCAAGAGTGAAGGTGAGAGAGAGAGAGAGAGAGAGAGAGAGAGAGAGAGAGAGAGAGAGAGCAAGGAGAAGAAGAAGAGGTAAGCAAAGAGAACATCACCTACATGCACACGCACAATCAAGAAAGAAAGCAAGCATGCACACAAGCTTACCACCATAGCCAATGGAGAGTGAGAGACAGAGACAGAGACAGAGAGGGGAACTCAATTGTGATAATGGGATTGTCCCTTTTCATATTTCATAAGTCACTTATATACATGAGCTCTCTTTTTACAATGAGCAGCTACCCATTTAACAATTGGGGCCCCAAAACTGGTTCTTCTAGCTCTATGTACACCTAGGCTTATGCTCATGGCCGGAATTACACAAGTTGTAAGCTCGGTCATCCCATATATCTTTTACATGAAGCGCTTAGCACGGTTTAAATAAAAATGAGTTACATGAAGCGTAACCATGCTTAAAAATAATGTTAATCAATGTGGTTAACAGTGGTAGAGTGATTGTGTGTTGAGTTTGGAGTGTAATTTAAAGTGTAAAAGCGTGTTTTGTGTGATTAGATTAAGCTTTTTCTAAACCATAACCCCTTTTTTATGATTCTTATTTTTTTAAATCTCATAAGTGAAGATGGATAGTTAAGTTGAGCTCCCTGTTTACAAAATTGAGGCTAGTAATCTCTCTGGTAGGCTTTCCCTTGACGTCATGAGCATTAGATTAGGTTAAATAGGCTAATTACGTTAAACTATTATTTTTTTCACTATGTGTCCAAAGGGTAAAAATTGGCCCATTCTTTCAATTTATCCCCAAAAATCATTCATTTTGATGTTTGCATGGTAGAATAACTATCTTGGTATCAAGCAAAAAACTAAGAAAAAGTTGAATCATTTCAATCCTAGTAGTAGGATTGTTTAGGGTGGAATTGCCTCATCCAACTCTTGGTGTTGGATCGTTAACTAGGCTGACATGATCATGCCATAATGAGCCATTAATGGCAATAGTAGTCATTAATGAATGTTGGAGGGGTCAGTGCCACAATACCTGCCAAATCTCCAGGGAATAATTTGGTCAAGGTGTAATAATTACACTATAGTCCAAGCATCGCTTGATTGACATTGTCAGTTTGGACAATCGAATCCATTGATCCTAAAAATACAATCACCGACCCTAGAGTAAAATCATCTGATCCTAGTCTTGGATTGTGGGTTAACACGAAACCATCCAAAACCTAGAAATGTTGGTCTGATCGTTCCGATCCCACATGGGATTACCCAATTCTTGAATCATTCTACAATTGAATCATTTTAGTTTGATCACTAATGATATCATTTCTAGTGGAATCGTCTTCGAGGAGGATTGTTTTATAGTAGAATCGTTCAAAGGTGAAGAGAAGAGGGTAACACCTATCACCCAAAAATTATCAAGGAAAGGGAAACTAAATGGGTCTAAGTAGGGGGGAGTCTTTCCGCCCATAGTCAACCAAGGACAAGAAGCTTCAAGATCTAATGAAGGAAGGAACTCCTAGGCAAAGATAACTTCAAAACCTGGTAGGCCAATAGTAGTTGGACATGACTTCTTATTCCAATCCAATGAACCAATCTAGAAACAATAAGGTGAGGTCTAACTTCTTTTCATTGTAGACCTGATCTAGGAAAAGCATCAAGTTCAATTAGAGGCCAAATCCATGCAAAGGGAATCAGTGCCTCTTGAGAGAACGAGAAGTGCTACCCTCATAGAACTGTCATATGTATTCACCTAGAACAAGGAGAAAATAGACCAGGAAGCTAGGAACATACTATTGCAAGTGTACCTATGTATTCACCCAAAACAAGAAGTAAATAGACCAGGAATCTAGGAACATAGTATTACAAGTGTACCTATGATTAGTGGGATACTAGTCTTGGATCTTGGATACCCCATGATACATACAATAGTCCTATGACTAGTGGGATACTAGTCTTGGATCTTGGATACCCCATGATACATACAATAGTCCTACCTCCAAAAACTTAACAAGAAACATAGTGTTGCAAAGTGTACCTATGACTAGTTGGATACCAGCCTTGGATACCCCATAATACATACAATAGTCATACCTCCAAAAATACATACATACAATAGTCATACCTCCAAAACCTCAATGAGAAACATTACTAGGGGTGCAAGACTATAGGGATATAAAATCATTATGTAAATGCCATGACTCCTGAACCTATTTTATTGAACCAACAAAAGAGAGTGCCCATGCTCATATTCCTTATAAAGTAAGAAGACTTATAGACACCATTCATGTGGGGGTTGAACCACCAAGAAGAATGAGATTGGAATATGAACATGACCATCCAAAAAAAAGTGCCTCACAAAAAAAAATCTCAAGGGAGACTTAGATCTGGAATCTACCACGAGAACTGACCTTGTAAGAAGAGCGTGGAAACAACAAGAAGCTAATATTAGAACTATAATACTAGAGATTCTCAAAATAGACCTTATCTCGCTAGGGTAAGGAGAGCCAAAATGTCTTCAAATGAAGCCACCAATAACACCAATCCAAGGCTTCATCATAGACCTTAAGCCTAGTAGCACCTCTAAAAGTAAGGGCAAGGTGAAGCCTACAAGGTTTTACTTGGACTTCCTTGTAAGTAAGGAGATAAAAGCTAGACTTGCTTTATTCGATAGAGAAGCAATAAGAAGCTGAATATCACATATAAGACTTGGGTCTCATTAGGTAAGCCTACCCTTGATCCAAACAAAGCTCTGGTATAAATAGTCTCAAGCCTTTATAATGAATGTAAAAGGATGCTAAAGCTTAAGTTCTGTTGAGATATCGAGCTCATCTAGTGAGGCGGTGGACATTGATGACCCGCCTGGGGGATAGGCCCCACACTTACACCACTGGAATGGTTGGTGAGATCATGGTGATATGCGGCCAGTGGGATGACAAGCTGTATGACAGCCATTCTAGAGACTGGCATAGTTATAGCGTCAGCTTATTTAGTTGGGTTCACACTATAGAGAACTCTAGTATGTATTTGGTTGAGTACCTTTTCATATGTGGTGTACTCTTATCTTTGTATATGTGTGAAGAAGAAGAAGATTTTCAGCCTCTCACATTTTGTGTTCTCTTTTAGGGTTTTGTCAGTGTGTGTGTGATTGCAAGAGCTCAAGCTCTCTTCTCCCCTGTATCTTTTCATGGTATCAGAGCCTGGTTCATGCTAAGGGCTGAGCTGCAAGCAAGAGAAGCACAGGAAGCAG
This sequence comes from Cibotium barometz, assembly GCF_041138505.1. Taxonomy (NCBI): domain Eukaryota; kingdom Viridiplantae; phylum Streptophyta; class Polypodiopsida; order Cyatheales; family Cibotiaceae; genus Cibotium; species Cibotium barometz. The sequence continues at coordinate 55,217,023 of NC_141072.1, read as the reverse complement.
TACGAGGGTAAGAGCTTCATCTACTCTTCCCTATTTGTGTTGGCGACTATACCCTTGTCGGGAGCTCTACGGGAGGCACCGGTAAACGATCTCTGATTGAGGAGCTTTCTTCGCGGGAGTAAAGCTATAGGGCAACTATACATTCCTATATCGAACAAAAAATTTTCAGGCCGAAAACACGTTTTGGGTGCGTTAGGACCTCCGTTTTTCAGAAAGCAGGCGATTTCGAGCACTGCGGGTAAGTCATCGATTCTCTGCAGAACTCTGTTTTAAGAATTGCAGGAAGACAGATTGGTTGTGCATACATTGTGTGTGCTGCAAGGAGGTCAACAGTTGCCATTGGGTGTATGTATGCACATTGAGGTCACTGGTTGTGACATTTGAGTGTAGTACAGTACCGCTACAGAAAATACAGCACTTTGTGCAGGAAAAAACAAAGTGCTATTTTTGGTAAATTTGTGTGTCTGGCAAGATGTCAAATGATGGCATAAACCAGATTGTTACTGAGAAGCTTGATTAGAACAAATTCTATGCTTGGAGGTTAAGGTTGACAAATTTTTTGATGGGAAAGGATTACTGGGACTATATAGAAGGTGAGCATGAAGAGGCACGGGAGATACCGGAGATCAATCTGACTACTACAGATGTGAAAGAGTTCAAGGATTGGAACCAAGGAGCCATAAAAGTTATGTATTGATTCTCTATTAGTATACAGGACACCATGATTGGGCACATACAGGATGCCAAGTCCCCCAAGGAAGTGTGGGACACCTTGGTAAAACTCTATGAAACGAATACCAAGGCACGAAAGATACAGTTGAAGAATGAACTTCATACTGTGGAGAAAAAGAGTATGTTTGTGAATGACTATAGCATTGAAGATCAAGGGTATTATGGAATCCCTTGCATTCAGTAGTAGATGATGATGATAAGGTGGAAGTCTGTCTACGTGGTCTCGGGCCACAATACAAGGCATTCAAGACATCTATTCACAATCGGGAAAACATTCCCAATTTCACAGATTTGGTGTCTATGTAGATTATAGAAGAGGAGCTTGGGTGAAGACCAACAGTCTTCACAAAACAAAAACAATTCAGAGCAACAGGCCTTCTACACAAGTTCAGGAAGAGGATGAGGTAGAGGAGGCCGTGGACGCGGCCAAGGAGGTGGCCGAACAGGTAATCAGAATTATGGCCAGCAGCAGCAACAACAACAGCCCAAAATTCACAACAACAACAACACGCAGGTGGAAGAGGCTAATTCAAAGGCAGGGGGAGTCCAAAGAGGTCGTGAAAATTGGCAAAGGTAGTATAATGATACGCATGGATGCTTTTATTGTGGTAAGCCTAGACATGTGCAAGCAGATTGCTATAAGAAGCACGCTGACATGCAAAATGGAAAATTGCAGCAAAACAACTATGCATCCTCGAGCAGAAACAATGAGGATAATAAAAGGTTGCTTGTTATGCAGCATGTCATTAATGCCATGTCTGAAAATGTTGAACCAGCACATAAAGATGATGTATGGTACGTTGATTTAGGTGCTTCGAACCATATGACAAGTCATGTGGGGAGTGGTTCAAGGAGATGAAAAACCTTGAAAGACCAAGTTTTGTGGAAACATGGGATGACACGGCTCATCCAATTGTCCATGTTTGAGATGTGCCATTGTCTATGCAGGATGGCGAAGTGAAGTACCTTGTAGATGTACTTCATGTTCCGAACATAACAAAGAATCTAGTTTCAGTTGGCTAGATGATTGAGCAGGGTTTGCAGGTTCAGTTTAATCCTAATGGTTGTTATGTTGAAGACTTTAATAAAGACAAGTGCATGGTTGCAAAAGGCAACAGAGTGGGCAGATTGTTTACATTGAATGTAAACATGCCTGAAGTAAGTGCTACGATGTTTGCAAATGGTTCAGGAATTGTTGCAGACACAGACATTTGGCATAAAAGAATTGGACATGTGAATGTGCAAAGAATGAAGTCTATGTAGACTAAAGGAACTGTGACAGGGCTGCCAAAGTTTAAAGTTGAAGGTATGCAAAAAATATGTGAAGCATGCCAATTCGGAAAGCAAACAAAGCATGTATTTCCACGTGACAGAAATGTGAGTAGAAATGCACTAGATGTTGTGCATTCAGATGTATGGGGTCCTACGAAGACCATGTCTATGGGAGGCTGCATGTATTATGTAACATTTATTGATGACCACACAAGGAAAGTGTGGGTATACTTCATGAAGGAGAAGAGTGAGGTGTTCACTCATTTTTAGAATTTCAGAGTTATGGTTGAAAAGCAAACAGGAAAATATGTAAAATGCCTAAGGTCAGATGGAGGGGGACAGTACTTCTCCAATGAGTTCTCTGATTTTTTGAAGAAGAATGGTATTTGGAGACAGTTTACATGCAGATACACTCTGTAGCAAAATGGAGTTGCTGAGTGAAAAAACAGGCACATTACTGAGATTGCACGAGCATTGATGGGAGAGAAGAATATGCCGCATAGCTATTGGGCTGAGGCTGTTTTCACAGCAGTTTACATCATGAACAGGACTCCAACTGCAGCCATACATGATGTAACTCCAAAGGAGAGGTTTACTGGTAGAAAACCTGATTTGTCTCATCTAAAAGTCTTTGGATGCATTGCATATATTCATGTGCCAAATGAGCTAAGAACTAAGCTGGATCCAAAAGCTGAAAAATGTGTGTTTATTGGGTATTCCCTTGAGCAAAAGGGATACATGTGTTATAGCCTTGCTACATGTAAGTTAAGGGTAAGCAGGGATGTTGTTTTTGATGAGATGAGCAACTGGTATGCTATTGAAAAAGAAGCTGTTGGGGCTGATGTGAGTGGAAATGTGGTTGCACAGAATGCAAGTCAGCAATCACAGTCTTTGAGTGGACCAGGAGAGTCCTCATCTAGTGGTTCAGTTGATAGACCATGGAGTGGCAGGCTGTGTCATAATACCAGTCCTACAAATGTGATTAGTACATCACATAAAGGCAAAGAGAAAGTGGTTGAGCCCCTTAGTATGCCTGACATTTCTGTAGGGCATTCTCATGTTCATGGAGAGTCTAGTGACTCAGAGATGAGCCTTGATGAGGATCTTGGGATACCAGCTATGAGAACACCTGGTGTAAAGAAGGCTATGGAAGCCATGAATGCAAAGCTGCGAAGATCTGGGAGAGTGAAGAATCCTGTGTAGAGGTTTACCTATGATGGTTATGTGGCACATCATTATGCATACATGGCAAAAGTTGTGCAGGTTGTAGAGCCCACATGCATTGATGAGGCTGTTGGAAATGTGTGTTGGGAGAAATAGTATGGATGAGGAGATGGATGCACTATATGGAAATGAGACTTGGGATCTAGTGCGATTGCCTAAAGGCAAGAAAGCCATTGGATGCAAGTGGGTGTACAAAGTAAAACATAACAGTGATGGAAGCGTAAGCAGGTACAAGGCTAGATTGGTAGCCAAAGGATATGCGCAGACATATGGCATTGATTGAGGAAACTTTCAGCCCAATTACCAAGATGGCAATAGTGAGAGTTGTGATAGCAGTGGCAGCATCAAAGCAATGGTCTTTACATTAGATGGATGTAAAGAATGCATTCTTGCATGGGGATTTGCAAGAAGAGGTGTATATGTTGCAGCCACCTGGTTGTTATATGTACATTATGTGTGCTATGTTATATACACATTATGAGTGCATATACTAGGAGGCTAACCCACATTAGGCTTGTGAGCATGGGAGCATGGGAACAAGCTCTAGTGGAGCATGGGTTAGGACTAACCTTAAGGTTTAAGGTTAGGGTCAGGCATCCAAGGGTCACACATGAGGAATGGAAAGTCAAGAGTCACTTGAGGGCCCTCCTATATAATAGGGGCATGGGGCACACTCAAGGGGGCTTGGAGGCTAGGAAGCTTGAGGCTTATGCTATGGTCTCTTGTGTAGAGATCCATATCTACTCATCTACCATTTCACACTATAGCTACATGCTATTGGATTGGAGTTATACCTCTTGATGGTATGGGACATCAAGATAGAGGTATGATGTATTTCATTTATGATTCATGTGTGCATCCCTTGGGCTCGGGGGTGGTTGGGTGGATGAGTTTATGCCTGATTTATGCATGTTTATGCATAACAGTTATCTAGAGAGATCTTAGGGTTTTAACAGTGGTATCAAAGCAATCTCTATTTAATTGTTGTTAACTTTTTTTAGTAAATTTTAATATTTACTAATAAAATGTTATCTTTTGTTGATTTGTGTTGATGAATTGCACGTGGATCATCGATATGGTGATTGGAACGTGTGTAACTACAATTCAATGGACGAATCGACGTTGCGGAGGAATACCGTGAGTTAATGCTATTTTTCCCTATTTTTTATGGTTAAAATCAAGAATTAATGGATTTTTTTACAAAAATACCATAAAGTTTACGGTGGATATTTTTGTAGGATGGATTCCCTGAATTTCTATAATTTTTAGAAATATTTTTCTAATTTTTTAGGAATTTTTTGAGCATTTTTATGATTAAAAATGTATTTTTATACATTTTTGCGGGTTTTTTCCGCGGGAATGCGATCAAATTTCTGTCAATTTCTACTAAAAATTCAATAGGGGACAGTGTCTTGATGCATGAATTGCTCTCCCGTGTGCGTGGGGTTCTCTCCACCTCTCAAATCTGATTTTTCTTTCTCTTTTCCGGGTGAAAATTCTCTTAAAAATGAATTTTTTTAAAACATTAATCATAATTAATGCTAATTATGATTAAGGGTTTAATTAAAAAAGCTTAATTAAAGATTAAGCTAATCTCTGATTAACAGAGAAGGGTGGAGAAAGAGAATGGAAAGGAGGTGAAGGAGAGGAAAGAGGGGAGAAGAAGGTGAGGAGGGAGTTTTTCACTCCCTCCATCTCTCTCAGATGACCACGCACGCAGGCGACCAGGGGGGGGCGCGCTACAGTCGGGCGAAAAAAATCGCCCCCCCTTAAAAAAATCAAATTGGCATAAGCCAATAAAGGTTTTTTTTTAAATTTTTTTTCCATTTTTTTTAAAAAAATGAGTTTTTTATTTTCAAAAAAAAAAAGCTTTTGAATATATTTCAGGAAAAAGCTTGGAAAAAGCCTGAAAATTACTGAAAAATTTGGGATTTGAGGGAAAAATTCTCTGAAGCTTGTTCCCATGCTCCCATGCTCACAAGCCTAATGTGGGTTAGCCTCCTAGTATATGCACTCATAATGTGTATATAACATAGCACACATAATGTACATATAACATACTTCCCCTCTCTCAAAACATTGCACTCTTGCAATGAAAAGAAGAAGAACTGCGCTGAACAATCTCAATCGACTCCCAAGTTGAATTCTCAATTTCCCTATCTTTCCACCTTATTTTAACCTCAGGGATTAGTCAACTACAAAGTTTCCTTTCCCTGAATTCAAGTACCTTATCAGGTTCATGTGGAACATAGGATAATTCATCGACTTCAACGAGTTCTTGAGGAGTAACTGTGTCATCCTCACCTCCCAGTTTCCCTTTCAATCTATCCATATGAAAGACTGGATGAACTCTAACAATTGGAGGTAGTTTTAGTTCATACGCAACCGTGCCAATCCGATATATAACTCGAAATTGACCACAATATCTAGGAGATAAATTCGAGCATTTTCCCATTGACAAAGTCTGAGAATCTTTAAGAACATTAAAATAAACCAACGCTCTTGGTTCAAAAGACCGAGATGAGCGTCCCCTATCAGCATAAAACCGTGCCCTATTATGAGCACTCCTGATAGAATCCCGAGCTTCGGTCAGCATTTCCTGCATATCTCGCAAGAAATCCCTCGATGCATCAAGCTCGATGTCCTTAAGAGACCGACATCAATAGGTGCCCTGGGTTAATACCCATATATAAGTATGCACGGACTAAAAAATAATAGCCGTAAATTTAGAACTGTTATAGGCAAATTCCATCATTGGAAGATATTTCCCAATATGATGATTTTCTAGAGACATATGCACAAAGCATATACACTATAATCTGATTCATACACTCTGTTTGCCCATTAGACTACTACGGATGATCAGAACAATTCACATTCAAAGTAACTTCCTCGTTGTAAACCATTCGGAATAAAGTAGGAAAACATGGCATTATAACAGCAGAAACCAGGGATTCATCGGCGCCCCGACATACCCACATCTGCATATGGAATAATCGATGTCTCGAGTTACCCATATCAACATAGAGTCATCAACGTCTCGATGAGACACATATGTCCATCCGTAAACCTATCAGGTTGATTGTGTAAATCACCTAAAGTACGGAACTAAAGAAAGAAATGCCAACAAAGGAATCCAAATTTCCTTATCTGAACTCAACAAGATAAACTTGTTTGAACTCTAAAGAAAGAGATTTCAACAAGTAAAAATGCCGACGAGATTACCCTCATCAAAACATGCAGGCTATAGATAAAAGAAATTTATCTAGAGAATGCCCACACTATAACTTCTAGTGAATTTAGAAAATAAGATTGTCTTTGAATGTTGAGGTCAACATGCTAAGTGATGTAAGCAAAGCAACAATCTTGAGCCCAAATTATCCCATAAGATAATATACGTGAGGGATCCCTAGCGTCCCATTCCACCATGATACCACCCATACATACCTTAACAATTTGAAACTCCCTAGTATGCCGTCTAGGAAAATATGAATAAAATCCTGTATAAAAGGAATAAGATGGCCTTATCCAGACTTTCACATACTAAACCTGTCTCTATATACTTGAGACTACATCAAGGAATAAATCCTTCTGAGTACATCATTTAGAAAAGAAATTGAATTATTGGCGCCTTTCTAATGATAACTACCCACCAAAACACAATAAAGTTAGGGTAGAAAAATAACTCACCTAGATATATAAGCAACTAGGTATCTGAGTTAGAATGTATACAAGAGTATAAGAAATATACTCCAAAATTATGTGCAAAAAACGAAGGCAAATGCTACCTTCAAGACACATAGAATTATCCAAAAGATAAAAAGATCCTTATAAAACCATGGATAAAAGCATAGAAGCTCCTTAAATCCATGAAAACCATAGTTGATCATAAGAATCAATGCATACCATCTAATGGACATTAATCATGCCAAAAGAAGCATTAAAATTGGTGGCCAACTCATCAATCCTCCGGAGTATATGAACGTTGTGTTGTTCAAATAAAACTCCAAAGTAAAAAAGTGAAACACATGTGTGTAGCACTCAATAAGAAAACCCTAGACATAAGTGATCTAGGCAGAACCTGATGAGTCCATATAAAACTTGGAAAACATTCAATAGAAATCCACTAAAATAAACCGATCAACTAACCCATGATAGAGTTTATCTTAGGCTTAAGAAATTAAGCACAATCCACACTTTAATAAGTGCCAAAATAAATTATCATGGAAAAATGTCAAAGGTGAAACACACTTTGAACGAAAATTATAGCCATCAAAAGAAATTAAGGAACACGTCCAAAAAGAATGGGTAAACAATGGTAAAAAATCATGAATACATCGTTTAGAATTAATCCAAACATAAATATCCATTAATACGAGATATAATCGTATTAATAATATGCAAATAACACGCATCTACCTAATGTCAGTACGAGAAAACGTACTTCAACATTAAATAACCCTCGACAATATTAAATTCTCGAGAAAAAAAAAATTATCATGATTTTTTTCTAATTTTTCCTAATTTATAGAGCCTCAAAATATAATAATTTTGAATTCCACCAAACCTATCTCATGGCATTCCAAACCTATATTTTTCCAAAAAAATTTTAGCAATTAAATTTACCAAAATACCATTGATATTTAAAAAATACCAATTTTTAGGATTTCCAAATATAATATCTAGAATATTCCTAATTTTCCCTGAGAATCCCATCGTTCACGAAATTTCCAATTCCGCCCGACAGTTCTCAAATCCAATGAAAATTTTCAATTTTAATGGATTTTTCTAATTTTTTGGGTCAAAAAATATAATTTTAAAGGAATTTGAATGGTCACGGGTGCCGAATGGACACACCACATGCCAAACACCAACCCCACATTTTCTCGAAATTTAAAATAACCTTTGTCTAATTTTCCACTATTTTTCAGGAATTTTTTGAAATTTTTAAATTACCCCGAACGCATTTAGAATACGAACGGTCAAAAAATTTCAGAATTCCAACGGTTTTCCCGGAATACGGAAAGCCAAAAGTTTTGGGAAAATGAAAAGACAAAAAAAAAATCGGAATGTGAAAGGTCAAAGGTTTCCGGAATACGGAAGGTTTTAAGGTTAGGGTCAGGCATCCAAGGGTCACACATGAGGAATGGAAAGTCAAGAGTCACTTGAGGGCCCTCCTATATAATAGGGGCATGGGGCACACTCAAGGGGGCTTGGAGGCTAGGAAGCTTGAGGCTTATGCTATGGTCTCTTCTGTAGAGATCCATATCTACTCATCTACCTTTCACACTATAGCTACATGCTATTGGATTGGAGTTATACCTCTTGATGGTATGGGACATCAAGGTAGAGGTATGATGTATTTCATTTATGATTCATGTGTGCATCCCTTGGGCTCGGGGTGGTTGGGTGGATGAGTTTATGCCTGATTTATGCATGTTTATGCATAACAATTATCTAGAGAGATCTTAGGGTTTTAACACTGGTGATGAGGATGTGAGTCACCCCAAGCATGTTTGCAGGTTGAAGAAGCCTTGTATGGCTTTAAAAAAGCACCAAGAGCATGGTCTGATAAGATTTTTGAATATCTTGTCACTATTGGCTTTCATGTAGCCAATGTAGATTTCTCGTTATATGTGAGACACATTTATAGAGGGGTTGTGCTTGTTGTCATCTATGTAGATGACCTGATCATTACGGGGGACCATGATGCAGAGATCTTTGATGTAAAGATCTTGCGTAGACAGAAGTTTGAGATGAAGGATCTGGGGGAGCTTAGATATTTCTTGGGCATTGAGGTGATTAGGTCACCACATGGTATTGGATTACTGCAGAGGCAGTATGGCTTGGACATGTCAAAGCATGGTATGATAGGTTGTAAGCCTATCTTAGTGCCATTGGATCAGAATGGCGAGTTGAGTGTAGATTTAGGAGAGTTTTTGGGGAGGATCCTACTATGTATAGGTGCATAGCAGGAAGCATGATCTACATGACGATCACCAGGCCAAATTTGAGCTATGCTATTGGGAAGGTGAGTCAGTTTATGCAGGTTCCTCAGAAGCCGCATTTGGATGCATTGAGATGCATACTCAGGTATGTGAGGTCTACTTTGCATTGTGGACTATTTTATGAAATTGGGACAGAGATATGTGTACATGGGTACACAGATGCTGATTGGGCTGGTAGTATCTCCTCAGATAAAAGATCTACTAGTGGCTTCATGTTTTCTTTAGGGAGTGCTGCTGTGACTTGGAGCAGCAAGAAGTAGCCTACGATTGCTCTATCCACCAGTACAGAGGTGCTGCTATGGCAGCATGTGAGGTAGCTTGGTTGAGAAAGCTACTTGCAGATTTGGGTCTATCAGTGATAGACAAGTTGTCATTTTTTGTGATAACATTAGCAATATACAGTTGGCCAGGAACCCAGTTTTTCATGCTTGCACCAAAGCATATAGAGGTCCACTGTCATTTTTTCAGAGAGAAGATTTTGGTAGGAGACGTTGACCTTGTTTATGTCAGCACACAGGATCAGGTCGCTGACATCTTCACCAAAGCATTGGGTACAGAGAAGCTCCGTAGATTCAAGGCTTGGTGTACATGAGATGGAGTTGAGCTCGAGGGGGAGTGTTGAGATATCGACCTCATCTAGTGAGGCGGTGGACACTGATGACCTGCCTGGAGGACAGGCCCCACACTTACACCACTGGCATGGTTGGTGAGATCATGGGTTATATGCGGCCAGTGGGATGAGAGGCTATGTGACAGCCATTCTAGAGACTAGCATAGTTATAGTGCCAGCTCATTTAGTTGGGTTCACACTATAGAGAACCCTAGTATGTATTTGGTTGAGTACCTTTTCATATGTGGTGTACTCTTATCTTTGTATATGGTGTGTTGAGTGTTGTGTGAAGAAGAAGAAGATTTTCAGCCTCTCACCTTGTGTGTTCTCTTTTAGGGTTTTGTGAGTGTGTGTGTGTTTGCAAGAGCTCAAGCTCTCGTCTCCCCTACATCTTTTCAATTTCCACATCAATTCTTACCCCATGGAAGGTAGTTTGTATGTTATGAATATCGATACAATGTCGAAAGATATCATCCTCAAAAAAGGATGGTGTTGCATGACGAGTGGTGATCAATGCAAGGATACAACACAAAGATGCAAGAGCAGGAAAACAAGTGACATCCTGTAAAGAGTTCCAAGTTGTATAGATGAGTGTGGGAATGGACTTAAGAATAATCCCACATGGAAAGTTTTGGGAGTTTTAGAGTTTTTGTATAAAAAGTGGCTCATTTGAGAGCTTATGGACACATTGGACTAAACTCATGTTTGAGCTCTCTTGAGACTATCTCTCCCTCTTTTTTCATAGAGGTGCAAGCTCTTCTCTCTCCCCATCTACATTATTGTATGAGCAATGTTCTTTTTTTTTCAATGCAATGAGATGATGTTTGTCTCTCTTCTCATGTCTATTCTCTAGTGTGCATGTTTCTTTGTTGATAGCTTCAAGATTTGTGTGCATGCTAGGGAAGTAAGTGCTTGAGAATGAAGTATGCTTTGAGCTTGTGTATGCATTAGCTTAGCTTTCTTCTTGTATTGGATGCATGAATGAGTGGGATGATGAGTGAATGAGTTATGGCAAGATTGAGCTTGTGTGTGTGTTAAGTCTATGTCAAGGTAGTGGTGTTCTTAGCATTCTCTCCATTTGTGGATAAGCTTTTGTGCACCGGTACGGGTTGAATCCCTAGCTCCGAAAGGGATGCAAATCCCATTGGATTGAGCTACACACGGATCGTACTACTCATGCTACAAGTGAGAGAGTTTTCGTCTCTCCATTGGCGTCGCTGCTGGGGAGAAGACTCAAAACCGGTTGAGAAGCTTGCATTACTACCACTATTTCTTTTTGTTTTTAGATTTAGGGTTAGCATGAGTGTGGAATCTCGGAGCTAGTGATTAGAAGAGAAAAAATAGATTAGTACTTACTTATGCGGTTGAGATCTACTCCCGCTAATGTTTTCTCATTCATGTTTATGCTTTCCATGGTTGCTTTCATTGTTGTGTTCATGTTTTGTTCATAGATTGGAAACGAAATTTGCATAGTACACTAGCGGCTGATTTTGCTTTGTTTGGTAGCATTCTGTGTCCACACCCTTCCATATGATGTTTTTGATATTGTATAGAAATTTTCTGTCTTATGCTTGTAAAATGCCCACTATCTCCACGAGGACATGTAACAAGGTAGCATTGATTAGGAGACGGTTAAATTTGGTTTGCTCACATGAACAAATGCAAAGCAGGCGACTACAGCATTGACGGTGGCGAAGAAGGCGAGGCGGTAAAAAATAAAAAAAAGCCAACCGGTGGCTGTGGCTGTGAAGGAGGCGAAGGTCAACAAGAAGTTGACCGGCTGCGGCTAAGGTGACTGAGGAGGAAAAGAAGGCAGCTTCGTCGGCTGCATCTGAGGTGGCCGACGAAGCGGTGGCTGCAGCTGTGAAGGAGCTAACGAAGGTGAGCCTCAGCTGACGAACTTCACTGTGAGCTGGCCAATCATGGCATATTCAGGAGCACAATAACCGTAAGTTTCCATCACCCGCGTCGAGACATGCGATTTGTCGCCCACGAGACCGAGCTTGGCAAGCCCGAAATCGGATAGCTTTGGACAGAAGCCTTCGTCCAGCAAAATGTTGGATGATTTGAAGTCGCGGTAAATGACCGCTAGAACATTGAGAGCGAAAGTGGTAGCCGTTGAAGGCTGCATCTGAAGAAGCCAAGGCCGAAGGCTAGCGGGGTGTAGAAAAGAAGGTGACTGTTGGAAGGCGACGAGGGGCTGTGTCGGTCAGCACACCGGCGAGTTGACTAGTGGTGGGGCGAAGAGCTGGCCGGGCATCAACTGCAGAAGAAGGTGAGGGCCGACGAGCAGCTGCAAAGGGGCGCAAAGGTTGGCTGAAAGCAGAAAACACAGTGCGAAGGTGACGGCAGCAAGAAGGCGAAGAAGCGCAGGCGCCTGCAGCAGCTGAGAAGCAGAGGCGGAGAAGTGGAAAAGAAGAAGGCCGAAGGCTGTGTGGCCGGTGGTGGTGAAGGTGGCCGAAGCCAGCTACTACTGCAGTGGTTAGGTGAAGGCTGAGAGCATAGGAGAGATCTGGAGATAAGGTGGGGCTGCAGGCGAAGGCGAAGCACGTGAAGGCGGCCGGCGCAGCAGAGAAATCCGGAGCCAGCGCACGATCCGGACGCGATAAGGAAGAAAAAGGTTAGTATTTTTTAATTTTTATTTTCTGTTAATTTTCATGTTCTTTGTAATAAAAATAATAATAATAATAAAAAGAAAAAAACAATAAAATAAAAAATATATAAAATAAAAAAAGAAAAAAATTTATGTGTTTTATTTTGAGTCTATATTTTTTGCATAATCTGTATTTTTTTAATTTTTTGTAATTTTTTTTTGCATAATTAGTGTAACTTGCATTTTTAAAAAAAAATTTGTAATTTTGTGCATAATTAGTATTTTTGTATAATTAGTAAAAAAAATAGAAAAAATAATAAAAAAATAAAAAATAAGATAGGTATTTACACACATATTCATGTTAGTTGCATTTAGTGGTTAGGTAGGGTTTAAAAATATATATATAAACAGAAAGGGTAAACCAAGTAATCGAAGATATACGTCGTTCATGCTGTGTGCTGCAGGGAACCCAAGAAGTGGCTAAGCTATCTGTACCTAGTTGAGTTCGCCTACAATGCCTCTTATCGCCGAAGTATCAGGATGAGCCCTTTCAAAGCTCTGTATGGACAAGACTGCCTAACACCATTAACTTGGTCCCCGACCCATTGATTAGGGTTGAGATGTCTAGACAGATGTTTGACGACATGGAGTAATAGATGCAGTCAATCCGTAAAGATTAACTTGGTCCCCGACCCATTGATTAGGGTTGAGATGTCTAGACAGATGTTTGACGACATGGAGTAATAGATGCAGTCAATCCGTAAAGATATAAAAGCTACCCAGGATAGATAGAAGTAGTATGCAGATAAGAAGAGGTCAGATAGAAAATTCGAAGAAGCACATATGGTCTTCATTCGAGTACACCCCAAAAGAAGTTCTCTATCTCTTGGGAAGTACAAGAAGTTATCCCCCTGATACTGTGGGCCATATCTGATTACAAAGAAAGTAAGTGACTTAGCCTATGAACTTCTTCTGCCTCCTCATCTCAACCTCATCTCAAAGTACATAATGTATTTCATGTCAGCCTATTTAAGAAATATGTACCGAGCCCGAATCATGTGCTTAATGATAAACTCTTAACTCCTTCAACAACCCAAGGGCAAATGGAACTCCAACCTGAAGAAATCCTTAATTTTCGAGAGAAGGTTCTAATGAACAGAATTCTGAGAGAATTATTAGTCAAATGGAAGTTCTATCCTTTTGAGAACGCCACCTGGGAGAAAGAAGCCAAACTGATGCGAGATTACCCTGAGTTTGAAAGATGAGGACATCTTGCATTTTTCAAGTGGGAGAGGATGTAAGATTCCTCCCCATCCCCTCAAGATGTCCAGTATCTTCCCCTGTAATTAATCCCCTTTTCAGAATAATAAAAGATCTTGTTTTTATATGTTTTGACCTAGAGAGAGAAAATATTCTAGAGAGAGATATTTCAATTTTTAGATATCTTTGGATGGAAAAATATGCTTTCTTATTAAAAAAAATTTCCCAAAACAGAAGTTTAAAAAGAAATTCCTAAGGTGCATTAAAAATAAATTATAATCTGCACAAAAGACCTTAGCTTAAGGGTCCAGATTTTCTAAAAATTTTGGATTAAGGTTTTAAGGGACCAATAAGATTAATCCAAATGTAGGGAGGAGATAAATTGAAGATTAAAGGAAAATCCCCCCAAAAATGAGTAAATACTCACATAAGATGAAGAGTGGACTAAGGACCAAAGAAAACATTTAAAAAACCGAATTTTGACACCTCAGAGTGGGGATCTCCCCTCATGAAGGAGGTGCATTTTTTCTCATCATTACCCCTCAATTTTAAATCAATTAAATGAGATATTTCATCTCTCCTCTCTCCTATTTCAAGTCTAGTTCCAAAAAGTAAGCTGAACTGACCCAAAAATGGTTAAAAATTGGCCAAACTGATCTGGAAAATTCTAGAATCAGTTTGCTTGATTTGAGGCTCACTTTTTCCTATAAATAAAAGCCTCCCCCTTTGTAAAAGCTCAATGGTGTTTATGCACTATTACTCTACTCCTATCGTGAGTCATTTACATTGAATTATTTGATAATTCAATTGTTTTTGGCTCAATCCTCTCCAAAGTAATTGGTGGCCACTCTTGCTTCAAACAAGAGTACAACCCTTAATCCCTCAAGCCAAAGGAAATCTTACAACTCCATGTAAGCTAAATTTTCTTACTTTTTAATTTTAAATCTATGGTTTTCTTGATTTTCTTGTTTTATAATTGATTGAAGTAAATTCTAATGCTATGCCTTGATGAAAAGGCCACACCCTTCTCTTCTTTTACATTCTAGCCTTTCTTAATCCTAGAAAGATTAGTTAAATGATTAATTAAACTTTTCTTATTGTTTACTCTCTTGATTTCTTATTGTTTACTTTCTTGATTTCTTAAAATTGAGTACATTAGAGTCCTATACATCTAGATTGGGTTAATTTAAGTTGAAATTAAAATGATAAAAATGAGAAATGGTCAGCCATACAAAGGAAGTTATGGCAAAATTTTCTAGAATTTTGTGGAAAAGAAAGTTTGTTTTTATGTTATTCCAAAAGAGTAATTCGCACCGTTTGTGCATTATAAAAGAAATATTCTAATTTATTCCATGTACATATTCACCTATGAATATGCATGGATATCACTGATATTAGTTTATTAAAATTGATTTCTATGCATAGAAAGATGCATAATGGAAATTTTTTATTATAAAACTGTTATTTTCATTGAATTTAATTTCTATGCATAAAAAGATGCATAATGGAAATTTTTTTATTATAAAAGTGTTATTTTCATTGAATTTAATTTCAATGCATAATAAGATACATAATGGATTTTTTTAATTATAAAAGTGTTATTTTCATTAAATTTGAATTTTATGCATAGAAAGATGCATAAAGGAAGTTTTTATTACAAAAAGTGTTATTCCTATTAAAATTGATTTTATGCATAAAAGGATTTTCTTTTATATAAAAGTGTTATTCCCATTGAAGTTGATTTTTATGCATAAATAGATGCATAAAGAATTTTTATATCAAAATTAGATTTCTCTTTAATTCTATGTTTAATTTCTATGAGTATTTGATAAATGAATAAGTAATTACTCTAAGAGAGAAATTTCTATCGTTTTATACTCTCACGGATTGAAAAAAGAAAAAAATTCAGAAAATCTATCGAGATCAAAATATTCAAATAAATGATTAATTTATTCCTCATTGGAATTCGTAACTTATTTAGAAATCAATTAAGTGAATATTTAAAGAATGAAATTCAGTAAATTAGTAACTGAATTATCAATCCTTTTTGAGAAAGATAGTTCAGAAAAAATCTTATCAGACTCGAACCTTGACAGACTATGACCAAGACCAAACTCCTTCGTCAGTTTCGAGGAAAGAAAATGTGACCAGTTTAGAAAAATACACTCAAATCTCTCGCCAAATATGAATCTAAGTTTGAGACCCTTCGAATTGATCTATGGATCAAGGTTATAGAATTTAAGGAATTCTGTTATGGAATTCAGAATTACGATCAAGAAGTTTTAGGGATACTGATTCAAGAAATACTCGTATTCAAATGAAAATACTCCTTGTATTCAAGAAATATTCCTTGTATTCAAATGAAAATCAAACTGAAAACTTGCATAGAAACCCTGTTTTCTTAAAGAACTCTCTTACACCAGAATGCTGGGGAGGGAGCATTTGGTATGTGTTTTTCTAAGGGAAGTTCAGTTGCAACAGCTGCGGGGAGTGTTCAAAGGACAGCTTACGCGGCAAAGACTGCCCAGGTCTTGACCAGCCTTGGTACGGTTAAAATGGTGCGCTTTCGGTATACAACGAAGGATGAGGGGCAACGAAGCAGGTGAGTGAAGTGTCAGGACACCTAAGGAGGGTCCTCGAGGGTTCTAACCAGGCGATGCACAGGCTCGCGGTGCCTAGGACACCCATGCATATGTCGTGGAAGATATGTTTGATGGACAAATGATTATTGTAATCTATTTACTGGATCTCGTTTTGCTGACGGGCTAGTCTCAATGGAGAGTTGATATTGTTTTTTTTTTGGGAAACAAGGGACTGGATGGAAATTTTGAGTTATGACATCTGTAACCAATAATTGTTTGTCATGGATTTTTTTATTTGTTAAAGTTTTAAAGAGGAGTGTGTGCATATTTGTATTCGAAAGCAAACTTTAAGAAAGGTATTCAATTATGGGTGGGTGAGTATTTGTCTAGTTCTACCGATTCCAGTGGTTGGGTGGTGGCTAACCCATGGGCCGGATTGGGTTAGGCTAGAATCAGTGGAGTTTTAATAATGAAATTGAAAATATAGGAATACGCTTAGAACTCGAGTCGTTAAAAAAAAACCTGAAGACTTTCTAAAATGATTAGATCAACGGCTGTGCTTGATTTCGGTTAGGAAAAAAGCGTTGATTTCTTCAAGTTAAGTCTGTAATAGTTTTCCTTCTATTTGGTTTAATTGGGTGAAGGATAGTTTAGCCTCTTAATCTCGTTAGAAAACTCATTAAGAAAATAAAAAAGGTGGAATCATCCCCGTTTTTTTAGCAAGGAAAATTTTCCTGATTTCGGTTTCAGAATGACCACCAGTTTAGTCTCGTGTCCGGACATTCGAGGGCGAGGCCCCGAGTGGGAAACCAATTCCCGCACAAGAGGAAGCTACTTCCACTGCTGCTAGCAACCGGGAATCCGGTGTGTGGAGGGGGCTGAGGGGTCTCAGAATTGGTATCAGAGTGCTATTGTAAACTTATGAAACAGTAGCAGAAATCGCCTAAAATTTTAAAGAAAATCTGGGAAATAATGTTTTCACTTGTTGTGCTAAGATTATGTTTGAAATGAATTTATAAATTGAAAAACTCATAAATTGAACTGGATTTTTAGATGGATACCCCAAATCTGTCTAGCATTCCTGGACTTTCCCAGAGTCAGGATATGATCGCCTTTGCCTTCGAAAATCTCATCAACCCTGCTACAACCCGAGAAAGTAGAGTGAGACTCGCTCGTCACTTTGAGGATCTATACTTTCCTGATCCAGTAGAGCGACATCAGCATATGTGGTTGTCTAGAGGGCAAAGTATTAATGTCAATACCAGTCAACGACAGAGACTCAGACAGAATATCTCGCTAGCCATGATCTTGATAAGACTAGGAGTTATTCATTATGTCCAACTCTATAATCATTCACCCCGAAATTTTATGAATTCTTGTCGTATTTTTAGACTTCTTAGCCGCTTTTTTCCTAGGAGTAGAATTACAGCACCATTATCAGTGATGAATCATGTATATCATAGCATGTCTCCATGGCAGTATCACCTTTTTATGCGTACGCGATTGAGGCAGTGACTTTTGGAGCCGAGATGCTCTATGTATATATAAAAAACTTTTGATAATAAATGATGTTTTGCAAAAGATTCCAAATTATTTTTTGTGGTTGTGAATATTGGTTAATAAAATTTTCAAAGTGAATCTTGTTTTTAAGAATTATGATGGAATAATTATTGTTTAAGAAATAAATCTCAAAAATTAAATAGTCATAAATTTGATGACAAAGTTAAGTTGACAAAAATATCGTTTTGTCAGAATCATGAGGTGCGTGGCCCGTGGTATGCAACCAAATCCTCTTACCGATGATGATGAAGAGTTAGATTTGGACGTTCGTAAAGCCCTGCACTAATCCCAACCGGGTCCCTTCAAGGGCGAAAGGGAACATTTAGGTGAAGTAGTGGAAAAATGGATTGAGGCACAATGGAAGAGTATTTTGATGTAACCGGTTATAACAAGAGGAGCAAGATGGTTCTCACCAGATTGAAAATTGTGGAAACGGCCAGGGTTGCATGGAGGAGCCATTGTGAGACAAACTATCTTGACCGAAATACCCAGACCTGGTCAGATCTTAAAGCTTACCTCAGAAAGAGGTTCTATCCTCCGGGCTTCCTGGAAACTAAAATGAATGAGTTCTTGGAATTGAAGCAGGATAGCCAGACAATTAAAGAATACCATCAGGCATTTGCCCTTCTCCTCAAATATTCTCCACTTTTGGATGAAGAGCAGCTGATGGCCAGATTCATTCGAGGGATGAACGACCCATTGGACACTTTAGTGAAAAATGCCAAACCAGGCTCAATGGCAGAAGTTGTCAGAATGGCAAAGGACTTTGCCAAAGCATTTGTTGTTAAGGTCTCGCCAAAGCCTGCACCCTCAATCTTTAAAAGGTTCCAAACCTCGGGAAGTCCTTCAAACTTTCCACCCCCAAAGAGGCAGCAAGGCCCTAATTAGAATCAAGACGCTGGGAGATTTAGAAGTGAAGGAAGATCCTTCCCTCTCAGAACACTTTCTCAGGAGCCCCACCTTTTTCAAGGATTCAGAGGGATGAGCTTAGAAGTGAGAACAGGTGTTTTGGGTGTCAGGGTTTTGGTCACACTAGCTTAAAGACTGCCCGACTCCTGCCATGTCAAGAGGACAGGGAAGTCAAGGACCTAGAGTGCAGAGACAAGCCCCTTTGTATCAGTCAACAAATCAGGGTCCGTCAAATCAAAATCAGGGCAATCCCAAGAGGACTCCAGCTCAGCCATTTGCCTCTGTTTTTAGAGTAATCTCAGAACTGCCTCCTAGAACTCGGGTAACCAAAGAGAAAGAGTTCTACCCTAGTCTGTTTGCAGCCAGAGCAGTTACGATAGCAGAAGTAGTGGAAGAGGAAAGGGGTTAGATTTATGCCGCAATTGAGAACCAAGGCCCAAATCGTCAATTCTATGTCATCCATACTCTAGCTGAGTATAAGGGTAAAGCCATTTAAGTTTCTGATTGATTCAGGATGCTTGCATAAGCTAGTCTTAGAACATAAATCAGGGAAACCTATGCAAGTTGAATTGGCCCCAGTGGTGGGAAGATTCTTTTCACTCAGATCGTATTCAGTTTAATCTAGATGGGAATGTAACTGACTGCCAGTTTAGAGTCCTACCTTTGGGAGTTTTTGACGGAATCCTTGGAATGGATTGGCTCCACAAAAATCAAGCTAACATTCACTGTCACAATGGAACCATTTCCTTCCGTGACTTTCACGGGAACAAAGTTCAAGGAACCGAAATTTAAGGATCCCCAGATCTGCAATTAGTAAAAGCTTCTAAGTTACTGAAAGGATTAGAAAGAAGCAACTCATTTATGTTGTCAAAATGAATCCGGTAGACACAAAGTTTAATCTAGATGGGAATGTAACTGACTGCCAGTTTAGAGTCCTACCTTTGGGAGTTTTTGACGGAATCCTTGGAATGGATTGGCTCCACAAAAATCAAGCTAACATTCACTGTCACAATGGAACCATTTCCTTCCGTGACTTTCACGGGAACAAAGTTCAAGGAACCGAAATTTAAGGATCCCCAGATCTGCAATTAGTAAAAGCTTCTAAGTTACTGAAAGGATTAGAAAGAAGCAACTCATTTATGTTGTCAAAATGAATCCGGTAGACACAAAGTTAAAGGCTAAAGAACCAGAATGGTTAAGTGAGTATGATGATTTATTCCCAATAGAGCTCCGATTCGGGAAGTAGATCATGGAATAGAATTGACCCCTGGAGCTCAGCCCCAGTAGCCCAACGCACGTACAAAATGCCAGTCCCTGAAGCCATTGAACTCAAGGAACAGCTTAGGCAGCTGTTAGAACAAGGGTTTGTAAGACCCAGTGTTTCACCTTGGGGAGCGCCGGTTCTCTTTTAGAAAAAGAAGGATGGAACGTTAAGACTATGTGTGGATTACAGAGGTCTCAATCAGCTGACAGTTAAAAAAATAAGTATCTTATCCCCAGAATTGATGCGCTTCTGGATAGGCCAAGTGGAGCCTAGATCTTCACAAAGATAGATCTCAAATAAGAGTAATACTAGATCAGGATTAATGAGCAAGATATCCCGAAGACAGCCATCAATACTCGCTATGGGCACTATGAATTTATAGTCATGCCGTTTGGATTGACAAATGCCCTAGTTACATTCAATCGCCTAATGCAAGATATTCTCAGAGAATACTTGGATGATTTTGTTCTTGTTTTCTTTGATGATATTCTGATTTACTCAAGGAATGCAGCTGACCATGAAGCTCACGTTCGTAAAGTTCTTGAGATTCTAAGGAAGCACCAACTCTTTACAAAAAAAGAGAAAATGTACTTTCTCTGTCGACCATGTTGAATACTTGGGCTTTCTGGTATCCAAAGACGGAATTTATCCAGATTTTGCAAAAGGTCCAAGCAGTCATAGATTGGCCTGAACCAAAGACAGTGCAAGAAGTCAGGGGATTGTTGGGATTAACTAGTTAGTATAGAATTTTTATACTTAAGTATGCTCTCATAGCTTTCCCCCTGACTAATCTTCTCAAGAAGAATACCCCGTTTCAATGGTCTGCAGAGCGCTTTTGATAAGCTGAAGACCGCCTTAGTAACCAATCCCGTTCTGAAGTTGCTAGATTTCTCTCTACCCTTTAAGGTAGTAACTGATACCAATGGTTTTGCTCTGGGAGGTGCGCTCATGCAGGAAGGTCATGCAGTGGCCTATGAATCCCACTTTCATAATAAAAAAATTATTCTTTTATGCATAAAAATCCATTTTGATGAAAGTAACACTTTCATAATAAAAAAATTTATTTTTTAAAGCATAAAATCCATTTTGATGAAAATAACACTTTCATAAAAAATTATTCTTTTATGCATAAAAATCCATTTTGATGAAAGTAACACTTTCATAATAAAAAAATCATTTTTTAATGCATAAAAATCCATTTTGATGAAAGTAACACTTTCATAATAATAAAAATTATTCTTTTATGCAAAAAAATAATCAATATGCATCTTCTATGCATGAAAATGACACTTTTAGAATATAAAAACGATAGGGATTTGTCTTTTAGAATAATAATAGACTATACTTATTTTCAATTTTTTAAAAAAATTTGCCATAACCTCCTTTGTATGGCTGACCATTTTTTAAATTTTTCTACTTATTTTTACTTAACAATTAACCTCAATTGGTTTTAAGCATTCTAAACTAAACAATTTTTCCTACTTATTTTTACTTAACAATTAACCTCAATTGGTTTTAAGCATTCTAAACTAAACAATTTTCACTTTTAAATGAGAAATAATATGAAAGTTTAATTCCAACTATTAGTTCACTTAACTAGAATAAAGAAGGGATGATTTTAAGAATGAGAGAGGGGGAAAGCCTTTCCACTAGGCATAGCATCCATTTATCACTTCAAACAACATAAAAATTAGAAAGCATAAAAAGAATAACGAAAAATATAAAATTTCTAACTTACATAAATTCTGGAAGCTTTCCTTTGGCTTGATGGTTTGAGAGTTCTACTCTTGTTTGTAACAAGAGTGGCCACCAAATCTTTGGAAGTGGGAAAGGTCAAAAAACTAGTGAATTATTAAGAAATTCACAGTTCTTGGATCTTGGGAGGAGTAGAGTAACAGTGCATAAACACTATTATTTTTCAACAAAGAGGGAGGCTTCTATTTATAGGAAAAAGAGCTCCTAATAACCAAGCAAACTGATTCTAGAATTTTCCAAATCAGTTTGGTCAATTTAGGTGAGTTTAGCTTACTTTTTGGAACTAGACTTGAATTAGGAGAGAGGAGAGATGAAATATCTCAATTTTCAAAGATTTAAAACTCCACCCCACATGTGAAGTAGGCGCCTCATTCATGAGGGGGGAATCCCCATTGTGAGGTGTCAAAAATCCATTTTTTTAGCTTTTCCTTTGGTCCTTAGTCCACTCTTCATCTGATGTAAGTATTTACTCATTTTTGGGGGGGTTTTCTTTATTTCTTCTATTTATCTTCTTCATACATTTGGATGAATTTGATTGGCTCTTCAAAACCTTAATTTGAAAATTTTTCAAAAATCTGGACCCCTAGGATATGGCCTCTTGAACAGATTATACTTGATTTCTAATGCACCTTCTGAAAATCTTTTTGAACTTTTGTTTCAGCGAAACTTATTTTAATAAGAAGAGATATTTTTCCATCTAAAAATATTCAAAATCTGAATATTCTCTGTCTAGAACAATTTCTCTCTCTAAGTCAAAATAGGTAGAAATAAGATCTTTTATATTTTTGAAGAGGGATTTGATTACAGGGGGAAGATGCTGCTAGACATCTTGAGAGGCTAGGGAGGAATCTTACACTATGAATCCCGAAAACTCAAAATGCATGAGATTAATTATGCTGTCCATGACTTGGAGCTACTTTCAGTAGTCTATGCCCTGAAGTTGTGGAGACATTACCTACTGGGTCAAAGATTCACTTTGATGATAGATCATTAGAGCTTAAAGTGGATCTTCACTCAGAAGGATCTGAACATGCGCCAAAGAAGGTGGATGCAAACTTTGCAGGAATTTGATTTTGAAATCAAGTACCGTCCAGGCAAAGAAAATTGGTAGCAGATGCCCTCAGTAGAAAAGCCTCCTTACTTGCAATCACAGTGGGAAGTTACATTCATTAGACATCCCCTAGATGAAGTGGGAATGTATCAGTATGGATTTTATTACTGGACTACCTTTAGTGCAGTTAGGTTACAACTCCATCTTTGTGGTAGTTGATAGACTAACCAACTACCTTCAGTGCAGTCAGGTTACAACTCCATCTTCATGATAGTTGATAGACTAACCAAAGTTGCCCATCTGATTCCAGTAAAATAAACTTGCAGTCCTTCAGTGCAGTCAGGTTACAACTCCATCTTTGTGGTAGTTGATAGACTAACCAAAGTTGCCCATCTGATTCCAGTAAAAGAAACCTACACTGTAGTGGATGTGGCAAGAGTGTTCCTCAAGGAAATCTTTAGATTGCATGGCCTACCCAGGAGAATAGTAAGTGATTGAGATCCCAAATTCAAGTGAAGATTGTGGACTGCATTCTTTGAAGCAGTAGGAACTTTCTTGGATCTCAGCATAGCTTACCACCCCGAGACTAATGATCAAACAGAAAGGGTGAACCAAGTAATCGAAGATATACTTCAGTCATGCTGTTGGTAGGGAACCCAAGAAGTGGCTAAGCTATCTGCACCTAGTCGAGTTCGCCTACAATGCCTCTTATCAACCGAAGTATCGGGATGAGCCCTTTCAAAGCTCTCTATGGACAAGATGGCCTAACACCATGAACTTGGTCCGACCCATTGATTGGGGTCGAGATGTCCAGACAGATGCTTGACGACATGGAGAAGCAGATGCAGTCAATCCACAAAGATATAAAAGCTGCCCAGGATAGACAGAAGCAGTATGCAAATAAGAAGAGGTCAAATAGAAAATTCGAAGAAGCAGATATGGTCTTAATTTGAGTATGCCCCAAAAGAAGTTCTCTATCTTTTGGAAAGTACAAGAAGTTATCCCCTTGATACTGTGGGCCATATCTGATTACAAAGAAAGTAGGTGACTTAGCCTATGAACTTCTTCTGCCTCCTCATCTCAAAGTACATAATGTATTTCATGTGAGCCTACTTAAGAAATATGTACCGAGCCCGAATCATGTGCCTAATGATGAACTCTTAACTTCTTCAACCCAAGGGCAGATGGAACTCCAACCTGAAGAAATCCTTGATGTTCGAGAGAAGGTTCTCAAGATCAGAATTCTGAGAGAATTATTAGTCAAATGGAAGTTCTATCCTTTTGAAGACACCACTTGACCGGGAGGAGAAAGAAGTCAAACTGAAATAAATTATAATCTGCACAAAAGACCTTAGCCTAAGGGTCCAGATTTTTTTAAAATTTTGGATCAAAGTTCTGAGGGACCAATAAGATTAATCCAAATGTAGTGAGGAGCTAAATTGAAGAATTAAAAAAAACCCCCCCAAAAATGAGTAAATACTCACATAAGATGAAGAGTGGACTAAGGACCAAAGAAAACATTTAAAAAACTGAATTTTGACACCTCAAAGTGGGGATCTCCCCTCATGAAGGGGCACCTTTTTTCTCATCAATACCCCCAATTTTAAATCAATTAAATGAGATATTTTATCTCTCCTCTCTCCTATTTCAAGTCTAGTTCCAAAAAGTAAGCTGAACTGACCCAAAAAGTAAGCTGAACTGACCCAAAAATGGTCAAAAATTGACCAAACTGATCTGGAAAATTCTAGAATTAGTTTGCTTGGTTTGAGGCTCACTTTTTCCTATAAATAGAAGCCTCCCCCTTTGAATGGTGTTTATGCACTATTACTCTACTCCTACCCCCCTAAGTCATTTACATTGAATTTCTTGATAATTCAATTGTTTTTGGCTTAATCCTCTCCAAAGAAATTGGTGGCCACTCTTGCTTCAAACAAGAGTAGAACCCTCAATCCCTCAAGCCAAAGGAAAGCTTACAATTCCATGTGTAAGCTAAATTTACTTACTTTTTAATTTTAAATCTATGGTTTTCTTGATTTTCTTGTTTTATAATTGATTGAAGTAAATTCTAATGCTATGCCTTGATCAAAAGGCCACACCCTTCTCTTCTTTACATTCCAGCCTCTCTTAGTCCTAGAAAGATTAGTTAAATAATTAATTAAACTTTTCTTATTGTTTACTCTCTTGATTTCTGAAAATTGAGTAGATTAGAGTCTTATACATCTAGATTGGGTTAATTTAAGTTGAAATTAGAATGATAAAAATGAGAAATGGTCAGCCATACAAAGGAGGTTATGATAAAATTTTCCAAAATTTTGTGGAAAAGAAAGTTTGTTTTTATGTTATTCCAAAAGAGTAATTCCCACCGTTTGTGCATTCTAAAAGACATATTCTAATTTATTCCATGTACATATTCACCTATGAATATGCATGGATATCACTAATATTAGTTATTATTAAAATTAATTATTATGTATAGAAAGATGCATAACAGAAATTTTTTATTATAAAAGTGTTATTTTCATTGAATTTGATTTCTATGCATAGAAAGATGCATAATGAAATTTTTTTATTATAAAAGTGTTATTTTCATTGAATTTAATTTCTATGCATAGAAAGATGCATAATGGATTTTTTTAATATGATAAAAGTGTTATTTTCATTAAATTTGAATTTTATGCATAGAAAGATGCATAAAGGAAGTTTTTATTACAAAAGTGTTATTCCTATTAAAATTGATTTTTTGCATAAATAGATGCATAAAAGGATTTTCTTTTATATAAAAGTGTTATTCCCATTGAAGTTAATTTTTATGCATAAATAGATGCATAAACAATTTTTATATCAAAATTAGATTTCTCTTTAATTCTATGTTTAATTTCTATGAGTATTTGATAAATGAATAAGTAATTACTCTAAGAGAGAAATTTCTATCATTTATACTCTCACAGATTGAAAAAAGAAGAAAATTCAAAAAATCTATTGAGATCGAAATATTTAAATAAATGATTAATTTATTCCTCATTGGAATTCGTTACTAATTTAGAAATCAGTTAAGTGAATATCCAAAGAATGAAATTCAGTAAATTAGTAACTGAATTATCAATCTTTTTTAAGAAAGATAGTTCAGGAAAAATCTTATCAGGCTTGAACCTTGAATTAGACTATGACCAAGACCAAACTCCTTTGTTAGTTTGAAAGAAGATGTGATCAGTTTAGAAAATACACTCAAATCTCTCGCCAAATCTGAATCTAAGTTTGAGACCCTTCGAATTGTTCTGTGGATCAAGGTTACAGAATTCGAGAAATTCTGTTATGGAATTCAAAATTATGATCAAGAAGTTTCGGGGATACTGATTCAAGAAATACTCCTTGTATTCAAATGAAAATTAAACTGAAAACTTGCATAGAAACCCTGTTTTCTTAAAGGACTGTCTTACGCCAGAATGCTGGGGGAGCATTTGGTATGTGTTTTTTTAAGGGAAGTTTGGTTGCAACAGCTGGCGGGGAGTGTACTTCTGGTATGATGGACGAGGGTCAACAAAGCGATCCTTGAGTGAAGTGCCAGGATACCTATAGAGGATTCTGGAGGGTTTTGACTAGGCGATGCACGGGCTCGCGGTGCCTAGGACATCCATGTGTTTGTCGTGATATGTTTGATGGACAAATGATTATTGTAATCTGTTTTACTGGATCTCATTGTTTGACTAGCTAGTCTCAATGGAGAGTCCAGAGAGTGATATTGTTTTTTTTTTGGAAAACAAGCGACTGGATGGAAATTTTGAGTTATGACATCTGTTACCAATAAGTGTTTGTCAAGTTACCGGTTCTTCTTTTGGTTCTTTTTCTTGTGGTGATTTGAAGCTGGATCTAGTAAACTTGAGTTCCCAAGATTTGACTTACGCTAAGTAGCACAGTTCCCGTGCTGACACGAATGATTGATTTGAACACAAAAAAAATTGATTCAAACACAAAGGAAATCAAGCAGCAAGATGCATCATGGTCGCCAAAATGTTGTTAGATGACCACTACCTGTAAGATTCCTCCCTCAAGCTTTTTAGGGGGGGAGGTGTAAGAACCTCCCCTTCTGATCTTATAATTATTCCCCTCTCTGAAATAAAAGAAAGATCCTATTTTACCCTATTTTGGCCTAGAGAGAGAAAATGTCTAGAGGGCGGTAATTAAAAAATGAGATATTTTTGGACATAAAAATCCTCCTAGTGTCTAAAATGATCTCCCCTGAAACAGAAATTCAAAAAGAACTTCCAATGTGCGACCTTATCCTGAGGGTCCAAATTTTTTAAAAATTTTGGATTAAGGTTCCTATGGACCGATAAGATTAATCCAAATGTAGGGAGGAGATAAATTCAAGAATAAAATAAAATCTCCTAAAAATGAGTAAATACTCACATAAGATGAAGAGTTGACTTAAGAGTTGACTAAGGACAAGGTTTATTAGTTAAAAAAGAAGAGATATTTAGAGGAAATGATGCATTTTTGACACAGTGTGGGGAATTTTCCTCATGAAGGAGGCACCTATTTCACATGTGTGGATGAGTTTTAAACTCACAAATAATGAGATATTTTCATCTCTCCTCTCTCATATTTCAACTAGATCCAAAAAGTAAGCTAAACTGACCTAAAAATGGTCAAAAAGTGACCAAACTGATTTGGAAAATTCTAGAATCAGTTTACTTGGTTAAAGGCTCGCTTTTTCCTATAAATAGAAACCTCCCCCTTTAAAAAAGCTTAATGGTGTTTATGCACTGTTACTCTGGTTCTATCTTGAGCCATTTAACATTGAATTTCTTGATAATTCAATTGTTTTTTGGCCTAATCCTCTCCAAGTGAATTTGGTGGCCACTCTTGCTGTCTGTAAACAAGAGTAGAACCCTCAATCCCTCAAGCCAAAGGAAAGCTTACAAGCTCTATGTAAGCTTAATTCTTACTTATTTGTGAATTTTTAAATTTATGATTTTCTCAAATTTTATGCCTTGTAAATGTTGAATTAAAATCTGATGCTATGCCTTGATGGAAAGGCCACCCCCTTCTCTTCTTTACAATTCAACCCTTCTCAATCCTAGAAAGTTTAATTAAAAGATTGATTAAACTCTTTTTATTCTTTACTCTCTTGATTTTTAGAAAATGGAGTAGATTAGAGATATTAGAATTCAAATTGGATTAATTCAAGTCATAAATTGAATGATAAAATTGAGAAATGGTTAGCCATACAAAGGAGGTTATGGCAAAATTTTCTTAAATTTTGTGGAACTAAAGTCATCAGGTTATTCTAAAAGATTAGAGATATTAGAATTCAAATTGGATTAATTCAAGTCATAAATTAACTAAGAAAATTGAGAAATGGTTAGCCATATACAAAGGAGGTTATGGTAAAATTTTCTTAAATTTTATGGAACTAAAGTTACCATGTTATTCTAAAAGGGTAATTCCCTCTGTTTGTTCATTCTAAAAGAATTATTTTTATATCAAAAGTCATATTCTCATTAAAATTGAATTTATGAATAGAAAGATGCATAAAAGATTTATTTTTATTTCAAAAGTGTCATTCTCATTAAAATTAAATTTATGCATAGAAGAATGCATAAAAGATTTATTTTTATTTCAAAAGTGTCATTCTCATTAAAATTGAATTTATGCATAGAAGGATGCATAAAAGATTTATTTTTATTTCAAAAGTGTCATTCTCATTAAAATTGAATTTATGCATAGAAGGATGCATAAAAGATTTATTGTTATTTCAAAAGTGTCATTCTCATTAAAATTGAATTTATGCATAGAAAGATGCATAAAAGATTTATTTTTATTCCAAAAGAGTTATTCTCATTAAAATTGAATTTATGCATAGAAACATGCATAAAGGATTTAATTTTATTTCAAAAGTGTTATTTTTCTTAAAATTAAATTATGCATAAATAGATGCGTAAAGAATCTTTATATAAAAAATTAAAATCCTCTTAAGTTCTACATTTAAATTCTGTGAATAGAAGTGATGAGCATATGAGGCGAATAGATGTAAATCAGATAGATGATTGGATGGATGGGTGTGATATGAATAGAGGTGATGAGATATGAGACGAATAGAGGTGATGAGATAAGATGTGAATCAGATAGATGATTGGATGGATGGGTGTGATGTGAATAGAGGTGATGAGATATGAGGCGAATAGATGTGATGAGACAAGAGGCAAATAGATGTGATGAGACAAGATGTGAATCAGATAGATGATTGGATGGATGGGTGTGATGTGAATAGAGGTGATGAGATGTGAGACGAATAGATGTGATGAGATAAGATGTGAATCAGATAAATGATTGGATGGATGGGTGTGATGTGAATAGAGGTGATGAGATATGAGGCAAATAGATGTGATGAGATAAGATGTGAATCAGCAGCAGCAGCAGATAGATGATGATTGGATGGATAGATGTGATGTGAATCAGATAGATGCGAATGAATGGATGGATGTGATGTGAATAGAGGTGATGAGGATGAGAGGTGAATAGATATGATGTGAATTAGATAGAGGAGAAGAATGGATGGATGGATGTGATGTGAATAGAGGTGAATAGATGTGATGAGACAAGATGTGAATAGATGTGAATAGATGTGATGAGACAAGATGTGAATAGATGTGATGAGACAAGATGTGAATCAGATAGATGATGAATGAATAGACGAGATGTGATGTCATGTGAATCAGAATGTAAACGAATGATATGGGATGTGAGTGAATGTATGTGGTGATGATAATGAATGTGACTCTGTATGTGAGGAAGGGATGTGAAAGAATGGATAAGGATGTGTATGAGAAGAATGGATGTGAATGAGTATGTGAAAGAATGGATAAGGATGTGTATGAGAAGAATGGATGTGAATAAGTATGTGAAAGAATGGATGTGGATGTATGTGAGAGAATGGATATAGATGTGTATGTGATGTGATGTAAAGAGATAAGATGTGACATGATTATATGTGGATGTGAAGTGATAGTTATGAATGTATGGATAGATGCGAGTAGTCGTGCATGTGAACGATTGGATGGATGTGGATGAATGAGATGAGATGTGTATGAATGAGATATGATAAGGATAGAAGTGATGTGATATAATGGTGATGAGAATGAATGTGATGGATATGAATGAATGTGATGTGATGGGATGTGAATCGGGATAGATGTGAACAAATGAGATGTGAGGTAAAATGAATGAGATGTGATGTGAGTGAATGTGATGTGGTCTAAATGGATGAGATGTGAGTGAATGTGATGTGGTCTGAATGCATGAGATTTGAATGAATGTGATGTGATGAGATGTGGATAATATTGGTAGATGCGAGTAGTCGTGCATGTGAATGTATGGATAGATGAGAGTAGTCATGCATGTGAATGATTGGATGGATGTGGATGAATGAGATGAGATGTGTATGTATGAGATATGATGTGGATAGAAGTGATGTGATATAATGGTGATGAGAATGAATGTGATGGATATGAATGAATGTGATGCGATGTAATGTGAATCGGAATAGATGTGAATGAATTAGATGTGAGGTAAAATGAATGAGATGTGATGTGAGTGAATGTGATGTGGTCTGAATGGATGAGATGTGAATGAATGTGATGTGATGAGATGTGGATATGGGTAGATGCGAGTGGATGAGATCTGATGATGAGGATAAATTGAGGAAAAAATGTGATGAGATGAAAATGATGTGATTGGATGAGAATAGGAGTACTTATGAAATGGTTGTGGACTTAATTAATGTGATTTGATGTGGAGCAAGGTGGAAAGATAAGAGTTCGTTATAGAAGTACTTATGAAATTGTTGTGGACTTAATTAATGTGATTTGATGTGGAGCAAGGTGGAAAGACGAGAGTTCGTTATAGAAACTATATTTTTGAACTGTTTTTAAATGACTGTTTTATGTCAGGAATGCTGGAGAAGCATTTTGACCGTCTTGTGAATGAGGTCGTGGAGACCTAATCTGTTAAAGTTGCAACAGCTGACGGAGAGTCAATGGAGGACAGCTCGCATAGCAAGGTGGCCTAGGTCTTGACCAGCCTTGGTTGGATTAAAATGGTGAGCTTGCAGTACGGTGGATAAGGGACCAAGGAAGCGACCTATGAATGAAGCCCTAGGTCACCTGCGAAGGATCCTAGAGGGTGCTGACCATACGGTGCTCGGGCTCTGGATCGCCAGACGATACCCACACGTGCATCGTGGAAGATATTGGAACAAGGAGTAAGAGTTGTTTTCAGACATGGATCTGGTTGATTGACCTTACTGGTCCTCAACGGATGAGTTAATGGCTCTTTTATATGGATTCGTTGGTTGATCTTGCTGATCTTCAACAAGGAGTAAGAGTTGTTTTCTGAATTCGGACATGGATCTGGTTGATTGACCTTACTGGTCCTCAACGGATGAGTTAATGGCTCTTTTATATGGATTCGTTGGTTGATCTTGCTGATCTTCAACGGAGATTCCATTTTTGATATGTGAATATATTGCCGGTTACTATGAGCTAGGAACTATCGAAAAGGCCCCTAAGTTGACAGGTGGTGAGCGCTGCCAATGATGCCGCCATAGGTACACTGATGAAGGAATGATTGGAAATAAGGATTCAACCAGAGATTTTGAGGATTATGATCAGTGACACAATGGTTTCATTAAAAGATTGTTTTTTAAAGATAGTTAATTCTGTGAAAAAGGTAATTTCATATTGGGTGTGTAAGTGGTGTGACTAGTTTTAAGTTTGCATGAATATCTAGCTAGGAGGCCTGGGAACTCTTTTTCCCGGCACAAAACCCAACCAAATTCTTAATTGGATCCCATCACTACAATGAATGGGGGGTTGGCTAACCCATGAGGCTGGTAGGCGCTGGACTGATGGATCCCTAAATTGAGACTTAATTCTGTTATGGTACGATAGATGAAGTAAATCCTAGACAAAAATTATTCTATGGAAAAGAATCAACGACTGTGCCTCTCAATGAGGAAAAAAGCATTGGTCTCTATGATCCAAGTGCAATCTTTTTCCCGATCTTACTATGGGACTTACAGGTTCGTTTAGATTAGTTCAATTAGTTAAGGCTTTTGACTACGTTAGAGAAATTTTTTTATCCTAGAGGAATCGTCCATGATTTTCGGGCAAGGGAAGTTTTTTCGGGTTTGGTTTTGGAAGAACTGATGGATTAGTCTCTTGTTCGCATATCTGTGGGCGAGGCCCCGAGTGTGGGACCCTGCCTCGCGCAAGAAGTGCTACTTCTGCTGCTAGCACCCCTAAATTTGTTGCGCGGTGGGCACATGCATCTTATAGCTGGTATCAGAGCTAATAAGGATCAACCGAGAAGCTAAAAATGTCAAAAATTTATGAAGAAGCACTAAAAGATTGTAATTGCGTGATAAAATTCATACAAATTGTTATTCAGACTGAAATTCATAAATTAGTAATTGGGTCTTCAGATGGAAGTACCGCAATTGCATGGAATCCTTGACTTGCTTGAGGCCTAAACATGATGGTATTTATCTTATAATTCCAAGGATCGTGACTACCCGTATATACCGAGGGTTTAACTGCAGCTCTTTACTGGTAGTATATACGAGTAAATCTAAGACTTGAAATTATAAGCATAAATGCTATCCAGATGATGAATTCAAATGTGGTTGATATGATTTTTAAATTTTGGTTGAGAACTGATGAGTTGATTTGGATTCTGATTGAAAAATGATGATTCCTGAATTTTGATTGAAATGTAATAAGTTGAGCAAAACCATAATGAGGATGAATGGGACGAGTCCGTGTGATGATGTTCATAAAACAACTAGAATGACGTTAATGACTTCAGCAAATCACTATGAGATTAGTGGATTGTGCTCATGAGACAGATTGCTGCTGTTAACACTTGACCCAGTAGATCAAGTTAAGGAATGTCAAATTAGAAATCTGTATAATTAAAAATTCCCATGGAGGACTGTTCACATAGAAAGTTCGGTCTAATGGACCATTATTGTGATAAAGATTTGAATGATATGATTTGAGTGAATTGTTATCTAACGATGAGTTCTATATAAGGGATCTTTATCCCAGGATTCTCTTGGGTTCACCAGACTATTAGGAACCCCAGAATGAGTTGGATCTTAAGGAAAAGAGTTATCCTCAAATTTTGCGAGATGAGGACATCTCGCATTTTTTAAGTGGGATAGGATGTAAGATTCCTCCCTCCAGCTTTTTAGGGGGGGAGGTGTAAGATGCTATAATTATTCCCCTCTCTGAAATAAAAAGAAAGATCCTATTTTATCCTGTTTTGGTCTAGAGAGAGAAAATGTTTAGAGAGAGATAATTCAAAGTGGAGATATTTTTTAACGTAAAAATCCTCCTAGTGTCTAAAATGATTTCCCCTGAAACAGAAATTCAAGAAGAACTTTCCAATGTGCAATTGGAATTAATTGAAAATAGGTAAAAAGGACCTTATCCTGAGGGTCCAAATTTTTTAAAAATTTTGGATTAAGGTTCCTATGGACCAATAAGATTAATCCGAATGTAGGGAGGAGATAAATTGAAGAATAAAAGAAAATCTCCCAAAAATGAGTAAATACTCACATAAGATGAAGAGTTGACTAAGGACAAGGTTTATTAGTTAAAAAAGAAGAGATATTTAGAGGAAATGATGCCTCTTTGACACCTCAGTGTGGAAAATTTTCCTCATGAAGGAGGCACCTATTTCACATGTGTGGATGAGTTTTAAACTCATAAATAATGAGATATTTTCATCTCTCCTCTCTCCTGTTTTAACTAGATCCAAAAAGTAAGCTAAACTGACCTAAAAATGGTCAAAAAGTGACCAAATTGATCTGAAAAATTCTAGAATCAGTTTTTTTGGTTAGAGGCTCACTTTTTCCTATAAATAAAAGCCTCCCCTTTGTAAAAGCTTAATGGTGTTTATGCACTATTACTTTGCTTCTATCTTGAGCCATTTAACATTGAATTTCTTGATAATTCAATTGTTTTTTGGCCTAATCCTCTCCAAGTGAATTTGGTGGCCACTCTTGCTGCAAACAAGAGTAGAACCCTCAATCCCTCAAGCCAAAGGAAAGCTTACAAGCTCTATGTAAGCTTAATTCTTACTTATTTTGTGAATAATTAAATTTATGGTTTTCTCAAATTTTATGCCTTGTAAATGTTGAATTAAAATCTGATGCTATGCCTTGATAGAAAGGCCACCCCCTTATCTTCTTTACAATTCAGCCCTTCTCAATCCTAGAAAGTTTCATTAAAAGATTGATTAAACTCTTTTCATTGTTTACTCTCTTGATTTTTGAAAAATGAAGTAGATTAGAGATATTAGAATTCAAATGGGATTATATCAAGTTATAAATTGAATGATAAAATTGAGAAATGGTCAGCCATACAAAGGAGGTTATGGTAAAATTTTCCTAAATTTTGTGGAACTAAAGTTTATCATCAGGTTATTCTAAAAGGGTAATTCCCTCTGTTTGTCTCGTCGGAGGACATCACATACTAGATGTAGAAATTGCATGTAGTGATGCACATTGTCGGGTAGTAATGGAAAGGAGCTTTCTAGATGCATTGCTGCACTCCTCTCCAGTGGTCAGTGCCTTTAGCAACCTTCCAGCAAAATGTGATGTTTTTGAGACCCTATGGTTCTTTAAATGCGGGCAAAGCTCATTCACACTTCAAACTACCTAGATAATGGCTTCTCTGATACACTCTAGGGAAGGCAATGTTAGAGGTTTGCAGCTTTGACCATGTTAGCCGTAGGCTAGCCAGAGCCACAGGCCAGCGCCGTAGAGCAGTAGTCAGATAGTCACGTTAGCACTGTCAATCTGTCAGGGCTTGCTACTTTATTACAGGAAATGACGCTTCCTTAATACCCAGTTGGCGCATCTTATCACAGTACTAACGATGATTGTAAGCAGGCAATATAAAAGGATGGATCCTGAGCATTGTAAGGGTTGGCTCCCAATTGTATCATTTTTCCTTTTTGGGTTGATATAAGCAAGACTGTTCTTTTTGTTATGTCTCTCTCTCTCTCTCTTGTACATTCATCTTCTTGTTACCTCTTTGTGTATTCATTTACGCTTCATATGTTATGGTCGTTAGAGTTATCTGTCATGTTATCGTGCTCTTGCATTGTTTATTAAGCAATCAATCTAGTAGTTTTCAGTGATTTGCATGCTTTGTTTGTCTCTACGTTAGATTCATAATTGTCTGGTGTGTATGTTGCGTGCATAACCAGTGATTCAAAATAGGTTGCATAAGGGAATAAGCGGTCATATTTCCCCATCAACACTTTGGCAGACCATGATGCTTTTTGCTATTTCTTGTTGTTGCCATTTCATTTGCTGCCTGATTGCCATTGTGTTTGAATCTCCTTCCCTTATTTTCAAACTCGTCCCTCATGTCAGTATGTGAAAGGCGCTACTAGGAGCGCAACCAAGCTCCATAATTCGTGTTTGCCAACCCTGAAGACCGACCCACTGTATCTAAACTAGAACAACCCGCATCCCACTTAGAAGAAGAACCACTCACTCCTACTACCCCGACCTCACCACAACTGTTCATACCACCACCACCATCACCCCCGCAGCCTTGCCCCTGTGCTACTACAACATGATGCAGCGACCAATTGTCAATGTAAAGTACCCTTAGAAATTTCTCAAAAAGTCCTCAGATGATGCCAATGCTCACATCCTAATGTTTGGCACCGCTTGGTGTGTTAATGTACTTGGCCTGATTGTGACCAGCAACTCAAAAAGGCTGCCTTTGTTCCCACACTCCAGAAGAGAGCTGCTCTTTGGGTTGCTTAGTATGAGTACACCCATTTTCCCACTTATGATGCCATCCTGGATGCATTCCTTTAATGATTCAGAGAAGATAAGACATCCATGCATTTCTTGGATAAGCTGTGCAAAATGAACCATAGGAGAATGACAGTGGAAGATTATGCTGCAAAGTTTTGAAAACTTATCCATAGGTTAGATGCAGCTAATCAGCCCCTATGGTGGAGGAAATTCTCAATTCTTATTTTATTAAGGGCCTCAACAAGCAACTCAAATGCTCTGTTTGCTGGTGCTAACCTAGCTACCCTCACCATGGAGCAGCTTATAGACTCAGCTCTCAGAGTAGAGCGGGTGCTGGTGGTAGGCCACCCTGGCAAAAGCAAAGAAAAGTCCAAGAGTAAAATGAAGTCCAACAAATCCTCATCCGGATCTTCGGATGAAGAGGATGATTTCGATGATTCCACAGCCAAGTGAGGAATCGGAGGAGGAGGATTGCAAGTCTAGGTCCAAGAGCAAGAAGGCAGGGAAGACAGCCAAGGAACTAGTTGCAGAGCCAAAGCTCAGTTGGCGAGTGAAGGTGCAAAGCCCACTCCTACTGTCCAGTCAGACATTTGGTGTGTGAACTGTCGTAATTATGGACATAGAGCCCATGAATATGGCTTGAATGAACTTAGTGCGCCATCTGTAGGATGATCATACATACAAATGAAGCCTTCCGGTACAATGGTAGGAGAACCCCTCTGCAACCAGTACCCCAACCTCTTGTGTGTGGCTGCAGTCCAACCCATCCAGCCAATGGCTATGCCTAACCAGTACCGCAAACCCCAATTCTACCTCCGTGAAAACTTTCCATCTAGGGAAGTGGTTGGTGCCCCAAGGCATGTCCTCACATGCTTCTATTGCTATGCCCAAGGCCATCGAAAGTCGGAGTGTGAAATATAAAGAAAGCATAAAGTAGAAATAGAGGGAGCCTAGGCTTTCGCACTCAGTCAACCCGTAGTAAATGCGATGGAAATCCAAGCTCTAGATGAGCAAGTAGCACCCCGAGTGACCACCACAAAGGTGGCCAAATCATCAGCAAGGTAGTGACTAGATCTATGCAACCCAAGACTTCGGCGGTGGCACAAGAACCAACCTTGGATAAGAAGGGGAAGTAGAAAGGAGTCACCTCTTGGCAGGAACAACACAAAGTCTGGATGGAAGTATTTGCTTGGGTGGAGGAGCAGTAGGTCAAAGAGGTGTTGTAGAAAAAGCACCCAAAAAAGCAAAAGGCCAATCTGTTGACCAGAATCACAATTCAATTTTCCAAAGATGAGCTTGGAAGAAGAAGACAAAGTGTCCTCGCTAGTCAAAATACAACGCCCAATGAAAGGTGCAGAGACACCAAGGCCTAAAGAATGTGCGAAAGCACAGAAGCGGGTGGATTACCGAAGAAAGCTCACAGAAGCAAACCATTAGTCGTACGATCTATGGGAAGATATGAAGTGGCAGCCAATACACATATCAGTGGAGCAGTTACTCACATTGGTGCCGAGTTTCAGGGAGTAGCTGATAGGTCGCTTTGAAACCTAGGGAGAGGAAACACCACCCTTGTAGCCACTGGAAGCCCTAAATATTGAGAAGGCAGATGCCCCACCAAAGGAAGCCCCCATTTATGATGAAGCCATCCCAATAATCCAGGTCAAGTTGGCTGGAGTGGATATAGTAGAAGTTTTGCTGGATGGCAGTTCTGGAGTCAATATCCAATCAGGTGCAACACATGCCGCATGCTCGGGTTCAGCAAATGTGGGAACCCATGCCATTTATTGTCAAAATGGTAGATAATTGGGTCTCACACTGGAGGTACCTAGATATAGTTTCTAGATAGTGGTTGTGGTGCTCTAGATGGAGGATATCAAAGGCGCTTATCCAATGTTGCTTGGCAGACCTTGGCTCTGTGCCAAACAAGCACGGATCAAGCAAGATTGGGAGGCAGATATGATTACTATTTGGCATGGAAAGAAGAACATAGAGATCTCTATCGCCAGTAGGTAGTAGAAGGTGGAGAAACCGGCCCGTCGACCGAAAAGAGCCAGGAGTTAACATGCTAGAAGGGCTAGACCTCGATGAGGAGGAGGAGTATCTCTAGCAGAATGCTAATTTAATCAGCCTTTTTGAGGTTGATGTAGTCCGGATAATGGATAGATATCGACCAAGTAGTCTGCACAAGGATAAGGTTCCCAAGGATAAGTCCGCTCCACTGGACGGAAGGACACAGTTCGAATAAAGTAGGAGATTTTTATGAGGCTTTGGCTGAGGAAGGCACTACTCCAAGCCTATAGCAACTCATTACAGCAAAAAAGGCTTTTGACAAAGATCTCAAGCACTCCAAGAAGGTCAAAGAGGATGAATTGATGGAAATGAACCTTGAAACTGATAATGACCCCAAGATGGTCGAGGTCAGTGCCAAGCTAGACATTGAGTTTTGAGAGGAAGTCCAGATGTTGCTCACTTCCTTCAAAGATGTGTTTGCATGGAGCTACACCGAGATGAAAGGGATTGATCCCAACTTCTACCAACACCAGATCAATCTAAAGGAAGATGCCATCCCCATCCGGCAACAAAGATACCGGATGAACCTGAACTATGCCAAAAGGGTGAAGGAAGAAATAGATAAGCTTCTACAAGTTGGATTCATATATCCGATCGATCGGGCGACATGGTTGTCCTCAATCATGATTGTGCCCAAGAAAAACCAAAAGTTGAGGGTCTATATAGATTACTGAAAGCTGAATGTAGCAACCATCTTAGATCCTTTTCCCTTGCTGTTCACATACTCCATGCTTGATGCTGTGGTAAGTCATGAGATGTACTCATTCTTCCTAGATGGATTCAATAAATATAATCAAGTTCAAATGGCCCCAGAAGATAAGGAGAAAATAGCTTTCATCACAGAATGGGGAGCCTTTGCATCAAACGTCATGACCTTTGGTCTCAAAAATGCTCCCGCCACATTTCAGCGCATGGTCTAGGAATTTTTTTTCAGATTTTTTGACCACCTTCATGCGGGTATTCATTGATGACTTTACTATTTTTGGCAAAACCTCTCAACATTTGATGCATCTATAGCTCTACTTGGCCAAATGCATACTCTCTAGATTAAGCTTGAACCTAGCCAAATGTGCCTTTGCTTTCCAAAGAGGAATGCTATTAGTGTTGAGAGGTAGCGATTGCGTTTGTGCAATGCTACATTGATATGGGTGATGGATGATGGGTGAGTTGTGGAACACCTTGATTAAGAGGGGGTGTTGAGAGATGTAATCGCAGTGTTGTGTGTATGTGGGGGGAAAGCACCCTAGAGGTGCAAGATATTGTGGCAAGATAAGAATGCCACATGTAATATTGAATTGTGAGATCCCTCTGCCCCCTCCATGCATCGGATTCCTGGTAGAGCTAACAGCGGAAGCAGCCCCCTCCTGTGCGGGGCAGGGTTTCTCACTCGGGGCCTCGCCCACGAATGTTCGGGCACGAGACTAGGCTGGTGGTCACTCCGAAAATCAAAACCGAGAAAATTTCCCATGCCTGGAAAGCGGGGACGATTCCACCTTTTTGAATTTTTCTTACGAGATCAAAATCTAAACTATCCTCCACCTGAATAAACCAGATAGAAGGAAACTATCACTGATATAATTTGATCATCTGAGCAATTCAACGCTTTTTTCCTAATCAAGATTAGGCACAGCCGTTGATCCACTCAATCGAGAATTTTATCAAGGAATTAACTATCTACTCGAATCCTAACGTAATCCTAAGATTTTTCAGTTTGATTATTAAAACTCCATGATTCCAGCCTAACCCCATCCGACCCATGGGTTAGCCACCACCCTACCGCTGGAATTGTTGGAGCTAAACAAGTACTCACCCACCCATAATTGAAATGCCTTTCTTAACTTTAGCTTTAGAAAACAGATACGCACACACTCCTCTTTAAAACTTTAATAAAAACAATCCATTGACAAACAATTTACTGGTTACACATGTCATACTTCGAAATTTCCACTGAGTCTTTGTTTCTCACAAAATAGTATCACTCTGGACTCTCCGTTGAGACCAGCGAGTCAACAAAGAGATCTAGTGATAGATTACAATAACATTGGTCTGTCATACAATATCTTCCTCGACATACGTATGGATGTCCTCGGCACCGCGAGCCCGTGCATCGCCTGGTCAGAACCCTCCAGGATCCTCCTTAGGTGTCCTGGCACTTCACTCAGGGACCGCTTCGTCGGCCCTCGTCCATCGTACCAGAAGCGCACCATTTTAACCATACCGAGGCTGGTCAAGACCTTGGTAGGCTTTGCCGCGTGAGCTGTCCCTCGAACACTCCCCGCCAGCGGTTGCAACCAAACTTCCCTTAGATAAACATATATGCCAAATGCTCCCTCCAACCAGCATTCTAGCGTAAGACAGTCTTTTAAGAAAACAGGGTTTCTATGCAAGTTTTGTTTTGATTTTTGTTTGAAAACCATGAATAATCTTAAATCCATATCCCAATACTTCTAGATCCAGGTCTGAATTCCAAATAGAATTCCTCGAATTCTGTTAACTTGATCCTCAGATCAAAATCAAAAGTCTTAACTAGTTTCAGATTCGGTGGGTATTTTAAGTGCATTTTTCCTGAACTGACCACATCCTCATTGATGAAGGGATTAGGTCTTGGTCAATAGTCAGAATCAGAGTTTGGGTCTGGAAAGGTTCTTCTTAAATATCTCTCTCGAAGGTACTATTTTAATTTCTCTTTTTCTAAATTTTGTTCGACGAATATTTGCTTACAGGTTTCTAAAACATGAATTCCTTATGAGGAATAAGATAGTCATTTATCTCGATCTCTGACTTCGATAGTTTTATTGAATTTTTTTATTACGGTAGCATTTCTTCTCTCACAGATTATCTACTTATTCATTTTTTCAATTTTTGTGAAAATTAAATAGAGGATTAAGGAGAACCCTTATTTAATTAATAAAGATTCTATATGCATCTAATTATGCATAAAATCCGATTTTGATGAAAGTCACACTTTTATCATCATAAAAAAATCATTTATGGTGAAAATCACTCTTTTAATAAAAAAATATCTTTTATGCACCCATTTATGCATTAAAAACCATTTATGATGAAAATCACACTTTTAATAGATAAAAAATATCTTTTTATGTACATGTTTATGCATAAAAACCATTTATGATGAAAGTAACACTTTTATATAAAAATAATAATCTTTTATGCATGTTTTAAATGTATAAAAATCAAATATGATAAAAGTAACACTTTTATATAAAAAATAATCTTTTATGCATACTTTTATGCATAAAAATCAAATATGATAAAAGTAACACTTTTATATAAAAAAATAATCTTTTATGCATACTTCTATGCATGAAAATCAAATAATATAAAAGTAACACTTTTATATAAAAAATAATCTTTTATGCATACTTTTATGCATGAAAATCAAATATGATAAAAGTAACACTTTTATATAAAAAATAATCTTTTATGCCTAAAAATTCTGTTTTGATGAAAGTAACACTTTCATAAGAAAATTATTCCTTTGTGCATAAAAATCTATTTTGATGAAAGTAACACTTTCATAATAAAAGAAAATTATTCCTTTATGCATAAAAATCTATTTTGATGAAAGTAACACTTTCATAATAAAAGAAAATTATTCCTTTATGCATGAAAATCTATTTTGATGAAAGTAACACTTTCATAATAAAAGAAAATTATTCCTTTATGCATAAAAATCTATTTTGATGAAAGTAACTTTTTCATAATAAAAGAAAAATTATTCCCTTATGCATAAAAATAATAATAATCAATATGCATCTTTTATGCATGAAAATGACACTTTTAGAGTATAGAATTGATAGGAATTACTCTTTTAGCATAATAAAAGATAATTCTTATTTCCAAAAATTTTGCCATAACCTCCTTTGTATGGCTGACCATTTTTCAAATTTCCCTACTTGAATTTGTCATAAAAATTAGCTCCAATTGATTTAAAGTAATCTATACTAATCAAAATTCACTTATAAAAGAGAAAACATTATAAAAAGTTCAATTCTATCAATTATCACTTAGCTAGGATAAAGAAGGGTTGATTTAACAGAGAAGAGAGGGGAATGCCTTTTACAATGAGACATAACATCATTTGCAAGATAGGGAAGACAAAAATCATAAAAAACCATGAATTGAATGAAAAAGAGAAGAATCTCCAACTTACTAATGAATTTGAGAGCTTTCCTTTGGCTTGATGGTTTGAGGGTTCAACTCTTGTTTGAGACAAGAGTGGCCACCAATCTTTTTGGAAGAGGGAGGGTCAAAAACTAATGAATTATAAATTAAATTCACTGTTTTGGCACTTGGGAGAGGCAGGGTAACAGGGCAAAACACTATTGAGTTTTAACAAAGGGGAGGGCTTCTATTTATAGGAAAAAGTGAGCTTCTAACCAAGCCAACTGATTCTAGAATTTTCCAGATCAGTTTAGTCAATTTTGACCATTTTTGGGTCAGTTTTGGTCACTTTTTGGATCTAACTGAAACAGGAGAGAGGAGAGACAAAGATATCCCATTATTTGGGAGTTTAAAAATCATTCAAGCATGTAAAATAGGTGCCTCCTTCATGAGGGAAATTCCCCCATGCAGAGGTGTCAAAAATGCATCATTTCACCTAAATATCTCTCTTTTTTAACTATTAACCTTGTCCTTAGTCAACTCTTCATCTTATGTGAGTATTTACTCATTTTTGGGAGATTTTTCTTTTATTCTTCTATTTATCTCCTCCCTACATTTGGATGAATCTTATTGGTCCATAGGAACCTTAATTTAAAATTTCAAAAAAATCTTCACCCCCAGGATAATGCCTCTTGAACAGATTATACTCAATTTCTAATGCACCTTCTAAAAATCTTTTTGAACTTCTGTTTCAGGGAAACTTATTTTAATAAGATGAGAATTTTTTCTATCCAAAAATATTTAATATCTGAATATTATCTCTCTAGAATATTTTCTCTCTCTAGGCCAAAACTGGTAGAAACAAGATCTTTTATATTTCTGAAGAGGGATTTGATTACAGGGGAAGATGCTGGACATCTTGAGAGGCTAGGGAGGAATCTTACATTCTCTTCCACTTGAAAAATGCGAGATGTCCTCATCTCGCAAACTGGGGATAATCCCCGAACAGATCGGCTTCATTCTCCCAGGTGGCATCTTCAAAAGGATAGAACTTCCATTTTACCAATAATTCTCTGAGAATTCTGTTTCTGAGGATCTTTTCTCGAACATCAAGAATTTCTTTAGGTTGGAGTTCCATCTGCCCTTGGGTTGAAGAGGTTAGAATTTCATCATCAAGTACATGATTTGGGCTTGGCACATATTTCTTTAGAAGGCTTACATGAAATACATTATGAACTTTGAGATGAGGAGGCAGAAGAAGCTCGTAGGCTAAGTCACCTACTTTCTTTGTAATCAGATATGGCCCATAATATCTGGGGGATAATTTCTTATACTTCCCAAGAGATAGAGAACTTCTTTTGGGCCGTACTCGAATAAAGACCATATCTGCTTCTTTGAATTCTCAGTCTGTCCTCTTCTTATCTGCATATTGCTTCTGTCTATCCTGGGCAGCTTTTATATCTTTATGAATTGCCTGCATCTGCTGCTCCATGTACATGTTACCCTGGTCATTGACTAGAGGTGCTCTATCAAGTTCTGAGAAAATGTCTGCGATCTTAACAAGATACCGTTGTTGTGGATCCCTAAAGATCTCAGCTCCTTGAGCATTTGTGTAGACATATTGGAGTCTCACATTGAGTGTTAACCCCATGGTGTCGGCTTCAAATGGATTAAAAGATCTTGTGGGTGTCCTATTTGGGGCTAAGGGATGACTATTTGACGGCCCTAGATTGTCCATGGACAATGAACTAGTTGTTCTGGAGGAAAGGGTGTCGGATTGGGATTCGGAAAGGGTTTCAGCAATATCTGCCAAATTTTCTACCGATTGGGTCCCACTTTCCTGCGTAGGTACTCTAGAAGGTGTCCTAGGCCCTATGGCAGAATCTATAAGACGTCCCGACCGTAAGTGCATAAGGTCAAATTTTTTTGTTTTTTTATGTTTTTGTTTTTGTTTTTTTCTTTTCTTTTCTTTTTTTTGTTTTTGTTTTTGTTTTTGTTTTTTCATTTTTTTGTTGTTTTTATATATATATATATATATATATATATATATATATATGTATGTATGTATGTATGTATATATATGTATGTATGTATATATATATATGTATGTATGTATATATATATATGTATGTATGTATATATATATATGTATGTATGTATATATATATATGTATGTATGTATATATATATATGTATGTATGTATATATATATATGTATGTATGTATATATATATATATATATATATATATATATTTTACCCTACCTAACCACTAAATGCAACTAAAATGAATATGTGTATAAATACCTATCCTATTTTTTTAATTTTAATTTTATTATTATTTTATTTTTTAAATAATTTTATTTTTTTTCTTTTTTTTTTCTTTTTTTTCTAATTACAAAAAATATGAATCACGCTAAAAAAATACTAATTATGCACAAAATTACAAAAATTTTAAAACAATGCAAGTTACCCTAATTATGCAAAAAATTAAAAAAATGAAAAATTACAAAATATGCAAAGAATATGGATTTCTAAAAAAAACACATAATTTATAGAATTTTTTTTTTAATTCTATTTCTTTTCTTTTGTTTTCATCCTTTTTCTTTCTTTTGTTTTTTTTTTAAAAACTAATAAATTTCATACTAATT
Source organism: Cibotium barometz (assembly GCF_041138505.1). NCBI lineage: Eukaryota > Viridiplantae > Streptophyta > Polypodiopsida > Cyatheales > Cibotiaceae > Cibotium > Cibotium barometz. The sequence continues at coordinate 55,172,517 of NC_141072.1, read as the reverse complement.
ACACAAAATATGAATTACGCTAAAAAAATTACTAATTATGCACACAATTTACAAAAATTCTAAAAAAAATGCAAGCTACTTTAATTATGCAAAATTTTACAGAAATTTAAAAAATGAAAAATGGACTCAAAATACAAACACTATAATTGTTTTCTTGTTTTTTTTAATCTATCTCATAATTCAAACCCCTAATTCAATTTTATGGGATATTTACGTTGTGTCACTCAAACATTTGTGTACATCTTTTTGTTTCTATTTTCTATCTCCAAACCTTTAAATGTTTGACTTAAGGCTTGAGATCATTATGCCTATCTTTAAATTCCAAGTTATTTCATTCTCTCACACTAGATTTAGACCACTTTTCTCTAGAACTAGATCATCTCTCTCAAAATCTAGATAATCTCTCTCTAAATCTAGGTCATCTCTCTCTAGAATTTTATTGAAAGTTTGAGTCTTTCCTTTACCTCATACTTCTTTAAGTTTAGACTTTTTTTATATATTTTCTATTCTTATATTAAGCTTATCTTTAAATCTAAGTTCTATGGAGATAAATTCCATTTATAAAGGCACTCTCTCTCTAGAAATAACTAGGCCTTCTTGGATTTAAGTTTTAAGGTCAAGCTATAAGGTTTATTTACCATAGCTCACAAAATACTTTAATGTAAAATAACCCCATTATTTTAATAACTCTTCTAAGGGTTTCTATGGTCAAGGTTTATGGTAAGTGTTCACATGCTAAGGTTTATTTACCATAGTTCACAAAAGACTTTAATGATAAAATTACCCCATTATTTTAATAACTCTTCCAAGGGTTTATATGGTCAATTTTTATGGTAAGGGTGTATTTAACTTACATGGTTTGATTACGTCTCTAGACTTAGCCTTAAATTTCTTCCAATTAATTGACTTAGGGCTAAAGTTAGAGTTCATCACTACAAAGCTTCATCAAATTTTGACTCTTGATGTTTTAGGAAGATAGTTTTAGAAATAGATTGAAAGTTAGAGTGCTTGATATGTGCATTGGTATGCATGCCGATATCATGTTGGTATAAACATTAGTGTCAGTGTTGATAATATCGTTGATACTTATGTAAATATGTATAAAAAAATAATTTCCTTAATAATTTTTTAAGTTTAATAAAAACATAAACAATTATACAAATCTATAATTTTTCAGCCAAAAATCTTAATAAGATTTGACATACACACTTGAAAATAAGTTGATCATTATTCCAGCATGTTAACCTAAACATACTATCTTGCACAAGAGAGGGAGAGAAGAAGAGAAAATAATCATGCAAGGGTCAATTCGGAGAATAGCACTTAGCCAACCCTAATGAGGGTTAACTTTCCTATGTGAGGCTGCTAGGGGCTCACTCCACCACCACTCGTGTCACCCGAGTGGAGATTCACAAGCTAGATGAAGAGCAAAGAAAAAGGGAGCTATGGAAAGCTCTACCTTCACTCAATGCCAAAATGCATGCAAGAGGGATCTTGATAAAAAGACAAGAGAAGGGAGAGGAGAAGAGAAGCTAGATTAACACCATTCCTACCATGCATACACAACAATCAAGAATCAAGCAAGCAAGCATATACAACACAAGCATGAAACCATAAGTGAGAGAGAGAGAGAGAGAGAGAGAGAGAGAGAGAGAGAGAGAGAGAGAGCAAGACTCAATTGAGACAAATGGGATTGTTCCTTCTCATAATCCATAAAATGTCTTATATACATGAACTCACTTTTTACAATGCTCGGTCGCCCATTTACAATTAGGGGCCCAAAATTAGCTTTCTAGCTCTATGTATATCTAGCTCATGTCTACGACCAGCATTACACAAGCCGTAAGCTCGGTCATCCCACATCTCTTTTATCAATAAGCGCTTTGTGCAGTTACAAAAGGATAAGTGATAAGAAGCATGACCATGCTTGAAAAATGATATTAACCGGAGTGGTTAACATCGATCTAGTACATCCGAGCAAAGTCACATCGTGAGGTAGGATGTGGGGAGCTCCGATGGAAGATGCGGTAGCTCATCCAGAAGGTTGTATCCATCATATCCTCAAAGGTTTGGAGGTGCTAGGCAGGCATCCATTGGATGCGCTCATAGTAGCCAAATAGTTGCTTCAGTGTTGGTCCCTTGTTGACGTCGAAGACCAAGCCTTGAGTGCCTTTATGGTAATGGCTCCAATCTTGGAAGGTCTCCAATAGTCTGATGATCAGATTGAAGAATCTGATTGTGGCGACCATAGTGGGATGAAGTGCTTGATTGTATGTGTTGAAGAACTCATGTAGTGAAAAGATGCAGGGGAGAAGAGAGCTTGAGCTCTTGCAAGCACACACACACTCACAAAACCCTAAAAGAGAACACACAAGGTGAGAGGCTGAAAATCTTCTTCTTCTTCACACAACACTCAACACTCCATATACAAAGATAAGAGTACACACGATATGAAAATGTACTCAACCAAATACATACTAGGTTCTCTATAGTGTGAACCCAACTAAATGAGCTGGCGTTATAACTATGCCAGTCTCTAGAATGGCTGTCACATACCTTGTCATCTCACTGGCCACCTATCACCCATGATCTCACTAACCATGCCAGTGGTGTAAGTGTGGAGCCTATCCCCCAGTCATCAGTGTTCACCGCCTCACTAGATGAGCTCGATATCTCAACACTCCCCCTCGAGCTCAACTCCATCTCATGTACACCAAGCGAAGCCCTGAATCTGCGAAGCTTCTCTGTACCCAACGCTTTGGTGAAGATGTCAGTGACCTGATCCTGTGTGCTGACATAAACAAGGTCAATGTCTCCTGCCAAAACCTTCTCTCTCTGACAAAATGGTAGTGGACCTCTATATGCTTCATATGCGAGCATGAAAAACTGGGTTCCTGGACAACTGTATACTACTAATGTTGTCACAGAAAATGACAACTTGTCTATCCACTGATAGACCCAAATCTGCAAGTAGCTTTCTCAACCACGCTACCTCACATGCTACCATAGCAGCACCTCTGTACTCAGCCTCTGTACTGGGATAGAGCAACCGTAGGCTGCTTCTTGCTGCTCCAAGTCATAACAGCACTCCAAGATCCTCATCAAGGCTCATCTCTGAGCCACTAGACTCTCCATCAACATGAGAATGCCCTGCAGAAATGTCAAGCATACTAAGGGGCTCAACCACTTTCTCTTTGCCTTTATGTGATGTACTAATCACATTTGCAGGACTGGTATTATGATGCAGCCTGCCACTCCATGTATCAACTGAACCACTAGATGAGGACTCTCCTGGTCCACTCAAAGACTGTGATTGTTGCTGACTTGCATTTTGTGCAACCACATTTCCACTCACATCAGCCCCAACAGCTTCTTTTCCAGCAGCATACCACCTGCTCATCTCATCAAAAACATCCCTGCTTACCCTCAACTCACCTGTAGTATAGCAGGGTAATAACACCTGTATCCCTTTTGCTCAAGCCAATAAACACACATTTTTCAGCTTTTGGATCCAGCTTAGTTCTCAACTCATATGGCACATGCACATATGCAATGCATCCAAAGACTTTCAGATGAGACAAATAAGGTTTTTTGCTAGTAAACCTCTCCTCTGGAGTTACATCATGTATGGCTGCAGTTGGAGTCCTGTTCATGATGTAAACTGCTGTAGAAACAGCCTCAGTCCAATAGCTATGCAGCATATTCTTCTCTCCCATCAATGCTCGCGCAATCTTAGCAATGTGCCTATTTTTTTGCTCAGCAACTCCATTTTGCTACGTAGTGTATCTGCATGTAAACTGTCTTCGAATACCATTCTTCTTCAAAAATTCAGAGAACTCATTGGAGAAGTACTCTCCCCCTCCATCTGACCTTAGGCACTTTACATATTTCCCTGTTTGCTTTTTAACCATAACTCTGAAATTCTGAAAATGAGTGAACACCTCTCCCTTCTCCTTCATGAAGTATACCCACACTTTCCTTGTGTGGTCATCAATAAATGTCACATAATACCTGCAGCCTCCCATAGACATGGTCTTCGTAGGACCCCATACATCTGAATGCACAACATCTAGTGCATTTCTGATCACATTTCTGTCACGTGGAAATACATGCTTTGTTTGCTTTCCAAATTGGCATGCTTCCCATATTTTCTGCGTACCTTCAACTTTAAACTTTGGCAACCCTGTCACAATTCCTTTAGTTTGCATAAACTTCATTCTCTGCACATTCACATGTGCAATTCTTTTATGCCAAATGTCTGTGTTTGCAACAATTCCTGAACCATTTGCAAACATTGCAGCACTCACTTTAGGCATGTTTACATTCAATGTAAACATTCTGCCCACTCTGTTACCTTTTGCAACTAACCTGCACTTGTCTTTAAAGTCTTCAACATAACAACCATCAGGGTTAAACTAAACCTGTAAACCCTGCTCAATCATCTGGCCAACTGAAACTAGATTCTTTGTTATGTTTAGAACATGAAGTACATCTGCAAGTCTTCACTTTGCCATCTTGCATAGACAATGGCACATCTCATCTCCCTGTTTCCACAAAACCTGGTCTTTCAAGGTTTTTCATCTCCTTGAACCACTCCACATGACTTGTCATGTGGTTTGAAGCACCTGAATCAACGTACCATACATCATCTTTATGTGTTGCTTCAACATTTTCAGACATGGCAATAACGACATTGCATAACAAACAACCTTTCATTATCCTCATTGTTTCTGCTCGAGGATGCATAGTTATTTTGCTGCAATTTTTCATTTTGCATGTCAGCCTGCATCTTATAACAATCTGCCTACACATGTCCAGGAATAAACGCATCCACGTGTATCGTTATACTGCCTTGCCAATTTTGCATGTCAGCCTGCATCTTATAACAATCTGCCTGCACATGTCTAGGCTTACCACAATAAAAGCATCCATGTGTATCGTTATACTGCCTTGCCAATTTCCACGACCTCTTTGACTCCCCCTGCCTCTGAATTGGCCTCTTCCACCTGCGTGTTATTGTTGTTGTGAATTCTGGGACTGTTGTTACTGTTGCTGGCCATAATTTTGATTACCTGTTCGGCCACCTCCTTGGCCGCGTCCACGGCCTCCTCTACCTCGTCCTCTTCCTGAACTTGTGTAGAAGGCCTGTTGCTCTGAACTGTTTTTGTTTTGTGAAGACTGTTGGTCTTCACCCAAGCTTTTCTCTTCTATAATCAACATAGACACCAAATGTGTGAAATTGGGAATGTTTTTCCGAGTCTGAATAGACGTCTTGAATGCCTTGTATTGTGGCCCGAGACCACGTAGACAGACTTCCACCTTATCATCATCATCTACTGAAAAGCCAATAGATGCAAGGGATTCCACAATACCCTTGATCTTCAATGCATAGTCATTCACAGACATAGTATGAAGTTCATTCTTCAACTCTATCTTTCGTGCCTTGGTATTCGTTTTATAGAGTTTTACCAAGGTGTTCCACGCCTCCTTGGGAGACTTGGCATCTTGTATGTGCCCAATCATGGTGTCTTGTATACTGATAGAGAGAGCCAATACATAACTTTTCTGGCTTTCGTGGTTCCAATCCTTGAACTCTTGTACATCTGCAGCAGTTGGATTGATCTCCAATGCCTCTTCGTGTGGTCACCTTCTATGTAGTCCCAGTAACCCTTTCCCATCAGGAAATTTATCAACCTGAACCTCCAAGCATGGAAGTTGTTCTTATCAAGCTTCTCAGCAACAATTTGGTTTATGCCATCATTTGACATCTTGCCAGCAGCAGCAGCAGACACAAATTTACCAAAAATAGCACTCTGGTTTGTCCTGCACAAACTGTTGTATTTTCTACAGAGCGGTACTGTATTACACTCAAATGTCACAACCAGTGACCTCTGTAAGATCCCAAACCCCACTGTGTAACAAATTCTGGGGTGCTAGCAGTAGAAGTAGCACTTCTTGCGCAGGGTAGGGTCCCACACTCGGGGCCTCACCCACGGATATCTAGACAAGAGACTAAACCATCGGTTTTTTCAAAATCGAACCCGGAAAAACTTCCCTTGCCTGGAAGACGATTCCGCTAGGATAACTTTTCTTTAACATAGTCAAAAGCCTTAACTAACTGAGCTCATCTAACCAAACCCATAAGTCCCATAGTAAAATCAGGGAAAAAGATTGTACTTGGATCATAGAGACCAACGCTTTTTTCCTCATTGAGAGGCATAACCATTGATTCTTTTCCATAGAACAATTTTTGTCTGGGATTTATTTCATCTATCGAACTAAACAGAAATTTAGTCTCGATTTATGGATCCATCAGTCCAGCCTAACCCCATCTAGTCCCATGGGTTAGCCAACTACCCCACCACTGTAGTGATGGGATCCAATTATGAATTTGGTTAGGTTTTGTCCCGAGTATACCAGGGAAAAGAGTTCCCAGGCCCCCTAGCCGGATTTTCAGTTAGATCTCCACGACCTTAATCACAAGACGCTCAAAATGCTTCCCTAGCATTCTTGACATAAAACAGTCATTTACAAACTAGGTTCTCTATAGTGTGAACCCAACATCCCCTCTGACTTCTAAGAGCTCAGGAAAGCTTCACGCGCACCACGACCTTAATCACAAGACGCTCAAAATGCTTCCCTAGCATTCTTGACATAAAACAGTCATTTACAAACTAGGCTCTCTATAGTGTGAACCCAACATCCCCTCTGACTTCTAAGAGCTCAGGAAAGCTTCACGCGCAAAGGTACAACCAAGATTATAGAGGACAGAGCTGCACCAGTCGGAACAGCAGAGCCAGAGAGCCACTTGTGAAGAGAACAAGCGAATAGAGCTTGTGCGCAAGAGAAAGCTAAGAAGAGCTAGAGCAGAGTAGATCAACACTAGCTATGTGGCGAGCACACAGAGGTACTACAGGCCATGGAAGTTGCACGAAGATGAGGCATGAAGAGGAAGACGATGGCGGGTCCTGCAATAAAGGATAGCGGATGGCATCGTTTGTAGAAGACCTGATTTCAGTAGAGCCACGTGTGCATAACAGGAGTGGGCCCAGAGTAGCAGAGACGTAATGACAACCTATCTGGCATGCACAGTGAAGGCCTTGAATTAATTCATAATTTTATCAAAACTCTTAATTCATATAAGGGTAGATTCACACACCCACTCTCTTTTGGGACCTTAAGACCATGTTCATATGGAACATGCACTTCAATTCACACACATGGGACCCCGGATGCAGCCAAAAGCAAAAATGAAAGTCACACACACAAAAGCTTTAATTGCCTTGAAATATCAGGGAATATCGGCTTTAAAAAAAAGTCCTAGATGAATTTTTTTACATAGGTTCCCTGCTTGGTTGCGACCAAAATGGTTTGTATAATTTTTATTTTTCACCCACAATTAATGATGGGCAATCATCCCCGAGCCTGCGGGCTCAAAACAAGAATATTTTGTAATCACCCACATTGGTATGAGGGTTACCCTACTCAAGCTCACCGAGAAGCTCAAAATGGTTATTATATGTGTGCATGAGCGATGCACGTGTGAGGTGCATGCACATGGGTTGGTTCCCACCCGAACTTCCATGTTCAAATCGAACTCAGTGGTTTCGCCTGTGAGCGAGTCGGCTCAAAATGGACTAGGTGTCTAAGATGGTAGACACGCGCACACATGTTTAGTTGATGGACACTCCAATGTATCATTGAGGGGGAGTGTTAAGAGGTAGCGATTGCGGTTGTGCAATGCTACATTATGATGGTGATGGGTGAGTTGTGGAATACCTTGATTAAGAGGGGGTGTTGAGAGATGTAATCGTGGTGATGTGTGTATGTGGGAAAGCACCCTAAAGGTGTAAGGTATTGTGGCAAGATAGGAATGCCACATGTAATATTGAATGGTGTGTGAGTGTTGACCAAAAGAGTGGAAAAGGAGTTGCCACATGGATGATGATGTGTAAAGTGGGATAAGGCTAGAAAGCCTATATCATTGTATGGTTCATTTGAGATATGCAATAGAATTGAGTGTTGAGTGTGCAATCTCTCTCTCTCTCTCTCTTATGGAGTTCTTAGTGTGATATAATCCAATTATGTTGCTTAATCTATGTCTATCACCATGATCAATCCCATTTTAGGAATCTTAACAGAGGAGATGGGACCAGTTTAGGAGGTTAGATTGGAGGGGATGGGTAGGGAAGTCGAAGAAGATGGTGGGGTGGGTGAATGAAATCTGGCCCTGAAAGAAGAAAGATACCAAGAGGGCGATGCTATGAAGTGGTAGCTTAGTATTTAGGATATAGGAGTAGGTGGTGCAGGAGAGGGGTTTGTCAAGGAATATATTGTGTTGGAGTAGATTAAGGCAGATGGTTTGGTAATGGAGCTTGAGGAGTTGTGTAACATACCCATCTTCTCACCAATAAAGAAATGTCCATGTAATAGATGAATTTATGAGTTTTTATGGTATAAAAATCACTGATTTTATTGAATGAGCCATTTCTACTTAGAATCTTTAAATTTTGAGCCCAAATTTGGAATTTGCGCACGATTTTACCCTAATGTAGGATTTTACAGCATCCAAAATGGACACCGGATTAAGCGTATACGTAAATTTTGGTTATTTTTAGTTAAAAAACGACGAACTTTAAACCTTAATAAATGCACGACCGGGCATCCGATTGACCAACGGTCTGCACCCCAATGACCAAGGGAACATCCCAGACAAAAAAAAAAATCACCCCCGGGCAGTTCGGCATGCAAATCGAGGTCGATGCCCCAAATTGGAGACCCCCGTCCCAAAAAAGGAACTGTACACACTCACCAGGGTACCCGTACCGTATGGACGCACAAGAATCAAAGGTCGGCCACCCACTATGTGGTCCACACGCACCGCTACGTGGACACCCATGCTGCCTTTGACTAGATAAGGTACATTCGTGTACCACTCCTTTCCCTCTTAATCATCGCCACCACCGTACCTTTCCCCCCAGAGCCATGCAGGCCACTGATCCACATCCTTTGCCGGCACACTGTCCTTTGGATCGTACTTTGCGCAGCACCCACACCCGTACCCCACAGCTATATAAACTCCCTGGGGTGCTCCATGGGGGCAGCACACATTTCTGCATAGCCTATACTCTATCGTGTCGCCGTCTGTACCACCCTCTGTCCCTACACAATGTACTTGCTACAGTGCAGCTGCCCCTCTTAACACCCCCTCATCTACCACTTTTCAGATAAGGCAACTTTCCTCAACTCCCCCCTTGTTAGAAGACAGTGCCCTTAGCTCTCTCCCCCCCATGTGAAGAGACCTACAGCAGCACCCCTCTCCCCTTCAGCAAAACGTTTTTGTTAAGGACATCTCACAAATCCCCCCCATTTGCGTGGACTTTAGCAAGAGGTTTTTACCTTAGAGAAGGTTCATGTACTGTGGTCTTTTGCTCATACGGTGAGCAAACGATCTCGGAATCGAGATCTGATTGGAGCATTACGACCGTGATAGCGAGTACTACAAGGTGACGTCCAAGATGGCCCCATCCCAAAAACGCAAGAATATTGCCTCGGGAGGTGCACGCAACAATGAGATTGGAGAAGATGCTCCTAATCCAGCTTCAACCCTCCCGTTTTACAAGCTCCTCAAGGAAATGGTGGCCAGGTTAACTTGGTTATCTTTTCAAGGAGAGTTTTTTTCTTTAATATTAATGTTAATAAATGTGTATCTTTTCCTTCAAAAAAAATAAACAAATTTGTATGAAGCTACAATTTGAAGGGATGCTGTATTTAATGAATTGTATTGAAATTGTTATCTTTAAGAGAAAGAGTGCAAGTTTTTCCTGGCTTCCTTGCTAACTCCATTCCGTGCTTGTATAGCCGGGCGGCATCGTTAGCAAAGCCCAGGAATGGCCCAAGGTATCCCTCATACCATTGGGAGAATAAGGTTCGCTGATTGAGGCGAGAGATTATGATGCTATCTAGTTCTGAGGGCCCAGGCTAGTGCGGTGAATAAGCCCACCCTAGTGCGTAGACATCCCTCTGAGGGGTGGGAGGATTGAGCGACGGAGCCTGAGAGGGCGACAGGCCCCGGCTTGAGTCCTCGCCACCACAGTGGCCGACGATGATGTAAGATTCCTCCTCAGGCTCAATATTGATTAAGCCTCTAATTCAATCCCTTGTAATCATTCTATGTTTCTGAATACAAGAAAATATTATTTTTCCTTGCTTTGCCTGGTGAGATAAAAATATTATTTTTCCTTGCTTTGCCTGGTGAGATAAAAATATTGATTAAGCCTCTACTTCAATCCCTTGTAATCATTCTATGTTTCTGAATACAAGAAAATATTATTTTTCCTTGCTTTGCCTGGTGAGATAAAAATTTCTAGAGAGTGATAAATCAATATTGGGATATTTTTGGATAAATAAATTCTACAGATATCAAAAAAATATTTCCCTAAAGAAACAGAAAATCAAAATAGATTTTCCAAGGTGCAATTGAAATTAATAAAAATTGATTTAGAAGACCTTAGCCTAAGGGTCAAGATTTTCAAAAAAAATTTGATTATGGTCCAATTAAGGTTCCTATGGACCAATAAGATTAATCCAAGTGTTGGGACAAGATAAATCCAAAGAATAAAAGAAAATATCCAAAAATGAGTAAATGCCCACATAAGATGAAGAGTTGACTAAGTACTAGGTTTATTAGTTAAAAATTATAAAGTATTAATAAAAAATAAAATATTTTCGAGTAATCATTCATTTTTGACACATGGGTAAGGAAAAGGGGGCCCTTCAAGGATGTGCCTATTTCACATGTGTGGATGAGTTTTAAACTCAAAAATACTAGGATATTTTTATCTCTCCTCTCTCCTTAATCAAACCAAATCTCTCCTCTCTCCTAAATCAAACCAAATAAAAAAGGGAGCCAAATTGGTCCAAAACTAAATTCAGCCAAACTGAAGCTGAAAAATTCTAGAACTCAATTGGACTCAGTTAGTGGCCTCCCTCACCTATAAATAGACCCTCATTCCTTTGTATTCTCATCTGTGAACTAAACTATGTCGGTATTACTCTAAGTTAAGCTTATTTTCTATTATCCTCTAAAAAACCTCTACAAATTGAAGAGATTGGAGCTTCTCTCTCTCTTCAATCTTCCTTGGAGACTCCAACAACATACCAAACCAATTGATTGGTTGGGGGCCTCTACTGTGATCAAAGAATCAAGTAATTTAGGAGGTAAAGTGTGGATTATTATCTTCTTTTTCTTAAATCTCTAAATGTTTCTCTTCTAACCCCTCTCAAGCTTGAGAAGCATTAATTTGAATGGCTTTTGAATACTATTGAAGTTCTTTAATGTATTGTAATGAAGAAATACATAAATTTCCATTTATGCTTAATTTATAATGGTTTTTAAGCATTTCTCTCTCTCCCCCAAAGAATGGTCATTCCTATGACCTATTCTCAATTCGAATGAAGCTTCTCATGAAGCATTTCTCTAATCTAAAAGTAATTTCTATGCTTGTCTAATTGGAGGCCACAATAATGGCTTTTAATACTTTTATGCTATTAAATTTATAGTAGAATTAAGAAACAATCCATAATTGGATATAATGATCCAATTAGTGGTTATTCTAATCACATGAATAATACTAAACTTTATTCTTTCAAATTTATTGAGAATTACCAGTAATAGCAGCAGCAGAGCGGAGCTATGGTAAAATTTCTGTAAAATTAACACATAAATCATTTTCATTCATAATATGAAAAGAGGACTTCCTACCATATTCTAGGATTAATCATCCTAGATTAATTGAATGATTCTCATTATAATCATGAAAATTTTGATTTTTATGTTTAAACATAAATAGTTAAATGGAAAAAAGGGAAATTTCTAGTAACCCATTTTAATGTTAAAAGAGTAATCCCCACCATGACAATGGAAATCCGTGTACTCCAAATAAGTAAGAGAAAAATTGTGATGCTAAAATAATGCATATTTTAATTAAAAATTAAATAAGAATTTTAGTTAAATTTATCTTTTTGCATAGATAAGTTTTAAATGATGAAAGAGGAATTCCCACTATATTGGAATCCAAATATTTAAATGAAGAAAGTGTAATTCCTAGTGTAAAGGAATTAATGAAGATTTTTATTTAAATTTTAAGAGAAAATTTAGTTAAATTTATCTTTTTGTATAGATAAGATTAAATGATGAAAGAGGAATTCCCACCATATTGGAATTCAAATGTTTAAATGAGAAAAGTGGGATTTTTAGCTTAACGGAATTAATGGATATTTTTATGTAATTTTTAAGAAGAATTTTAAGTAGATTTAATTCAAGGTAAAAGAGGAATTCCCATGATAATTGGATTGCACTCATTGAAATGAGAAAAAGAAGGATTTCAAGTTTATTCAAAAAAATAAGTATTGATATTTTAGTTAAAAGAAGAATTTTTATGATATTTAAGAAAAGATGGATTTGAATTAAATTTTAGTGTCAAAAGATGAATTTCCACCATAATTCTACCTAATGAATTAAGGCTGCGAAATTATGTGGCATAAAGAATATCTCTGAATATTTTAATTGGTAAAATCACTAAATTGATATTTACCCAAAATCTAGATGTTTAGTTGAAGGGAATCCTAAACCGAATGAATTTGGTTAGACTACGTGAGGGACAAATAGTAAACCTAATTGTCCTTCTCTTGATCTGAATCAGATAAAAACTTCGCGTAAGTGACCAATTCCAGTTACTAAATTCAAAGAATAGACTACCGAAACTAATCTAGTTTTTTCTTGACCAAACTCACCAAGAATCTAGTTGGATAGATGGACAAAATGATGGGTAGATTACCCTCATGATAGATCAAGGATCCTTATGAAACTGAGAATTATGGAAAAAGGGTTGTCGGAACCGATCTCAAATTGAAATTTTACTTGCATTGGAAGCTCTGTTTTTTCATTCAAAGGATTGTTTTATGCCAGAATGCTGTGGAGGAAGCATTTGGCTTATGTTTTTCTAAGAGGAGGTTCGTTGGAACAGGTTAAAATGGTGCGCTTCCGATACGATGGGCAAGGACCGACGAAGCGGTCCCTGAGTGAAGTGCTAGGACACCTAAGGAGGATCCTAAAGGGTTCTAACCAAGCGATGCATGGGCTCGCGGTTGCTAGGACACCCATGCGTATGTCGAGGAAGATTTCGGATGGACAAAAAGGAAAGATTTTTGAGAACCAAATTTTGATACTGGATCTCGTTGGTTGGCTAGCTGGTCTTCAACGGAGAGTTCAAAGGATACATTTTTGTAATACAATGGACTCGAAATTTTAGAAAATGATGATCAGAAATATTATGATTTCTATTGAAGGATTGTTTTTAAAGCCAGTTGAACCTGTTATAAATGGCAATTTCATATTGGGTGTGCACGTGGTATGCCTACCTTGATTTTTTGCATGAATCATCGGCTAGGGGGCCTGGGAACTCTTTTCCTCGGTACCCGAGCAAAAACCCAACCAAATCGTTATAAAGGAATCCCACCAATTCAGTGGGTGGTTGGCTAACCCATGTCGGCTGGATCGGAGGATTCTTGAGAGAAACAACTAGATACGATTAGTTACGTTATTTAGTTTTAAATCCTGAGAAGACCTTGTTCTGTGGTGGGAGGGGATCATCGACTGTGCCTCATAAATGAGGAAAAAAGCGGTGATTCCATGGACCAAGTGCAAGTCTCTTCTTGATCTAACCATGTGACTTCAGGTTTGGTCAGATTAGTTTATCTAGTTAAGACTTGACTCGTTAGAGTAGTTTCCCCGCCTTTAGAAGATTTTTTCCAATTGGCGGAATCGCCCGTGCCTTCCGGGTGAGGGTAGTCTTTCGGGCCAGGCCGTTTGGGCTAGCCTCTCGCCCCGAACATCTGCGGCGACGAGGCGAGGTCCCGAGTGTGTGGACCCCGCCCTGCACGGGAGGCCGACGCCGCTTTCGTCGCCCGCCAAGCAGGAGCCCTGGAGCGAGTGGGGAACCTCACACAGCTGGTATCAGAGCTTTGTTGAAAGCTAATAAATAAGGATAAACGAATTCTTATCTGAAATTGATAACAAAAACTCAGAAAAGGCATTTTTCATAATCTATTTTCATTCCGTAGGCTTCTTTAATGAAGAATTTTTAATCAAAGAAATTGTTTTTATAGATGGAAGTTCCGTACTTATCTGGTATTCCCGACCTCACCCAGTCTCGCAAGACATGACTGCGTTCGCCTTTGGGCATCTCATCTCTTCCACTGCAACTCGAACAAGCCGAGTCAGACTCGCACACCATTTCAAGGTTTTATATTTTCCTAGCCCAGCGGAGAGACGATAGCATAAGTGGTTTGGAGGGTAGTATGTCCACGCCTCTTGCGACCGGCGTCCAACACTGAGGCAAAACCTCTCATTGGCCATGATTCTAATAAAGTTGAAAGTGGTACATGGTGTCATTCTATATCATTCAACGCCTCGAAATTTCAGACTCTCATGCCAAATCTACAGACTCCTTAGTCGCTTTATTCCTAAGGAGAAGATAATAGCTCCCTTGGCAATAAGTGAACGTTTGTATCAGGGCATGGCTATGGCCCAGTACCGCCATCTTATGCGTCTCCCGAGGAGATTTTGATTTCTAGAACTGAACTGCTCTATGTACATATTGAAACTTTTATATAAATAAAGAAATGTTTTCTGGAGAAAATTTCCCTGTTGTATAAGTGATTGTTTATGGACGAACTGATAAAGAAAAATCTGTTATCGAACATATGTCATAGATCTCCAATAAGATCATTTGTCTTGTTTAAGAATTTGTTTTCCAAACCTCTTAGGTCTTAGGATCTCGTGGACGATATCAAAAAAAAAAATTTAATAATATATCATTTTTGGCAGAATCATGAGATGAGAAAACCGTGGCCGTCATCCAGACCCTCTCTCTAAAGATGATGAGCTTGACCCTAATGTTCACAAGGCTCTTCATTGAACTCAGCCAGGACCCTTCAAAGGAGAAGAGGAGAATTTGGGCGAGGTTGTGGAGAAATGGGTGGAAGCCATGGAAGAATATTTTGACATCACCGGCTATAATGAGCGAAGCAAAATGTCTCTTGCCAGGCTGAAGATAGTGGAAACAGCTAGGGTGGCATGGAGGAACCATTGTGACACCAACCGTCTGGAAAGAAATACTCAGTCCTGGAACGACCTTAAAATCTATTTAAGGAAGAGATTTTGTCCCCCTGGATTTTTGGAAACCAAAATGAACGAATTCTTAGAGCTGAAGCAAGGGAGCAAAACCATCAAAGAATATCATCATGCCTTTGCTCTTCTACTCAAATATTCACCACCTCTAGATGAAGAGCAACTCATGGCCAGATTCATTCGGGGACTGAACGAACCCTTGGACACACTGGTCAAAAATGCCAAGACAGTGTCCATGGCTGAAGCTGTCAGAATGGCGAAGGACTTTGCCAAAGCCTTCATCGTAAAAGTCCCGCCAAAGCGAGCTCCCTCATCCTTAAAAAGATTTTAGACACCGGGAAGTTCTTCCAACTTTTCGCTTCTAATAAAGAGACACCAAGGTCCTAACCAGAATGTGGAGACGGGAAGCTTTAGAAATGAAGGAATACCTTTCCCCCCGAAGTACATTCTCAGGAACTCCGGCTCTCTCCAAAATGCAAAGGGAAGAACTTCGAAGTGAGAACAAATGCTTCGGAAGTCAGGGATTTGGGCACCAGCTTAAGGATTGCCCATCTCCTTCAATGGGCCAAGGAAGCCAGGGTCCCAGAGTTCAGAGACTGACTCCTTCATTTCAGTCCACCAACCAGGTTCCCCATGCCAGAATCAGGGTAACCCAAGAAGAGTGCCAGCTCAACCTGCAGCCTCCATGCAAAGCAGTTTCCAAACTCCCTCCCAGAATTGGAATAACCAAAGAGAGAGAGTTCCACCTCAAACTGCAGCAGCCAGAGCAATCACCATAGCTGAGGAAGTGGAGGAAGAGAAAGAACAGATCTATGTAGCAATTGAGCATCAGGGGAATAACCATCAATTCTCAGTCCTCCAGACTCTGACAGAGTACCAGGGTAAGAAATTCAAGCTTTTAATTGATTCAGGCAGTACTCATTCTTTTATTTCCCCAGGATGTCTATGTAAATTAGTCCTAAATCAAAAATTAGGGAAACCTATGCAAGTGGAATTAGCCAGTGGGATGGGAAGATTCTCTTCACTCACCTTGAGACTGACCTTCTTCAGTTTAGCCTAGATGGGAACGTAACAGAGTGCCAGTTCAGAGTCCTACCCCTGGGAATATATGATGGAATCCTTGGAATGGATTGGCTCCAAAAGAATCAGGTTAACATTCATTGTCACAAAGGAACCATCTCTTTCCTTGACCTTCAAGGGAGTAAAGTTCAAGGAATTGAAATTTTTAGATCCCTAGTGCTACATTTAGTCAAGGCTTCCAAATTATTAAAAGGGCTCAGAAAGAAGCAAGCTATATATGTCATTAAAATGAATCGAGTAGACATAAAATGCAAGGCTAAAGAACCAGAGTGGTTAAGTGAGTATACAGATGTGTTTCCTAAAAAGAGCTGGCTGAGATGCCTCCCTCTCGTGAAGTAGATCATGACATCGAATTAACCCCTAGAGCTCAGCCAGTAGCCCAGTGTGCATACAAAATGCCAGTCCCTGAAGCCATAGAACTTAAGGAGCAGTTAAGACAACTATTAGAGCAGGGATTCGTTAGACCCCAATGTCTCACCTTGGGGTGCGCCCGTTCTCTTTCAAAAGAAGAACGATGGAACGTTAAGACTTTGTATTGACTACAGAGGACTGAATCAATTAACAATTAAGAATAAGTATCCTATTCCTAGGATTGATGAACTTTTGGATTGGTTAAGTGGGACCCAAATGTTCACAAAGATAGATCTCAAATCCGGTTACTACTACCAGATCAGAATCAAGGAGCAAGACATCCCAAAGACAGCATTCAATACTCGCTATGGGCATTATGACTTCACAGTCATGCCGTTTGGATTGAGTAATGCCCCGGCGACATTCAATCTTATGCAGGATATTCTCAGAGAATACTTGGATGATTTTGTTCTTGTCTTCTTTGATGATATCTTAGTATACTCAAAGAATGCTATAGACCATGAAGATCATGTGCACAAAGTCTTGGAAATCCTAAGGAAACACCAACTCTTTGCAAAGAAGAGTAAGTGTTCCTTCTCTGTTGACTAGGTTAAATACTTGGGATTCATAGAGGATGGGATTTCTCCTGACCCCGCAAAGATCCAAGTAGTAGTTGAATGGCTAGAACCCAAGTCAGTAAAAGAAGTCAGAGGATTCTTAGGGTTAACCGGATGGTATAGGATCTTTATACCTAGGTATGCTCAGATAGCGTCCCCTTTGACTAACCTTCTCAAGAAAAGTACACTTTTTCAGTGGACTATAATGTGTCAGAGTGCCTTTGACAAGCTAAAGACAGCCTTAGTACCAACCCTGTTCTTAAATTGCCAGATTTTACCAAACCCTTTGATGTAGTTATTGATGCTAGTGGATTTTCCTTAGGCGGTGCTCTAATGCAGGAAGGTCATGCAGTGGCCTATGAATCCAGAAAACTCAAAACACATGAGAGGAATTATGCCGTCCATGACTTGGAGTTACTCTCAGTAGTGTATGCTATGAAGTTGTGGAGACATTATCTTTTAGGACAAACGTTCACCATGATGACAGATCATCAAAGTTTGAAGTGGATCTTCACCCAAAGGGATCTCAACATGCGTCAAAGGAGATGGATGCAGACCCTGCAAGAATTTGATTTTGAGATAAAGTATCCGTCGGGGAAAGAAAATGTGGTTGCAGATGCGTTCAGCAGAAAAGCCTCCTTGCTTGCAATTATAGTGGTGTCAAATCCATTGATCAATGAAGCAAAGAAGAAAATCATGTAGGACAAATTCTTTGCCCCTATTGCTACCCTTCTGTTGCAAGAAAGTAAGACTCCTCAGGAAATGAGTCAAGTTCTTGGGTACAAATTGGATGAAGGATGCATGTATTATAATAATCGGCAATGTATCCCCAATGATGAGGGAATAAAGGGAAGAATTTTGAGAGAAGCCCATGATAGTCTGATAGCTGGACATCCAGGGTTTATAAAAACCTATAAGTCTGTGAAGAAAATCTTCTTCTAGCCAGGACTCAAAAAGGATGTACTTGATCATGTGCAGAAATGCTTGATGTGACAAAGAGTCGAGGCAGAGAGAGTCAAGATTCTAGGGAAACTGCAGCCTCTAGACATTCCACACATGACGTGGGAATGCATCAGTATGGACTTTGTCACTGGATTACCTTCAGTGCAATCAGGTTACAACTCCATTTTTGTGGGTGGTTGACAAGCTGACCAAAGTTGCCCATCTAATTCCAGTGAAAGAAACATACTCTGCAGTGGATGTTGCCAAGAGTTTTCCTTAAGGAGATCTTTTGATTGCATGGTTTACCCAGGAGGATAGTAAGTGACCGAGATCCCAAATTCACACCAAAATTCTAGATTGCATTCTTTGAAGCAGAAGGAACTTTCTTGGATCTTAGAATAGCCTATCACCCCGAAACCGATGGCCAGACGGAAAGGGTGAATCAAGTAATTGAAGATATCCTTCAGTCATGCTGCAGAAGCAGGGAACCCAAGGAGTGGTTAAGTCATCTACATTTGGTCGAATTCGCTTACAATGCTTCTTATCATCGGAACATTGGGATGAGTTCTTTCAAAGCGCATTGATCAGAGTCGAAATGTCCAAACAAATGCTTGATGACATGGACCAGCAGATGCAATCAATCCGTAAAGATATAAAGGCATCCCAAGATAGGAAAAAGCAGTATGCAGATAAAAAGAGATCTGAGAGAGAGTTCGAAGAATCAGATATGGTCTTCATTTGAGTACGACCAAAAAGAAGTTCCTTATCCTTAGGGAAGTACAAGAAGCTCTCTCCCAGCCATATGTTGTCATAAAGAAAGTGGGCAATCTAGCCCACAAACTTCTTCTGCCTCCCCATTTCAAGGTACATGATATATTCCATGTCAGCTTGCTTAAGAAATATGTACCTACTAGCCCGAGTCACGTGTTGGATGATGACAATTGATCTCTCGGACTCAAGGCCAGATGGTACTCCAACCTGAGGAAATCCTGGACGTTCGGGAGAAGATTCTCAGGAGGAGCAGAGTCTTCAAAGAATTCTTAGTAAAGTGGAAGTTCTTCGTCCTTCTCTCGATCTGAATCAGACAAAAACTTCATCCTTCTCTCGATCTGAATCAGACAAAAACTTCGTCCTTCTCTCGATCTGAATCAGACAAAAACTTCGTCCTTCTCTCGATCTGAATCAGACAAAAACTTCATGACTAATTCCAGTTACTAAATCCAAAGAATAGACTACCGAAACTAATCTAGTTTTTCCTTGACCAAACTCACCAAGAATCTAGTTGGACAAATGGACAAAATGATGGGTAGATTACCCTCATGAGAGATCAAGGATCCTCATATAAAACTGAGAATTATGGAAAAAGGGTTGTCGGAACCGATCTCAAATTGGAATTTTACTTGCATTGGAACCTCTGTTTTTTCATTCAAAGGACTGTTTTATGCCAGAATGCTGGAGGAAGCATTTGGCTTATGTTGTTATAAATGGCAATTTCATATTGGGTGTGTACGTGGTATGCCTACCTTGAGTTTTTGCATGAATCGCCGGCTAGGGGGCCTGGGAACTTTTTTCTTCAGTACTCGGGTAAAAACCCAACCAAATCTTTATAAAGAAATCCCACCAATTCAGTGATCGGGTGGTTGGCTAACCCTCATAGGCTGGATCGGAGGATTCTTGAGAAACAACTAGATACAATTAGTTATATTATTTAGTTTTAAATCCTGAGAAGACCTTGTTTTGTAGGAGGGGATCTTTGGCTGTACCTCGTAAATGAGGAAAAAAGCAGTGATTCCATGGAAGTCTCTTCTTGATCTGACCATGTGACTTCAGGTTTGGTCAGATCGGTTTATCTAGTTAAGACGACTTGTTAGAGTAATTTCCTCGTTAGAAGATTTTTCCCAATTGGTGGAATCGCCCGTGCCTTCCGGGCAAGGGGAGTCTTCCGGGCCCCCGGTCTCGGAGGGGCCGCCCGGGCTAGCCTCTCGTCCCAGACATCTGCGGCGGGCGAGGCCCCGAGTGTGTGGACCCCACCCCACACGGGAGGCCGACGCCGCTTCCGCCGCCGTCGACGGGGGCAAGAGCCCCAGAGCGGGCGAGGGACCTCACAGATGAGGTGTATGGTCCCGTAGGGTTTTGCCCAGCATGTAGAGGCTGGAAGGCCAAATTCTAGATCATCCGGAGTATAAAGGAAAAGAATAAGAGAGCCGGTTTGGCTTGTATGGGATTGATTCATGTATAAACTTTTTTATAAATCTTGTCTTTGGCATTATTATACTATGTCAAAGGGCTATTTTAACAAACCTTGTGAAAAGGGCCTTAATTAAGGAACATGTTCATTTATGTCAAACACTATGGTAGAGTTAATTAGAAAACAAAATTGACACGTAAGTAGGGTGGAAAGTGGGAGGATGGAATGCCCCGATGGCACCATCCTACGGACCGGTGGAGCCGATTAGTCGGGAAGCTTTCCAACATATTAAGTGAAATCCCTACACTAGATAAATAGGTTCTTGGGCTGGCCTATTCTAGAAGACTAGGCCAGCGGCTGTTCCTTGCATGGATGAGGAAAAAAGCATTATCTTTAGGAATTAAGACTAGTAGTTGCCCAAATTATGATCAATTACCCTATGGGTGATTTGATTTTTAGAAGATCACGCTCCCCTTGTGGGATAGGACTAGGTCTTACCTATAAATCGTATCCTTGAATCTCTGCATGGTCAAGGTGTTGATGAATAGGAAATTTTCTTCAAGTTAAGACTTAGTGGACTATCTTAAGTGTCTCCCCTATTTTGGAAGGGGGGAACCTTACAATTGGTATTAGCCGATCTTAGCTCCTAGGACTTGCCATTTAAGGACTATTTTGCAATGTATGTTTTACCTAACATAATGCTAATAAAAAATATCTTACTAAAAACAAGTTGAATTGATGTTTGAATGATTGTAGGAAGAGGAAGATGCCTACTCGAAGTTTCTAGTTTTCCAATGCATCTTCGAGACTGCTAGTCACTCCTCAAATTTCGAGTTCCGTGACACCATGGTGCAGATACTAGAGAAGATGTCCCTCCCCAATTTCTCTCATTCAAAAGAGGATGGGGTAGAGGATTCTGGAATCATGGGCCGAGATATTTCTTCATCCGAGCGGATCGAATTGGGAACCTTACCACCGACCTAAAGCGGATTCATTGGATGATATCTTGGTGGTGTTCAGCGGTTCACCTAAATTGTTCTTTTTGGTTCGTTGGTACTCCCAAGGCCGACACCTCTGTGACTATAGATGGGATTCGCATACCTCAGGATCATTGGGTGTATGAGCGAGTGATGCAGATCTTACCTGTGCTGATAGAGTAGCTGTGTTGGGACCTACCCTAATCCAGAGTCTACCACCCTTACCATCAGTTTTTTGAGTCTTAGCAACTACAGCAGAACCCCCATACTTCATCTATATGGACCACTCTATCCTTATGTCATAGTCAAGCTTAGGAATTTTCCTTGATGGCAAATAAGACTAATTATATTAGTCTCAAATCTTTGTAATACAACTCGTCCTTGTAAATATTTGGAAATAAAATGATTTCAATGTTTTACTCTCCAAAATAAGAAAATTGTTTTTACAATGATGGCCAGGATGATCAACCTCCACTTCCCAATGCACTTTACACTGATATCCATGAGAAGAAGCTCCTGCTCAAGCAAATGCAACCTCCCTCCTTTAAAGGAGAAGGTTCAAAGATTGAGAAGGATGCTGGAGTCTAGATTGAAGCGATGGATGATTATTTCTCTGCTGCCGGTACTGGAGTAGAAAATCAGTCTATGCTTGCACGGTTTTGCCTCATCAGAGATGCTAAACTCTGGTGGAAACAGTGGTGCCATGACAAGGGAGTCACCGAGCATTCTCAAATGTGGGAAGACATCAAGCAGGCCGTGTAGTTAAGATATCTTTCCCCATCCCATGAATCCATAAAGATGAATGAGTTTTTTAGTCTTAGGCAGTACATCTTATCTCTTGAGGATTACTATTCCAAATTTATCACTCTTCGAAAGTATGCCCCAGCTATGACTACTTCCTAGCAAGTGGCTCATTTCTGCCAAGGGTTAAATGAACCCTTAGATCCCCGCCTTGAAGCAATGAGGCCAAGCACATTACAGGATGCTCTCATACGAGCAAAGCCCCTTGTGAAAGAAATGAGGACTAACAAAGCTAAGCCTCAAAAGAGATCTTACCCCCTGAGGCAAATCCTAAAGATCAACCCCCTACAAGAAACCCTAATAGAATTTCCCCTACTACAACAGAGGGTGGCAAAGCAACTCTTTTGTCCCCCGCTCATATGCTACTTCTTCCAGAGAAGGCCCTCTGTGTTTTGAATACAATGAGCCGAGACACTTTAGGGCCAACTGTCCCAAGATGGCAACATCATTTTCCCAAGGTGGTAGAGGAAATCAAGGCCGTGGAACCCCTATCCACCAAGGTGCAAGAGGCGGTGGACGTGGCAGGGGCCGCGGAGGAGCAATTGCTAGGACCGCCTATATTATAAGTGAAGAACCGACCTTGGAAATGGTTGAAGAAGAGCGCACTATCGTCCATGCGGTGGTAGAACACCAAGGTCCGAATAAATAATTTGGTGTAATCCAAATCCCAGCCACTCATCACGGTAAGCCATTCTAGCTTTTGATTGACTGTGGGAGTACCCATTCATTTCTTTCTCCTAGGTATTTGCAAAAATTAAACTTGGGTCAAAAAACAGCTAGAAGAATGATTGTAGAGTTAGCCAGTGGGAAAGAAGTAGTATCTCACCACTCTGTAGGAAACCTTGATTTTGAGCTGGGTAATGAGTAAACTCTGGCCACTTTAGAGTCTTGCCATTAGGAATTTATGATGGAGTCCTTGGGATGGACTGGTTGATTGCAAACAAAGCTAGCATTCACTGTAACCAGGGGAGTATCACTTTTGAAAATGAGAGTGGCCAAGTAATATCTGTTTAGGGGAAAACAGGAAAACCTAAATCTAGGGTAGTCAAGGCAAAACATCTTCTCAAAGGGAGCACGTAAGGGTCAGCAAGTTTTCTTAGTCAAGCTCAACAAAGCCATTGAACCTAGTAGTAAGGAGACAGAACCCTCTTGGCTCCAAGAATTCTCTGACATCTTCCTTGACGAGCTTACAGGGCTACCGCCTCCTCGAGAAGTCGATCATGAAATCGAGGTGATCCCTGGAGCTCAACCCGTCTCAAAAATGCCCTATAACATGACCCTTCCTGAAGCCATTGAACTTAAAGAGAAACTTTCCCAACTCATTGAGCAAGGATTCGTACACCCCAGTAGCTCTCCTTGGGGAGCACATGTTCTTTTCCAAAAAAAGGATGGAACTCTCCGCCTCTACATAGATTATAGAGGGCTAAATCAAGTCACTGTCAAGAATGAGTATCCTATCCCTTGCATCGACGAACTTCTTGACAGGCTTCATGGGGCCAAAGTTTTCTCAAAAATAGATTTGAGGTTTGGTTACTATCAGATCAGAGTCAAGGAAGTAGATATACCCAAGACAGCCTTCAATACCCTGCCGTTATGGCCACTATGAGTTTACTGTAGTGTCATTCGAGTTAACCAATGCTCCTGCAACCTTCAACCACCTAATGCAAGATATATTCCGTCCTTACTTGGATGAATTTGTGCTTGTTTTTTTTAATGACATCTTAATCTACTCCAAATCAATGGAAGAGCATGAGGAGCATGTGCGTAGAGTTCTGCAATTGTTGCGCAGACACAAACTCTATGCCAAGAAGAGCAAATGTACTTTCTTTACTCATCAAATTGAGTATCTTGTGTTCATCATCTCCAAATATGGCATCTCAAGAGACCCTGCCAAGGTCAAAGATATTCTGGAGTGGCCACCCCCTAAATCAGTTCGTGAAGTTTGTGGGTTTTTGGGAATCACGGGATGGTATAGAATTTTTATCAAAGATTATGCCTTGGTAGCTGCACCTTTGACGGATCTTCTTAAGAAGGATTGCAAAATAATGTGGCTGCCAATCCATCAAAACAGTTTTGATCAGCTCAAGGTCATTATTACTTTTGCCCCAGTCATGAAACTTCCTGATTTCACCAAGGAATTTGAAGTGGCTATAGTGATGCCAGTAGTCTAGCACTTGGTGGTGTCTTAGGCCAAGAAGGAAGACCAGTCGCTTATACTTCCTGCAATATGAAGCAAATTATGCCACTCATGATTTGGAGCTCTTAGCAATTGTTCATTGCCTCAAATTATGGAGACATTATCTCTTGGTGGGGGGCAAATTCCAGCTTGTAACTGGCCACAAAAGTCTGAAGTGGATCTTCACCCAGCCTAACCTCAACATGTGGTAAAGGAGATGGATTGAAATTCTACAAGAATATGACTTCGACATCAAATTCTGCCCTGGGAAAGATAATGTGGTAGCAGATGCACTTAGCCGCAAATCTTTCTTAAGTGCAATCTCAATGCCAAATAATCCCATACTGGTCAGGGTGGAAGAAGTCTCATCTCATGATCCAGATTATCAGAGGATGGTGAAGTTAGTAGAAGAAGTGGGAAATTCAGAGAAAGAGAAGAATCTAATCAAGGGATACTCCACTCATGAAGGAAGCCTCTACTTCAATCAACAGGCTATATATCCCTAAGGATCCTGCTTTAAAGAAACTAATCCTCCAGAGGATGGTGAAGTTAGTAGAAGAAGGGGAAAATTCAGAGAAAGAGAAGAATCTAATCAAGGGATACTCCACTCATGAAGGAAGCCTCTACTTCAATCACAGGCTATGTATCCCTAAGGATCCTGCTTTAAAGAAACTAATCCTCCATGAAGCTCATGATAGTCCTGTTTTGCAGGACACCCAGGCTATGCAAAAACATTAAATGTCGTAAGAAGGAGCTTTCATTGGTGGGCAGGCTTGAAAAATGATGTCCTTCGGTACTTGAAGCAATGTCTCTCATGCCAAAGGATCAAAGCTGAAAGGGTCAAGATGCTTGGGAGACTTCAACCCTTGGATATTCCCCAAATGAAGTGGGAGTGCATTAGTATGGATTTTGCCACAAGTCTCCCCACTGTACAACTGTACAAGGAGGATATGACTCCATTCTGGTAGTAGTGGACTTACTTACCAAAGTAGCTCACCTTATACCAGCAAAGAAGACCTTCAAAGCTTCTGATGTTGCTCAAATATTCATCAAGGAAGTCTTCAAACTTCATGGTCTCCCGAAAAGGATAGTAAGTGACCGGGATTCTGACTTCACTTCAAAGTTTTTGGCAGTCCTTATTTCAAGCCCTGGGCACTCAACTTTACTTTAGCATAGCTTATCATTAGAGAATGATGGCCAGACTGAGAGAGTCAATCAAGTAATTGAAGACATTCTCAGAGCATATTGTGGACGGGAACCAAGAAGATGGATTCAATACCTTCCTCTGGTAGAATTTACCTATAATACATCTTATCATCAGAGCATAGGAATGTCACCATTCAAAGCACTCTATGGGCAAGAATGCTTATCTCCTCTAAATTTCTCTGATCCGACCATAAGAGTTGAGGCATCTAGGAAAATGCTCAAAGAGATGGAGGAACAAACCAAGGCAATCCAAAAGGATATTAAAGCTGCTCAAGATTGGCAAAAGCATTATGCTAACACCAAGAGGTCTGAAAGGATCTTCAAGGAAGGAGACAAAGTTCTTCTACGAGTGCGACCCAAACAAAGTTCTCTATCACTTGGGAAATATAAGAAGCTCAGCCCTAGTATTGTGGTCTCTATACAGTTATCAAGTGTCTAGGTAAAAGTGCCTATAAACTCGAGCTCCTAGCCCATATCAAAGTCCACAACGTATTTCATGTAAGTTTGTTAAAACCTTATGTACCCAGTCTCATATTCTTGATGAGCAATGAACAAGTTGTAATCCCTACTCAAGGAGTCCTTGAATTATAGCCCAGTAGGATCATAGATTCTAGGGAAAGGCAACTCCGAAATAGAACTCTTGTAGAACCTCTAGTACAGTGGAAAGATTACCCTGAAGAGAGGATGCAACTTGGGGGAAGATGAAGCTACACTCTTAAAGGATTATCCCCAATTCATGATGATGAGATGAGGACATCTCAATTTCTTTAAAGGGGAAAGGATGTAACATACCCATCTTCACTAATAAAGAAATGTCCATGTAATAGTTGAATTTATGAGTTTTTATGTATAAAAATCAATGATTTTATTAAATGATCCTTTTCTACTTAGAATCTTCAAATTCCAAGCCCAAATTTAGAATCTACGCGTGATTTTATCCTAATATAGGATTTTACAGTATCCAAAACGGACACCGGATCAAGCTTATATGTAAATTTTGGTTATTTTTAGTTAAAAAACAGCGACCTTTAAACCTAAATAAATGCACAATCGGGCGTCCGATTGACAAACGGTCTACACCCCAACGACCAAGGGAACATCTCGAACAAAAACAAAATTTGCCCCCCTGGCCGGTCTGGCAGCGTCCCAATTTAGAGACCCTGTCCCAATAAGGGACCGTACACACTCACCAGGGTACCCGTACAATGGCCACACAAGAACCAAAGGTCGGCCACCCACTCTGTGTGGTCCACACGCATCGCTACGTGGACACCCATGCTATCTCTGACCAGATAAGGTACATTCGTACCACTCCTTTCCCTGTTAACCGCCACCGTACCTTCCCCCCACCAGAGCCAGCATGTAGAGGCTGGAATGTTGAATTCTAGATCATCGGCAGTATAAAGGAAAAGAATAAGAGGGCCGGTTTGGCTTGTATGGGATTGATTCATGTATAAACTTTTTTATAAATCTTGTCTTTGGCATTATTGTACTATGGCAAAGGGCTGTTTTAACAAACAATGTGAAAAGGGCCTTAATTAAGGAACATGTTCATTTATGTCAAACATTGTGGTAGAATTAATTAGAAAACAAAATTGACGCATGAGTAGGGTGGAAAGTGGGAGGATGGAATGCCCCAATGGCACCATCCTACGAACGGGTGGACCCGATTAGTCGGGTAGCTTTCCAACAGATTAAGTGAAAGCCCTACGTTAGATTAATAGTTCTCGGGAAATTCTATTCTAGAAGACTAGGCCAGCGGTTGTGCCTTGCATGGATGAGGAAAAAAGCGTTGTCTCTAGGAATCAAGACTAGTAGTTGCCCAAATTATGATCAATTACCCTATGGGTGATTTGATTTTTAGAAGATCACGCTCCCCCTGTGGGATAGGACTAGGTCTTACCTATGAATCGTATCCTTGAATCTCTGCATGGTCAAGGTGTCGATGAATAGGAAATTTTCTCCAAGTTAAGACTTAGTGGACTATCTTAAGTGTCTCCCCTATTTTGGAAGGGGGGAACCTTACAAGTTGGTAGGGGCTCTGGGGAGATATGGCAAGGAGAGGGGGCTCTATGACGGTGTCCATCAGAGCATTAACCTTCTTTTCAATTGTGTTGGGGATAGGGCCGGATGGTGTGGGTGGGGGTTGGGCAGCTTGTGCTTCAACGGCTTCCAGTTGTGTTGCTTTGAAATGTAGTGTCTCCTCTGTGACCTTGTGGTAGCGCTAGAAGTCGAGGTGGTTTGGTTGAGGGCCTCTTTGTTGGAAGTCTTATGATGCGGCCTAGGCGAGGGAGAGGTCATTGTAGGCCCACTACGCTGCCTCCTGTGCTGCATATAGCTAGTTATAGAGCTCAGAAAGGGAGGAGAGGGTATTTTCTAGTATTTTTTCCTTTTCATCCATGGATATTGTTGAGGGTGGCCGTATAAAGATCCTTTGCATTTTGCATCTCCTGTGCCTTTGTTGCAAGCAACATTTGTTGCTACGCCACTGTAGCTATCTCCTGTTGCTTATAGATGCAATCCGTCATCTTAATGATGAGTTAATGGGCCATGTGTGAGAAGCCCTAAGCAAAGTCTAGCACTTTCCCATGTGATGTGCGGACGCTCTCAAAGTAGGCTTCCCCAGTACATGCCCAACGAAGGGATTCCACAGTGTTTTTGTGTGAAGAGGCAAGAGATGAGGGTCCAAATTCTTAGTGATGAGGAGGGTATGGAGAAGAGCCTGCGCGGGTGATGGGGTTTCATAAAGGTTCTGATTATAAAAGGCCTGGCGTTGCACCTTCTCCTCAATGGCCTTGTGTTGGGCTTCAATAGCGTCTAGCTCCTATGTGGCTAGGCCTGGCTGGATTTGGGTGGAAGTTGCTCCTGATGCTTGTAGGTGGACAATCCAATGTGTGGGCACCCTTGGTGGCTATACAGGTCACCCACCACTAGAGTGCTCACCATCCTCGATGAGGAAGATAAAAGTAGGTTGCCTTGAGAAGTATTACATATATGGAAGTATGCATGATGATATGAAAGATGCATGCATGTACGGATTATATTATGCTGATTACATTATGAAGATGGTATAGAAAATAATGACATTCGAGACCCTTGACCGATGACAGGCCCAGGGCCCTCCCCCTTGTCTTCTCCTCAGCCAACACCCTTGTTGCATTGGGGGCGGAAGAAGACCCTTCCTCTGTGTTCTTGAGCTTGTCTTTAATCGGGCTTGGATCATAGCGGCCATCTATGTATAGCAACACCTTGCTAACCTTGTGATTGTGCAAAGTAACCCATCCATAGGCGCTCTATGATCTACCTGCTTAAGATGTATAGCAACACCTTGCTAACCTTATGATTGTGAAAAGTAACCCATCCATAGGCGCTCTTGATCTACCTGCTTAAGATGTGACTGAAATACTAAGCCCATGTGTAGAAGAGGGATGTTGATGAAGTGCAACCAAGTTGACATCATGGCATACATGTGTATGCACACAAGAGGTAATGCTGATGCCCAGGAGTTGCCATCATGAAGCCCAAGAATGCCAATGTTGTATGTCCCAAAGAAGGATGTAAGCATACGATGAGGCGCCCTTCGCATTCATGGCGAAAGTCGAAAGCTTCAGTGAGGCGGCCGAGGGATAGAGGAGGTGATCAGAGAAGAATTAAGGGACCCAGTAGGATTGTATGATGCTCCAGAGCTCACGAGCAGCCTGGCAAAAGAGCTTGAGCGCTTGGCAATCAAACACTTGGCGGTAAGGGGCAGCTGGGAAGAAGAGCAGCTGAATAGCGATGTTTTACCATTTCTGCACGCTCCGCCACCCATCTCTCCTCGATGTGAGTCGAGGAGGCGCAAGGTCGAGGGGGAGAAGAAGGTCGCCAAAAGAGGAAGGTGGCTACCAATGGTTTGACGTAAAAAGGACGTCCTCCACGAATGATATAAAAAAGGACATCTACCAGGCGGACGTTAAAAAAAAAAAGACTTCCTTTGATGTAAAAAGGACGCCCGCAATGGTTGGAAGGAAGTCCGCCTCCGCCAAAAGAGCATTGGCATTGGCGGATGGTAAAAAGGACGCCCGCAAGGTGAGAGTTATAAGAGGACGTCCTCTCTAGAAAGGATGGTGAGCAGGACGTCTGCCAAGAGGTGGCCGGTGAAAAGGAGAAGTGGATGATGAAAAGGATGTCCTCCAGAGGGGGTTGAGGTGGGAAAAGGAGGGCGTCCATTAGAGGATGTCCGCCAATGATTGAAAAGGACGTCCGCCAGAGACCCTAGAGAGGAAGGTGAAAAGGACCTCCTCTGAAGGGAAGGTTAGAGAATGTCATGGAATGAAACAAGGAGAATGGAAGGTGGGACAAGGGGAGAAAGCAGGAAACATAGGCAAAACATGGTGTAAGAATCGATGGCACCAAAGGGTGGAAGCGGACAGCCCAGTGGACCTCCCAAAATTGGAGAGGGATGTCCTAGCAGAGGGTGAAAGGGACGACTGATGGCACAGAAAGAAGGGGGTAGTGGTGGATGAGACCTAAGAATGGGGAAGGAGGGGTTGACGGTCGAAGAACCAAAGGTGTAGAGGATAAACTAGGCACTTTTTTTCTTTGGAGAGGCTAAGAGGGAAGCTGGCTTGCCAAGGTGATTGGGGCTTGCGTTGGGGTACTGTGGGAGTTGATCTTGGGGCTGGATCCGGACACATTAGCATGCTCGACTCGTAGAGCTGGTGATCGGGTGCTGAATGGTGGCTTGGAGTGAAAGGAAAGACTTCCCCATGGTGGGGTGACATGAGTTGTCTACTTGTGGTGGCCGTTTGGTACTAGAATGGGACGAGGGTTATAGGCGTGGCCGTTATAGAGATAGGAGGTGGCACTTGCCTACCAAAGTGGCCAATGGTGCGAGAGGTTGTAAAATGGGTGGGAAGATAGCCAAGAGATGGGTAAGTATGCATGACAAGGATCAAGGGCGGCCGTGATGGCATGTGTAGAAGGGGAAGGAGATTCTCGAGTGGCACTTGTGGTGTGGGTAGAAGAGGAGGTAAGGTTGAGGACGACTGAGGTGACCAAGAAGGGTAACTAGGCTGGCTTAGCTGTGAAGTAGACTGGACAAGTGAAGGAAGGGTGCTAGTAGGAACGCTAATGTCAGCAAGGAAGTGAGGGTTGGGAGGGTGGTGGAACAATCGACAGTTGTGGGAGTTGGGCAGAGGTGTGAAAGCCACATGAATTTTTTCTTCCTGCAACAATTCTTGGCTCAATTGGAGATGGGACCTTTCACATTGGGAACCTTGGTGGGCTTGTTTGGCCCGCCTTCTTGGGGGCTCTTCGTATTGACTTCCACCATGTAGGATGTGAGGCTTTTTGCTACTTGGAGCCAGTCAAGGAGTTATGACTCATCACCATGGGGAACAAGGCCTCGTCGGCCAAGAAGTGGTTGTTGGAGAGTGGGAAGAAGAAATGGTGGCTACTGTAGCACCACGAATTCCTTGATCTAGACCTTCCTCCAATTTGAGTTCATGTTGGCCATGCTCTTGAGGAATCCACAATCAGTCGGAACCCCAATTGTGTAGAACATCGGTACTCCTCGGCCATGGACGACCAGTGAGTAAAGAGTAAGCCCCTCTAACTTGAGGAAGCCGGATCACTACAAAGTTGAGTACGAATGGAATCCCTTGGATGACTATAGTGACTCCTTCCACTAGGCCAATAGGGGTCACCTCCCGTTGATCAGCCATCCGAACACAGAAGTTGGTTGGCTGTGTCAACTTGAGGCCTACTGCATGGAGTGTGAATTAGAAATAAGGTTCACCCCAAAGCCATCGTCGACAATTTCCCCACAAAGTGGGGTGCCATGAATCTCCACAGAGCGGCAGGAGCTCTGGTAGTCTGTAAGAGAGGGATTGGCATACCGCTGATACCCATGCAACTTGCAACACTAGAGGGAAGGGGAAACCCACCATACTGCCCACCACTAGAATTGTTGGACATACCATTGAGTTGCTCCAACAGTGTACTGAGACATTGTTGGATGTTTGGGCCAATCCGGAGCAGGTCAAAGAGGTTCACTGACATGGTATTTCCCTTGATTAAATCCTCCACAGAGAAGGGTGTGAGCTCTGGATTGGGATTGGTAGGTGGGGTATCCGACACAAAAGGTTGGTTGTGGAGGTCCTTGAAGGCCTGCAAGAAGGACTACTCTATGAATGTGCGGGGTACGCGTAGAGCTTTATCATCAGAATCATCCCCTTGTTTCTCTTGAGGCATGGCCTTCCTTTGTGATCTGGTGACCACTGTGGTGGATGGTGGATCCTCATGGGTAGGTGTGAGGGTTGTGCTGGACACCCCAAGAGTGGGAGAGGAGGGTTGGAAAATGGAGAGAGGGTGTCTGATGGGAGAAGCATGTCCTTGAGATGGAGGATGTCCTACTGAGACTAAGTGGGTGGTTGAAATTGGGAATGTGAAGTTGGAGGATGTGGATGCCCTTTGCTTCGAGCAATCCCGGGTATAATGATCCTTGGATTCCAGAGAATGCTGACAGGGCGGAGCACCTTCAGGAAGGGGACAATGGTTTTGGTAATGACCATATTCCCCACATCTATAGCAAAGAATGGGACGATTACGAGGTTGGGGAGGGCGAATAGTGCGGTTCACCGGGGCTACTCCCATGGTGGTTGGTGCAAGAGGATTAGGAATGAGTGGTGGAAGGTAGGTCACCTGGGGAGAGGGTGGGCAAGAGGCAGGGGTAGCAGCATGGAAGGGTTATGGAATGGCAATAGCAGCTGTGGCATAATGTGCATGATTGGGGACTACCGAGGTGGGGTGAGGAGGTTGTTGTTGGTGGAGTTGACGAAACCCCTTGAGGTAGCTGCAATCTTTATCTTCATGTCCTCCTTTTTCACAAAAGGTGCAGTAATTCCTTTCTAGACATTCCTGGACGATGTGTCCAAGTGACTGGCATATGGCACAGCACAACCCCTTTTTGGCTTCGTGCTGGGTCTTCAATTCTTCAATCTCCCTTTTGATTTGAAGCACGGTACTTTCCTCTCGCTAGGAGATTTTTGGCTCACTTTGAGTGCCTCTAGTTCTCGCTTCAGTCAAGCCACCGGGTCATCTGATTGTGTTGCTGTTGGATTGACAGAGCTGCCATCATGCTCAAAGAAGCCAATCGAGGCTTTCTAGAGATTGAAAGTTGTCATGAGGGAGAGGTGGATTGATTGGTTTGAAGTCTGCAAGTGGGGAAGAGGAGGGCCGCAAAAGGGGGGGTGAGATGGGATGAAGGCCGCAACGAGAGGGAGAAGAGGAGGGCCACAAAAGAGAGTTATGGGTGCGAGGAGTACGTGAGGTAGGGGAGGTGAGATGGGATGAAGGCGGCGGGCTGCAAAAGGGGGTGATGGGTGCAATGAGTCCATGAGGTAGGGGAGGTTGAGATGGGATGAGGTCCGGGGTAGAGGAGGGCCGCGAAAGGGGGTGACCAGTGAGAGGGCATCCATGAGGTAAGGGGGGTTGATATGGGATGAACGCCGAGAGGCGAAGAAAAAAAGAAGCTATACGCTAGGGGGGTGAGGTGAGAAGCCTTGAGGACATTTTCCAAGGGGTGAGAGCCTGTGAGGATGTCCACCAAGGGAAAAAGTGGATGTCTGTAAGGGAGTGAGAGCCTGTGAGGATGTCCATGAAGGGAGTGATGGGGGTGAGAGCCTGTGAGGATGTCCATGAAGGGAAAAAGAGGATGTCTGTAAGGGAGTGATGGGTGAGAGGCCACAAAGGGGTGATGGTGAGAGGCCATGAGGATGTCCGCCCAAGGAAAAAGAGGATGTCCGGAGTGATGGTTGAGAGGCCTTGAGGACGTCTGCTAAGGGAAAAAGAGGACGTCTGCCAAGGGGGGTCTGAGGGGGGTAGGACAAGAGGATGTCCTCTAAGGGGGTGAGGTGAGAAGCCTTTAGGACGTTCACCAACGGGTGACGGGGATGAGAGCCCGTGAGGATGTCCACCAAGGGAAAAGGAGGATGTCTGCAAGGGAGTGATGGGTGAGAGGCCTTGAGGACGTTCACCAAGGGGAGATGGGTGAGAGGCCGTGAGGATGTCCACCAAGGGAAAAAGAGGACGTCCGCCAAGGGGGGTCTGAGGGGGGTAGGACAAGAGGATGTCCTCTAAGGGGGTGAGGTGAGAATCCTTGAGGACGTCCGCCAAGGGGGGTCTGAGGGGGGTAGGACAAGAGGATGTCCTCTAAGGGGGTGAGGTGAGAAGCCTTTAGGACGTTCACCAACGGCGGGTGACGGGGATGAGAGCCCGTGAGGATGTCCACCAAGGGAAAAGGAGGATGTCTGCAAGGGAGTGATGGGTGAGAGGCCTTGAGGACGTCCGCCAAGGGGAGATGGGTGAGAGGCCTTGAGGACGTCCGCCAAGGGGAGATGGGTGAGAGGCCGTGAGGAAGAGGATGTTCGCAAGGGATTGATGGGTGAGAGGCCTTGAGGACGTCTGCCGAGGGAGGGTTGAGGGTGGTAGGACAAGAGGACATCTGCAAGGGGTGAGAGGCCTTAAGGACATATGCAAGGTGCAAAGGGAGAAGGGTGAGGGTGAGAAGGTGTCCGTGAGGGAGGAAGGTGATAGGACGAGTGTCCTCATGCAAAAAGGTTGAAGGGATGAGAGGGTGGCCACACCAGAGGGGGTGAGAGGGTGAGTGGGTGCCGTAAAGGGGTTGGCGAGGGAGTCTTTATTCTAAGATAAAGGCAAGGAGGGGTTTGGCAGAGCACAAAGTCTACTAGGGATGGGGTTAAGGGGATGCAAAGCGAGAGCGTTGGAGTGTGGGATGTCCACGAGGGGGGTGCAAGGGTGAGGTGGAAGGGTCTAGGGGGGCTGAGGTGGCGACGATGTCCATGATATAGAAATTTTTTAAAAAGTACATGCACAAGTTTTCCTATTATAGATTTTAGGCTGTTGTGGTCATTTTGGCACACTTTTTGATATAAGGCCCAAAAATATATAATTTCTCATAATTACGGGACCCATAACTATAGGAAACCCTTTGGCCAACTTGAAAAAAGTGCATGCACAACCCTTCCCAAAGTGTTTAACTGTCTGAAACCCATTTTGGACAAGTTTCTTTAAAACCAAGAATTGAATTTAAAATTTAAAATTATTATTGAAAATTAAAAACTACCTAAAACATCTCCCTAGCCCTGAAACCACCTACAATGATATGGAGTTGTGATCTAGGCGTGTTTTAGAGGGATTTAGAGAAAATTGCATTGACCCAAGAAGGCTCTTATCAACCCACCTTTATCTCAAGTGAAAGATCCCTGCCCCCTCCGCGCAACAAATTCGGGAGTGCTAGCAGCGAAAGTAGCAGTTCTTGCACAGGGTAGAGCCTCTCACTCAGGGCCTCGCCCAACGGATATCCGAACAAGAGACTAATCCCTCGATTCTTCCAAAACTGAACCCGGAAAAACTTCCCTCACCTAGAAAGCACGGGCGATTCCTCCAAGATATTTTTATTCTAATGTAGTCAAGAGCTTTAACTAACCGAACTGATCCGACCGAACCAGTAAGTCACATGGTCAGATCAAGGAAGAAACTTGCACTTGGATCATAGAGACCAATGCTTTTTTCCTCATCGAGAGGCACAGCTGTTGATTCTTTTCCATAGAACAAGATTATCGGGGACCATAACAGAATTGAGTCTCATTTTAGGGATCCATCGGTCCAGCCTAACCCCATCTAGTCCCATGGGTTAGCCAACTGCCCAACCACTGTAGTGATAAGATCCATTTAAGAAATTGGTTATGTTTTGTCCTAGGTACCAGGGAAAAGAGTTCCCAGGCCCCCTAGCCGGCACTTCATGCAAACTTCAAGATAGTCACACCACTTACACACCCAATATGAAATTGCTTGTTTCATAGATTTAGTTGTCTTTAAAACAATCTTTTAATGAAACCATAATATCACTTATCATAATCCTCCAAAATATCCGGTTGAATTCTAATTTTCAATCATTCCTTCATCAGTGTATCTATGGCATCATTGGCAACCAGAACACTCACCACCTGTCCACTCAGGGACCTTTTCGATAGTTCCTAGCTCATAGTACCCGGCAATATAATCACATAAGAAAATCCAGATGGACTCTTTGTTCCTAGCTCATAGTACCCGGCAATATAATCACATAGTTCCTAGCTCATAGTACCCGGCAATATAATCACATAAGAAAATCCAGATGGACTCTTTGTTGATGATCAACAAGATCAACCAACAGATCCATATAAAAGAGCCATGGACTCATCTGTTGAGGACCACCAAGGTCAATCAACCAGATCCATGCCCGAGTTCAGAAAACAACTCTAACACCTTATTCCATTTTTCTTTCTCGACGCACGTGTGGGTATATTCGGTGACCCCCAGAGCCTGAGCATTGTATGGTCAGCACCCTCTAGGATCCTTTGCAGGTCACCTAGTGCTTCACTCATAGGCCGCTTCCTTGGTCCCTCATCCACCGTACCGGAAGCTTACCATTTAAATCGAAACGAATCTGGTCAAGACCTCGGCCCCGCCGGGGCAGACCTTGCTATGCGAGACGTCCTCCGTTGACTAAAAAGATGGTCTCCACAACCTCATTCACAAGATGGTCAAAATGCTTCCCCAACATTCTTGACATAAAACAGTCATTCAAAAACAGGTCATAAATACAGTTTCTAATGAACTCTCATCTTTTCACATCGTTCCACATCATTTTCCGTTATTCCACATTCTTCCAAATCAATTCACTTTGCTTAATCCACATCCAATCATGCGTATTCCCATCGTCCATCCATTCTCATCCAATCACATTGTATTACATCTATGCACATCTATCCTCATCACATCTCATCCATTCTCATCTACCCATATCCACATCACATCACATCACATCTCATCTATTCACAACTACCCCGATCCACATCACATCTCATTCATTCACATCTATCCCGATTCACATCACATCACATCTCATTCATTCAAATCTATCCCGATTCACATCACATCTCATCACATCCATTCACATCTACCTCGATCCACATCTATTCACATCACATCTCATCCATTCACATCTATCCCGATTCACATCACATCCCATCCATTTCACATCACATCTCATCCATTCACATCTATCCCAATTCACATCACATCCCATCCATTCACATCACATTTCATCCACATCTCATCACATTCACATCCACATTCCTTTACATCACATCCACATCCATTTACATCACATCACATCTTATCACATCCACATCCACATCCATTTACATCACATCACATCTTATCACATCCACATCCACATCCATTTACATCACATCACATCTTATCACATCCACATCCACATCCATTTACATCACATCACATCCTATCACATCCACATCCACATCTATTTACATCACATCACATCTTATCACATCCACATTCACATCCACATCCACATCTATTTACATCACATCACATCTTATCACATCCACATCCATTTACATCACATCCACATCCACATCCTCATCACATCACATCACATATCCTCACATCTCATTCTCATCTCATCATTCACATCCACATCCATTTACACCACCTCACATCCCATTCACATTCATTTACATCACACCACATCTTATCACATCCATTCACATTTAGTAGCTTTTTCTACTTCGATACCAATGATGGGGCTTTTCCTAAATTTCTACCAATTGCTTGGCCTAGGTAAAGGTACTTTTTCTCGATGGATATTTTCATATTCTTTCTCAAATTTCTCAAGTGAATATATTCAATATTCTACTTTTGAGTAAAAGAATTCATGGGATTTACAAAAATCAATTCTACCCATATTTCTCAATAATGCTCAAAATTTCACTTTTGATAAATACTCATAATTTGAATTATGCTAAAAATTCTTCTTTTCCTATTTAATTTCTTGGATCTCAATTATCATGGGAATTCCTCTTTTTGTATTTAAATGATTACATTCAAATGTCATGAGAATTACTCTTTTATCATAAAATAAATTTATCTAAAATTCGTCTTTTCTTTAATAAAAATATCCATTATTCAAATATGCTAAGAATTTCACTTTTTCCATTTAAATGATTGAATTACAATTGTCATGGGAATTCTTCTTTTATCATTTAAATTTTCTCATGCATAAAATAAATTTATCTAAAATTTCTCTTTGAATTTGAATAAAAATATCCATTAATTCAATTATGCCAAGAATCCCACTTTTACCATTTAAATGATTGAATTCCAAATGTCATGGAAATTCCTCTTTTATCATTTAAATAAAATTACCAAAATTTCTTCTTTTCTTAATTATTTAATTATGCATAAACCTTAAAAATTACTTTACCATGAATTTGATGAAAATCATTCTTTTAGCCTAGGATATTCAATCCTAGAATATGGTAGGAAGTCCTCTTTTCACATTATGCATAAGAATGAGTTATGTATTAATTTCTTAAAAATTTTACCATAGCTTCGCTGCTATTATTGATAATTTTTAATATTTTCTAAAAGAATAAGACTTAGTAATACAATTATGATAGTATAACTATCTTTTAGACTTAAATCCAATTTATGGATTTAAATCATAAGATTACTATAATTTTTTAGCATAAAAGTATAAAAAGCCATTTTCTTAACCTCTAGCTTCACAAGCCTAGAGTTTGATTTGTGAATTGGGAATTTATCAATGAGAAGCATCATTTGAATAGAGAATTGGTCATAGGAATGATCATTCTTTGGGGGAGAGAGAGATATACATAAAAAACATCCTAAATTAAGCATAAAGATAAACTTTTCTTAATTATTCATTACAACTCTTAAGAAAAGCTTGATTTGCATTATAAACACTTAATTAGAAACTTCTCAAGCTTGAGAGGGGTTGAGAAGTGAAAACATTGAGAATAGTAGAGAAAAACCATGAAATTACATCTTACCTCTTGATTTTACTTGCTTCTCTATCTTAGAAGAAGCCCCCAACCAATTAATTAGTTAGTGTGTTGAGAGGAAAGCTCCAAGGATGGTTGAAGAGAGAGAGAGGCTCCACTCTCTCCAAAAGTAGAGAATTTTTAAGGGATAAGAGAAAATATCATTATTTTAATGTAATACTGGCATGGTATAGCTCAAAGATGAAAATACAAAAGAATGAGGGTCTATTATACGGAATCCAAATAAGTTCTAGAATTTTCTAGCCTTAGTTTGGCTGAATTTGGACACGATTTGGATCAGTTTGACTGAATTTGGACAAGATTTGGATCAGTTTGGCTCCAGTTCAGAAAAAGCAAGGGATATAGACTCTACCATCCGGCCCCTCAAAATGGATTTTGGTAAGTAGAGATGATATTTTTGTCGAAAACTTAGTTCAGCCGATGCTTTCATGCAAAAAACAACAGCATGTATGCTCATAGGACATGTATAATTCGCTCCTACCTTTGTTTAATTGAGGGCAGCCATATGTAGAGCAATTGAATGCTCAACCAAGTGGTGAAATTCAACCTTTGCAGGTGCAAAATTAGCCTGCAAATTAGCCTTTTGATGAGGTAATTATTGAGGATGTTGTGGATGAGGAGAGAGCAGCCATAGAGAAGAATCTAGGCGTATGCCAAAATGGCTTGTGCAAACATTGAGGGATAGCAAGTTGGTAGCTCCTTTACCTAGCAGAATCTAGGCGTATGCCAAAATGGCTTATGCTGCAGACATTGAGGGATAGCAAGTTGGTAGCTTCTTTACCTAGCAGAACTCGTGTAGGTTCTCATCGTGCAGATTATTCTCATGCGGATCATGTTCTCATTTCTACTTTATGTAATGAGGAGGAACCTGCTTCCTTTGAGGAAGCACATGATAATGATCATTGGATGCATGCTATGCAGGATTAGTATAACTCTATACTCAAGAATGACACCTGGTATTTTTGACACGTACTAAGTGGGTTTACAAGATAAAACGCAAAGTAGATGGTAGCATTAATCGCTACAAGGCCAAACTTGTTGAGGGGTATCCCAGCAAAAGGGCATTGATTATGATGAGACCTTTGCATCCACATCTTGTATGACTACCATTAGGTGTCTCATTGCTTTGGCAGCAACAAGCACATCATGGGTGGAATGTACATCAGTTGGACATTAAGACTGCATTCTTGAATGGTGATTTACATGAGGAGGTGTATGTATTGCAGCCTCTTGGTTTTGATATGAAAGGAGAAGAGTCTAAAGTATGAAAAAGGCTCTTTATGGCCTTAAGTAGGCTCCTAGAGCATGGTATGAGAAGATTCATGCATGCTTGGTCGCAAATGATTTTTGCAACAGTCTAACAGAGACTACCCTCTATGATGTAAAGAGGAGTAAGGACACATTTTTGGTCATCGTTCTATACGTTGATGACATGCTGCTCATGGGACCCGATATAGATCAGATTTCAGCCTTTAAGGTTGATTTGCAGTCATCGTTTGAGATGTCAGATTTGGGACCCTTGCATTATTATTTAGGGATTCAGTTTATGCAGTGCAATGATGGCATTATTATGCTGCAATCTAAATATATACAGAAGCTATTGATGAAGAGATTTAATCTTGAAGATTGTAAACTTGTGGCTACACCTATGGAGACAGGTACTCGACTTATTCTACAAGATGCAGGAGACTCTTTTGATGCTAGTTTGTATCAATAGGCTGTTGGATCCCTTCTTTATGTATGCAACACGAGGCTAGATATACAGTAATGTGGTCTCACAGTTGAGAAAATTTATGCATAGCCCAGTGTACGAAGCATTGGCAGGTTGTCAAGCGGGTTTTTTGCTATTTGCAGAGCAGGGCACAGTATTTTGTGGATTATTTTATCCAAACTCTCCTGCTAACCAACTTGCATGTAGTTATGTAATGCACCAATAGTTTGCAAGGCTAATATAATATCTTTTTTGGAATAAAATTATCTTTTACCTATAATTTTATATATTTTCCACCTTGTTAATTTTACATTGTTCATTGTTTTTAGAAAATAGTATGTAAGGCTAATGTAATATCTTTTCTAGGATAAAATTATCCTTTATCTATAATTATGTATGTTATTGACCTTGCCAATTTACATTATTTATTATTTTAAAAAAATAGAATGTAAGGCTGACATAATAACTTTTCTAGAATAAAATGATCTTTTACCTATAATTGTCTATGTTATTAACCTTGTTAATTCAACATTGTTCATTATTTTTATGAAACAATATGCAAGAGTGATGTAATATCTTATATTGGAAATATCAAACTATAATATATATATGAGTTCAACGCTATGTATACATTCTGATGGAAATTTGTCAAAGCAAACATTCACATTTAAATGCAAGAGAGATAAGGTTAAACACAAATATATTTGTTTGTCTACACAAATGAGAGTCAAGTAGAGGGATAAATAGGTGCCATTCTGAAAACAGTCTTCTCATTAATACTATCATTCAATTTAGATCCAACTAAAATAGCTCCTTTTCAGATTATTCACCTAGTACTGAAGATCTGATTAGAGTCTCCTTTTTTAGAGTGGGTTGAAAATAAACATCTAACCTAAAAATATGCAAATATACAAAACATAGGTGCTTATATGCAAAATATGATTTACCTACTGTCCCAACCCTAATTTGAAAATCTGAACATGTGCATGATGGATTCTTTTCCATAGTCACCTTGTATTTTTCACCATGTTGTAATGATTCCTTGGTATGAATTACAAACACTTTCATCTATCCGGCCTTAATGACCAAATGCTCAACGACAGTGCTGTCTTTGAATTTGTTAAATTTATCCTCTTAGCTGCCATATTCGATGTGCCATGTCTATACCTTGTTTGACCAATGTATTGCATCATTTTCTTCTTGCTGTAATCCCTTTCGGAACATAAATCCTTGAGCCTCCAGTGCTCGGATCCATCTAAAGTAAGGTTTGTATCTCTTCCAACAACTGGCCATACAACTGGGGGTCTTGTAGGTGATTGATAGATAGTATTGCATACTCTCCAAGTTTAATCCATACTATTGTTGCAAAACCATAGGAACTGATTCTTCTGCCCTCCTGGACTACTCTCTCATACCATAGAAAGAAGGATTTGCAACACCTCAACCACAGTTTTTAATGTTCTTATGCTTGCCATCTTGTCCACCTAACCATCCTTGTAGAGGTGTTCTGCCCTTTAGTTGTAAAATCCTTTTTCATTGTGCTAACCACCCTGTGTAGTTGTAGGAATAGGGGGTGTAAAGTTTAACCTCTTACCCTTTTTCTTTCTTATTAGTGGTTGGTTCTCTATGACACAATGTGATGCATTGTCATCCTTAAGGTATATAAATGTTGGTTTTCGATGCCGAGTAACTATAATGTTATCAACAATATAGTTTGGCTACTCATGCATTAGCGTACCACTCACTGCTTTCTCTCACAAATGTGCTAGTGATTATTGATGGGCTTGAAGCTTTTGATGATCTAGCCTTCTCCATTAACTTTGTTATTATATAGGGCTTGCACCATGATAGCATCATATAAACTGATGGTTTTCTTGAAACCCTCTCTTGCTAGCTAGCTTGCATGTTTTGTTTCAACTAGATTGGTGGTTAGCATGTGTGACAAAGCGGTGTCATCCACATCCTACAAAAAAGATTAACATATAAGGATCCAAACCACAAGCTCTATGTTCTGAAAACAGAAGGAGTACTACTTACCCTTACAAGGTGATTCCACCAATGGAGGTATCTTATGTGCTATCAACTAAGCACCAACTAAGCTAGCAATCCATGGTTTTAGTAAATTTCCACCATCGACAACTTTCCTGTTACCTGTACTACGAAAGTGTCTCTTCTTCACTCAATGCACAATGCCAAAGATGGCAAAGTCTCTTGTTCTCATCTTGGAAATTCTTGACTACATATTAAATTGTATGGATATTTAAGATTTGTTCCCAATGAGAAGGACATGACCACTCACGACCTTCCAATTTATTTTTTGGTTTGTTGTTATAGACTATAACCTCCAATTAGCTCCTATGTCATCGGCTATAAAGTCATAAAAATACAATTTGGAAAGCCTTTGTGCACCACAACATCATTGATCATCTCTCAGAATAAAACTTGTGGATCTATGTCTTCTTCTTTTATTTCACACAACAAGAAGTAAAAAGTTATTGTAAGTTGTATGCCATTATATAACATTTGTAACATTTGTAAGGAAGTAAACAAGTTTTAGTAGTTCTACAAGATCATAGTGTGCCTTGGATCATACAAATGTATAGCCATTGTTATCCATCCTTGCACATGGCTAACGTGATCAAGAAAACCCATGGCTTTTTTAAATCACCAGCTCCTATTTGATGTATACGGTTCAGTAAGTCTAAACTTGAGATGGGCGCTGGTTGACATTTTAAATGCATAGTACCTCTCTGACTTATCCAAAGCTTGCTGGAAAATGACTACCATAAAAGAACTCAAAAGTGCATTATCTCTTCAAATCTAAAATACTGGACTTTGTACCTTGCACTGTATTGTTGTTTCTAGAAGCACGTAGTACCATCCTTCTAAATCTACAATAGAAATGGATAACTCATAAATTTATTTAAAATCATATTGTGAATCGCAATCATGAAATTAAAATGTAAATGAAGTGAAACTTATCTTTAACATTGAAAGAAAGTAACTAGCCTCAAAACCTAGATTAACCTAGGAACATGGATTGACAAGCATTAGACAAAAGTTTAGGAAGAGAAAGAGTGTTTTCTCATTATCAAAGTTAGCCCCCAATTATGGTATATGTTGGTATATATACATGACCACCCTTTTCACACTATGATTAATAATGTCCATGGGCATGGTCAATTGGCCTTGGGTCCATTATTACATATGAGACCATACCACTTAATCACAATCCACATGGATGGAGTATATGTCAATGGACTTATGTCAAACATTAAGCTCATGCTCACACCATGTATGGGAAGCCAAATTGCATATATATGGATATAAATTTGCCCAAAAGCCTTCAAAACAAGCCATAATATCTACCCCATAATATCATAAGAGCCTTGTGTAACTTCCAAACATTGTGCATCCAAAATCCAAGGGTATAGGGCTATCTCCATAGTGAATTTCCAGGAATTTCTAGCAAGCTGATTCACTGTTCTTAACCTTCATTAGACTTCCAGAATGCATCCAACAACCCTTCAAACCCTTCTAATGTAGAAGAGGGTTGCCAAAAAGATTCTTCCTTAGGTAGTCCTTGCCATCATTTGACCAAGTACTCCACTAATGTACGGCTACGAAGACCTCTTTCTCTTGTACCCAAAATTATTCCGGAACATACTCAATCATGCCCTCCTCATTCACTAGAGGTAGCTCATCTTGCACAAATACCTCTGGCCCAAGGTAAGCTTTGAGATGAAACACATGGAGCACATCATGAATCTTTGAGGTTGATGGAAGTGCTAATCGATAAGCAACTTCACCAACATGCCTCACCACCTTGTATGGCCCATAGTAGCAATGAGCTAACTTGGTATTTGTGTTACCCTCCTTGAGAGTACCATATCTTGTCTTGGGAATCCTTAGGAACACCCAATCACCCATAATGAACTCCAATGGTCTCCTATTATTATTATCATAGTGTCCCATCCTTTCTTGAGCTTGCTTCAATTAGCTTTGCATTGTTGCAAGAGTGCATCCAATTTTTCCATATCCTCTTTTGTATTAGGATTCACCCCCTCTTGCTTTTAAACCATCATTGGCATATTAACTTTGTACCCATAGAGTGCCTCAAAAGGTGACATGCCGATGCGTACTATTATGAGAAAACTTGGTAAGTGAAACTAGTCATCCCAAACACCTTGCATATTATGGTAATAATGCCTCAAGTAAGTCTCCACCCACTTGTTCACCCTTTTGGTTTGCCCATCGGTTTTGAGGTGATAAGCAGCACTAGGTGTCAAAAAAGTCCCCATGCTCTCAAAAAATGTTCTCCAAAATGTACTCATAAACTTTA
Source organism: Cibotium barometz (assembly GCF_041138505.1). Taxonomy (NCBI): domain Eukaryota; kingdom Viridiplantae; phylum Streptophyta; class Polypodiopsida; order Cyatheales; family Cibotiaceae; genus Cibotium; species Cibotium barometz. The sequence continues at coordinate 55,127,998 of NC_141072.1, read as the reverse complement.
CATCTCGGTCACTAACAATTTGTTGTGGCACTCTATGTAACTTAAACACATGATCCACAAACTCTTTTGCAACCATAGATGTTGAAAATTTAACCTTGGAAGGAATAAAATGTGCTACTTTTGTCAAGTGGTCCACCACACCACATATATGCTATCCCATCCCCTCCTCATGTGAGGTAGCCCCATGATGAAATCTATAGAAATATGCATCCATTTACCATCAGGAATGGCCAAAGGCTAAAGAAAACCATCGGGATTATGTGTGGGATCCTTGTTTTGTTGACAAGGTAAGCAACTTGTCACAAAAGCATACACATCTTTCCACATTCCTTTCCAATATAAACTCTTCCACACCTTCTCAAGGTCTTGAACAACCCTATGTGCCCTGATAATCGATCTCTTCTAACACCCTCTTTTTGTAGCTTGATGTAGGAACATGGTAGACTTTGACTTTGTAGTAAATAAGTCCATTACCAAGCTCAAAATGTAGTAAATAATCATGGGACCCTTGCTATAATTTTGCCACATTGGTGCCATGTCCTTGTCCAATAGGTACGACTCTTGGATATCCAATATCCAATCTTTATGTACCTCTAAACCCTTGCTATAATTTTGCCACATTGGTGCCACGTCCTTGGCCAATAGGTACGACTCTTGGATATCCAATATCCAATCTTTATGTACCTCTAAAATTTGCATCCGCACAACATTCTCTTTCCCTTTTATGTAAGAGATTTTGAAATCATAATTTTGTAATGTAGCCACCCATATTCTTTGCTTGGGAAATAGTGTAGGTTGAGACAAAAAATATTGAAGTATTCTATGATCACTCTTCCCAAAAAAAGTGACTCCCATACAAGTAATGATGCCACTTCACTATTGCATGAAATATTACTAACATCTATTGATTATAGACATGCATAACCATCTCTTTCTCATCAAGTTTTCAGCTCTCAAAATCACTCCATGATCTTAAAAAATAAAATAGCTCCAATGTCTCTTCCACATGCATCCACTTGAACCGTAAATGGCTTTGTAAAGTCTAGGCATACAAGTATTGGGGCTGATGTGAGCATTTCCTTAAGCTCTTGGAAGCTCATATTGGCTATGGCATCCCAAAAGAAAGCCTCTTTCTTAAGCTTGTCGGCGGTAAGAGGAGTGGTAATATGAGCATATTGTTTAATGAACCTCCTATATCGAATGATCACAAGCCCAACAATCCCCTCAATTGAGTGGTATTTGTAGGCGTGGGCCAATTCTTAACACACTCCACCTTCTTAGGATCCATAAATGTACACTTTCTCTCCTTCGCATACAAGTTGTTGGGGCATACAAAACAAACCTTACATGCATTAAGTGTGCTACTTCTCCACCTTGCTATGTATCAAAATATCATCAAAGAATGCAAGTTGTTGGCACTTTAAGGCATACAAAACAAACCTTACATGCATTAAGTGTGCTACTTCTCCACCTTGCTATGTATCAAAATATCATCAAAGAATGCAAGCACCCATTTATAGAGAAAGGGTCCAAGCACTTTGTGCATTAGGGCTTGAAATTTTGCCAGTGCATTGCACAACCCAAATGACATAACAAAATAATGGTAGAGACCCCTCTTGATCTGAAATGTCATCTTGTACTCATCACCTTCTTTGATTCTTAATTGGTGCTAATCTTAAATAAATCTTGGAGAAGAAACAAGCACCCTTAAATATTTGAAATAGGGAATCTATTCTTGATTGTAGACTTATTCAAGTCCCTATAGTCCACAAACATACGAAAAGTACCATCCTTCTTCTTGACCAATAGTACGGGTGATACAAAAGGTGATTGGCTAGAGTAACCCATCCCATGTCCATAAGCTCTGGCACTTGCTTTGCCACTTCATCCTTCTCCACTTTTGACAATCTATAGGCTGGTTTGTTAATGGGCTTAGTATGCGGCTCAAGCTCTATCCCATGATCCACCTCCTATTTTGGTGGCAAGCACTTTGGCATTTGAAACACATCTTCATACTCCTTTAATAATTCCTTTATGCATAACTTCCCTTGGTTTCTCATTGCTTTATTTCTTGCAAAGTTATAAAACATATATGCATACCATATTCTTAAGCTCCCTCTTAAGTTGTGTTGCATTGATCAACTTGATACTTAGCACATGAGTTCCAGTCAATGTAACCTCATCATTTCTATACATGAAACTCATATGTCCTTGTTGTAAATTTATGTGGAATAATCCAAGAGTTGCCAACCAATTACGACCCAATACGATGTCAATGGGACCCATATTAAAAACAAGTAAATCAGCTTTGCAAGTGTAACCACTTATTATGAGGACCAAATCCACATTCTTGCATACCAATGTGCAATCCATTTTTGCCCCATTAGCCACTTGAACTTCATGCCATGAAGGTAAAGTTATGGGCTGTAATTTTGTAAGGTTCCCCCCTTCCAAAATAGGAAAAACTATTAAGATAGTCCACTAAGTCTTAACTTGGAGAAAATTTCCTACTCATCAGCAGCAGCAGGGGGAGCGTGATCTTCTAAACATCAAATCACCCATAGGGTAATTGATCATAATTTGGACAACTAATAGTCTTAATTCCTAGAGACAATGCTTTTTTCCTCATCCATGCTGCAAGGCACAGCCGCCCGCTGGCCTAGTCTTCTAGAATAGAATTGCCCGAGAACCTATTTATCTAGCGTAGTAATTTGTTGGAAAGTTACCTGACTAATCGGGTCCACCCGTCCGTGTAGGATGGTGCCATGGGGGCATTCCATCCTCCCACTTTCCACCCTACTCACGTGTCAATTTATTTTCTAATTGATCCTACCACATTGTTTGACATAAATAAACATGTTCTTTAATTAAGACCCTTTTACAAGGTTCGTTAAGCAGCCTCTTTCCACAATACAATAATGCCAAAGATAAGATTTATAGAGAAAAACTTTATACAAGAATCAATTCCATACACGCCAAAATTGGCTCTCTTATTCTTTTCCTTTATACTACCGATGATCTAGAATTCGGCCTACATGCTAGGCAAAACCCTACAGGACTATACACCTCATCATTGGCCACTAGCGAGGACTTAAGCCAGCCTGTCGCCCTCTCAAGCTCCGTCGCTCGATCCTCTCGCCCCTCAGAGGGATGTCTACACACTAGGGTGGGCTAATTCACCGCACTAGCCTGGGCCCTCAGAACTAGGTAGCATCACAATTACTCACCTCAATCGGCGAACCTCATTCTCCCAATGGTATAAGGGATACCATGGGTCAACTCTCTGGGCCTTAGTAATGTCTCCGCCGTCCGGCTACATAAGCACAAGAACGGGGCAGCATCAAGGCAAGGAGAAGTTGTACCTGTACCTTAATTTAACCAAGATAACAATCCATTTGCTCAACTAAACCATAGGACTAGAAGCCATGTTACCTTCTTAAGAAAACAATCCTTTCCACAAAGATTTTAGCATTTCAACTTGAGATTACGATAAGACATTCTTTATTAAGGCATATGCTGTTGTTTAAAAGAATACAAACTTTAACTAGTAAATCAATAAAATAGATCACTATTAACAATTAATAGAGAAGTCGAGGCCATACCTCAACCCCTAAGAATGATATATAATTGAAAAACAAAATATGTATATACCTTATAGAAATTTGTTGTTTATCATTGCCTTTGCTCGTTAACAAGAGCTTTAGAACTTGACATATGAGAATAGAGTATTCTAATACGTTCTCTTACGATTGAAATCGTCCGATCATCCTCAAGCTTTATCTCCTCTTACTCGTACTATGGCTTTTCTCTCTTTCGAAGGTCTATGGCAAAATAGCCTTCTCTTGTTTTGCAGGACTACGACATACTATTCTTTTCTTTGAAAGAAAAGCTATGGAGTTTTGGTCTCTTCCTCCGAAAGACCATAGCAATCTAACCTTCTTTTCTAAGATATTAGATAAGAATGAAGGGATATATACATCTCAAGCTCTAGGATTACCTTGAGGCTACTTGCTCTGCTGCCTTCTTACAGTTTTTCCTGTGTAGAGACCCTGACAGAATCAACAAATTGTTTCGGCCATAACTCTCTGATAAAAACTCAGAATATGGTTATATAACCAGTCAAAAGAACTGGAAGGTATTTAGTCTACAAGCTATCGTGGGTAGAATAGGCAAAAACGTCTGTATATAGCCACAAACGCGTCATCTTTAAAAACACATTGCTTTTCCACATTTTTAGTATGCATGGACTCTAAATATGCTAAAGTACTCTAAATATGACCTCCTATCACCTAAATTCAAATTTATATTTTTGGAGATACTTATCTCTTAATAGAACTATTCTTGTCTTCTTATTTCTTTTAGGATTTTTGGAGCTAATATTTTTATTCTAACACTTTCCTAATGTTTCTAGCCTTATTGTCTCACTCTTCTCTAAGTGCACTCTCTTTCCTTATTGAAATCTATATTAAAAGAGACACATGCATACATGACTTGGGAGGGACCTTACAAATTTGAGACTGCACATAGACCTCTTGTTGACAAAGCTATGTGTACTCCCACTATCAACCAAAACATGTGCTACTCTTTCATTAATGCATGCCTTGAGCCTTAACGTATGTGCACCTTTGCATCCGACACATAGGTATCACTAGATAAATTGCACAAAGCAGCCACATGAGCAGCCACATGGTCTTTGTTATCACATGAGCACACATAAATAGGAAAAATCATCATCATAATCAAAATTTCCCTTCTTTGACTCACCTAGATCAAAAGGAAACTCACCCTCATCTTCAACTTCATTTGCATAATTGGCATCTTCAAGGCACTCTTCATAGTCTTTCGGTTTCTCTTTTGCCCATCTTTGCAAGTGTTGGTGAGGATCATGACAAGAGTCATGTTCTTAGCTTTGCACACTTTCCAATAATTTGTCCCATTTTTTCCCACACTTGAAGCATAAACCCTTGCTCTTCAAGTCATTGATACGATGTTCACCAAATACCTTGTTCTTGTTAACCTCCTTTGCATCAAATTTCTTCCCACCCATCAACATTGGAAGACTTAGGAAAAGAGGTACCAAATCTGAAATTTTCTCTACCACCTTTTTCATAAACGGTTGGGAATATTGGAGGAGCGAAATAAGAGACAAATACACACACACACACATAACTATATTTAGGTTGAAGGTAAATTTGAACAGAGGCCCTAACTATACACACACAAACCCACACACACACACACACACACACAAGTATATCTAGGTTGAAGGTAAATTCTGGAATGGTGGCAATGCTTGGATAACCCTTTTATTTTTTACTTTACTATGCTTGGATAACCCTTTTATTTTTCACTTTACTAAAGCGACTGGATTTATTTATTATAAAAATTACCTTCTCTATGGCCATAATAACTAAGTGTGGGATTGTCTTTTCGGGCTTCATGATGTAAGTTATTTCCTCTCACCACAGCCAACTCATCGACCAACTAATTATCTCTCTAGGCACGTGCACTATGTTACAAATAACTATATGTATATCACATGCTAAATGGCCATGGCTTATGTAGTGCTCCACCTTATCTCCTTCTACACACATAGCTGCAACAAATACTCTCTCTCTCTCTCTCTCTCTCTCTCTCTCTCTCTCTCTCTCTCTCTCTCTCTCTCTCTCTCTCTTCAAACCCCTTCTTGCTCACACATTACATAGTAATCAAGGGAGTGTATAATCAAAGAAAGACATGACCACTCCCTCGAAGATGTTGTCCCACTACAAATATGTCTAAATGAAGAAGAAGTGCCACTTGAGAGCCACTTGGAGACTAAAGGCTCAAAGATGGGCCAGCCTACACAAACAAAAAAATAAAAAAATGAGAACGAGAGAGAGAGAGAGAGAGAGAGAGAGAGAGAGAGAGAGAGAGAGAGAGAGAGAGGGGATAATACTTGGAGAAGTACTTAGGGGCACTAGAGCTTAGGATTGCCTACACAAACAACAATAAAAAGGAATTGCAATAGCACAATTCTCAAATAGCTTGTAGAACGCGATCGATAATATAAGAATGGCATGTAAAAGATAGATAGATAGAGAGAGAGAGAGAGAGAGAGAGAGAGAGAGAGAGAGAGAGAGAGAGAGAGAGAGAAAATGAAATGATATATTAATGTATTCAAAAGGCCAAAATGACCTATGAGACCAAAAAGGTTACAACAATTGGTGGATCTGATACAATGTCTGTGTAAGGAAAGCTAAAAACAACTAAACAACTAACTGAAACTGAAACAACTATGAGGAAAAGTACGGTACCAGGAGCTCCTAATGGATAACATGTGGGAGGAAAACTCTAGCAACAAAGGTAAGCATCATACACATCACTATCCAAAGATGTCTCTCATCGGTCGATGGCGGATATCCTCAATGTCCTCCATGGTGAGTACTCTGACTGGACGTCTCCCATGCTGTGCTAGTATGGTTCTGATCCTCTGTTGTAGTCTCCGCCGGTGTCGAGATGGGCCTCTCATCTTGGGGTGCCTGGATCGCCCCAGCTCTATAGCCCGATCAATCAGTGTACCTCTGGTGTGCGGCTGTACTCTGGGGCTAGTTGCAATGCCTGCTAACCTGACTGCTCAATCTCTGGTCGAAAGAAGTCTGTAATCTGCCTCTGTAGGTGTCTCTCCCTCTCTGATCCCCCTCCCTCTCAGGAGACCCTCTCTATGTCTACGCAGCTCCAGCAAGTACAATCCGAGGCATCTCTGATCCTGGTATCTCATGACTCTAGAAAGTGGTCCAAAGCCCTCTCTGAACAGGCAGTGAAAACGGCCTCATATCTCATAATATACTGGACAGTGACATATGTAATGTAACTCTGTCTCTGGCTCCATCTGGCACAGCTGACAAATCCTGGCCTCAGCTGGTACTCCTCTGAATCTGCCAGTCTCAATCTCTAGCTGGTGTGAGGATGTGCGCATCTGACCAATAGCACACCGTACCCCATGAGAAAGATGAGTATCCATGTAGCTGGGTCTAATCACAAACCCATCCTCACCCACAGGCAGTAGCCGCAGACACAATCAGTAGCCAAGATGAAAACCAAAAGCGAGGAGGACATGTGAAGAAGGAGATTTTTGAATTTGGATTCACGTTTGAGGATTGGCAGCATCGACAGCTCTGCAAATTGGGAAGGGTGACTCTGCAAATCTGCATGTTTGGAGTGCATGCAAAGGGCGGTGATGGCTCTACATATATAGGTATAAAGGGTGCGTTGAAGATGAGGGCCCAAGGGAACCAAAAGAAGTGGCATATATGGCATTGTAGGTGAGGGCCCAAGTGAGGCAAAAGAAATAGACACGTGCCATGAACGACAACGTTCTCCTTTTATATATAGAAACTATTAAACATGTTGAGCGTAGAAAAAGAGAGAGCAAGAGAATATAGATATAAAGAGAGATATAAAGACAATGAGAAAATAGAGAATTCATAAATATCACCACGAAGAAGCCAAAGCTAGAAAGTTGTTATAAGATTTTCCCCTTGAACAAATACATCAATTTTAAAGCTACTAAATAACAAAACGTCATTACTCTCATGAAATCTTTAGGCAACTACCTTGATTTCAAAAATATGGCTCATCTTTTTCATAATAACATTGAGTCAATTAACATATATCTTTAGACTCAATACCTCCAAGCTTAGAGTAAGTACTTGCTCTTTTAAAGAATTGATTTGTTATTTACATTCCCTAATACTTCCGCCTAGACGTTCCCCAATTTCAACATGCAAATTTTCCATTATGAAATCATGTCTAGTTGGTTGGCCTCCATGCGACCACTACTATCACGAACACAATGAAGATGATGTGTCAACTCATCTCTTAGCATATCTCCTCTTTGGGTGCCACTCTTCCACGGATCACATCCCAAGGGCATTTAAGTACTCCTTGTTGCAAGCAACCCGATTTTTCTCAGTGTGCTCGTATATGTCTGTAATAGTATGTAGACATTTAGAGTTTGGCTGTCCTGATGGAGACCTTGATGGAGCAAGGTGTTTCACAACTCGAACATTGATCATCTTAGGCGGGGTAGATAAAGCTAAATTAGAATTGGAAGGTCCATATGTAGACACTATGGTAATTGAGCCATTGTTATCATTCTAGATCTCCATTGGCTGAAATCCAAAATGCACATCTTAAGTCTCTCCAAAAATCTCTTTAAACCTTAGTCAACATATAACATAATCCTAATAACCCAACTATATACGACCACTATATACATGAAGATACCTCGTAGTTGCAAAGAGGAAACAATATGTACTCTTAGCATGCTATATAATCATCTCTCTAAAAGTCTAGTATTATAACAACCATAAAGAAAGTTTCTTAATTTTTAAAGCACATTTTTCTATTGTTTTAAGGCTAATATAGTCTAAGTAAAAGTACTTAAATAATTTAACGCATGTATATTCTCTTAAGCCCATGATATTCTCTCTCTAGAACTCTCTCTACAATCAAACACAATGAGCTAATAAATGAAAAGTTTCTTGCTTAGCCAACCTTGCACATCACTCTAATAAACTCTATTTATATGCACACAGTAAAGTATTAAATACACAAAAATTATTATTACATTCAGATTTGTCCTACCAATCCAGCCTTGCACATCACTATAATAAACTCTATTTATATGCACACCCTAAAGTATTAAACACACAAAAATCAATTATTACATTCACATTTGCCATACTAATTATCAATTATAAAACAAACAATGAGAGATATAACGTATTTTTATGTGCGTTCTCTCTCTCTCTCTCTCTCTCTCTCTCTCTCTCTCTCTCTCTCTCTCTCTCTCTCTCTCTCTCTCTCTCTCTCTCCAAACATATCGCCATAAATAAATCCCTTTATCTAGGCACACACAAAATATAATTGATTTGTGTGAAAAAAGACAGGAGAATGTGTGAGATGGCTCTATTCTCTCACTAACTTTGTCTTTGTCTCTGTTGTCTCTGTCTATGTCTCTATCTCTCTCTCTCTCTCTCTCTCTTTCTCTCTCATATATGTCTTACAAAAATAAAATCTTTGACATTAGCATCACATATTAACTGTAAACACACAAATAGATAGAGAGAGAAAGGGCTATAATAAAACTAACCTCAAGTTGTAAGAGAGAATGATATTCCAAACCACCAACTTGTTGGCTATCAACCTTGTGTCTTGCCTCTATACAATCACACACACAAACCAAAACAATAAAAAACTTATGGTCTCTCTCTTTCTATCCCTCTCTCTTTTTCTCTCTCTCACACTGTCCCTGCTACGTTTCACACAAAAGGTAAGAGGAACTATTTGTGTGTTACATGTGTGTGTGTGTGTGTGTGAGAGAGAGAGAGAGAGAGAGAGAGAGAGAGAGAGAGAGAGAGAGAAAGATAATGAGAATAATAAAGGTGCTCATTGAAATTTGCATAGTGCATTGGATAAGTGACAAACAGTTACAAAGAGAGAGAGAGAGAGAGAGAGAGAGAGATCCATAAATAATCTCAAAGATTAATAAATCATTATCTTTATGAGTTTTGTGAGATCCCTGTCCCCACCGCGCAATGGATTCAGGGTACTAGCAGCGGAAGTAGCACTTCTTGCGTGGGGCAGGGTCCCACACTCGGGGCCTCGCCCACGGATATCCGGACAAGAGACTAATCCGTCGGTTTTTCCAAAACCAAACCCTGGAAAAACTTCCCTTAAAAGCACGGGCGATTCCACCAGGATAACTTTTTACTCTAACGTAGTCAAGACCATTACTGATCAAGCTGATCTGACCGCAATTATAAAGATACTTGGTCAGATCAAGGAAGAAACTTGCACTTGGATCATTGGGATCAACGCTTTTTTCCCCATCAAGAGGCACAGCCGTTGATTCGTATCCATAGAACAATTACTATCCGGGATTTACTTTATCTATCGTAATAACAGAAATTGAATCTCGATTTATGGATCCATCAGTCCAGCCTAACCCCATCCAGTCCCAAGGGTTAACCAACCGCCCAACCACTATAGTGATGGGATCCAATTAAAAATTTGGTTAGGTTTTGTCTCGGGTACCAAGGAAAAGAGTTCCAAGGCCCCCTAGCCGGAAGTTCATGCAAACATAAAACTAGTCACACCACTTACACACCCAATATGAAATTGCCTTTTTCTTAGCATCAGCTAACTTTAAAACAATCCTTTAATGAAACCATTATGTCACTGATGACAATCCTCATAGTCTCTGGTTGAATCCTTATTTCCAGTCATTCATTCATCGGTATACTTATGGCATCATTGGCAACCAGAACGCTCACCACCTGTTCACTCAGGGGCCTTTTCCATAGTTCATAGCTCATAGTAACCGGCAATATATTCATATAACATAATGGAATCTCCGTGGAAGATCAGCAAGATCAACCCACAGATCCATATAAAAGAGCCATGGACTCATCCGTTGAGGACCAGCAAGGTCAATCAACCAGATCCATACCCGATTTCAGAAAACAACTCTTATTCCTTGTTCCAATATCTTCCACGACGCACGTGTGGGTATCATCGGCGACCCAGAGCCCGAGCACCGTATGGTCAGCACCCTCTAGGATCCTTCGCAGGTGACCTAGCGCTTCACTCATAGGCCGCTTCCTTGGTCCCTTATCCACCATACCGGAAGCTCACCATTTAAATCGAACCAAGGCTGGTCAAGACCTCGATCGACCTTGCTACGCGAGATATCCTCATTTGACTCTCCGTCAGTAGTTGCAACTTTATCAGTTCGGTCTTCATGACCTTAATCCTCAAGATGGTCAAAATGCTTCCCCAGCATTCTTGACATAAAACAGTCATTTACAAACAGTCACAAAATACAATTTCTATAACGAACTCTTGTCTTTCCACATTATCCACTCTCGGACCACATTACTTATTCCACATTCCATTCAATGTTGTGTACTCATTCTCATCCATTCACTCATATAGACTACACATTATTTCACATACACATTCACATTCATTATTCTACATACATATCCATGTTCATACGTCCACATCATACATCCGATTTCACATTCATACATACGCATCTACATGCATACATCCACATCCACATTCATACATCCATACTTCCATTTCCACATCCACACATCCAGATTTACATTCATACATCCACATTCACATGCATACATCCATTTTCACATCCACATTCACATACATACATCCACATCTGTATCTACATCCATACATCCACATCCACATCTTCATTCATATTCATACATACACATCTACATGCATACATCCACATCCACATTCATACATCCACACTTCCATTTCCACATCATTCACATTCATACATCCATTTCCACATTCATACATACGCATCTACATGCATACATCCACATCTACATTCATACATCCATACTTCCACTTCCACATCCACACATCCACATTCACATTCATACATCCACATCCACATCCACACATCCATACATACACATCCACATTCACATTCGCATCCATATCTATATTCATACATCCATATTACATCCATTCTCGCCTTAACACATCCCATATACATCTTATCACATCTCATACACCTCTTATCACATCCTATCACTTCCCATACGCATCTTATCACATCTTATCACATCTCATACACCTCTTATCACATCCTATCACTTCCCATACGTATCTTATCACATATTATCACATCTCATACACCTCTTATCACATTTCATATCTTTTTATAGAATACAAGAGAATTCTTATATCTAATATAAGATTTCTCTACACATTTATTTATGCATAAATTCCATTTAAGGAGACTAACACTTTCGAATTAAAAATTAATCTTTTATGCATCTTCCTATGCATAAATTCATTTTAAATGAAAATGACACTTTTGAATTAAAATTCAATCTTTTATGCAACTTCCTATGCATAAACTCAATTTAGATGAGAATTGACACTTTTGAATTAAAAATCCATCTTTTATGCATCTTCCTATGCATAAATTCAATTTGGATGAGAATAACACTTTTGAATTGAAATTCTATTCTTTTATGCATCTTCCTATGCATAAATTCAATTTAGATGAGAATGACACTTTGAATTAAAAATCAAATTTTTATGCATCTTCTTATGCATAAATTCAATTTGGTAGGAATTACACTTTTTAGATAAAAGAATTTCTCTTATGTATCTAAGTTATGCATAAAATCCATTTATGATGAAAAATCACACTTTTAGTATATATATAAAAAGAATATCTTTTATGCATACCTCTATGCATGAAATCCAATATGATAAAAGTAACACTTTTAAAATAAAATAATCAACTTTTATGAATACCTCTATGCATGAAATTCAAATATGATAAAAGTCACACTTTTATAATAAAATAATCAACTTTTATGCATACCTCTATGCATGAAATTCAATTATGATAAAAGTCACACTTTTATAATAAAATAATCAACTTTTATGCATACCTCTATGCATGAAATTCAATTATGATAAAAGTCACACTTTTATAATAAAATAATCAACTTTTATGCATACCTCTATGCATGAAATTCAAATATGATAAAAGTCACACTTTTATATTAAAATAATCAACTTTTATGCATACCTCTATGCATGAAATTCAATTATGATAAAAGTCACACTTTTATAATAAAATAATCAACTTTTATGCATACCTCTATGCATGAAATTCAAATATGATAAAAGTAACACTTTTATGATAAAATAATCAACTTTTATGCATACCTCTATGCATGAAATCCAATTATGATAAAAGAAACACTTTTATATTAAAATAATAATCTTTTATGCATACCTCTATGCATGAAATCTAAATATGATAAAAGAACACTTTTATATTAAAATAATAATCTTTTATGCATACCTCTATGCATGAAATCCAAATATGATAAAAGAAACATTTTTATACTAAAATAATAATCTTTTATGCATACCTCTATGCATGAAATCCAAATATGATAAAAGTAACACTTTTATAATAAAATAATCATCAATTATGCATAACATAAAAATCAATTTCTCCATGATTACAATAAAATTCTTTCAAATAATCTAGATGATAATTCCTAGAATATAGTAGGAAGTGCTTTGAATGAAATTATTTTATGTGTAATTTTTATAAAAATTTTACCATAGCTCCGCTACTATGACTGATAAATCTCAATTTATTTTGAAGGATAAAGCTCATTAAGAGAATGATTAGAATGATCCCTAATTGGATCATTAACCCAATAATGGATTGAATCATCAATATTCATGAAATACATAAACTAAAAGCATAGAAAAAAGCATTAATTTAGCCTCAAGCATAGATCAATCTTGGATTAAGAAAAAGCTTTATGAAAAGCTTCATTTGGATTGAGAATGGGTCATGAGTATGACCATTTCTTGAGTGAGAGAGAGAAATTACATAAAAACCATTAGAATTAAGCATAAATGAAAATTTATGTAATTCTTTACTATCATTAATCAATTAACTTCAATAGCATTCATCAAATTATGTAACTCTTCACTACCATTCATCAATTAACTTCAATAGCATTCAAAGACCATTCCAATTAAGCTTCTCAAGCTTGAGAGGGGTTGAGAAGAGAGAAGCATTGAGAAATTATAGAAAAGATCAAAATTCACCATTTACCTTATAAATTGCTTGATTCTTTGTTCACGGTAGAGGCCCCCAACCAATCAATTGGTTAAGTATGTTGATGGAGCCACCAATGGGGATTGAAGAAAGAGGGAAGCTCCAATTTCTTCAATTTGGAGAGAATTTTAGAGAATAGTAGAAATTAGCATTATTTCAGCATAACTCTAGTATAGTAAAATTCTTCTATTTTTTTCAAAGGACTCATGTTCTATTTATAGGAGAGGGAAGCTCTAACCAAAGCTAACTGAATTCTAGAATTTTCCAAATTCAGTTTGGTTGAATTTGGACTAGATTTGAACCTAGTTTGGTTACTTTTTGATTCGGTTTGGTTACTTTTTGATTCGGTTTGGTTCCATTTTGATTTGGTTTGGTTCAAGAGAGAGGAGAGATAAAAATATCACATTATTTTTGAGTTTAAAACTCATTCAAGCATGTGAATTAGACGCCTCATTGAAGGCCCTCCTTTTCCTTACAGATGTGTCAAAAATGGAATCATTATACCCAAAATATCTCATATTTTGATATTACTCATAGTTTCTTACTAATAAACCTTGTACATTTTCAACTCTTCATCTTATGTGAGCATTGAAGGGAATCCCTTCCTTACATAGGTGTCAAAATGGAATCCTTATACCCAAAATATCTCATATTTTTAATATTGCTCATAGTTTCTTACTAATAAACCTTCTACATAGTCAACTCTTCATCTTATGTGAGCATTTACTCATTTTTGGGTATCTTCTTTTACAAAATTGGATTTATCTCCCCCCCACACATGGATTGATCTTATTGGCCCAAAGGAACCTTAATTGGACCATAATCTAAAAATTTCTGAAAATCTAGACCCTTAGGCTAAGGTCCTTTATACCCATTTCCATTTAATTCCAATTGCACATTGGAAGTTCTTTTTTGAATTTCTGTTTCAGGGGAACTTCTTTTAATAAGATGAGATAATTTTCTATCCAAAAATATTAAAAATCTGAATATTCTCTCTCTAGAATATTTTCTCTCTCTAGGTTAAAACAGTTAGAAATAAGATCTTTTATATTTCTGAAGAGGGGATTGATTACAGGGGAAGATGCTGGACATTTTGAGAGGCTGGGGAGGAATCTTACAAGTTTCCTTGCCAGAATGTACTTCAATATTTTCCTAAAAAATGTAATGCTTTTCCGTAGAGGTCCTACATATACTACCCACAATATAAAACCCATCTAGTAATCCTAATGCCTCTTTGATGAAGAGGAGCTTAAGATTGTCATCTAGCCTATAGGGGTCTAGCATTATATAAACATACCATGGATTAGCATCATACAATCCATGAACTTCCCATTTCGGGCTGGGTTGTTATACATGGTATTTAGGATCACCGAATTGTGGAACCTCGTCAAAAAATAACGTATCTAACAATTTATTATTTTCATAGATCACCTTTAAAATATCTAATGATGGATCTATGCATAAAACGTAAACAAAACTTTATATTAAATAACAATCATGATTTTTTTTAAGTGGGTGAGAGAGAGAGAGTAGAAAGGAAAGGAGTGAGAGAGATAGAGGCAGTATATATAAAAAAACATTAAAATTACAAACAATTCAAATACATTAAAAAACCTTCTAGCACCAATGGTCACAATCACAAATGAAAGACACACCCTAACAAAAGGATAAAAACCTTATATCAACTTAGCTATACTATTCATCATGAAAATAAGCATCACATGTATGATCATGAAAATAAAACCCATATTTAATTTTTAATGAGTTTATGCTTCGGGATACATTTAATTACTTTGTCAAATACCCGTCTTACTTGATCTTGGTTTCTATAAACCTTATAATCTATTTCATAAAAATCTATTAAACCTAGATTTTATTTAATGTACATAAGGTCTATATTTTCATCTAATTTTTTTAAAGCCCTAGATGTATAATACTTATGGGATATCTATCATCCCATCCAATAGCTTCGACACTCCATGATGGCATAACCCATCCCTATAAAAGAAATGGTGCTCGAATGCTTTAGCCAATTTCACCCTTTCCTCATAGGAAAGAGTGCTCCGTATGTGCTCAAAATATATGCAAGTCACCTCTTCCATCTATGTCATACAAACATACATACATATACAATAAGATGTACGACATATGTATGTAGATGTGATATGTGTATGTATGCAACAACATATATATAAACACATGCGATTTCAAAAAAGAAACATAAAAATTAAAAAGTAATGTATATGTTAAAAAACATAATACTCTCTCTCACTCATATGCTCTCAAAGAATTTTATAAAATGAAAAAAAAACTATACTAAAAAACATTTCTCTCTCTCTCTCTCTCTCTCTCTCTCTCTCTCTCTCTCTCGTGCGTTTAGATACTCTAGAGTGCAAGAAACTTTGAGATTAGGAATCAATGATGATGGGTGGATTGTTTAGGTCAGAATTAGTAATCGTGTATTTATATTTAAAAAGACACACACATGTGTATAAGTACATAGAATAATCTCTCTCTCTCTCTCTCTCTCTCTCACACACACACACATTATGTATGAGTGTTTATATATGTATATATGTATGTGATGTATGCATACACTACTTGTATATGATTCCCACATAAACACGCACATACACTACTCTTTCTTTCTCACTTTCTTTCTCACACACACATGGTATTAATAATTGTGTATTCATATAAATAGTGAATGGATGTAGGTTTATATAATTTATAAATAAATACACACACACACACACACACACACACACACACACACACACACATATCTATATCTAGGTTGAAGGTAAATTTTGAACAAGGGGCCCTAGCTATACACACACACATATAACTATATCTAGGTTGAAGGCAAATTTTGGACTAGTGGCCCTAGCTACACACACACACACACACACACACACACACATGTGGATGCACATATACACACACATATATAAATGCACATACACACACACACACACACATTCCAGATAGCTTTGGTTTTAAACCAACATTTTTGTTTATGATAATCAATGCCTAAAGACTTGAATTTTTAGAATTTTACTTATGAATATACTGATAAATTTATTAGATCTCAAGGCCTTGTAATGGGGTGCTATGGTTGGTCTAAATCAAATCAATTTTGGCATGGGATTAATTTAATGCACTGCATGCTAGAGCACGTTTACACACACAATGACACACTTTTCTTGCATGAATAATTTGTGGAGGTAAAATGCCCTATTAGTAGCTGCTTGGCAATTTCTATTTATGGGTGGGCTATGCAACTCTATGGATTGCTTGGCGGGACCTGGCGATGGAGCTTTGCGAAATATATGGTGATGGATTCTCATTAATAACCTGTGCCATCGGTTCATGGTGGAGAGTATAAAATGGCCACCACTGTTTGTGTGAGTTTACAATACTCACTTAGCCTTTGTGGGTTTTAAGGGTTCTTTTACCATGGCACTGGTTTTGGTTTCTACTGTCGGATCTTCTTCCTCTCAGGTATTTTTGCTTGGGGCATGATGCTGGCTTTGCCTTATGGTCTTGGATAGTTTATGAATCCTATCAAGTTTTTACGCTTGTGAATCCCATTTAATATTTATGGTTATGAAATATACACACTGTAGGTATTGCTCCATCTTAGCCATTGAGACATGGGATTTTTTATAAACTATAAAACCTACATGCATAATGCTTTTAATTAGGATTTGGGCATAACATGGCTGCACATGCATGATGTTGAAGGTGATATTCACAAATAGTGTGAATAGTGATAAACATATTGTATTTTTTATATGTTAGGCTTTTATAATAAATTTATTGTGGAATCGTTTAATTCTTAATTCTATAAGTAATTCTGGATTACATTAGTAATATGGGTTATAACCTGAAGTAACCTTTTAGAGTTTTTTCTAGCTATTAGAAATGGATTGAAATTGTCTGTACGGTCCGAATCATTAACCAAGCTTTATTAACCAAGCTGTTTGTTTGGGAAGATTAGGCTAAACTTCTTTGTGCAAATGTTCTAACTGTGGTGGGTTCATGGATTAGATTTTTGCTAATTTTTGAAGATTTTACTGTTTGTATATGCTCTGAATATTAGATAACATATTATTATGTAACTGCCCATGGGATTTGCTTAGTTGGTTACTGAGACCAGACAGTTTGGTGTATCCTTTGGAGTTGTGTTTTGAATCTCATCAAGCATACGATTAGTGACGGTTTGTAGGATCTACTATTTGGTATATATAGATTTGCTCCTATTACATGACAGCAAGTGAATTAATAGCATATGGATTTGGGCCCCAAACTTGTTTGGGTCTTCGGACATTTTGTATTTCTTGCCAGCTATGGTTATTTGCTTCAGTGGCCTTTGCTAATTGGCTCGATAATATGTATGTTGATTGACGAACTAGAGTACTAATGGCTTGCATGGGCATGGGCATGGAGATGAGGGCACATGTGTCTATCCACTCTATGGTTTGCTATTCATTTCTTATGGAAGATTACATTATAGCTTTACGGGTGATTTATCCGAATTATGGACTTGTGACTGGATTATTTGGGGACTAATTGACCCAACTCTAGCTTAAACTTTGGGATACTTGAGTGATATCTATAACATGTGGTAGGGCCTAAAACACTGTAAAACACACATAGGCAAACGATTTATTTTTCTGTGTTGGATGGATGCAAGTAACAGGTTCTACCCTCTCAAATATCTTGCAGTCTAAGCTTTTTGAAACATGGTGTACTAATGGAGATACTGTCTCTCTCAATACTAATAACATGATTATTGTAGCTATACTTTTGGTTTTTTAATCATGTTAAACTTTTCAGTTATCAAGACTGGTGTGGTTCCTAAATACTTTGGGTTTGGCTATGGATATGTTATTTGTATTTAAAAAAAAAACACCCACACACACACACTCCTCCTTATGCCTTTACACAAATGTTTTGTATAAAGGTTTGCTTACGACTTTATACAAATGTTTCGTATAGAGGTTTGTTGCTAGGATAGAATTCCTAGAAATTGCATTCTTTTGTTATTTTTAGTACAGCTAGATATGATGTTTTCCTAAGTATCTCTTGAAGAAATGCTTGGATAACCCTTTTATTTTTTGACTTTTACCAAAGCAAACAACTAGCTTTATTTATTATACAAATTGCTTTATCTATTGATGACCACACTAACTAAGTGTGGGATTCTCTTTTTGACTTCATATAGGTTATTTCCTCACCGGCCAATTCATTAACCAACTAATTAGCTCTCTGTTGCACAACATAATTATTCATGGTAATGTCTATGGATCATGTGGGAAACTAAATATACGCTCTCCTTGCATGGTTTATGAGAGTTGCAAACATCGTTATCCTCGAAAGTTTTCTCACGCTACTATCGCTCATTGATGACAATGGATATCCAACTTACATGCGGCGAGACGATGGTATTTTCATATAAGTAAAGGATCATAGGGTGGATAGTTGATGGATTGTTCCATATAATCCTTTTCTCTCTATGAGATACAAAGCCCATATTAACATAGAAGTATGCTCTACCATTATTACTATTGTGAAATATTTGTATAACTATATATACAAAGGATATGATAGAGCTATTATATAGTTGCAAGATGCATATGGGGTTATTGATGAGGTTAGTCAATATTTGGATGCACAGTATGTGTCTGTGTTAGTCAATATTTGGATGCACAGTATGTGTCTGTGTTAGAGGAAAGTTGGTGCTTATACCAATATAATTTGTTACTTGTATGATGAAAAACCAGATATACAAAGGTTGCATGTTCATCTTCCGATGAAAAATCATGTTATATTCAATGTCGATGATGATTTGCGTGATGTAAACCAAAGAACTACTCACTGAATGGTTCAAAGGTAATCAATTGCATGCAGATGCAAATAGCTTACTATATGTTGATTTTCCTTGTAAGTGGGTGTGGAATACAGATTCTCGATCATGGACTAAAAGAAAAAGGAAAAATATTATTAGACGTATGTATTATGTTAGTCCAAGTGCAACTTATGTATGTTACTCATAGTGTGTAAAGGTTGCAACTATTTTGAGGATGTATGAACAGTGAATGGACATTTGTATCCTTGTTTCAAGGCTGCATGTGTGAAGCCAGAGGAGCGCTAGAGAGTGATGAGGAGTGGTATATGTGTCTTCAAAAAGTTACATTTCAGAAAACAGAATTCTAACTGCGTTAACTTTTTATCATTATTGTGGTATTTTGTGAGCCTATATCTCCCGGACAACTTTGGAATAAATTCTCCACCAAACCTTCAGATGACTTTTTTCTTGGCTTGTAGAGAAGATGTGCTGACGTTGGTTTTTATCATTCTATAGCGAAGAATTAAGCTCTCTTACACATGCAAGACCTCTTAAAATAATATGAAAAATGTCTACATGATTTTGGGTCTTCCTGATAGATCAAGTGTTGCTACAGTCAACAATGGTTTGTTGATGGAAGAGATGATATTTGATTTTGTTCAACAAGCTGATTTGGCTCTTTCACTAGAAAGGAGTCTTAATAATTGTCAATCAAGAGCATTTGATACCATCGTTGAGGCCATTTATTTGAACAATGGTGGTGTTTTTTTCCTTGATGAATCAGGTGGATCAGGCAAAACATATCTTTATCATGCCTTGCTATCCTAATTACATGGAGAGAATCAAGTTCCTTTGACATGTGTGCCTTCTAAAATAGATGCATTGTTACTTTCAAATGGACGTGCTGCACACTCCGTTATTGGTTCTTAATGCTTCTAGCACGTGTAGTATTAAAGTTGCTGTGTTGAGTAGATTGCCCCCGCCTCTGATCTGATGATGTTGGCACTCGCTTCTTATTATGATTTCCCTTGCTATAAATTACATATACACACGTACATGCATACATACATACAAACACAACATACATATGTGTATTCTTACAAACATCTATACATGTACTTAGATACATATATATATTTATGTGTGTATACACAAATATACATACATACGTATATACATACTGAGATGCATAATCACCTACATAGGTATTTATATGCATGCACACATGCATATTTGCATGTATACATGTACTCATATTTTTACACACACACATACATCTACATACTTATATAGGTATATACACATACATACATACATACATACTACATATATAGGTATATACACACATACATACTACATATATAGGTATACATACATACATACATACAACTTGACTAGTAAACGGCACTGAACAAGGGAGTAGGAAGACAAAGAAGACATAAGTAGCTTCCAACTGACCTTGCAGCCAGCTTCCATGAAGTTTTTCGACAGTAAATTCACGGAACTTTACCAATAAGCTATCAATGAAGGAGGATGTGTGCAAAGATACATATATATGTATATACACATATACTTATATACATGCATGCATGCATACATACATAAATACACATACATACATATTGATCATAACCTAGACTCTGTTCTTGTAATGACAGTGTAATTGTAGCATTGTCACACGCTAACTTACACCGATCATGGGTTCTACTATCAAATCTCGGCTTGCAACTATACACAATCATCTCACTTCCTCTTCAACTCCACTTGTTGTAAGTGTTGCTTTTTTGCTTGGCCATTTTTTCAAAACCAGTGTTAAGTTTCAAAATGACAAGTATTTGAGGAATCTTGTTTTTGCAGAAAAGCATGGACCTTGTAAAGGTAGCAGATAAGCTGGGATTCAAGATCGAGCCAAGCGTGCGCCACGCCCTTGATGGATTATCTCCTGTGGTTGCCCTTGAATCAACAATCATCACACATGGTAGGCAAAAAAAAGTAATAAATTCTTTATTTCTCTTGACTTAACAGGCATCTTAGCTGATCCTTAGAATACCAGCAGCGCTTTCTTCAAAGAAATAATTTCAAAAAAGCTATGTCTTTTACTTCTAGGAATGCCATACCCACAAAATCTCCAAACTGCCAAGGAAGTTGAGAATATCATCAGAGGAAATGGGGCAGTTCCTGCAACTATTGCCATAATTAGAGGTGTGCCATGCATAGGTAAGCACAGATTCTCTAAATTAGAGGCCTGTTTTTTGGCTCTTGTGGATGCATCATGGTATGCATGTGCATGATTGAACTCTTTTTATTTTGCTATCTAGCTAGGTTTATCTGCCAGGGAGTTAGAAGAGCTGGCTCAGAATGGGTCAAGCTTCACAAAGACAGCTCAAAGAGACATCTCTTATGTGGTATGTTGCTCATAAGTTTTCAGTGTCATTTTCCACGGTTGTGTATGTAGCAATCACAACGATACTTTACTGGGTCCATTCCTTGCTGGTCAGCCACCTTCAAGCCTGGCAGGGTTCAATAAATGCTTCAGAAATGTTGGTGAATTTGTGGTTTAGAAACTTCAAGGAAGCTGGCTGTAGGTCAGTGCTGACATCTAGTGAAATGAGTAGGATGGATTAAATGGTTGTTAATTTAGGCTCTAGAGAGATAGAGGTTGATATAGAGATTAAACATGCGGGAAGGTTTTATATACAGTAAGGTATTACTAGCTTTATTGAATTAATTATAGGAAAATACAGCTTGGTTTGGCTTTCAAAAAGCACATGGGTTGGTGTGTCGGAGGAGACTTCAACATGCTTGAGGACCCGGCTGATAGGGTGGGAGGCAGTCATGTTACAGTGCACGGCACGGAGCTTGCAGCTTGGGAGCGATTTTGCATGACACTGCGGATCACTGATGCATGGCAGCATGAGGCTTTCTCTCGCTCTCAGGACGGTCTTAGTTTTTCTCGGTCGGATCGCAGGCAGGGAGGGACTAATCTATCAACGGATTGATCGCTTCTATGTGGGCGACAGGTTCGGGGAGCATGGGGGCTCCGTTGGCATTCTCGCTGGCACCTCTTTTTCAGGCCATGCGCCAGTTATTTTGACACTTGAGGAGAGGACACGGGAGACCAGCTTGCAGTTGAGGATCCCAGAGAGGATACTTATAGATCCCAGTCTTTTTGAGGACATTGAGAGGATATGGCATGATAGCTAGAGCTCTGACCTGGATGCAGCAGGCCAGTGTGCCCAGGGACTCATCGAGCTAAACTCTTTTTTGCACGCTGTAGCCTTGACACGGCTAGGAGAGACACGACAGCGGGAGCGTCGCTTGAGACGTAGCCTTGCTTCGCTCCAGCGCCTTCAGGAGCAGCAGCCTACATGTGAGTGGGTGGCGTCCCAGCTGAGCCAGGCACGCCAGGAGGTTAGAGAGGTAGAGGAGTAGAGACATGAGTTCTACTATCATTGCCAGGCCTCCCAGTGGACGCAGCTTGGTGATAGAGTGACTGGGGAGTTCTTTGAGATTACCGGACCCACTCCATGCTCGAGCAGGTGTATGCCAGCTCAGGAGACAGGACGGATCGTTAGCCACTGAGCCCGGGGAGATTAGAGCCATTGCCACTGAGTTCTATAGAGACCTGCTCTCAGGGGAGCCAGCCACGGAGGCACGTGATGCTTGCAGACAGACTGTGTGGGCCCATGTGCAGAGGAGGGTCACAGATCGTATGCGCACAGTTTTGGGTGAGCCTCTTTCAGAGGATAAGCTTGTTGTGGCTTTGAGGGTCCTTCCGTGCCATAGTTGCCCTGGGGAGGATGGATTGACGCCTGCCTTTTTTATGCGCTATTGGGACCTTTTGGGGCCAAGCCTCCGCAGGGGCTTTCAGTATGTTTTGGACACTGGGGTGATGCCACAGAGCTTTTCAGAGGGCTTGTTCTTTCTTATCCCCAAGGAGGAGGGAGTGTCTGATGATATTCGGCATTGGAGACCTATTACGATCCTCAATACTGTCTACAAGGTCCTGGCAAAGGCCTTGAGTTTGAGGATCCAGCCCTTCCTTGGGGAGCTGATTCATGCTACCCAGACAGGATTCTTCAAGGAGCGCAGTATCCTTGACAACATTTTCACATTCTGGGAGGCGACGGCCCGAGAGCTAGATTTCTCGGTGAGGACCTGGTCGTGATGCTTCTCGATTTTGAGAAGGCATACGATAGAGTCGATCGGGGTTTCCTAGAGGGCACTATGCTTCGCCTGGGTTTTGAGCCAGTCTGGATTCGAGGAGTGGCGGTTGTATATTCCACAGCTCGTAGCCAGGTGTTGATGGCAGGAGGACGGGAGCCGAGTTTTGAGTTGATGAGATCAGTCCGTCAGGGGTGCCCTCTTGCCCCGTTTCTTTTTCTCTCCTTTGCTAAGGCTATGAGCATGTATCTGACAGCAGAGGAGGTTGGTTTGAGAGAACTCCAGCTCCTAGTCCGGGGTGAGGACCTGTTCGATTATGAGTTTGCTGATGACACGGGATTGTTTTTGCATGGCCAGGAGGCCAATCTTCAGAGGGCAGAGCAGTCGCTACAGGTTTTTGGTGCAGCTTCGGGAGCATTGATCAATTGACGCAAGACAGTGGCCTTTTGGATCAGTAGCGCTCCCGCTCCAGCATGGAGCCCAGACCCGGGTTTTAGATGGATTCCTCCTGGCACAGCAGTGCGGTATTTGGGATGCCAGATTAGACTTGATTTGTCACCTGAGCAGCAGATCCCTCCGCTTCTTCTGAGCATTCTGGAGTACAGCTCGGCTATCCTTGGCTGGGAGGGTGGTGGTGACAAATCAGGTGCTTTTAGCGACCATGTGGTACATCACGTCTTGCTGGATCTTCTCGAGCTCTAGCATCAGCCAGGTACAGACGCTGATCAGGAACTTTCTTTGGTCTGGGCGGGATGGTCAGCCAGCCTGGGCTAAGGTTGCTTGGGCAGTTATTACTCTTCCGCAGGCCCAAGGGGGCTTGGGCATTATAGATCCAGTTGATTAGAGTAGAGCCCTATTGGGGAAGCTTATTGTTCGGGGGCTGCTTCTAAGCGCTGAGCCTTGGAAGGAGCTTCTTTTTCAGCGCGACTGCAGGCTAGGGCTCCCCCAGTAGGGGGCACTTGGGCACCAGAGATACGATGGATCTTCATAGAGATGAGGAGGACAGGCCTCAGTAGAGGATGGGAGGACAGATTTGCCTTGAGTATCCTATGAGCTTGGGAGCTGCTGAGACCGGGGCTTTCTCAGAGACCTCCTACTTGTGATGAGGAGTGGGCCAGACAGCCGCTCATCTGGACCCCCGCGGTACACATTGAGCAGGGTCATATGCTGGGTTCTCGGCCGCGTCTAGCCTGGGACCATTGGCGGCAGGCCCAGCACGCAGTTTTGGAGACTGGCAGGCCTTCTGCAGTCTCCTAGAGGAGGTCCAGGTGGAAAGGCTGAGTCACTTCAGAGGGGGGCTGAATATGAGGGATGACATTCAGGAGGAATTCACTGAGGAGTGGTTCACGCCTTTCGAGCCAACGGCCCCACGGTGGATGGGAGCCTTTACACAGTTGGAGATCCTGATTGCTGTCAGAGCTTGCACTGAGGATGGTAGATGCCTCTACTATGAGATCCAGGATGAGGGTAGACTTCAGAGAGTGGAGGCGGAGTCGCCTTTGGTTGTAGAGTGCATCTTTCAGAGGATACGGGTAGTGGCCGCCGCTTTCCGGAAGTGGCATATTGATCCAGACCCTGCAGATGTGGACTCTGATTGGCGCATATGGGCATATACTGCGCGCCGCTTGGCCCGGCTCCAGTGGGACCCTGGCGAGTACGAGTGGCATGATCCTTATGCGTCCCCCGAGGCCACAGAGATCACCTTTTTCCAGTATACTGTTCGGTTGGGGAGGCATATTTTGACTGCGAGGAGGATGGTCTCTCCAGCTGCATCGGAGCATTGGCGGCTACAGGGACTCTCACAGGAGTTCCTGGAGGATTTTTGGACTAGGCTCTAGGCTAGTCGACAGGCACGCAGGATCTCGACTTTCCAGTGGTTGGTTGCCCACAGGGGCTTTGGCACCTGGTTTGTCTACGGTGGTCTTCCGGCGGCCTGCGTCCGATGCGGCCATCCATTGGAGACACAGAGACACTGCCTATGATGGGACTGTCCACAGGCGTAGCAGATTTGGCTGAGGATGCTGCGCATTTTGGCCCCCCTCTCTCCAGAGGGCATGTATACGTGGGGTGCCGCTGCTTGGTCGACTTCGTCAGGGCCTGCTCTGGGATACGAGATGGAGCAGGACAGCCAGGCCATCAGATTCATTAGGGGCCAGCCTCGCCTTGTTCCTTCACCGGATTTCTCGTCCGCCGGCTGGACACAGGAGAGGGATCTACGGTGGGAGCTCCTCCGCAGCCTCACCATCTGGTTCACCTGGACAGCCCGGTGTTTCAGGGCCTTTGAGGGGAGACTGGAGCCACCAGCAGAGACTATTCGGGGGATTTGGCAGGAGTTGATCCACACCCTGCGAGGACAGTATGACCGCATCCGGGGCGACTCGGATGCGGCGATCTTGCGGCGCCAGGCCTTTAACACCACTTGGCGCAGCGGCCCCTTCTATGCACTACACGCGGGTACCCCCCGCTGGCATTACAGGCCACTTGTTTGGCTTTTCCCCCCTCCTATTGTATGATATAGCCCCCAGTTATTTGTACTGATATTTGTACCTTTTTGCACCTAGGGAGAGTCTCCCTAGCTGCCTTGATTGGATCTCTGCTCTGCCTTCTTATGAGCAGGAGAGTTTTTTGTAGCCCAGCGGGCGTTTTTTATAACTAATGAAAGGATCTTTTCTCCGGGAAAAAAAAGAAAAAAAAGCATGTGGCTGTTTGTAGTCTACCTGACCTGACTTCTGCATGGCACTACTGCCTATTTAAGGAGTTTGTCCAAGATATGCATCCATGAGGATGGCCAAGTGAGGCGAGTATTTATGCAATTGTTTAGAGTAGTTTTCTGGTTACTTTACGAGGAGAGTAATAAAAAAGAAGGCACAATTTTTTATATATGCTCTTATATCTAGCTATACAACATTGAAATTTTAACTCAAAACTTGTGTGATGCATCATGCAGGTTGCAAGGAGAGGGAATGGGGCTACCACTGTTTCAGCCACCATGTTTTTTGCCGCTAAGGTTATTTCCACATAGGCTCTTCTATTTGTAAATATAATGCTATAGACATGCAATGTGTATGTGTGCATAAGTTTCTTCAGAATTGTCATATATTTGAAGCCTTGACTCAATTGGATTGCATTTAGGTTGGCATTCATGTTTTTGTTACTGGAGGTATCGGAGGAGTGCATCGAGGAGGTGAAAGTAGTAAGTATCACACGTTTCTTCCTCCTGTTTTGTATGATTAGATAATCTCTTTTTAAGAGTCAATATGCTTGTCCAATGGCCTTCCTCGATAGGCATGTATTCAAACAAGGTTGGAGAAGTACTGAATTGCAGATCATTCAGAAGCTGCCTTGTGTGTGTGTGGGTGTGTGTGTTCTAGCCTACTCAGGGACCACCACTCAATCTAGTGGATAATCAGACAGTCCCCTCTCATACAAATATTCAAAGCAAACAGTCAAGTATTTTACTTGAGTAAACCCTGCTAAGTACTCATTATTGAAGAACTAAAACATCATTATTGTAAAATTTACAACATCAAAATTCGAAACATAAAAACCAGACAACTCCCAAAGGTAAGATCTGGTACCTGCCATCCACTAAACAGCATAATGTTAGTGTGCATGTGTTATGGGACTGCAGGTGTCAGAGATCCTACCTACTTGTTTTCGGTGTCCCCAGGAGTTCAATCTCGGGACAATCAAGGTGGCTAGTAGTACTCATCAATGAGTTAGGTTTTGACACATGGAAGGGGTATTGGTCCCATGCAATATTAGACTTGTCCCTAGCTTTTTGTATATTAGTTACACCTTTAATAGGGTATCTGCAGATACCACAGCATATAACAATTTAAAAGAAATGTGCGCCCTTGCATGTGGGATACTTGTATTCCTTATGAATGTTCAAGCCATGGTTTTGGCAAGACACTTGTTAGGCATATAATATTCAGGAATTGATTTTTAGTTTGACACAACAATGTTACATGCATTAGTCCGGACTCCCCAGATGCATTTGTCAAGACATATGTATCAGTGGCTGCAGCTCCTCTCTAAACAATACTGCAACTCCTACTGAGCCCCGTCCTCTATGCTCTGAACGAGTCTCCTGTCTACAAGCTGTCTCCCATCGGTATCCACCATGGACTGTCCAGGAGCCTGATGCTTCTCACAGTAGAAGATGATGTCCCTCCCAGTGAAACTATTCTCAAAAGCCCCTACATCAAGGCGTAGAGATCCATTACAATTCCAAGTAGCAACTTTGAGTGTAGTCCCATAGGTCTCGCGCCGTCATGAAGACCGCCTCTCCATAATCACCACTCTACCATCTCTATAGAAGGCCACTTTCCCTTTCTCTCGGGTTGCCCTTATCTCGGGCATAACTTCTTTCATGTGGGCAAGTTGCGAGAGTGTGAGGTCATCTCCAAGAAATATTCCCGTCTTCTTGAGTGTAGGACGTCTCTTCAAGAAGTCCTTCGCTTCCATGGAGGGGAAACGAATGATAAGTGCTCTCTCCTTAGAAGATTCGCCACTACCTTCTCTCTTCTTTCCCACTCTCCATGCCTTTGTGTGCGTGGCTTCAATGCCCATCATAGAGAAGAGCTCCTTGGTTTCCCCTTCCGCATCATCACGGTCTTTTAGACCGGACACTCGTACATGTAAGGCCCGGGTCTTCCTCCTTTGCTCCTCTTCAAGGGTCATGTTGATGATGGTGGGAGTGGGGATGGGTGGCGATTCTTTACCTTTCCCTTTCTTGGCGACCTCGATCCATTTCTCCGCCTCGTCCATCTTCTTTTGTGTCTTTGTGATCACCTCCACCCATGAAGATGTCTTCTCTTTATGTTGCTCCTCCTCGTCTCGAATGATCCTCATTTGTTCCTTGATGGTATTCAGCTCTTCAATAAAGGAGGGCTGAAATTTTCCATCTTCAAGCTTGCCTTTTGAAATGGCTTCCAACTCCTTTTTGAGGGCTGAGATTTCAGCCGCTTGACTTTTAGCATGCAATTTGGCCTCCACTAGTTCCTCCTTTAAGGCTGAAATTTCAGCCTCTTGTTTGGATGTCTCTTCGAGCTCTTGGATTTTGTCAAATCCCTTCTCGAGTTTGGAGAGGTGGTTTATGATTGTTGTAACGGAAGAGTCGACCATCTTCTTGTTTTCTTTGATAATTGTGCTGAGCTTGTCCTCCACCTTCAGGAGCTCCTCTTTAACTCCGGTCTCGGCCATGACTTTTTGCAGAACTTCCCATAGCCAATGGATTGGAAATTAATGCATGACACCAGCGCGAAACAGCAGTAGCAGGGAGGGGGGGTTCAAGCCATGTAGGGGAAAGAGAAAGAGAGAAGAGATTCAGCAGAGAGAGAGTTATGTTGCTGCCTTGGGGGCCTGAGGAAGGGTGGGCGAACAGCGGAGCTCCTCTTTAACTCCGGTCTCGGCCATGACTTTTTGCAGAACTTCCCATAGCCAATGGATTGGAAATTAATGCATGACACCAGCGCGAAACAACAGTAGCAGGGAGGGGGGGGGTTCAAGCCATGTAGGGGAAAGAGAAAGAGAGAAGAGATTCAGCAGAGAGAGAGTTATGTTGCTGCCTTGGGGGCCTGAGGAAGGGTGGGCGAACAGCGAAGAGAGAGAAAGATGAAAGGGGCATAGAGATGGAAGTAGCGAAGAGAGAGAAAGATGCAGGCGAAGAGAGAGATTCAGGCAGCAAAGAGAGAGAAAG
Organism: Cibotium barometz; assembly: GCF_041138505.1. Classification (NCBI taxonomy): domain Eukaryota; kingdom Viridiplantae; phylum Streptophyta; class Polypodiopsida; order Cyatheales; family Cibotiaceae; genus Cibotium; species Cibotium barometz. The sequence continues at coordinate 55,098,592 of NC_141072.1, read as the reverse complement.
ATGAAAGGGGCGCAGAGATGGAAGCAACGAAGAGAGAAAGATGCAGGGGCGAAGAGGGAGGCGGGCGAACAGCGAAGAGAGAGAAAGATGAAAGGGGCGCAGAGATGGAAGTAGCGAAGAGAGAGAAAGATGCAGGGGGCGCAGAGATGCAGGCAGCGGAGAGAGAGAGAGAGAGAGAGAGAGAGAGAGAGAGAGAGAGAGAGAGAGAGAGAGAGAAAGATATATTAACGTCTACGAGAGGCCAAAGTCGGCCTATGAGACAAAAAATAATACAACCATGTTCTTCTGGTCATCCGAAGAAAAGGAAAAGAAAGAAAAGAAAAAGTGTGCATGTGTCTGGATACAACTGTGAATCATCATGGATCGGTGGAGCCCATATGCAAACAATATAAAGGGGGGTGCGGCGAAAGTGAAGAGAGAGAGAGAGAGAGCGTCAGCAACAAGCAGGGCAGTAGGCGGGAGAGGGAGGCGACACAGGTTCGAAGAGAGAGAGGGCAGCAGGCAAGGCGGGCGAACAACGAAGAGAGAGAGAGAGAGAGGGGGCGGCGGAAGCAAACAGAGGGAGAGAAAGAAAGAAAGAAAGAAAGAAAGATTTTATTAACGTCTTCCAAAAGACCGAACTCGGCCTATGAGACAAATCGGAGTACCGGTATGGGGTATCCTCTGTCATCCCAACAAAATGAAAAAGTACTGAACAAAAAAGTTGAATCTGGGTGTGCAGGGGATGGAGCTCTACTACTAGGAGAATGCAAAGCTATATGCATGGAGTATACAATCATGATATGCAACCTAGCTAGCTCCATCCTGTACCATACTGGGGATATAAAATGGTATACATCAGTGAAGGGGGTGTCCACAGCTCCCTGAAGAACATGCCTGGGTGTGCTCTGAAGCGAGCCAGTCGCTCCGCACCCTCTCTGTGAAACTGAGCTCTGATCTCTGTCATCTCTCTCTGGTATAGGCGTGGTGTCCGAAAGCCAGGTGTCCTCTGTCTCGTGCGGGCTCTAAGTGTCTCTGCTCTCTGGAGAGTAATTCCCTGCCGTGTAGGGATTGGGAGGGGGATGGATCTCTGAAAAAATGTAGTAATCTGTGTCTGTCGCCCCCCCTCTGGAGCTGTATGAGCCTGTAATAATGTCTCTCTGTGGCGCTGTATGTCTAGAATGAATCTCCCCAGTATGTGCTGGTCTGCTGCCTCAAAGATCTGGCATAGGGAATGTGGCTCTCTGAATAAAATGGGATATCTCTCTGTGATGGCTGTATATGCTCTGCATCTGCATACATAATGCTCCTCACTCTCCACCTCCTCTCTGCACAATCTGCATACCCTCTCCTCTCGGGGATCCGTGCTGCTCTGCCAGTCTCAATCTCCTATCGGTGTGATGGAACTCTGAGTTGACCAATAGCCACTCGGGAGCCGTGTGGTAAAAAGCCCTCCATGTATCTAGGCCTCTCTATAAATCCATCATCAGTGATACTCATGAAGTGATCTCTGTAGTATAGCATCTTCGGTGGAAGAGGCTGTGTAGGCGATATCCATGTCTCTCGTGTATAGAGCTGCCATAGATCTTGTCTCAATACTCTGTTCCTCTCACTATGAGAGAGATGGATATGTGGTGCATCCCTGTCATACTGGAATGGTGGTAGATGATCCATGTCTAGGCCATGCTGTGAGAACCAATGTGTGACCTGTGCATACCATGATCCTCTGTCTCCTGCCTCAGCCAGCTGTCTAGATGCCTCAAAAGCTCTGTATGACAATCTGTCCTGTGGCATCTCTTTGAATCTGTCTAGCAGGCATATAGTCTGAAATATGGCCTCTACCATCATAGGAGGCGTAGCAAACTCTGCTCGAATAATGTCATGAGGTACTGACGGTTTGCTGCGTATCATGCGTGCCATCATGAGGGCCTGTGGTCTCTCTATCTGTGTCCACCAATGGGTAGCAAGGCCTGGCGCCCATACCGCTGCTCCATACATCAATGCCGGTGTGACTAATGTGTCAAATAGCCACCCCTTCGTCCGGGGCTCCTGAAAATGCGCCTGGTGGCACTGTCTCTCTAGCATAGCCAATGCTGCATATCCCCGTGTCAATCTAGCTTGGGCTGCTGAACCCATGGTGAAGCGTGTGGCTGTTGCAGAGAAGGTAACCCCTAGGTACACGTATGATGTCACCACCTCCACCTGGCATCCTACGAGAGTGAATGTCAGCTGACTCCTGCCCTGTCTCGATGTATGAATCTTGGTTTTCCCAAGGTTCACAGTAAGACCCCTCTGTGTGCAGAAATCATGGAGTGCATGTAGATGTTGTTGTAGACCACCTGGAGACTCAGACACTAATACAATATCATCAGCATAGAGCATAATATGTACTGAGGTACCTGCTAAATCAACTCCATCTCCGCCTCCCCGTGTAATGAAGTCAGCCACCTCATCAATGTATAACCCAAATAGCGTGGGGGAAAGTGGGCATCCTTGCTTCACACCAATGGTGCTAGCAATAGTCTCGGACATACCTCTTGGACATCTGACTCGCCCAAAAACTTGCTCATATAATGCATAGATGCCCCATGTCATATCTGCTGGTATGCCAAGAGACTGCAGGCGCTGAAAGAGCCTCTCTCGTGGTACTATGTCAAATGCCTTGCGGAAGTCCACAAAGCAACAATAGAGCTTTCTCTTCCTCACTCTGGCCTGATCAATCATACATCTCAAAGTGAATACATGGTCAGTGGTAGAGAAAGCTCTCCTGAAGCCTGCCTGCCCTGATGAGCGTAAACCTGCTCGCTCAGCATATAAGCTAAGCTCTTGCTCCAGCACTACACCATAGAGTTTGGCCAGCACGTGGCCAACCATAACCGTCCTGTAGTTGCTCGGATTGAGCATATCCCCTGTTTTGTGAATCGGCACAATGGTGTGCATCGTCCACTCCGCAGGCAAACCCTCTGCTAGTGCCCTATTAAACAGGTGTGCAAGAAAAGGAGCTAAAGAATCTACTGCATATATGAGATGCTCACCCTGCAAGCCCATATGGTCCGCGGCCCGTCCATTCGGTAGGCGGCAGATAGCTTCCTGTACCATCGAGTGGGTAAAGAAGCTAGCTGTGGTAGGTCGAGGCTCCTGTGGCTGAGGTATAGGTGGCTGCTGTGGGGCATGGTATAGGCCCTCTGCATATGTGTGCCATGTCTGTGGGTTTGCAATAGGTGTTAGGGTCCGGGGCTCTCTGAAGTGCCGCCATGAGACAGGGCTATCTCTACTCATGAAGAAATGAAAGATCTCTAGCTCCTGTATCTCTGTGAAGGCCTGCCTTTTGCGGCGAGTAAGTCTCCTCATCTCTCTCCTCGACTCTTGCTCTGTGATGGCTCCCAAGGCTCTCTGTATGCGAAGCCGTGAGTATAGGGCTCTGCACTCGTCATCATACCATCTGTTTTGGGGCATAGTCCCAGGTCTCGCAGGCTCTCCTGAGTGTACACGATGTGGGAAGCTCTGTAATGCAGCCGTGTGTAGGAGTGATGCCAGCTAGGCTGTAATGGTATCCATAGGTGCCAGGGGATCCATGAGTAGGAGCCCATCCTCTACTCTGCCAGTGTATATGTCTGCCATGTCATGTGTGAAGTAGATGGTAGTGTGTGGCGTCGGTATGTGGGGGGCTGGTGATACTGGTGATCCGGCTAGTGAAAATGCCAAGTATGTATGATCTGCCCCAATAGGACGAGGTGGAATGGAGAATGAGGTGACAAGCTGTGATGCCTCCAAAGACCCCATAATGTAGTCTACCACTGTGCCTCCGGTCCGTGTATGACCCCCATGTGGGAAGCATGTCAGCCCTCTTGATCCCGGCCACTGTAGCATCCCGTTATAAATAACGAGACGATGCCTGGCTCCCAACTCTAGTAAGTGGTCCCCATAATGTCCTCTGTCTGGTCCAGTGTCCTCTGATGCCCGACTAGCCCCTATCTCCTTTGGATCCACAGGGTGGAGGATCTCCATGTCATCATAGTCATACACCTCACTCTGTCTGCTCTGTGTGTGGGCATTGAAGTCGCCCATAAGAAATACTTCCCCTAGTGTAGAATAATGCATAATTTGTTGGAAATAAGTGCACACTAGGTGTACTATTTCTTTAGTCTAGTTTCAGTTGAGTCTTTGTGTCTTGAGTCTAGTGCCATGTGGCACCTCTACATTTATCCCATAAGTGAGTCTACTCAATCTTGTACTTCTCACCTATAAATTGTAGGTGTCACATCAATAATCAATCAAGCTTGTGTCTTGTCTACACTCATCTTAAGGTAACCCTTGGTCTTTCAGTCTTGTTATCATTTCACTTGTAGTTTATTGCTTTCATATTTTCTACATGGTATCAGAGCAAGGTTTGCTCCTCTAGTCTTGCCACTACCCTGCTGCTGCCCGCCATTCTCCCGGAGCTGCTCCCATTTCTGCCCCGCCATTTGCTGCGCAAGCCTCTACACCTGCTGCCCCCCTTTCTATACCTCTTCATCAAGATTGGACTTGCGCAGCTGCTCTGGAAGACGCCGTTCTGCTGCCTATCTGCGCAGATATCTGTCCGCCATCTTCTGCGCTGTATCGGCCCCGACATCTGCTCCTGCTCCTGGCCCCCGTGCTGCTCCTGAAATTCTGCGCCACCTTCTTCAACAGGCTGCACTTCTCCAGGAGCTGCCCGAGGTTCTGCAACAAATTCTCCACCTCTGCTCGCTCTCCGGTCTCTCTGGGTATCGTGGCCCTGTACTACATCTCTCTCTATTTGCAAAAATCTCTGTTCGCAGCTCTCTCTCTCTCTCTCTCTCTCTCTCTCTCTCTCTCTCTCTCTCGGGTTACCCCTGAAAGGGTGGAAGACCTGAGGAAAAAACCAAAGTGGATTATCCTTTGTATGCTTCAATATTTTCAGTTCTATTTTTTTTCAAAATTAATTCAAAACTGAACTCTATCTTGTAAGGGAATAGACACTGCCCTTGCATCATTAGCAAGAGGTAAGACCTTCCCACATGGCATCTTCTACCCATTCTCTCATGTCTGTCGACAAATTCAATGGGTCCAACTTTCATACTTGGCAAATCAAAATCAAGTGCCATCTTATGAAAGAAGGCCTGTGGGATGTTGTTCATCATGCTACTCCCGAAGATTCCGACAGTGAGCAAGTTATCACTTATGCTCCCACTGCCAAGAATGACAAAGCCTATGCTATCATCTTGCTCGGTCTTGGAGATGATTACATTCATCACATCTCCGACATACAGTCTGCTTCTCGAGCATGGATCACTTTGGATACCCTTTTTGGACCCCGCTCTAGATTGCACTTATGATCTCATTCTTTGATCTATATATGCAGGAGGGAGCTACTATAGCCTCTCATGTCAATTATTTTCGCAGTCTTATGGTTCAGCTTGCATCAGTGAAGTCCCCCATCTCCGAAGATATTGCTATTGCTGTGCTTCTCAAAAGCTTACCTGACACCTATGCTACTCTTGTCACTACCTTCAAGTATCACAATAATCCTACTCTTGAAGGTATCATCAATGCTCTCCAAGAAGAGGAAAGAACAAAACAACAAAAGGTAACTGACACTGCATTTTTAGCAAAGAAAAGAGGTTCTAAGGTAAGAAAGCCTTCCACCCATTGTGGAAAAACTAATCATATGGAGAAGGACTGCTTCAAGGCTCATCCATGCACCATTTGTGTCCGTGATAATCACCGGGAGAAGGACTGCTACTCGAAAACCTCTACATCAGGCCCTGCATCTACCTCAGCCCATGTTGCTGCAGCATCTACATCAGGAGATCTTGCTGTTCATTCCTCACATGATGAGGAATGGGATTTCTGATTACTTCACCTTTCTTGTCTACCACTTTGACCACCGATGATGTAGGTCAAGGGGTTCTAGTGTCTTACTCATTATGCTTTTTGACCCAAGAGGCAGAGATTGCCCTTGAGGAGGGGATGTCTTCAAGGTCCATCTGTTTGTCTACAGTCAATCTTCTGTCTATCTAGTCTTGTCTGTCTGTCTATCTGTTGTCTGTCTATCTGTCTATCAATCTGACTGTGTCTTGTTTTAGATCCATCTTGTCCCTACCCTTGTGGACCCATATGAGGATATCACTTGAGGAGGGGTGTCTCAGGATCTTTTGTCTCTCAGTCTATCAGTCTTTATGTCTGTCTTCTAGTCTTGTCCATCTTGTCTTCTAGCTTGTCTCTCAATTCTTGTCTAGTCTCTCTGTCTTGGTCTTATCTTTTGTCATGTCATAGTCTTGTCTTTTTGTCTTCCTCCTAGTGTCCACTTAAGGAGGGTGTTGGAAATAAGTGCACACTAGGTGTACTATTTCTTTAGTCTAGTTTCAGTTGAGTCTTTGTGTCTTGAGTCTAGTGCCATGTGGCATCTCTACATTTATCCCATAAGTGAGTCTACTCAATCTTGTACTTCTCACCTATAAATTGTAGGTGTCACATCAATAATCAATCAAGCTTGTGTCTTGTCTACACTCATCTCAAGGTAACCCTTGGTCTTTCAGTCTTGTTATCATTTCACTTCTAGTTTATTGCTTTCATATTTTCTACATAATCTCCTCTGACAGACAAGTGTATGGCGAGGCTCCTGTCTCCTCCTCCTGTGGCATGTCCTCTGTGATGACATAGGAGGATCCTGATGGAGAAAAGTAACATAGAGCTATGTATATAACCCTGTCCTGTGAGAGCTGTAAGCTGATCCACATGTATCTGGCCTCTGGATCCTGTGCTACCACTCTCAGTCTCCCCTGTAGCTCCCGTCTGAATAGGACTGCTACTCCCCCCGACCCTCTCGAGGTACCCTGGCGTGTGGTCCTCCTGTATGCTGACTCCCACTGGAATCCCTCTACTCGAGGTAGCCCTCTCTCTGGGCTCTGATGTGTCCCTGTCAGCAGAAGTATGATGTCTCTCCCCACCATAACATGCTCTAGTCGTCCAGGCTGCACCCATATTGAACCATTACAGTTCCATACTGCCATGTGTATCTCTGTCAGTGGCGTGGTCTGTGTCCCATAGAGAGAGAGCGTCAGCAAGCGGGGCAGTAGGCGGGAGAGGGAGGCGACACAGGTTCGAAGAAAGAGAGAGGGCAGCAGGCGGCTCAGCAAGCGAGGTGGGCGAATAGCGAAGAGAAATGAAATGTTATATTAACGTCTTCAAAATTACAAAGTGACCTATGAGACCAAAGTTACAACCATGTGACATTTGATACACTGTCTGGAAAAGAAAAGAGATAGCCCCACAATACATCACTAGGGGGGAAGCTAATGCTCCTAGTCAAAATGGGGTACATAAGAAATGAAATGAAATGTTATATTAACGTCTTCAAAAGGCCAAAGTGACCTATGAGACCAAAGTTACAACCATGTGACATCTGATACACTATCTGGAAAAGAAAAGAAAGCACTGATATATTAACGTCTACGAGAGGCCAAAGTCGGCCTATGAGACAAAAAATAATACAACTGTGTTCTTCCGGTCATCAGAAGAAAAGAAAGAAAAGAAAAGTGTGCATGTGTCTAGATACAACTGTGAATCATCATGGATCGGTGGAGCCCATATACAAACAATATAAAGGGGGGTGGGATGTGGATGGAGTGCTAAGGCAAGATGCATCTCTATATGCTGAAGGGGTAGTACAAGCATGCTATGCAGAGAGCTGTATTAACGTCTGCTAGAGGCCGAACTCGACCTATGAGAGAAATCAATGTAGTAGTATCAGAGCAAATTAGCTAATGTGGATCAACCGAGAAGCCAAAAATGTCAAAAATTTATGAAGTAGTAGTAAAAGGTTGTAATTGTGATGAAATTTATACAAATTGATATTCAGACTGAAATTCATAAATTAGTAATTGGGTCTTCAGATGGAAGTACCGCAATTGCATGGAATCCCTGACTTGCTTGAGGCCTAGACATGATGGTATAATTCCAAGGACTGTGACTACCCGTATATACTGAGGATATAACTGCAGCTCTTTACTGGCAGTATATACGAGTAAATCTAAGACTTGAAATTATAAGCATAAATGCTATCCATATGATGAATTCGAATGTGGTTGATATGATTTTAAAAACTCTGGTTGAGAACTGATGAGTTGATTAAAAAAAGGACAAAATGAACATGAAATAAACTATGAAAGTACTGAGCTAGTGGGGGGGTGTGATGGATGGAGCACTACTACTAGAGGCTCAGTATGCAACCTATATGTGCAGGGTATACAAGAATGCAATGCTGCATACCCTCGTGTGAGTCTATCCCTGGTTGCCTGTGCCATAGTAAATCTTCCTGGCGGAGTCGTAAATGTAATCCCTAGGTACACATATAAGTCTACCACCTCTACCTGTCCTCTTGCTAGTGTGAAGATGGCCTGTCGTCGAACCGGCCCTGAGGTATGGCCGAGAGGTCTCCCTCAGCTATGTCACGTGGAAAGGTACCTCGATGGCGGTGGAGCATGTCCTGGATCTGGAGTTGATGAGGTGATCGTGGCCGACGGGGGGGTCGAGGGTGTGGGGCATGCTGGAGTGCAGAGGCTCGGTCTGAGGTAACTCCTCTCGGGCGACGAGCTAGGTCCAGAGCAGCTCGTGGAGGGTCCACAAGATCCACTATGTTGGTGTCCTCCACCTCATGGGTCCGGAAGAAACTGGTGATGGTTGGTTGCCGAGGGAGGGGGCGGGGTGGCTGGGGCCTGTGTCTCTAGAAGGTGTCCTTGTGTCTGCGGAGCTCAAGCAGGAAGAGGCCCACGCAACGCTGGTCCTGGAAGTCAACGATCTTGGAGAGGGGGCCGAATCCCTCACGAAATAGACAATGAAACCTCCCGTAGATCTCATAGTATACTGGGCAGCAGCATATGTAACGCTCCTCTGTCTCAACCTCTGTGTGGCATAGTCGGCAGATCCTCTCCTCTCTGGGTGTCCGTACGAGCTTCCCGGCTCTGAAGATGCGCTCAGCTCTATTGAGGCGGTGGGAAGAAACCTGTATCTGGCCAATCGCAATCCACATGGCATGGGACATGTGAACACTCAAGTAGCCCGGCTACTAGATGAATCCATCCTCAGTGAGTGTGAGGAAGTGGTCTCTGTAAAAGTGCATCTTCGTGGGGAGCTCCGGAGGTGTGATCCATGTGCAATGTGTGTAGAGGCTAAGAAGATCTGATCGGATAACCTGGTTGGTATCCTCGTGAAACAGCCGGAAAAAAGGTGAGTCCAAAAAGTACTGAAGGGGGGGTAGGCGGTCCATGCAGAGCCCATATACTAAGAACCAAGTGGAAACTAGTGCATTCCATACTCCAGAGTGCCCCTCAAGTGCTAGCTGTCTGGAGGACTCCAGGGCAAGCCTCGGGTACCTATGGGGATCCATGTGACTAATGTGATGAAGATACGTGACTGTCTGGAAGAGTGCCTCCACTACCATCGGGGCTGCAGCAAACTCTTCCTGGATAATCTGGTGTGGGACTGATGGTTTGCCGTGGATCATACGGGAGAACATCATGACCTGGGGCCTCTCAACTCGCTGCCAATCCTCATCGGATAAATCTGTCCCCCAGAAAGCTGCTCCATACATAAAGGCTGGTGTGACGAGGGTGTCAAATAGACAGCCCTTCGTCCTGGGCTCCTGGAAATGTACCTGGAAGAACTGCCGCTCAAGTAAGCTGAAGGCTGCACATCCCCGCGTCACTCTAGCATGTGCTGCGGGAAGCATGGTAAAGCGTGGGCCACTGAAAGTGACACCAAGGTAGACATAGGATGAGACAATCTCCACATGATCCCCTCTATATGTGAAGCTCAATCTGGATGTGACGGGGCGAGAGGTATTGAAGACCATTACCTTGGTACAGAGAGGTCCCGCTGAGTACAAAAGTCATGTAAGGCATCCAACTATCTCTGAAGCCCTTCGGCTGAGTCTGAGAGGAGGACGATGTCATCTGCATAAAGTAGTATGGGGATCAATATGCCTGCCAGTGTGGGACCAGCCCCGCCTAATCCATTAATGAAGCTCGAGATCTCATCAATGTAGAGGCCGAAAAGAGTGGGTGATAGAGGGCAGCCCTGTTTCACCCCAATGGTGCTGGAAATCTCCTATGATGTACCTCCTAGGGCTCTCACTCATCCAGTGACGGACTCATAGAGGGCGATGATTTTCCAAACCATGTCAGATGGGACTCCGATCTCTTGTAGACGGTGTAAGAGGCAGGCTTGGGGTACAGCATCAAAAGCTTTGCGAAAATCCACAAAGCAGCAGTAAATCCTCTGGTGTCGTGCTCTACCCTCCTCGATGATGGCATGGAGGGTGAAGATGTGGTCAAGGGTCAAGATGTGGTCAAGGGTAGAGTAGCTCCTCTGAAAGCCAGCCTGTCCTGAGGCTCTGCATCCCTGGCTCTCTGCAAATGAATTGTGCTCCGCGTCTAGCACTGATCCATAGAGTTTGGCCAATGTGTGGCCAATCATGATCGTCCTGTAGTTATTAGGATCAAGTGGATCTCCGGCTTTGAGGATGGGGGTGATGGTGTTGGTGGACCAAGAGGGTGGAAATCCTTCACAAAGGGCTCTATTGAACATGTAGGCTAGTAGGGCGCCTAGGGTATCATGGGCATGCGAGATGTACTCGGCAGTGAGTCCCTCATGATCTTGGGCTCGCCCATTGCGTAGTCTACGAATGGCCTAGAAGGACCATGCCCTTTGTGAAGAAGGTGGAGGTGGTGGGGCGGGGATCTGGTGGTGGGGGCAGGGGTGGCTGATGGGGGATATGATAGAGGGAGCGTGCATAGGAGTGCCATGTGTCCGGGTAGGTGATAGGTGTGGGAGGGCGATGTGATCCATGTGCAATGTGTGTAGAGGCTAAGAAGATCTGACTGGATAACCCGGTTGGTATCCTCGTGAGATAGCCGGAGAAAAGGGGAGTCTAAACTGTACAGAAGGGTGGGTAGGCGGTCCATGCAGAGCCCATATACTGAGAACCAAGTGGAAACTAGTGCATACCATACTCCAGAGTGCCCCTCAAGTGCTAGTTGTGTGGAGGACTCCAGGGCAAGCCTCGAGTACCTATGGGGATCCATGTGACTGATGCGATGGAGGTATGTGACTCTTTGGAAGAGTGCCTCCACTACCATCGGGGTTGTAGCAAAATCTGTCTGGATAATCTGGTGTGGGACGGATGTTTCGCTGCGGATCATACGGGAGAACATCATGACCTGGCGCCTCTCAACTCGCTGCCCATCCTCATCGGATAAATTTGGCCCCCAGAAAGCTGCTCCATACATCAAGGCTGGTGTGACGAGGGTGTCAAAAAGCCAACTCTTCATCTTGGGCTCCTGGAAATGTGCCTGGAAGCACTGCCGCTCAAGTAAGCTCTAGGTTGCATGTCCCCGCGCTACTTTGGCATGTGCTGCGGGAAGCATGGTAAAGCGTGGGCCATCGAAAGTGACACCAAGGTAGACATAGGATGAGACAATCTTCACAGGATCCCCTCTATATGTGAAGCTCAATCTGGATGTGACGGGGCGAGAGGTATTGAAGACCATTACCTTGGTTTTACCAAGGTTAACAGAGAGGTCCCGCTGAGTACAAAAGTGATGTAAGGCATGCAACTGTCTCTGAAGCCCTTCGGCTGAGTCTGAGAGGAGGATGATGTCATCTGCATAAAGTAGTATGGGGATCAATATGCCTGCCAGTGTGGGACTAGCCCCGCCTAATCCATCAATGAAGCTCGAGATCTCATCAATGTAGAGGCCGAAAAGAGTAGGTGATAGAGGGCAGCCCTGTTTCACCCCAACAGTGCTGGAAATCTCCTGTGATGTACCTCCTGGGGCTCTCACTCGTCCGGTGACGGACTCATAGAGGGCTATGATGCTCCAAACCATGTCAGATGGAACTCTGATCTCCTGTAGACGGTGTAAGAGGCGGGCTCGGGGTACAGTATCAAAAGCGTTGCGGAAATCCACAAAGTAGCAGTAAATCCTCTGGTGTCGTGCTCTTACCATCCTCGATGATGGCATGGAGGGTAAAGATGTGGTCAAGGGTAGAGTAGCTCCTCTGAAAGCCAGCCTGTCCTGAGGCTGTGCATCTTTGGCTCTCCGCAAACGAACTCAGCTCCGCCTCTAGCACTGATCCATAGAGTTTGGCCAATGTGTGGCCAATCATGATCGTCCTGTAGTTATTAGGATCAAGTGGATCTCCGGCTTTGAGGATGGGGGTGATGGTGTTGGTGGACCAAGAGGGTGGAAATCCTTCACAAAGGGCTCTATTGAACATGTAGGCTAGTAGGGGCACTAGGGTATCATGGGCATGTGAGATGTACTTGGCAGTGAGTCCCCATGATCTTGGGCTCGCCCATTGCGTAGTCTACAAATGGCCTTGAGGACCATGCCCTTTGTGAAGAAGGTGGAGGTGGTGGGGTGGGTATCTGGTGGTGGGGGTAGGGATGGCTGATGGGGGATATGATAGAGGGAGCGTGCATAGGAGTGCCATGTGTCCGGGCAGGTGATAAGGGCGATGTTCTCGGAGTTTCCTCCATGCCTCTTTGTAGTTTGGCCCTAAGAAAAGTCGGTATAACTCATCCTCTTTTCGAGCGTAAAACTCCCATTTCTTGCGTTGGGTGAGCCGTTGAGAAATCCGTTGCGCTTAGCGCTTCATGATTTGCCCAATCCGTACCTCATGCTTAAGACGGGAGCATGTGGCCCGACATTCGTCATCATACCAACCGTTATGGGGCATGGAACCGCAAGGTGGCTTGGTGGTCGACTGCCGCGTGCAGATGAAAGAAGCCGTGGCGGATGTGTGGAGTATGGTGGTGAGTTGTGTTGTGAGGGTGGATAGGGGGCCAATAGGTTCCACATCGTGGAGTTGGCGGTAGATGTGGTTGGAGTAAACAAGGTCAAGCTCGTGATCAAAGAGGACTTGAGTGTAATGTGAGATGGGGGGGCGGGGTGGAGGGACGGGTGGTGTGCAGGTAAGAGTGAGAGATAGGTAGGCATGGTCAGCTTCAAAAGGGGGTGGCGGAATGGAGAATTCGGGGATAAGGTGTGCCAAAGCCGGAGATCCCATAAGGTAGTCCACAATGCTATTACCTCCTGAGTGAGGGAAGGAGGTGAGGGCGTCGGAGGAGGGCCATTGGGACATCTCGTTATAGATAACGAGACCATGTGCAGCTCCCAACTTTAAGAAATATCTCCCATACACTGTGACCTCCTCACGGTCCTCTGATGATCACTGCAGCCCTGTGTGAGTGATGTTCAGCTCGTGTAGTCTGATAGGGTCGTCTAGATCGAGTAGTGGGACTTGCTGACTTCCTGTCTTGGCGTTGAAATCCCTGAGCGGGAGGACTTCCCCCAACTATGAGAACTCCATGATATCCTCATATAATGGTAAGTACAGTGACTGGCCATGCTGTGTGGCATAAGGGGAGTGGCGTGGTGCAAAATAACACACAGCAATGTGGATGACTCTGTCACTGCTAAGCTGTAGCCGCACCCAAAGATATCGTGCATCCTCGTCCTTCCGGGGATGATGTTGAGAATCTGTTGGAGATGGGATCTAAAAAGGACAACTACCCCCCCTAGAGCCACGTACTCCTCTTGATGTGCGGGTCTCGCCTCGAAAAGCTGACTCCCACTCATACCCGGCTATGTATGGTAAGCCCCTCTCAGGGCTCTGATGAGTCTCTGTATAAAAAATGACATCCCTGCCCGTGAGAATCTCACTCAAGCCTCCTGGATTCGACCACAGCATGCCATCCCCAGGTGCTTGGTCTCATAGACCCCGCGTCCCTATTTGGGATGGCGCTTAGTGATAATCACTCTAACATCTCTGTAGATAGCCAACTTGCCTGCTTTGCGGGCCTCATGAACAGTCACCATCGCCTCACGCCGGTGTGCCACTTGTGCTGGAGTGAGAAATGAAATGAAATGATATATTAACGTCATCAAAAGGCCAAAATGACCTATGAGACCAAAAAGGTTACAACAATTGGTGGATCTGATACAATGTCTGTGTAAGAAAAGCTAAAACAACTAAACAACTAACTGAAATTGAAAGAAAGAAAGAAAGAAAGAAAGAAAGCTGTATTAACGTCTACTAGAGGCCGAACTCGACCTATGAGACAAATCAATGTACAACTGTCAATGTCCTCTGGATGTCTAGAAAAAAAAAAGGACAAAATAAACATGAAATAAACTATGAAAGTACTGAGCTAGTGGGGGGGGTGTGCTGGATGGAGCACTACTGCTAAAGGCTCAGTATGCAACCTATATGCATAGGGAATACAAGAATGCAATGCAGATCTGTCTATCTCCAACCAGTACCATAATGGGGGTGTAATATGTGATACATAGGTGATGGCGAGGCAAAAATCCCTCGGAGCATGATCTCCGGGTGTGAGTGTAAGTGAGCTAGCCGCTCCTAGATATGGTGCTGATGTCGAGCCCGTATCTCTGTAATCTCCCTCTGATGTAGTTTGGGAGTCTGGTGCTCTTGGTCTCCGTCTGGCTCGGAGGTCCGCAAAGCATGCTGAAGTGTAACCCCCTCCTGTGTTAGGGTAGGCACTAGGATAGATCTCTGGAAGAAATCAGTGAACTGGAGTTGTCGCCCACCTCTCCCTGTGGTATGAGTCTGCAGCAGTGCCTCTCCGTGGTGCTGTGTCTCTAGAAAGAACTGGCCAAATCTGCGTTGGTCTGCGGATTCCATGATCTGGCGGAGTGAGGGATGTCCACTGAAGATGGTGGTGTATCTCTCTCTAATGTCACTATATGCTTTGCATCTGCATACGTAATACTTTTCACTCTCAACCTCCTAGTGGCATAGTCTGCATATCCTCTCTGCTCTGGAGAGAGAGAGAGAGAGAGAGAGAGAGAGAGAGAGAGAGAGAGAGAAAGAAAGAAAGATATATTAACGTCTACGAGAGGCCAAAGTCGGCCTATGAGACAAAAAATAATACAACTGTGTTCTTCCGGTCATCGGAAGAAAAGAAAGAAAAGAAAAAGTGTGCATGTGTTTGGATACAACTGTGAATCATCATGGATCGGTGGAGCCCATATACAAACAATATAAGGGGGGGCGGGGATGTGGATGGAGTGCTAAGGCAAGATGCATCTCTATATGCTGAAGGGGTTGTACAAGCATGCTATGCAGATCTATGTCTAACTCCATCCAGTGCCATAAGAGGGATATAAGATATCATACATCGCCGATGCTGAGGCTGTGAATGGCGTGAACATGTACCCTGAGTCTGAATGAAAGTGAGCTAGCCTCTCCTGTGTCTCCATCTGGTGTCTCATTCGGATAGCTGCTATCTCTCGGTGACGGAGTCGGGGTGCTCTATGTCCAGTCTGTCTAGGTCTCCTCCTGGCTCTCAATTCCTCTGCTCTGTGTGCAGTCACCCCAGGTGGTACATCAGCTGGCATTGGCATAGCTCTCTGGAAGAAATCTGTGAGCTGGGACTGTCTCCCACCCCTAGTGGGTGCGGGTGTCTGGAGGAGTCTCTCTCGAGAACTATGAAGCTCTAGTAGTAGTCTGCCAAGCTGTCGCTGGTCCGAGGCCTCCATCAACTGATGTAGTGAAGAGTGCTCCTCAAACAATCCTGCATATCTATCTCTGACCCCCTGGTGGGCTCTACTCTACATACAAAGTGATCCTCAGTCTCCACCTCCTCGCGGCACAATCTGCATATCCGCTCAGCTCTGGGAACCCGTGCCGCTCTCCCAGCCTCTATCTCTAGCTGATGTGATGAGACTCGTAGCTGTCCAATAGCAACGCGAGAGCTGTGTGGCATGTATACATCCATGTACCGTGGTCGATGTATAAACCCATCCCCTGAGATGCTCATAAAGTGGTCTCTGTATTACAGCATCTTCGGTGGTAGTGGGCTCTCTGGTGCTGTCCAGACTGATCATACTGAAAAGGTGGCAACCGCTCAATGTCTATCCCATGATGTGAGAACCACTGTAGCATCTGTGCATACCAAGTTCCAGTGTGTCTAGCCTCGGCCAGCTGTCTGGATGCCTCAAAAGCTCGGCGGGATAATCTCTCCGTGGGCATCTCCCTCATCCTGTATATAAAGGAGATCGTCTGGAACAATGCCTCCACTGCCATAGGTGGTGCAACAAACTTAGCTCGAACAATGTCGTGCGGGACGGATTGTTTGCTGCGTATCATCGTCGAGAGCATCAAGATCTGTGGTCTCTCCAGCTGTACCCATGTGGAGGCTGCAAGCCCTGGTGCCCAAACCGCTGCTGCATACATCAAGGCTGGTGTCACTAATGTATCAAAGAGCCACCCCTTCGTGCGGGGTTCCTGAAAATGTGCCTGATGACACTGACGCTTAAGGCCAGCAAGAGCTACATACCCCCGGGTCACTCTGTCTCGGATTGCCTGAGCCATGGAGAAGCGTCCAGCTGAGCTAGTAAATGTGATGCCAAGGTCAACATAAGAGCTCACCACCTCGACCCGCCCTCCTGCTAATGTGAGAGTAGTGTGGCTCCTGACTGCGGGTGAGGTGTGGAAGATCATAACCTTGGTTTTCCCAAGGTTCACTGTGAGACCCTGCTGTGCGCAGAAGCCATCAAGAGCCACAAGGTGTCTTTGAAGCCCAACTTGCGTGTCGGATACCAAGACGATGTCATCAGCATAAAGCATAACATGGACAGTAATACCTGATAGCTCAACCCTAGAGCCTCCTCCCTGTGTGATGTAATCGACCACCTCATCAATATAGTGCCCAAAGAGCGTGGGGAGAGCGGGCACCCCTGCTTCACACCAATGGTGCTAGCAACTGTATCGGACAAGCCTCCTGGGCATCGGACTCTCCCAAAGACCTGCTCATATAGCCTGTATATGCCCCACATGATGTCTGAAGGTATGCCTAGTGTCTGTAGTCGCCGAAAGAGGCGCTCTCTGGGCACAGTATCAAATGCCTTGCGGAAATCCACAAAGCAACAATAGAGCCGTTCCCTCCGTGCCTTGGCCTGATCAATCAGGCACCTCAATGTAAAAATGTGGTCGATGGTCGAGAAAGCTCGACGAAAGCTGCCTGGCATGCTGCTCTCAATCCCCCAACCTCTGCATGAGTGCTCAGCTCTGCCCCCAAAACTGCCCCGTATAGTTTGGCCAATATATGGTCAATCATGATGGTCCTGTAGTTCCCGGGGTCTAGTACATCTCCCGCTTTATGGATCAGCACAATAGTGTGCATCGTCCACTCAGCCGGAAACCCCTCTAACGGAGCTCTGTTGAAGAGATGAGCAAGAAATGGTGCCAATGTATCAATAGCATAGATGAGATGCTCTCCCTTTAATCTTGTATGATCTGTCGCTTGTCCATGTTGGAGTCGGCATATGGCCCTCCTAACCATAGGTGGGGTGAAGAAGGTGGAGACTGTGGAGCATGGCTCTGTGGGCTGTGGTATAGGGGGCTGTGCAGGCACATCATAAAGTCTCTCTACATATGTCTGCGAGGTCTGAGGATCGGTAATAGGTGTGAGAGGACGAGGCTCTCTGAGTCTCCTCCAAGCAGCAGCAGCATCTCTGCTCATGAGCATGTGATATGTGTCCCAGTACTGAGCCTCCTCATAAGCTCGCCGCTTACGGCGGGTGAGAGTATGCATCCTCCTGCCTGCCTGCCTGCCTCTGGGTGATCTCCCCGCGAGCCCTCTGCACTCGGAGACTGCGGTAAAGGTTTCTGCACTCATCATCATACCATCGGTTCTGGGGCATGCTCCCAGATGTAGGTGGCTGTCCTGTCTGTATGTGGTATGGGAAACTCCTCGCGGCTGCGGAGTGCAGTACATGTGAGAGCTGGGAGGTGAGCATAGCCATGGGTGCCGATGGATCTAAGGCAAATAGCTGATCATGAACATGATAGTCGTACACATCGGCTAGGACCTGAGTGAAGTGGAAAATAGTGCGTGGTGGCTGTATGATGGGTGGGTGGGTCTCCAGTAAGCTCCTGAGAGTGAGGGACAGGTATGTATGATCCGCCCCAATGGGGCATGGTGGTACGGTGAAGTGAGACACCATATCTGCTGCCTCCCGGGATCCCATCACATAGTCCACTGTACTACTGCCGCCTCCCACTGGAAAGCAAGTCAACCCACCTGAATCTGGCCACTAAGTCATCTCGTTATAAATAACGAGATGGTGTTGGGCCCCAAGCTCCAGCAAATGTTGCCCATATCCAGAGCTGTCAGCTCCTCCGTCAGCGGAGATCCGAGTGGTCCCTGTATCCTCTGTAGCTAGCGGCTCTAATCTCAAGGGATCCTCAAAGTCATAGATCTCGCACTGTCTGCTTTGAGTCCGTGCATTGAAGTCCCCCATCAAGAAGACTTCTCCCAGTGTCGAATAGTGTGAGATCTCCTCAGATAAGACAGAGTATGGAGACTCACTAGCCTCTCCTCCACCCGGCTCCTCGGTGGTGGCAAACCGCGACCCCTTCGGAGGAAAGTAGCAAAGGGCGATATAAATCCATCTGGTCTCCGAGAGGCGTAAGCTAATCCACATGTATCTCGCCTCCAAGTCTCGTGCTAGGACTCGAACATGCTCATGTAACCCATGTCTGAAAAGCACTGCAATACCTCCTGAACCTCAGAAGGTGGCCTGTCTCATCCCCTGTCGGTGAGCTGACCCCCACTGATAACCCTCAACCTGTGGTAAGCCCCCCTCCGGGCTCTCATGTGTCTCTGTCATCAAGATGATATCCCGGCCCTCCATCACCTCCTCAAGTCTCCCTGGATGTGTCCATAGGACTCCATTACAGTTCCAGATTGCTATGTGTATCTCTTTGTCTTCATGTTGTTTCCTCCGTGTCTCAGGCCAGATGGCGCTATTCGACCCTCTTCCCATCAATGTAGATGTGACCATCCCTATAATGTGCCTTCTTTCCTTCTTTGCGTGCCGCCTTGATCTTCGGCATGCATAAGCTTCTGTGCTCCAGTTGCATCCATGTGAGGTCATCATCGAAGTAGATGGGGTCCCCTGGCAAGCTCCTCAAGATAGCATGTCTTCTCATAAAGCTCATCCTACTCTCCTCGTCCGGGAACTGTAGCACTAAGGCCTTGCCTTTGGTGGAGTCCTTTGGGGTTGTCCTCCATACTCTAGTGAATGGGAGCGGCTCATCCTCCTTTAGTCCCAGCTTGGTACATAGGTTCCGCTCGTCAATCTCGGGCGTGGAGGCAGTGCTCTCTGGTATCCCTGTGACTCGGATGTTGAGGCGCCGGATCCGTCGCATCTTCTCTTCATCAAGAGTAGACTGCATCATGTGTACATCTTCTTGTACCTCCTTCTTGATGTTCATCATCATCACTTGTACGTCTTCTTGAGAGAGAGAGAGAGAGAGAGAGAGAGAGAGAGAGAGAGAGAGAGAGAGAGAGAGAGAGAGAGAGAGAATGAAATGAAATGAAATGAAATGAAATGATATATTAACGTCTTCAAAAGGCCAAAATGACCTATGAGACCAAAAAGGTTACAACAATTGGTGGATCTAATACAATGTCTGTGTAAGGAAAGCTAAAAACAACTAAACAACTAACTGAAACTGAAACAACTATGAGGAAAAGTACGGTACCAGGAGCTCCTAATGGATAACATGTGGGAGGAAAACTCCAGCAACAAAGGTAAGCATCATACACATCACTATCCAAAGATGTCTCTCATCGGTCGATGGCGGATATCCTCAATGTCCTCCATGGTGAGTACTCTGACTGGACGTCTCCCATGCCGTGCTAGTATGGTCCTGATCCTCTGTTGTAGTCTCCGCCGGTGTCGAGATGGGCCTCTCATCTTGGGGCGCCTGGACCGCCCCAGCTCTATAGCCCGATCAATCAGTGTACCTCTGGTGCGGCTGTACTCTGGGGCTAGCTGCAATGCCTGCTGACCTGACTGCTCAATCTCTGGTCGAAAAGAAGTCTGGAGAGAGAGAGAGAGTTATATTAACGTCCCACGGGAGGCCGAATCCGACCTATGGGACAGATCAGGTACATCCATTTACATTCCACTCTGGGTATCGATGCCAAAGAGGCATAAAACTGAAAAAAAATAACTCAAAATGAACTCTTGAGACTCTTAAGAGTTTAAGTTACAATGGGTTCTATTGCATCTAGTTCGAAATTGAGGTTCAAAATAAAAATAGCTATATTTCATCCATGGATGGATTTGCTCTTGAGGGGGGTGGGGTACGGAATTCTTTAATGACTGCTTGTCCTCCTCTGTATATTGCCCATTTGCCATTCTTTCTTGCTTCTTTAACTTTATTCAGCTCTGCCGATCTGTTCTTGAGTTGTAGCGGGGTGAGTTCATCAGCTATCCATACCTTTGTCCCTTGGAGAGACCTTGCTTGCTTCATCACTGCTATTTTCTCATTGTTGTCCATATAGGAGACTTTTGCCTGTGTACCCTTTACTGTAATAGAGATAGGGTCTCCTAAGTCCCCGAAGGGGACTACTTTGCTCAGTTGTGCTGTAAGTACATCTGTATCTAATATGTAGTCTTCTCGAAGCTCTTGAGCTATGTCTGTCCTATCCCAGCCTTGAGGAAGACCACCGACTCTGATTACCTTTTTGTTACTTTCCATTCGTTCCTTTTCTTTGACCGCTGATATGACTTCTTTAACAAAATCTTGTGAGTTAACTGAATTTACCTTTGAAACATGGTTTGTCGTTTTTGTTTGTAGTGTTGTAGGTATGGGTCCTTCTCGTGCTTCCTGTTGCTTCGTCTTCATGGCTTGCACTTGCACTTTCAGTTCGTTGATTTGTTCATCTTTCTTGATAGTCTCGTGTTTCAGTGTTGCTGATTCTCCCTGGAGTTTCTTCAGTTCTTGCATGAGGTAGGCTTCCCATGTTGTCGGCTTGCTCACGGGTGGAGGAATGGGCGGTAATCGTGAAGCGGTGACTGAGGCAAAAGACTTCTTACTTTCCATGTGTTGCTGCTGATAAAGGAGAGGGCTGTTGGTGGAACGAGTCCCCCCTCAAGGGTACCCTCTCCCCTTTGGGGGAAACTTAGAAAATGCGACCTACAAGATGCTCAGCTACAGGTGGAGGGGAGAGTTATGTTGCTGCCTTGGGGGCCTGAGCAATGGTGGGTGGGGGAAGCGAGCTCACACAAGGGTGGGTGAAGCGAAGCGAAATGCAGGTAGGCGAAATGCAGGCAGAGAGAGAGAAACGAAGAGAAAGGGGGCGAAGAGAGAGAAGGCGGGTGGGAAGAGAGAAGCGAAGGGAAAGGGGGCGCAGAGAGAGGGAAGGCGGGTGGGAAGAGAGAAGCGAAGGGAAAGGGGGCGCACAGAGAGAGAAGCGAAGCGAAATGCAGGCAGGCGAAATGCAGGCAGAGAGAGAGAAACGAAGAGAAAGGGGGCGAAGAGAGAGAGGGTGGGTGGGGAAAGGGGGCTCACAGAGAGAGAAACGGAGAGAAAGGAGGCGAAGAGTGAGAAGGCGGGTGGGAAGAGAGAAGCGAAGGGAAAGGGGGCGCAGAGAGAGAGAAGGCGGGTGGGAAGAGAGAAGCGAAGGGAAAGGGGACGCACAGAGAGAGAGGGGGCGCGGCGGAAGCGAACAAAGGGAGAGAGGGGGGGCGTCGAGCAGGCGCGAACAGCGAGGGAGACAGAGGGACGGGCCAGCCCAGGCAGGAGAAAGGTGGGCGAATAGCGGAGGGAGGGAGAGAGAGAGAGAGAGAGAGAGAGAGAGAGAGAGAGAGAGAGAGAGAGAGAGAGAGAGAGATTTAATTAACGTCTTCCAAAAGACCGAACTCGGCCTATGAGACAAATCGGAGTACATGTATGGGGTATCCTCTGTCATCCCAACAAAATGAAAAAGTACTGAATAAAAAAGCTGAATCTGGGTGTGTAGGGGATGGAGCTCTATTACTAGGAGAATGCAAAGCTATATGCATGGAGTATACAATCATGATATGCAACCTAGCTAGCTCCATCCTGTACCATACTGGGGGTATAAAATGGTATACATCAGTGAAAGGGTGTCCACAGCTCTCTGAAGAACATGCCTGGGTGTGCTCTGAAGCGAGCCAGTCGCTCCTCACCCTCTATGAAATTGAGCTCTGATCTCTGTCATCTCTCTCTGGTATAGGCGTGGTGTCCGAAAGCCAGGTGTCCTCTGTCTCCTGCGGGCTCTAAGTGTCTCTGCTCTCTGGAGAGTAATTCCCTGCCGTGTAGGGGCTGGGAGGGGTATGGATCTCTGAAAAAATGTAGTAATCTGTGTCTGTCGCCCCCCCTCTGGAGCTGTCTGAGCCTGTAATAATGTCTCTCTGTGGCGCTGTATGTCTAGAATGTATCTCCCCAGTATGCGCTGGTCTGCTGCCTCAAAGATCTGGCGTAGGGAATGTGGCTCTCTGAATAAAATGGGATATCTCTCTCTGATGGCTGTATATGCTCTGCATCTGCATACATAATGCTCCTCACTCTCCACCTCCTCTCTGCACAATCTGCATACCCTCTCCTCTCGGGGGATCCGTGCTGCTCTGCCAGTCTCAATCTCCAATCGGTGTGATGAAACTCTGAGCTGACCAATAGCCACTCGGGAGCCGTGTGGTAAAAAGCCCTCCATGTATCTAGGCCTCTCTATAAATCCATCATCAGTGATACTCATGAAGTGATCTCTGTAGTATAGCATCTTCGGTGGAAGAGGCTGTGTAGGCGATATCCATGTCTCTCGTGTATAGAGCTGCCATAGATCCTGTCTCAATACTCTGTTCCTCTCACTATGAGAGAGACGGATATGTGGTGCATCCCTGTCATACTAGAATGGTGGTAGATGATCCATGTCTAGGCCATGCTGTGAGAACCAATGTGTGACCTGTGCATACCATGATCCTCTGTCTCCTGCCTCAGCCAACTGTCTAGATGCCTGAAAAGCTCTGTATGATAATCTGTCCTGTGGCATCTCTCTGAATCTGTCTAGCAGGCATATAGTCTGAAATATGGCCTCTACCATCATAGGAGGCACAGCAAACTCTGCTCGGATAATGTCATGAGGTACTGACGGTTTGCTGCGTATCATGCGTGCCATCATGAGGGCCTGTGGTCTCTCTATCTGTGTCCACCAATGTGTAGCAAGGCCTGGCGCCCATACTGCTGCTCCATACATCAATGCCGGTGTGACTAATGTGTCAAATAGCCACCCCTTCGTCCGGGGCTCCTGAAAATGCGCCTGGTGGCACTGTCTCTCTAGCATAGCCAATGCTGCATATCCCCGTGTCAATCTAGCTCTGGCTGCTGAACCCATGGTAAAGCGTGTGGCTGCTGCAGAGAAGGTAACCCCTAGGTACACGTATGATGTCACCACCTCCACCTGGCATCCTGCGAGAGTGAATGTGAGCTGACTCCTGCCCTGTCTCGATGTATGAAAGACCATAACCTTGGTTTTCCCAAGGTTCACAGTAAGACCCCTCTGTGTGCAGAAATCATGGAGTGCATGTAGATGCTGCTGTAGACCACCTGGGGACTCAGACACTAATACAATATCATCAGCATAGAGCATAATATGTACTGAGGTACCTGCTAAATCAACTCCATCTCCGCCTCCCCGTGTAATGAAGTCAGCCACCTCATCAATGTATAACCCAAATAGCGTGGGGGAAAGTGGGCATCCTTGCTTCACACCAATGGTGCTAGCAATAGTCTCGGACATACCTCCTGGACATCTGACTCGCCGAAAAACCTGCTCATATAATGCATAGATGCCCCATGTCATATCTGCTGGTATGCCAAGAGACTGCAGGCGCTGAAAGAGCCTCTCTCGTGGTACTGTGTCAAATGCCTTGCGGAAATCCACAAAGCAGCAATAGAGCTTTCTCTTCCTCACTCTGGCCTGATCAATCATACATCTCAAAGTGAATACATGGTCAGTGGTAGAGAAAGCTCTCCTGAAGCCTGCCTGCCCTGATGAGCGTAAACCTGCTTGCTCAGCATATAAGCTAAGCTCCTGCTCCAGCACTGCACCATAGAGTTTGGCCAGCACGTGGCCAACCATAACCGTCCTGTAGTTGCTCGGATCGAGCATATCCCCTGTTTTGTGAATCGGCACAATGGTGTGCATCGTCCACTCCGCAGGCAAACCCTCTGCTAGTGCCCTGTTAAACAGGTGTGCAAGAAAAGGAGCTAAAGAATCTACTGCATATATGAGATGCTCACCCTGCAGGCCCATATGGTCGGCAGCCCGTCCATGCTGTAGGCGGCGGATAGCTTCCTGTACCATCGAGTGGGTAAAGAAGCTAGCTGTGGTAGGTCGAGGCTCCTGTGGCTGAGGTATAGGTGGCTGCTGTGGGGCATGGTATAGACCCTCTGCATATGTGTGCCATGTCTGTGGGTCTGCAATAGGTGTCGGGGTCGGGGGCTCTCTGAAGTGCCGCCATGAGACAGGGCTATCTCTACTCATGAAGAAATGAAAGATCTCTAGCTCCTGTATCTCTGCGAAGGCCCGCCTTTTGCGGCGAGTAAGTCTCCTCATCTCTCTCCTCGACTCCTGCTCTGTGATGGCTCCCAAGGCTCTCTGTATGCGGAGTCGTGAGTATAGGGCTCTGCACTCGTCATCATACCATCTGTTCTAGGGCATAGTCCCAGGTCTCGCAGGCTCTCCTGAGTGTACACGATGTGGGAAGCTCTGTAATGCAGCCGTGTGTAGGAGTGATGCGAGCTGGGCTGTAATGGTATCCATAGATGCCAGGGGATCCATGAGTAGGAGCCCATCCTCTACTCTGCCAGTGTATATGTCTGCCATGTCATGTGTGAAGTAGATGGTAGTGTGTGGCGTCGGTATGTGGGGGGCTGGTGATACTGGTGATCCAGCTAGTGAAAATGCCAAGTATGTATGATCTGCCCCAATAGGACGAGGTGGAATGGAGAATGAGGTGACAAGCTGTGATGCCTCCAAAGACCCCATAATGTAGTCTACCACCGTGCCTCCGGTCCGTGTATGACCCCCATGTGGGAAGCATGTCAGCCCTCCTGATCCCGGCCACGGTAGCATCCCGTTATAAATAACGAGACGATGCCTGGCTCCCAACTCTAGTAAGTGGTCCCCATAATGTCCTCTGTCTGGTCCAGTGTCCTCTGATGCCCGACTAGCCCCTATCTCCTCTGGATCCACAGGGTGGAGGATCTCCATGTCATCATAGTCATACACCTCACACTGTCTGCTCTGTGTGTGGGCATTGAAGTCGCCCGTAAGAAATACTTCCCCTAGTGTAGAATAATGCATAATCTCCTCTGACAGACAAGTGTATGGCGAGGCTCCTATCTCCTTCTCCTGTGGCATGTCCTCTGTAATGACATAGGAGGATCCTGATGGAGAAAAGTAACATAGAGCTATGTATATAACCCTGTCCTGTGAGAGCTGTAAGCTGATCCACATGTATCTGGCCTCTGGATCCTGTGCTACCACTCTCAGTCTCCCCTGTAGCTCTCGTCTGAATAGGACTGCTACTCCCCCCGACCCTCTCGAGGTACCCTGGCGTGTGGTCCTCCTGTATGCTGACTCCCACTGGAATCCCTCTACTCGAGGTAGCCCTCTCTCTGGGCTCTGATGTGTCTCTGTCAGAAGTATGATGTCTCTCCCCACCATAACATGCTCCAGTCGTCCAGGCTGCACCCATAGTGAACCATTACAGTTCCATACGGCTATGTGTATCTCTGTCAGTGGCCTGGCTGTGTCCCATAGGCCCCAAACCGCTAATCCATGGGCCGGCCATCAATGATGACCCGACCATCTCGATAGAAGGCCTTCTTGCCTTCTCTCCTCGCGTGTAAGACTCGTGGCATGCAAGTTCTCCTATGCTCAAGCTGCATCCTCGTGAGATCATCATCCAAGAAAATAGGAGCTCCCTCTAAACCCCGTAGTATAACCCTCTTCCTCATGAAGGTGACGCTCTCCGTCTCTCCTGCAAACTGTAGGATGAGGGCTCGCTTGCGTGTTGAGTCTTTCCCGGCTCTCCATGCTTTGGTGAAGGGGAGAGGGTGCTCTTCCTTGTAGCCGAGCTTCATGCATAGAGAGAGAGAGAGAGAGAGAGAGAGAGAGAGAGAGAGAGCGAGAGAGAGAGAGAGAGAGAGAGAGAGAGAGAGAGAGAGAGAGAGAGAGAGAGAGAGATTTTATTAACGTCTTCCAAAAGACCGAACTCGGCCTATGAGACAAATCGGAGTACCTGTATGGGGTATCCTCTGTCATCCCAACAAAATAAAAAAGCACTGAATAAAAAAAAGCTGAATCTGGGTGTGGAGGGGATGGAGCTCTACTACTAGGAGAATGCAAAGCTATATGCATGGAGTATACAATCATGATATGCAACCTAGCTAGCTCCATCCTGTACCATACTGGGGGTATAAAATGGTATACATCAGTGAAGGGGGTGTCCACAGCTCCTTGAAGAACATGCCTGGGTGTGCTCTGAAGCGAGCCAGTCGCTCCGCACCCTCTCTGTGAAACTGAGCTCTGATCTCTGTCATCTCTCTCTGGTATAGGCGTGGTGTTCGAAAGCCAGGTGTCCTCTGTCTCCTGCGGGCTCTAAGTGTCTCTGCTCTCTGGAGAGTAATTCCCTGCCGTGTAGGGGCTGGGAGGGGTATGGATCTCTGAAAAAATGTAGTAATCTGTGTCTGCCGCCCCCCCTCTGGAGCTGTCTGAGCCTGTAATAATGTCTCTCTGTGGCGCTGTATGTCTAGAATGTATCTCCCTAGTATGCGCTGGTCTGCTGCCTCAAAGATCTGGCGTAGGGAATGTGGCTCTCTGAATAAAATGGGATCTCTCTCTCTGATGGCTGTATATGCTCTGCATCTGCATACATAATGCTCCTCACTCTCCACCTCCTCTCTGCACAATCTGCATACCCTCTCCTCTCGGGGGATCCGTGCTGCTCTGCCAGTCTCAATCTCCAATCGGTGTGATGAAACTCTGAGCTGACCAATAGCCACTCGGGAGCCGTGTGGTAAAAAGCCCTCCATGTATCTAGGCCTCTCTATAAATCCATCATCAGTGATACTCATGAAGTGATCTCTGTAGTATAGCATCTTCGGTGGAAGAGGCTGTGTAGGTGATATCCATGTCGGCGGCGGCAACCCAGAGCCCGAGCACCATATGGTCAGCACCCTCTAAGATCCTTCGCAGGTGACCTAGCGCTTCACTCATAGGCCGCTTCCTTGGTCCCTCATCCACCATACCGAAAGCTCACCATTTTAATCCATGGTCAAGACCTCGGCCGACCTTGCTACGCGAGACGTCCTCCATTGACTCTCCGTCAGCTGTTGCAACTTTAACAGATTAGGTCTCCACGACCTCATTCACAATACGGTCAAAATGCTTCTCCAGCATTCTTGACATAAAACAATCATTTAAAAACAATTCAAAAATGTAGTTTCTATAATGAACTCTCGTCTTTCCACATTGCTCCACATCAAATCACATTAATTAATTCCGCAACCATTTCATAAGTATTCCCATTCTCATCCAATCACATCATTTTCATCTCATAAGTATTCCTATTCTCATCCAATCACATCATTTTCATCTCATAAGTGTTCCTATTCTCATCCAATCACATCATTTTCATCTCATCACATTTTTCCTCAATTTATCCTCATCAGATCTCATCCACTCGCATCTACCTATATCCACATCTCATTACATCACATTCATTCACATCTCATCCACTCGCATCTACCCATATCCACATCTCATCACATCACATTCATTCACATCTCATCCATTCATACCTTATCACATTCATTCACATCTCATCCATTCAGACCACATCACATTCACTCACATCTCATCCATTGAGACCACATCACATTCACTCACATCACATTCACTCACATCACATCTCATTCATTTTACCTCACATATCATTCATTCACATCTATCCCGATTCACATCCCATCACACTTTTTCATTCATATCCATCACATTCATTCTCATCACCATTATATCACATCACTTCTATTCCATTCATACACATCTCATCTCATTCATACACATCTCATCTCATTCATCCACATCCATCCAATCGTTCACATGCACGACTACTCGCATCTATCCATACATTCATATCTATCACTTCACATCCACATATATTCATGTCACATCTCATCTCTTTACATCACATCACATTCTTTCACATACACATCTATATCCATTCTTTCACATACATCCACATCCATTCTTTCACATACTTATTTACATCCATTCTTCTCATACTCATCCTTTTCCATTCTTTCACATACTCATTCACATCCATTCTTCTCATACACATCCTTATCCATTCTTTCACATACTCATTCACATCCATTCCTCATATACACATTCACATTCATTATCATTCACCACATACATTCACTCACATCCCATATCATTCATTTACATTCTGATTCACATGACATCACATCTCATCTATTCATTCATCATCTATATGATTCACATCTTATCTCATCACATCTATTCACCTCTATTCACATCACATCCATCCATTCTTCTCATCTATCTAATTCACATCACATCTCATCACATCTATTCATCTGATTTATCACATCTATTCACCTCTATTCACATCACATCCATCCATTCTTCTCATCCATCTAATTCTTCTCATCTATTCATCCATCCATTCTTCTCATCTATTCACCTCTATTCACATCACATCCATCCATTCTTCTCATCTATCTAATTCACATCACATCTCATCACATCCATCACATCCATCCATTCTTCTCATCTATCTAATTCACATCACATCTCATCACATCTATTCATCTGATTCACATCTTATTTCATCACATCTATTCGCCTCATATCTCATCACCTCTATTTACATCACACCCATCCATCCAATCATCTATCTGATTCACATCTTACCTCATCACATCTATTCGCCTCATATCTCATCACCTCTATTCACATCACATCACACCCATCCATCCAATCATCTATCTGATTCATATCTTATGTCATCACATCTATTCGCCTCATATTCTCATCACTTCTATTCATAGAATTTAAACATAGAATTTAAGAGGATTCTAATTTTTTATATAAAGATTCTTTACGCATCTATTTATGCATAATTCAATTTTAAGAAAAATAACACTTTTGAAATAAAATTAAATCCTTTATGCATCTTTCTATACATAAATTCAATTTTAATGAGAATAACTCTTTTGAAATAAAAATAAATCTTTTATGCATCTTTCTATGCATAAATTCAATTTTGATGAGAATGACACTTTCGAAATAAAAATAAATCTTTTATGCATCCTTCTATGCATAAATTCAATTTTGATGAGAATGACACTTTCGAAATAAAAATAAATCTTTTATGCATCCTTCTATGCATAAATTCAATTTTGATGAGAATGACACTTTCGAAATAAAAATAAACCTTTTATGCATCCTTCTATGCATAAGTTCAATTTTGATGAGAATGACACTTTTGAAATAAAAATAAATCTTTTATGCATCCTTCTATGCATAAATTCAATTTTAATGAGAATAGGACTTTCGATATAAAAATAATTATTTTAGAATGCACAAAGGGAGGGAATTAAACCTTTTAGAATAACCTGATGATAAACTTTAGTTCCACAAAATTTAAGAAAATTTTGCCATAACCTTCTTTGTATGGCTGACCAACTCTCAATTTTATCATTCAGGTTATGACTTGATTTAATTCAATTTGAATTCTAATATCTCTAATCTACTCCATTTTCCAAAAATCAAGAGAGTAAACAATGAAAAGAGTTTAATCAATCTTTTAATTAAACTTTCTAGAATTGAGAAGGGGTGAATTGTAAAGAAGAGAAGGGGGTGGCCTTTCCATCAAGGCATAGCATCAGATTTTAATTCAACATTTACAAGGCATAAAATTTGAGAAAATCATAAATTTAAAATTTCACAATAAGTAAGAGTTAATCTTACATAGAGCTTGTAATCTTTCCTTTGGCTTGAGGGATTGAGGGTTCTACTCTTGTTTGCAGACAGCAAGAGTGGCCACCAAATTCACTTGGAGAGGATTAGGCCAAAAATAATTGAATTATCAAGAAATTCAATGTTAAATGGCTCAGGACAGAAATAGAGTAACAGTGCATAAACACCATTAAGCTTTTACAAAGGGGGAGGCTTCTATTTATAGGAAAAAGTGAGCCTCTAACCAAGCAAACTGATTCTAGAATTTTCTAGATCAATTTGGTCACTTTTTGACCATTTTTAGGTCAGTTTAGCTTACTTTTTGGATCTAGTTGAAACAGGAGAGAGGAGAGATGAAAATATCTCATTATTTGTGAGTTTAAAACTCATCCACACATGTGAAATAGGTGCCTCCTTCATGAGGGGAATTCCCCACACTGAGGTGTCAAAAATGCATCATTTCCTCTAAATATCTCTTCTTTTTTTAACTAATAAACCTTGTCCTTTGTCAACTCTTCATCTTATGTGAGTATTTACTCATTTTTGGGGGGATTTTCTTTTATTCTTCAATTCATCTCCTCCCTACATTTGGATTAATCTCAATGGTCCAAAGGAACCTTAATCCAAAATTTTAAAAAAAATTTAGACCCTCAAGATAAGGTCCTTTTCACCTATTTTTAATTAATTTCAATTGGACATTGGAAAGTTCTTTTTGAATTTCTTTTTCAAGGGAAATCATTTTAGACACTAGGAGGATTTTTATGTCAAAAAATATCTCAATTTTGAACTATCTCTCTCTAGATATTTTCTCTCTCTAGACCAAAACAGGGTAAAACAAGATCTTTCTTTTATTTTAGAGAGGGAAATAATTATAAGATCAGAAGGGGAGGTTCTTACACTGCATATCTCAAAAGCCGGAGGGAGAAATCTTACATCCTACTCCACTTAAAAAATGCAAGATGTCCTCATCTCGCAAAGTTTGAGGATAACTCTTTTCCTTAAGATCCAATTGATTTTGGGGTTCCTTATAGTCTGGTGAGCCCAACAGAATCCCAGGATAAAGATCCCTTATATAGAACTCATCATTAGATAACAATTCACTCATATCATATCATTCAAATTCTTATCACAATAATGGTCCATTAGACTGAACTTTCTATCTGAACAGTCCTCCATGGGAATTTTTAATTATACAGATTTCTAATTTGACATCCCTTAACTTGATTTACTGGGTCAAGTGTTAACAGCAGCAATCTGTCAGCACAATCCACTAATCTCATAGTGATTTGCTGAAGTCATTAACGTCATTCTAGTTGTTTTATGAACATCATCACAAGGACTTGTCCCATTCATCCTCATTATGGTTTTGCTCAGCTAATTACATTTCAATCAAAATTCAGGAATCATCATTTTTCAAGAATCATCATTTTTCAATCAGAATCCAAATCAACTCATCAGTTCTCAACCAAAATTTAAAAATGATATCAACCACATTCGAATTCATCATCTGGATAGCATTTATGCTTATAATTTCAATCAGAATCCAAATCAACTCATCAGTTCTCAACCAGAATTTAAAAATGATATCAACCACATTCGAATTCATCATCTGGATAGCATTTATGCTTATAATTTCAAGTCTTAGATTTACTCATATATACTACCAGTAAAGAGCTGCAGTTACTCGTATATACTACCAGTAAAGAGCTGCAGTTATACCCTCGGTATATACGGGTAGTCACAATCCTTGGAATTATAAAGTAAATACCATCATGTCTAGGCCTCAAGCAAGTTAGGGATTCCATGCAATTGCGGTACTTCCATCTGAAGACCCAATTGCCCTGTGGGTTATCCAACCGCCCAACCACTGTAGTGATGGGATCCAATTAAAAATTTGGTTAGGTTTTGTCCTGGGTACCAGGGAAAAGAGTTCCTAGGCCCCCTAGCTGGATATTCATGCAAACTTAAAACTAGTCACACCACTTTACACACCCAATATGAAATTGCCTTTTTCACATAATCAACTATCTTTAAAAAATAATCTTTTAATGAAACCATTGTGTCACTGATCATAATCATCAAAATCTCTGGTTGAATCCTTATTTCCAATCATTTCTTCATCGGTGTACCTATGGCATCATTGGCAACTAGAACGCTCACCACCTGTCCACTTAGGGGCCTTTTCGATAGTTCCTAGCTCATAAGTAACCGGCAATATATTCACACATCAAAAATGGAATCTCCGTTGAAGATCAGCAGTTGAAGATCAGCAAGATCAACCAACAAATCCATATAAAAGAGCCATGGACTCGTCCGTTGACCAGTAAGGTCAATCAACTAGATCCATGCCCGAATTCAGAAAATAACTCTTACTCCTTGTTCCACTATCTTCCACGATGCACGTGTGGGTATCATCGGCAACCCAGAGCCCGAGCACCATATGGTCAGCACCCTCTAGGATCCTTCTTAGGTGACCTAGCACTTCACTCATAGGCTGCTTCCTTGGTCCCTCATCCACCGTACCAGAAGCTCACCATTTTAATCCAACCGAGTCTAGTCAAGACCTCGGCCAGACCTTGCTACGCGAGACGTCCTCCATTGACTCTGCGTCAACTGTTGCAACTTTAATAGATTAGGTCTCCACGGCCTCATTCACAAGACGGTCAAAATGCTTCGCCAGCATTCTTGACATAAAACAGTCATTTAAAAATAGTTCACACATTTAGTTTCTATAACGAACTCTCGTCTTTCCACATTGCCTCCTTCATGAGGGGAATTCCCCACAATGAGGTGTCAAAAATGCATCATTTCCTCAAAATCTCCGGTTTAATTCTTATTTCCAATCATTCCTTCATCGGTGTACCTATGGCATCATTGGCAACCAGAACGCTCACCACTTGTCCACTCATCAGGGGCCTTTTCAATAGTTCCTAGCTCATAGTTACTGGCAATATATTCACATATCAAAAATAGAATCTCTGTTGAAGATCAGCAAGATCAACCAATGAATCCATATAAAAGAGCCATGGACTCATCCGTTGAGGACTAGCAAGGTCAATCAACCAAATCCATGCCCAAATTCAGAAAACAACTCTTACTCCTTATTCTAATATCTTTCACGATGCACGTGTGGGTAGTATCATCAGTGGCAACCCAGAGCCCGAGCACCGTATGGTTAGCACCCTCTAAGATCCTTCGCAGGTGACCTAGCGCTTCACTCATAGGCCGCTTCCTTGGTCCCTCATCCACTGTACTGGAAGCTCACCATTTTAATCAAACCGAGGCTGGTCAAGACCTCGGCCGACCTTGCTACACGAGACGTCGTCCATTGACTCTCCGTCAGCTATTGTAACTTTAACAGATTAGTTCTCCACCACGACCTCATTCACAAGACGGTCAAAATGCTTCTCCAGCATTCTTGACATAAAACAATCATTAAAAAACAGTTCAAAAATACAGTTTCTATAATGAACTCTCGTCTTTCCACATTACTCCACATCAAATCACATTAATTAATTCCACAACCATTTCATAAGTATTCCTATTCTCATCCAATCACATCATTTTCATCTCATATAAGTATTCCTATTCTCATCCAATCACATCATTTTCATCTCATCACATTTTTCCTCAATTTATCCTCATCAGATCTCATCCACTCGCATCTACCCATATCCACATCTCATCACATCACATTCATTCACATCTCATCCATTCAGACCACATCACATTCACTCACGTCTCATCCATTCAGACCACATCACATTCACTCACATCACATCTCATTCATTTTACCTCACATCTATTCTGATTCACATTACATCACATCACATTCATTCATATCCATCACATTCATTCTCATCACCATTATATCACATCACTTCTATCCACATCATATCTCATCTCATTCATCCACATCCATCCAATCATTCACATGCACGACTACTCTCATCTATCCATACATTCACATGCACAACTACTCTCATCTATCCATACATTCATATCTATCACTTCACATCCACATATATTCATGTCACATCTCATCTCTTTACATCACATCACATTCTTTCACATACACATCTATATCCATTCTTTCACATACATCCGCATCCATTCTTTCACATACTTATTCACATCCATTCTTCTCATACACATCTTTATCCATTCTTTCACATACTCATTCACATCCATTCTTCTCATACACATCCTTATCCATTCTTTCACATCCTTTCCTCACATACACAGTCACATTCATTATCATCACCACATACATTCACTCACATCCCATATCATTCATTTACATTCTAATTTACATGACATCACATCTCATCTATTCATTCATCATCTATATGATTCACATCTATTCACATCACATTCATCCATCCATTCTTCTCATCTATCTAATTCACATCACATCTCATCACATCTATTCACCTCTCATTCTCATCACCTCTATTCACATCACATCCATTCATTCATTCGCATCTATCTAATTCACATCACATCCATCCATCCAATCATCATCTATCTAATTCACATCTATTCGCCTCATATCTCATCACCTCTATTCACATCGCACCCATCCATCCAATCATCTATCTGATTCACATCTATTCGCCTCACATCTCATCACCTCTATTCACATCACACCCATCCATCCAATCATCTATCTGATTCACATCTTATCTCATCACATCTTATCTCATCACATCTATTCGCCTCATATCTCATCACCTCTATTCACATCACACCCATCCATCCAATCATCTAGCTAATTCACACCGTATCTCATCACATCTATTCGCCTCATATCTCATCACCTCTATTCACATCACATCACACCCATCCATCCAATCATCTATCTGATTCACATCTTATCTCATCACATCTATTCGCCTCATATCTCATCACCTCTATTCACATCACACCCATCCATCCAATCATCTATCTGATTCACATCTTATCTCATCACATCTATTCGCCTCATATCTCATCACCTCTATTCACATCACACCCATCCATCCAATCATCTATCTGATTCCCATCTTATCTAATCACATCTATTCGCCTCATATTCTCATCACTTCTATTCACAGAATTTAAACATAGAATTTAAGAGGATTCTAATTTTTGATATAAAGATTCTTTATGCATCTATTTATGCATAATTCAATTTTAAGGAAAATAACACTTTTGAAATAAAATTAAATCCTTTATGCATCTTTCTATGCATAAATTTAATTTTAATGAGAATAACTCGTTTGAAAAAAAAATAAATCTTTTATGCATCTTTCTATGCATAAATTCAATTTTAATGAGAATGACACTTTTGACACTTTTGAAATAAAAATAAATCTTTAATGCATCCTTCTATATGCATAAATTCAATTTTAGTGAGAATGACACTTTTGAAATAAAAATAAAGCTTTTATGCATCCTTCTATGCATAAATTCAATTTTAATGAGAATAGGACTTTTGATATATGAAAAATTCTTTTAGAATGCACAAACAAAGGGAATTACCCTTTTAGAATAACCTGATGATAAACTTTAGTTCCACAAAATTTAGGAAAATTTTACCATAACCTCCTTTGTATGGCTGACCATTTCTCAATTTTATCATTCAATTTATGACTTGAGATAATCCCATTTGAATTCTAATATCTCTAATCTACTCCATTTTTTAAAAATCAAGAGAGTAAACAATGAAAAGAGTTTAATCAATCTTTTAATGAAACTTTCTAGGATTGAGAAGGGCTGAATTGTAAAGAAGATAAGGGGGTGGCCTTTCTATCAAGGCATAGCATCAGATTTTAATTCAACATTTACAAGGTATAAAATTTGAGAAAACCATAAATTTAATTATTCACAAAATAAGTAAGAATTAAGCTTACATAGAGCTTGTAAGCTTTCCTTTGGCTTGAGGGATTGAGGGTTCTACTCTTGTTTGCAGCAAGAGTGGCCACCAAATTCACTTGGAGAGGATTAGGCCAAAAAACAATTGAATTATCAAGAAATTCAATGTTAAATGGCTCAAGATAGAAGCAAAGTAATAGTGCATAAACACCATTAAGCTTTTACAAAGGGGGAGGCTTTTATTTATAGGAAAAAGTGAGCCTCTAACCAAACAAACTGATTCTAGAATTTTCCAGATCAGTTTGGTCACTTTTTGCTTACTTTTGGATCTAGTTGAAACAGGAGAGAGGAGAGATAAAAATATCTCATTATTTGTGAGTTTAAAACTCATCCACACATGTGAAATAGGTGCCTCCTTCATGAGGAAAATTTCCCACACTGAGGTGTCAAAGAGGCATCATTTCCTCTAAATATCTCTTCTTTTTTAACTAATAAACCTTGTCCTTAGTCAACTCTTCATCTTATGTGAGTATTTACTCATTTTTGGGAGATTTTCTTTTATTCTTTAATTTATCTCCTCCCTAAATTTGGATTAATCTTATTGGTCCATAGGAACCTTAATCCAAAATTTTTAAAAAATTTGGACCCTCAGGATAAGGTCCTTTTTACCTATTTTCAATTAATTCCAATTGCACATTGGAAAGTTCTTCTTGAATTTCTATTTCAGGGGAAATCATTTTAGACACTAGGAGGATTTTTATGTTTAAAAATATCTCCACTTTGAATTATCTCTCTCTAAATATTTTCTCTCTCTAGGCCAAAACAGGATAAAATAGGATCTTTCTTTTTATTTCAGAGAGGGGAATAATTATAAGATCTTACACCTCCCCCCCTAAAAAGCTGGAGGGAGGAATCTTACATCCTACCCCACTTAAAAAATGCGAGATGTCCTCATCTTGCAAAATTTGAGGATAACTCTTTTCCTTAAGATCCAACTCATTCTGGGGTTCCTAATAGTCTGGTGAACCAAGAGAATCCTGGGATAAAGATCCCTTATGTAGAACTCATCATTAGATAACAATTCACTCAGATCATATCATTCAAATCCTTATCACAATAATGGTCCATTAGACCGAACTTTCTAAGTGAACAGTCCTCCATGGGAATTTTTAATTATACAGATTTCTAATTTGACATCCCTTAACTTGATCTACTGGGTCAAGTGTTAACAGCAGCAATCTGTCTCATGAGCACAATCCACTAATCTCATAGTGATTTGTTGAAGTCATTAACGTCATTCTAGTTGTTTTATGAACATCATCACATGGACTCGTCCCATTCATCCTCATTATGGTTTTGCTCAACTTATTACATTTCAATCAAAATTCAAGAATCATCATTTTTCAATCAGAATCCAAATCAACTCATCAGTTCTCAACCAAAATTTAAAAATCATATCAACCACATTTGAATTCATCATCTGGATAGCATTTATGCTTATAATTTCAAGTCTTAGATTTACTCGTATATACTACCAGTAAATAGCTGCAGTTAAACCCTTGGTATATACGGGTAGTCACGATCCTTGGAATTATAAGGTAAATACCATCATGTCTAGGCCTCAAGCAAGTCAAGGATTCCATGCAATTGCGGTACTTCCATCTGAAGACCCAATTACTAATTTATGCATTTCAGTCTGAATAACAATTTGTATGAATTTTATCACGCAATTACAATCTTTTAGTGCTTCTTCATAAATTTTTGACATTTTTGGCTTCTCGGTTGATCCTTATTAGCCAATTGGCTCTGATACCAGCTATAAGATCCATGTGCCCACCACGCAACAAATTCAGGGGTGCTAGCAGCGGAAGTAGCACTTCTTGCGCGAGGCAGGGTCCCACACTCGGGGCCTCGCCCACGGATATGCGAACAAGAGACTAATCCATCAGTTCTTCCAAAACCAAACCCGAAAAAACTTCCCTTGCTCGAAAATCATGGACGATTCCTCTAGCATAAAAAAATTTCTCTAACGTAGTCAAAAAGCCTTAACCCGTAAGTCCCATAGTAAGATCGGGAAAAAGATTGCACTTGGATCATAGAGACCAATGCTTTTTTCCTTATTGAGAGGCACAGTCGTTGATTCTTTTCCATAGAATAATTTTTGTCTAGGATTTACTTCATCTATCGTACCATAACAGAATTAAGTCTCAATTTAGGGATCTATCAGTTCAGCGCCTACCAGCCTCGTGGGTTAGCCAACCCCCCATTCATTGTAGTGATGGGATCCAATTAAGAATTTGGTTGGGTTTTGTGTTGGGGAAAAGAGTTCCCAGGCCCCCTAGCTGGATATTCATGCAAACTTAAAACTAGTCACACCACTTACACACCCAATATGAAATTACCTTTTTCACAGAATCAACTATCTTTAAAAAATAATCTTTTAATGAAACCATTGTGTCACTGATCATAATCCTCAAAATCTCTGGTTGAATCCTTATTTCCAATCATTCCTTCATCGGTGTACCTATGGCGGCATCATTGGCAACGCTCACCACCTGTCAACTTAGGGTCCTTTTCGATAGTTCCTAGCTCATAGTAACCGGCAATATATTCACATATAAAAAATGGAATCTCCGTTGAAGATCAGCAAGATCAACCAATGAATCCATATAAAAGAGCCATTAACTCATCCGTTGGAGGACCAGTAAGGTCAATCAACCAGATCCATGTCCGAATTCAAAAAACAACTCTTACTCCTTGTTCCAATATCTTCCACGATGCACGTGTGGGTATCGTCCGACGACCCAGAGCCCGAGCACCGTATGGTCAGCACCCTCTAGGATCCTTCGCAGGTGACCTAGGGCTTCATTCATAGGTCGCTTCCTTGGTCCCTTATCTACCGTACCGCAAGCTCACCATTTTAATCCAACCGAGGTTGGTCAAGACCTAGGCCACCTTGCTATGCGAGATGTCCTCCATTGACTCTCCGTCAGCTGTTACAACTTTAACAGATTAGGTCTCCACGACCTCATTCACAAGACGGTCAAAATGCTTCTCCAGCATTCCTGAGATAAAACAGTCATTTAAAAACAGTTCAAAAATATAGTTTCTATAACAAACTCTCGTCTTTCCACCTTGCTCCACATCAAATCACATTAATTAAGTCCACAACCATTTCATAAGTACTCCTATTCTCATCCAATCACATCATTTTCATCTCATCACATTTTTTCCTCAATTTATCCTCATCATCAGATCTCATCCACTCGCATCTACCCATATCCACATCTCATCACATCACATTCATTCACATCTCATCCATTCAGACCACATCACATTCACTCACATCACATCTCATTCATTTTACCTCACATCTAATTCATTCACATCTATTCTGATTCACATTACATCGCATCACATTCATTCATATCCATCACATTCATTCTCATCACCATTATATCACATTCATTCATATCCATCACATTCATTCTCATCACCATTATATCACATCACTTCTATCCACATCATATCTCATACATACACATCTCATCTCATTCATCCACATCCATCCAATCATTCACATGCATGACTACTCTCATCTATCCATACATTCACATGCACAACTACTCGCATCTACCAATATTATCCACATCTCATCACATCACATTCATTCACATCTCATGCATTCAGACCACATCACATTCACTCACATCTCATCCATTCAGACCACATCACATTCACTCACATCACATCTCATTCATTTTACCTCACATCTCATTTGTTCACATCTATCCCGATTCACATCCCATCACATCACATTCATTCATATCCTTCACATTCATTCTCATCACCATTATATCACATCACTTCTATCCTTATCATATCTCATTCATACACATCTCATCTCATTCATCCACATCCATCCAATCGTTCACATGCACGACTACTCGCATCTATCCATACATTCATAACTATCACTTCACATCCACATATATTCATGTCACATCTTATCTCTTTACATCACATCACATACACATCTATATCCATTCTCTCACATACATCCACATCCATTCTTTCACATACTTATTCACATCCATTCTTCTCATACACATCCTTATCCATTCTTTCACATACTCATTCACATCCATTCTTCTCATACACATCCTTATCCATTCTTTCACATCCTTTCCTCACATACAGAGTCACATTCATTATCATCACCACATACATTCACTCACATCCCATATCATTCGTTTACATTCTGATTCACATGACATCACATCTCGTCTATTCATTCATCATCTATCTGATTCACATCTTGTCTCATCACATCTATTCACATCTTGTCTCATCACATCTATTCACCTCTATTCACATCACATCCATCCATCCATTCTTCTCCTCTATCTAATTCACATCACATCTATTCACCTCTCATCCTCATCACCTCTATTCACATCACATCCATCCATTCATTCGCATCTATCTAATTCACATCTATCTAATTCGCATCTATCTAATTCACATCACATCCATCCATCCAATAATCATCTATCTGCTGCTGATTCACATCTTATCTCATCACATCTATTTGCCTCATATCTCATCACCTCTATTCACATCACACCCATCCATCCAATCATTTATCTGATTCACATCTTATCTCATCACATCTAT
Source organism: Cibotium barometz (assembly GCF_041138505.1). Lineage (NCBI taxonomy): Eukaryota > Viridiplantae > Streptophyta > Polypodiopsida > Cyatheales > Cibotiaceae > Cibotium > Cibotium barometz. The sequence goes on along the minus strand of NC_141072.1, from coordinate 55,058,178 downwards.
TCGTCTCACATCTCATCACCTCTATTCACATCACACCCATCCATCCAATCATCTATCTGATTCACATCTTATCTCATCACATCTATTCGCCTCATATCTCATCACCTCTATTCACATCACACCCATCCATCCAATCATCTATCTGATTCACATCTTATCGCATCACATCTATTCGTCTCATATCTCATCACCTCTATTCATATCACACCCATCCATCCAATCATCTATCTGATTCACATCTATTCGCCTCATATGCTCATCACTTCTATTCACAGAATTTAAATGTAGAACTTAAGAGGATTTTAATTTTTGATATAAAGATTCTTTACGCATCTATTTATGCATAATTCAATTTTAAGAAAAATAACACTTTTGAAATAAAATTAAATCCTTTATGCATGTTTCTATGCATAAATTCAATTTTAATGAGAATAACTCTTTTGGAATAAAAATAAATCTTTTATGCATCTTTCTATGCATAAATTCAATTTTAATGAGAATGACACTTTTGACACTTTTGAAATAAAAATAAATCTTTTATGCATCCTTCTATGCATAAATTTAATTTTAATGAGAATGACACTTTTGAAATAAAAATAAATCTTTTATGCATCTTTCTATTCATAAATTCAATTTTAATGAGAATATGACTTTTGATATAAAAATAATTCTTTTAGAATGAACAAACAGAGGGAATTACCGTTTTAGAATAACCTGATGACTTTAGTTCCACAAAATTTAAGAAAATTTTACCATAACCTCCTTTGTATATGGCTAACCATTTCTCAATTTTCTTAGTCAATTTATGACTTGAATTAATCCAATTTGAATTCTAATATCTCTAATCTTTTAGAATAACCTGATGACTTTAGTTCCACAAAATTTAAGAAAATTTTACCATAACCTCCTTTGTATGGCTAACCATTTCTCAATTTTATCATTCAATTTATGACTTGAATTAATCCAATTTGAATTCTAATATCTCTAATCTAGTCCATTTTCTAAAAATCAAGAGAGTAAAGAATGAAAAGAGTTTAATTAAACTTTCTAGGATTGAGAAGGGTTGAAATGTAAAGAAGAGAAGGGGGTGGCCTTTCCATCAAGGCATAGCATCAGATTTTAATTCAACATTTACAAGGCATAAAATTTGAGAAAACCATAAATTTAAAAATTCACAAATAAGTAAGAATTAAGCTTACATAGAGCTTGTAAACTTTCCTTTGGCTTGAGGGATTGAGGGTTCTACTCTTGTTTACAGACAGCAAGAGTGGCCACCAAATTCACTTGGAGAGGATTAGGCCAAAAAACAATTGAATTATCAAGAAATTCAATGTTAAATGGCTCAAGATAGAAGCAGAGTAACAGTGCATAAACACCATTAAACTTTTTTAAAGGGGGAGGCTTCTATTTATAGGAAAAAGTGAGCATCTAACCAAGTAAACTGATTCTAGAATTTTCTAGATCAGTTTGGTCACTTTTTGACCATTTTTAGGTCAGTTTAGCTTACTTTTTGGATCTAGTTGAAATATGAGAGAGGAGAGATGAAAATATCTCATTATTTGTGAGTTTAAAACTCATCCACACATGTGAAATAGGTGCCTCCTTCATGAGGAAAATTCCCCACACTGTGTCAAAAATGCATCATTTCCTCTAAATATCTCTTCTTTTTTAACTAATAAACCTTGTCCTTAGTCAACTCTTAAGTCAACTCTTCATCTTACTAAAAAGCTTGAGGGAGGAATCTTATAGGTAGTGGTCATCTGACAACATTTTGGCAACCATGATGCATCTTGCTGCTTGATTTCCTTTGTGTTTGAATCAATTTTTTTTGTGTTCAAATCAATCATTCGTGTCAGCACGTGAACTGTGCTACTTAGCGTAAGTCAAATCTTGGGAACTCAAGTTTACTAGATCCAGCTTCAAATCACCACAAGAAAAAGAACCAAAAGAAGAACCGGTAACTTGACAAACAGTTATTGGTAACAGATGTCATAACTCAAAATTTCCATCCAGTCCCTTGTTTTCCAAAAAAAAAACAGTATCACTCTCTGGACTCTCCATTGAGACTAGCTAGTCAACAATGAGATCTAGTAAAACAGATTACAATAATCATTTGTCCATCAAACATATCACGACAAACACATGGATGTCCTAAGCACCGCGAGCCCATGCATCGCCTAGTCAAAACCCTCCAGAATCCTCCGTAGGTATCCTGGCACTTCACTCAGGGATCACTTTGTCGACCCTCGTCCATCATACCGGAAGTACACTCCCTGCCAACTGTTGCAACCAAACTTCCCTTAAAAAAACACATACCAAATGCTCCCCTCAGCATTCTGGCGTAAGACAGTCCTTTAAGAAAACAGGGTTTCTATGCAAGTTTTCAGTTTAATTTTCATTTGAATACAAGGAGTATTTCTTGAATCAGTATCCCCAAAACTTCTTGATCATAATTTTGAATTCCATAACAGAATTTCTCGAATTCTGTAACCTTGATCCACAGATCAATTCGAAGGGTCTCAAACTTAGATTCAGATTTGGCGAGAGATTTGAGTGTATTTTTCTAAACTGGTCACATCTTCTTTCCTCAAAACTAACAAAGGAGTTTGGTCTTGGTCATAGTCTAATTCAAGGTTCAAGCCCGATAAGATTTTTCCTGAACTATCTTTCTCAAAAAAGATTGATAATTCAGTTACTAATTTATTGAATTTCATTCTTTGGATATTTACTTAACTGATTTCTAAATTAGTAACGAATTCCAATGAGAAATAAATTAATCTTTTATTTGAATATTTCGATCTCGATAGATTTTTTAAATTTTCTTCTTTTTTCAATCCGTGAAAGTATAAACGATAGAAATTTCTCTCTTAGAGTAATTACTTATTCATTTATCAAATACTCATAGAAATTAAACATAGAATTAAAGAGAAATCTAATTTTGATATAAAAATTATTTATGCATCTATTTATGCATAAAAATCAACTTCAATGGGAATAACACTTTTATATAAAAGAAAATCCTTTTATGCATCTATTTATGCATAAAATCAATTTTAATAGGAATAACACTTTTGTAATAAAAACTTTGTTTATGCATCTTTCTATGCATAAAATTAAAATTTAATGAAAATAACACTTTTATCATATATAAAAAATCCATTATGCATCTTTCTAGGCATAGAAATTAAATTCAATGAAAATAACACTTTTATAATAAAAAAATTTCATTATGCATCTTTCTATGCATAGAAATCAAATTCAATGAAAATAACACTTTTATAATAAAAAATTTCCATTATGTATCTTTCTATACATAATAATTAATTTTAATAATAACTAATATTAGTGATATCCATGCATATTCATAGGTGAATATGTACATGGAATAAATTAGAATATGTCTTTTAGAATGCACAAACGGTGGGAATTACTCTTTTGGAATAACATAAAAATAAACTTTCTTTTCCACAAAATTTTGGAAAATTTTGCCATAACCTCCTTTGTATGGCTGACCATTTCTCATTTTTATCATTCTAATTTCAACTTAAATTAACCCAATCTAGATGTATAGACTCTAATCTACTCAATTTTCAGAAATCAAGAGAGTAAACAATAAGAAAAGTTTAATTAATCATTTAACTAATCTTTCTAGGACTAAGAGAGGCTGGAATGTAAAGAAGAGAAGGGTGTGGCCTTTTGATCAAGGCATAGCATTAGAATTTACTTCAATCAATTATAAAACAAGAAAATCAAGAAAACCATAGATTTAAAATTAAAAAGTAAGTAAATTTAGCTTACACATGGAATTGTAAGCTTTCCTTTGGCTTGAGGGATTGAGGGTTCTACTCTTGTTTGAAGCAAGAGTGGCCACTAATTTCTTTGGAGAGGCTTAAGCCAAAAACAATTGAATTATCAAGAAATTCAATGTAAATGACTCAGGGGGGTAGAAGTAGAGTAATAGTGCATAAACACCATTCAAAGGGGGAGGCTTCTATTTATAGGAAAAAGTGAGCCTCAAACCAAGCAAACTAATTCTAGAATTTTTCAGATCAGTTTGGTCAATTTTTGACCATTTTTGGGTCAGTTCAGCTTACTTTTTGGGTCAGTTCAGCTTACTTTTTGGAACTAGACTTGAAATAAGAGAGAGGAGAGATGAAATATCTCATTTAATTGATTTAAAATTGGGGGGTACTGATGAGAAAAAAGGTGCCCCTTCATGAGGGGAGATCCCCACTTTGAGGTGTCAAAATTTAGTTTTTTTAAATGTTTTCTTTGGTCCTTAGTCCACTCTTCATCTTATGTGAGTATTTACTCATTTTTGGGGGGTTTTTTTTCTTCAATTTAGCTCCTCACTACATTTGGATTAATCTTATTGGTCCCTCAGAACTTTGATCCAAAATTTTTAAAAAATCTGGACCCTTAGGCTAAGGTCTTTTGTGCAGATTATAATTTATTTCAGTTTGACTTCTTTCTCCTCCCGGTCAGGTGGTGTCTTCAAAAGGATAGAACTTCCATTTGACTAATAATTCTCTCAGAATTCTGTTCCTGAGAACCTTCTCTCGAACATCAAGGATTTCTTCAGGTTGGAGTTCCATCTACCCTTGGGTTGAAGAAGTTAAGAGTTCATCATTAGGCACATGATTCGGGCTCGGTACATATTTCTTAAGTAGGCTCACATGAAATACATTATGTACTTTGAGATGAGGAGGCAGAAGAAGTTCATAGGCTAAGTCACCTACTTTCTTTGTAATCAGATATGGCCCACAGTATCAAGGGGATAACTTCTTGTACTTTCCAAAAGATAGAGAACTTCTTTTGGGGCATACTCAAATTAAGACCGTATCTGCTTCTTCGAATTTTCTGTTTGACCTCTTCTTATTTGCATACTGCTTCTGTCTATCCTGGGCAGCTTTTATATCTTTGCGGATTGACTGCATCTGCTTCTCCATGTCGTCAAGCATCTGTCTGGACATCTCAACCCCAATCAATGGGTCGGACCAAGTTCATGGTGTTAGGCCATCTTGTCCATAGAGAGCTTTGAAAGGGCTCATCCCGATACTTCGGTTGATAAGAGGCATTGTAGGCGAACTCGACTAGGTGCAGATAGCTTAGCCACTTCTTGGGTTCCCTGCCAACAGCATGACTGAAATATATCTTTAATTACTTGGTTCATCCTTTCTATTTGATCATTAGCCTCGGGGTGGTAAGCTATGCTGAGATCCAAGAAAGTTCCTACTGCTTCAAAGAATGCAGTCCACAATCTTCACTTAAATTTGGGATCTCAATCACGTACTATTCTCCTGGGTAGGCCATGCAATCTAAAGATTTCCTTGAGGAACACTCTTGCCACATCCACTACAGTGTAGGTTTCTTTTACTGGAATCAGATGGGCAACTTTGGTTAGTCTATCAACTACCACGAAGATGGAGTTGTAACCTGACTGCACTGAAGGACTGCAGGTTTCTTTTACTGGAATCAGATGGGCAACTTTGGTTAGTCTATCAACTACCACGAAGATGGAGTTGTAACCTGACTGCACTGAAGGTAGTTGATTAGTCTATCAACTACCACGAAGATGGAGTTGTAACCTAACTGCACTGAAGGTAGTCCAGTAATAAAATCCATACTGATACATTCCCACTTTATCTGGGGGATGTCTAATGAATGTAACTTCCCACTGTGATTGCAAGTAAGGAGGCTTTTCTACTGAGGGCATCTGCTACTAATTTTCTTTGCCTGGACGGTACTTGATTTCAAAATCAAATTCCTGCAAAGTTTGCATCCACCTTCTTTGGCGCATGTTCAGATCCTTCTGAGTGAAGATCCACTTTAAGCTTTGATGATCTATCATCAAAGTGAATCTTTGACCCAGTAGGTAATGTCTCCACAACTTCAGGGCATAGACTACTGAAAGTAGCTCCAGGCCGCCATGGACAGCATAATTAATCTCATGCATTTTGAGTTTTCGGGATTCATAGTGTAAGATTCCTCCCTAGCCTCTCAAGATGTCTAGCAGCATCTTCCCCCTGTAATCAAATCCCTCTTCAGAAATATAAAAGATCTTATTTCTACCTATTTTGACTTAGAGAGAGAAATTGTTCTAGACAGAGAATATTCAGATTTTGAATATTTTTGGATGGAAAAATATCCCTTCTTATTAAAATAAGTTTCGCTGAAACAGAAGTTCAAAAAGATTTTCAGAAGGTGCATTAGAAATCTAGTATAATCTGTTCAAGAGGCCATATCCTAGGGGTCTAGATTTTTGAAAAATTTCAAATTAAGGTTTTGAAGGGCCAATCAAATTCATCCAAATGTATGAAGAAGATAAATAGAAGAAATAAAGAAAATCTCCCCAAAAATGAGTAAATACTTACATCAGATGAAGAGTGGACTAAGGACCAAAGGAAAAGCTAAAAAAATAAAATTTTGACACCTCTCAATGGGGATTCCCCCCTCATGAATGAGGCGCCTACTTCACATGTGGGGTGGAGTTTTAAATCTTCAAAAATTGAGATATTTCATCTCTCCTCTCTCCTAATTCAAGTAGAGTTCCAAAAAGTAAGCTAAACTCACCTAAATTGACCAAACTGATTTGGAAAATTCTAGAATCAGTTTTGGTCATTAGGAGCTCACTTTTTCCTATAAATAGAAGCCTCCCTCTTTGTTGAAAAATAATAGTGTTTATGCACTGTTACTCTACTCCTCCCAAGATCCAAGAACTGTGAATTTCTTAATAATTCACTAGTTTTTTGACCTTTCCCTCTTCCAAAGATTTGGTGGCCACTCTTGTTACAAACAAGAGTAGAACCCTCAAACCATCAAGCCAAAGGAAAGCTTCCAGAATTTATGTAAGTTAGAAATTTTATATTTTTCTTTATTCTTTTTATGCTTTCTAATTTTTGTGTTGTTTGAAGTGATAAATGGATGCTATGCCTAGTGGAAAGGCTTTCCCCCTCTCTCATTCTTAAAATCATCCCTTCTTTATTCTAGTTAAGTGAACTAATAGTTGGAATTAAACTTTCATATTATTTCTCATTTAAATGTGAAAATTATTTGGTTTAGAATGCTTAAAAACAATTGAGGTTAATTGTTAAGTAAAAATAAGTAGAAAAATTTAAAAAATGGTCAGCCATACAAAGGAGGTTATGGCAAAATTTTTAAAAAAAATTGAAAATAAGTATAGTCTATTATTATTCTAAAAGACAAATCCCTATCGTTTTTATATTCTAAAAGTGTCGTTTTCATGCATAGAAGATGCATATTGATTATTTTTTTGCATAAAAGAATACTTTTTATTATTATGAAAGTGTTACTTTCATTAAAATGGATTTTTATGCATTAAAAAATGATTTTTTTATTATGAAAGTGTTACTTTCATCAAAATGGATTTTTATGCATAAAAGAATAATTTTTTATGAAAGTGTTATTTTCATCAAAATGGATTTTATGCTTTAAAAAATAATTTTTTTATGAAAGTGTTACTTTCATCAAAATGGATTTTTATGCATAAAAGAATAATTTTTTTTATTATGAAAGTGTTATTTTCATCAAAATGGATTTTTATGCATAAAAGAATAATGTTTTTTATTATGAAAGTGTTACTTTCATCAAAATGGATTTTTATGCATAAAAGAATAAATTTTTTTATTATGAAAGTGTTACTTTCATCAAAATGGATTTTTATGCATAAAAGAATATTTTTTTTATTATGAAAGTGTTACTTTCATCAAAATAGATTTTTATGCATAAAAGAATAAATTTTTTTATTATGAAAGTGTTACTTTCATCAAATTGGATTTTTATGCGCATAAAAGAATAAATTTTATTATGAAAGTGTTACTTTCATCAAAATGGATTTTTATGCATAAAAGAATAATTTTTTATTGTGAAAGTGTTACTTTCATCAAAATGGATTTTTATGCATGAAAGAATATTTTTTTATTATAAAAGTGTTACTTTCATCATTATTGATTTTTATGCATAAAATAATGCATAAAAGAATTTTTTTATTATAAAAGTGTTACTTTCATCATTATTGATTTTTATGTCAGAAAGCCCAAGTATTCAACATGGTCAACAGAGAAAGTGCATTTGCTCAAAGAGTTGGTGCTTCCTTAGAATCTCAAGAACTTTACGAACATGAGCTTCATGGTCAACTGCATTCCTTGAGTAAATCAGAATATCATCAAAGAAAACAAGAACAAAATCATCCAAGTATTCTCTGAGAATGTCTTGCATTAGGTGATTGAATGTAGCTGGGGCATTTGTCAATCCAAACGGCATGACTATAAATTCATAGTGCCCATAGCAAGTATTGATGGTGGCTGTCTTCGGGATATCTTGTTTATTAATCCTAATATCTATTAATACCCTGATTTGAGATCTATCTTTGTGAAGATCTGGGCTCCACTTAGCCTGTCCAGAAGCTCATCAATTCTGGGGATAGGATACTTATTCTTAGCTGTCAACTGATTGAGACCTCTATAATCCACACAGAGTCTTAACGTTCCATCCTTCTTTTTCTGAAAGAGAATTGGCGCTTCCCAAGGTAAAACACTGGGTCTTACAAACCCTTGTTCTAACAGCTACCTAAGCTATTCCTTGAGTTCAATGGCTTCAGGGACTGGCATTTTGTATGTACACTGGGCTACAAGCTGAGCTCTGGGGGGTCAATTCTATCACATGATCTAATTTCCCATCTAGATTAAACTGAATATGATCTGTCTCATGGTGAGTGAAAAGAATCTTCCCATTGGCCAATTCAACTTGCATAGGTTTCCCTGATTTTTGTTCTAAGACTAGCTTACGCAAGCATCCTCGGGAAATAAATGAATGAGTACTGCCTGAATCAATCAAAAGCTTAAATGGCTCACCCTTATACTCAGCTAGAGTATGGATGATGACAGAGAATTGACGATTTGGCCCTTGGTTCTCAATTGCGGCATAAATCTGACCTCTTTCCTCTTCCACTACTTCTGCTATCATAACTGCTCTGGCTACTATAGACTAGGGTGAAACTCTTTCTCTTTGGTTACCCCAGTTTTGGGAGGGAGTTCTAAGATTACTCTGAACAGAGGCAGATAGCTGAGCTGGAGTCCTCCTGAGATTGCTCTGATTTTGATGAGACATACCCTAATTTGACTGACACAAAGGGGCTGGTCTCTGCACTCTGGATCCTTGACTTCCTTGTCCTCTTGACATGGCAGGAGCCGGGTAGTCTTTAAGCTAGTGACCGAAACCATGACATCCAAAACACATGTTCTCACTTTTAAGCTCATCCCTCTGAATCCTTGAAAAAGGTGGGGCTCCTCAGAAAGTGTTCTGAGGGAAGGGTCTTCCTTCACTTCTGAATCTCCCAGCGTCTTGATTTTGATTAGGGCCTTGCTGCCTCTTTGGGGGTGGAAAGTTTGAAGCACTTCCCACGGTTTGGAACCTTTTAAAGATTGAGGGTTCCCTTTCCCAAAAAAAACAGTATCACTCTGGACTCTCTGTTGAGACTAGCTGGCCAGCCAACAAGATCCAGTAATTTAACAGATTATAATAATCATTTGTCTATCAAACATATCTTCCATGACATACGTATGGGTGTCCTAGGCACCAGAGCCCGTGCATCACCTGGTCAGAACCCTCCAGGATCCTCCTTAGGTGTCCTATCACTTCACTCAGGGACCGCTTCGTCGGCCCTCGTCCATCGTACCAGAAGTGCACCATTTTAACCGTACCGAGGGTGGTCAAGACCTGAGCAGGCTGCTTTGCCACGTAAGCTGTCCTTTGAACACTCCCCGCCGCCAGCTATTTCAACCGAACTTCCCTTAGAAAAACACATACCAAGTGCTCCCTCCAGTATTCTGGCATAAGACATTCCTTTAAGAAAACAGGGTTTTTATGCAAGTTTTTCAGTTTGATTTTCATTCGAATACAAGGAGTATTTCTTGAATCAGTATCCCCAAAACTTCTTGATCGTAATTCTGAATTCCATAACAGAATTCCTCGAATTCTGTAACCTTGATCCACAGATCAATTCGAAGGGTCTCAAACTTAGATTTAGATTTGGCAAGAGATTTGAGTGTATTTTTCTAAACTAGTCACATCTTCTTTCCTCGAAACTGACGAAGGAGTTTGATCTTGGTGGTCATGATCTGATTTAAGGTTCGAGTCCGATATAAGATTTTTCCTGAACTGTCTTTCTCAAAAAGGATTGATAATTCATTTACTAATTTACTGAATTTCATTCTTTGGATATTCACTTAACTGATTTCTAAATTAGTTATGAATTCTAATAAGGAATAAATTCATCATTTATTTGAATATTTCGATCTCGATAGATTTTTTAATTTTTCTTCTTTTTTCAATCTGTGAGAGTATAAACGATAGAAATTTCTCTCTTAGAGTAATTACTTATTCATTTATCAAATACTCATAGAAATTAAACATAGAATTAAAGAGAAATCTAATTTTGATATAAAAATTCTTTATGCATCTATTTATGCATAAAAATCAACTTCAATGGGAATAACACTTTTATATAAAAGAAAATCCTTTTATGCATCTATTTATGCATAAAATCAATTTTAATAGGAATAACACTTTTGTAATAAAAACTTCCTTTATGCATCTTTCTATGCATAAAATTTAACTTTAATGAAAATAACACTTTTATAATTAAAAAATTTCCATTATGCATCTTTCTATGGATAGAAATTAAATTCAATGAAAATAACACTTTTATAATAAAAAAATTTCATTATGCATCTTTCTATGCATAGAAATTAAGTTCAATGCAAATAACACTTTTTTAATAAAAATTTTTTATTATGCATCTTTCTATGCATAGAACTCAATCTTAATAACTAATATCAGTGATATCCATTCATATTCATAGGTGAATATGTACATGGAATAAATTAGAATATTTCTTTTATAATGCACAAACGGTGGGAATTACTCTTTTGGAATAATATAAAAATAAACTTTATTTTCCACAAAATTCTAGAAACTTTTACCATAAACTCCTTTGTATGGTTGATCGTTTCTCATTTTTATCATTCTAATTTGAACTTAAATTAACCCAATCTAGATGTATAGGACTCTAATCTACTCAATTTTTAGAAATCAAGAGAGTAAACAATAAGAAAAGTTTAATTAACCATTTAACTAATCTTTCTAGGATTAAGAAAGGCTGGAGCGTAAAGAAGAGAAGGGTGTGGCCTTTTCATCAAGGCATAGCATTAGAATTTACTTCAATCAATTATAAAACAAGAAAATCAGTAAAACCATAGATTTAAAATTAAAAAGTAAGAAAATTTAGCTTACATAGAGTTGTAAGCTTTTCTTTGGCTTGAGGGATTGAGGGTTCTACTCTTGTTTAAAGCAAGAGTGGCCACCAATTACTTTGGAGAGGATTAAGCCAAAAACAATTGAATTATTAAGAAATTCAATATAAATGACTCAGAGTAGGAGGAGAGTAACATTGAGCTTTTACAAAGGGGGAGGCTTCTATTTATAGGAAAAAGTGAGCCTCAAACCAAGCAAACTGATTCTAGAATTTTCCAGATCAGTTTGGTCGATTTTTTACCATTTTGTCAGTTCAGCTTACTTTTTGGAACTAGAGGAGAGAGGAGAGATGAAATATCTCATTTAATTGATTTAAAATTGGGGGGTAATGATGAGAAAAAAATGCGCCCCCTTCATGGAGATCCCCACTTTGAGGTGTCAAAATTCAGTTTTTAAAATGTTTTCTTTGGTCCTTAGTCCACTTTTCATCTTATGTGAGTATTTACTCCCTTTTAGGGGGTTTTTCTTTTATTCTTCAATTTATCTCGTCTCCCTACATTTGGATTAATCTTATTAGTCCCTCAGAATCTTAATCCAAAATTTTCAAAAAGTTTGGATCCTTAGGCTAATGTCTGTTGTGCATATTATAATTTATTTCTAATGCACCTTAGGAATTTCTCTTTAAACTTCTGTTTTGGGGGAATTTTTTTAACAAGAAAGGATATTTTTCCATCCGAAGATATCTAAAAATTGAATTACCTCTCTCTAGAATATTTTTTTCTCTAGGCCAAAATAGGTAGAAACAAGATCTTTTATTATTCTGAAAAGGGGATTGATTACAGGGGAAGATACTGGACACCTTGAGGGGGGCAGGGGAGGAATCTTACATCCTCTCCCATTTGAAAAACGCGAGATGTCCTCATCTCGCAAACTGGGGGTAATCCCACATCAGTTCGGCTTCTTTCTCCTCCCAAGTGGCGTCTTCAAAAGGATAGAACTTCCATTTGACTAATAGTTCTCTCAGAATTCTGTTCCTAAGAACCTTCTCTCGAACATCAAGGATTTCTTCAGGTTGGAGTTCCATCTGTCCTTGGGTTGAAGAAGTTAAGAGTTCATCACATTAAGCACATGATTCGGGCTCGGTACATATTTCTTAAATAGGCTGAAATGAAATACATCATGTACTTTGAGATAAGGAGGCAAAAGAAGTTCATAGGCTAAGTCACCTACTTTCTTTGTAATCAGATATGGCCCACAATATCAGGGGGATAACTTCTTGTACTTCCCAAAAGATAGAGAACTTCTTTTGGGGCGTACTCAAATGAAGACCATATCTGCTTCTTGGAATTTTATGTCTGACCTCTTCTTATCTGCATACTGCTTCTTTCTATCCTGGGCAACTTTTATACCTTTGCGGATTGACTGCATCTGCTACTCCATGTCGTCAAGCATCTGTCTAGACATCTCGACCCTAATCAATGGGTCAGACCAAGTTAATGGTGTTAGGCAGTCTTGTCCATGCAAAGATTTTAAAGGGCTCATCCTGATACTTCGGTGAGATAAGAGGCATTTTAGGCGAACTCGACTAGGTGCAGATAGCTTAGCCACTTCTTGGTTTCCCTCCACAACATGACCAAAGTATATCTTCGATTACTTGGTTCACCCTTTCTGTTTGACCATCGGTCTCGGGGTGGTAAGTTGTGCTGAGATCCAAGAATGTTCCTATTGCTTCAAAGAATGTAGTCCAAAATCTTGACGTGAATTTGGGATCTCGATCACTTACTATTCTCCTAGTGGTGGGTAGGCCATGTAATCTGAAGATTTCCTTGAGGAACACTCTTGCCACATCCACTATAGTGTAGGTTTCTTTTAGTGGAATCAGATGGGCAACTTTGGTTAGTCTATCAACTACCACGAAGATGGAGTTGTAACCTCATTGCATTGAAGGTAGTCCAGTAATAAAATCCATACTGATACATTTCCACTTCATCTGGGGGATGTCTAATGGATGTAACTTCCCAAGCATTTTTACTCTCTCGGCATTGAAATTCTGACATATCAAGCATTGACGTACATGGTTAAGTACATCCTTTTTTTTGTCCAGGCCAAAAGAAGCTTTTCTTTACAGACATGTAGGTCTTGATGAAACCTGGATGTCTTGCTATAAGGCTATCATGGGCTTCCTTTAGAATTTGACCCTTAGTTCCCTCATCATTTTAGGAATGCATAGCCTGCTATTGTAATACATAATTCCTTTATCCAGGCTATACCCTTGAACTCAGTTCAACTCTTGAGGAGTTTTGCTTTCCTGCATAAGTAGGTTAGCAATAGGGCCAAAGAATCTATCCTGCATGATCTTCTCTCTTGCTTCATTAATCAATGGATTTGACACCACTGTGATTGCAATAAAGGAGGCTTTTCTGCTGAGGGCACCAGCTAACACATTTTCTTTGCTTGGGTGGTACTTGATTTCAAAATCAAATTCCTGCAGGGTCTACATCCACCTTCTTTGGCGCATGTTGAGATCCTTCTCCGTGAAGATCCACTTTAAGCTTTGTTGATCTGTCATCAAATTGAATCTTTGACCCAGTAGGTAATGTCTCCACACAACTTTAGGGCATAGACTACTGAAAGTAGCTCCAGGTCGTGGGTGGACAACATAATTAATCTCATGCGTTCTGAGTTTTCGGGATACATAGGCCACTGCATGACCTTCCTGCATGAGCGCACCTCCCAGGGCAAAACCACTGGCATCAGTTTACTACCTCAAAGCATAGAGAGAAATCTAGCAACTTTAGAACGGGATTGGTTACTAAGGCGGTCTTCAGCTTATCAAAAGTGCTTTGACACCTGGCAGACCATTGAAACGGGGTATTCTTCTTGAGAAGATTAGTCAGGGGGGAAGCTATGAGAGCATACTTGGGTATAAAAATTCTATACCAACCAGTTAATCCCAAGAATCCCTTGACTTCTTGCATTGTCTTTGGTTCAGGCCAATCTATGACTGCTTGGACCTTTTGTGGAATCTAAGAAATTCCGTCTTTGAATACCAAAAAGCCCAAGTATTCAACATGGTTGACAGAGAAAGTGCATTTGCTCTTTCTTTGCAAAGAGTTGGTGCTTCCTTAGAATCTCAAGAACTTTACGAACATGAGCTTCATGGTTAGCTGCATTCCTTGAGTAAATCAGAATATCATCAAAGAAAACAAGAACAAAATCATCCAAGTATTCTTTGAGAATGTCTTGCATTAGGCGATTGAATGTAACTGGGGCATTTGTCAATCCAAATGGCATGAATGTAAATTCATAGTGCCCATAGCGAGTATTGATGGATGTCTTCACGATATCTTGCTTATTAATCCTGATCTGGTAATACGTTTATTTGAGATCTATCTTTGTGAAGATCTGGGCTCCACTTAGCCTATCCAGAAGCTCATCAATTCTAGGGATAGGATACTTATTCTTAACTGATTGAGACCTTTGTAATCTACGCAGAGTCTTAACGTTCTATCCTTCTTTTTCTGAAAGAGAACTGGCACTCCCCAAGGTGAAACATTGGGTCTTACAAACCCTTATTCTAACACCTACCTAAGCTATTCCTTGAGTTCAATGGCTTCAGGGACTGGCATTTTGTACGTGCGTTGGGCTACTAGGGCTGAGTTCCAGGGGTCAATTCTATCACATGATCTACTTAACCATTATGGGAATAAATCATCATACTCACTTAACCATTCTGGTTCTTTAGCCTTTAACTTTGTGTCTACCGGATTCATTTTGACAACATAAATAAACTGCTTCTTTCTAAGTCCTTTCAGTAACTTAGAAGCTTTTACTAGTTACAGATCTGGGGATCCTGAAATTTTGGTTCCTTGAACTTTGTTCCCGTGAAGTTCACGGAAGGAAATGGGGCTGGTCTCTGCACTCTGGGTCCTTGACTTCCCTGTCCTCTTGACATGGCAGGACTCGGGCAATCTTTAAGCTGGTGACCAAAACCCTGACACCCAAACACCTGTTCTCACTTCTAAGCTCATCCCTCTGAATCCTTGAAAAAGGTGGGGCTCCTCAGAAAGTGTTCCGAGGAGGGAAGGGTCTTCCTTCACTTCTGAATCTCCCAGCGTCTTGATTCTGATTAGGGCCTTGCTGCCTCTTTGGGGGTGGAAAGTTTGAAGCACTTCCCGAGGTTTGGAACCTTTTAAAGATTGATGGTGCAGGCTTTGGCGGGACCTTAACAACAAATTCTTTGGCAATGTCCTTTGCCATTCTGACAGCTTCTGCCATTGAGCCTGGTTTGGCATTTTTCACTAAAGTGTCCAATGGCTCATTCATCCCTCGAATAAATCTGGCCATTAGCTGTGCTCTTCATCCAAAAGTGGAGAATATTTGAGAAGGGCAAATGCCTGATGGTATTCTTCAATTGTCCGGCTATCCTGCTTCAATTCCAAGAACTCATTCATTTTAGTTTCCAGGAAGCCCGGAGGACAGAACTTCTTTTTGAGGTAAGCTTTAAGATCTGACCAGGTCTGGGTATTTCGGTCGAGACGGTTTGTCTTGCAATGGTTCCTCCATGCGACCCTGGCCTTTTCCATAATTTTCAATCTCGCGAGAGCCATCTTGCTCCTCTCGTTTTATAACCGGTTACATCAAAATACTCTTCAATTGCCTCAATCCATTTTTCCACTACAGTGTTCCCCTTCGCCCTTAAAGGGACTAGGTTGGGATCGGTGCAGGGCTTTACGAATGTCCAGATCTAACTCTTCATCATCGGTAAGAGGATCCGGCTGCCTACCCCACAGGCCACGCGCCTCATGATTCTGACAAAACAAGATTTTTGTCAACTTAACTTTGTCATCAGATTTATGACTATATAATTTTTGAGATTTATTTCTTAAATAATAATTATTCTATCATAATTCTTAAAAACAAGATTCACTCTAATAATTTTATTAACCAATATTCACAACCACGAAAACAATTTGGAATCTTTTGCAAAACATCATTTATTATCAAAATTTTTTGATATATACATAGAGCGTCTCGACTCCAAAAGTCACTGCCTCAATTGCGTATGCATAAAAAGGTGATACTGCCATGGAGACATGCTATGATATACACGATTCATCACTGATAATGGTGTTATAATTCTATTCCTAGGAATAAGCGGCTAAGAAGTCAAAAAATACAGCAAGAATTCCTAAATTTTCGGAGTGAATGATTATAGAGTTGAACATAATGAATAACTCCTAGTCTTATCAAGATCATGGCTCATGAGATATTCTGTCTGAGTCTTTGCCCCCCCTGATTGGTATTGACATTAATACTTTGCCCTCCAGAGAAGCACATATGCTGACGTCCCTCTACTGGATCAGGAAAGTATAGATCCTCAAAGTGAAACGAGCGAGTCTCACTCTACTTTCTCGGGTTAAAGCGGGGTTGATGAGATTTTTGAAGGCAAAGGCGATCATATCCTGACTTTGGGAAAGTCCAGGAATGCTAGACAGATTTGGGATATCCATCTAAAAATCCAGTTCAATTTATGAGTTTTTCAATTTATGAATTCATTTCAAATATAATCTTAGCACAACAAGTGAAAACATTATTTTCGAGATTTTCTTTAAAATTTTCGACAATTTTTGCTGTTGTTTCATAAGTTTACAACAGCGCTCTGATACCAGCTGTGAGACCGCTCAGCCCCCTCTACACACCGGGATTCTCGGTTGCTAGCAACAGTGGAAGTAGCTTCCTCTTACGCGGGGTAGGGTTTCCCACTCGCCGGGGCCTCGCCCTCGAATGTCCAAACACGAGACTAAACTAGTGGTCATTTCAAAACTGAAAACGAGAAAATTTCCCTTGCTCGAAAAATGGGAATGATTCCACCTTTTTTATTTTCTTAACAAATTTTCTAACGGGGTCAAAAGGCTAAACTATCCTTTACCTGATTAAACCAGATAGAAGGAAAACTATTATAGACTTAACTTGAAGAAATCAACGCTTTTCTCCTAACCGAAATCAGGCATAGCCGTTGATCTAATCATTTAAGCAAGTCTTCAGTTTTTTTTTTTACTACTCGAGTTCTAAGCGTATTCTTATATTTTCAATTTCATTATTAAAACTCCACTTATTCTAGCGTATGTGTTAGCCACCACCCAACCCCATCCGGCCCATGGGTTAGCCACTACCACCCAACCACTGGAATCGATAGAACCAGACAATTACTCACCCACCCATAATTGAATGCCTTTCTTAACTTTTGCTTTCGAATACAAATACGCACACACTCCTCTTTAAAACTTTAACTTATAAAACAATCCATTGACAAATAGTTATTGGTTATAGATGTCATAACTCAAAATTTCCATCCAATCCCTTGTTTCCCAAAAAAGACAGTATCACTCTGGACTCTCCGTTGAGACTAGCTCATCAGCAACACGAGATCCAATAACAGATTACAATAATCACTTGTCCATCAAACATATCTTCCATGACATACGCATGGGTATCCTACGCACCGCGAGCCCATGCATCGCCTGGTCAGAACCCTCTAGGATCCTCCTTAGGTGTCCTGGCACTTCACTCAGGGACCGTTTCGTCGGCCCTCGTCCATCGTACCAGAAGCACACCATTTTAACCGTACCAAGGCTGGTCAAGACCTTGGCAGGCTTTGCCGCGTGAGCTATCCTTTAAACACTCCCCACCAACTGTTGCACAACCGAACTTCCCTTAGAAAAACACATACCAAATGCTCCCTCCAACATTCTGGCGTAAGACAGTCCTTTAAGAAAACAAGGTTTCTATGCAAGTTTTTAGTTTGATTTTCATTTGAATACAAGGAGTATTTCTTGAGTCTGTATCCCTAAAACTTCATTTGAATACAAGGAGTATTTCTTGAGTCAGTATCCCTAAAACTTCTTGATCGTAATTCTGAATTCCATAAGAGAATTCCTCAAATTCTGTAAGCTTGATCCATAGATCAATTCAAAGGGTATCAAACTTAGATTCAGATTTGGCGAGAGATTTGAGTGTATTTTTCTAAACTGGTCACATCTTCTTTCCTTGAAATTGACGAAGGAGTTTGGTCTTGGTCATAGTCTAATTTAAGGTTCGAGTCTGATAAGATTTTTCCTGAACTATCTTTCTCAAAAAGGATTGATAATTCAATTACTAATTTACTGAGTTTCATTCTTTGGATATTCACTTAACTGATTTCTAAATTAGTAACGAATTCCAATGAGGAATAAATTAATCATTTATTTGAATATTTCGATCTCGATAGATTTTCTGAATTTTCTTCTTTTTTCAATCCCCGTGAGAGTATAAACGATAGAAATTTCTCTCTTAGAGTAATTACTTATTCATTTATCAAATACTCATAGAAATTAAACATAGAATTAAAGAGAAATCTAATTTTGATATAAAAATTCTTTATGCATCTATTTATGCATAAAAATCAACTTCAATGGGAATAACACTTTTATATAAAAGAAAATCCTTTTATGCATCTATTCATGCATAAAATCAATTTAAATAGGAATTTCAACTTAAATTAACCCAATCTAGATGTATAGGACTCTAATCTACTCAATTTTTAGAAATCAAGAGAGTAAACAATAAGAAAAGTTTAATTAATCATTTAACTAATCTTTCTAGGACTAAGAGAGGCTGGAATGTAAAGAAGAGAAGGGTGTGGCCTTTTGATCAAGGCATAGCATTAGAATTTACTTCAATCAATTATAAAACAAGAAAATCAAGAAAACCATAGATTTAAAATTAAAAAGTAAGAAAATTTAGTTTACACATGGAGTTGTAAGCTTTCCTTTGGCTTGAGGGATTGAGGGTTCTACTCTTGTTTAAAGCAAGAGTGGCCACCAATTACTTTGGAGAGGATTAAGCCAAAAATAATTGAATTATCAAGAAATTCAATGTAAATGACTCAGGGGGGTAGGAGTAGAGTAATAGTGCATAAACACCATTCAAAGGAAGAGGCTTCTATTTATAGGAAAAAGTGAGCCTCAAACCAAGCAAACTGATTCTAGAATTTTCGAAATCAGTTTGGTCAATTTTTGACCATTTTTGGGTCAGTTCAGCTTACTTTTTAGATCAGTTTAGCTTACTTTTTGGGTCAGTTCAGCTTACTTTTTGGAACTAGACTTGAAATAGGAGAGAGGAGAGATGAAATATCTCATTTAATTGATTTAAAATTGGGGGGTAATGATAAGAAAAAAGGTGCCTCCTTCATGAGGGGAGATCCCTACTCTGAGATGTCAAAATTCGGTTTTTTAAATGTTTTCTTTGGTCCTTAGTCCACTTTTCATCTTATGTGAGTATTTACTCATTTTTGGAGGGTTTTTCTTTTATTCGTCAATTTATCTCCCCCCTACATTTGGATTAATCTTATTGGCCCCTCAAAACCTTAATCCAAAATTTTCAAAAAATCTGGACCCTTAGGCTAAGGTCTTTTGTACAGATTATAATTTATTTATAATGCACCTTAGAAATTTCTTTTTAAACTTCTGTTGTAGGAAAATTTTTTGTAATAAGAAAGGATATTTTTCCATCTGAAGATATCTAAAAATTGAATTACCTCTCTCTTAAATATTTTTTCTCTCTAGGCCAAAACAGGTAGAAACAAGATCTTTTATTATTCTGAAAAGGGGATTGATTACAGGGGAAGATACTGGACACCTTGAGGGGGGCAGGGGAGGAATCTTACATCCTCTCCCACTTGAAAAACGTGAGATGTCCTCATCTTGCAAACTCAGGGTAATCCCGCATCAGTTTGGCTTCTTTCTCCCAGGTGGCATCTTCAAAAGGATAGAACTTCCATTTGACTAATAATTCTCTCATAATTATGTTCCTGAGAACCTTCTCTCAAACATCAAGGATTTCTTCAGGTTGGAGTTCCATCTGTCCTTGGGTTGAAGAAGTTAAGAGTTCATCTCATTAAGCACATGATTCGGGCTTGGTACATATTTCTTAAGTAGGCTGACATGAAATACATTATGTACTTTGAGATGACGAGGCAGAAGAAGTTCATAGGCTAAGTCACCTACTTTCTTTGTAATCAGATATGGCCCACAGTATCTGGGGGATAACTTCTTGTACTTCCCAAAAGATAGAGAACTTCTTTTGAGGCATACTCGAATGAAGACCATATCTGCTTCTTCAAATTTTATGTCTGACCTCTTCTTATTTGCATACTGCTTCTGTCTATCCTGGGCAGCTTTTATGTCTTTACAGATTGACTGCATCTGCTACTCCATGTCGTCAAGCATCTGTCTGGACATCTCGACCCTAATATGGTGTTAGGCAGCCTTACAGAGCTTTGAAAGGGCTCATCATCCTGATACTTCGGTGATAAGAGGCATTGTAGGCGAACTCGACTAGGTGCAAATAGCTTAGCCACTTCTTAGGTTCCCTGCCAGCATGACCAAAGTATATCTTCGATTACTTGGTTCACTCTTTCTGTTTGACCACCATCGGTCTCAGGGTGGTAAGTTGTGCTGAAATCCAAGAAAGTTCCTACTGCTTCGAAGAATGCAGTCCATAATCTTGACGTGAATTTGGGATCTCGATCACTTACTATTCTCCTGGTGGGTAGGCCATTCAATTTGAAGATTTCCTTGAAGAACACTCTGACCACATCCACTGCAGTGTAGGTTTCTTTTACTGGAATCAGATGGGCAACTTTGGTTAGTCTATCAACTACCACGAAGATGGAGTTGTAACCTGATTGCACTGAAGGTAGTCCAGTAAATTGACTTTCTGACATATCAGGCATTGACGTACATGGTTAAGTACATCCTTTTTTTGTCCACACCAAAAGAAGCTATCATGGGCTTCCTTCAAAATTTGACCCTTAGTTCCCTCATCATTTTGGGAATGCATAGCCTGCTATTGTAATACAAAATTCCTTTATCCAGGCTGTACCCTTGAACTCAATTCAACTCCTGAGGGGTTTTTCTTTCTTGCATAAGTAGGTTAGCAATAGGGCCAAAGAATCTATCATGCATGATATTCTCTCTTGCTTCATTAATCAATGGATTTGACACCACTGTGATTGCAAGCAAGGAGGCTTTTCTGCTGAGGGCATTTGCTACCACATTTTCTTTGTCTGGGAGGTACTTGATTTCAAAATCAAATTCTTCCACGGTTTGCATCCACCTTCTTTGGCGCATGTTGAGATCCTTCTCCGTGAAGATACACTTTAAGCTTTGATGATCTGTCATCAAAGTGAATCTTTGACCCAGTAGGTAATGTCTCCACACAACTTTAGGGCATAGACTACTGAAAGTAGCTCCAGGTCATGGGACAGCATAATTAATCTCATGCGTTCTGAGTTTTCAGGATTCATAGGCCACTGCATGACCTTCCTGCATGAGCGCACCTCCCAGAGCAAAACCACTGGTATCAGTTACTACCTTAAAGGGTAGAGAGAAATCTAGCAACTTGAGAACGGGATTGGTTACTAAGGCGGTCTTCAGCTTATCAAAAGCGCTCTGACATGTGGCAGACCATTGAAACGGGGTATTCTTCTTGAGAAGATTAGTCAGGGGAAAAGCTATGAGAGCATACTTAAGTATAAAAATTCTATACTAATCCCAACAATCCCCTGACTTCTTTCACTGTCTTTGGTTCAGGCCAATCTATGACTGCTTGGACCTTTTGCAAAATCTGGATAAATTCTCTCTTTGGATACCAGAAAGCCCAAGTATTCAACATGGTCGACAGAGAAAGTGCATTTGCTCTTTTTTTGCAAAGAGTTGGTGCTTCCTTAGAATCTCAAGAACTTTACGAACGTGAGCTTCATGGTCAGCTGCATTCCTTGAGTAAATCAGAATATCATCAAAGAAAACAAGAACAAAATCATCCAAGTATTCTCTGAGAATATCTTGCATTAGGCGATTGAATGTAACTAGGGCATCTGTCAATCCAAACGGCATGACTATAAATTCATAGTGCCCATAGCGAGTATTGATGGCTGTCTTCGGGATATCTTGCTCATTAATCCTGATCTAGTATTACTCTTATTTGAGATCTATCTTTGTGAAGATCTAGGCTCAGGCAAATGGCTGAGCTGGAGTCCTCTTGGGATTGCCCTGATTTTGATTTGACAGACCCTGATTTGTTGACTGATACAAAGGGGCTTGTCTCTGCACTCTAGGTCCTTGACTTCCCTGTCCTCTTGACATGGCAGGAGTCGGGCAGTCTTTAAGCTAGTGTGACCAAAACCCTGACACCCAAAACACCTGTTCTCACTTCTAAGCTCATCCCTCTGAATCCTTGAAAAAGGTGGGGCTCCTGAGAAAGTGTTCTGAGAGGGAAGGATCTTCCTTCACTTCTGAATCTCCCAGCGTCTTGATTCTAATTAGGGCCTTGCTGCCTCTTTGGGGGGTGGAAAGTTTGAAGCACTTCCCGAGGTTTGGAACCTTTTAAAAATTGAGGGTGCAGGCTTTGGCAGGACCTTAACAACAAATGCTTTTGCAAAGTCCTTTGCCATTCTGACAACTTCTGCCATTGAGCCTGGTTTGGCATTTTTCACTAAAGTGTCCAATAGCTCGTTCATCCCTCGAATGAATCTGGCCATCAGCTGCTCTTCATCCAAAAGTGGAGAATATTTGAGGAGAAGGGCAAATGCCTGATGGTATTCTTTAATTGTCTGGCTATCCTGCTTCAATTCCAAGAACTCATTCATTTTAGTTTCCAGGAAGCCCGGAGGACAGAACCTCTTTCTGAGGTAAGCTTTAAGATCTGACCAGGTCTGGGTATTTCGATCGAGACAGTTTGTCTCACAATGGCTCCTCCATGCAACCCTGGCCGTTTCCACAATTTTCAATCTAGCGAGAGCCATCTTGCTTCTCTTGTTATAACCAGTGACATCAAAATACTCTTCCATTGTGCCTCAATCCATTTTTCCACTACTTCACCTAAATGTTCCCTTTCGCCCTTGAAGGGACCTGGTTGGGATCAGTGCAGGGCTTTATGAACGTCCAAATCTAACTCTTCATCATCATCGGTAAGAGGATTTGGTTGCATTCCATGGGCCACGTACCTCATGATTCTGACAAAACGATATTTTTGTCAACTTAACTTTGTCATCAGATTTATGACTATTTAATTTTTGAGATTTATTTCTTAAACAATAATTATTCCATTATAATTCTTAAAAACAAGATTCACTTTGATAATTTTATTAACCAATATTCACAACCACAAAAATAATTTGGAATCTTTTGCAAAACATCATTTATTATCAAAAGTTTTTTATATATACATAGAGCATCTCGGCTCCAAAAGTCACTGCCTCAATCGCGTACGCATAAAAAGGTGATACTGCCATGGAGACATGCTATGATATACACGATTCATCACTGATAATGGTGCTGTAATTCTACTCCTAGAAAAAAAGCGGCTAAGAATTCTAAAAATACGACAAGAATTCATAAAATTTCAGGGTGAATGATTATAGAGTTAGACATAATGAATAACTCCTAGTCTTATCAAGATCATGGCTAGCGAGATATTTTGTATGAGTCTCTGTCGTTGACTGGTATTGACATTAATACTTTGCCCTCTAGACAACCACATATGCTGATGTCGCTCTACTGAATTAGGAAAGTATAGATCCTCAAAGTGACGAGCGAGTCTCACTCTACTTTCTCGGGTTGTAGCAGGGTTGATGAGATTTTTGAAGGCAAAGGCGATCATATCCTGACTCTGGGAAAGTCCAGGAATGCTAGACAGATTTGGGGTATCCATCTAAAAATCCAGTTCAATTTATGAGTTTTTCAATTTATGAATTCATTTCAAACATAATCTTAGCACAACAAGTGAAAACATTATTTCCTAGATTTTCTTTAAAATTTTAGGCGATTTCTGCTACTGTTTCATAAGTTTACAATAGCACTCTGATACCAATTCTGAGACCCCTCAGTCCCCTCCACACACCGGATTCCCGGTTGCTAGCAACAGTGGAAGTAGCTTCCTCTTGCACGGGAATTGGTTTCCCACTCGCGGGGACTCGCCTTCGAATGTCCGAACACGAGACTAAACTGGTGGTCATTCTAAAACCGAAATCAGGAAAATTTTCCTTGCTCAAAAAACGGGGATGATTCCACCTTTTTTATTTTCTTAATGAGTTTTCTAACGAGGTTAAGAGGCTAAACTATCCTTCACCCGATTAAACCAGATAGAAGGAAAACTATTACAGACTTAACTTGAAGAAATCAACGCTTTTTTCCTGACCGAAATCAAGCACAGCCGTTGATCTAATCATTTTAGAAAGTCTTCAGGTTTTTTTTTAAAGACTCGAGTTCTAAGCGTATTCCTATATTTTCAATTTCATTATTAAAACTCCACTGATTCCAGCCTAACCCCATCCGGCCCATGGGTTAGCCACCACCCAACCACTGGAATCGGTAGAACTAGACAAATACTCACCCACCCATAATTGAATACCTTTCTTAAAGTTTGCTTTCGAATACAAATACGCACACACTCCTCTTTAAAACTTTAACAAATAAAAAAATCCATGACAAACAATTATTGGTTACAGATGTCATAACTCAAAATTTCCATCCAGTCCCTTGTTTCCCAAAAAAAAAAACAGTATCACTCTGGACTCTCCATTGAGACTAGCCCGTCAACAAAACGAGATCCAGTAAATAGATTACAATAATCATTTGTCCATCAAACATATCTTCCACGACATATGCATGGGTGTCCTAGGCACCGCGAGCCTGTGCATCGCCTCGTCAGAACCCTCGAGGATCCTCCTTAGGTGTCCTGACACTTCACTCACCCGCTTCGTTGCCCCTCATCCTCCGAAAGCGCACCATTTTAACCATACCAAGGCTGGTCAAGACCTGGGCAGTCTTTGCCCCGTAAGCTGTCCTTTGAACACTCCCCGGATCTGTTGCAACTGAACTTCCCTTAGAAAAACACATACCAAATGCTCCTTCCCCAACATTCTGGCGTAAGAGAGTCCTTTAAGAAAACAGGGTTTCTATGCAAGTTTTCAGTTTGATTTTCATTTGAATACAAGGAGTATTTCTTGAATACAAGGAGTATTTTCATTTGAATACGAGTATTTCTTGAATCAGTATCCCTAAAACTTCTTGATCGTAATTCTGAATTCCATAACAGAATTCCTTAAATTCTATAACCTTGATCCATAGATCAATTCGAAGGGTCTCAAACTTAGATTCATATTTGACGAGAGATTTGAGTGTATTTTTCTAAACTGCTCACATCTTCTTTCCTTGAAACTGACGAAGGAGTTTGGTCTTGGTCATAGTCTGTCAAGGTTCGAGTCTGATAAGATTTTTTCTGAACTATCTTTCTCAAAAAGGATTGACAATTCAGTTACTAATTTACTGAATTTCATTCTTTGGATATTCACTTAACTGATTTCTAAATAAGTTACGAATTCCAATGAGAAATAAATTAATCATTTATTTGAATATCTCGATCTCGATAGGTTTTCTGAATTTTCTTCTTTTTTCAATCCGTGAGAGTATAAAACGATAGAAATTTCTCTCTTAGAGTAATTACTTATTCATTTATCAAATACTCGTAGAAATTAAACATAGAATTAAAGAGAAATCTAATTTTGATATAAAAATTCTTTATGCATCTATTTATGCATAAAAATCAACTTCAATGGAAATAACACTTTTATATAAAAGAAAATCCTTTTATGCATCTATTTATGCATAAAATCAATTTTAATAGGAATAACACTTTTGTAATAAAAACTTCCTTTATGCATCTTTCTATGCATAAAATTCAAATTTAATGAAAATAACACTTTTATAATTAAAAAAATCCATTATGTATCTTATTATGCATTGAAATTAAATTCAATGAAAATAACACTTTTATAATAAAAAAATTTCCATTATGCATCTTTTTATGCATAGAAATTAAATTCAATGAAAATAACAGTTTTATAATAAAAAATTTCCATTATGCATCTTTCTATGCATAGAAATCAATTTTAATAAACTAATATCAGTGATATCCATGCATATTCATAGGTGAATATGTACATGGAATAAATTAGAATATTTCTTTTATAATGCACAAACGGTGCGAATTACTCTTTTGGAATAACATAAAAACAAACTTTCTTTTCCACAAAATTCTAGAAAATTTTGCCATAACTTCCTTTGTATGGCTGACCATTTCTCATTTTTATCATTCTAATTTCAACTTAAATTAACCCAATCTAGATGTATAGGACTCTAATGTACTCAATTTTAAGAAATCAAGAGAGTAAACAATAAGCAATCAAGAGAGTAAACAATAAGAAAAGTTTAATTAATCATTTAACTAATCTTTCTAGGATTAAGAAAGGCTAGAATGTAAAAGAAGAGAAGGGTGTGGCCTTTTCATCAAGGCATAGCATTAGATTTTACTTCAATCAATTATAAAACAAGAAAATCAAGAAAACCATAGATTTAAAATTAAAAAGTAAGAAAATTTAGCTTGCATGGAGTTGTAAGATTTCCTTTGGCTAGAGGGATTGAGGGTTGTACTCTTGTTTGAAGCAAGAGTGGCCACCAATTACTTTGGAGAGGATTGAGCCAAAAACAATTGAATTATCAAATAATTCAATGTAAATGTCTCACGATAGGAGTAGAGTAATAGTGCATAAACACCATTGAGCTTTTACAAAGGGGGAGGCTTTTATTTATAGGAAAAAGTGAGCCTCAAATCAAACTGATTCTAGAATTTTCCAGATCAGTTTGGCCAATTTTTGACCATTTTTGGGTCAGTTCAGCTTACTTTTTGGAACTAGACTTGAAATAGGAGAGATGGAATAGGAGAGATGAAATACCTCATTTAATTGATTTAAAATTGAGGGGTAATGATGAGAAAAAATGCGCCTCCATGAGGGGAGATCCCCACTCTGAGGTGTCAAAATTCGGTTTTTTAAATGTTTTCTTTGGTCCTTAGTCCACACTCTTCATCTTATGTGAGTATTTACTCATTTTTGGGGGGTTTTCCTTTATTCTTCAATTTATCTCCTCCCTACATTTGGATTAATCTTATTGGTCCCTTAAAACCTTAATCCAAAATTTTTAGAAAATCTGGACCCTTAGGCTAAGGTTTTTTGTGCAGATTATAATTTATTGTTAATGCACCTTAGGAATTTCTTTTTAAACTTCTGTTTTGGGGAAATTTTTTTAATAAGAAAGCATATTTTTCCATCCGAAGATATCTAAAAACTGAAATATCTCTCTCTAGAATATTTTCTCTCTCTAGGTCAAAACATATAAAAACAAGATCTTTTATTATTCTGAAAAGGGGATTAATTACAGGGGAAGATACTGGACATCTTGAGGGGATGGGGAGGAATCTTACATCCTCTCCCACTTGAAAAATGCAAGATGTTCTCATCTTTCAAACTCAGGGTAATCTCGCATCAATTTGGCTTCTTTCTCCCAAGTGGCGTCCTCAAAAGGATAGAACTTCCATTTGACTAATAATTCTCTCAGAATTCTGTTCCTTAGAACCTTCTCTCGAAAATTAAGGATTTCTTCAGGTTGGAGTTCCATCTGCCCTTGGGTTGTTTAAGAAGTTAAGAGTTTATCATTAAGCACATGATTCGGGCTTGGTACATATTTCTTAAGTAGGCTGACATGAAATACATTATGTACTTTGAGATGAGGTTGAGATGAGGAGGCAGAAGAAGTTCATAGGCTAAGTCACCTACTTTCTTTGTAATCAAATATGGCCCACAGTATCAGGGGGATAACTTCTTGTACTTTCCAAGAGATAGAGAACTTCTTTTGGGGTGTACTCGAATGAAGACCATATGTGCTCTTCGAATTTTCTATCTGACCTCTTCTTATCTGCATACTACTTCTATCTATCTTGGGTAGCTTTTATATCTATTACGGATTGACTGCATCTATTACTCCATGTCGTCAAGCATCTGTCTAGACATCTCAACCCTAATCAATGGGTCGGGGACCAAGTTAATGGTGTTAGGCAGTCTTGTCCATATAGAGCTTTGAAAGGGCTCATCCTGATACTTCGGCGATAAGAGGCATTGTAGGCGAACTCAACTAGGTGTAGATAGCTTAGCCACTTCTTGGGTTCCCTGCAGCACACAGCATGAACGACGTATATTTTTGATTACTTGGTTTACCCTTTCTATTTGACCATCGGTCTCGGGGTGGTAAGATGTGCTGAGATCCAAGAAAGTTCCTACTGCTTTGAAGAATGCAGTCCAGAATCTTGACATGAATTTGGGATCTCGGTCACTTACTATTCTCCTAGGTAGGCCATGCAATCTAAAGATTTCCTTGAGGAACACTCTGGCCACATCGATTGCAGTAGTGTAGGTTTCTTTTACTGGAATCAGATGGGCAACTTTGGTTAGTCTATCAACTACCACGAAGATGGAGTTATAACCTGATTCCACTGAAGGTAGTCCAGTAATAAAATCCATAATACTGATACATTCCCACTTCATCTGGGGGATGTCTAATGGATGTAACTTCCCAAGCATTTTTACTCTCTCGACTTTGACTTTGTGACATATCAGGCATTGACAGTATTGATGGCTGTCTTCGGGATATATTGCTCATTAATCCTGATCTGATAATACCCTGATTTGAGATCTGTCTTTGTGAAGTTCTGGGCTCCACTTAGCCTTTCCAGAAGCTCATCAATTCTGGGGATATGATACTTATTCTTAATTGTCAGTGATTGAGATTAATTTTGATGAAAGTAACACTTTTATAATAAAAAAATTCTTTTATGCATCTATTTATGCATAAAAATCAATTTTGATGAAAGTAACACTTTTATAATTAAAAAAATCCTTTTATGCATCTATTTATGCATAAAAATCAATTTTGATGAAAGTAACACTTTTATAATAAAAAATCCTTTTATGCATCTATTTATGCATAAAAATCAATTTTGATGAAAGTAACACTTTTAAAATAAAAAAAATTCTTTTATGCATAAAAATAAATTTTGATGAAAGTAACACTTTAAGAATAAAAAAATTCTTTTATGCATCTATTTATGCATAAAAATCAATTTTGATGAAAGTAACACTTTTATAATTAAAAAAATATTTTATACATCTATTTATGCATAAAAATCAATTTTGATGAAAGTAACACTTTTAGAATATTGAAAAAAACCGCCAATATGCATCTTTCTATGCATAGAAATTAATTCTAATGGAAATAACACTTTTATAATAAAAATGTTTCTAAAATACATTTTTCTATGCATAGAATGAAAATGACACTTTTAGAATACACAAATGGTGGGGATTACTCTTTTTGAATAATAAAAGATAAAACTTATTTCACACAATTTAAGAAAATTTTGCCATAACCTCCTTTGTATGGCTGACCATTTTTAAATTTTTTTCATTCTCAAGCTACTTAGAAATTATCCCAAATGGTTTAAAGCATTCTAAACTAATCAAATTCCACTTTTTAAAGAGAAACAATATGAAAAGTTTAATTGTAAGAATTTTATTACATATCTAGGATAAAGAAAGGCTGAATTCAAGAATGAAGAGAGGGGGAAAGCCTTTCCAACAAGGCATAACATCATTTTTTATTTTAAAGAAAACAGAAATTAGAAAACCATTAAATGGAATAAATAAAAAGTAGGATTCCTAGCTTACATGAATTTTTGTGAGCTTTCCTTTGGCTTGATGGTTTGAGGGATCTACTCTTGTTTGCAACAAGAGTGGCCACCAATTCTTTTGAAGAGGAAATGGTCAAAAACTAATGAATTATCAATAAATTCACTGTTTTTGGCTCTGGGGAAGAGTAGAGATACAGTGCATAAAAACACTATTAAGCTTCTACAAAGGGGGAGGCTTCTATTTATAGGAAAAAGTGAGCTTCTAACCAAGCAAACTGATTCTAGAATTTTCCAGATCAGTTTGGTCAATTTTTGACTATTTTTGGGTCAGTTTAGTTCACTTTTGTATCCAGTTTTTATCTAATTTTATTGATTTAAAATTCAAAAGCAATGATGGGAAAAAGGTGCCTACTTCATGAGAGGGAATCCCCACTCTGAGGTGTCAAAAATTCATTTTTTTAGTATTTCCTTTGGTCCTAAGTCCACCACTCTTCATCTTATGTGAGTATTTACTCATTTTTAGGGGGATTTTCTTTATTTCATCTATTTACCTCCTCTTCCCTACATTTGGATTAATCTTATTGGTCCATAGGAACCTTAATTTAAAATTTTCAGAAAATCTGGACCCTTAGGATAAGGCCTTTTAAACAGATTATAATTTATTTCTAATGCACCTTCTGAAATTCTTTTGGAACCTCTATTTTGGGAGAATTTATTTTAATAAGATGAGATATTTTTCCATCCAAAAATATTTAAAAACTGAATCACCTCTCTCTAGAAGATTTTCTCTCTCTAGGCTAAAATAGTAGGTAGAAACAAGATCTTTTATATTTCTGAAGAGGGATTTGAATACAGGGGAAGATACTAGACTTCTTAAGAGGCTGGGGAGGAATCTTACACGCACACACTCCTCTTTAAAACTTTAACTTATAAAATAATTCATTGATAAAGAGTTTTGGTTACAGATGTCATAACTCAAAATTTCCATCCAGTCCCTTGTTTCCCAAAAAAAAACAATATCACTCTGGACTCTCCATTGAGACTAGCTGGTCAGCAACAACAAGATCCAGTAACAGATTACAATAATCATTTGTCCATCAAACATATCTTCCACGACATACGCATGGGTGTCCTAGGCACCGCGAGCCCGTGCATTGCCTGGTTAGAACCCTCCAGGATCCTCCTTAGGTGTCCTCGCACTTCACTCAAAGACTGCTTCGTCGACCCTCATCCATCATACCGGAAGAGTACCATTTTAACCATACCAAGGCTGGTCAAGGCTTTGTCGCGTGAGCTGTCCTTTGAACACTCCCCGCCCCACCAGCTTGCAACCAAACTTCCCTTACCAAATGTTCCCTCCAGCATTCTAGCATAAGATAGTCCTTTAAGAAAACAGGGTTTCTATGCAAGTTTTCAGTTTGATTTTCATTTGAATACAAGGAGTATTTATTGAATCAGTATCCCCAAAACTTCTTGATTGTAATTTTGAATTTCATAACAGAATTCCTCAAATTCTGTAACCTTGATCCACAGATCAATTCGAAGGGTCTCAAACTTAGATTCAGATTTGGCGAGAGATTCAAGTGTATTTTTCTAAACTGGTCACATCTTCTTTTCTCAAAACTGACGAAGGAGTTTGGTCTTGGTCATAGTCTGATTCAAGGTTCGAGTCTGATAAAATTTTTCTTGAACTATCTTTCTCAAAAAGGATTGATAATTCAGTTACTAATTTACTGAATTTCATTCTTTGGATATTCACTTAATGATTTCTAAATTAGTTAACGAATTCCAATGAGGAATAAATTAATCATTTATTTGAATATTTTGATCTCGATAGATTTTTTAAATTTTCTTCTATTTTCAATCCGTGAGAGTATAAAACGATAGAAATTTCTCTCTTAGAGTAATTACTTATTCATTTATCAAATACTCATAGAAATTAAACATAGAATTAAAGAGAAATCTAATTTTGATATAAAAATTCTTTATGCATCTATTTATGCATAAAAATCAACTTCAATGGGAATAACACTTTTATATAAAAGAAAATCCTTTTATGCATCTATTTATGCATAAAATCAATTTTAATAGGAATAACACTTTTGTAATAAAAACTTCCTTTATGCATCTTTCTATGCATAAAATTCAAATTTAATGAAAATAACACTTTTATAAATAAAAAAATTTCATTATGCATCTTTCTATGCATAGAAATTAAATTTAATTAAAATAACACTTTTATAATTAAAAAATTCCATTATGCATCTTTCTATGCATAGAAATTAAATTCAATGAAAATAACACTTTTATAATAAAAAATTTTCATTATGCATCTTTCTATGCATAGAAATCAATTTTAATAACTAATATCAGTGATATCCATGCATATTCACATGTGAATATGTACATGGAATAAATTAGAATATTTCTTTTATAATGCACAAACGGTGGGAATTACTCTTTTGGAATAACATAAAAACAAACTTTCTTTTCCACAAAATTCTAGAAAATTTTGCCATAACCTCCTTTGTATGGCTGACCATTTCTCATTTTTATCATTCTAATTTCAACTTAAATTAACCCAATCTAGATGTATAGGACTCTAATCTACTCAATTTTCAAAAATCAAGAGTAAACAATAAGAAAAGTTTAATTAATTATTTAACTAATCTTTCTAGGATTAAGAAAGGTTGGAATGTAAAGAAGAGAAGGGTGTGGCCTTTTCATCAAGGCATAGCATTAGAATTTACTTCAATCAATTATAAAACAAGAAAATCAAGAAAACCATAGATTTAAAATTAAAAAGTAAGAAAATTTAGCTTACATGGAGTTGTAAGCTTTCCTTTGGCTTGAGGGATTGAGGATTCTACTCTTGTTTGAAGCAAGAGTGGCCACGAATTACTTTGAAGAGGATTAAGCCAAAAACATTTAAATTATCAAGAAATTCAATGTAAATGACTCAAGGTAGGAGTAGAGTCAAAGGGTAGAGAGAAATCTGGCAACTTCAGAACGAGGTTGGTTACTAAGGCGGTCTTCAGCTTATCAAAAGCGCTCTGACACCTGGTAGACCATTGAAACGGGGTATTCTTCTTGAGAAGATTAGTCAGGGGAGAAGATATGAGAGCATACTTAGGTATAAAAATTCTATACCAACCAGTTAATCCCAAGAATCCCCTGACTTCTTTCACTGTCTTTGGTTCAGGCCAATCTATGACTGCTTGGACCTTTTGCAAAAGCTAGAGAAATTTCATCTTTGGATAATACCAGAAAGCCCAAGTATTCAACATGGTCGATAGAGAAAGTGCATTTGCTCTTTTTTTTACAAAGAGTTGGTGCTTCCTTAGAATCTTAAGAACTTTACGAAGGTGAGCTTCATGGTCAACTGCATTCCTTGAGTAAATCAGAATATCATCAAAGAAAACAAGAACAAAATCATCCATGTATTCTCTGAGAATGTCCTGCATTAGGTGATTGAATGTAGCTGGGGCATTTATCAATCCAAACAGCACGACTATAAATTCATAGTGCCCATAGCGAGTATTGATGGCTGCATTAGGCGATTGAATGTAGCTGGGACATTTGTCAATCCAAACGGCATGACTGTAAATTCATAGTGCCCATAGCAAGTATTGATGGCTGTCTTCGGGATATCTTGCTCCTTAATCCTGATCTGGTAATACCTTGATTTGAGATCTATCTTTGTGAAGATCTAGGCTCCACTTAGCTTGTCCACAGAAGCTCATCAATTCTGGGGATAGGATACTTATTCTTAATAGTCAGCTGATTGAGACCTTTGTAATCTACAGAGAGTCTTAACGTTCCATCCTTCTTTTTCTGAAAGAGAACTGGCGCTCCCCAAGGTGAAACACTGGGTCTTACAAACCCTTGTTCTAACAGCTGCCTAAACTATTTCTTGAGTTCAATGGCTTCAGGGACTACCATTTTGTACGTGCGTTGGGCTACTGTCTGAGCTCCGGGGGTCAATTCTATCACATGATCTACTTCCCGAATCGGAGGCATCTCAGTTAGCTCTGCTGGGAATAAATCATCATACTCACTTAACCATTCTGGTTCTTTAGCCTTTAACTTTGTGTGTGTGGATTCATTTTTACAACATAAATGAGCTGCTTCTTTCTAAGTCCTTTCAGTAACTTAGAAGCTTTTACTAATTGTAGATCAAGGGATCCGGAAATTTTGGTTCCTTGAACTTTGTTCTCGTGAAGGTCACGGAAGGAAATGGTTCCATTGTGACAGTGAATGTTAGCTTGATTTTTGTGGAGCCAATCCATTCCAAGGATTCCGTCAAAAACTCCCAAAGGTAGGACTCTAAACTGGCAGTCAGTTACATTCCCATCTAGATTAAGCTGAATACGATCAGTCTCATGGTGAGTGAAAAGAATCTTCCCACCCACTGGGGCCAATTCAACTTGCATAGGTTTCCCTGATTTCTATTCTAAGACTAGCTTATGCAAGCATCCTGGGGAAATAAATGAATGAGTACTGCTGCCTGAATCAATCAAAAGCTTAAATGGCTTACCCTTATACTCAGCTAGAGTATGGATGACAGAGAATTGACAATTTGGCCCTTGGTTCTCAATTGCGGCATAAATCTGACCTCTTTCCTCTTCCACTACTTCTGCTATCGTAACTGCTCTGGCTGCAGACAGCAGCGCAGACTGGGGCGGAACTCTTTCTCTTTGGTTACCCCAGTTCTGGGAGGGAGTTCTGAGATTACTCTGAACAAAGGCAAATGGCTAAGCTATAGTCCTCCTGGGATTGCCCTGATTTTGATGAGATAGACCGTGATTTGTTGATTGATACGAAGGGACTGGTCTCTGCACTCTGGGTCCTTCACTTCCCTGTCCTCTTGACATGGCAGGAGTCGGGCAGTCTTTAAGCTGGTGACCAAAACCCTGACACCCAAAACACATGTTCTCACTTCTAAGCTCATCCCTCTGAATCCTTTAAAAAGGTGGGGCTCCTGAGAAAGTGTTCTAAGGGAAGGGTTTTCCTACACTTCTGAATCTCCCAACATCTTGATTCTAATTAGGGCCTTGCTGCCTCTTTGGGGGTGGAAAGTTTGAAGCACTTCCCGAGGTTTGGAACCTTTTAAAGATTGAGGGTGCAGGCTCTGGCGGGACCTTTTAAAGATTGAGGGTGCAGGCTTTGGCAGGACCTTAACAACAAATGCTTTGGCAAAGTCCTTTGCCATTCTGACAGCTTTTGCCATTGAGACTAGTTTGGCATTTTTCACTAAAGTGTCCAATGGCTCGTTCATCCATCGAATGAATCTGGCCACATCAGCTGCTCTTCATCCAAAAGTGGAGAATATTTGAGGAGAAGGACAAATGCCTGATGGTATTCTTCAATTGTTCAGCTATCCTACTTTGATTCCAAGAACTCATTCATTTTAGTTTCCAGGAAGCCCAGAGGACAGAACCTCGTTCTGAGGTAAGATTTAAGATCTGACCAGGTCTGGGTATTTCAGTCGAGAGGGTTTATCTTGCAATGGTTTCTCCATGCGATTTTGGCCGTTTCCACAATTTTCAATCTGGCGAGAGCCATCTTGCTCCTCTGGTTATAACGAATTACATCAAAATAGTCTTCTATTGCCTCAATCCATTTTTCCACTACTTCACCTAACTGTTCCCCTTCGCCATTGAAGGGACCAAGTTGCGATTAGTGCAGGGCTTTACTAATGTTCAGATCTAACTCTTTGTCATCGTCGGTAAGAGGATCGGGCTGCCTACCATGGGCCACATGCCTCATGATTCTGACAAAACGAGATTTTTGTCAACTTAACTTTGTCATCAAATTTATGACTTTAATTTTTGAGATTTATTTCTTAAACAATAATTATTTCATCATGATTCTTAAAAACAAGATTC
Organism: Cibotium barometz; assembly: GCF_041138505.1. Classification (NCBI taxonomy): domain Eukaryota; kingdom Viridiplantae; phylum Streptophyta; class Polypodiopsida; order Cyatheales; family Cibotiaceae; genus Cibotium; species Cibotium barometz. The sequence goes on along the minus strand of NC_141072.1, from coordinate 55,022,395 downwards.
ACTCTGATAATTTTACTAACCAATATTCATAACCACGAAAACAATTTGGAATCTTTTGCAAAACATCATTTATTATCAAAAGTTTTTGATATATACATAGAGCGTCTCGGCTCTAAAAGTCACTGCCTCAATCGCGTACGCATAAAAAGGCGATACTGCCATGGAGACATGCTATGATATACACGATTCATCACTGATAATGGTGCTGTAATTCTACTCCTAGGAATAAAGCAGCTAAGAAGTCTGAAAATACGGCAAGAATTACTAAAATTCCAGGGTGAATGATTATAGAGTTGGAGATAATGAATAACTCCTAGTCTTATTAAGATCATGGTGGCTAGCGAGATATTTTGTCTGAGTCTCTGGTGCTAATTGGTATTGACATTAATAATTTGCCCTCCAAAGAACCACATATGCTAATGTCACTCTACTAGATCAGGAAAGTATAGATCCTCAAAGTGACGAGCAAGTCTCACTCTACTTTCTCGGGTTGTAGTAGGATTGATAAGATTTTCGAAGGCAAAGGTGATCATATCCTGTCTTTGGGAAAGTCCAAGAATGCTAGACAGATTTGGGGTATCCATCTAAAAATCCAATTCAATTTATGAGTTTTTCAATTTATAAATTCATTTCAAACATAATCTTAGCAAGTGAAAACATGATCTACTCAGTTGGGAAGTTTCGCCACTATCTACTAGGCAACAAGTTCACATTCCATGTGGATCATTTTGCCTTGCTTTATCTTATTGTTGATAAGTAGAGCTTGGCATGAAAGATGGCTTGATGGATGCTGATCCTTCAGGAGTTTGAGTTCAGCATTTTGCACACCTTAGTGGGAACCAACCATACAGTGGCGGACTACCTATCCTGACTGGAATCTTGTGAAGCCTTGATTGGAGTGGCGGATGATCTACCTGATACGTAGCTGTTTACAATAGAAGCAGTGACACTGATACCTTAGACCTGGTACAATGAATGTTCGCATTTGTGGCCGTAGGTCTGATGGAGGATAACCTTTCTCGAGATCAGAGAAAGCAAATAGTTCTTCAAAGCCAGTCTTTCCAAGTAATAGCCGGATAACTATACAAGAAGAGCATTGATCAGATCCTCCAGAGGTGCATTCCACCTCATGAGCAAGAAGCTGCCCTTTGAGAAGCCCATCAGCAGGGGATTAGCGGCAGCGGCAGTCACTTTGCATGGGAAGTACCAGGAAGGAAGATCCTGTAAGCTGGTCTCTTGTGGTCGTATGTATGCCTACAAATGGGCCAAACAATGTGATGTGTGCTAGCAACTCGGCCAGCCTAGACTGGATGCCTCACAATCCGATCCTCCCACTGGAACCATTCCAAAAATGGGGCCTTGACTTCATGGGCCCATTCAAGCTGCCAACCCGATTCACCGGTAACAAATACATTCTGGTGGCAACAACAAACTATAGCACCAAGTGGGTGGAATCCAGAGTCCTTCAGGATAATACAGCCAAGTCCACCGGAAAATTCCTCTATGAGATGATCATCAGGTTCGATTGCCCACCGATAGACACTAATCAGGGAAAATACTTTGTGAGTGACATCATCTGACAACTGGTCACCCAACACTTGATCATCCCCATAAGAAATTCACAATCTATTACCCACAGGCCAATGGTAAGGCGGAGTCTACCAACAAGATACAACAGCGGATCCTCAAGAAGCTAGTAAATGAGAATCGCTAAGATTGGGATGAGAAGTTATATTCGGCACTATGGGCATTCCGCACTACCTATAGGGTCTCCACATAGGGATGACTCCATTCAAGCTGGTATATGGCACTCAAGCACTGGTGCCAATGGAGTTCCTAGTGCTAAGCCTTTGGATCTCCATAGTCGAAAATTTAAGCCCTAAGGAATCCCTACAACATCTCCTGAATCAGCTCCTCCAATTGGATAAGGATAGATTCAAGAGCTTCTTTGCTAACCACAATGATCCAAAAGTGGAGAAAGAAGTGGGTGGACCGCCATTCCTAGTTTCGACTGTTCGAAGAAAAACATCCAATTCTACTGTTCCAGTCTCATGAGTGGGTTTGCATCTAGGGAAACTAAAGCTAAGGTGGACTGGACCATTCTGGATTGTGGAAAAATTCTACAATGGAACATTCCTGCTCAAGATGCTCACAGGGGAGCACTTCCAAAAGCTGATAAACGATTACCACCTTTAACCGAACAACGGGCTAATCCTTTCATTTATGAGGGGGAGCCACTAATCCATCACATTAATATGGGCACACTTCCAGGGTTAATCATCACAGATTCGCCTGGAAAGTCAAACGTGTGAGATCCCTCTGCCCCCTCCGTGCACTGGATTCTCAGTTGTTGCCAGCACAGCAGAAGTAGCTTCCTCTTGTGCTGGGGGCAGGGTTTCCCACTTGGGGCCTCGCCCTCGAATGTTCGGACACGAGACTAAACTGGTGGTCATTCCGAAATCGAAATTAGAAAATTTTTTCTTGCCTGGAAAATGGGGACGATTCCACCTCTTTTTTTTTCTTAACGAATTTTCTAACGGGGTCAAGAGGCTAAACTATCCTTCACTTGATTAAACCAGATAGAAGGAAAACTATTACCAGACTTAACTTAAAGAAATCAACGCTTTTTTCCTAACCGAAATCAAGCACATAGCCATTGATCTAATCATTTGAGAAACTCTTTAGGTTTTTTTTAACTACTTGAGTTCTAAGTGTATTCCTATATTTTCAATTTCATTTTATTAAAACTCCACTGATTCCAGCCTAATCCCATCCGGCCCATGGGTTAGCCACCACCCAACCACTAGAATCGGTAGAACCAGACAATTAGTCACCCACCCATAATTGAATGCCTATCTTAACTTTTGCTTTTGAATACAAATATGCACACACTCCTCTTTAAAACTTTAACTTATAAAACAATCCATTGACAAACAGTTATTGGTTACAGATGTTATAACTCAAAATTTCCATCCAGTCCCTTGTTTCCCAAAAAAACAGTATCACTCTGGAGAGTATCACTCTGGACTCTCCGTTTAGACTAGCTAGTCAGCAAACAAGATCCAATAACAGATTACAATAATCATTTGTCCATCCAACATATCTTCCACGACATACGCATGGGTGTCCTAGGCACCGCGAGCCCGTGCATGGTCAGAACCCTCCATGATCCTCCTTAGGTGTCCTGGCATTTCACTCAGGGACTACTTTGACGGCCCTCGTCCATCGTACTGGAAATACACCATTTTAACTATACCGAGGCTAGTCAAGGCTTTGCTACGTGAGCTGTCCTTTGAACACTCCCCAACCACCAGCTATTTTGCAACCGAACTTCCCTCAGAAAAACACATACCAAATGCTCCCTCTAGCAATCTGGCGTAAGATAGTCGTTTAAGAAAACAGGGTTTCTATGCAAGATTTCACTTTGATTTTCATTTGAATACAAGAGGTATTTCTTGAATCAGTATCCCCAAAACTTCTTGAGTATAATTTTGAATTCCATAACAGAATTCCTCGAATTCTGTAACCTTGATCCATAGATTAATTCGAAGGTTCTCAAACCTAGATTCATATTTGGCGGGAGATTTGAGTGTATTTTTTTAAACTGGTCACGTCTTCTTTCCTCGAAACTGACGAAGGAGTTTGGTCTTGGTCATAGTCTGATTCAAGGTTCGAGTCTAATAAGATTTTTCTTGAACTATCTTTCTCAAAAAGGATTGATAATTAAGTTACTAATTTACTGAATTTCATTCTTTGGATATTCACTTAACTGATTTCTAAATTAGTTACGAATTTCAATGAGGACTAAATTAATCATTTATTTGAATATTTTGATCTCGATAGATTTTTTGAATTTTCTTTTTTTTTTTCAATTCGTGAGAGTATAAAACGATAGAAATTTCTTTCTTAGAGTAATTACTTATTCATTTATCAAATACTCATAGAAATTAAACATAGAAATTTCTCTCTTAGAGTAATTACTTATTCATTTATCAAATACTCATAGAAATTAAACATAGAATTAACGAGAAATCTAATTTTGATATAAAAATTCTTTATGCATCTATTTATGCATAAAAATCAACTTCAATGGGAATAACACTTTTATATAAAAGAAAATCCTTTTATGCATCTATTTATGCATAAAATCAATTTTAATAGGAATAACACTTTTATAATAAAAACTTCCTTTATGCATCTTTCTATGCATAAAATTTAAATTTAATGAAAATAACACTTTTATAATATATAAAAATTCTATTATGTATCTTTCTATGCATAGAAATTAAATTCAATGAAAATAACACTTTTATAATTAAAAAAATTCCATTATGCATCTTTCTATGCATAGAAATTAAATTCAATGAAAATAACACTTTTATAATAAAAAAATTTCATTATGCATCTTTCTATACATAGAAATCAATTGTAATAACAAAAACCAGTGATATCCATGCATATTCATAGGTGAATATGTACATGGAATAAATTAGAATATTTCTTTTAGAATGCAAAAATGGTGGGAATTACTCTTTTGGAATAACATAAAAACAAACTTTCTTTTCCATAAAATTTTAGAAAATTTTGCCATAACCTCCTTTGTATGGCTGACCATTTCTCATTTTTATCATTCTAATTTCAACTTAAATTAACTCAATCTAGGATGTATAGGACTTTAATCTACTCAATTTTTAAAAAGCAAGAGAGTAAACAATAAGAAGAGTTTAATTAATCATTTAACTAATCTTTCTAGGATTAAGAAAGGCTAGAATGTAAAGAAGAGAGGGTGTGGCCTTTTCCTCAAGACATAGCATTAGAATTTACTTCAATCAATTATAAAACAAGAAAATCAAGAAAACCATAGATTTAAAATTAAAAAGTAAGAAATTTAGCTTACATGGAGTTGTAAGCTTTCCTTTGGCCTGAGGGATTGAGGGTTCTACTCTTGTTTGAAGCAAGAGTGGCCACCAATTACTTTGGAGAGGATTAAGCCAAAAATAATTGAATTATCAAGAAATTCAATGTAAATGACTCAGGATAGGAGTAGAGTAACAGTGCATAAACACCATTAAGCTTTCACAAAGGGGGAGGCTTCTATTTATAGGAAAAAGTGAGCCTCAAACCAAGCAAACTGGTTCTAGAATTTTCCAGATCAGTTTGGTCAATTTTTGACCATTTTTGGTGGGTCAGTTCAGGTTACTTTTTGGAACTAGACTTGAAATAGGAGAGAGGAGAGATGAAATATCTCATTTAACTTATTTAAAACTGGGGGGTAATGATGAGAAAAAAGGCACCTCCTTCATGAGGGGAGATCCCCACTCTAAGGTGTCAAAATTCAGTTTTTTAAATGTTTTCTTTGGTCCTTAGTCTACTCTTCATCTTATGTGAGTATTTACTCATTTTTGGGGGGGTTTTCTTTTATTCTTCAATTTATCTCCTCCTTACATTTGGATTAATCTTATTGGCCCCTCACAACCTTAATCCAAAATTTTCAAAAAATCTGGACCCTTAGGCTAAGGTCTTTTTTGCATATTATAATTTATTTCTAATGCACCTTAGGAAATTCTTTTTAAACTTCTATTTTGGGAGAAGTTTTTATAATAAGAAAGGATATTTTTCCATCCAAAGATATCTAAAACCTGAATTACCTCTCTCTACAATATTTTCTCTCTTTAGTCCAAAACATGTAGAAACAAGATCTTTTATTATTCTGAAAAGGGGAATGATTTACAGGAGAAGATACTAGACATCTTGAGGGGCTGGGGAGGAATCTTACAAAATGATTTGATACCTCTTCATCATGATCACTCAACAGCTGCATGGAAATCATGTACAGAACAATGCACGGTAATTATTTTTAGATTATCATTTAATGTCGTTAACTTTTTTGTGGTATCTATCTTTTTGCATGCAGCACATCTTCTCACAGAAAACCCTCAAAGCTACGACCCTACACCTGTGCCCAACTCTTTACAACCGTCGCCCCACCTGTGACATTTGTTGCCTTCTCTTCTCACAAAACACCTTCCTCTCTTGCAGCGACGATGATGACCTTCAAGCCATTCTATAGCATTGCCACAGATAGCGCTAATGTGCAAGGATGGCTAGGAATCACCCGACTTGCTGACTTCCTCAATATGCCATGGCACACGATCCCGGTGCACCCTAAAGCTGATGGCCAGGTTAGCCAACTGCGTGTGGGCATGACCATCAATCGGAGTGACATAAAGACAAAGCTCACATAAGCTTTGATGTGGCTGAGAGCCTAAAGTTGCCCCTCGATGGCTTGATAGAGATTGCCCATGCTAAGCACGAGTGCATGGTCCGACACTTTGGCGGCGACTGTGTCAGTGGAGAGCATGGGAAACCACAAGAGGGCAACCACCATTGTCTGCTAGAGGATGTTCATGGAAACCCTCTTGGCAACAACAGCCATGGGATGGATCCGGAAGGCGGAGAAATGGGAGGATATCAGTTTAGCCACCCTCTGCTTCACAAAGCTACAAAAGGAAGCCATCCGCCTATAGAAGAGAAACACCCACACACCAAGATAGGATAGTTGCTCACAGTGCTATTTCCGTTCAACGAGATAGGCTAGTTAGTGCAAAACCCATCCCAACAACCAGCCGAAGTGCAAAACCCTCCAAAATCATAGCCGTAGGCACAAACTACACAAAACCCGATCAAAATGGCCAGTTCAGAGAGAACCGTCAGCCTAACACTGAAATGGGATGCACCCAATCCATGGCCATGGTGTCCTAGTTCAAATGCAAGCTAGTGCTGGCCTCTCAAGTCTCCAAATAAAAGAAGCTATGCATCCTGGTGGAGCTGCCATCCATGAAGCCGACTGACAGACCCCCCTCCCAATAGCCCTAGGCGCCCCTGCACAGTCGATTGTCATCTCCAGCCCAGCGGGTCCCTCCACCTAACACCCGCCACATTGACATCCCCACGGCTGAGTACCTAGCCCAGTGCTTCCAGGGGGAGGATTCGTTTGGCATCCACCAACTTGAGGCCCAAACGCTCCGCTTGCAAGACATCGTCAATCAACTTTAACATGAGAACAACACCCTAAGAGAGAAGGTGGCAGATGTACAGAGCGAGGTGACCATGGTAGGGAAGCTGAAAGCCAAGCTGCCGCCCTCTTCACTGGCTTCTCTTCTTGGACTCACTCAAAGATCACGTCCTCAAGGACAAAACACAAATCAACATCCTGGACAAAACACAAATCAACATCCTGGATGCCCAGCTTAAGGCGCTTATCGGCCCCTCCTCTGGTATCATCCAGATTGATACCAAAGTCCTTCTCGAGCTCTCCAACAGAGTGGATGACCTAATTCATCTCTCAAACCACCTCATGGATGATCTCTGCTTGATCCTCATCGGCCAGTGCAAGCGACCGGCAATCCAACCAAGAGAGGTCGCTGACTCGGATGACAAAGGGAATGCTCAATCCGGAGCGTCGAGCCGAACGCCCGCCCAATAGCACTCGGTAGTACTGAGAGCCCTGATAGCTCCAACCCAGTCCCCGCCCACCACCACTGAAAGCATCGACCTTTGTAGACCATGACGACCTCCTCATTAACACGGACTAGTTGGTGTGCAGAAAGAGCTTACCCACTACAAAGAGCAGAATGCCAAACTTCACTGCCCTATCCACGAACCTGAGCGACACTTGGAGGAGCCGATTGACATGCAAAACCTGCACACCAATTGGAAATGGTGCCATACTCTGGGGAGACACATCAAGGGAAGACTCAACCATAGCCCTCCTAAAAGACCATGTGACGGCCCTCCAGAAGAACTATGACGAGCTGCAAGACAAGATGGTAGCCATAAAGATGGTCTTTGTTACAAAGACCAGCATCAGCGGGCCATGGAGTATAGGGGGAAAATGCAAGCTCACATTGATGAGCTCAAATCCAGGGCCATGGAGTATAGGGGGAAAATGCAAGCTCACATTGATGAGCTCAAATCCAAGGTCACAGGGAAGAGGCCCCCATAACTCGGCAGAAGAAGCCCAATGAGACACACAAGGATATCCAGTCGGCCATTGCCAGCATCGAAGAGACCAAGAATGTGACCCTCCGCCAAACTCGCCTCTGCCCGAACAGAGATCACAGACCTGCAGCAAGTAGTAATCCGGTAAAAGGGCAACCTAATGCCAACAATCTGCCAGGGTTGTTGCAACCAACTTACCCAAACCCCAAGCCTAAAGGAGGATGGAAACCTTTCTACATTAGCATTCCCTGAACCATCAGCCCCTCCCCAACCTCGCCCCGAATCCACCCAACCCGAACAATCCGAGCCCACCTGCTCCTCCTAGCAACGATGATGATGAGATGGGCAGAGTCAAAGACTAGAGCTTCTGGACCTATGGGATCAGGAATGTGCCCAAGCATGTCAAGGTTTGGATTGCTTAGAAGCGCAATGTGGAGGAGGATGCCAAAGAGGATCTGTACACCTATGTCACTACTGTGGATGTGCCTGTCATTGGGTTCACAAGCCTGGCCACTAAGGTTGCAGAGGAGGATTAAACGGTATGGCTATTTGCAATCCAAAATCAGGAATGTACACAGGCTGAGGAGGATGCTAAGGAGCATCTAACATGGTCCCTATCTCCAGTTGATTTACTCCATTATACCAACAACATCGAGGAAGACTAAGGGTTTGAGCTATCTCCAGTTGATTTACTCCATTATACCAACAACATCGAGGAAGACTAAGGGTTTGAGCTATTGGATTGGGAATCTGACCCACCGAGCATGCCAGGTGCTGGGGTCGGTAGGCTAGGCAACCACCAAGCTAGACAATTGCCAATCTAGAACGCTGTCGGAATGTCAGAGTCATGGCCTAGTACAATGCACTTAACACTAGGGCTCATTCTCTTTGATAAGAGGTCTATGGACCTTAGTGAGCTAGCTCCTAACCTAGGTTTCATGCTAGCCTACAGTCTTAGTATGAATCTACTGTTATAGTAGTTGGCAAGGCTCCCCATACTACTGGATTAGTCTAGATTTGATTGCTTGTGCACTACCCCACCACTCTCTTGGGTGTAGAGTAGTGTGATAGTTCTCTCTACTGGATTAGTCTAGATTTGATTGCTTGTGCACTACCCCACCACTCTCTTGGGTGTAGAGTAGTGTGATAGTTCCATGCATATGTCCCTTGGGTGAGGCTCTTTTGATTGCACATTTCCCAAGATATTTTTCTTAGTCTCATAGTAACACTCATTTGCAAATATGCAAGGGATCGAGGTCTTGCTCGGGAATCAATGGTACTAACTTTAACATACAACCATAACTTTAACATACAACTGTACCAACTTTAACATACAACCATAACTTTAAAATACAACCGTACCAACTTTAACATACAATTGTAACTTTCACTAAGCCACGCTTATACCTTCATGAAAGAATGTCCGTTCCTCTGGGTTCCAGAGGGCAAAAATTTCCCTGTTTGGAGTGTCAGTCAACACATTCATGCACCATTGCTCAAAGAAATTGGTGTGAAACAACCCTTTGTTTGACGATGTTGAACCATCCTACATACAATCACTTGTGAGATTTGACCCTTCGGTCAACTGAATATGGAGTCAAACGGTGTTAGTCCTTGACATCACCAGTGAAAGCAAAGAACATCCACGAACATCCAGACAAGAGGATTGGTTGCCCAGTGCATGGACATACCATGGATATGCTCAGAAACGGACGTTGCTTGGTGAGGGAATGGTCGTTCACTTAGGGAAGGTGCAACCATGTCTAGTTTCAGCAAAAGGATTTTGAGTGCAGGTACGGGCATTCACTTGGGAAAGTATGAGTGTTCACATGTCAAGGCATGGATGTACGTCTGTGAAGGTACGGACGTACACTTACAGACCTTGTCAGGTATCTTAAATGCACTAGAACAACGTATCTTCTGACAGCTATCTTTAGATATTCCCCTGAAAGTACAGGTGTACTCCTTTTATACCCTTTTTAATGCACTTTATGCCTTCTTTATTCTACTTTATGCTCTCTTTAATGCACACTACTCATATTGATGAGGAAGATATGGTAAGATTTTACTAGAGGAAGTGAACGAGCATAGCTTAAATGCATATGGTCGTACCTCTGAGAAGTGAAGGGCATATCACTTCTCAAAAAATCAGGCCAAGACTGAAATGCGCCCAAATTCTCCTCTAGTTTTTCACTCATTTCAGTCCTTCCAATATGTTTTTTTTGTGTTTTTCTTTTTGTGGATGGTTTAGGCTAATCCCAAGCTATCCAATGATGCCTAGAATGCCTAATTAAATCTAATGTCCCAAGATTAATTGCAAGGGTGGGTTTAAGGACTAGCATTTAGCCAACCCTAATGAGGGTTAACTCCTTGATATGAAGCTGCTAGGGCCTCACTCCACCACCACTTGTCACTCCACCACCACTTGTGTTGCTCAAGTGGAGATTTCCACAAGCTAGGTGAGGAGCAATGAGAAAAGGAGCTATGGAGAGCTCAACTCCTACTTAATGCCTTCATGTGTGCAAGAGTGAAGGTGTGTGTGTGTGTGTGTGTGTGTGTGAGAGAGAGAGAGAGAGAGAGCAAGGAGAAGAAGAAGAGGTAAGCAAAGAGAACATCACCTACACGCACACGCACAATCAAGAAAGCAAGCATGCATGCACACAAGCTTACCACCATAGCCAATGGAGAGTGAGAGACAGAGACAGAGACAGAGAGGGGAACTCAATTGTGATAATGGGATTGTCCCTTTTCATATTTCATAAGTCACTTATATACATGAGCTCTCTTTTTACAATGAGCGGCTACCCATTTAACAATTGGGGCCCCAAAACTGGTTCTTCTAGCTCTATGTACACCTAGGCTTAAATGGTCATGGCCGGAATTACACAAGTTGTAAGCTCGGTCATCCCATATATCTTTTACATGAAGCGCTTAGCATGGTTTAAATAAAAATGAGTTACATGAAGCGTAACCATGCTTAAAAATAATGTTAATCAATGTGGTTAATAGTGGTAGAGTGATTGTGTGTTGAGTTTGGAGTGTAATTTAAAGTGTAAAAGCGTGTTTTGTGTGATTAGATTAAGCTTTTTCTAAACCATAACCCCTTTTTTATGATTTTTATTTTTTTTAATCTCATAAGTGAAGATGAATAGTTAAGTTGAGCTCCCTGTTTACAAAATTGAGGCTAGTAATCTCTCTGGTAGGCTTTCCCTTGACGTCATGAGCATTAGATTAGGTTAAATAGGCTAATTACGTTAAACTATTATTTTTTTCACTGTGTGTCCAAAGGGTAAAAATTGGCCCATTCTTTCAATTTATCCCCAAAAATCATTCATTTTGATGTTTGCATGGTAGAATAACTATCTTGGTATCAAGCAAAAAACTAAGAAAAAGTTGAATCATTTCAATCCTAGTAGCAGGATTGTTTAGGGTGGAATTGCCTCATCCAACTCTTGGTGTTGGATCGTTAACTAGGCTGACATGATCATGCCATAATGAGCCATTAATGGCAATAGTAATCATTAATGAATGTTGGAGGGGTCAGTGCCACAATACCTGCCAAATCTCCAGGGAATAATTTGGTCAAGGTGTAATAATTACACTACAGTCCAAGCATCGCTTGATTGACATTGTCAGTTTGGACAATCGAATCCATTGATCCTAAAAATACAATCACCGATCCTAGAGTAAAATCATCTGATCCTAGTCTTGGATTGTGGGTTAACACGAAACCATCCAAAACCTAGAAATGTTGGTCTGATTCGTTCCGATCCCACATGGGATTACCCAATTCTTGAATCATTCTACAATTGAATCATTTTAGTTTGATCACTAATGATATCATTTCTAGTGGAATCGTCTTCGAGGAGGATTGTTTTATAGTAGAATCGTTCAAAGGTGAATCACTCGAGAAGGATCGTTCAATCTTATTGTGATAAAATTCTAGAGGCATTAAAACTTATCAATGTAAGAATTTGACCATAACCTCAAACTTTGACCTTCTAAATCTTAAAGAAAAACATAAAAATATCAAACCTTTTATAAATACCAAAAACACTAGAAAATCAAGAAAAATTACCTAAAAATACCAAAATTTTACCAAAAAGGGATTTAAAATATATATAAAATGAATAGAAAACCCAAAAACATCAAAACACCATAAAAAGAATCCTAGCAAATGATCTGGCATTGGACTAATTGCTTATGCATTTACATTCGAGCCAAATCAATTTATAACTTCATTCTTGGACCAAACATTTGAGCATGAGCATAAAACATTATCGTACATGCCAACACTAGGGAGTGGGATAGGACCAAGGCTCGATCTAACCATCCTAGTAGCTCTAGATTCCAGTTCAAATGCAGACCAGGAATCCTTCAAAATGAAGGACACACTAGATCGATATTGTAGGATAATAGCCCATTTCAACACTTGAAAATAGGAGTGGTCGAATGAGAGCACAGTATTTATAGGAGAGTCATCACGGAAGGAGCCGAAAGGCCCCAAGCCATAAGACCAATAGGGGAGATAAGGGATAAGGGTAAGAGCTCAACATAGTGGAGCCAGGGGAACCTGTGTGATACAACACTATGGTTATGAAACTGCTAAAGTTCTAGTATGTATTGACGCAAATGGGACACTCTTAGAGATATAGACATTGTTGACATTGCCTAGAAATGAACGAGCAGTCTTAGATAACTTGATAGTGGTAGCAACATCACAGGATGACTCGGAGTTTTGTATAGACTTCCATGGATCTATGTATATTCTTACCTGGTACCTTGAGAGCATTAGGTTACAAGCAATGGTAGCCAAAGTCACAATACCTCGAAGGGTGCAAGAGGCAAGGGTTAAAATTGATCTAATTAAGCTCAACCTCCTAGTGTTATAGGTAACTTCTTCTTGGAGAGTAACAAATAACATGGGAGAAACAACACAATATGAAGATGCCCATGAGGACCTCTATACCCCAGCTTCCCATGGTTACCATGAAGCCACCAATGAAACCATGTACTTTGACAAAGAGGGTAACACCTATCACCCAAAAATTATCAAGGAAAGGGATACTAAATGGGTCTAAGTAGGGGGAGTCTTTCCACCCATAGTCAACCAAGGACAAGAAGCTTCAAGATCTAATGAAGGAAGGACCTCCTAGGCAAAGATAACTTCAAAACCTGGTAGGCCAATAGTAGTTGGACATGACTTCTTATTCCAATCCAATGAACCAATCTAGAAACAATAAGGTGAGTTCTAACTTCTTTTCATTGTAGACCTGATCTAGGAAAAGCATCAAGTTCAATTAGAGGCCAAATCCATGCAAAGGGAATAAGTGCCTCTTGAGAGAACGAGAAGTGCTACCCTCATAGAACTGTCATATGTATTCACCTAGAACAAGGAGAAAATAGACCAGGAAGTTAGGAACATACTATTGCAAGTGTACCTATGTATTCACCCAAAACAAGAAGTAAATAGACCAAGAATCCAGGAACATAGTATTACAAGTGTACCTATGACTAGTGGGATACTAGTCTTGGATCTTGGATACCCCATGATACATACAATAGTCCTATGACTAGTGGGATACTAGTCTTGGATCTTGGATACCCCATGATACATACAATAGTCCTACCTCCAAAAACTTAACAAGAAACATAGTGTTGCAAAGTGTACCTATGACTAGTTGGATACCAGCCTTGGATACCCCATAATACATACAATAGTCATACCTCCAAAAATACATACATACAATAGTCATAATACATACAATAGTCATACCTCCAAAACCTCAATGAGAAACATTACTAGGGGTGCAAGACTATAGGGATATAAAATCATTATGTAAATGCCATGACTCCTGAACCTATTTTATTGAACCAACAAAAGAGAGTGCCCATGCTCATATTCCTTATAAAGTAAGAAGACTTATAGACACCATTCATGTGGGGGTTGAACCACCAAGAAGAATGAGATTGGAATATGAACATGACCATCCAAAAAAAAAGTGCCTCACAAAAAAAAATCTCAAGGGAGACTTAGATCTGGAATCTACCACGAGAATTGACCTTGTGAGAAGAGCGTGGAAACAACAAGAAGCTAATATTAGAACTATAATACTAGAGATTCTCAAAATAGACCTTATCCTACTAGGGTAAGGAGAGCCAAAAATGTCTTCAAATGAAGCCACCAACAACACCAATCCAAGGCTTCATCAAAGACCTTAAGCCTAGTAGCACCTCTAAAAGTAAGGGCAAGGTGAAGCCTGCAAGGTTTTACTTGGACTTCCTTGTAAGTAAGGAGATAAAAGCTAGACTTGCTTTATTCGATAGAGAAGCAATAAGAAGCTGAATATCACATATAAGACTTGGGTCTCATTAGGTAAGCCTACCCTTGATCCAAACAAAGCTCTGGTATAAATAGTCTCAAGCCTTTATAATGAATGTAAAAGGATGTTAAAGCTTAAGTTCTGTTGAGATATCGAGCTCATCTAGTGAGGCGGTGGACATTGATGACCCGCCTGGGGGATAGGCTCCACACTTACACCACTGGAATGGTTGGTGAGATCATGGTGATATGCGGCCAGTGGGATGACAGGCTGTATGACAGCCATTCTAGAGACTGGCATAGTTATAGCATCAGCTCATTTAGTTGGGTTCACACTATAGAGAACTCTAGTATGTATTTGGTTGAGTACCTTTTCATATGTGGTGTACTCTTATCTTTGTATATGTGTGAAGAAGAAGAAGATTTTCAGCCTCTCACACTGTGTGTTCTCTTTTAGGGTTTTGTTAGTGTGTGTGTGATTGCAAGAGCTCAAGCTCTCTTCTCCCCTGCATCTTTTCATGGTATCAGAGCCTGGTTCATGCTAAGGGCTGAGCTATAAGCAAGAGAAGCACAGGAAGCGGTACGAAGGTAAGAGCTTCATCTACTCTTCCCTATTTGTGTTGCCGACTACACCCTTGTCTCGGGAGCTCTACGGAAGGCATCGGCAAACGATCTCTGATTGAGGAGCTTTCTTCGTGTGGGAGTAAAGCTATAGGGCAACTATACATTCCTATATCAAACGAAAATTTTTCAAGCCGAAAACACGTTTTGGGCGCGTTAGGGCCTCCATTTTTCAGAAAGCAGGCGATTTCGAGCACTGCGGGTAAGTCATCGATTCTCTGCAGAACTCTGTTTTAAGAACTGCAGGAAGACAGATTGGCTGTGCATACATTGTGTGTGCTGCAAGGAGGTCAACAGTTGCCATTGGTGGGTGTATGTATGCACATTGAGGTCACTGGTTGTGACATTTGAGTGTAGTACAGTACCGCTACAGAAAATACAGCACTTTGTGCAGGAAAAAACAAAGTGCTATTTTTGGTAAATTTGTGTATCTGGCAAGATGTCAAATGATGGCATAAACCAGATTGTTACTGAGAAGCTTGATAAGAACAAATTCCATGCTTGGAGGTTAAGGTTGATAAATTTTTTGATGGGAAAGGGTTATTGGGACTATATAGAAGATGAGCATGAAGAGGCATGGGAGATACCGGAGATCAATCTGACTGCTACAGATGTGAAAGAGTTCAAGGATTGGAACCAAGGAGCCAGAAAAGTTATGTATTGATTCTCTATTAGTATACAGGACACCATGATTGGGAACATACAGGATGCCAAGTCCCCCAAGGAAGTGTGGGACACCTTGGTAAAACTCTATGAAACGAATACCAAAGCACGAAAGATACAGTTGAAGAATGAACTTCATACTGTGGAGAAAAAGAGTATGTTTGTGAATGACTATGCATTGAAGATCAAGGGTATTGTGGAATCCCTTGCATCTATTGGCATTTCAGTAGTAGATGATGATGATAAGGTGGAAGTCTGTCTACGTGGTCTCGGGCCACAATACAAGGCATTCAAGACATCTATTCAGACTCGGGAAAACATTCCTAATTTCACAGATTTGGTGTCTATGTAGATTATAGAAGAGGAGCTTGGGTGAAGACCAACAGTCTTCACAAAACAAAAACAATTCAGAGCAACAGGCCTTCTACACAAGTTCAGAAAGAGAATGAGGTAGAGGAGGCCGTGGACGCGGCCAAGGAGGTGGCCGAACAGGTAATCAGAATTATAGCCAGCAGCAACAACAACAGCCCAGAATTCACAACAACAACACGCAGGTGGAAGAGGCTAATTCAAAGACAGGGGGAGTCAAAGAGGTCGTGAAAATTGGCAAAGGTAGTATAATGATACGCATGGATGCTTTTATTGTGGTAAGCCTACACGTGCAGGCAGATTGCTATAAGAAGCACGCTGACATGCAAAATGAAAAATTGCAGCAAAACAACTATGCATCCTCGAGCAGAAACAATGAGGATAATAAAAGGTTGCTTGTTATGCAGCATGTCATTAATGCCATGTCTGAAAATGTTGAACCAGCACATAAAGATGATGTATGGTACGTTGATTCAGGTGCTTCGAACCATATGACAAGTCATGTGGGGAGTGGTTCAAGGAGATAAAAAACCTTGAAAGACCAAGTTTTGTGGAAACATGGGATGACAGGGCTCATCCAATTGTCCATGTTTGAGATATGCCATTGTCTATGCAGGATGGCAAAGTGAAGTACCTTGTAGATGTACTTCATGTTCCGAACATAACAAAGAATCTAGTTTTAGTTGGCCAGATGATTGAGCAGGGTTTGCAGGTTCAGTTTAATCCTAATGGTTGTTATGTTAAAGACTTTAAAGACAAGTGCCTGGTTGCAAAAGGCAACAGAGTGGGTAGATTGTTTACATTGAATGTAAACATGCCTGAAGTAAGTGCTACGATGTTTGCAAATGGTTCAGGAATTGTTGCAGACACAAACATTTGGCATAAAAGAATTGGACATGTGAATGTGCAAAGAATGAAGTCTATGTAGACTAAAGGAACTGTGACAGGGCTGCCAAAGTTTAAAGTTGAAGGTATGCAGAAAATATGTGAAGCATGCCAATTTGGAAAGCAAACAAAGCATGTATTTCCACGTGACAGAAATGTGAGCAGAAATGCACTAGATGTTCTGCATTCAGATGTATGGGGTCCTACGAAGACCATGTCTATGGGAGGCTGCATGTATTATGTGACATTTATTGATGACCACACAAGGAAAGTGTGGGTATACTTCATGAAGGAGAAGAGTGAGGTGTTCACTCATTTTTAGAATTTCAGAGTTATGGTTGAAAAGCAAACAGGAAAATATGTAAAGTGCCTAAGGTCAGATGGAGGGGGAGAGTACTTCTCCAATGAGTTCTCTGATTTTTTGAAGAAGAATGGTATTTGGAGACAGTTTACATGCATATACACTTTGCAGCAAAATGGAGTTGCTGAGTGAAAAAACAGGCACATTACTGAGATTGCACGAGCATTGATGGGAGAGAAGAATATGCCGCATAGCTATTGGGCTGAGGCTGTTTTCACAGCAGTTGAACAGGACTCCAACTGTAGCCATACATGATGTAACTCCAAAGGAGAGGTTTACTGGTAGAAAACCTGATTTGTCTCATCTAAAAGTCTTTGGATGCATTGCATATGTTCATGTGCCAAATGAGCTAAGAACTAAGCTGGATCCAAAAGCTGAAAAATGTGTGTTTATTGGGTATTCCCTTGAGCAAAAGGGATACATGTGTTATAGCCCTGCTACATGTGAGTTAAGGGTAAGCAAGGATGTTGTTTTTGATGAGATGAGCAACTGGTATGCTATTGAAAAAGAAGCTGTTGGGGCTGATGTGAGTGGAAATGTGGTTGCACAGAATGCAAGTCAGCAATCACAGTCTTTCAGTGGACCAGAAGAGTTCTCATCTAGTGGTTCAGTTGATAGACCATGGAGTGGCAGGCTGTGTCATAATACCAGTCCTACAAATGTGATTAGTACATCACATAAAGGCAAAGAGAAAGTGGTTGAGCCCCTTAGTATGCCTGACATTTTTGTAGGGCATTCTCATGTTCATGGAGAGTCTAGTGACTCAGAGATGAGCCTTGATGAGGATCTTGGGATACCAGCTATGAGAACACCTGGTGTAAAGAAGGCTATGGAAGCCATGAATGCAAAGCTGCGAAGATCTGGGAGAGTGAAGAATCCTGTGTAGAGGTTTACCTATGATGGTTATGTGGCACATCATTATGCATACATGGCAAAAGTTGTGCAGGTTGTAGAGCCCACATGCATTGATGAGGCTGTTGGAAATGTGTGTTGGGAGAAAGCTATGGATGAGGAGATGGATGCACTATATGGAAATGAGACTTGGGATCTAGTGCGATTGCCTAAAGGCAAGAAAGCCATTGGATGCAAGTGGGTGTACAAAGTAAAACATAACAGTGATGGAAGCGTAAGCAGGTACAAGGCTAGATTGGTAGCCAAAGGATATGCGCAGACATATGGCATTGATTGAGGAAACTTTCAGCCCAATTACCAAGATGGCAATAGTGAGAGTTGTGATAGCAATGGCTGCATCAAAGCAATGGTCTTTACATTAGATGGATGTAAAGAATGCATTCTTGCATGGGGATTTGCAAGAAGAGGTGTATATGTTGCAGCCACCTGGTCATGAGGATGTTGCAGCCACCTGGTCATGAGGATGTGAGTCACCCCAAGCATGTTTGTAGGTTGAAGAAGCCTTGTATGGCTTAAAAAAAGCACCAAGAGCATGGTCTGATAAGATTTCTGAATATCTTGTCACTATTGGCTTTCATGTAGCCAATGTAGATTTCTCGTTATATGTGAGACACAGTGATAGAGGGGTTGTGCTTGTTGTCATCTATGTAGATGACCTGATCATTATAGGGGACCATGATGCAGAGATCTTTGATGTAAAGATCTTGCTTAGACAGAGGTTTGAGATGAAGGATCTGGGGGAGCTTAGATATTTCTTGGGCATTGAGGTGATTAGGTCACCACATGGTATTGGATTACTGCAGAGGCAGTATGGCTTGGACATGTTGTCAAAGCATGGTATGATAGGTTGTAAGCCTATCTCAGTGCCATTGGATCAGAATGGCGAGTCATTAGGGGAAGGTTGAGGTCTATGGGGGCCCTTTAAGCTACCATATTATGATTTTAATGACTTTTTGTTAAAACGTTAAGTTTCTTTGACTTCAGATACCTTCTTGTTCTTCAAACAGCTAGAAGGTTGAATTTCAAAGTTTCCCGCCAAAATTGAATTTGAAATCGAGCGAGCAAAACTATATCATGTGACATATCTATGGAAAGAGCTCGATGAGTAGATTCTAGATTTGAAATCTCCGACAAATTTTAAGCTCATATGTAGAAGTTATGGACGTCCGAAATTTCAAAAACTTTTCCCCCACTTTTGGAAATGAAAAGTACAAAAAGGCATCTTCTAAAGAATCTTTTGACCATCTTTAATCAACCAACATTTTCGTATACATGGCATCACACAATTGGCTCTTTTCCTTAATAACCTTTTAATCACATGGCATCTTAAAGGGCCCCTATAGACCTCAACCTTCCCCTAATGTGAGTGTAGATTTAGGAGAGTTTTTGGGGAGGATCCTACTATGTATAGGTGCATAGTAGGAAGCGGAAGGTGAGTCAGTTTATGCAGGCTCCTCAGAAGCTGCATTTGGATGCATTGAGATGCATACTGAGGTATGTGAGGTCTACTTTGCATTGTGGACTATTTTATGAAATTGGGACAGAGATATGTGTACATGGGTACATAGATGCTGATTGGGCTGGTAGTATCTCCTCAGATAAAAGATCTACTAGTGGCTTCATGTTTTCTTTGGGGAGTGCTGCTGTGACTTGGAGTAGCAAGAAGCAGCCTACGGTTGCTCTATCCACCAGTACAGAGGTGCTGCTATGGTAGCATGTGAGGTAGCTTGGTTGAGAAAGCTACTTGCAGATTTGGGTCTATCAGTGATAGACAAGTTGTCATTTTTTGTGATAACATTAGCAATATACAGTTGGCCAGGAACCCAGTTTTTCATGCTCGTACCAAAGCATATAGAGGTCCACTATCATTTTTTCAGAGAGAAGATTTTGGTAGGAGACGTTGACCTTGTTTATGTCAGCACAGAGGATCAGGTTGCTGACATCTTCACCAAAGCATTGGGTACAAAGAAGCTCCGTAGATTCAAGGCTTGGTGTACATGAGATGGAGTTGAGCTCGAGGGGGAGTGTTGAGATATCGACCTCATCTAGTGAGGACACTGATGACCCGCCTGGAGGATAGGCCCCACACTTACACCACTGGCATGGTTGGTGAGATCATGGGTGATATGCAGCCAGTGGGATGACAGGCTATGTGACAGCCATTCTAGAGACTAGCATAGTTATAGTGCCAGCTCATTTAGTTGGGTTCACACTATAGAGAACCCTAGTATGTATTTAGTTGAGTACCTTTTCATATGTGGTGTACTCTTATCTTTGTATATGGTGTGTTGAGTGTTGTGTGAAGAAGAAGAAGATTTTCAGCCTCTCACCTTGTGTGTTCTCTTTTAGGGTTTTGTGAGTGTGTGTGTGCTTGCAAGAGCTCAAGCTCTCGTCTCCCCTACATCTTTTCAATTTCCACATCAATTCTTACCCCATGGAAGGTAGTTTTTATGTTATGACTATCGATACAATGTCGAAAGATATCATTCTCAAAAAAGGATGGTGTTGTGTGACGAGTGGTGATCAATGCAAGGATGCAACACAAAGATGCAAGAGCAAGAAAACAAGTGACATTCTGTAAAGAGTTCCAAGTTGTATAGATGAGTGTGGGAGTGGACTTAAGAATAATCCCACATGGGAAGTTTTGGGAGTTTTAGAGTTTTTGTATAAAAAGTGGCTCATTTGAGAGCTTATGGACACATTGGGCTAAACTCATGTTTGAGCTCTCTTGAGACTAGCTCTCCCTCTTTTTTCATAGAGGTGCAAGCTCTTCTCTCTCCCCATCTACATTATTGTATGAGCAATGTTCTTTTTTTTTCAATGCAATGAGATGATGTTTGTCTCTCTTCTCATGTCTATTCTCTAGTGTGCATGTTTCTTTGTTGATAGCTTCAAGGTTTGTGTGCATGCTAGGGAAGTAAGTGCTTGAGAATGAAGTATGCTTTGAGCTTGTGTATGCATTAGCTTAGCTTTCTTCTTGTATTGGATGCATGAATGAGTGGGATGATGAGTGAATGAGTTATGGCAAGATTGAGCTTGTGTGTGTGTTAAGTCTATGTCAAGGTAGTGGTGTTCTTAGCATTCTCTCCATTTGTGGATAAGCTTTTGTGCACCGGTACGGGTTGAATCCCTAGCTCCAAAAGGGATGCAAATCCCATTGGATTGAGCTACACACGGATCGTACTACTCATGCTACAAGTGAGAGAGTTTCCGTCTCTCCATTGGCGCCGCTGTTGGGGAGAAGACACAAAACCGGTTGAGAAGCTTGCATTACTACCACTATTTCTTTTTGTTTTTAGGTTTAGGGTTAGCATGAGTGTGGAATCTCAGAGCTAGTGATTAGAAGGGAAAAAATAGATTAGTACTTACTTGTGCGGTTGAGATCTACTCTCGCTAATGTTTTCTCATTCATGTTTATGCTTTCCATGGTTGCTTTCATTGTTGTGTTCATGTTTTGTTCATAGATTGGAAACGAAATTTGCATAGTACACTAGCAGTTTCGGCTGATTTTGCTTTGTTTGGTAGCATTCTATGTGTCCACACCCTTCCATATGATGTTTTTGATATTGTATAGAAATTTTCTGTCTTATGCTTGTAAAATGCCCACTATCTCCACGAGGACATGTAACAAGGTAGCAATGATTAGGAGACGGTTGAATTTGGTTTGCTCACATGAACAAATGCAAAGCAGGCAACTACAGCATTGACGGTGGCGAAGAAGGCGAGGCGGTAAAAAACAAAAAAAAGCCAACCGCCGGTGGCTGTGGCTGCGAAGGAGGCGAAGGTCAGCAAGAAGTTGATCGGCTGCGGCTAAGGTGACTGAGGAGGAAAAGAAGGCGGCTTCGTCGGCTGCATCTGAGGTGGCCGACGAAGCGGTGGCTACAACTGTGAAGGAGCTGACGAAGGTGAGCCTCAGCTGAACGTCAGACTTCACTGTGAGCTAGCCAATCATGGCATATTCAGGAGCACAATAACCATAAGTTCCCATCACCCGCGTCAAGACATGCGATTTGTCGCCAACGAGACCGAGCTTGGCAAGCTCGAAATCGGATAGCTTTGGACAGAAGCCTTCGTCCAGCAAAATGTTGGATGATTTGAAGTCGCGGTAAATGACCGGTGGAACATTGAGAGCAAAAGTGGTAGCCGTTGAAGGCTGCATCTAAAGAAGCCAAGGCCGAAGGCTGGCGGGGTGTAGAAAAGAAGGTGACTGTTGGAAGGCGGCGAGGGGCTGTGTCGATCAGCACACCGGTGAGTTGACTAGTGGCGAAGAGCTGGCCGAGCATTTGTCGCCCACAAGACCGAGCTTGGCAAGCTCAAAATCGGATAGCTTTGGACAGAAGCCTTCGTCCAGCAAAATGTTGGATGATTTGAAGTCGCGGTAAATGACCAGTGGAACATTGAGAGCGAAAGTGGTAGCCGTTGAAGGCTGCATCTGAAGAAGCCAAGGCCGAAGGCTGGCGGGGTGTAGAAAAGAAGGTGACTGTTGGAAGGCGGCGAGGGGCTATGTCGGTCAGCACACCGGTGAGTTGACTAGTGGCGAAGAGCTGGCCGAGCATCAACTGCAGAAGGGTGAGGGCCGACGAGCAGCTGCAAAGGGGCGCAAAGGTCGACTGAAAGCAGAAAACACAGTGCGAAGGTGACGGCAGCAAGAAGGCAAAGAAGCACAGGCGCCTGCACAACTGAGAAGCAGAGGCAGAGAAGTGGAAAAGAAGAAGGCCGAAGGCTGGCCGGTGGTGGTGAAGGTGGCTGAAGCCGGCTCTACTGCAGTGGTTAGGTGGCCACTAAAGGCTGAGAGCATAGGAGAGATCTGGAGATAAGGTGGGGCTGTAGGCGAAGGCGAAGCACGTGAAGGCGGCCGGCGCAGCAGAGAAATCCGGAGCCAGCGCACGATCCGGACGCGATAAGGAAGAAAAAGGTTAGTATTTTTTTAATTTTTTTATTTTTTATTTTTTATTTTCTGTTAATTTTCATGTTCTTTGTAATAAAAATAATAATAATAATAATAAGAAAAAAACAATAAAACAAAAAAAAGAAAAAAATTATGTGTTTTATTTTGAGTCTATATTTTTTGCATAATCTGCATTTTTTTAATTTTTTGTAAATTTTTTTTTTGCATAATTAGTGTAACTTGCATTTTTTTTAAGAATTTTGTAATTTTGTGCATAATTAGTATTTTTGTGTAATTAGTAAAAAAATAAAAAAATAAAAAAAAATAAAAATAGGATAGGTATTTACACACATATTCATGTTAGTTGCATTTAGTGGTTAGGTAGGGTTTATATATATATATATATATATATATATAACTTTAAAATTTGACCTTATGCACTTGCGATCAGGACGTCATATAGACACTGCCATAGGGCCTAGGGCACCTTCTAGAGTACCTACGCAAGAAAGTGGGACCCAATCAGTAGGAAATTTGGCAGATATTGCTGAAAACTTTTTCGAATCCCAATCTGATACCTTTTCCAGAACAACTAGCTCATTGTCCATGGACAATCTAGGGCCGTCAAATAGTCATCCCTTAGCCCCAAATAAGACACCCACAAGATCTTTTAATCCATTTTGAAGCCGACACCATGGGGTTACCACTCAATGTGAGACTTCAATATGTCTACACGAATGCTCAAGGAGCTGAGATCTTTAGGGATCCACAACAACGGTATCTTGTTAAGACCGCAGACTTTTTCTCAGAGCTTGATAGAGCACCTCTAGTCAATGACCAGGGTAACATGTACATGGGTGGAGATGGTGTTCACTCTACGAAGTCACCTATCATCCAGAGAATGTAGACAAATTAGGGGAGCTCTCTAAAAGCAAGTTCTTAGACTTATCAAAGCTTTCCAGAGCAAGGGAGTCTAGAGATGATTGGCTCATTGAGCCGGACATGCTTGGACCATCCAATGCCCAGTCCTCAAAGCCATCCATAGATGATTTACTTCTTGTAGATCTAAATTTGGAAAGGGATAGGAAAGGCAAGAGCAAAATGGATCAGGGGGCTGAGAACCAATGGGAGTTTGTACGACAAATTCCAGTGACAAAGGTCTTATAGGATGACCCACTTCAAGAGGTCTGTAAGGACTCTTTAGAAGGATATTATGCCACAACTAGATTGCCAGAGCTAGATCTTCCTCTAGCACTTGTGGTGGTAGTCGAGAAGCTTGCAGAACACAAGAACCGAATCATTGATAAATGGGCCAATGAATACTGAACCTTAGATTGGAAGGAGATTCGGGAGCTCACGTGGAAAGGACAACCATTATTTATGGAAGTGTTCTCAACAAATACAGCTAAACCAGGAGAGAGAGTCTTTCTTGGAGAAACTGCTGCTCCTCCCCTATGAGAGTTCATTAGAGAGGGACCCTCAACATCAAAGTGGACAACTGCAAGTAGCCCAACTCTAGCACCAAGATATTATCCTACACCAAAAGTGCGACCACAGATCACACCACAACAACATTTCTCTCACTATGACAATCGGAGGGTAGGGGAGCCAACTCGGCCTCCCATAAATGCACCTCTTGAAATGTGGGTAACAAGATCTTTGGAGGGGGTTGGTGAGGCAGGTAATAGGGGACCCACACCAATTTGGGATGCATGTGAACCATCTTACCAAAGAGAGGAACAATTCCCACTGAGAGTGAGAGGCCGTAGGCCCTATGATGAGTATTCAAGACAAGTAAGGCCATCAACTCTTCAGAAACTGGTAAAGAAGTACGAGGGGTCGGGAGATCCATATGACCATGTAGCAGCATTTAGGCAAGCAGTTCCGGCTGAGCAAGTGACTGACAAGCATACTCAAATTGAAGGATTTGGGCTCACTCTTGAGGGAAAGTCCCTTGCTTGATTTCAGGCACTAGAGGCTTCAAACAAATCTTCTTTACGAGTTCTGGAAGAGAGATTCATTGCTGCTTTTTCCTTGATGGGGATTCAACATGACACGGTAGCAAACATCTGCTCTTTCAAGCAAGGCGAGACTGAGAGTGTTAGAGATTGTGTAAATAGGATGAAGTAGTAATCGTTGCCCAAAAGATGAGAAGCCCACCCAGAGTCGATTAATTTCTCTCTTCTTAAAAGGACTCAAAAATTCAACATTGCATACACATCTCTATGCAAAGAAGCATACAAATTTCAATGAGTGTTGCCAATGATGCTATGGATTTCACAGATAACTTCAAATTCCAAGATGGTTTTGGCCCTGAGGTGCAACCTAGGGATCAGTGAGGTGATGACCAAAGTTCAGGGTCTAGTGCGCTAGTAAATCCAGACTAGATAGCTAACCTAGTACTAAGGAGATTGGGACAAACCTATCACCCACCCATGCAGCCACAACAACAGCAGCAGCGAATGAGGAGTGTACTACCTACAGGTCCTCATCTTTGTGGAGCATGTGGTGGTAACCATAAAACCGAAGAATGTAATACCTTTTCTCCTCTAGTCACAAACCAACCCACAAAGAAGTGGTGCCAGGCTTGTGCTTGGAACTTTACGCACACAACACAGGAACGTACTCGCATTGCAAGAATGAGACAGGAGCGTGAGCAGCAAAGGGGTGGAGTGACTCCACAAATGCATCAACAGTATACTAATTTTGAACATAAGCCACCGATGGCACAAGAGCAAGCACGACCTGTTCTTGGAGCTCAACCTCCTGCTCTTGGGACTACTCCTGTGAGGGTTGTTGACTACGACAATTCAAATATGTGTAGAGACTTGGTAAACCCAGGCTATGTGGAGGAGGAATATGCATCATATTCATCCAAAGAAAATCTCTTTGAAAGTCCCGCATATCCAAGCCAAGCACTGGAGGCTCAACCAGCGGAACAAAATTCTTTGATGTTGCTAGGAGGCCACCAACCTAGGACTCCAGGCCCCTCAGGTCAATGGCAGCAAAGGAAAGTAGAAGCCAAACTAATGGGCCCCTGTGAGTGCGGAGAACCCCATTGGGCTCGTGATTGTCCACATCGCTCAAGGCAAGCAGCTCGATCCAATACAACAATGCCACAGTTTCCACCAATTGAAAGATATTGTCTAGGGTGTTGTGTAGAACACTTCCCAAAGGATTGTTTGTTGAAACCACATGAGGAAGGCACCTCTCAACCAAAGGTCTCACTCAACTTTGTAGGGGCAGTTCCATCGCCACCTTCATCAGAGAATGAGGATGTCGTGCCACTTAGAGTCATGACTAGATCACAGACATGAAATGCCGAAATGCAGATTGATGAGACACCTTGAACTAGGGATGCAAAGGCAAATCTAGTGGACAAGACCCTACATTCCAATAGAAAAAGGACCACTAGGAGGAAAAAGAACCCCAACAAGCAAACTAAGAGTGCATCCACTAGTTTTCAAGAAGTCTCTAAACAAAACATGAGGGATCAAGCTTTTACATCCCAAGAAGTGCATGAGGAGCATCAACCTCAACCTGGGCCTAGTGCTAAACAAGATGAGGCTAGTACGACCGAGGATAGTTCTAGGGATTCTATTTTTATGGATAAGGTGAACGAGACTCTAGATGCCATCATTGATGCTCATAGAAGTCGCATTGCAGCTTTATCTGAGCTACCCAAGAAGCTTCAAGAATACCCAAACCCTCGTGAGGAGAAGATCAATCTAGCTGTACATCAGCAACTCATTAGGGAAGCTCAATCAATACTTGAGGGACAACCTCCACCTATCCCTCGGGGCCCAACCTCTCTTAAGCCAACATTAAAAACCATACCAGAAGTGTCATCAAGTTGGGAAATGAAAAGCGAGCTCATCTCACAATCTCATAGCGAGAAGTTTGCACCAATTGCCACCCCATTGAAAGAAGGTATTCTTCCACCACCTAGCCTTGCCTTCCCATGCAATGATGAAGTTATTGATGCTAACGAGGATGGCAAATGAGATGTGGGCAGCAGTTCATGAGAAAGTTAATGAGAATATGTCCTCTATTATTTCACCTCCATTCTCTGACAACTTTAGACGCCCAAGCATCCAGGAGGAAGTTCAAACAATTGTTTCTCCTAGAAGTAAGCATACAATGAAAACCTTACCATCATATTTGGGAGAATATGAGAACTGTTCTCAAACCTTGAGGATACCCTCCATGCATAGAAGGTTGACAAAGGAGATGGATATGGGTATCGTGCAAGCTATTTTGTCAGCACCAGTGGCTTGTACCTTACCTTTGCTTGATTTGATAAAGCTTCGACCTGAGTTGTGGAATGATATTGCCACATGTTTGTCAGAGCAGGTATTGCTACAAAAGGGTCACCATCATTGTACTATACACCCTGAGATAAAGCATGTTATGCCAGTTCCCATCAACAAAGTAGGAAAATTTTGTGAGGACAATCAGGGAAATGCTACCCTCCCATTAGAAGTGCGAAAAGTAGCTTCAACTGCAATACTTGATAGTGGTGCAGGAGTGGGCATTGTGACAAGGTCCATTTGGGAAAAGTGGGGCAAACCAGCTATTAGGAGTACCAAGATGCGCTTGCAGCTAGCAGATGGAAGCTTAGAACATCCCCTTGGGCTGCTTGAGAACATATTGGTCACCACATGTGGGATTGAATATGAGCACACCTTTGCAGTAGTGGATTTTGGAAAACATCCAAACTATGAAGTGATATTGGGTAGACCATTCATGCAACAATTTCAAATGATTCAAGATTGGGGATACAATTATTTGTACCTCCAACATGATTCTGTCATCACAAGGGTCAACCTAAAAATCACTCATATCGTGATGTAACAAGGTCTCCAATAGATGAGTTTGATTCTGCTTCATCTGAGGGCTGATGGGCGAGAAGATCTGTGGATGTGTGGAGCCTCATGTAGGGATTTCAACACTGAGAGACTTAAGGGTAATCGAAGTGTATTAGATGAGGCATACATTCCACAACCCTTCCTTGAGCACTTAATTGATCCACTAGAATGGAGTCATGTCCTTGCAACATTATCGACATGTGCTTTACCTAAGCTAATTCAATTTTGTGACTCAGATGGATATGACATTATTCCTATACGAATGGTACAACCACGTGACCTTCTAGATGTTTTGTACTATGGGGATGCATCCACAACAGCACTGCATGTAGAGGAAGTCTCAGTGGAGGATTTAACACTCAAATCTACTAATGATGCTAATAAGGAAGATGGATGGGACTCTGATTTTGATAATGATGTGATAATCCCTGAGGAAGAGTTAGGAAAGGTACGCCTGCTCTTGAGAGGAAGGGAGGTTCAAGTAGAGATCCCTCGAAGCCGACCTAAACGTAAATGCTGTAAGAGCCATAAGAGAATCCGTAAACAAGATGAGAGGGAACGACGTGAGAGACTACAAAAAGAAAAGGAGGATTTTAAGAATGAACACTCTCGACTACCACCTCACTTCTCAGGGTGGACATCCACTTCTAAGTAGAAGCCGATTATGCTCCCTGCTACTATAAGAGAAATTAGTCTAGGCCAGCATGCGAAGCCCACATTACTGAGCTTTGAAATGAAGGAAAGAAAAATATGGACCTATGGTTGGATGGTAGTATTTACCCACCAGATCCAACCTCCTCTCAATCTCCGTCATTCTTTGGGTTGACAAGTTTCTTCAAGTTTGTGTGTGAGGGTGAAAATGGATTGCTTGGATATTACAAAAGACTGTTTGGCCAATGTCAAAGTATCTTTGAAAGACATTTGAGTGATAGAGATGCTAGAATAAAAATGCTTGAAGGTACGAATTTTTACTTGGCATCGATCACAACAGCTTTGCAAGCTTCAAATGAGGACAAAGCAAAAGTTTGTGCTCGGTTACAAAAAGAGTTTGATCATTTGCAGCAGACTATTTGTAAGATGCAGGACACTATTAAAGAGAAGAATGAAATTTTGGCAGTTCGAGAAATCAACAATTTCACATTGGAGAGTGAAAATGCACACCTTCGAAAACAACTTGAAAAGTTCAACAAAAAATTACAATATTTGAAAGACACTCCATTGGGTGCTCGATTACGCAAGAGACAGATCAAACCATTGGAAGAACTCAATGTTGGAGGTGGCCAATGGAAGCGTCGTGTAAAAGCTTGCAGGTATTGGGATCTATAATTTCTTTGAGCTTAAATTTCTTTGAGCACTCACTTTTCATTTTCATCTTTAGTTCCTTTTTTGGAGATGGGGGATTGGGGGTGGGGGTGGTCTAGTTAGATGAATGATGGACTGAAATAGCTATCGTTGTTGCTTCAGGATGGTCACAGATGTTGTGGGTCCAAAAGAGCAAGGTTCTGATATACTGACAAAAGACATTGTGGAGTCAGCAATACAGCATCCTAAGTTTGCAAGACTTCGATCAGACATAGCAAAGCAATCCTTGCAGGAGGTGAGTGAAGCATTCACTCCTGCAGATGCACAAGGTATATGTGACATGGCTGGTATAAGCACAAAGTCTTACAGGATGTTGTTTAATAAAGTTGAAGAGGGTTTCAATTGTAAGCTTGGAAAAAAAACAGTAATTCCCATTCCAAAACCATTTCACGTGAACAAAGCTCGAAATATTCTCAACTTGGGAATGGTTGAACTTGTTGGAGAGCCTTGTCACTTGTCTAGTACATTGACAGTGACTAAAAAGAGCGGGGAACAGAAAATCATAGAGCTTACAGAGTTCAACAATTTGATTATGGATGTTCGGAAATTACAAATGGCTATGGTGAAATTTTATGACATCAGTGTACATGAGTGCAATGGAAGGCTGAAATTTGTTTTAAAACTTGATGAGAGTGAGGTGATCAAAGGACAGAAGCTGGAAAGGGTTAGCATGACTTTAATGAATAGAGCTTTGGATGCAAGTATTACTAATGCTGATGAGAAGCACTTTAGTGTATAATCCAAAAATGAGATTTGGTGGCTGGCTGCATTTGAGGTGACGTTGCTATCCATTTTTAAAAAAGAATATTATGTTGCTATCCTCTTGTTATGATGTTGTAGACAATTTAACTATTGTTGTTAACAGGTTCCAACAGAGACCCATGAAATTCTAAAGTGGTGCTTCAACCAGACTGAGCTTCCTTCCACTATCCAGCAGCAGTCGAATGGCGAAAAGCTTTATGTAGAAGGATATGGTGAATATGAGGTTGAATGGCACCTGACTGCAGATCTTAAAACCTTGAAATGCATGTTTGGTATTTCCCAAGGAGCAATGGCCAAGTATCCTTGCCTGTATTGCATGACCGAACGAGGTGTCTCCAAAGGAGGAAAAGAGAGAGAATGGAAATGCCTAAATACAATCAATAATAGGCGTGAAGCCCCAAATCGTGATGCTCCAGGAGTGGATCCTAATTGGGATCCAATTCTTCCTATCCCTTTGATCAGAGTTCATATTTGTGTTTTGCATGCGCTAGTTAGAATAAATGAGAAACTAGTCTACATGTACATCGAATTTTCATGGAATATGAAACTAGCATTAGAGAGTGAAAGAACTATTAAAAAAATAGAGCAAGTGCTTTCAGATGCAGGTTTACATTGTGGTCAAGTGAAGATTGAGAAGGACTTGAGAAGATCAGGGAAGACCGGAAATGTTCCTAGCAAACCATGTTTTGGAGGTGCAAAAGCCAGAAAGTTCTTATCTAATCATACCTAGAGAGGTCATCTGGGTACAGATTTTGAGGTGTGGAGGAAGCTTCATGCAACTGTACCTAATCGAGGCTCTTCAGGACAAGCAAGGGTGGCAAAGGCCAAAGCGTGGTTGGCACTTCGCCTAGCACCTTTGTTGCAAAAAGCAAGGTTTGAAGATGGGGATGTTGAGAAATTTGAGGCAGTTGTGACAGAGTTCTACACTAGCTATGAAAAGGCATGGGGTGCGACAAACTTGACACAATACATGGTTATTACTTGAAAACCTATAGCTTTGAGTTTTTTTTGTTGTTCAAAAAATATTGTACGATACTAAATGTCTTGTTGTTGTTGAGCATTTGTAGCACATTTTGCATGCACATGGAACCTTTTTTGCGGAAGAGTTTGGAAGCCTTGGGATTTGGTCTACCCAAGGCATGGAAAGATCTCATTGGCAAGCACGTTGTGCCTATCAAACAACATGGAGGAGGAATGAAAGAAAAGTAATCCCATGAAGTAACTATGTCAGTGGTGGTATAGGCAGATTCAAGTGAGGGCTCGTGTGAAGATCAAACAGTCTCTGAATCAGCTGTGTCATGTGCAATAAGAAAGATGCAGGCTGAACGGAGACGATCAATATATGTCTCCTCACAGGGAAAGCAGAATCATGCTGAATGGCTAAGACAACGACAAAGATAGGGCAGAGTGTGGAAGAAAATTGATCATTGAAATACATATTATAAAACAATGATGTAACTGTGAAAGATTTTAAAAGAACAAGAGCTTTCATCTATGTCCCATATAAATGTTTTCAATATATATACATTTCATAGTTTTTAATGGTAAGCAAGAAGAGTATTGAGAAATATGAAGAAACTTCTTAGCAACTGGAACAATCTAAATCTGTTAATCTGGAGCAGAGACTTCCCCCAGCTGAGCCTTTTTTGATGAAGTTTCTGCATCATCTTCTTCATCCTCTATCAATGGCACAACAGGGACCTTTGGCCTTGCTGTTCTAAGAAGATGCTTCTTCCTGCAATCACTCAACAGATTAGGATCTGTGATTCCACATGCCAACCCATAAGCAGCATATGTGAAATAATATTTACATCTCAACAACGAATATACTCCAGGTCCCTCTCCAAAAATTCGAACAGCTGCTTGTCACTCTAGAAGTATTGCCTTGTTTGCATTCAGCCTTAAGTGAT
The DNA here is from genome assembly GCF_041138505.1 of Cibotium barometz. NCBI lineage: Eukaryota > Viridiplantae > Streptophyta > Polypodiopsida > Cyatheales > Cibotiaceae > Cibotium > Cibotium barometz. The sequence goes on along the minus strand of NC_141072.1, from coordinate 54,990,471 downwards.
AGCCACCTAAATACCTGGATAGAGTCTTTATCGCCATCAGAGGAAAACTTGCATTGTCCTTGGAGAAGCTAGCGTGAAATATCACAATTTGAGGGATTTTTAGGCGATGTATATATGTTCCTAGTGTCGAATCGTGGCCCAATCCCGCCATACGCTTGCCTGAAGCACGTTTGAGGAATGTGTCTTCATATATTTTCAACTGAAAAAATAAAGGAGCATTAGCCAGAAACAACATCACCAAACATTTCAGGACAAAGTTGATGAAGCCAAATCCCCAACAAAAGTACGAAAACACAACAAAAAAAACTAACCTCTTGGTTCTCATCTGCTTCAAGCAAGGCGTCTTGCCATAAATTAGTGCTCAAACTAGGAACGATTTCTATTGACTTACTTGGCACATCCCTAAACCCTCCCATGTTGGTAATATTCAGTCTTTCCCTTGCTTCTTGTAGCTCTTCCTCTGTGGCATCTTTTCCTTCATATTTAAGGGCATCAGCATAGATCATCTTTAGTGTTGCTGCAGCAGATAGGAACTCGGTGTCTTTCACATGGCTATCCACTAGTAAGTACTTATCTATCCCATCATCATCTACAAAATTGTCATCGACCTCCAGATTTTGGGCTATGAAAGCTATGCAATGGTCCTCCCTTAAGTTAAATACATGTTGTATGTCTATCAGCAATATATCCTCTGAATCTCCTACTTGGTAGGAGGGGAGTAATGGCATTGGAATGGGGGAGGAGTCATCTGATTCAATCACAAGCTGACCTATATCAGTGTTTTGTTCTCTCACTGCCTCAATATCAACCGCCAAACTGAGCTTCCTCTCTTCTTCAACATTGAACTCCTCAATCACATGAGGAGTGTCCTCCTCTTCTCAGCAACATCCTCAACGGTAGGACTAGCCTGACGAGAAATCGTGTCTTCACTTTCATTTGTTGCATGCGGCTCTGTACATTCTTCATCTGTTAATTGCACGTTCATGTGTAAGAAGCATAAGAAGGCATAAGAGTATTCCATCAAGCGGCATTTTCTTTTGTGAAAAGGGCATAGCAAAGCTCTTCTTATCACATGGTACCTTGTGCCAATCCCTGTTTAACCTCTGCTTCTTCTCCGGCGACACCTTGAGATTAAAATGAATATGATTTTTCCCATCAATCATCATTGGTTCTTCATTTATGAGCTCGTCAAACTCTTGCTTTGCCTCTTCAAAGTATCCATGATGGCTAGAAAATGTATCCTCCAGAGAAAAATCGCAATTGAACATCAACGAAATTGCAGGGTGCAAATCATGACATCGACATTTGTAGAGGAAGTCATACAACACAGTTGTTTGCAGGTGTTTCTTTAATCTCTTTGTCCACATCAAACTCGACTTGAACTTGCGCCATGGCTGAATTCAAGGGTGTAGATAAGACATGGAAAGTATTAGTTCAAGCAATGAATCAAGAGACAGTCGGTCTTAAACAACAAATCTCTGTGTGGTGTGAATGGATTCAACATAACACGAGAGGAGATGGCAGAGGAATCAAGGTATTCCTCCTCGTGTTGTAGTGAATCTATTTTCCCTAACGCAAATAAAATTGCAGTTTAGTCAAGGACCTCTTCTTGCGTTATGGTGAATCGATTCACCATAATGCGAGGAGGAATATTGTGCTCCCTATGGGACCTTCGCTCGCGTTATGGTGAATTGATTCACCGCAACATGATGACTTTTTTATCCTTTGGCGTCGCCTCTTACGTTATGGTGAATTACAAATAAAGATAGTTCTCAAGTACCCATACTGAGAGAGGAGGTGTCAAACGAATTAAAATAGTCTTCTTCGCAGTCAATTCACCATAAGGCGAGGAGTCGTAGGTTTTCAATTCACCTTAACGCGATGAAAAGACAAAGCAAGGAGTTCTGCACGAATGAAACCAAAAGAACGAAATAACAAAAGAAGAAGGAAGCACAAAAGAGATAAAAATACCAAGAAAACGAATTGTATACAAACGTCACAGGAGATGGAGATGGAGTTTGTCGTTATCTTTGATGGAGATGAAGGAGGTTGGAGGTTTGTCTTTGACGTTTGATACAGGAGGATGAAGGAGGATGATTGATAAAGGAGGGTTGGAGGAGATAGTCAGTAGTTGATGGAGATGAAGGCCGTTTTGGTGGGGAGATAAATGAGAATACGAACTCTAAGAGAGGCAATAAATGAGATGGGTATCCTAGAGAAGCAATTAAAAACCGTTTTTAATGCTATGCGACACGTCAGTGCCGTGTTTTCACCCGCCATTCCATGAATGCCATGTGGTAGCCCGCCGTGTACCTGGCACGTGTACAAGCTATAAAGTTTAATCAAAGCCCTTTTTAATGTTATGCGACACATCAGCGCCGCCTAGTCGCCCTGGCAGCCCACCAGCAGGTGTGTTCGCTCTAAAGACTAATCAAAGCCGTTAATCACACCACCTTTTCGTCCTCTTATCGATTTTACCTTGTCCGTCCTCCTGCTTGCCTCTAGGTGACTTCCAACTACCGCCACAGTACTGAACAATATTCCACCTCTTTCTTGTATATTGCTTTTTCTTCGATTGTTTACCCTCTGCCATTGTTTTTTCTTCGACTGTTTGTCTTCTGCCATGGTGATTCGATTCACCTAAAAGCACACGACGGGCCATTAGAATCTCAATACGCTCCATGTCTTATGGTGAATCGAATCACCAAAATGCAAGATGGAATGGTAAGAGATTCGCGATAATCCTCCTCCCGTTGTAGTAAATCGATTCACTATAATGCGAGGAAGATTGTTTTGCTTTGACCGGCCCTTAGTCTCGTGTTATGGTGAATCGATTCACTATAACGCAAGAGCAAAGGACAAAGGATTCACGATAATCCACCTCTTATTGATGTCAATTAATTCACCTCCTATACGACAGTCTCCATCCATTCCCACTCATAGAATGTGATGAAAGTGTATTACTTGATTGTTTTGTGAGTTTCTTGTATAATCCTTGATTGTTTTGTTTTTCCTTCGACTATTTGTCCTCTGCCATTGTTTTCTCTTCGACTATTTGCCCTCTGCCATGGTGATTCGATTCACCATAAAGCAGACGGCGAGTCATTAGAATCTCAATACGGCTCTATGTGTTAAGGTGAATCAAATCACCAAAATGCAAGACAGAATGGTAAGAGATTCGCGAGAATCCTCCTTCCATTAGAGTAAATCGATTCACTGTAACGCGAGGAGGATTGTTTTGCTTTGACTGGTTCTTAGTCTCGCATTATGGTGAATCAAATCACTATAATGCAAGATCAAAGCTCAAAGGATGCACGATAATCTGCCTCTTATTGGTGTCAATTAATTCACCATAATGCGAGGAGGATTATTGTGTTTCTGTGGACCTTCATCTCGCGTTATGGTGAATGGATTCACCATAACGTGAGGAAGTGCATATTGCTTTCTTGGCCACCCTCTCTCGCTTTATGGTGAATTGTTAATCGTGTACTACTGAATAGCTAAGCTTTCTGCTCTTTCTTGCATTTTCAGATGGCTCGTGTAAGGCATAGAGCTAGACCCATTGACAATGCAGCTCCCTCATCTACTGGGAAGAAGATGGGCGCGCTGAAAGCCTCAAGATCGAGGAAATCAAGCAGTCCTTCTCGATTATCCAAAACGCAGCCTAGACTAAGGCATTTCGCAGAGCATTCGTCAGCTCTGCGAGAAATCACAAAGTTTATGATAGCTACTATTCCAAGATTGCCTTTCCAGAGGCTTGCCAGGAGAATTTATGAGCAAAATGGAATCTTGTTTAGGTGGAAGGCATCGGCCCTGTTTTGCTTGCAGGAGGCCACAGAAGATTGGATGATCAAATTTTTTTTGGATAGTTACGTTCTTGCTGCCCATGCACATAGGGTGACAGTGAGTGATGAACAAAGATTTTTTCAGCCTAGTAGCCCTTCGTTTCAGATACAATAAGTTACTTAGACCAGTTACGTTTACTGATGAATGAATGTTACAAATTTTGGATGTCCGCCCTGTACAAAAAGTGAGAATTGAAGAGGTGACCGAGGGAGGTCCAGATCATGAACATCAGACTCGGGCAAATTTAATGACAAGCGCTCAAAGGGAACATCAAGCTGCAATGCTTGCATTGCAAACAAAAAGGGAAAATGTTCGCGCACTCCACGCCATGAATCGGGAGGCGCTGTAATTTTTGTTGCCGGAGTTCTATGTACCCTTTAATATTAGAGGGCATAGATGTTATTTCCCAATTCATGCTGAGGAAATCAACATTTTGTTTGATCCTAAAACTGAAGTCAACGACAAAGTGCTCAGATGTGTTTTAAGGTATACTCTTTTCTCTGTCCTCCCACAATTTTTCATTCTTGGCTCTTAAAGTTTATGCCTCACTCTTGATATGTTTCCTTGTGAAGTTTTGTTATTTCACAATTGCCCGAGGATGTACAGCCAATGAGTGTTCCAGATTGATTCACTGGTCTCAACACTATTGCTAGTAGAGTCAGTTTTGTACCTCGATGTGCTCAACTGGTTTCGGGAGGTCCAGCTGGACGATGCTCGAGTATTTTTTTTGGCATATCATGAAAAGTGAGTTTGTCTCTCTATCTCTCTTGCATGATGTTTATACGAATCACCGTACACGAGTTATATAGTGCTTCCTTTGGATTGAAACTAATAGAAATCTGTTTGGATGTGATGCAGTTCCCATTAGAGTCTTGTACTAGTCGACGTGCAAGACAATGTCATTTACCTTGCAAATTCGACATCTGGTGTCCATGGCAATGTTTTGCTGTAAGTAAAAATCATTAAGATACATATTATTGTTTGAGTTAGAAGTCCGGATTGATCAGGATAATGATTGGTCTTTGTTTACAGTGGTGTTAGGAAACTAATGGCAGCTTACGAGAGCCTGAGCATGGACATCGACACCCTAGATCGATCGACCATCCGAAGGGTTAGTGTCCCCAAACAAGAAGATGGCTACAGCTGTGGGTGGAGGGTTGCACTTAATGCAATGTTGCTGCTACGGAGCATTTTTCAGCTCCCTTCAGAGGATGTAAGCATTTTTCAGCTCCCATACGCATGCGTACTCTTGTTTATCTTCTTGTATATTGTCATGTTGATCTTATTTATGCCTTGATGAATTGTGATGGCAGTTTCCATCAATGTCTCGCTACGTGGACCTAGACGTCCAAACGTTTAGGGAGGAAACGATTGCGAAATTGATCGAGGTCGCTGAAGTTATGCCTCCAGACGGCCCAGTGGACTTCATCCCGCCCAATCCACGAGGGAGGATAGGCCCCCCTGAGCCTCTTACATGGGCTCCGTACTTGGGAGAAGAGCCATGGATCCATCCTGAAGCCGATACCTATGGGTTCCAGTAATAAATAGTTTTTTCCTTCTTCCAACAAATGTACATTTGTAAATATGCAGCTATACATGTACATTTATATTTTCTTGCACATATTTAGTGTTATTGGAGAGAGAACATCAATTTTAAATGCACTTTTAATTTGAAAATCAGAGGATCAAATTTGATACTGTGTTCCTTCACTGCTTGTTTTCTTACTTTAAGCCTTTTTTGTGTACATAAAAATTCAATTGGGAAATTTTTGCCTTCATTACATTGTTTTAAACAATAAAGCATTACAAAAGCAATGTTCTGAATAGATAAGTTTATTGCATATGGAAAATACATTGTCATCGTATACATGGTCACATCATATATCTTCTAGTGCCTCCAATTCATGTGGGGCTGCAACATCTTTACAAATAATCTGATGCTCTCTTCTTTTACTTAGCTTCCGACCATCTTTACAAATAATCTGAAGCAAAATTGATCTGGAGGATTCTGAATAGCTACTTCTAATTCCTTCCTAACATATTTGAGAGTCCAATTCTCTTCCACTTCCAATGTCAAAGATGGGTGACCCTATCCAATCATAACTATATCTATCAAGCAAGAGTGGCTGCCATCTCTTGTATCTTGGTCCATGCTTTCCCAGTTGTTGTTGATCCATCACCACCTTCTATAAGTAAATGACATGCACAGATGTTGCCTGGCAATATAGTATCTGATTCCAAAATATCATTAGGATAATTTTTCGAGTATAATCAAATAAGCGTTGTAACTGTTTCACAAAAATACATTTGAATGTCATAACACTCACCGAAATGCAATGTTGGAGGTGTTCAATCGACATTCGATCAAATCATCTCCCTTTGATGATTTCACTCTCCAACCTTTGTCAACAAAACAAATGATCAAGCCAGGCTTCATCTATATCTTTGCACACAAAAGTTGTTCTAGTTTTTCTCAATTGTTTACAATCAGAAAATAAATGAATAAAGCATGCAATTGGAACAAACAAACTTAAGTGGACATTTCTTGCACCAATGCTAGGCTTCATAGCACATTTAATATCATTAAACATTTTGGTCCTGTATGACTCTATCACTTCTGTGTCAAGCAATGGCCACTCAGGACTATGAAGTGCGGGCAACGAAATATGTTCCAACTTTCCATGTTGACTCGATTGAGTGGGCAAGGTATAAAATGAGTCATAGAAATATGTTCTACTTCTTGCGAGATCACTTGGTGCACGACCTTCATATTGAAGTTCCCCCACCTCACCATTTACGACATTCAAGAATCCCGTCAAGCATTGTGCAGGCTCCCACTCCTGAAGATTGGATGGGTACAAATATGTGCAAGGCAGAAAAATGTATATCAATCACCTTATTTACAACATTGAAATACAAAACACAAGCACTTACAATGTGGTCTGTGTCTTCCAATGGTCCCACATTGATCTCTTTTTGCATGAATACATGCTGGATCAACACTTCTTTGACAGTTTTCCCTCCTAGTGCCATCTTAAAGTCAAGGATCCTTCCTTTCCAATGTTTGGCCAAGTCTTCAGATGCCTTTCCCTTCACTCGGTAGTGGCCTTGTTTTCCTGGCTGCATAGTGACCCAAGAGTACTTCATGTATACTTGGGGAATCCATTCTTCGTTCTCGTCTTTTATGTTATACAACACAACAGATGAGATACTGCTCCTTGCTCGTTTCAGTCCACTTTCGGTTGCCATGATAGATTAACAGACGTATGAGAAAGAAGAAGTAGCAGAAAGTGGATGACTGAGCTAACCGCTTTTGTGGATCAAGGAGGGAAGAAGAAATGAGGGATGGTGTGTTCTTTTGGCGCCAAAGATGTTTCAAGATTCAAAAGTGGAACCAAGTTGAGGGAATAACCAGGAGAATGTGTATCTATCTATTCCAAGCATTCAAGCTTCATTAGTTCTAGGGGTGGTGGAAAGATTTTTTTAGTGTTCCACGTCTAACACAGGAATGTGAAAAACATTCTTTTATTGTGTTAGGTGCTGACAAAAAAACGGTTTTAAATATTTTAAGACAAGGTGATGGTTTTTTTAAATATTTCATGAAGATAAGAGTTTCTCCACGTTTTGGGTGGGTTTGTACAGAGGTCCCACCACCGGTGAATATCGTTCGTAGATTACATGTCACTCAATCTATGTGTCTATTATTATATTATTGTTGAAACAGTCCTCTTTTGAGTCCAAAATTTTCCTAATGGTACTTGTGAGTGGGACCCGGGCTACAGACAAAAAGACAATTCAGTTGCAGTGAATGGCAGGCAATGTGTGGTGCCGGGGAACTTGTATAGTGAACGGGCGATGGGCAGTAGTGCAAGTGTTGTGCCAAGGACTTTAATTTTTTTTTAAAGAATTTTTTAAATTAAGGTTTTAAGGGAATATTCACACACGTCCTTTTTCTATTATAAGTCCTCATTCACATGCTTAATCTTGTGTCTATCACCACCCATGATCAATCCCATTTTAGGATTATTTAACATGGTATCAGAGCTTGGGTGGGCTCTTGGTCATGGTGGGTGGTGATTATTTATGTATAGTTTTTCTTGGTTATGAGTTCTTTGATTAAGCATTATTTTCAGTTATTATGAAAAAAAAAATTATGCACACTCATATTATCATTTGGATTTGCATTTGTGAGGATTTGAGAGGAGATTTGCAACAAGGAGGTTGCATAGAAGCTGCCCAAGAGTTGCAAATGGGATTGTTGCAACATGGAAACCTGCTCATCATCATGAAAGCTGAAAATAGAGATTTCAGCAAGTGTGAAGACTATGGAGTCTTCGATGTCAACAAGGAAGCTGCCAAGAAGTTTGTGAAGGTAATTTGTGAAGTTTTGTCTCAATGTTTTTGGTTATTGAGCATGGGAGGATGCTCTTGTGGAGGTGCATGCTTGTCAAGATGATGGCAAGTGAGATGGCGGACTCAATGGAGTTCACATGTGTGCATCAAGAAGAGGATGCACTTGTGGATGTTGCTTAAGGGGATGAGAAAAGTTGTGAAAGCTGTGGGAACTTTCACAATGGTTTATGCACCTTAAGTGAAGCACCCTTGAAGATTCTACATGTAAGGAAGAAAGCATGCAGATTTATGAGCTCAATGAGAAGCTCGTGGGAGCCATATTGATGGTTGGTTAACCTCAAGAAGGATATTATAGAAGTTTGACAAGATCACTTGGAGCATCGAAATTATAGATACAATGGCCATGTTGATGGTTATTATGGAAACGTTTTTCGATTAAGGCAAGGAGACTTGGGTGTACAGAAGGCCAAGAGTCAGCACTGTCAAGTCCCTATCCAAGACGCTTCATCGAAAGGAGATTGAGAGAGCATATACAAGCCCATAGCTGGTGCTCAAAGAAAGAGGTCACAATTATGATAGCGATTGCATTTGTGCAATGCTACATTGATATGGGTGATGGATGATGGGTGAGTTGTGGAACACCTCGATTAAGAGGGGGTGTTGAGAGATGTAATCGTGGTATTGGGTGTATGTGGGAAAGTACCCTAGAGGTGCAAGATATTGTGGCAAGATAAGAATGCCACATGTAATATTGAATGGTATGTGAGTGTTGACCAAAAGGAGTGGAAAAGGAGTTGCCACATGGATGATGACATGTAAAGTGGGATAAGGCTAGAAGGCCTATATCAAGATAAGAATATTACATGTGGCAAGATAAGAATGCCACATGTAATATTGAATGGTGTGTGAGTGTTGACCAAAAGGAGTGGAAAAGGAGCTACCACATGGATGATGACATGTAAAGTGGGATAAGGCTAGAAAGCCTATATCATTGTATGGTCCATTGTGAATGCAATAGAGCAATAGAATTGAGTGTTGAGTGTGCAATCCCTCTCTCTCTCTCTCTCATGGAGTTCTTAGTGTGGTTTAATCCACCTTAATTATGTTGCTTATAATCTATGTCTACTATCACCATGATCAATCCCATTTTAGGATTGTTTAACATGGTATCAGAGCTTGGGTGGGCTCTTGGTCATGGTGATTATTCATGTATAGTTTTTCTTGGTTATGAGTTCTTTGATTAAGCATTATTTTCAGTTATTTTATGGAAAAAAAAATGCACACTCATATTATCATTTGGATTTGCATTTGTGAGGATTTGAGAGGAGATTTGTAACAAGGAGTTGCATAGAAGCTGCCTAAGAGTTGCAAATGGGATTGTTGTAACATGGAAACCTGCTCATCATCATGAAAGTTGAAAATAGAGATTTCAGCAAGTGTGAAGACTATGGAGTCTTCGATGTCAACAAGGAAGCTGCCAAGAAGTTTGTGAAGGTAATTTGTGACGTTTTGTCTCAATGTTTTTGGTTATTGAGCATGGGAGGATGCTCTTGTGGAGGTGCATGCTTGTCAAGATGATAGCAAGTAAGATGGTGGACTCAATGGAGTTCACATGTGTGTGCATCAAGAAGAGGATGCACTTGTGGATGTTACTTAAGGAGATGAGAAAAATCGTGAAAACTGTGGGAACTTTCACAATGGTTTATGCACCTCGGTTTCTTGTGGAAAACCTTAAGTGAAGCACCCTTGAAGATTGTGCATGTAAGGAAGAAAGCATGAAGATTTATGAGCTCAATGAGAAGCTCGTGATGGTTGGTTAACCTCAAGAAGGAGATTATAGAAGTTTGGAGAGATCACTTGGAGCATCAAAATTATAGCTACAATGGCCATGTTGATGGTTATTATGGAAACGTTTTCCGATTGAGGCAAGGAGACTTGGGTGTACAGAAGGCCAAGAGTCAGCACTGTCAAGTCCCTATCCAAGACGCTTCATTGAAAGGAGATTGAGAGAGCATATATGCGCCCATAGTTGGTGCTCAAATAAAGAGGTCACAATTATGATGGCTTGTATAGAAGCAAGCAGTACAAGACATGGTAAATTCACATGCCAAGCAAAAGCATCAATTTATGCAGTTGAAGTTACGCTATAGGTAGCACAAAGGAAAGTATGAGGGCAACATAACCAAAGTCATATTTATGCCAAAATGCATAGGAGAAGGCTGTAGAGATGAAGCAGCTAAGGTATGGTGTTATCATTAAAGAAATTTTGAGGCACGCAGAATGGCAAAAGAATTCAAGGGCAGCACAAGCATGTAGTAGAGCAGTTGAGAGTGCTAGTAAGCAGAGGTATCACAAGATCTTGGCTATGGCATTTGCAATAAAAGAAGCTCTATTAACAGCAACTATGTAGAGAAGTATGATGAACAGAGGCACGGTGGGAGTGCGACGGATAGCCATGGAGTCAATTGTGGAGATGACGGAAGTAAGCTTGCTTCTGAAGAAGTTGGTGAAGAAAGCCAACGATTGCTGCAAGTAAGCTCGCCACCCATGGAAGGAGCAAGGAGGAGCGTAGTTGCACTGATTGCCTTGGAGAAGAAGAAGACCTTGAGGGACCCAATTCCAACTAGCTTCTGCAAAGTCTGGCAAGCAACAAACAAAACTGAAGATCATGGGTCCAAATTGGCTGTAGCGTATTCAATGCACGGCCGCGTGCAACAACATTGGGTGTAGGATGAACCTTGAATGTGTGGTGCTAGCATAAGCTTTAAATTTTAAAGCTTAAATTTCTTTTTACCATAACCCTTAATAAACCAAGGGTTGATTCACACACAAAACTTTCTAGTCAAAAGCTTTTGAAAGCTTGTTTTTTATGAAGTAAAGGAAAATCTTCTATATGTTCACATATGTGGGTGCCCTACCTGGCTTTGGCCAAAATGTGTTGTTCTTTTTTTTTCACCCATGAATGAGAAGGGTAACGTACCCGAGCTTGAAGCTCAAAATGAGGATTTTTTTTGTAATCACCCATTGGTATGAGGGTTGCCCTACCCCAGCTCACCGAGAAGCTCAAAATGGTTGTTGTGATGTGTGCATGGCAATGCACATGTGAGGTGCATGCGCATGGGTTGGTTCCCACCTGAACTTCTACATTCAAATCGGACTCGTGGTTCCGCTGTGAGCGAGTTGGCTCAAAATGGACTTGGTGTCTAAGATGGTAGACACATGCACACATGTTCGTTTGATGGACACTCCAATGTATCATTGAGGGGAGTGTTGAGAGGTAGTGATTGCGTTTGTACAATGCTACATTAATATGGGTGATGGTGAGTTGTGGAACACCTCAATTAAGAGGGGGTGCTGAGAGATGTAATTGCAGTGTTGTGTATGTGGGAAAGCAGCCTAGAGGTGCAAGATATTGTGGCAAGATAAGAATGCCACATGTAATATTGAATGGTGTGTGAGTGTTGACCAAAAGGAGTGGAAAAGGAGTTGCCACATGGATGATGACATGTAAAGTGGGATAAGGCTAGAAAGCCTATATCATTGTATGGTTCATTTTGTGAATGCAATAAAGCAATAGAATTGAGTGTTGAGTGTGCAATATCTCTCTCTCTCTCTCTCTCTCTCTCTCTCTCTCTCTCTCTCTCTCTCTCTCTCTCATGGAGTTCTTAGTGTGGTTTAATCCACCCTAATTATGTTGCTTAATCTATGTCTATCACCATGATCAATCCCTCTCTCTCTCTCTCTCTCTCTCTCTCTCTCTCTCTCTCTCTCTCTCTCTCTCTCTCTCTCTCTTGGAGTTCTTTGTGTGGTTTAATCCACCTTAATTATGTTGCTTAATCTATGTCTATCACCATGATCAATCCCATTTTAGGATTGTTTAACAATTAGGCCACATTATTTCCAAGGAAGGAATAGCAATCGACTCGACCAAGGTCGAGGTGATTCGAAAAGCCCCAACTCCAAAAAATGAGAAAGAGCTGAGAAGATTTTTGGGGCAAGTCAGATGGCACAGCTGAATGCTCAGATACCTCGCCCATGTAGTAGCCCCCTTAAATAAAAAGATGTAGAATCAAAACACCTCTGACCAAGAAATTGAGGCATGAAATTTTAACTGGACAGAGGAATGCGACATTTCATTCCGGCATCTCAAAATCATGTTGTCAAAAGCACCTGTTGTCTAGCCCCCAAACTGGTAAAAACTGCCCTTTCATGTCTTTGTAGATGCCTCTGATGTGGCAATTGGTGGGAGTGTTTTGATGCAAGAGTCCATTAAGAAATGGTTCCAACCTATCTACTATGCAAATTAAAGGCTCTCTAATGTTGAGCAGAACTACTCAACCACACACAGAGAAGCCCTTGGCATGATCTACTCAGTTTAACAAATTTCAGCATTAATGGGCAATAAGTTTACCTTTCATGTGGATCACTCCGCCTTGCCATATTTGGTAGATAAGCAGAGTCTAGCAAGAAAACTAGCTAGACGGATACTAATACTTCAAGAATTTGAGTTCACAATAGTGCACACCCTAGGTGCCAATCATATAGTGGCAGATTTTCTATCATGGCTAGAGTTCAGAGAGAAGCCCCAAGCGGAGTAGCAGATGACCTACCGGATGCTAAGTTGTTCACAAAACTGACACAATCATTCCCATCCCGTAGACATGGTATGATGAAGTGCTAACATTTGTTGCTACAGGTCTAATGAATGATAATATTTCTAGACATCAGCAAAAGTGGATTGCCATGCCCACAACTAGCACTTCCAAGTCATAGCCGGCTAGTTATATAAGAAAGGGATTGGCCAAATCCTCCGGAGGAGTATCCCACCACACTAGTAGGAAGCTATCCTCAGAGAAGCTCACCAAGGAATTAGTGGAGGACTCTTTGCCGGAGAAATAATCGAAAGGAAAATCCTCCAAGTAGGACTCTAGTGGCTCGACAGTACTACTCGGTGATGCCTACAGATGGGCCAAACAGTGTGATGTATGCCAATATCTCGGCTACAGATAAAGACAAGATGCCACACAACCCAATCCTCTCCCTAGAACCATTCCAAAAATGAGGCCTTGACTTTGTTGGCCCATTTAAGCGCCCAGCCCATTTCACTGGTCACAAGTTTATCTTGGTGGCTGCAGACTACAGCACCAAATGGGTAGAAGCACATGCTCTCTGGGATAATACAACACAATCAATTACCAAAGTCCTCTATGATATGATAATCACTCGTTTTGGATGCCTGATCAAGTGGATTAGTGACCAAGGTAAACACTTTGTCAATGATGTCATTAAAGAACTGGTCACCCAACATCTCATCATTCATAATAATAAACACTCCAGAGTGTACTACCCGCAAGCCAATAGTCAAGCTAAGTCAAACTAACAAAATCCTCAAGTAGATCCTCACAAAGTTGGTCAATCAAAATCGCAATGACTGGGAAGAAAAGTTGTATTCCGCTTTATGGGCATTCCACACAGCCTACAAGATCTTGACCGGAATGACATTCAAACTAGTTTATGGCACAGAGGTAGTTGTACCAATGGAATACCTAGTACCAAGTCTCCGCATTGCCATTGTTGAAAAGTTAAGCCTAGAAGAGTCCCTGCAGCATCGCGAGCATCGCCTGGATCAGCTCCTTGTGCTGGATGAAGCATGCTTCAAGAGTTTTTTCATCACCACCATAGTCATCTAGAAAAGAAGGAAGAAACGGGTCGACCGCCGCCAATTTGAAATCTGCATATTCAAGGAAGAAGATCCAGTTCTATTATTTCAATCTCACATGGGTCTGCATCCTAAAAAAGTAAAGCACCGGTGGATAGTTGAAAAATTCTATGACAACACCTTCCTTCTTGGCACATTCAATGGCAAACGTTTCTAGAAGCTAGTCAACGGTTATCACCTGCGACCCTATCACACGCTGTCGATGCCATGGAACCCCTTCATTATGGCAATAGCACCACCAATTCACTACCTGAGCATCCATCACCATCATGACATACCATATATCTACCCAAGGCCCCAACTCCTAACCCTAGAAAACCCAACCCTTATAGCCAAAAATGAAGTACCACCCATCTGTACACCCACACCCCATGAGGTACAACACACTCCCAAAATCCAACAGTCCCTAGTTCTTTCTTTTGATCCTAGTTACACAAGCTGAAGTTACCAGTACCCTAAAAAAGAAGCCACCACCTATGGTGGTTGTCTACGTCCTCGTAGAAGACTCTAGGATAGCCAGAAAGAGAACTGCCTTATTCACGGCCTTAATGACCAAATGCTCAAAGACAGTGCTATCTTTGAATTTGTTAAATTTATCCTCTTAGCTGCCATATTCGATGTGCCATGTCTATACCTTGTTTGACCAATGTATTGCATCATTTGCTTATTGCTGTAATCCCTTTCGGAACATAAATCCTTGAGCCTCCAGTGCTCAGATCCATCTAAAGTAAGGTTTGTATCTCTTCCAACAACTGGCCATACAACTGGGAGTCTTGTAGGTGATTGATAGATAGTATTGCATACTCTCCAAGTTTAATCCATACTATTGTTGCAAAACCATAGGAACTGATTCTTCTGTCCTCCTGGACTACTCTCTCATACCATAGAAAGAAGGATTTGCAACACCTCAACCACAATTTTTAATGTTCTTATGCTTGCCATCTTGTCCACCTAACCATCCTTGTAGAGGTGTTCTGACCTTTAGTTGTAAAATCCTTTTTCATTGTGCTAACCACCCTGTGTAGTTGTAGGAATAGGGGGTGGAAAGTTTAACCTCTTACCCTTTTTCTTTCTTATTAGTGGTTGGTTCTCTATGACACAATGTGATGCATTGTCATCCTTAAGGTATATAAATGTTGGTTTTCGATGCCGAGTAACTATAATGTTATCAACAATATAGTTTGGCTACTCATGCATTAGCGTACCACTCACTGCTTTCTCTCACAAATGTGCTAGTGATTATTGATGGGCTTGAAGCTTTTGATGATCTAGCCTTCTCCATCAACTTTGTTATTATATAGGGCTTGCACCATGATAGCATCATATAAACTGATGGTTTTCTTGAAACCCTCTCTTGCTAGCTAGCTTGCATGTTTTGTTTCAGCTAGATTGGTGGTTAGCATGTGTGACAAAGCGGTGTCATCCACATCCTACAAAAAAGATTAACATATAAGGATCCAAACCACATATATTGGTGGTTAGCGGTGTGACAAAGCGGTGTCATCCACATCCTACAAAAAAGATTAACATATAAGGATCCAAACCACAAGCTCTATGTTCTGAAAACAGAAGGAGTACTACTTACCCTTACAAGGTGATTCCACCAATGGAGGTATCTTATGTGCTATCAACTAAGCACCAACTAAGCTAGCAATCCATGGTTTTAGTAAATTTCCACCATCGACGACTTTCCTGTTACCTGTACTGCGAAAGTGTCTCTTCTTCACTCAATGCACAATGCCAAAGATGGCAAAGTCTCTTGTTCTCATCTTGGAAATTCTTGACTACATATTAAATTGTATGGATATTTAAGATTTGTTCCCAATGAGAAGGACATGACCACTCACGACCTTCCAATTTATTTTTTGGTTTGTTGTTATAGACTATAACCTCCAATTAGCTCCTATGTCATCGGCTATAAAGTCATAAAAATACAATTTGGAAAGCCTTTGTGCACCACAACATCATTGATCATCTCCCAGAATAAAACTTGTGGATCTATGTCTTCTTCTTTTATTTCACACAACAAGAAGTAAAAAGTTATTGTAAGTTGTATGCCATTATATAACATTTGTAACATTTATAAGGAAGTAAACAAGTTTTAGTAGTTCTACAAGATCATATTGTGCCTTGGATCATACAAATGTATAGCCATTGTTATCCATCCTTGCACATGGCTAACGTGATCAAGAAAACCCATGGCTTTTTTAAATCACCAGCTCCTATTTGATGTATACGGTTCAGTAAGTCTAAACTTGAGATGGGCGCTGGTTGACATTTTAAATGCATAGTACCTCTCTGACTTATCCAAAGCTTGCTGGAAAATGACTACCATAAAAGAACTCAAAAGTGCATTATCTCTTCAAATCTAAAATACTGGACTTTGTACCTTGCACTGTATTGTTGTTTCTAGAAGCACGTAGTACAATCCTTCTAAATCTACAATAGAAATGGATAACTCATAAATTTATTTAAAATCATATTGTGAATCGCAATCATGAAATTAAAATGTAAATGAAGTGAAACTTATCTTTAACATTGAAAGAAAGTAACTAGCCTCAAAACCTAGATTAACCTAGGAACATGGATTGACAAGCATTAGAAAATAATTAACAAAAGTTTAGGAAGAGAAAGAGTGTTTTCTCATTATCAAAGTGATTATCAAAGTTAGCCCCCAATTATGGTATATGTTGGTATATATACATGACCACCCTTTTCACACTATGATTAATAATGTCCATGGGCATGGTCAATTGGCCTTGGGCCCATTATTATATATGAGACCATACCACTTAATCACAATCCACATGGATGGAGTATATGTCAATGGACTTATGTCAAACATTAAGCTCATGCTCACACCATGTATGGGAAGCCAAATTGCATGTATATGGATATAAATTTGCCCAAAAGCCTTCAAAACAAGCCATAATATCTACCCCATAATATCATAAGAGCCTTGTGTAACTTCCAAACATTGTGCATCCAAAATCCAAGGGTATAGGGCTATCTCCATAGTGAATTTCCAGGAATTTCTAGCAAGCTGATTCACTGTTCTTAACCTTCATTAGACTTCCAGAATGCATCCAACAACCCTTCAAACCCTTCTAATGTAGAAGCGGGTTGCCAAAAAGATTCTTCCTTAGGTAGTCCTTGCCATCATTTGACCAAGTACTCCACTAATGTACGGCTACTACGAAGACCTCTTTCTCTTGTACCCAAAATTATTCCGGAACATACTCAATCATGCCCTCCTCATTCACTAGAGGTAGCTCATCTTGCACAAATACCTCTGGCCCAAGGTAAGCTTTGAGATGAAACACATGGAGCACATCATGAATCTTTGAGGTTGATGGAAGTGCTAATCGATAAGCAACTTCACCAACATGCCTCACCACCTTGTATGGCCCATAGTAGCAATGAGCTAACTTGGTATTTGTGTTACCCTCCTTGAGAGTACCATATCTTGTCTTGGGAATCCTTAGGAACACCCAATCACCCATAATGAACTCCAATGGTCTCCTATTAGTATTATCATAGTGTCCCATCCTTTCTTGAGCTTGCTTCAATTAGCTTTGCATTGTTGCAAGAGTGCATCCAACTTTTCCATATCCTCTTTGGTATTAGGATTCACCCCCTCTTGCTTTTAAACCATCATTGGCATATTAACTTTGTACCCATAGAGTGCCTCAAAAGGTGACATGCCAATGCTCTCATGATGCGTACTATTATGAGAAAACTTGGTAAGTGAAACTAGTCATCCCAAACACCTTGCATATTATGGAAATAATGCCTCAAGTAAGTCTCCACCCACTTGTTCACCCTTTTGGTTTGCCCATCGGTTTTGAGGTGATAAGTAGCACTAGGTGTCAAAAAAGTCCCCATGCTCTCAAAAAATGTTCTCCAAAATGTACTCATAAACTTTACATCTCAGTCACTAATAATTTGTTGTGGCACTCTATGTAACTTAAACACATGATCCACAAACTCTTTTGCAACCATAGATGTTGAAAATTTAACCTTGGAAGGAATAAAATGTGCTACTTTTGTCAAGTGGTCCACCACACCACATATATGCTATCCCATCCCCTCCTCATGTGAGGTAGCCCCATGATGAAATCTATAGAAATATGCATCCATTTACCATCAGGAATGGCCAAAGGCTAAAGAAAACCATCGGGATTATGTGTGGGATCCTTGTTTTGTTGACAAGGTAAGCAACTTGTCACAAAAGCATACACATCTTTCCACATTCCTTTCCAATATAAACTCTTCCACACCTTCTCAAGGTCTTGAACAACCCTATGTGCCCTGATAATCGATCTCTTCTAACACCCTCTTTTTGTAGCTTGATGTAGGAACATGGTAGACTTTGACTTTGTAGTAAATAAGTCCATTACCAAGCTCAAAATGTAGTAAATAATCATGGGACCCTTGCTATAATTTTGCCACATTGGTGCCACGTCCTTGTCCAATAGGTACGACTCTTGGATATCCAATATCCAATCTTTATGTACCTCTAAACCCTTGCTATAATTTTGCCACATTGGTGCCACGTCCTTGTCCAATAGGTACGACTCTTGGATATCCAATATCCAATCTTTATGTACCTCTAAAATTTGCATCCGCACAACATTCTCTTTCCCTTTTATGTAAGAGATTTTGAAATCATAATTTTGTAATGTAGCCACCCATATCCTTGCTTGGGAAATAGTGTAGGTTGAGACAAAAACTATTGAAGTATTCTATGATCACTCTTCCCAAAAAAAGTGACTCCCATACAAGTAATGATGCCACTTCTTTATTGCATGAAATATTACTAACATCTCTTGATTATAGACATGCATAACCATCTCTTTCTCATCAAGTTTTCAGCTCTCAAAATCACTCCATGATCTTAAAAAATAAAATAGCTCCAATGTCTCTTCCACATGCATCCACTTGAACCGTAAAATGGCTTTGTAAAGTCTAGGCATACAAGTATTGGGGCTGATGTGAGCATTTCCTTAAGCTCTTGGAAGCTCATATTGGCTATGGCATCCCAAAAGAAAGCCTCTTTCTTAAGCTTGTCGGCGGTAAGAGGAGTGGTAATATGAGCATATTGTTTAATGAACCTCCTATATCGAATGATCACAAGCCCAACAATCCCCTCAATTGAGTGGTATTTGTAGGCGTGGGCCAATTCTTAACACACTCCACCTTCTTAGGATCCATAAATGTACACTTTCTCTCCTTCGCATACAAGTTGTTGGCACTTAAGGCATACAAAACAAACCTTACATGCATTAAGTGTGCTACTTCTCCACCTTGCTATGTATCAAAATATCATCAAAGAATGCAAGTTGTTGGCACTTAAGGCATACAAAACAAACCTTACATGCATTAAGTGTGCTACTTCTCCACCTTGCTATGTATCAAAATATCATCAAAGAATGCAAGCACCCATTTATAGAGAAAGGGTCCAAGCACTTTGTGCATTAGGGCTTGAAATTTTGCCAGTGCATTGCACAACCCAAATGACATAACAAAATAATGGTAGAGACCCCTCTTGATCTGAAATGTCATCTTGTACTCATCACCTTCTTTGATTCTTAATTGGTGCTGATCTTAAATAAATCTTGGAGAAGAAACAAGCACCCTTAAATATTTGAAATAGGGATCTATTCTTGATTGTAGACTTATTCAAGTCCCTATAGTCCACAAACATACGAAAAGTACCATCCTTCTTCTTGACCAATAGTACGGGTGATACAAAAGGTGATTGGCTAGAGTAACCCATCCCATGTCCATAAGCTCTGGCACTTGCTTTGCCACTTCATCCTTCTCCACTTTTGACAATCTATAGGCTGGTTTATTAATGGGCTTGGTATGCGGCTCAAGCTCTATCCCATGATCCACCTCCTATTTTGGTGGCAAGCACTTTGGCACTTGAAACACATCTTCATACTCCTTTAATAATTCCTTTATGCATAACTTCCCTTGGTTTCTCATTGCTTTATTTCTTGCAAAGTTATAAAACATATATGCATACCATATTCTTAAGCTCCCTCTTAAGTTGTGTTGCATTGATCAACTTGATACTTAGCACATGAGTTCCAGTCAATGTAACCTCATCATTTCTATACATGAAACTCATATGTCCTTGTTGTAAATTTATGTGGAATAATCCAAGAGTTGCCAACCAATTACAACCCAATACAATGTCAATGGGACCCATATCAAAAACAAGTAAATCAACTTTGCAAGTGTAACCACTTATTATGAGGACCAAATCCACATTCTTGCATACCAATGTGCAATCCATTTTTGCCCCATTAGCCACTTGAACTTCATGCCATGAAGGTAAAGTTATGGGCTGTAATTTTATAAGGTTCCCCCCTTCCAAAATAGGAAAAACTATTAAGATAGTCCACTAAGTCTTAACTTGGAGAAAATTTCCTACTCATCAGCAGGGGGAGCGTGATCTTCTAAACATCAAATCACCCATAGGGTAATTGATCATAATTTGGATAACTAATAGTCTTAATTCCTAGAGACAATGCTTTTTTCCTCATCCATGCTGCAAGGCACAGCCGCTGGCCTAGTCTTCTAGAATAGAATTGCCCGAGAACCTATTTATCTAGCGTAGTAATTTGTTGGAAAGTTACCTGACTAATCGGGTCCACCCGTCCGTGTAGGATGGTGCCATGGGGGCATTCCATCCTCCCACTTTCCACCCTACTCATGTGTCAATTTATTTTCTAATTGATCCTACCACATTGTTTGACATAAATAAACATGTTCTTTAATTAAGACCCTTTTACAAGGTTTGTTAAGCAGCCTCTTTCCACAATACAATAATGCCAAAGATAAGATTTATAGAGAAAAACTTTATACAAGAATCAATTCTATACACGCCAAAATCGGCTCTCTTATTCTTTTCCTTTATACTACCGATGATCTAGAATTCGGCCTTCCAGCCTCTACATGCTAGGCAAAACCCTACAGGACTATACACCTCATCATTGGCCACTAGTGAGGACTTAAGCCAGTCTGTCGCCCTCTCAAGCTCCGTCGCTCGATCCTCTCGCCCCTCAAAGGGATGTCTACACACTAGGGTGGGCTAATTCACCGCACTATCCTGGGCCCTCAGAACTAGGTAGCATCACAATTACTCACCTCAATCGGCGAACCTCATTCTCCCAATGGTATAAGGGATACCATGGGTCAACTCTCTAGGCCTTAGTAATGTCTCCGTCGTCCGGCTACATAAGCACAAGAACGGGGCAGCATCAAGGCAAGGAGAAGTTGTACCTGTACCTTAATTTAACCAAGATAACAATCCATTTACTCAACTAAACCATAGGACTAGAAGCCATGTTACCTTCTTAAGAAAACAATCCTTTCCACAAAGATTTTAGCATTTCAACTTGAGATTACGATAAGACATTCTTTATTAAGGCATATGCTGTTGTTTAAAAGAATACAAACTTTAACTAGTAAATCAATAAAATAGATTACTATTAACAATTAATAGAGAAGTCGAGGCCATACCTCAACCCCTAAGAATGATATATAATTGAAAAACACAATATGTATATACCTTATAGAAATTTGTTGTTTATCATTGCCTTTGCTCGTTAACAAGAGCTTTAGAACTTGACATATGAGAATAGAGTATTCTAATACCTTCTCTTACGATTGAAATCATCCGATCATCCTCAAGCTTTATCTCCTCTTACTCATACTGTGGCTTTTCTCTCTTTCGAAGGTCTATGGCAAAATAGCCTTCTCTTGTTGCAGGATTACGACATACTATTCTTTTCTTTGAAAGAAAAGCTATGGAGTTTTGGTCTCTTCCTCCGAAAGACCATAGCAATCTAACCTTCTTTTCTAAGATATTAGATAAGAATGAAGGGATATATACATCTCAAGCTCTAGGATTACCTTGAGGCTACTTGCTCTGCTGCCTTCTTACAGTTTTTCCTGTGTAGAGACCCTGACAGAATCAACAAATTGTTTCGGCCATAACTCTGATAAAAACTCAGAATATGGTTATATAACCAGTCAAAAGAACTGGAAGGTATTTAGTCTACAAGCTATCGTGGCAAAAACGTCTGTATATAGCCACAAACGCGCCATCTTTAAAAACGCATTGCTTTTCCATATTTTTAGTATGCATGGACTCTAAATATGCTAAAGTACTCTAAATATGACCTCCTATCACCTAAATTCAAATTTATATTTTTGGAGATACTTATCTCTTAATAGAACTATTCTTGTCTTCTTATTTCTTTTAGGATTTTTGGAGCTAATATTTTTATTCTAACACTTTCCTAATGTTTCTAGCCTTATTGTCTCACTCTTCTCTAAGTGCACTCTCTTTCCTTATTGAAATCTATATTAAAAGAGACACATGCATACATGACTTGGGAGGGACCTTACAAATTTGAGACTGCACATAGACCTCTTGTTGACAAAGCTATGTGTACTCCCACTATCAACCAAAACATGTGCTACTCTTTCATTAATGCATGCCTTGAGCCTTAACGTATGTGCACCTTTGCATCCGACACATAGGTATCACTAGATAAATTGCACAAAGCAGCCACATGAGCAGCCACATGGTCTTTGTTATCACATGAGCACACATAAATAGGAAAAATCATCATCATAATCAAAATTTCCCTTCTTTGACTCACCTAGATCAAAAGGAAACTCACCCTCATCTTCAACTTCATTTGCATAATTGGCATCTTCAAGGCACTCTTCATAGTCTTTCGGTTTCTCTTTTGCCCATCTTTGCAAGTGTTGGTGAGGATCATGACAAGAGTCATGTTCTTAGCTTTGCACACTTTCCAATAATCTGTCCCATTTTTTCCCACACTTGAAGCATAAACCCTTGCTCTTCAAGTCATTGATACGATGTTCACCAAATACCTTGTTCTTGTTAACCTCCTTTGCATCAAATTTCTTCCCACCCATCAACATTGGAAGACTTAGGAAAAGAGGTACCAAATCTGAAATTTTCTCTACCACCTTTTTCATAAACGGTTGGGAATATTGGAGGAGCAAAATAAGAGACAAATACACACACACACATAACTATATTTAGGTTGAAGGTAAATTTGAACAAAGGCCCTAGCTATACACACACAAACCCACACACACACATGCACACACACACACACACAAGTATATCTAGGTTGAAGGTAAATTCTGGAATGGTGGCAATGCTTGGATAACCCTTTTATTTTTTACTTTACTATGCTTGGATAACCCTTTTATTTTTTACTTTACTAAAGCGACTGGATTTATTTATTATAAAAATTACCTTATCTATGGCCATAATAACTAAGTGTGGGATTGTCTTTTCGGGCTTCATGATGTAAGTTATTTCCTCTCACCACAGCCAACAACTAATTATCTCTCTAGGCACGTGCACTATGTTACAAATAACTATATGTATATCACATGCTAAATGGCCATGGCTTATGTAGTGCTCCACCTTATCTCCTTCTACACACATAGCTGCAACAAATACTCTCTCTCTCTCTCTCTCTCTCTCTCTCTCTCTCTCTCTCTCTCTCTCTCTCTCTCTTCAAACCCCTTCTTGCTCACACATTACATAGTAATCAAGGGAATGTATAATCAAAGAAAGACATGACCACTCCCTCAAAGATGTTGTCCCACTACAAATATGTCTAAATGAAGAAGAAGTGCCACTTGAGAGCCACTTGGAGACTAAAGGCTCAAAGATGGGCTAGCCTACACAAACAAAAAAATAAAAAAAATGAGAACGAGAGAGAGAGAGAGAGAGAGAGAGAGAGAGAGAGAGAGAGAGAGAGAGAGAGGATAATACTTGGAGAAGTACTTAGGGGCACTGGAGCTTAGGATTGCCTACACAAACAACAATAAAAAGGAATTACAATAGCACAATTCTCAAATAGCTTGTAGAACGTGATCGATAATATAAGAATGGCATGTAAAAGATAGATAGATAGATAGATAGATAGATAGAGAGAGAGAGAGAGAGAGAGAGAGAGAGAGAGAGAAAATGAAATGAAATGATATAGTAACGTCTTCAAAAGGCCAAAATGACCTATGAGACCAAAAAGGTTACAACAATTGGTGGATCTGATACAATGTCTGTGTAAGGAAAGCTAAAAACAACTAAACAACTAACTGAAACTGAAACAACTATGAGGAAAAGTACGGTACCAGGATCTCCTAATGGATAACATGTGGGAGGAAAACTCCAGCAACAAAGGGAAGCATCATACACATCACTATCCAAAGATGTCTCTCATCGGTCGATGGCGGATATCCTCAATGTCCTCCATGGTGAGTACTCTGACTGGACGTCTCCCATGCTGTGCTAGTATGGTTCTGATCCTCTGTTGTAGTCTCCGCCGGTGTCGAGATGGGCCTCTCATCTTGGGGCGCCTCGACCGCCCCAGCTCTATAGCCCGATCAATCAGTGTACCTCTTCTAGTGCGGCTGTACTCTGGGGCTAGTTGCAATGCCTGCTGACCTGACTGCTCAATCTCTGGTCGAAAGAAGTCTGTAATCTGCCTCTGTAGGTGTCTCTCCCTCTCTGATCCCCTCGCTCTCAGGAGACCCTCTCTATGTCTACGCAGCTCCAGCAAGTACAATCCGAGGCATCTCTGATCCTGGTATCTCATGACTCTAGAAAGTGGTCCAAAGCCCTCTCTGAACAGGCAGTGAAAACGGCCTCGTATCTCATAATATACTGGACAGTGACATATGTAATGTAACTCTGTCTCTGGCTCCATCTGGCACAGCTGACAAATCCTGGCCTCAGCTGGTACTCCTCTGAATCTGCCAGTCTCAATCTCTAGCTGGTGTGAGGATGTGTGAATCTGACCAATAGCACACCGTACCCCATGAGAAAGATGAGTATCCATGTAGCTGGGTCTAATCACAAACCCATCCTCACCCACACAGGCAGTAGCCACAGACACAATCGGTAGCCAAGATGAAAACCAAAAGCGAGGAGGAAACGTGAAGAAGGAGATTTTTGAATTTGGATTCACGTTTGAGGATTGGCAGCATCGACAGCTCTGCAAATTGGGAAGGGTGACTCTGCAAATCTGCATGTTTGGAGTGCATGCATGCAAAGGGCGGTGATGGCTCTACATATATAGGTATAAAGGGTGCGTCGAAGATGAGGGCCCAAGGGAACCAAAAGAAGTGGCATATGTGGCATTGTAGGTGAGGGCCCAAGTGAGGCAAAAGAAATAGACACGTGCCATGAACGACAACGTTCTCCTTTTATATATAGAAACTATTAAACATGTTGAGTGTAGAAAAAGAGAGAGCAAGAGAATATAGATATAAAGAGAGATATAAAGACAATGAGAAAATAGAGAATTCATAAATATCACCACGAAGAAGCCAAAGCTAGAAAGTTGTTATAAGATTTTCCCCTTGAACAAATACATCAATTTTAAAGCTACTAAATAACAAAACGTCATTACTCTCATGAAATCTTTAGGCAACTACCTTGGTTTCAAAAATATGGCTCATCTTTTTCATAATAACATTGAGTCAATTAACATATATCTTTAGACTCAATACCTCCAAGCTTAGAGTAAGTACTTGCTCTTTTAAAGAATTGATTTGTTCTTTACATTCCTTAATACTTCCGCCTAGACGTTCCCCAATTTCAACATGCAAATTTTCCATTATGAAATCATGTCTAGTTGGTTGGCCTCCATGCGACCACTACTATCATGAACACAATGAAGATGATGTGTCAACTTATCTCTTAGCATATCTCCTCTTTGGGTGCCACTCTTCCACAGATCACATCCCAAGGGCATTTAAGTACTCCTTGTTGCAAGCAACCCAATTTTTCTCAGTGTGCTCGTATATGTCTGTAATAGTATGTAGACATTTAGAGTTTGGCTGTCTTGATGGAGACCTTGATGGAGCAAGGTGTTTCACAACTCGAACATTGATCATCTTAGGCGGGGTAGATAAAGCTAAATTAGAATTGGAAGGTCCATATGTAGACACTATGGCAATTGAGCCATTGTTATCATTCTAGATCTCCATTGGCTGAAATCCAAAATGCACATCTTAAGTCTCTCCAAAAATCTCTTTAAACCTTAGTCAACATATAACATAATCCTAATAACCCAACTATATACGACCACTATATACATGAAGATACCTCGTAGTTGCAAAGAGGAAACAATATGTACTCTTAGCATGCTATATAATCATCTCTCTAAAAGTCTAGTATTATAACAACCATAAAGAAAGTTTCTTAATTTTTAAAGCACATTTTTCTATTGTTTTAAGGCTAATATAGTCTAAGTAAAAGTACTTAAATAATTTAACGCATGTATATTCTCTTAAGCCCATGATATTCTCTCTCTAGAACTCTCTCTGCAATCAAACACAATGAGCTAATAAATGAAAAGTTTCTTGCTTAGCCAACCTTGCACATCACTCTAATAAACTCTATTTATATGCACACAGTAAAGTATTAAATACACAAAAATTATTATTACATTCAGATTTGTCCTACCAATTATCAATTAACCAGCCTTGCACAATACTATAATAAACTCTATTTATATGCACACCCTAAAGTATTAAACACACAAAAATCAATTATTACATTCACATTTGCCATACTAATGATCAATTATAAAACAAACAATGAGAGATATAACGTATTTTTATGTGCGTTCTCTCTCTCTCTCTCTCTCTCTCTCTCTCTCTCTCTCTCTCTCTCTCTCTCTCTCTCTCTCTCTCTCCCAAACATATCGCCATAAATAAATCCCTTTATCTAGGCACACACAAAATATAATTGATTTGTGTGAAAAAAGACAGGAGAATGTGTGAGATGGCTCTATTCTCTCACTAGCTTTGTCTTTGTCTCTGTTGTCTCTGTCTATGTCTCTATCTCTCTCTCTCTCTCTCTTTCTCTCTCATATATGTCTTACAAAAATAAAATCTTTGACATTAGCATCACATATTAACTATAAACACACAAATAGATAGAGAGAGAAAGGGCTATAATAAAACTAACCTCAAGTTGTAAGAGAGAATGATATTCCAAACCACCAACTTGTTGGCTATCAACCTTGTGTCTTGCCTCTATACAATCACACACACAAACCAAAACAATAAAAAACTTATGGTCTCTCTCTTTCTATCCCTCTCTCTTTTTTTCTCTCTCACACTGTCCCTGCTACGTTTCACACAAAAGGTAAGAGGAACTATTTGTGTGTTACATGTGTGTGTGTGTGTGTGTGTGTGTGTGTGTGTGTGTGTGTGTGAGAGAGAGAGAGAGAGAGAGAGAGAGAGAGAGAGAGAGAGAGAGAAAGATAATGAGAATAATAAAGGTGCTCATTGAAATTTGCATAGTGCATAACAGTTACAAAGAGAGAGAAAGAGAGAAAGAGAGAGAGAGAGAGAGAGAGAGAGAGAGAGAGATCCATTAATAATCTCAAAGATTAATAAATCATTATCTTTATGAGTTTTGTGAGATCCCTGTCCCCACCGCGCAATGGATTCAGGGTACTAGCAGCGGAAGTAGCACTTCTTGCGTGGGGCAGGGTCCCACACTCGGGGCCTCGCCCACGGATATCCGGACAAGAGACTAATCCGTCGATTTTTCCAAAACCAAACCTTGGAAAAACTTCCCTTATCCGGAAAGCACGAGCAATTCCACCAGGATAACTTTTTACTCTAACGTAGTCAAGACCATTACTGATCAAGCTGATCCGACCGCAATTATAAAGATACTTGGTCAAATCAAGAAAGAAACTTGCACTTGGATCATTGGGATCAACGCTTTTTTCCCCATCAAGAGGCACAGCCGTTGATTCGTATCCATAGAACAATTACTATCCGGGATTTACTTTATCTATCGTAATAACAGAAATTGAATCTCGATTTATGGATCCATCAGTCCAGCCTAACCCCATCCAGTCCCAAGGGTTAACCAGCCGCCCAACCACTGTAGTGATGGGATCTAATTAAAAATTTGGTTAGGTTTTGTCTCGGGTACCAAGGAAAAGAGTTCCAAGGCCCCCTAGCCAGAAGTTCATGCAAACATAAAACTAGTCACACCATTTACACACCCAATATGAAATTGCCTTTTTCTTAGCATCAGCTAACTTTAAAACAATTCTTTTAATGAAACCATTATGTCACTGATGACAATTCTCATAGTCTCTGGTTGAATCCTTATTTCCAGTCATTCATTCATCGGTATACTTATGTGTGCGCTTTTGCCGCACAGGTCGTAGTTGGGGACTTGCCAGACACCGTATGCGAGCCACGAATGGCTGCAAGCATACAACCAGGGAAGGAAGCTCAAACAGAATGCAAAGGGTGTGTCACTCACCGCTCAACCGCCGCCTTGAAGGATTCCCGCGTCGTGGTGAAGAAGGAGCCGCCGTCGTCGCTCTACCGCCTCTCCGCCGCGCCGTGCCGCTACACAGTGCTCGATCGCTCTCTCACTCTCTCTCTCTCTCTCTCACACACACACACACAGGAGAAGGAAACCAAAGAGATAAGGCAAGAGCACTCTTGTATTCACAACACATGAGAATGAGGATTTTAGGGTTACATTTGACTCTTATAGGTGACTTGGCCGTTCACACTTGGGCGCCCATACATGGCCGGCCGACCCTAACCCTTATCCTACTGATATTCAAGGTGTGCCTCTCATCAGCGAGATCAACCAATCCCTTCATCCTTAACATATGGTGCCGACAAGCCCGGCCCATGACTCAGAATATTTAAATTAATGACGTAAAACATAGTACGTCTCAATGTCCGTTAGGTTAACATGCCCCCTTCCTGATGTAGATTCCGTCCTCGGAAGCTATGGTATGGTAAGCTCGAGAGGGTTGTTGTGGTAGACCGTCTGCAAAACAGGAAAGTAGAGTGAAGGTATGCTGGAATTCAAAAGATATAAAGTGTATAAGTTCAAGCATGTTAGACCACAATGGATGTTGCTATGAGAACTTAGTTTAAGGGTCACATGAATGAGCTAGTGTAGCAAATTAACAAGAGTTTAAAATTATTGAAAGTAATCAAGAGTAAGCAAGGTGTCAAAGGTTAATCAAGGTTTATAACTGGCCGAAGTCAAGGAAAATAACCAAGCATAATAAATAAACACATGACCACACTGTGTCTACTCTAAGAACAAGTTAATACCACAAGCCTAGGGAAACAAGAAACATCAGAGTTACAGGAGCTTTTTGCCTTCTTTTTTTTTGCACGTGACAATTTTTACACACAATGGCGACCTTCCTAAGGCAAAACTAACATCAATCCTAGTACCATGTTTAACACAAGGCATTATCCAGGAATCTATTAGCTCACTTTAGGCAAGGCTACCCCCTACCAACCAAGGCATCGGTCTGGAGTAGAATACTCCTCGCCTACCAAGTATCAATAAGGCGATAGGCCAACACTAAAGCACATCATAGACTTCTATTGCCATTTATTGTAGGCTATTTTTAAAAAAAAAATCTATTTCTTTTGATCTTCGCTCCTGAACTATAATTTGTCTTGCATCCTTTCGACAAAGGGGTAATAGCTATGTCCTAGAGGTCAACACACACATGGCCAGGTGTCAAACATTAAGATGGTTTGACCCTAGACCTAAGACAATCGTATTCCAAGGTTAACTAAAGATGTCATGCTGCCTAGGAATATTTCCAATAAAGTTTAGCTCATTAATGATTTACACTAGCATGCAAGCAACTTCAAAAACTAAGTAGTACATTGACAATTTCCATGTGGTCATGCATTATAGTTTATGCAATTAATTGAACAGTAAAAACGAAAGAGAGTGGGTATGGAAGAATTACACCTGTAATTGGAGATCTCCTTGATTTGACGAGACAGCTTGCAATTTGATGTAGATATATTTTGATGAACGTTGCGGCAGTCTCTCAGGACTTGAAAGCGCAAACTTTTCATCCTGTACAATCAACTAACAAGCACTATACCTCGAGAGGCACATCAGTGTGAAAATTTCAAGACTTGTTTAAGGAATCTAAACTAGAAAAAACTTGAAAACGCTAACCTACCTACCAGTCACCACACTACTACTGAGGATACGGTAAGAGGATGTTGTAGAGTCCTGGCTCTAGCCCTAAGGCTAAGCCTCTATCCGCATCATCCAAACAAATAAAGTCAACCTCAGTAGTGCCATGAGTTTCATCCGTCCATTCATCATTGTCAGATATTTCCTTTTCATTTTCCCATCCACATAAACTCATCAAAAATGTAACCATGCGAGGATAGTCATCTTGTGGAAAAGGAAAGCATTGGGCTATCGGGGATATGTCCTACGGAGTAGGGGTCAGTCATGGTCAATAGGCGAATTAGCCATTCTAATTCCTCAATATTTTCCTCTCTGGCTAGTACATCTATATGATCCCATTCAGTTTCAATTACGGGATAGCACATGTGGAATATCTGAGAAAGGTACAGATGATACCTCTCACCAAAGGTAGGAGTGGATGAAGTGTATGATGATCGGGCATCTGCCATATCTGCAACACAGATATAGCATCAGTAGGTTTATGACAGGTCAATCTAGTTCTTGATTGTATACGGATATTTCTCTTGTTTTTGTGCTCTTGCTCTTTTTACTATTTTTTGTTTTTCTTTTCTTTGTTTTTTTTTTAAATGTATGAAGCTATATATATACATCCCCTTGAATTTGGCAAAAATTACATGGTCAGGGGAGAAGGTTAAGGAGGAAGCATTAGAATGTCGAGCGTGAGTACATGCTCCCCCTTTCCTTGGGTAGATCATATTATTTGCAATGATGTTGCAGCCTCTTGGAACCAATTTGTCCAGCGGGTCATAGGTTGTGATGTGGGCAGATAGCTTTTTATGACCCTTGTGGCCACATCCAATTGTAGAGATGGTAGTGTACGCTCCCATTGACGAATGGAGGAAATGGTTTCCGACGATACTATTACAAGGGGAGACGTAGACTCATCGGTTTTTTGTTGGGTGTTGACAAGAGTAGGTGTAGAGCATGTAGAAACTTCTATATGAGTGTGTGCCTGGCATGAGGAGCTAGAAGCTTCATGTGGCTCCCCCCTTCCTGAGCTAGGTGGTAATGATCGATATCGTTTGGGAATCCAAACTAACTCTGGAAGAAGTGGTGCGGAGCACTCTGTTACCTTTCCCTTACCACGGTCTTGAATTGTCATTGGGGTGGCAACAATTGGTTTTCAAGGTTTTACAGGTGATGTAGAGGGATTCAGCTTATGTTTAGGGACCCAAATCTGGTCATTTCCCTCGTAGTACCCTTGGGCTACTAATAATTTTTTAGGGATCCATCGCGATGTTACATTGCCCTTTCTCGGGTGGGTAGCTGCTTTCCTTTTACGAGGCTTCTTGGTGGCTGAACGAGATTGAGCAGGGGAAGTAGCTGTTAACGAAGCTTTAGGGACCCATTTGTAAATACTCTTTGGCATAGTAAGCAGAGCTTTAGAGACCACCTTGCCTGTTTCCACTCTTGGCGTTGAAGCGTTAGAGGGGTGGCCAATAATCGAAGATGGTTTTGCCACTGGACTTTGTGATTTTTCATTATCTAATATTTGAGTGGATGACTTAGGTACGGGATTTTGAGCGGTCAGA
This sequence comes from Cibotium barometz, assembly GCF_041138505.1. Taxonomy (NCBI): domain Eukaryota; kingdom Viridiplantae; phylum Streptophyta; class Polypodiopsida; order Cyatheales; family Cibotiaceae; genus Cibotium; species Cibotium barometz. Next base: position 54,958,916 of record NC_141072.1, on the reverse strand, counting down.
CCTAGTGTTGGTTCTTGCGTTGTGACTTGTCTGGTTGCCCAATCGATATTGCACTTGGTGGCCATCATCCATTTGCACCCTAAGATTACAGTCCCTTCCATGGTACCAGTAGGCATAACCAAAAAGCTTTGAATTATGGTTCCCTTGTCATAAGCAACCGGAGTGTGTAGAATTCCTGAGACAGGGGTTTTCTTCTTGTTGATTCCTTGAACTTGGATAGAACTCTTAGATAAAGGTGGTTTTCCCAGTTGACACCACACGCCATATGATAGCAAATTGTGTTGAGCTCTTGTATCCAATAATGCATTATACAGCACCTTCCCGTAAGGACTCTGTAACTCAATTGGGTATCTTAGAGGTGGGTCAGATTCCAGTGCATCCTCCTCTGCTTCCTCGAAAAATACTTGCGTAATTCCCAAGTTGGCTTCTCGTTGTCTCCTAGCACGCTGTTGACGTTCTTTGGCTTCGACTCTCGCTTGTATCTTTTTAAGCTCAGCTTGTTCTTTAGCTGCCTTCTTTTGATGGATTGCATGTAACTCCTCCTGGCTCAGGGGGTCATAGTATCTTTTGAATTTACTCCCATTAAGGAATCCAATGGTTTCAACTCCGTCGAGAGTCTCCGCTCTGATGGTACCTTGCGGGGTAATTTCACATACTCTATACAGTCCCTTACCAGCATATTTGAGCTTTTTCTTTTCGTTTCGCACTCCATACATCAGGACTTTATTCCCAACCTTGATGTCCTTGTCCTTTAGGTGGCGATCAAACCACTTTTTCCTTCTATCCTTCTCCACAAGGGCATTGTACACAGCCAATTGTCTTTCTTCATTTAGCCGCTCAAGGATATACAGACGCTCTGCTAAGGAATTACCATCCCAACCCTCTTGAGTAGCAACACGAAGACTAGGAATGACAAATTCCCACGGCATGACTGCTTCTTGGCCATATACCATTTTGAATGGTGTGCAATTAATAGCCACTTTGTACGCAGTACGATAGGCCCATAAAGCTGTCGTAAGCTTTAGATCCCAATCCGTGCAATGAGCTTCAACTGTCTTTGTCAAAACAGAGATTAAAGTCTTGTTGGTACTCTCAGCTTGGCCATTCGCTTGCGGATAGTAAGGAGTAGATTTATGATGGGATATCATGAAATTTGTTGTGAGCTCCTTAATCACTTCATTTATAAAATGCGTACCATTGTCGCTCACAAGTTCAAAAGGACAACCGAAGCGTGTGATTATATTTTCAAAAAGGAACTTGGCTGTTGTCCTCGCATCTGCCTTACGTGTCGCTTTCGCTTCAACCCATTTGGTCATATAGTCAGTGGCCACAATAATATAGCGAGATTGTGTGTTTCGGGCCGCTGGGCTAATCGGACCTACAAAGTCTAAACCCCACTTTTCAAATGGTTGGTTTACTTTGATTGGATGTAGGGGCATCTGATCTTTCCGTTGGGGTTTCTTGTATCATTGGCATTCATCGCAACCCTTCACAAAGAGTGATGCATCTTGGAACATAGTGGGCCACCAATACCCTGATTGTAAGATCTTTCGCGTAGTTAAGTCTCCTGAGAAGTGACCACCGGCTACGCCCATATGTGCCTCTTGCAAAATGTATAGATACTCATCCTCTCGGGCACAACGCCTAAGAACGTCATCCTTTCCTCTTTTATAAAGAGTCCCGGCTATCAGGCAATAGGGTTCGCATTCTTTGATTAGCTTTCGAGCTAGATCTTTACGAAGCTCCTTGGGTGGAAAGCCATTAACCAAAAAGTTAACAATCTTCTCACTCCATTCAGGCATTGTCTCCACCATGAATAGGGAAGTGTCAGGTAAGTCATCATCAACCCCCGTAGGAGCCTCACCATTGGGTATGCGAGACAAATGATCAGCCATAACATGTTTCTTGCCAGGTCTCACAACAACCGTGAAATCAAACTCAAGAAGAATCAATAGCCATCGTGTGATTCTTCCTGTGGAGCATGGTTTGTTTACCAGATACAACAATGCTTGATGATCCACATAGAAAACAAACTTGGTGGCAAGGAGGTAATAACGAAATTTCCTTACTGCATATATCATTGCCAACCCTTCTCGCTCCGTAGTGGTGTAGTTCATCTCAGCATCGTTCAACTGGCGACTGGCAAAGCTAATGGGGTAGTCTAGCTTGTGTTCTCCAGGTTGAGTTAACACACACCCAATAGCAAAGTTTGATGCATCAATATGCACATGGAAAAGTAAATCCCAGTTAGGCATTCTCAAGATTGGAGCACTCACCAAGGCCTTCTTTAATAGCTCATAGGCACGGTCACATTCTTCGGTCCAAATAAACTCGATGAGAAGCTTATACAATGGTCGAGCTATCTCGGCGAAGAATAGAATAAATCTTCGATAATGACCAACGTGGCCCATAAAGCGTTGGACTCCCTTGTAGTTGGTGGGTGGGGGCAATTCCAGAATGACCTTGATTTTACTGTCGTCCGTGGAAATCCCATTTTTGGACACTATATGCCCTAAGATAACTCCGTGTTTAACCCAGAATTGGCATTTGAAAGGATTCAATGAGATGCGATATAACCTACACCTTTCAAATATTTTTCGTAAACACATCAAGTGCTCATCCCAAAAGGAATGAACACAAAGATCATCTAAGAAAGCTTCACATAAGTCCCTTAGATATTCCTTAAAGGCCGTGTTTATCAATCGTTGGAATGTTGCAGGTGCATTGGTCAAGCCAAAAGTTGTAACCCGAGTACCCATCTAAAAAGCTATATGCCTCCTTGCCTGCCACTCTTTCAAGCACATGTTCAGAATATGGCAAGGGGTAATGATCCCTTCTGGTGGCTGCATTAACCTTTTTGAGATCAACGCACACTCTGAGTTTCCCATTCTTCTTTGGCACGATGACTATCGGAGAAACCCATTCTGAGTGCTCAATTGGGTATATGAATCCACATTTTACCAGCTTTTCAGTTTCCTCTTATACAATCTTTGCGTACTTAGGATTCATTGGGTAGGGACGTTGCTGGACTGGTTTAGCAGTGCTAATCATTGGAATCGTGTGTTGCACCACCGAGGGTGGAACACCCTTCATATCATGATATGTCCAAGCAAATATGTCCTTGAATTCTTTAAGAAGCTTCGTAAGTGCAGATTCTTCTGCCTTGGTGAGGTCTTGAGCAATAAAAACTAGTTTAGACTCCTCACTCGAATCTGCTAAGTCTATCTCCTTAACTACCGTAGGACCATCGTAGACACCGCTACTCCCATTGGTAGGTGTTCGTTGGGCTTTTGTGTAGACCACTTTACGTTCCCCTGTAGTGAATGATTTGAAATGCTCGGGGGCGGGGTGTAAGTCTACTGGTTCTTGTTGTGCCAGGCTTTTTTCTTTCAATTCCGCTTCCTTTTGCTGCTGAGCCAACTCTTGGTTTTGTCGCCTTCTTGCAGTACGACTTAGTTTTGGCTTCTCTTCGATTTCTAATTGGGCGACGTCATGAGGTTGCGGAATACACCACATGACACTTTGGAGGTATTGTCCCCAATTATCCGCTATCTTCCGATGAGCGTCAATGGCTCCTACATAACTAAGCCATTCTGCAGTGGATCTCTCCTTATTTATTGCAGTTCGTACATTAGCTCGATAGCGTTGGCGCTTATGTCTCGTTTTCTTCTTACCAAGTTTTTGATTTTTGTTTCTATCAGATTCGGACTCACTTGGTCGATCTTCACTTTCGGATGAGCTGCAGGAGGCCACTGTCCTAGGCCTTGAGCACCTTGCTTCCACATTTGGGTGAATATTTGATTCATTTTCCCCATCAGGCTCAGGGTCAGTTTCTTCTTGAGATTCATACTCAGAGTTGCATTGGTCAGAGTCTTCGCTACTTTCACAGTGTCGGTGGAGTTTGCCACGTTCTCGCCATCAGGAGTCAAGTGCATAACACCTATCATGTTTATTGGCACTAACGGTGGCATATCTTGCCCCTCAGGTGTTACCCAACTTGTGCCTCTATTTCCCCATGTGTCTATGCTTGCCGCTAAGTGTACCCAATCCACGTTATCCGACTCAGTCATACCCGGTAGGACATCCATATAAGGAGAATCTTTCCCATCATCAGTCTCTTTTTTGCATGTATAGCAATACCTTAATGGGGCGGAGTGAATAGTGGTATCCGATTGATTATCAATGATAACCTTGCTTCCTAAAGGATGTGCACGACCATTCTCAAGATCAACTCGAATGACAGAGTCCTAGAATTGTAGGTAGACATGGTTTTTCGACCAGCCATGTACCATTTGTGCTTCCCTCATGAAAGGACGTCCTAAGATCATTTGATATGACATAGGATGCTTGGAGAAATCCATTACAATGAAGGTATGTTTTACCTTATATCCCAGGACCTTGATCTTAAGGTCCCTTAACATTCCAATAGGTTTAGCTATGGTTCCGTTTGCCATCTTAACCACTATGTTTGTGACTTCAAGGTGAGGTCTTCCCATAGATTCCCAACAGTTTTTAGTCACAATGCTCACGCCAGCACCACCATCAAGGATTCCCTTTAGAGTTAACCCCTTGGTAGTAATGGGGAGGGTTGCATTAGATTCGTCACCTTCAAAGTACTGTCCCAACTTGTTAACAGGTATTTCAACGCGACCAAGTTTTCATCTTGGTTGGGTTGTAGATCCCAATGTTCCTCCTCATCTTGAAGCGTGTCGGCTCTATCCATATTTGCAAATTGTGGTAGCCCCGCCTTTAGTTCTCCATTGAGAAATGCCCGAAGAGCTAAGAATAGCTCAGGATCTCCGTATAATTTGGATATGATCGTGGTTCTGATCTCGGAGGATGAAATCCATTAGCTTGGACACATTCAACGGTACTTTTCGAGACATCGCCCCTTGACTAGGGACTGGTGAAGATGGAATCACTTTCTCTTCGATGGGGTCAGGCATTCCCTCACTAAACATTCTTTCCAGCAAGAAGGGTGTTTGCCCACTTCCGGATGTCCTATCCTCACTTTCTTCCCGAATGATACTCGGTGTAGCTAACGGTTTATGGTTCCGGTGAGGCTGAACTTGCATAGGAAACACTGTGTCTGGAATTTTGATTTTTCTCTGAGGGTTTTTGGCCCACGTGGCTTGTCTTGGGGGGTCTCAGTCAGTTTGGGTGGTCGAGAGGGCATTAACTGACTTGGTTGTGGGGCCGAGGAAGTTTCCTTCTGTTTTCCCTTATTTATGTACTCGCTTGATTCTCCTTCATTGAGCTCCCGAGTGGGCTCCTCCCTTAAGGTAGTGGCTTTGGTCCCCATGGTTTCTATTGAATCAGAATCATCTTCAGGATCATTCATATACACGGGGTCGTCTCCTGTCCCTATGTTAGTCTTTAAACTAGGCTTGGAGCTCGTGGCATTAAGCGATCTCTTTCGTCGTGTTTTCTTTTTCTTTGCCTGAGCGATTGATGCAGTATCCCTCTCTTCAAGAATGTAGTTTTGATTTTGAAGCATTGACCATGTAACTACATTCGCGGGTACAACAGGTGTGGTTCCTCGTGCTTGGTTGGTGACCTCAACCAAATTCAATGGCGTAATCTTGGGTGCATTAGGATTATGTGGACATTGAGCGATCAAATGATCTATGCCACAACGATTACATGTAAGTACCGGCATTCCTGATGTGCCCCCTTGAATTGGTTGCATTTGAGTAGCGATCTTCTGTAGCCTATTAGGGCACTCCGCTACACGATGCGGTCCACCACAATCGTAGCATTGAAGAGGTGGTCTCCTCGCCAAGGTATTAAGGTTTTGCCCTCTTGTGGCGAGAGCAGCCGCTTGATATACAGGCTTAACTTGCCCGAAATGATCCTCCATGTAGTACTCGGGAATCATTTCAAACGTATCAATCCCATATGGAGCAGTGGGGTCTATCTCCTCTTCATAATTCCCACATGCACTATGTGACTCACAACCCATCTGGTTTACAGGGGTAATCCTTGGATGTGGAGGTTGTGGTCCTAGCACTGGCGGTGGTAACGGCACAGACTGGACTACATTCGGATTCCTTGGAACTATGTGCTGTGACGGTTGCTCGACAGGTTGTGCAGGCATCAGCGCGGGTACTTGAGGTGTGTTTGACCAGGCTAGTGGTGCCTGATTTGCCAACATTCGCTTAAGTACTAGGCAATCTTTAGATTGATGGCCATACTTACCACATGCATTGCAATTCCCATTGAATTTGACTCTGAATGTGGGACATTCACTCGTGCTATGTGGTCCTAAGCACGAACACCATTGTTGCTCTCTCCTTGGGTACATATGGCTATTCTGAGGAGCTCGATTACCCCTAAAGTATTCTTGGAGAGCCTTAGTAAGGTCGGTCACAGACATTTCAGATATCTTGGGCTCCTTGGCAATAGGTTTTACCGTCATTGGCTCGTGCCCAGATACTTGCGAACTAACGGATTTTGTTTCTGAAGACACCTTTTTACCTGCAATCATCAAGTTGTCTTCTAACTGGATTGCATTGGCAGTGACTGCTTCCCACATTGTAAGACCTCTAATGACTAGGCCATTATAAATGTCCTCGTGGCGCAATCCTCGGATGAATCTATCGAGGAGTTGGTTGTTATTGAAGCGTTCATCGGGAGTGCAGCGAGAATTTAGATGCTTCAATCGACTTATAAAGTCTCTCACTGACTCCCCTTCCTCGCGTTCAGCTTTTTGAAGTTGAGATGCTACCCCCCAAAGCACACCCTTGCGTATGTATTCTTTCAAGAACAATCTCTTGAGAGTGGGGTAGTGAGTGCGCTCTTCAACCCTTAAGGTTCGATACCAATCTCCGGCCTTCCCACTCAAGGTTAAGCCTAAGGCTTTACACTTATGCAACTCATTGTGCTCTTCCAAGGAATCACACACGTGTTCAAAGACTTCAATGTGCTTCCTAACATCCTCGTTACCACTAAAGTTTTGAGTGAGCTTAGCCACTTGTACTGCCTTGCTTCTAGGTTCTCTCTCAGGCATGCCCCGCATGTTTTTCGCAATGGATCGTCCGATCGTCTGAGCAAATGCTGTGAGATCACCTAAGTGAGCAGGCATAGTTGGTGGAGGCACTTCTGGGATAGCCTGGCTGATAGGAGTTGGCGTTGGTCTGAGTATGTTGGCAAATGACGTAGGATATGATATGTGACTAGGCCTAGCTCCCCTTGGATAATGGTTATGATAAGGTGGTCGTGGAGCATACGCCATTGGCATACTAAGAGGCGTAGGAGCTACATGAGCATGAGTAGCGATAGGTACATATGGTTGATAGGCACTGGCACGCACTGTTGTAGGTACTGTTCCACTAGGTAGCGGTGTTGTACTAACTACAGCGGTAACAGGTGCATTTTCCGCTATGCTCATCATTGGGGTAGGCATTGTGGATTCCTGAATGGAAAGTTGAGCCAAGGTTGGAAAGCTAAAGTTACTACTCGTGGGCTCAACCTATATTGAGACTCCAGGCGAAACAACATACGAAGGGTCTATGGGACTCACCGAGGGAGTCTCCAATTGTGATAGGGTTGGTTGTTTGGCCTTGCCCGTATCCAAAAATCTCATAGGGCCAGTGGAAACTAGGTTCACTCCCCTATTTTGCCTCTCAAATTGGATAATTCTATGAATGACCTCACATATCATTTGTTGTTGCTCTTCTAGATTAGTGGCGCTAGATGTAGATCGTAGGACTTCTAACCAGCCTACATGGTATGTGTAACCCGTGTATAGGTCAGTTAGAGTCTCTGTGTGTAGATCATATTCCCAATTTTCATTGAGAAATATCCCATCTAGACTTGGTGTGCCAAACGGTTCTCTTGAAGTGGACGCAATGTCACTTCTTATGGATTGGCTTCTAGGGACCTTTACTTTAGGAAGAGCATCGGAATGTGGTAGCTCAGTAGGGCCCTCATTAAATGAAGTGGGTAGAATATCCACATGGACACTCTTTGGGAGGGTAGGGTCTACATGAGATGTGAATGGCGAATCCACTACCCCACCCTCTTCATTTACTTCGCTTGTCGCATGTTCAGAGCGTATAGCTCTACTAAAGGTCTCTATTAGACAACTAAACATGCTAGATCCGGGTTGTGGGGCCCAACCTAGCATGTTTTGGCTTGTCTCCTCAGGGTTCTTAGTAGGGTGTCCTTCCATGGCTTCTGAGTCAGAGGACGAGTCACTATCCACTATTCGTGGATCTTGGGTTGCACTCCCTTGGGTTCCAGCCGAAGGCCAAGATGCTAACGTGGAGGGATGATGTGAGCCTGTGTAAACTGAAACACTTTCTAGTGGTTCAGGCTCTAGCACCCGACCAGAACGTAGATGCATGTGATGTGGGTACCCTACGTGCGTTGGTAACTACCCTTGAAACTCACACAAGTGGTTTCTTAGGTGTTTTGCACCCCGTTTTTACTTGTTTTTAGATTGTTTTTAACCCGTTTTTGACCCCCTTACTTATGGTCGAACCCGGGCTAGGGCGTGTGATAGCTCGAAACGAGCGTATCGTTTAAAGGGTCCTAGTGTGCTTTACAGCACCGTGTTCGCCTATCTAGAGCTCCTGTAGTCCTCAAAACAGTCCGTTTCCTTTGGGGGGAAGGGGCAAAAGCCTATTTGCTTGTGGAGGAAAGGGTGAGGGCTTTATCCCACATGCTCACTTTACTCCTTGGGGAGTGGGCTACATATAGGGCACGACTTCCCATAAGCTCTCACTTGAAAGAAAGCTATGGAGGCTCACTCTCCTATATATATATATCAAGAGACCGAGACCGGGGTCGTGGGACAATTGGGGATCTTTCTTTTCAATTTTTTTTTCTCCAATTAGAAAATCTTTCCTCTCCACACGTTTGGTTCTTTCTTTAAGAATAAAATTTAATTTTTTATTTTTTATTTTTTAATTTTTTTAAAATTTTTATTTTCTGTTTTTTTAAAGATAGGTTTTCTAGGGTTTCTTTAGGGTTCAACCTTGGCCGCGACGCAGTTCGCACACAGCACAGATCTGGGGATTCAGAAATCCCCCCCGCACTCAGATAACCAGATAACAGAATGCATGCCCACACGCGGAGTGGAAAAATAACAAAACAAACAGAAATGCAGAAGACAGATTGCAAAACACAGAAACACCTCAACAACAAACACACAGTCGCTTTCCTACAGTGCAGATTAAAAACTTCACGCAGCAGCCAAGCTGCAAACTGGAGCTTGGTGCAGGGCAACTCCCCGGCAGCGGCGCTAAAAATGGGCGCTTTTGCCGCACAAGTCGTAGCTGGGGACTTGCCAGACACCGTATGCGAGCCACGAATGGCTGCAAGCATACAACCAGGGAAGGAAGCTCAAACAGAATGCAAAGGGTGTGTCACTCACCGCTCAACCGCCGCCTTGAAGGATTACCGCGTCGTGGTCAAGAAGGAGCCGTCGTCGCCGCTCTACCGCCTCTCCGCCGCCGTGCCGCTACACAGTGCTCGATCGCTCTCTCACTCTCTCTCTCTCTCTTACACACACACACACACAGGAGAAGGAAACCAAAGAGATAAGGCAAGAGCACTCTTGTATTCACAACACATGAGAATGAGGATTTTAGGGTTACATTTGACTCTTATAGGTGACTTGGCCGTTCACACTTGGGCGCCCATACATGGCCGGCCGACCCTAACCCTTATCCTACTGATATTCAAGGTGCGCCTCTCATCGGCGATCACCCAATCCCTTCATCCTTAACATATGGTGCCAACAAGCCCGGCCCATGACTCAGAATATTTAAATTAATGACGTAAAACATAGTACGTCTCAATGTCCGTCAAGGTTAACATTATGGCATCATTGGCAACCAGAACGCTCACCACCTGTTCACTCACAGGGGCCTTTTCCATAGTTCCTAGCTCATAGTAACCGGCAATATATTCATATAACATAATGGAATCTCCGTGGAAGATCAGCAAGATCAACCCACAGATCCATATAAAAGAGCCATGGACTCATCCGTTGAGGACCAGCAAGGTCAATCAACCAGATCCATACCCGATTTCAGAAAACAACTCTTATTCCTTGTTCTAATATCTTCCACGATGCACGTGTGGGTATCGTCGGCGACCCAGAGCCCGAGCACCGTATGGTCAGCACCCTCTAGGATCCTTCGCAGGTGACCTAGCGCTTCACTCATAAGCCGCTTCCTTGGTCCCTCATCCACCATACCGGAAGCTCACCATTTAAATCGAACCAAGGCTGGTCAAGACCTCGATCGACCTTGCGACGCGAGATATCCTCATTTGACTCTCCGTTAGTAGTTGCAACTTTATTAGTTCGGTCTTCATGACCTTAATCCTCAAGACGGTCAAAATGCTTCCCCAGCATTCTTGACATAAAACAGTCATTTACAAACAGTCACAAAATACAATTTCTATAACGAACTCTTGTCTTTCCACATTATCCACTCTCGGACCACATTACTTATTCCACATTCCATTCAATGTGTACTCATTCTCATCCATTCACTCATATAGACTACACATTATTTCACATACACATTCACATTCATTATTCTACATACATATCCATGTTCGTACGTCCACATCATACATCCGATTTCACATTCATACATACGCATCTACATGCATACATCCACATCCACATTCATACATCCATACTTCCATTTCCACATCCACACATCCAGATTTACATTCATACATCCACATTCACATGCATACTTTCATTTTCACATCCACATTCATATACATACATCCACATATGTATCTACATCCATACATCCACATCCACATCTTCATTCATATTCATACATACACATCTACATGCATACATCCACATCCACACTTCTATTTCCACATCATTCACATTCATACATCCATTTTCACATTCATACATACGCATCTACATGCATACATCCACATCCACATCTTCATTCATATTCATACATACACATCTTCATTCATACATCCACATGCATACATCCACATCCACATCTTCATTCATATTCATACACATCTACATGCATACATCCACATCCACATTCATACATCCACACTTCCATTTCCACATCATTCACATTCATACATCCATTTCCACATTCATACATATGCATCTACATGCATACATCCACATCTACATTCATACATCCATACTTCCACTTCCACATCCACACATCCACATTCACATTCATACATCCACATCCACATCCACACATCCACATTCACATTCGCATCCATATCTACATTCATACATCCATATTACATCCATTCTCGCCTTAACACATCCCATATACATCTTATCACATCTCATACACCTCTTATCACATCCTATCACTTCCCATACGCATCTTATCACATCTTATCACATCTCATACACCTCTTATCACATCCTATCACTTCCCATACGCATCTTATCACATATTATCACATCTCATACACCTCTTATCACATTTCATGTCTTTTTATAGAATACAAGAGAATTCTTATATCTGATATAAGATTTCTCTACACATTTATTTATGCATAAATTCCATTTAAGGAGACTAACACTTTCGAATTAAAAAATAATCTTTTATGCATCTTCCTATGCATAAATTCATTTTAAATGAAAATGACACTTTTGAATTAAAATTCAATCTTTTATGCAACTTCCTATGCATAAACTCAATTTAGATGAGAATTGACACTTTTGAATTAAAAATCCATCTTTTATGCATCTTCCTATGCATAAATTCAATTTGGATGAGAATAACACTTTTGAATTGAAATTCTATTCTTTTATGCATCTTCCTATGCATAAATTCAATTTAGATGAGAATGATACTTTGAATTAAAAATCAAATTTTTATGCATCTTCTTATGCATAAATTCAATTTGGTAGGAATTACACTTTTTAGATAAAAGAATTTCTCTTATGTATCTAAGTTATGCATAAAATCCATTTATGATGAAAAATCACACTTTTAGTATATATATAAAAAGAATATCTTTTATGCATACCTCTATGCATGAAATCCAATATGATAAAAGTAACACTTTTACAATAAAATAATCAACTTTTATGAATACCTCTATGCATGAAATTCAATATGATAAAAGTAACACTTTTACAATAAAATAATCAACTTTTATGAATACCTCTATGCATGAAATTCAAATATGATAAAAGTCACACTTTTATAATAAAATAATCAACTTTTATGCATACCTCTATGCATGAAATTCAATTATGATAAAAGTCACACTTCTATAATAAAATAATCAACTTTTATGCATACCTCTATGCATGAAATTCAATTATGATAAAAGTCACACTTCTATAATAAAATAATCAACTTTTATGCATACCTCTATGCATGAAATTCAAATATGATAAAAGTCACACTTTTATAATAAAATAATCAACTTTTATGCATACCTCTATGCATGAAATTCAATTATGATAAAAGTCACACTTTTATAATAAAACAATCAACTTTTATGCATACCTCTATGCATGAAATTCAATTATGATAAAAGTCACACTTTTATAATAAAACAATCAACTTTTATGCATACCTCTATGCATGAAATCCAATTATGCATGAAATTCAATTATGATAAAAGTCACACTTTTATAATAAAATAATCAACTTTTATGCATACCTCTATGCATGAAATTCAAATATGATCAAAGTAACACTTTTATAATAAAATAATCAACTTTTATGCATACCTCTATGCATGAAATCCAATTATGATAAAAGAAACACTTTTATATTAAAATAATAATCTTTTATGCATACCTCTATGCATGAAATCTAAATATGATAAAAGAACACTTTTATATTAAAATAATAATCTTTTATGCATACCTCTATGCATGAAATCCAAATATGATAAAAGTAACACTTTTATAATAAAATAATCATCAATTATGCATAACATAAAAATCAATTTCTCCATGATTACAATAAAATTCTTTCAAATAATCTAGATGATAATTCTTAGAATATAGTAGGAAGTGCTTTGAATGAAATTATTTTATGTGTAATTTTTATAAAAATTTTACCATAGCTCCGCTACTGACTGATAAATCTCAATTTATTTTGAAGGATAAAGCTCATTAAGAGAATGATTAGAATGATCCCTAATTGGATCATTAACCCAATAATGGATTGAATCATCAATATTCATGAAATACATAAACTAAAAGCATAGAAAAAAGCATTAATTTGGCCTCAAGCATAGATCAATCTTGGATTAAGAAAAAGCTTTATGAAAAGCTTCATTTGGATTGAGAATGGATCATGAGTATGACCATTTCTTGAGTGAGAGAGAGAAATTACATAAAAACCATTAGAATTAAGCATAAATGAAAATTTATGTAATTCTTTACTATCATTAATCAATTAACTTCAATAGCATTCATCAAATTATGTAACTCTTCACTACCATTCATCAATTAACTTCAATAGCATTCAAAGACCATTCCAATTAAGCTTCTCAAGCTTGAGAGGGGTTGAGAAGAGAGAAGCATTGAGAAATTATAGAAAAGATCAAAATTCACCATTTACCTTACAAATTGCTTGATTCTTTGTTCACGGTAGAGGCCCCCAACCAATCAATTGGTTAAGTATGTTGATGGAGCCACCAATGGGGATTGAAGAAAGAGGGAAGCTCTAATTTCTTCAATTTGGAGAGAATTTTAGAGAATAGTAGAAATTAGCATTATTTCAGCATAACTCTAGTATAGTAAAATTCTTCTATTTTTTTCAAAGGACTCATGTTCTATTTATAGGAGAGGGAAGCTCTAACCAAAGCTAACTAAATTCTAGAATTTTCCAAATTCAGTTTGGTTGAATTTGGACTAGATTTGGACCTAGTTTGGTTACTTTTTGATTCGGTTTGGTTCCATTTTGATTTGATTTGGTTCAAGAGAGAGGAGAGATAAAAATATCACATTATTTTTGAGTTTAAAACTCATTCAAGCATGTGAATTAGACGCCTCATTGAAGGCCCTCCTTTTCCTTACAGATGTGTCAAAAATGGAATCATTATACCCAAAATATCTCATATTTTGATATTACTCATAGTTTCTTACTAATAAACCTTGTACATTTTCAACTCTTCATCTTATGTGAGTATTGAAGGGAATCCCTTCCTTACATAGGTGTCAAAATGGAATCCTTATACCCAAAATATCTCATATTTTTAATATTGCTCATAGTTTCTTACTAATAAACCTTGTACATAGTCAACTCTTCATCTTATGTGAGCATTTACTCATTTTTGGGTATCTTCTTTTACAAAATTGGATTTATCTCCCTCCCACACATGGATTGATCTTATTGGCCCAAAGGAACCTTAATTGGACCATAATCTAAAAATTTCTGAAAATCTAGACCCTTAGGCTAAGGTCCTTTATATCCATTTCCATTTAATTCCAATTGCACATTGGAAGTTCTTTTTTGAATTTCTGTTTTAGGGGAACTTATTTTAATAAGATGAGATAATTTTTTATCCAAAAATATTAAAAATATGAATATTCTCTCTCTAGAATATTTTCTCTCTCTAGGTTAAAACAGTTAGAAATAAGATCTTTTATATTTCTGAAGAGGGGATTGATTACAAGGAAAGATGCTGGACATTTTGAGAGGCTGGGGAGGAATCTTACAAGTTTCCTTGCCAGAATGTACTTCAATATTTTCCTAAAAATTGTAATGCTTTTCCGTAGAAGAGGTCCTACATATACTACCCACAATATAAAACCCATCTAGTAATCCTAATGCCTCTTTGATGAAGAGGAGCTTAAGATTGTCATCTAGCCTATAGGGGTCTAGCATTATATAAACATACCATGGATTAGCATCATACAATCCATGAACTTCCCATTTCGGGCTGGGTTGTTATACATGGTATTCAGGATCACCGAATTGTGGAACCTCGTCAAAAAATAACGTATCTAACAATTTATTATTTTCATAGATCACCTTTAAAATATCTAATGATGGATCTATGCATAAAACGTAAACAAAACTTTATATTAAATAACAATCATGATTTTTTTTAAGTGGGTGAGAGAGAGAGAGTAGAAAGGAAAGGAGTGAGAGAGACAGAGGCAGTATATATAAAAAAAACATTAAAATTACAAACAATTCAAATACATTAAAAAACCTTCTAGCACCAATGGTCACAATCACAAATGAAAGACACACCCTAACAAAAGGATAAAAACCTTATATCAACTTAGCTATACTATTCATCATGAAAATAAGCATCACATGTATGATCATGAAAATAAAACCCATATTTAATTTTTAATGAGTTTATGCTTCGGGATACATTTAATTACTTTGTCAAATACCCGTCTTACTTGATCTTGGTTTCTATAAACCTTATAATCTATTTCATAAAAATCTATTAAACCTAGATTTTATTTAATATACATAAGGTCTATATTTTCATCTAATTTTTTTAAAGCCCTAGATGTATAATACTTATGGGATATCTATCATCCCATCCAATAGCTTCGACACTCCATGATGGCATAACCCATCCCTATAAAAGAAATGGTGCTCGAATGCTTTAGCCAATTTCACCCTTTCCTCATAGGAAAGAGTGCTCCGTATGTGCTCAAAATATATGCAAGTCACCTCTTCCATCTATGTCATACAAACATACATACATATACAATAAGATGTACGACATATGTATGTAGATGTGATATGTGTATGTATGCAACAACATATATATAAACACATGCGATTTCAAAAAAGAAACATAAAAATTAAAAAGTAATGTATATGTTAAAAAACATAATACTCTCTCTCACTCATATGCTCTCAAAGAATTTTATAAAATGAAAAAAAAACTATACTAAAAAACATTTCTCTCTCTCTCTCTCTCTCTCTCTCTCTCTCTCTCTCTCTCGTGCGTTTAGATACTCTAGAGTGCAAGAAACTTTGAGATTAGGAATCAATGATGATGGGTGGATTGTTTAGGTCAGAATTAGTAATCGTGTATTTATATTTAAAAAGACACACACATGTGTATAAGTACATAGAATAATCTCTCTCTCTCTCTCTCTCTCTCACACACACACACACATTATGTATGAGTGTTTATATATGTATATATGTATGTGATGTATGCATACACTACTTGTATATGATTCCCACATAAACACGCACATACACTACTCTTTCTTTCTCACTTTCTTTCTCACACACACATGGTATTAATAATTGTGTATTCATATAAATAGTGAATGGATGTAGGTTTATATAATTTATAAATAAATACACACACACACACACACACACACACACACACACACACACATATCTATATCTAGGTTGAAGGTAAATTTTGAACAAGGGGCCCTAGCTATACACACACACATATAACTATATCTAGGTTGAAGGCAAATTTTGGACTAGTGGCCCTAGCTACACACACACACACACACACACACACACACATGTGGATGCACATATACACACACATATATAAATGCACATACACACACACACACACACATTCCAGATAGCTTTGGTTTTAAACCAACATTTTTGTTTATGATAATCAATGCCTAAAGACTTGAATTTTTAGAATTTTACTTATGAATATACTGATAAATTTATTAGATCTCAAGGCCTTGTAATGGGGTGCTATGGTTGGTCTAAATCAAATCAATTTTGGCATGGGATTAATTTAATGCACTGCATGCTAGAGCACGTTTACACACACAATGACACACTTTTCTTGCATGAATAATTTGTGGAGGTAAAATGCCCTATTAGTAGCTGCTTGGCAATTTCTATTTATGGGTGGGCTATGCAACTCTATGGATTGCTTGGCGGGACCTGGCGATGGAGCTTTGCGAAATATATGGTGATGGATTCTCATTAATAACCTGTGCCATCGGTTCATGGTGGAGAGTATAAAATGGCCACCACTGTTTGTGTGAGTTTACAATACTCACTTAGCCTTTGTGGGTTTTAAGGGTTCTTTTACCATGGCACTGGTTTTGGTTTCTACTGTCGGATCTTCTTCCTCTCAGGTATTTTTGCTTGGGGCATGATGCTGGCTTTGCCTTATGGTCTTGGATAGTTTATGAATCCTATCAAGTTTTTACGCTTGTGAATCCCATTTAATATTTATGGTTATGAAATATACACACTGTAGGTATTGCTCCATCTTAGCCATTGAGACATGGGATTTTTTATAAACTATAAAACCTACATGCATAATGCTTTTAATTAGGATTTGGGCATAACATGGCTGCACATGCATGATGTTGAAGGTGATATTCACAAATAGTGTGAATAGTGATAAACATATTGTATTTTTTATATGTTAGGCTTTTATAATAAATTTATTGTGGAATCGTTTAATTCTTAATTCTATAAGTAATTCTGGATTACATTAGTAATATGGGTTATAACCTGAAGTAACCTTTTAGAGTTTTTTCTAGCTATTAGAAATGGATTGAAATTGTCTGTACGGTCCGAATCATTAACCAAGCTTTATTAACCAAGCTGTTTGTTTGGGAAGATTAGGCTAAACTTCTTTGTGCAAATGTTCTAACTGTGGTGGGTTCATGGATTAGATTTTTGCTAATTTTTGAAGATTTTACTGTTTGTATATGCTCTGAATATTAGATAACATATTATTATGTAACTGCCCATGGGATTTGCTTAGTTGGTTACTGAGACCAGACAGTTTGGTGTATCCTTTGGAGTTGTGTTTTGAATCTCATCAAGCATACGATTAGTGACGGTTTGTAGGATCTACTATTTGGTATATATAGATTTGCTCCTATTACATGACAGCAAGTGAATTAATAGCATATGGATTTGGGCCCCAAACTTGTTTGGGTCTTCGGACATTTTGTATTTCTTGCCAGCTATGGTTATTTGCTTCAGTGGCCTTTGCTAATTGGCTCGATAATATGTATGTTGATTGACGAACTAGAGTACTAATGGCTTGCATGGGCATGGGCATGGAGATGAGGGCACATGTGTCTATCCACTCTATGGTTTGCTATTCATTTCTTATGGAAGATTACATTATAGCTTTACGGGTGATTTATCCGAATTATGGACTTGTGACTGGATTATTTGGGGACTAATTGACCCAACTCTAGCTTAAACTTTGGGATACTTGAGTGATATCTATAACATGTGGTAGGGCCTAAAACACTGTAAAACACACATAGGCAAACGATTTATTTTTCTGTGTTGGATGGATGCAAGTAACAGGTTCTACCCTCTCAAATATCTTGCAGTCTAAGCTTTTTGAAACATGGTGTACTAATGGAGATACTGTCTCTCTCAATACTAATAACATGATTATTGTAGCTATACTTTTGGTTTTTTAATCATGTTAAACTTTTCAGTTATCAAGACTGGTGTGGTTCCTAAATACTTTGGGTTTGGCTATGGATATGTTATTTGTATTTAAAAAAAAAACACCCACACACACACACTCCTCCTTATGCCTTTACACAAATGTTTTGTATAAAGGTTTGCTTACGACTTTATACAAATGTTTCGTATAGAGGTTTGTTGCTAGGATAGAATTCCTAGAAATTGCATTCTTTTGTTATTTTTAGTACAGCTAGATATGATGTTTTCCTAAGTATCTCTTGAAGAAATGCTTGGATAACCCTTTTATTTTTTGACTTTTACCAAAGCAAACAACTAGCTTTATTTATTATACAAATTGCTTTATCTATTGATGACCACACTAACTAAGTGTGGGATTCTCTTTTTGACTTCATATAGGTTATTTCCTCACCGGCCAATTCATTAACCAACTAATTAGCTCTCTGTTGCACAACATAATTATTCATGGTAATGTCTATGGATCATGTGGGAAACTAAATATACGCTCTCCTTGCATGGTTTATGAGAGTTGCAAACATCGTTATCCTCGAAAGTTTTCTCACGCTACTATCGCTCATTGATGACAATGGATATCCAACTTACATGCGGCGAGACGATGGTATTTTCATATAAGTAAAGGATCATAGGGTGGATAGTTGATGGATTGTTCCATATAATCCTTTTCTCTCTATGAGATACAAAGCCCATATTAACATAGAAGTATGCTCTACCATTATTACTATTGTGAAATATTTGTATAACTATATATACAAAGGATATGATAGAGCTATTATATAGTTGCAAGATGCATATGGGGTTATTGATGAGGTTAGTCAATATTTGGATGCACAGTATGTGTCTGTGTTAGTCAATATTTGGATGCACAGTATGTGTCTGTGTTAGAGGAAAGTTGGTGCTTATACCAATATAATTTGTTACTTGTATGATGAAAAACCAGATATACAAAGGTTGCATGTTCATCTTCCGATGAAAAATCATGTTATATTCAATGTCGATGATGATTTGCGTGATGTAAACCAAAGAACTACTCACTGAATGGTTCAAAGGTAATCAATTGCATGCAGATGCAAATAGCTTACTATATGTTGATTTTCCTTGTAAGTGGGTGTGGAATACAGATTCTCGATCATGGACTAAAAGAAAAAGGAAAAATATTATTAGACGTATGTATTATGTTAGTCCAAGTGCAACTTATGTATGTTACTCATAGTGTGTAAAGGTTGCAACTATTTTGAGGATGTATGAACAGTGAATGGACATTTGTATCCTTGTTTCAAGGCTGCATGTGTGAAGCCAGAGGAGCGCTAGAGAGTGATGAGGAGTGGTATATGTGTCTTCAAAAAGTTACATTTCAGAAAACAGAATTCTAACTGCGTTAACTTTTTATCATTATTGTGGTATTTTGTGAGCCTATATCTCCCGGACAACTTTGGAATAAATTCTCCACCAAACCTTCAGATGACTTTTTTCTTGGCTTGTAGAGAAGATGTGCTGACGTTGGTTTTTATCATTCTATAGCGAAGAATTAAGCTCTCTTACACATGCAAGACCTCTTAAAATAATATGAAAAATGTCTACATGATTTTGGGTCTTCCTGATAGATCAAGTGTTGCTACAGTCAACAATGGTTTGTTGATGGAAGAGATGATATTTGATTTTGTTCAACAAGCTGATTTGGCTCTTTCACTAGAAAGGAGTCTTAATAATTGTCAATCAAGAGCATTTGATACCATCGTTGAGGCCATTTATTTGAACAATGGTGGTGTTTTTTTCCTTGATGAATCAGGTGGATCAGGCAAAACATATCTTTATCATGCCTTGCTATCCTAATTACATGGAGAGAATCAAGTTCCTTTGACATGTGTGCCTTCTAAAATAGATGCATTGTTACTTTCAAATGGACGTGCTGCACACTCCGTTATTGGTTCTTAATGCTTCTAGCACGTGTAGTATTAAAGTTGCTGTGTTGAGTAGATTGCCCCCGCCTCTGATCTGATGATGTTGGCACTCGCTTCTTATTATGATTTCCCTTGCTATAAATTACATATACACACGTACATGCATACATACATACAAACACAACATACATATGTGTATTCTTACAAACATCTATACATGTACTTAGATACATATATATATTTATGTGTGTATACACAAATATACATACATACGTATATACATACTGAGATGCATAATCACCTACATAGGTATTTATATGCATGCACACATGCATATTTGCATGTATACATGTACTCATATTTTTACACACACACATACATCTACATACTTATATAGGTATATACACATACATACATACATACATACTACATATATAGGTATATACACACATACATACTACATATATAGGTATACATACATACATACATACAACTTGACTAGTAAACGGCACTGAACAAGGGAGTAGGAAGACAAAGAAGACATAAGTAGCTTCCAACTGACCTTGCAGCCAGCTTCCATGAAGTTTTTCGACAGTAAATTCACGGAACTTTACCAATAAGCTATCAATGAAGGAGGATGTGTGCAAAGATACATATATATGTATATACACATATACTTATATACATGCATGCATGCATACATACATAAATACACATACATACATATTGATCATAACCTAGACTCTGTTCTTGTAATGACAGTGTAATTGTAGCATTGTCACACGCTAACTTACACCGATCATGGGTTCTACTATCAAATCTCGGCTTGCAACTATACACAATCATCTCACTTCCTCTTCAACTCCACTTGTTGTAAGTGTTGCTTTTTTGCTTGGCCATTTTTTCAAAACCAGTGTTAAGTTTCAAAATGACAAGTATTTGAGGAATCTTGTTTTTGCAGAAAAGCATGGACCTTGTAAAGGTAGCAGATAAGCTGGGATTCAAGATCGAGCCAAGCGTGCGCCACGCCCTTGATGGATTATCTCCTGTGGTTGCCCTTGAATCAACAATCATCACACATGGTAGGCAAAAAAAAGTAATAAATTCTTTATTTCTCTTGACTTAACAGGCATCTTAGCTGATCCTTAGAATACCAGCAGCGCTTTCTTCAAAGAAATAATTTCAAAAAAGCTATGTCTTTTACTTCTAGGAATGCCATACCCACAAAATCTCCAAACTGCCAAGGAAGTTGAGAATATCATCAGAGGAAATGGGGCAGTTCCTGCAACTATTGCCATAATTAGAGGTGTGCCATGCATAGGTAAGCACAGATTCTCTAAATTAGAGGCCTGTTTTTTGGCTCTTGTGGATGCATCATGGTATGCATGTGCATGATTGAACTCTTTTTATTTTGCTATCTAGCTAGGTTTATCTGCCAGGGAGTTAGAAGAGCTGGCTCAGAATGGGTCAAGCTTCACAAAGACAGCTCAAAGAGACATCTCTTATGTGGTATGTTGCTCATAAGTTTTCAGTGTCATTTTCCACGGTTGTGTATGTAGCAATCACAACGATACTTTACTGGGTCCATTCCTTGCTGGTCAGCCACCTTCAAGCCTGGCAGGGTTCAATAAATGCTTCAGAAATGTTGGTGAATTTGTGGTTTAGAAACTTCAAGGAAGCTGGCTGTAGGTCAGTGCTGACATCTAGTGAAATGAGTAGGATGGATTAAATGGTTGTTAATTTAGGCTCTAGAGAGATAGAGGTTGATATAGAGATTAAACATGCGGGAAGGTTTTATATACAGTAAGGTATTACTAGCTTTATTGAATTAATTATAGGAAAATACAGCTTGGTTTGGCTTTCAAAAAGCACATGGGTTGGTGTGTCGGAGGAGACTTCAACATGCTTGAGGACCCGGCTGATAGGGTGGGAGGCAGTCATGTTACAGTGCACGGCACGGAGCTTGCAGCTTGGGAGCGATTTTGCATGACACTGCGGATCACTGATGCATGGCAGCATGAGGCTTTCTCTCGCTCTCAGGACGGTCTTAGTTTTTCTCGGTCGGATCGCAGGCAGGGAGGGACTAATCTATCAACGGATTGATCGCTTCTATGTGGGCGACAGGTTCGGGGAGCATGGGGGCTCCGTTGGCATTCTCGCTGGCACCTCTTTTTCAGGCCATGCGCCAGTTATTTTGACACTTGAGGAGAGGACACGGGAGACCAGCTTGCAGTTGAGGATCCCAGAGAGGATACTTATAGATCCCAGTCTTTTTGAGGACATTGAGAGGATATGGCATGATAGCTAGAGCTCTGACCTGGATGCAGCAGGCCAGTGTGCCCAGGGACTCATCGAGCTAAACTCTTTTTTGCACGCTGTAGCCTTGACACGGCTAGGAGAGACACGACAGCGGGAGCGTCGCTTGAGACGTAGCCTTGCTTCGCTCCAGCGCCTTCAGGAGCAGCAGCCTACATGTGAGTGGGTGGCGTCCCAGCTGAGCCAGGCACGCCAGGAGGTTAGAGAGGTAGAGGAGTAGAGACATGAGTTCTACTATCATTGCCAGGCCTCCCAGTGGACGCAGCTTGGTGATAGAGTGACTGGGGAGTTCTTTGAGATTACCGGACCCACTCCATGCTCGAGCAGGTGTATGCCAGCTCAGGAGACAGGACGGATCGTTAGCCACTGAGCCCGGGGAGATTAGAGCCATTGCCACTGAGTTCTATAGAGACCTGCTCTCAGGGGAGCCAGCCACGGAGGCACGTGATGCTTGCAGACAGACTGTGTGGGCCCATGTGCAGAGGAGGGTCACAGATCGTATGCGCACAGTTTTGGGTGAGCCTCTTTCAGAGGATAAGCTTGTTGTGGCTTTGAGGGTCCTTCCGTGCCATAGTTGCCCTGGGGAGGATGGATTGACGCCTGCCTTTTTTATGCGCTATTGGGACCTTTTGGGGCCAAGCCTCCGCAGGGGCTTTCAGTATGTTTTGGACACTGGGGTGATGCCACAGAGCTTTTCAGAGGGCTTGTTCTTTCTTATCCCCAAGGAGGAGGGAGTGTCTGATGATATTCGGCATTGGAGACCTATTACGATCCTCAATACTGTCTACAAGGTCCTGGCAAAGGCCTTGAGTTTGAGGATCCAGCCCTTCCTTGGGGAGCTGATTCATGCTACCCAGACAGGATTCTTCAAGGAGCGCAGTATCCTTGACAACATTTTCACATTCTGGGAGGCGACGGCCCGAGAGCTAGATTTCTCGGTGAGGACCTGGTCGTGATGCTTCTCGATTTTGAGAAGGCATACGATAGAGTCGATCGGGGTTTCCTAGAGGGCACTATGCTTCGCCTGGGTTTTGAGCCAGTCTGGATTCGAGGAGTGGCGGTTGTATATTCCACAGCTCGTAGCCAGGTGTTGATGGCAGGAGGACGGGAGCCGAGTTTTGAGTTGATGAGATCAGTCCGTCAGGGGTGCCCTCTTGCCCCGTTTCTTTTTCTCTCCTTTGCTAAGGCTATGAGCATGTATCTGACAGCAGAGGAGGTTGGTTTGAGAGAACTCCAGCTCCCAGTCCGGGGTGAGGACCTGTTCGATTATGAGTTTGCTGATGACACGGGATTGTTTTTGCATGGCCAGGAGGCCAATCTTCAGAGGGCAGAGCAGTCGCTACAGGTTTTTGGTGCAGCTTCGGGAGCATTGATCAATTGACGCAAGACAGTGGCCTTTTGGATCAGTAGCGCTCCCGCTCCAGCATGGAGCCCAGACCCGGGTTTTAGATGGATTCCTCCTGGCACAGCAGTGCGGTATTTGGGATGCCAGATTAGACTTGATTTGTCACCTGAGCAGCAGATCCCTCCGCTTCTTCTGAGCATTCTGGAGTACAGCTCGGCTATCCTTGGCTGGGAGGGTGGTGGTGACAAATCAGGTGCTTTTAGCGACCATGTGGTACATCACGTCTTGCTGGATCTTCTCGAGCTCTAGCATCAGCCAGGTACAGACGCTGATCAGGAACTTTCTTTGGTCTGGGCGGGATGGTCAGCCAGCCTGGGCTAAGGTTGCTTGGGCAGTTATTACTCTTCCGCAGGCCCAAGGGGGCTTGGGCATTATAGATCCAGTTGATTAGAGTAGAGCCCTATTGGGGAAGCTTATTGTTCGGGGGCTGCTTCTAAGCGCTGAGCCTTGGAAGGAGCTTCTTTTTCAGCGCGACTGCAGGCTAGGGCTCCCCCAGTAGGGGGCACTTGGGCACCAGAGATACGATGGATCTTCATAGAGATGAGGAGGACAGGCCTCAGTAGAGGATGGGAGGACAGATTTGCCTTGAGTATCCTATGAGCTTGGGAGCTGCTGAGACCGGGGCTTTCTCAGAGACCTCCTACTTGTGATGAGGAGTGGGCCAGACAGCCGCTCATCTGGACCCCCGCGGTACACATTGAGCAGGGTCATATGCTGGGTTCTCGGCCGCGTCTAGCCTGGGACCATTGGCGGCAGGCCCAGCACGCAGTTTTGGAGACTGGCAGGCCTTCTGCAGTCTCCTAGAGGAGGTCCAGGTGGAAAGGCTGAGTCACTTCAGAGGGGGGCTGAATATGAGGGATGACATTCAGGAGGAATTCACTGAGGAGTGGTTCACGCCTTTCGAGCCAACGGCCCCACGGTGGATGGGAGCCTTTACACAGTTGGAGATCCTGATTGCTGTCAGAGCTTGCACTGAGGATGGTAGATGCCTCTACTATGAGATCCAGGATGAGGGTAGACTTCAGAGAGTGGAGGCGGAGTCGCCTTTGGTTGTAGAGTGCATCTTTCAGAGGATACGGGTAGTGGCCGCCGCTTTCCGGAAGTGGCATATTGATCCAGACCCTGCAGATGTGGACTCTGATTGGCGCATATGGGCATATACTGCGCGCCGCTTGGCCCGGCTCCAGTGGGACCCTGGCGAGTACGAGTGGCATGATCCTTATGCGTCCCCCGAGGCCACAGAGATCACCTTTTTCCAGTATACTGTTCGGTTGGGGAGGCATATTTTGACTGCGAGGAGGATGGTCTCTCCAGCTGCATCGGAGCATTGGCGGCTACAGGGACTCTCACAGGAGTTCCTGGAGGATTTTTGGACTAGGCTCTGGGCTAGTCGACAGGCACGCAGGATCTCGACTTTCCAGTGGTTGGTTGCCCACAGGGGCTTTGGCACCTGGTTTGTCTACGGTGGTCTTCCGGCGGCCTGCGTCCGATGCGGCCATCCATTGGAGACACAGAGACACTGCCTATGATGGGACTGTCCACAGGCGTAGCAGATTTGGCTGAGGATGCTGCGCATTTTGGCCCCCCTCTCTCCAGAGGGCATGTATACGTGGGGTGCCGCTGCTTGGTCGACTTCGTCAGGGCCTGCTCTGGGATACGAGATGGAGCAGGACAGCCAGGCCATCAGATTCATTAGGGGCCAGCCTCGCCTTGTTCCTTCACCGGATTTCTCGTCCGCCGGCTGGACACAGGAGAGGGATCTACGGTGGGAGCTCCTCCGCAGCCTCACCATCTGGTTCACCTGGACAGCCCGGTGTTTCAGGGCCTTTGAGGGGAGACTGGAGCCACCAGCAGAGACTATTCGGGGGATTTGGCAGGAGTTGATCCACACCCTGCGAGGACAGTATGACCGCATCCGGGGCGACTCGGATGCGGCGATCTTGCGGCGCCAGGCCTTTAACACCACTTGGCGCAGCGGCCCCTTCTATGCACTACACGCGGGTACCCCCCGCTGGCATTACAGGCCACTTGTTTGGCTTTTCCCCCCTCCTATTGTATGATATAGCCCCCAGTTATTTGTACTGATATTTGTACCTTTTTGCACCTAGGGAGAGTCTCCCTAGCTGCCTTGATTGGATCTCTGCTCTGCCTTCTTATGAGCAGGAGAGTTTTTTGTAGCCCAGCGGGCGTTTTTTATAACTAATGAAAGGATCTTTTCTCCGGGAAAAAAAAGAAAAAAAAGCATGTGGCTGTTTGTAGTCTACCTGACCTGACTTCTGCATGGCACTACTGCCTATTTAAGGAGTTTGTCCAAGATATGCATCCATGAGGATGGCCAAGTGAGGCGAGTATTTATGCAATTGTTTAGAGTAGTTTTCTGGTTACTTTACGAGGAGAGTAATAAAAAAGAAGGCACAATTTTTTATATATGCTCTTATATCTAGCTATACAACATTGAAATTTTAACTCAAAACTTGTGTGATGCATCATGCAGGTTGCAAGGAGAGGGAATGGGGCTACCACTGTTTCAGCCACCATGTTTTTTGCCGCTAAGGTTATTTCCACATAGGCTCTTCTATTTGTAAATATAATGCTATAGACATGCAATGTGTATGTGTGCATAAGTTTCTTCAGAATTGTCATATATTTGAAGCCTTGACTCAATTGGATTGCATTTAGGTTGGCATTCATGTTTTTGTTACTGGAGGTATCGGAGGAGTGCATCGAGGAGGTGAAAGTAGTAAGTATCACACGTTTCTTCCTCCTGTTTTGTATGATTAGATAATCTCTTTTTAAGAGTCAATATGCTTGTCCAATGGCCTTCCTCGATAGGCATGTATTCAAACAAGGTTGAAAGAGTACTGAATTGCAGATCATTCAGAAGCTGCCTTGTGTGTGTGTGGGTGTGTGTGTTCTAGCCTACTCAGGGACCACCACTCAATCTAGTGGATAATCAGACAGTCCCCTCTCATACAAATATTCAAAGCAAACAGTCAAGTATTTTACTTGAGTAAACCCTGCTAAGTACTCATTATTGAAGAACTAAAACATCATTATTGTAAAATTTACAACATCAAAATTCGAAACATAAAAACCAGACAACTCCCAAAGGTAAGATCTGGTACCTGCCATCCACTAAACAGCATAATGTTAGTGTGCATGTGTTATGGGACTGCAGGTGTCAGAGATCCTACCTACTTGTTTTCGGTGTCCCCAGGAGTTCAATCTCGGGACAATCAAGGTGGCTAGTAGTACTCATCAATGAGTTAGGTTTTGACACATGGAAGGGGTATTGGTCCCATGCAATATTAGACTTGTCCCTAGCTTTTTGTATATTAGTTACACCTTTAATAGGGTATCTGCAGATACCACAGCATATAACAATTTAAAAGAAATGTGCGCCCTTGCATGTGGGATACTTGTATTCCTTATGAATGTTCAAGCCATGGTTTTGGCAAGACACTTGTTAGGCATATAATATTCAGGAATTGATTTTTAGTTTGACACAACAATGTTACATGCATTAGTCCGGACTCCCCAGATGCATTTGTCAAGACATATGTATCAGTGGCTGCAGCTCCTCTCTAAACAATACTGCAACTCCTACTGAGCCCCGTCCTCTATGCTCTGAACGAGTCTCCTGTCTACAAGCTGTCTCCCATCGGTATCCACCATGGACTGTCCAGGAGCCTGATGCTTCTCACAGTAGAAGATGATGTCCCTCCCAGTGAAACTATTCTCAAAAGCCCCTACATCAAGGCGTAGAGATCCATTACAATTCCAAGTAGCAACTTTGAGTGTAGTCCCATAGGTCTCGCGCCGTCATGAAGACCGCCTCTCCATAATCACCACTCTACCATCTCTATAGAAGGCCACTTTCCCTTTCTCTCGGGTTGCCCTTATCTCGGGCATAACTTCTTTCATGTGGGCAAGTTGCGAGAGTGTGAGGTCATCTCCAAGAAATATTCCCGTCTTCTTGAGTGTAGGACGTCTCTTCAAGAAGTCCTTCGCTTCCATGGAGGGGAAACGAATGATAAGTGCTCTCTCCTTAGAAGATTCGCCACTACCTTCTCTCTTCTTTCCCACTCTCCATGCCTTTGTGTGCGTGGCTTCAATGCCCATCATAGAGAAGAGCTCCTTGGTTTCCCCTTCCGCATCATCACGGTCTTTTAGACCGGACACTCGTACATGTAAGGCCCGGGTCTTCCTCCTTTGCTCCTCTTCAAGGGTCATGTTGATGATGGTGGGAGTGGGGATGGGTGGCGATTCTTTACCTTTCCCTTTCTTGGCGACCTCGATCCATTTCTCCGCCTCGTCCATCTTCTTTTGTGTCTTTGTGATCACCTCCACCCATGAAGATGTCTTCTCTTTATGTTGCTCCTCCTCGTCTCGAATGATCCTCATTTGTTCCTTGATGGTATTCAGCTCTTCAATAAAGGAGGGCTGAAATTTTCCATCTTCAAGCTTGCCTTTTGAAATGGCTTCCAACTCCTTTTTGAGGGCTGAGATTTCAGCCGCTTGACTTTTAGCATGCAATTTGGCCTCCACTAGTTCCTCCTTTAAGGCTGAAATTTCAGCCTCTTGTTTGGATGTCTCTTCGAGCTCTTGGATTTTGTCAAATCCCTTCTCGAGTTTGGAGAGGTGGTTTATGATTGTTGTAACGGAAGAGTCGACCATCTTCTTGTTTTCTTTGATAATTGTGCTGAGCTTGTCCTCCACCTTCAGGAGCTCCTCTTTAACTCCGGTCTCGGCCATGACTTTTTGCAGAACTTCCCATAGCCAATGGATTGGAAATTAATGCATGACACCAGCGCGAAACAGCAGTAGCAGGGAGGGGGGGTTCAAGCCATGTAGGGGAAAGAGAGAGAGAGAAGAGATTCAGCAGAGAGAGAGTTATGTTGCTGCCTTGGGGGCCTGAGGAAGGGTGGGCGAACAGCGGAGCTCCTCTTTAACTCCGGTCTCGGCCATGACTTTTTGCAGAACTTCCCATAGCCAATGGATTGGAAATTAATGCATGACACCAGCGCGAAACAACAGTAGCAGGGAGGGGGGGGTTCAAGCCATGTAGGGGAAAGAGAAAGAGAGAAGAGATTCAGCAGAGAGAGAGTTATGTTGCTGCCTTGGGGGCCTGAGGAAGGGTGGGCGAACAGCGAAGAGAGAGAAAGATGAAAGGGGCATAGAGATGGAAGTAGCGAAGAGAGAGAAAGATGCAGGCGAAGAGAGAGATTCAGGCAGCAAAGAGAGAGAAAGATGAAAGGGGCGCAGAGATGGAAGCAACGAAGAGAGAAAGATGCAGGGGCGAAGAGGGAGGCGGGCGAACAGCGAAGAGAGAGAAAGATGAAAGGGGCGCAGAGATGGAAGTAGCGAAGAGAGAGAAAGATGCAGGGGGCGCAGAGATGCAGGCAGCGGAGAGAGAGAGAGAGAGAGAGAGAGAGAGAGAGAGAGAGAGAGAGAGAGATATTAACGTCTACGAGAGGCCAAAGTCGGCCTATGAGACAAAAAATAATACAACCATGTTCTTCTGGTCATCCGAAGAAAAGGAAAAGAAAGAAAAGAAAAAGTGTGCATGTGTCTGGATACAACTGTGAATCATCATGGATCGGTGGAGCCCATATGCAAACAATATAAAGGGGGGTGCGGCGAAAGTGAAGAGAGAGAGAGAGAGAGCGTCAGCAACAAGCGGGGCAGTAGGCGGGAGAGGGAGGCGACACAGGTTCGAAGAGAGAGAGGGCAGCAGGCAAGGCGGGCGAACAACGAAGAGAGAGAGAGAGAGAGGGGGCGGCGGAAGCAAACAGAGGGAGAGAAAGAAAGAAAGAAAGAAAGAAAGATTTTATTAACGTCTTCCAAAAGACCGAACTCGGCCTATGAGACAAATCGGAGTACCGGTATGGGGTATCCTCTGTCATCCCAACAAAATGAAAAAGTACTGAACAAAAAAGTTGAATCTGGGTGTGCAGGGGATGGAGCTCTACTACTAGGAGAATGCAAAGCTATATGCATGGAGTATACAATCATGATATGCAACCTAGCTAGCTCCATCCTGTACCATACTGGGGATATAAAATGGTATACATCAGTGAAGGGGGTGTCCACAGCTCCCTGAAGAACATGCCTGGGTGTGCTCTGAAGCGAGCCAGTCGCTCCGCACCCTCTCTGTGAAACTGAGCTCTGATCTCTGTCATCTCTCTCTGGTATAGGCGTGGTGTCCGAAAGCCAGGTGTCCTCTGTCTCGTGCGGGCTCTAAGTGTCTCTGCTCTCTGGAGAGTAATTCCCTGCCGTGTAGGGATTGGGAGGGGGATGGATCTCTGAAAAAATGTAGTAATCTGTGTCTGTCGCCCCCCCTCTGGAGCTGTATGAGCCTGTAATAATGTCTCTCTGTGGCGCTGTATGTCTACAATGAATCTCCCCAGTATGTGCTGGTCTGCTGCCTCAAAGATCTGGCATAGGGAATGTGGCTCTCTGAATAAAATGGGATATCTCTCTGTGATGGCTGTATATGCTCTGCATCTGCATACATAATGCTCCTCACTCTCCACCTCCTCTCTGCACAATCTGCATACCCTCTCCTCTCGGGGATCCGTGCTGCTCTGCCAGTCTCAATCTCCTATCGGTGTGATGGAACTCTGAGTTGACCAATAGCCACTCGGGAGCCGTGTGGTAAAAAGCCCTCCATGTATCTAGGCCTCTCTATAAATCCATCATCAGTGATACTCATGAAGTGATCTCTGTAGTATAGCATCTTCGGTGGAAGAGGCTGTGTAGGCGATATCCATGTCTCTCGTGTATAGAGCTGCCATAGATCTTGTCTCAATACTCTGTTCCTCTCACTATGAGAGAGATGGATATGTGGTGCATCCCTGTCATACTGGAATGGTGGTAGATGATCCATGTCTAGGCCATGCTGTGAGAACCAATGTGTGACCTGTGCATACCATGATCCTCTGTCTCCTGCCTCAGCCAGCTGTCTAGATGCCTCAAAAGCTCTGTATGACAATCTGTCCTGTGGCATCTCTTTGAATCTGTCTAGCAGGCATATAGTCTGAAATATGGCCTCTACCATCATAGGAGGCGTAGCAAACTCTGCTCGAATAATGTCATGAGGTACTGACGGTTTGCTGCGTATCATGCGTGCCATCATGAGGGCCTGTGGTCTCTCTATCTGTGTCCACCAATGGGTAGCAAGGCCTGGCGCCCATACCGCTGCTCCATACATCAATGCCGGTGTGACTAATGTGTCAAATAGCCACCCCTTCGTCCGGGGCTCCTGAAAATGCGCCTGGTGGCACTGTCTCTCTAGCATAGCCAATGCTGCATATCCCCGTGTCAATCTAGCTTGGGCTGCTGAACCCATGGTGAAGCGTGTGGCTGTTGCAGAGAAGGTAACCCCTAGGTACACGTATGATGTCACCACCTCCACCTGGCATCCTACGAGAGTGAATGTCAGCTGACTCCTGCCCTGTCTCGATGTATGAATCTTGGTTTTCCCAAGGTTCACAGTAAGACCCCTCTGTGTGCAGAAATCATCGAGTGCATGTAGATGTTGTTGTAGACCACCTGGAGACTCAGACACTAATACAATATCATCAGCATAGAGCATAATATGTACTGAGGTACCTGCTAAATCAACTCCATCTCCGCCTCCCCGTGTAATGAAGTCAGCCACCTCATCAATGTATAACCCAAATAGCGTGGGGGAAAGTGGGCATCCTTGCTTCACACCAATGGTGCTAGCAATAGTCTCGGACATACCTCTTGGACATCTGACTCGCCCAAAAACTTGCTCATATAATGCATAGATGCCCCATGTCATATCTGCTGGTATGCCAAGAGACTGCAGGCGCTGAAAGAGCCTCTCTCGTGGTACTATGTCAAATGCCTTGCGGAAGTCCACAAAGCAACAATAGAGCTTTCTCTTCCTCACTCTGGCCTGATCAATCATACATCTCAAAGTGAATACATGGTCAGTGGTAGAGAAAGCTCTCCTGAAGCCTGCCTGCCCTGATGAGCGTAAACCTGCTCGCTCAGCATATAAGCTAAGCTCTTGCTCCAGCACTACACCATAGAGTTTGGCCAGCACGTGGCCAACCATAACCGTCCTGTAGTTGCTCGGATTGAGCATATCCCCTGTTTTGTGAATCGGCACAATGGTGTGCATCGTCCACTCCGCAGGCAAACCCTCTGCTAGTGCCCTATTAAACAGGTGTGCAAGAAAAGGAGCTAAAGAATCTACTGCATATATGAGATGCTCACCCTGCAAGCCCATATGGTCCGCGGCCCGTCCATTCGGTAGGCGGCAGATAGCTTCCTGTACCATCGAGTGGGTAAAGAAGCTAGCTGTGGTAGGTCGAGGCTCCTGTGGCTGAGGTATAGGTGGCTGCTGTGGGGCATGGTATAGGCCCTCTGCATATGTGTGCCATGTCTGTGGGTTTGCAATAGGTGTTAGGGTCCGGGGCTCTCTGAAGTGCCGCCATGAGACAGGGCTATCTCTACTCATGAAGAAATGAAAGATCTCTAGCTCCTGTATCTCTGTGAAGGCCTGCCTTTTGCGGCGAGTAAGTCTCCTCATCTCTCTCCTCGACTCTTGCTCTGTGATGGCTCCCAAGGCTCTCTGTATGCGAAGCCGTGAGTATAGGGCTCTGCACTCGTCATCATACCATCTGTTTTGGGGCATAGTCCCAGGTCTCGCAGGCTCTCCTGAGTGTACACGATGTGGGAAGCTCTGTAATGCAGCCGTGTGTAGGAGTGATGCCAGCTAGGCTGTAATGGTATCCATAGGTGCCAGGGGATCCATGAGTAGGAGCCCATCCTCTACTCTGCCAGTGTATATGTCTGCCATGTCATGTGTGAAGTAGATGGTAGTGTGTGGCGTCGGTATGTGGGGGGCTGGTGATACTGGTGATCCGGCTAGTGAAAATGCCAAGTATGTATGATCTGCCCCAATAGGACGAGGTGGAATGGAGAATGAGGTGACAAGCTGTGATGCCTCCAAAGACCCCATAATGTAGTCTACCACTGTGCCTCCGGTCCGTGTATGACCCCCATGTGGGAAGCATGTCAGCCCTCTTGATCCCGGCCACTGTAGCATCCCGTTATAAATAACGAGACGATGCCTGGCTCCCAACTCTAGTAAGTGGTCCCCATAATGTCCTCTGTCTGGTCCAGTGTCCTCTGATGCCCGACTAGCCCCTATCTCCTTTGGATCCACAGGGTGGAGGATCTCCATGTCATCATAGTCATACACCTCACTCTGTCTGCTCTGTGTGTGGGCATTGAAGTCGCCCATAAGAAATACTTCCCCTAGTGTAGAATAATGCATAATTTGTTGGAAATAAGTGCACACTAGGTGTACTATTTCTTTAGTCTAGTTTCAGTTGAGTCTTTGTGTCTTGAGTCTAGTGCCATGTGGCACCTCTACATTTATCCCATAAGTGAGTCTACTCAATCTTGTACTTCTCACCTATAAATTGTAGGTGTCACATCAATAATCAATCAAGCTTGTGTCTTGTCTACACTCATCTTAAGGTAACCCTTGGTCTTTCAGTCTTGTTATCATTTCACTTGTAGTTTATTGCTTTCATATTTTCTACATGGTATCAGAGCAAGGTTTGCTCCTCTAGTCTTGCCACTACCCTGCTGCTGCCCGCCATTCTCCCGGAGCTGCTCCCATTTCTGCCCCGCCATTTGCTGCGCAAGCCTCTACACCTGCTGCCCCCCTTTCTATACCTCTTCATCAAGATTGGACTTGCGCAGCTGCTCTGGAAGACGCCGTTCTGCTGCCTATCTGCGCAGATATCTGTCCGCCATCTTCTGCGCTGTATCGGCCCCGACATCTGCTCCTGCTCCTGGCCCCCGTGCTGCTCCTGAAATTCTGCGCCACCTTCTTCAACAGGCTGCACTTCTCCAGGAGCTGCCCGAGGTTCTGCAACAAATTCTCCACCTCTGCTCGCTCTCCGGTCTCTCTGGGTATCGTGGCCCTGTACTACATCTCTCTCTATTTGCAAAAATCTCTGTTCGCAGCTCTCTCTCTCTCTCTCTCTCTCTCTCTCTCTCTCTCTCTCTCTCTCTCGGGTTACCCCTGAAAGGGTGGAAGACCTGAGGAAAAAACCAAAGTGGATTATCCTTTGTATGCTTCAATATTTTCAGTTCTATTTTTTTTCAAAATTAATTCAAAACTGAACTCTATCTTGTAAGGGAATAGACACTGCCCTTGCATCATTAGCAAGAGGTAAGACCTTCCCACATGGCATCTTCTACCCATTCTCTCATGTCTGTCGACAAATTCAATGGGTCCAACTTTCATACTTGGCAAATCAAAATCAAGTGCCATCTTATGAAAGAAGGCCTGTGGGATGTTGTTCATCATGCTACTCCCGAAGATTCCGACAGTGAGCAAGTTATCACTTATGCTCCCACTGCCAAGAATGACAAAGCCTATGCTATCATCTTGCTCGGTCTTGGAGATGATTACATTCATCACATCTCCGACATACAGTCTGCTTCTCGAGCATGGATCACTTTGGATACCCTTTTTGGACCCCGCTCTAGATTGCACTTATGATCTCATTCTTTGATCTATATATGCAGGAGGGAGCTACTATAGCCTCTCATGTCAATTATTTTCGCAGTCTTATGGTTCAGCTTGCATCAGTGAAGTCCCCCATCTCCGAAGATATTGCTATTGCTGTGCTTCTCAAAAGCTTACCTGACACCTATGCTACTCTTGTCACTACCTTCAAGTATCACAATAATCCTACTCTTGAAGGTATCATCAATGCTCTCCAAGAAGAGGAAAGAACAAAACAACAAAAGGTAACTGACACTGCATTTTTAGCAAAGAAAAGAGGTTCTAAGGTAAGAAAGCCTTCCACCCATTGTGGAAAAACTAATCATATGGAGAAGGACTGCTTCAAGGCTCATCCATGCACCATTTGTGTCCGTGATAATCACCGGGAGAAGGACTGCTACTCGAAAACCTCTACATCAGGCCCTGCATCTACCTCAGCCCATGTTGCTGCAGCATCTACATCAGGAGATCTTGCTGTTCATTCCTCACATGATGAGGAATGGGATTTCTGATTACTTCACCTTTCTTGTCTACCACTTTGACCACCGATGATGTAGGTCAAGGGGTTCTAGTGTCTTACTCATTATGCTTTTTGACCCAAGAGG
The DNA here is from genome assembly GCF_041138505.1 of Cibotium barometz. Classification (NCBI taxonomy): domain Eukaryota; kingdom Viridiplantae; phylum Streptophyta; class Polypodiopsida; order Cyatheales; family Cibotiaceae; genus Cibotium; species Cibotium barometz. The sequence continues at coordinate 54,923,739 of NC_141072.1, read as the reverse complement.
CAGAGATTGCCCTTGAGGAGGGGATGTCTTCAAGGTCCATCTGTTTGTCTACAGTCAATCTTCTGTCTATCTAGTCTTGTCTGTCTGTCTATCTGTTGTCTGTCTATCTGTCTATCAATCTGACTGTGTCTTGTTTTAGATCCATCTTGTCCCTACCCTTGTGGACCCATATGAGGATATCACTTGAGGAGGGGTGTCTCAGGATCTTTTGTCTCTCAGTCTATCAGTCTTTATGTCTGTCTTCTAGTCTTGTCCATCTTGTCTTCTAGCTTGTCTCTCAATTCTTGTCTAGTCTCTCTGTCTTGGTCTTATCTTTTGTCATGTCATAGTCTTGTCTTTTTGTCTTCCTCCTAGTGTCCACTTAAGGAGGGTGTTGGAAATAAGTGCACACTAGGTGTACTATTTCTTTAGTCTAGTTTCAGTTGAGTCTTTGTGTCTTGAGTCTAGTGCCATGTGGCATCTCTACATTTATCCCATAAGTGAGTCTACTCAATCTTGTACTTCTCACCTATAAATTGTAGGTGTCACATCAATAATCAATCAAGCTTGTGTCTTGTCTACACTCATCTCAAGGTAACCCTTGGTCTTTCAGTCTTGTTATCATTTCACTTCTAGTTTATTGCTTTCATATTTTCTACATAATCTCCTCTGACAGACAAGTGTATGGCGAGGCTCCTGTCTCCTCCTCCTGTGGCATGTCCTCTGTGATGACATAGGAGGATCCTGATGGAGAAAAGTAACATAGAGCTATGTATATAACCCTGTCCTGTGAGAGCTGTAAGCTGATCCACATGTATCTGGCCTCTGGATCCTGTGCTACCACTCTCAGTCTCCCCTGTAGCTCCCGTCTGAATAGGACTGCTACTCCCCCCGACCCTCTCGAGGTACCCTGGCGTGTGGTCCTCCTGTATGCTGACTCCCACTGGAATCCCTCTACTCGAGGTAGCCCTCTCTCTGGGCTCTGATGTGTCCCTGTCAGCAGAAGTATGATGTCTCTCCCCACCATAACATGCTCTAGTCGTCCAGGCTGCACCCATATTGAACCATTACAGTTCCATACTGCCATGTGTATCTCTGTCAGTGGCGTGGTCTGTGTCCCATAGAGAGAGAGCGTCAGCAAGCGGGGCAGTAGGCGGGAGAGGGAGGCGACAGGTTCGAAGAAAGAGAGAGGGCAGCTGGCGGCTCAGCAAGCGAGGTGGGCGAATAGCGAAGAGAAATGAAATGTTATATTAACGTCTTCAAAATTACAAAGTGACCTATGAGACCAAAGTTACAACCATGTGACATTTGATACACTGTCTGGAAAAGAAAAGAGATAGCCCCACAATACATCACTAGGGGGGAAGCTAATGCTCCTAGTCAAAATGGGGTACATAAGAAATGAAATGAAATGTTATATTAACGTCTTCAAAAGGCCAAAGTGACCTATGAGACCAAAGTTACAACCATGTGACATCTGATACACTATCTGGAAAAGAAAAGAAAGCACTGATATATTAACGTCTACGAGAGGCCAAAGTCGGCCTATGAGACAAAAAATAATACAACTGTGTTCTTCCGGTCATCAGAAGAAAAGAAAGAAAAGAAAAGTGTGCATGTGTCTAGATACAACTGTGAATCATCATGGATCGGTGGAGCCCATATACAAACAATATAAAGGGGGGTGGGATGTGGATGGAGTGCTAAGGCAAGATGCATCTCTATATGCTGAAGGGGTAGTACAAGCATGCTATGCAGAGAGCTGTATTAACGTCTGCTAGAGGCCGAACTCGACCTATGAGAGAAATCAATGTAGTAGTATCAGAGCAAATTAGCTAATGTGGATCAACCGAGAAGCCAAAAATGTCAAAAATTTATGAAGTAGTAGTAAAAGGTTGTAATTGTGATGAAATTTATACAAATTGATATTCAGACTGAAATTCATAAATTAGTAATTGGGTCTTCAGATGGAAGTACCGCAATTGCATGGAATCCCTGACTTGCTTGAGGCCTAGACATGATGGTATAATTCCAAGGACTGTGACTACCCGTATATACTGAGGATATAACTGCAGCTCTTTACTGGCAGTATATACGAGTAAATCTAAGACTTGAAATTATAAGCATAAATGCTATCCATATGATGAATTCGAATGTGGTTGATATGATTTTAAAAACTCTGGTTGAGAACTGATGAGTTGATTAAAAAAAGGACAAAATGAACATGAAATAAACTATGAAAGTACTGAGCTAGTGGGGGGGTGTGATGGATGGAGCACTACTACTAGAGGCTCAGTATGCAACCTATATGTGCAGGGTATACAAGAATGCAATGCTGCATACCCTCGTGTGAGTCTATCCCTGGTTGCCTGTGCCATAGTAAATCTTCCTGGCGGAGTCGTAAATGTAATCCCTAGGTACACATATAAGTCTACCACCTCTACCTGTCCTCTTGCTAGTGTGAAGATGGCCTGTCGTCGAACCGGCCCTGAGGTATGGCCGAGAGGTCTCCCTCAGCTATGTCACGTGGAAAGGTACCTCGATGGCGGTGGAGCATGTCCTGGATCTGGAGTTGATGAGGTGATCGTGGCCGACGGGGGGGTCGAGGGTGTGGGGCATGCTGGAGTGCAGAGGCTCGGTCTGAGGTAACTCCTCTCGGGCGACGAGCTAGGTCCAGAGCAGCTCGTGGAGGGTCCACAAGATCCACTATGTTGGTGTCCTCCACCTCATGGGTCCGGAAGAAACTGGTGATGGTTGGTTGCCGAGGGAGGGGGCGGGGTGGCTGGGGCCTGTGTCTCTAGAAGGTGTCCTTGTGTCTGCGGAGCTCAAGCAGGAAGAGGCCCACGCAACGCTGGTCCTGGAAGTCAACGATCTTGGAGAGGGGGCCGAATCCCTCACGAAATAGACAATGAAACCTCCCGTAGATCTCATAGTATACTGGGCAGCAGCATATGTAACGCTCCTCTGTCTCAACCTCTGTGTGGCATAGTCGGCAGATCCTCTCCTCTCTGGGTGTCCGTACGAGCTTCCCGGCTCTGAAGATGCGCTCAGCTCTATTGAGGCGGTGGGAAGAAACCTGTATCTGGCCAATCGCAATCCACATGGCATGGGACATGTGAACACTCAAGTAGCCCGGCTACTAGATGAATCCATCCTCAGTGAGTGTGAGGAAGTGGTCTCTGTAAAAGTGCATCTTCGTGGGGAGCTCCGGAGGTGTGATCCATGTGCAATGTGTGTAGAGGCTAAGAAGATCTGATCGGATAACCTGGTTGGTATCCTCGTGAAACAGCCGGAAAAAAGGTGAGTCCAAAAAGTACTGAAGGGGGGGTAGGCGGTCCATGCAGAGCCCATATACTAAGAACCAAGTGGAAACTAGTGCATTCCATACTCCAGAGTGCCCCTCAAGTGCTAGCTGTCTGGAGGACTCCAGGGCAAGCCTCGGGTACCTATGGGGATCCATGTGACTAATGTGATGAAGATACGTGACTGTCTGGAAGAGTGCCTCCACTACCATCGGGGCTGCAGCAAACTCTTCCTGGATAATCTGGTGTGGGACTGATGGTTTGCCGTGGATCATACGGGAGAACATCATGACCTGGGGCCTCTCAACTCGCTGCCAATCCTCATCGGATAAATCTGTCCCCCAGAAAGCTGCTCCATACATAAAGGCTGGTGTGACGAGGGTGTCAAATAGACAGCCCTTCGTCCTGGGCTCCTGGAAATGTGCCTGGAAGAACTGCCGCTCAAGTAAGCTGAAGGCTGCACATCCCCGCGTCACTCTAGCATGTGCTGCGGGAAGCATGGTAAAGCGTGGGCCACTGAAAGTGACACCAAGGTAGACATAGGATGAGACAATCTCCACATGATCCCCTCTATATGTGAAGCTCAATCTGGATGTGACGGGGCGAGAGGTATTGAAGACCATTACCTTGGTACAGAGAGGTCCCGCTGAGTACAAAAGTCATGTAAGGCATCCAACTATCTCTGAAGCCCTTCGGCTGAGTCTGAGAGGAGGACGATGTCATCTGCATAAAGTAGTATGGGGATCAATATGCCTGCCAGTGTGGGACCAGCCCCGCCTAATCCATTAATGAAGCTCGAGATCTCATCAATGTAGAGGCCGAAAAGAGTGGGTGATAGAGGGCAGCCCTGTTTCACCCCAATGGTGCTGGAAATCTCCTATGATGTACCTCCTAGGGCTCTCACTCATCCAGTGACGGACTCATAGAGGGCGATGATTTTCCAAACCATGTCAGATGGGACTCCGATCTCTTGTAGACGGTGTAAGAGGCAGGCTTGGGGTACAGCATCAAAAGCTTTGCGGAAATCCACAAAGCAGCAGTAAATCCTCTGGTGTCGTGCTCTACCCTCCTCGATGATGGCATGGAGGGTGAAGATGTGGTCAAGGGTGAAGATGTGGTCAAGGGTAGAGTAGCTCCTCTGAAAGCCAGCCTGTCCTGAGGCTCTGCATCCCTGGCTCTCTGCAAATGAATTGTGCTCCGCGTCTAGCACTGATCCATAGAGTTTGGCCAATGTGTGGCCAATCATGATCGTCCTGTAGTTATTAGGATCAAGTGGATCTCCGGCTTTGAGGATGGGGGTGATGGTGTTGGTGGACCAAGAGGGTGGAAATCCTTCACAAAGGGCTCTATTGAACATGTAGGCTAGTAGGGCGCCTAGGGTATCATGGGCATGCGAGATGTACTCGGCAGTGAGTCCCTCATGATCTTGGGCTCGCCCATTGCGTAGTCTACGAATGGCCTAGAAGGACCATGCCCTTTGTGAAGAAGGTGGAGGTGGTGGGGCGGGGATCTGGTGGTGGGGGCAGGGGTGGCTGATGGGGGATATGATAGAGGGAGCGTGCATAGGAGTGCCATGTGTCCGGGTAGGTGATAGGTGTGGGAGGGCGATGTGATCCATGTGCAATGTGTGTAGAGGCTAAGAAGATCTGACTGGATAACCCGGTTGGTATCCTCGTGAGATAGCCGGAGAAAAGGGGAGTCTAAACTGTACAGAAGGGTGGGTAGGCGGTCCATGCAGAGCCCATATACTGAGAACCAAGTGGAAACTAGTGCATACCATACTCCAGAGTGCCCCTCAAGTGCTAGTTGTGTGGAGGACTCCAGGGCAAGCCTCGAGTACCTATGGGGATCCATGTGACTGATGCGATGGAGGTATGTGACTCTTTGGAAGAGTGCCTCCACTACCATCGGGGTTGTAGCAAAATCTGTCTGGATAATCTGGTGTGGGACGGATGTTTCGCTGCGGATCATACGGGAGAACATCATGACCTGGCGCCTCTCAACTCGCTGCCCATCCTCATCGGATAAATTTGGCCCCCAGAAAGCTGCTCCATACATCAAGGCTGGTGTGACGAGGGTGTCAAAAAGCCAACTCTTCATCTTGGGCTCCTGGAAATGTGCCTGGAAGCACTGCCGCTCAAGTAAGCTCTAGGTTGCATGTCCCCGCGCTACTTTGGCATGTGCTGCGGGAAGCATGGTAAAGCGTGGGCCATCGAAAGTGACACCAAGGTAGACATAGGATGAGACAATCTTCACAGGATCCCCTCTATATGTGAAGCTCAATCTGGATGTGACGGGGCGAGAGGTATTGAAGACCATTACCTTGGTTTTACCAAGGTTAACAGAGAGGTCCCGTTGAGTACAAAAGTGATGTAAGGCATGCAACTGTCTCTGAAGCCCTTCGGCTGAGTCTGAGAGGAGGATGATGTCATCTGCATAAAGTAGTATGGGGATCAATATGCCTGCCAGTGTGGGACTAGCCTCGCCTAATCCATCAATGAAGCTCGAGATCTCATCAATGTAGAGGCCGAAAAGAGTAGGTGATAGAGGGCAGCCCTGTTTCACCCCAACAGTGCTGGAAATCTCCTGTGATGTACCTCCTGGGGCTCTCACTCGTCCGGTGACGGACTCATAGAGGGCTATGATGCTCCAAACCATGTCAGATGGAACTCTGATCTCCTGTAGACGGTGTAAGAGGCGGGCTCGGGGTACAGTATCAAAAGCGTTGCGGAAATCCACAAAGTAGCAGTAAATCCTCTGGTGTCGTGCTCTTACCATCCTCGATGATGGCATGGAGGGTAAAGATGTGGTCAAGGGTAGAGTAGCTCCTCTGAAAGCCAGCCTGTCCTGAGGCTGTGCATCTTTGGCTCTCCGCAAACGAACTCAGCTCCGCCTCTAGCACTGATCCATAGAGTTTGGCCAATGTGTGGCCAATCATGATCGTCCTGTAGTTATTAGGATCAAGTGGATCTCCGGCTTTGAGGATGGGGGTGATGGTGTTGGTGGACCAAGAGGGTGGAAATCCTTCACAAAGGGCTCTATTGAACATGTAGGCTAGTAGGGGCACTAGGGTATCATGGGCATGTGAGATGTACTTGGCAGTGAGTCCCCATGATCTTGGGCTCGCCCATTGCGTAGTCTACAAATGGCCTTGAGGACCATGCCCTTTGTGAAGAAGGTGGAGGTGGTGGGGTGGGTATCTGGTGGTGGGGGTAGGGATGGCTGATGGGGGATATGATAGAGGGAGCGTGCATAGGAGTGCCATGTGTCCGGGCAGGTGATAAGGGCGATGTTCTCGGAGTTTCCTCCATGCCTCTTTGTAGTTTGGCCCTAAGAAAAGTCGGTATAACTCATCCTCTTTTCGAGCGTAAAACTCCCATTTCTTGCGTTGGGTGAGCCGTTGAGAAATCCGTTGCGCTTAGCGCTTCATGATTTGCCCAATCCGTACCTCATGCTTAAGACGGGAGCATGTGGCCCGACATTCGTCATCATACCAACCGTTATGGGGCATGGAACCGCAAGGTGGCTTGGTGGTCGACTGCCGCGTGCAGATGAAAGAAGCCGTGGCGGATGTGTGGAGTATGGTGGTGAGTTGTGTTGTGAGGGTGGATAGGGGGCCAATAGGTTCCACATCGTGGAGTTGGCGGTAGATGTGGTTGGAGTAAACAAGGTCAAGCTCGTGATCAAAGAGGACTTGAGTGTAATGTGAGATGGGGGGGCGGGGTGGAGGGACGGGTGGTGTGCAGGTAAGAGTGAGAGATAGGTAGGCATGGTCAGCTTCAAAAGGGGGTGGCGGAATGGAGAATTCGGGGATAAGGTGTGCCAAAGCCGGAGATCCCATAAGGTAGTCCACAATGCTATTACCTCCTGAGTGAGGGAAGGAGGTGAGGGCGTCGGAGGAGGGCCATTGGGACATCTCGTTATAGATAACGAGACCATGTGCAGCTCCCAACTTTAAGAAATATCTCCCATACACTGTGACCTCCTCACGGTCCTCTGATGATCACTGCAGCCCTGTGTGAGTGATGTTCAGCTCGTGTAGTCTGATAGGGTCGTCTAGATCGAGTAGTGGGACTTGCTGACTTCCTGTCTTGGCGTTGAAATCCCTGAGCGGGAGGACTTCCCCCAACTATGAGAACTCCATGATATCCTCATATAATGGTAAGTACAGTGACTGGCCATGCTGTGTGGCATAAGGGGAGTGGCGTGGTGCAAAATAACACACAGCAATGTGGATGACTCTGTCACTGCTAAGCTGTAGCCGCACCCAAAGATATCGTGCATCCTCGTCCTTCCGGGGATGATGTTGAGAATCTGTTGGAGATGGGATCTAAAAAGGACAACTACCCCCCCTAGAGCCACGTACTCCTCCTGATGTGCGGGTCTCGCCTCGAAAAGCTGACTCCCACTCATACCCGGCTATGTATGGTAAGCCCCTCTCAGGGCTCTGATGAGTCTCTGTATAAAAAATGACATCCCTGCCCGTGAGAATCTCACTCAAGCCTCCTGGATTCGACCACAGCATGCCATCCCCAGGTGCTTGGTCTCATAGACCCCGCGTCCCTATTTGGGATGGCGCTTAGTGATAATCACTCTAACATCTCTGTAGATAGCCAACTTGCCTGCTTTGCGGGCCTCATGAACAGTCACCATCGCCTCACGCCGGTGTGCCACTTGTGCTGGAGTGAGAAATGAAATGAAATGATATATTAACGTCATCAAAAGGCCAAAATGACCTATGAGACCAAAAAGGTTACAACAATTGGTGGATCTGATACAATGTCTGTGTAAGAAAAGCTAAAACAACTAAACAACTAACTGAAATTGAAAGAAAGAAAGAAAGAAAGAAAGAAAGCTGTATTAACGTCTACTAGAGGCCGAACTCGACCTATGAGACAAATCAATGTACAACTGTCAATGTCCTCTGGATGTCTAGAAAAAAAAAAGGACAAAATAAACATGAAATAAACTATGAAAGTACTGAGCTAGTGGGGGGGGTGTGCTGGATGGAGCACTACTGCTAAAGGCTCAGTATGCAACCTATATGCATAGGGAATACAAGAATGCAATGCAGATCTGTCTATCTCCAACCAGTACCATAATGGGGGTGTAATATGTGATACATAGGTGATGGCGAGGCAAAAATCCCTCGGAGCATGATCTCCGGGTGTGAGTGTAAGTGAGCTAGCCGCTCCTAGATATGGTGCTGATGTCGAGCCCGTATCTCTGTAATCTCCCTCTGATGTAGTTTGGGAGTCTGGTGCTCTTGGTCTCCGTCTGGCTCGGAGGTCCGCAAAGCATGCTGAAGTGTAACCCCCTCCTGTGTTAGGGTAGGCACTAGGATAGATCTCTGGAAGAAATCAGTGAACTGGAGTTGTCGCCCACCTCTCCCTGTGGTATGAGTCTGCAGCAGTGCCTCTCCGTGGTGCTGTGTCTCTAGAAAGAACTGGCCAAATCTGCGTTGGTCTGCGGATTCCATGATCTGGCGGAGTGAGGGATGTCCACTGAAGATGGTGGTGTATCTCTCTCTAATGTCACTATATGCTTTGCATCTGCATACGTAATACTTTTCACTCTCAACCTCCTAGTGGCATAGTCTGCATATCCTCTCTGCTCTGGAGAGAGAGAGAGAGAGAGAGAGAGAGAGAGAGAGAGAGAGAGAGAGAGAGAGAGAGAGAGAGAGAGAGAAAGAAAGAAAGATATATTAACGTCTACGAGAGGCCAAAGTCGGCCTATGAGACAAAAAATAATACAACTGTGTTCTTCCGGTCATCGGAAGAAAAGAAAGAAAAGAAAAAGTGTGCATGTGTTTGGATACAACTGTGAATCATCATGGATCGGTGGAGCCCATATACAAACAATATAAGGGGGGGCGGGGATGTGGATGGAGTGCTAAGGCAAGATGCATCTCTATATGCTGAAGGGGTTGTACAAGCATGCTATGCAGATCTATGTCTAACTCCATCCAGTGCCATAAGAGGGATATAAGATATCATACATCGCCGATGCTGAGGCTGTGAATGGCGTGAACATGTACCCTGAGTCTGAATGAAAGTGAGCTAGCCTCTCCTGTGTCTCCATCTGGTGTCTCATTCGGATAGCTGCTATCTCTCGGTGACGGAGTCGGGGTGCTCTATGTCCAGTCTGTCTAGGTCTCCTCCTGGCTCTCAATTCCTCTGCTCTGTGTGCAGTCACCCCAGGTGGTACATCAGCTGGCATTGGCATAGCTCTCTGGAAGAAATCTGTGAGCTGGGACTGTCTCCCACCCCTAGTGGGTGCGGGTGTCTGGAGGAGTCTCTCTCGAGAACTATGAAGCTCTAGTAGTAGTCTGCCAAGCTGTCGCTGGTCCGAGGCCTCCATCAACTGATGTAGTGAAGAGTGCTCCTCAAACAATCCTGCATATCTATCTCTGACCCCCTGGTGGGCTCTACTCTACATACAAAGTGATCCTCAGTCTCCACCTCCTCGCGGCACAATCTGCATATCCGCTCAGCTCTGGGAACCCGTGCCGCTCTCCCAGCCTCTATCTCTAGCTGATGTGATGAGACTCGTAGCTGTCCAATAGCAACGCGAGAGCTGTGTGGCATGTATACATCCATGTACCGTGGTCGATGTATAAACCCATCCCCTGAGATGCTCATAAAGTGGTCTCTGTATTACAGCATCTTCGGTGGTAGTGGGCTCTCTGGTGCTGTCCAGACTGATCATACTGAAAAGGTGGCAACCGCTCAATGTCTATCCCATGATGTGAGAACCACTGTAGCATCTGTGCATACCAAGTTCCAGTGTGTCTAGCCTCGGCCAGCTGTCTGGATGCCTCAAAAGCTCGGCGGGATAATCTCTCCGTGGGCATCTCCCTCATCCTGTATATAAAGGAGATCGTCTGGAACAATGCCTCCACTGCCATAGGTGGTGCAACAAACTTAGCTCGAACAATGTCGTGCGGGACGGATTGTTTGCTGCGTATCATCGTCGAGAGCATCAAGATCTGTGGTCTCTCCAGCTGTACCCATGTGGAGGCTGCAAGCCCTGGTGCCCAAACCGCTGCTGCATACATCAAGGCTGGTGTCACTAATGTATCAAAGAGCCACCCCTTCGTGCGGGGTTCCTGAAAATGTGCCTGATGACACTGACGCTTAAGGCCAGCAAGAGCTACATACCCCCGGGTCACTCTGTCTCGGATTGCCTGAGCCATGGAGAAGCGTCCAGCTGAGCTAGTAAATGTGATGCCAAGGTCAACATAAGAGCTCACCACCTCGACCCGCCCTCCTGCTAATGTGAGAGTAGTGTGGCTCCTGACTGCGGGTGAGGTGTGGAAGATCATAACCTTGGTTTTCCCAAGGTTCACTGTGAGACCCTGCTGTGCGCAGAAGCCATCAAGAGCCACAAGGTGTCTTTGAAGCCCAACTTGCGTGTCGGATACCAAGACGATGTCATCAGCATAAAGCATAACATGGACAGTAATACCTGATAGCTCAACCCTAGAGCCTCCTCCCTGTGTGATGTAATCGACCACCTCATCAATATAGTGCCCAAAGAGCGTGGGGAGAGCGGGCACCCCTGCTTCACACCAATGGTGCTAGCAACTGTATCGGACAAGCCTCCTGGGCATCGGACTCTCCCAAAGACCTGCTCATATAGCCTGTATATGCCCCACATGATGTCTGAAGGTATGCCTAGTGTCTGTAGTCGCCGAAAGAGGCGCTCTCTGGGCACAGTATCAAATGCCTTGCGGAAATCCACAAAGCAACAATAGAGCCGTTCCCTCCGTGCCTTGGCCTGATCAATCAGGCACCTCAATGTAAAAATGTGGTCGATGGTCGAGAAAGCTCGACGGAAGCTGCCTGGCATGCTGCTCTCAATCCCCCAACCTCTGCATGAGTGCTCAGCTCTGCCCCCAAAACTGCCCCGTATAGTTTGGCCAATATATGGTCAATCATGATGGTCCTGTAGTTCCCGGGGTCTAGTACATCTCCCGCTTTATGGATCAGCACAATAGTGTGCATCGTCCACTCAGCCGGAAACCCCTCTAACGGAGCTCTGTTGAAGAGATGAGCAAGAAATGGTGCCAATGTATCAATAGCATAGATGAGATGCTCTCCCTTTAATCTTGTATGATCTGTCGCTTGTCCATGTTGGAGTCGGCATATGGCCCTCCTAACCATAGGTGGGGTGAAGAAGGTGGAGACTGTGGAGCATGGCTCTGTGGGCTGTGGTATAGGGGGCTGTGCAGGCACATCATAAAGTCTCTCTACATATGTCTGCGAGGTCTGAGGATCGGTAATAGGTGTGAGAGGACGAGGCTCTCTGAGTCTCCTCCAAGCAGCAGCAGCATCTCTGCTCATGAGCATGTGATATGTGTCCCAGTACTGAGCCTCCTCATAAGCTCGCCGCTTACGGCGGGTGAGAGTATGCATCCTCCTGCCTGCCTGCCTGCCTCTGGGTGATCTCCCCGCGAGCCCTCTGCACTCGGAGACTGCGGTAAAGGTTTCTGCACTCATCATCATACCATCGGTTCTGGGGCATGCTCCCAGATGTAGGTGGCTGTCCTGTCTGTATGTGGTATGGGAAACTCCTCGCGGCTGCGGAGTGCAGTACATGTGAGAGCTGGGAGGTGAGCATAGCCATGGGTGCCGATGGATCTAAGGCAAATAGCTGATCATGAACATGATAGTCGTACACATCGGCTAGGACCTGAGTGAAGTGGAAAATAGTGCGTGGTGGCTGTATGATGGGTGGGTGGGTCTCCAGTAAGCTCCTGAGAGTGAGGGACAGGTATGTATGATCCGCCCCAATGGGGCATGGTGGTACGGTGAAGTGAGACACCATATCTGCTGCCTCCCGGGATCCCATCACATAGTCCACTGTACTACTGCCGCCTCCCACTGGAAAGCAAGTCAACCCACCTGAATCTGGCCACTAAGTCATCTCGTTATAAATAACGAGATGGTGTTGGGCCCCAAGCTCCAGCAAATGTTGCCCATATCCAGAGCTGTCAGCTCCTCCGTCAGCGGAGATCCGAGTGGTCCCTGTATCCTCTGTAGCTAGCGGCTCTAATCTCAAGGGATCCTCAAAGTCATAGATCTCGCACTGTCTGCTTTGAGTCCGTGCATTGAAGTCCCCCACCAAGAAGACTTCTCCCAGTGTCGAATAGTGTGAGATCTCCTCAGATAAGACAGAGTATGGAGACTCACTAGCCTCTCCTCCACCCGGCTCCTCGGTGGTGGCAAACCGCGACCCCTTCGGAGGAAAGTAGCAAAGGGCGATATAAATCCATCTGGTCTCCGAGAGGCGTAAGCTAATCCACATGTATCTCGCCTCCAAGTCTCGTGCTAGGACTCGAACATGCTCATGTAACCCATGTCTGAAAAGCACTGCAATACCTCCTGAACCTCAGAAGGTGGCCTGTCTCATCCCCTGTCGGTGAGCTGACCCCCACTGATAACCCTCAACCTGTGGTAAGCCCCCCTCCGGGCTCTCATGTGTCTCTGTCATCAAGATGATATCCCGGCCCTCCATCACCTCCTCAAGTCTCCCTGGATGTGTCCATAGGACTCCATTACAGTTCCAGATTGCTATGTGTATCTCTTTGTCTTCATGTTGTTTCCTCCGTGTCTCAGGCCAGATGGCGCTATTCGACCCTCTTCCCATCAATGTAGATGTGACCATCCCTATAATGTGCCTTCTTTCCTTCTTTGCGTGCCGCCTTGATCTTCGGCATGCATAAGCTTCTGTGCTCCAGTTGCATCCATGTGAGGTCATCATCGAAGTAGATGGGGTCCCCTGGCAAGCTCCTCAAGATAGCATGTCTTCTCATAAAGCTCATCCTACTCTCCTCGTCCGGGAACTGTAGCACTAAGGCCTTGCCTTTGGTGGAGTCCTTTGGGGTTGTCCTCCATACTCTAGTGAATGGGAGCGGCTCATCCTCCTTTAGTCCCAGCTTGGTACATAGGTTCCGCTCGTCAATCTCGGGCGTGGAGGCAGTGCTCTCTGGTATCCCTGTGACTCGGATGTTGAGGCGCCGGATCCGTCGCATCTTCTCTTCATCAAGAGTAGACTGCATCATGTGTACATCTTCTTGTACCTCCTTCTTGATGTTCATCATCATCACTTGTACGTCTTCTTGAGAGAGAGAGAGAGAGAGAGAGAGAGAGAGAGAGAGAGAGAGAGAGAGAGAGAGAGAATGAAATGAAATGAAATGAAATGAAATGATATATTAACGTCTTCAAAAGGCCAAAATGACCTATGAGACCAAAAAGGTTACAACAATTGGTGGATCTAATACAATGTCTGTGTAAGGAAAGCTAAAAACAACTAAACAACTAACTGAAACTGAAACAACTATGAGGAAAAGTACGGTACCAGGAGCTCCTAATGGATAACATGTGGGAGGAAAACTCCAGCAACAAAGGTAAGCATCATACACATCACTATCCAAAGATGTCTCTCATCGGTCGATGGCGGATATCCTCAATGTCCTCCATGGTGAGTACTCTGACTGGACGTCTCCCATGCCGTGCTAGTATGGTCCTGATCCTCTGTTGTAGTCTCCGCCGGTGTCGAGATGGGCCTCTCATCTTGGGGCGCCTGGACCGCCCCAGCTCTATAGCCCGATCAATCAGTGTACCTCTGGTGCGGCTGTACTCTGGGGCTAGCTGCAATGCCTGCTGACCTGACTGCTCAATCTCTGGTCGAAAAGAAGTCTGGAGAGAGAGAGAGAGTTATATTAACGTCCCACGGGAGGCCGAATCCGACCTATGGGACAGATCAGGTACATCCATTTACATTCCACTCTGGGTATCGATGCCAAAGAGGCATAAAACTGAAAAAAAATAACTCAAAATGAACTCTTGAGACTCTTAAGAGTTTAAGTTACAATGGGTTCTATTGCATCTAGTTCGAAATTGAGGTTCAAAATAAAAATAGCTATATTTCATCCATGGATGGATTTGCTCTTGAGGGGGGTGGGGTACGGAATTCTTTAATGACTGCTTGTCCTCCTCTGTATATTGCCCATTTGCCATTCTTTCTTGCTTCTTTAACTTTATTCAGCTCTGCCGATCTGTTCTTGAGTTGTAGCGGGGTGAGTTCATCAGCTATCCATACCTTTGTCCCTTGGAGAGACCTTGCTTGCTTCATCACTGCTATTTTCTCATTGTTGTCCATATAGGAGACTTTTGCCTGTGTACCCTTTACTGTAATAGAGATAGGGTCTCCTAAGTCCCCGAAGGGGACTACTTTGCTCAGTTGTGCTGTAAGTACATCTGTATCTAATATGTAGTCTTCTCGAAGCTCTTGAGCTATGTCTGTCCTATCCCAGCCTTGAGGAAGACCACCGACTCTGATTACCTTTTTGTTACTTTCCATTCGTTCCTTTTCTTTGACCGCTGATATGACTTCTTTAACAAAATCTTGTGAGTTAACTGAATTTACCTTTGAAACATGGTTTGTCGTTTTTGTTTGTAGTGTTGTAGGTATGGGTCCTTCTCGTGCTTCCTGTTGCTTCGTCTTCATGGCTTGCACTTGCACTTTCAGTTCGTTGATTTGTTCATCTTTCTTGATAGTCTCGTGTTTCAGTGTTGCTGATTCTCCCTGGAGTTTCTTCAGTTCTTGCATGAGGTAGGCTTCCCATGTTGTCGGCTTGCTCACGGGTGGAGGAATGGGCGGTAATCGTGAAGCGGTGACTGAGGCAAAAGACTTCTTACTTTCCATGTGTTGCTGCTGATAAAGGAGAGGGCTGTTGGTGGAACGAGTCCCCCCTCAAGGGTACCCTCTCCCCTTTGGGGGAAACTTAGAAAATGCGACCTACAAGATGCTCAGCTACAGGTGGAGGGGAGAGTTATGTTGCTGCCTTGGGGGCCTGAGCAATGGTGGGTGGGGGAAGCGAGCTCACACAAGGGTGGGTGAAGCGAAGCGAAATGCAGGTAGGCGAAATGCAGGCAGAGAGAGAGAAACGAAGAGAAAGGGGGCGAAGAGAGAGAAGGCGGGTGGGAAGAGAGAAGCGAAGGGAAAGGGGGCGCAGAGAGAGGGAAGGCGGGTGGGAAGAGAGAAGCGAAGGGAAAGGGGGCGCACAGAGAGAGAAGCGAAGCGAAATGCAGGCAGGCGAAATGCAGGCAGAGAGAGAGAAACGAAGAGAAAGGGGGCGAAGAGAGAGAGGGTGGGTGGGGAAAGGGGGCTCACAGAGAGAGAAACGGAGAGAAAGGAGGCGAAGAGTGAGAAGGCGGGTGGGAAGAGAGAAGCGAAGGGAAAGGGGGCGCAGAGAGAGAGAAGGCGGGTGGGAAGAGAGAAGCGAAGGGAAAGGGGACGCACAGAGAGAGAGGGGGCGCGGCGGAAGCGAACAAAGGGAGAGAGGGGGGGCGTCGAGCAGGCGCGAACAGCGAGGGAGACAGAGGGACGGGCCAGCCCAGGCAGGAGAAAGGTGGGCGAATAGCGGAGGGAGGGAGAGAGAGAGAGAGAGAGAGAGAGAGAGAGAGAGAGAGAGATTTAATTAACGTCTTCCAAAAGACCGAACTCGGCCTATGAGACAAATCGGAGTACATGTATGGGGTATCCTCTGTCATCCCAACAAAATGAAAAAGTACTGAATAAAAAAGCTGAATCTGGGTGTGTAGGGGATGGAGCTCTATTACTAGGAGAATGCAAAGCTATATGCATGGAGTATACAATCATGATATGCAACCTAGCTAGCTCCATCCTGTACCATACTGGGGGTATAAAATGGTATACATCAGTGAAAGGGTGTCCACAGCTCTCTGAAGAACATGCCTGGGTGTGCTCTGAAGCGAGCCAGTCGCTCCTCACCCTCTCTATGAAATTGAGCTCTGATCTCTGTCATCTCTCTCTGGTATAGGCGTGGTGTCCGAAAGCCAGGTGTCCTCTGTCTCCTGCGGGCTCTAAGTGTCTCTGCTCTCTGGAGAGTAATTCCCTGCCGTGTAGGGGCTGGGAGGGGTATGGATCTCTGAAAAAATGTAGTAATCTGTGTCTGTCGCCCCCCCTCTGGAGCTGTCTGAGCCTGTAATAATGTCTCTCTGTGGCGCTGTATGTCTAGAATGTATCTCCCCAGTATGCGCTGGTCTGCTGCCTCAAAGATCTGGCGTAGGGAATGTGGCTCTCTGAATAAAATGGGATATCTCTCTCTGATGGCTGTATATGCTCTGCATCTGCATACATAATGCTCCTCACTCTCCACCTCCTCTCTGCACAATCTGCATACCCTCTCCTCTCGGGGGATCCGTGCTGCTCTGCCAGTCTCAATCTCCAATCGGTGTGATGAAACTCTGAGCTGACCAATAGCCACTCGGGAGCCGTGTGGTAAAAAGCCCTCCATGTATCTAGGCCTCTCTATAAATCCATCATCAGTGATACTCATGAAGTGATCTCTGTAGTATAGCATCTTCGGTGGAAGAGGCTGTGTAGGCGATATCCATGTCTCTCGTGTATAGAGCTGCCATAGATCCTGTCTCAATACTCTGTTCCTCTCACTATGAGAGAGACGGATATGTGGTGCATCCCTGTCATACTGGAATGGTGGTAGATGATCCATGTCTAGGCCATGCTGTGAGAACCAATGTGTGACCTGTGCATACCATGATCCTCTGTCTCCTGCCTCAGCCAACTGTCTAGATGCCTGAAAAGCTCTGTATGATAATCTGTCCTGTGGCATCTCTCTGAATCTGTCTAGCAGGCATATAGTCTGAAATATGGCCTCTACCATCATAGGAGGCACAGCAAACTCTGCTCGGATAATGTCATGAGGTACTGACGGTTTGCTGCGTATCATGCGTGCCATCATGAGGGCCTGTGGTCTCTCTATCTGTGTCCACCAATGTGTAGCAAGGCCTGGCGCCCATACTGCTGCTCCATACATCAATGCCGGTGTGACTAATGTGTCAAATAGCCACCCCTTCGTCCGGGGCTCCTGAAAATGCGCCTGGTGGCACTGTCTCTCTAGCATAGCCAATGCTGCATATCCCCGTGTCAATCTAGCTCTGGCTGCTGAACCCATGGTAAAGCGTGTGGCTGCTGCAGAGAAGGTAACCCCTAGGTACACGTATGATGTCACCACCTCCACCTGGCATCCTGCGAGAGTGAATGTGAGCTGACTCCTGCCCTGTCTCGATGTATGAAAGACCATAACCTTGGTTTTCCCAAGGTTCACAGTAAGACCCCTCTGTGTGCAGAAATCATGGAGTGCATGTAGATGCTGCTGTAGACCACCTGGGGACTCAGACACTAATACAATATCATCAGCATAGAGCATAATATGTACTGAGGTACCTGCTAAATCAACTCCATCTCCGCCTCCCCGTGTAATGAAGTCAGCCACCTCATCAATGTATAACCCAAATAGCGTGGGGGAAAGTGGGCATCCTTGCTTCACACCAATGGTGCTAGCAATAGTCTCGGACATACCTCCTGGACATCTGACTCGCCGAAAAACCTGCTCATATAATGCATAGATGCCCCATGTCATATCTGCTGGTATGCCAAGAGACTGCAGGCGCTGAAAGAGCCTCTCTCGTGGTACTGTGTCAAATGCCTTGCGGAAATCCACAAAGCAGCAATAGAGCTTTCTCTTCCTCACTCTGGCCTGATCAATCATACATCTCAAAGTGAATACATGGTCAGTGGTAGAGAAAGCTCTCCTGAAGCCTGCCTGCCCTGATGAGCGTAAACCTGCTTGCTCAGCATATAAGCTAAGCTCCTGCTCCAGCACTGCACCATAGAGTTTGGCCAGCACGTGGCCAACCATAACCGTCCTGTAGTTGCTCGGATCGAGCATATCCCCTGTTTTGTGAATCGGCACAATGGTGTGCATCGTCCACTCCGCAGGCAAACCCTCTGCTAGTGCCCTGTTAAACAGGTGTGCAAGAAAAGGAGCTAAAGAATCTACTGCATATATGAGATGCTCACCCTGCAGGCCCATATGGTCGGCAGCCCGTCCATGCTGTAGGCGGCGGATAGCTTCCTGTACCATCGAGTGGGTAAAGAAGCTAGCTGTGGTAGGTCGAGGCTCCTGTGGCTGAGGTATAGGTGGCTGCTGTGGGGCATGGTATAGACCCTCTGCATATGTGTGCCATGTCTGTGGGTCTGCAATAGGTGTCGGGGTCGGGGGCTCTCTGAAGTGCCGCCATGAGACAGGGCTATCTCTACTCATGAAGAAATGAAAGATCTCTAGCTCCTGTATCTCTGCGAAGGCCCGCCTTTTGCGGCGAGTAAGTCTCCTCATCTCTCTCCTCGACTCCTGCTCTGTGATGGCTCCCAAGGCTCTCTGTATGCGGAGTCGTGAGTATAGGGCTCTGCACTCGTCATCATACCATCTGTTCTGGGGCATAGTCCCAGGTCTCGCAGGCTCTCCTGAGTGTACACGATGTGGGAAGCTCTGTAATGCAGCCGTGTGTAGGAGTGATGCGAGCTGGGCTGTAATGGTATCCATAGATGCCAGGGGATCCATGAGTAGGAGCCCATCCTCTACTCTGCCAGTGTATATGTCTGCCATGTCATGTGTGAAGTAGATGGTAGTGTGTGGCGTCGGTATGTGGGGGGCTGGTGATACTGGTGATCCAGCTAGTGAAAATGCCAAGTATGTATGATCTGCCCCAATAGGACGAGGTGGAATGGAGAATGAGGTGACAAGCTGTGATGCCTCCAAAGACCCCATAATGTAGTCTACCACCGTGCCTCCGGTCCGTGTATGACCCCCATGTGGGAAGCATGTCAGCCCTCCTGATCCCGGCCACGGTAGCATCCCGTTATAAATAACGAGACGATGCCTGGCTCCCAACTCTAGTAAGTGGTCCCCATAATGTCCTCTGTCTGGTCCAGTGTCCTCTGATGCCCGACTAGCCCCTATCTCCTCTGGATCCACAGGGTGGAGGATCTCCATGTCATCATAGTCATACACCTCACACTGTCTGCTCTGTGTGTGGGCATTGAAGTCGCCCGTAAGAAATACTTCCCCTAGTGTAGAATAATGCATAATCTCCTCTGACAGACAAGTGTATGGCGAGGCTCCTATCTCCTTCTCCTGTGGCATGTCCTCTGTAATGACATAGGAGGATCCTGATGGAGAAAAGTAACATAGAGCTATGTATATAACCCTGTCCTGTGAGAGCTGTAAGCTGATCCACATGTATCTGGCCTCTGGATCCTGTGCTACCACTCTCAGTCTCCCCTGTAGCTCTCGTCTGAATAGGACTGCTACTCCCCCCGACCCTCTCGAGGTACCCTGGCGTGTGGTCCTCCTGTATGCTGACTCCCACTGGAATCCCTCTACTCGAGGTAGCCCTCTCTCTGGGCTCTGATGTGTCTCTGTCAGAAGTATGATGTCTCTCCCCACCATAACATGCTCCAGTCGTCCAGGCTGCACCCATAGTGAACCATTACAGTTCCATACGGCTATGTGTATCTCTGTCAGTGGCCTGGCTGTGTCCCATAGGCCCCAAACCGCTAATCCATGGGCCGGCCATCAATGATGACCCGACCATCTCGATAGAAGGCCTTCTTGCCTTCTCTCCTCGCGTGTAAGACTCGTGGCATGCAAGTTCTCCTATGCTCAAGCTGCATCCTCGTGAGATCATCATCCAAGAAAATAGGAGCTCCCTCTAAACCCCGTAGTATAACCCTCTTCCTCATGAAGGTGACGCTCTCCGTCTCTCCTGCAAACTGTAGGATGAGGGCTCGCTTGCGTGTTGAGTCTTTCCCGGCTCTCCATGCTTTGGTGAAGGGGAGAGGGTGCTCTTCCTTGTAGCCGAGCTTCATGCATAGAGAGAGAGAGAGAGAGAGAGAGAGAGAGAGAGAGAGCGAGAGAGAGAGAGAGAGAGAGAGAGAGAGAGAGAGAGAGAGATTTTATTAACGTCTTCCAAAAGACCGAACTCGGCCTATGAGACAAATCGGAGTACCTGTATGGGGTATCCTCTGTCATTCCAACAAAATAAAAAAGCACTGAATAAAAAAAAGCTGAATCTGGGTGTGGAGGGGATGGAGCTCTACTACTAGGAGAATGCAAAGCTATATGCATGGAGTATACAATCATGATATGCAACCTAGCTAGCTCCATCCTGTACCATACTGGGGGTATAAAATGGTATACATCAGTGAAGGGGGTGTCCACAGCTCCTTGAAGAACATGCCTGGGTGTGCTCTGAAGCGAGCCAGTCGCTCCGCACCCTCTCTGTGAAACTGAGCTCTGATCTCTGTCATCTCTCTCTGGTATAGGCGTGGTGTTCGAAAGCCAGGTGTCCTCTGTCTCCTGCGGGCTCTAAGTGTCTCTGCTCTCTGGAGAGTAATTCCCTGCCGTGTAGGGGCTGGGAGGGGTATGGATCTCTGAAAAAATGTAGTAATCTGTGTCTGCCGCCCCCCCTCTGGAGCTGTCTGAGCCTGTAATAATGTCTCTCTGTGGCGCTGTATGTCTAGAATGTATCTCCCTAGTATGCGCTGGTCTGCTGCCTCAAAGATCTGGCGTAGGGAATGTGGCTCTCTGAATAAAATGGGATCTCTCTCTCTGATGGCTGTATATGCTCTGCATCTGCATACATAATGCTCCTCACTCTCCACCTCCTCTCTGCACAATCTGCATACCCTCTCCTCTCGGGGGATCCGTGCTGCTCTGCCAGTCTCAATCTCCAATCGGTGTGATGAAACTCTGAGCTGACCAATAGCCACTCGGGAGCCGTGTGGTAAAAAGCCCTCCATGTATCTAGGCCTCTCTATAAATCCATCATCAGTGATACTCATGAAGTGATCTCTGTAGTATAGCATCTTCGGTGGAAGAGGCTGTGTAGGTGATATCCATGTCGGCGGCGGCAACCCAGAGCCCGAGCACCATATGGTCAGCACCCTCTAAGATCCTTCGCAGGTGACCTAGCGCTTCACTCATAGGCCGCTTCCTTGGTCCCTCATCCACCATACCGAAAGCTCACCATTTTAATCCATGGTCAAGACCTCGGCCGACCTTGCTACGCGAGACGTCCTCCATTGACTCTCCGTCAGCTGTTGCAACTTTAACAGATTAGGTCTCCACGACCTCATTCACAATACGGTCAAAATGCTTCTCCAGCATTCTTGACATAAAACAATCATTTAAAAACAATTCAAAAATGTAGTTTCTATAATGAACTCTCGTCTTTCCACATTGCTCCACATCAAATCACATTAATTAATTCCGCAACCATTTCATAAGTATTCCCATTCTCATCCAATCACATCATTTTCATCTCATAAGTATTCCTATTCTCATCCAATCACATCATTTTCATCTCATAAGTGTTCCTATTCTCATCCAATCACATCATTTTCATCTCATCACATTTTTCCTCAATTTATCCTCATCAGATCTCATCCACTCGCATCTACCTATATCCACATCTCATTACATCACATTCATTCACATCTCATCCACTCGCATCTACCCATATCCACATCTCATCACATCACATTCATTCACATCTCATCCATTCATACCTTATCACATTCATTCACATCTCATCCATTCAGACCACATCACATTCACTCACATCTCATCCATTGAGACCACATCACATTCACTCACATCACATTCACTCACATCACATCTCATTCATTTTACCTCACATATCATTCATTCACATCTATCCCGATTCACATCCCATCACACTTTTTCATTCATATCCATCACATTCATTCTCATCACCATTATATCACATCACTTCTATTCCATTCATACACATCTCATCTCATTCATACACATCTCATCTCATTCATCCACATCCATCCAATCGTTCACATGCACGACTACTCGCATCTATCCATACATTCATATCTATCACTTCACATCCACATATATTCATGTCACATCTCATCTCTTTACATCACATCACATTCTTTCACATACACATCTATATCCATTCTTTCACATACATCCACATCCATTCTTTCACATACTTATTTACATCCATTCTTCTCATACTCATCCTTTTTCATTCTTTCACATACTCATTCACATCCATTCTTCTCATACACATCCTTATCCATTCTTTCACATACTCATTCACATCCATTCCTCATATACACATTCACATTCATTATCATTCACCACATACATTCACTCACATCCCATATCATTCATTTACATTCTGATTCACATGACATCACATCTCATCTATTCATTCATCATCTATATGATTCACATCTTATCTCATCACATCTATTCACCTCTATTCACATCACATCCATCCATTCTTCTCATCTATCTAATTCACATCACATCTCATCACATCTATTCATCTGATTTATCACATCTATTCACCTCTATTCACATCACATCCATCCATTCTTCTCATCCATCTAATTCTTCTCATCTATTCATCCATCCATTCTTCTCATCTATTCACCTCTATTCACATCACATCCATCCATTCTTCTCATCTATCTAATTCACATCACATCTCATCACATCCATCACATCCATCCATTCTTCTCATCTATCTAATTCACATCACATCTCATCACATCTATTCATCTGATTCACATCTTATTTCATCACATCTATTCGCCTCATATCTCATCACCTCTATTTACATCACACCCATCCATCCAATCATCTATCTGATTCACATCTTACCTCATCACATCTATTCGCCTCATATCTCATCACCTCTATTCACATCACATCACACCCATCCATCCAATCATCTATCTGATTCATATCTTATGTCATCACATCTATTCGCCTCATATTCTCATCACTTCTATTCATAGAATTTAAACATAGAATTTAAGAGGATTCTAATTTTTTATATAAAGATTCTTTACGCATCTATTTATGCATAATTCAATTTTAAGAAAAATAACACTTTTGAAATAAAATTAAATCCTTTATGCATCTTTCTATACATAAATTCAATTTTAATGAGAATAACTCTTTTGAAATAAAAATAAATCTTTTATGCATCTTTCTATGCATAAATTCAATTTTGATGAGAATGACACTTTCGAAATAAAAATAAATCTTTTATGCATCCTTCTATGCATAAATTCAATTTTGATGAGAATGACACTTTCGAAATAAAAATAAATCTTTTATGCATCCTTCTATGCATAAATTCAATTTTGATGAGAATGACACTTTCGAAATAAAAATAAACCTTTTATGCATCCTTCTATGCATAAGTTCAATTTTGATGAGAATGACACTTTTGAAATAAAAATAAATCTTTTATGCATCCTTCTATGCATAAATTCAATTTTAATGAGAATAGAACTTTCGATATAAAAATAATTATTTTAGAATGCACAAAGGGAGGGAATTAAACCTTTTAGAATAACCTGATGATAAACTTTAGTTCCACAAAATTTAAGAAAATTTTGCCATAACCTTCTTTGTATGGCTGACCAACTCTCAATTTTATCATTCAGGTTATGACTTGATTTAATTCAATTTGAATTCTAATATCTCTAATCTACTCCATTTTCCAAAAATCAAGAGAGTAAACAATGAAAAGAGTTTAATCAATCTTTTAATTAAACTTTCTAGAATTGAGAAGGGGTGAATTGTAAAGAAGAGAAGGGGGTGGCCTTTCCATCAAGGCATAGCATCAGATTTTAATTCAACATTTACAAGGCATAAAATTTGAGAAAACCATAAATTTAAAATTTCACAATAAGTAAGAGTTAATCTTACATAGAGCTTGTAATCTTTCCTTTGGCTTGAGGGATTGAGGGTTCTACTCTTGTTTGCAGACAGCAAGAGTGGCCACCAAATTCACTTGGAGAGGATTAGGCCAAAAATAATTGAATTATCAAGAAATTCAATGTTAAATGGCTCAGGACAGAAATAGAGTAACAGTGCATAAACACCATTAAGCTTTTACAAAGGGGGAGGCTTCTATTTATAGGAAAAAGTGAGCCTCTAACCAAGCAAACTGATTCTAGAATTTTCTAGATCAATTTGGTCACTTTTTGACCATTTTTAGGTCAGTTTAGCTTACTTTTTGGATCTAGTTGAAACAGGAGAGAGGAGAGATGAAAATATCTCATTATTTGTGAGTTTAAAACTCATCCACACATGTGAAATAGGTGCCTCCTTCATGAGGGGAATTTCCCACACTGAGGTGTCAAAAATGCATCATTTCCTCTAAATATCTCTTCTTTTTTTAACTAATAAACCTTGTCCTTTGTCAACTCTTCATCTTATGTGAGTATTTACTCATTTTTGGGGGGATTTTCTTTTATTCTTCAATTCATCTCCTCCCTACATTTGGATTAATCTCAATGGTCCAAAGGAACCTTAATTCAAAATTTTAAAAAAAATTTAGACCCTCAAGATAAGGTCCTTTTCACCTATTTTTAATTAATTTCAATTGGACATTGGAAAGTTCTTTTTGAATTTCTTTTTCAAGGGAAATCATTTTAGACACTAGGAGGATTTTTATGTCCAAAAATATCTCAATTTTGAACTATCTCTCTCTAGATATTTTCTCTCTCTAGACCAAAACAGGGTAAAACAAGATCTTTCTTTTATTTTAGAGAGGGAAATAATTATAAGATCAGAAGGGGAGGTTCTTACACTGCATATCTCAAAAGCTGGAGGGAGAAATCTTACATCCTACTCCACTTAAAAAATGCAAGATGTCCTCATCTCGCAAAGTTTGAGGATAACTCTTTTCCTTAAGATCCAATTGATTTTGGGGTTCCTTATAGTCTGGTGAGCCCAACAGAATCCCAGGATAAAGATCCCTTATATAGAACTCATCATTAGATAACAATTCACTCATATCATATCATTCAAATTCTTATCACAATAATGGTCCATTAGACTGAACTTTCTATCTGAACAGTCCTCCATGGGAATTTTTAATTATACAGATTTCTAATTTGACATCCCTTAACTTGATTTACTGGGTCAAGTGTTAACAGCAGCAATCTGTCAGCACAATCCACTAATCTCATAGTGATTTGCTGAAGTAATTAACGTCATTCTAGTTGTTTTATGAACATCATCACAAGGACTTGTCCCATTCATCCTCATTATGGTTTTGCTCAGCTAATTACATTTCAATCAAAATTCAGGAATCATCATTTTTCAAGAATCATCATTTTTCAATCAGAATCCAAATCAACTCATCAGTTCTCAACCAAAATTTAAAAATGATATCAACCACATTCGAATTCATCATCTGGATAGCATTTATGCTTATAATTTCAATCAGAATCCAAATCAACTCATCAGTTCTCAACCAGAATTTAAAAATGATATCAACCACATTCGAATTCATCATCTGGATAGCATTTATGCTTATAATTTCAAGTCTTAGATTTACTCATATATACTACCAGTAAAGAGCTGCAGTTACTCGTATATACTACCAGTAAAGAGCTGCAGTTATACCCTCGGTATATACGGGTAGTCACAATCCTTGGAATTATAAAGTAAATACCATCATGTCTAGGCCTCAAGCAAGTTAGGGATTCCATGCAATTGCGGTACTTCCATCTGAAGACCCAATTGCCCTGTGGGTTATCCAACCGCCCAACCACTGTAGTGATGGGATCCAATTAAAAATTTGGTTAGGTTTTGTCCTGGGTACCAGGGAAAAGAGTTCCTAGGCCCCCTAGCTGGATATTCATGCAAACTTAAAACTAGTCACACCACTTTACACACCCAATATGAAATTGCCTTTTTCACATAATCAACTATCTTTAAAAAATAATCTTTTAATGAAACCATTGTGTCACTGATCATAATCATCAAAATCTCTGGTTGAATCCTTATTTCCAATCATTTCTTCATCGGTGTACCTATGGCATCATTGGCAACTAGAACGCTCACCACCTGTCCACTTAGGGGCCTTTTCGATAGTTCCTAGCTCATAAGTAACCGGCAATATATTCACACATCAAAAATGGAATCTCCGTTGAAGATCAGCAGTTGAAGATCAGCAAGATCAACCAACAAATCCATATAAAAGAGCCATGGACTCGTCCGTTGACCAGTAAGGTCAATCAACTAGATCCATGCCCGAATTCAGAAAATAACTCTTACTCCTTGTTCCACTATCTTCCACGATGCACGTGTGGGTATCATCGGCAACCCAGAGCCCGAGCACCATATGGTCAGCACCCTCTAGGATCCTTCTTAGGTGACCTAGCACTTCACTCATAGGCTGCTTCCTTGGTCCCTCATCCACCGTACCAGAAGCTCACCATTTTAATCCAACCGAGTCTAGTCAAGACCTCGGCCAGACCTTGCTACGCGAGACGTCCTCCATTGACTCTGCGTCAACTGTTGCAACTTTAATAGATTAGGTCTCCACGGCCTCATTCACAAGACGGTCAAAATGCTTCGCCAGCATTCTTGACATAAAACAGTCATTTAAAAATAGTTCACACATTTAGTTTCTATAACGAACTCTCGTCTTTCCACATTGCCTCCTTCATGAGGGGAATTCCCCACAATGAGGTGTCAAAAATGCATCATTTCCTCAAAATCTCCGGTTTAATTCTTATTTCCAATCATTCCTTCATCGGTGTACCTATGGCATCATTGGCAACCAGAACGCTCACCACTTGTCCACTCATCAGGGGCCTTTTCAATAGTTCCTAGCTCATAGTTACTGGCAATATATTCACATATCAAAAATAGAATCTCTGTTGAAGATCAGCAAGATCAACCAATGAATCCATATAAAAGAGCCATGGACTCATCCGTTGAGGACTAGCAAGGTCAATCAACCAAATCCATGCCCAAATTCAGAAAACAACTCTTACTCCTTATTCTAATATCTTTCACGATGCACGTGTGGGTAGTATCATCAGTGGCAACCCAGAGCCCGAGCACCGTATGGTTAGCACCCTCTAAGATCCTTCGCAGGTGACCTAGCGCTTCACTCATAGGCCGCTTCCTTGGTCCCTCATCCACTGTACTGGAAGCT
This sequence comes from Cibotium barometz, assembly GCF_041138505.1. Classification (NCBI taxonomy): domain Eukaryota; kingdom Viridiplantae; phylum Streptophyta; class Polypodiopsida; order Cyatheales; family Cibotiaceae; genus Cibotium; species Cibotium barometz. The sequence goes on along the minus strand of NC_141072.1, from coordinate 54,896,549 downwards.
CACCATTTTAATCAAACCGAGGCTGGTCAAGACCTCGGCCGACCTTGCTACACGAGACGTCGTCCATTGACTCTCCGTCAGCTATTGTAACTTTAACAGATTAGTTCTCCACCACGACCTCATTCACAAGACGGTCAAAATGCTTCTCCAGCATTCTTGACATAAAACAATCATTAAAAAACAGTTCAAAAATACAGTTTCTATAATGAACTCTCGTCTTTCCACATTACTCCACATCAAATCACATTAATTAATTCCACAACCATTTCATAAGTATTCCTATTCTCATCCAATCACATCATTTTCATCTCATATAAGTATTCCTATTCTCATCCAATCACATCATTTTCATCTCATCACATTTTTCCTCAATTTATCCTCATCAGATCTCATCCACTCGCATCTACCCATATCCACATCTCATCACATCACATTCATTCACATCTCATCCATTCAGACCACATCACATTCACTCACGTCTCATCCATTCAGACCACATCACATTCACTCACATCACATCTCATTCATTTTACCTCACATCTATTCTGATTCACATTACATCACATCACATTCATTCATATCCATCACATTCATTCTCATCACCATTATATCACATCACTTCTATCCACATCATATCTCATCTCATTCATCCACATCCATCCAATCATTCACATGCACGACTACTCTCATCTATCCATACATTCACATGCACAACTACTCTCATCTATCCATACATTCATATCTATCACTTCACATCCACATATATTCATGTCACATCTCATCTCTTTACATCACATCACATTCTTTCACATACACATCTATATCCATTCTTTCACATACATCCGCATCCATTCTTTCACATACTTATTCACATCCATTCTTCTCATACACATCTTTATCCATTCTTTCACATACTCATTCACATCCATTCTTCTCATACACATCCTTATCCATTCTTTCACATCCTTTCCTCACATACACAGTCACATTCATTATCATCACCACATACATTCACTCACATCCCATATCATTCATTTACATTCTGATTTACATGACATCACATCTCATCTATTCATTCATCATCTATATGATTCACATCTATTCACATCACATTCATCCATCCATTCTTCTCATCTATCTAATTCACATCACATCTCATCACATCTATTCACCTCTCATTCTCATCACCTCTATTCACATCACATCCATTCATTCATTCGCATCTATCTAATTCACATCACATCCATCCATCCAATCATCATCTATCTAATTCACATCTATTCGCCTCATATCTCATCACCTCTATTCACATCGCACCCATCCATCCAATCATCTATCTGATTCACATCTATTCGCCTCACATCTCATCACCTCTATTCACATCACACCCATCCATCCAATCATCTATCTGATTCACATCTTATCTCATCACATCTTATCTCATCACATCTATTCGCCTCATATCTCATCACCTCTATTCACATCACACAATTTAGGGATCTATCAGTTCAGCGCCTACCAGCCTCGTGGGTTAGCCAACCCCCCATTCATTGTAGTGATGGGATCCAATTAAGAATTTGGTTGGGTTTTGTGTTGGGGAAAAGAGTTCCCAGGCCCCCTAGCTGGATATTCATGCAAACTTAAAACTAGTCACACCACTTACACACCCAATATGAAATTACCTTTTTCACAGAATCAACTATCTTTAAAAAATAATCTTTTAATGAAACCATTGTGTCACTGATCATAATCCTCAAAATCTCTGGTTGAATCCTTATTTCCAATCATTCCTTCATCGGTGTACCTATGGCGGCATCATTGGCAACGCTCACCACCTGTCAACTTAGGGTCCTTTTCGATAGTTCCTAGCTCATAGTAACCGGCAATATATTCACATATAAAAAATGGAATCTCCGTTGAAGATCAGCAAGATCAACCAATGAATCCATATAAAAGAGCCATTAACTCATCCGTTGGAGGACCAGTAAGGTCAATCAACCAGATCCATGTCCGAATTCAAAAAACAACTCTTACTCCTTGTTCCAATATCTTCCACGATGCACGTGTGGGTATCGTCCGACGACCCAGAGCCCGAGCACCGTATGGTCAGCACCCTCTAGGATCCTTCGCAGGTGACCTAGGGCTTCATTCATAGGTCGCTTCCTTGGTCCCTTATCTACCGTACCGCAAGCTCACCATTTTAATCCAACCGAGGTTGGTCAAGACCTAGGCCACCTTGCTATGCGAGATGTCCTCCATTGACTCTCCGTCAGCTGTTACAACTTTAACAGATTAGGTCTCCACGACCTCATTCACAAGACGGTCAAAATGCTTCTCCAGCATTCCTGAGATAAAACAGTCATTTAAAAACAGTTCAAAAATATAGTTTCTATAACAAACTCTCGTCTTTCCACCTTGCTCCACATCAAATCACATTAATTAAGTCCACAACCATTTCATAAGTACTCCTATTCTCATCCAATCACATCATTTTCATCTCATCACATTTTTTCCTCAATTTATCCTCATCATCAGATCTCATCCACTCGCATCTACCCATATCCACATCTCATCACATCACATTCATTCACATCTCATCCATTCAGACCACATCACATTCACTCACATCACATCTCATTCATTTTACCTCACATCTAATTCATTCACATCTATTCTGATTCACATTACATCGCATCACATTCATTCATATCCATCACATTCATTCTCATCACCATTATATCACATTCATTCATATCCATCACATTCATTCTCATCACCATTATATCACATCACTTCTATCCACATCATATCTCATACATACACATCTCATCTCATTCATCCACATCCATCCAATCATTCACATGCATGACTACTCTCATCTATCCATACATTCACATGCACAACTACTCGCATCTACCAATATTATCCACATCTCATCACATCACATTCATTCACATCTCATGCATTCAGACCACATCACATTCACTCACATCTCATCCATTCAGACCACATCACATTCACTCACATCACATCTCATTCATTTTACCTCACATCTCATTTGTTCACATCTATCCCGATTCACATCCCATCACATCACATTCATTCATATCCTTCACATTCATTCTCATCACCATTATATCACATCACTTCTATCCTTATCATATCTCATTCATACACATCTCATCTCATTCATCCACATCCATCCAATCGTTCACATGCACGACTACTCGCATCTATCCATACATTCATAACTATCACTTCACATCCACATATATTCATGTCACATCTTATCTCTTTACATCACATCACATACACATCTATATCCATTCTCTCACATACATCCACATCCATTCTTTCACATACTTATTCACATCCATTCTTCTCATACACATCCTTATCCATTCTTTCACATACTCATTCACATCCATTCTTCTCATACACATCCTTATCCATTCTTTCACATCCTTTCCTCACATACAGAGTCACATTCATTATCATCACCACATACATTCACTCACATCCCATATCATTCGTTTACATTCTGATTCACATGACATCACATCTCGTCTATTCATTCATCATCTATCTGATTCACATCTTGTCTCATCACATCTATTCACATCTTGTCTCATCACATCTATTCACCTCTATTCACATCACATCCATCCATCCATTCTTCTCCTCTATCTAATTCACATCACATCTATTCACCTCTCATCCTCATCACCTCTATTCACATCACATCCATCCATTCATTCGCATCTATCTAATTCACATCTATCTAATTCGCATCTATCTAATTCACATCACATCCATCCATCCAATAATCATCTATCTGCTGCTGATTCACATCTTATCTCATCACATCTATTTGCCTCATATCTCATCACCTCTATTCACATCACACCCATCCATCCAATCATTTATCTGATTCACATCTTATCTCATCACATCTATTCGTCTCACATCTCATCACCTCTATTCACATCACACCCATCCATCCAATCATCTATCTGATTCACATCTTATCTCATCACATCTATTCGCCTCATATCTCATCACCTCTATTCACATCACACCCATCCATCCAATCATCTATCTGATTCACATCTTATCGCATCACATCTATTCGTCTCATATCTCATCACCTCTATTCATATCACACCCATCCATCCAATCATCTATCTGATTCACATCTATTCGCCTCATATGCTCATCACTTCTATTCACAGAATTTAAATGTAGAACTTAAGAGGATTTTAATTTTTGATATAAAGATTCTTTACGCATCTATTTATGCATAATTCAATTTTAAGAAAAATAACACTTTTGAAATAAAATTAAATCCTTTATGCATGTTTCTATGCATAAATTCAATTTTAATGAGAATAACTCTTTTGGAATAAAAATAAATCTTTTATGCATCTTTCTATGCATAAATTCAATTTTAATGAGAATGACACTTTTGACACTTTTGAAATAAAAATAAATCTTTTATGCATCCTTCTATGCATAAATTTAATTTTAATGAGAATGACACTTTTGAAATAAAAATAAATCTTTTATGCATCTTTCTATTCATAAATTCAATTTTAATGAGAATATGACTTTTGATATAAAAATAATTCTTTTAGAATGAACAAACAGAGGGAATTACCGTTTTAGAATAACCTGATGACTTTAGTTCCACAAAATTTAAGAAAATTTTACCATAACCTCCTTTGTATATGGCTAACCATTTCTCAATTTTCTTAGTCAATTTATGACTTGAATTAATCCAATTTGAATTCTAATATCTCTAATCTTTTAGAATAACCTGATGACTTTAGTTCCACAAAATTTAAGAAAATTTTACCATAACCTCCTTTGTATGGCTAACCATTTCTCAATTTTATCATTCAATTTATGACTTGAATTAATCCAATTTGAATTCTAATATCTCTAATCTAGTCCATTTTCTAAAAATCAAGAGAGTAAAGAATGAAAAGAGTTTAATTAAACTTTCTAGGATTGAGAAGGGTTGAAATGTAAAGAAGAGAAGGGGGTGGCCTTTCCATCAAGGCATAGCATCAGATTTTAATTCAACATTTACAAGGCATAAAATTTGAGAAAACCATAAATTTAAAAATTCACAAATAAGTAAGAATTAAGCTTACATAGAGCTTGTAAACTTTCCTTTGGCTTGAGGGATTGAGGGTTCTACTCTTGTTTACAGACAGCAAGAGTGGCCACCAAATTCACTTGGAGAGGATTAGGCCAAAAAACAATTGAATTATCAAGAAATTCAATGTTAAATGGCTCAAGATAGAAGCAGAGTAACAGTGCATAAACACCATTAAACTTTTTTAAAGGGGGAGGCTTCTATTTATAGGAAAAAGTGAGCATCTAACCAAGTAAACTGATTCTAGAATTTTCTAGATCAGTTTGGTCACTTTTTGACCATTTTTAGGTCAGTTTAGCTTACTTTTTGGATCTAGTTGAAATATGAGAGAGGAGAGATGAAAATATCTCATTATTTGTGAGTTTAAAACTCATCCACACATGTGAAATAGGTGCCTCCTTCATGAGGAAAATTCCCCACACTGTGTCAAAAATGCATCATTTCCTCTAAATATCTCTTCTTTTTTAACTAATAAACCTTGTCCTTAGTCAACTCTTAAGTCAACTCTTCATCTTACTAAAAAGCTTGAGGGAGGAATCTTATAGGTAGTGGTCATCTGACAACATTTTGGCAACCATGATGCATCTTGCTGCTTGATTTCCTTTGTGTTTGAATCAATTTTTTTTGTGTTCAAATCAATCATTCGTGTCAGCACGTGAACTGTGCTACTTAGCGTAAGTCAAATCTTGGGAACTCAAGTTTACTAGATCCAGCTTCAAATCACCACAAGAAAAAGAACCAAAAGAAGAACCGGTAACTTGACAAACAGTTATTGGTAACAGATGTCATAACTCAAAATTTCCATCCAGTCCCTTGTTTTCCAAAAAAAAACAGTATCACTCTCTGGACTCTCCATTGAGACTAGCTAGTCAACAATGAGATCTAGTAAAACAGATTACAATAATCATTTGTCCATCAAACATATCACGACAAACACATGGATGTCCTAAGCACCGCGAGCCCATGCATCGCCTAGTCAAAACCCTCCAGAATCCTCCGTAGGTATCCTGGCACTTCACTCAGGGATCACTTTGTCGACCCTCGTCCATCATACCGGAAGTACACTCCCTGCCAACTGTTGCAACCAAACTTCCCTTAAAAAAACACATACCAAATGCTCCCCTCAGCATTCTGGCGTAAGACAGTCCTTTAAGAAAACAGGGTTTCTATGCAAGTTTTCAGTTTAATTTTCATTTGAATACAAGGAGTATTTCTTGAATCAGTATCCCCAAAACTTCTTGATCATAATTTTGAATTCCATAACAGAATTTCTCGAATTCTGTAACCTTGATCCACAGATCAATTCGAAGGGTCTCAAACTTAGATTCAGATTTGGCGAGAGATTTGAGTGTATTTTTCTAAACTGGTCACATCTTCTTTTTTCAAAACTAACAAAGGAGTTTGGTCTTGGTCATAGTCTAATTCAAGGTTCAAGCCCGATAAGATTTTTCCTGAACTATCTTTCTCAAAAAAGATTGATAATTCAGTTACTAATTTATTGAATTTCATTCTTTGGATATTTACTTAACTGATTTCTAAATTAGTAACGAATTCCAATGAGAAATAAATTAATCTTTTATTTGAATATTTCGATCTCGATAGATTTTTTAAATTTTCTTCTTTTTTCAATCCGTGAAAGTATAAACGATAGAAATTTCTCTCTTAGAGTAATTACTTATTCATTTATCAAATACTCATAGAAATTAAACATAGAATTAAAGAGAAATCTAATTTTGATATAAAAATTATTTATGCATCTATTTATGCATAAAAATCAACTTCAATGGGAATAACACTTTTATATAAAAGAAAATCCTTTTATGCATCTATTTATGCATAAAATCAATTTTAATAGGAATAACACTTTTGTAATAAAAACTTTGTTTATGCATCTTTCTATGCATAAAATTAAAATTTAATGAAAATAACACTTTTATCATATATAAAAAATCCATTATGCATCTTTCTAGGCATAGAAATTAAATTCAATGAAAATAACACTTTTATAATAAAAAAATTTCATTATGCATCTTTCTATGCATAGAAATCAAATTCAATGAAAATAACACTTTTATAATAAAAAATTTCCATTATGTATCTTTCTATACATAATAATTAATTTTAATAATAACTAATATTAGTGATATCCATGCATATTCATAGGTGAATATGTACATGGAATAAATTAGAATATGTCTTTTAGAATGCACAAACGGTGGGAATTACTCTTTTGGAATAACATAAAAATAAACTTTCTTTTCCACAAAATTTTGGAAAATTTTGCCATAACCTCCTTTGTATGGCTGACCATTTCTCATTTTTATCATTCTAATTTCAACTTAAATTAACCCAATCTAGATGTATAAGACTCTAATCTACTCAATTTTCAGAAATCAAGAGAGTAAACAATAAGAAAAGTTTAATTAATCATTTAACTAATCTTTCTAGGACTAAGAGAGGCTGGAATGTAAAGAAGAGAAGGGTGTGGCGTTTTGATCAAGGCATAGCATTAGAATTTACTTCAATCAATTATAAAACAAGAAAATCAAGAAAACCATAGATTTAAAATTAAAAAGTAAGTAAATTTAGCTTACACATGGAATTGTAAGCTTTCCTTTGGCTTGAGGGATTGAGGGTTCTACTCTTGTTTGAAGCAAGAGTGGCCACTAATTTCTTTGGAGAGGCTTAAGCCAAAAACAATTGAATTATCAAGAAATTCAATGTAAATGACTCAGGGGGGTAGAAGTAGAGTAATAGTGCATAAACACCATTCAAAGGGGGAGGCTTCTATTTATAGGAAAAAGTGAGCCTCAAACCAAGCAAACTAATTCTAGAATTTTCCAGATCAGTTTGGTCAATTTTTGACCATTTTTGGGTCAGTTCAGCTTACTTTTTGGGTCAGTTCAGCTTACTTTTTGGAACTAGACTTGAAATAAGAGAGAGGAGAGATGAAATATCTCATTTAATTGATTTAAAATTGGGGGGTACTGATGAGAAAAAAGGTGCCCCTTCATGAGGGGAGATTCCCACTTTGAGGTGTCAAAATTTAGTTTTTTTAAATGTTTTCTTTGGTCCTTAGTCCACTCTTCATCTTATGTGAGTATTTACTCATTTTTGGGGGGTTTTTTTTCTTCAATTTAGCTCCTCACTACATTTGGATTAATCTTATTGGTCCCTCAGAACTTTGATCCAAAATTTTTAAAAAATCTGGACCCTTAGGCTAAGGTCTTTTGTGCAGATTATAATTTATTTCAGTTTGACTTCTTTCTCCTCCCGGTCAGGTGGTGTCTTCAAAAGGATAGAACTTCCATTTGACTAATAATTCTCTCAGAATTCTGTTCCTGAGAACCTTCTCTCGAACATCAAGGATTTCTTCAGGTTGGAGTTCCATCTACCCTTGGGTTGAAGAAGTTAAGAGTTCATCATTAGGCACATGATTCGGGCTCGGTACATATTTCTTAAGTAGGCTCACATGAAATACATTATGTACTTTGAGATGAGGAGGCAGAAGAAGTTCATAGGCTAAGTCACCTACTTTCTTTGTAATCAGATATGGCCCACAGTATCAAGGGGATAACTTCTTGTACTTTCCAAAAGATAGAGAACTTCTTTTGGGGCATACTCAAATTAAGACCGTATCTGCTTCTTCGAATTTTCTGTTTGACCTCTTCTTATTTGCATACTGCTTCTGTCTATCCTGGGCAGCTTTTATATCTTTGCGGATTGACTGCATCTGCTTCTCCATGTCGTCAAGCATCTGTCTGGACATCTCAACCCCAATCAATGGGTCGGACCAAGTTCATGGTGTTAGGCCATCTTGTCCATAGAGAGCTTTGAAAGGGCTCATCCCGATACTTCGGTTGATAAGAGGCATTGTAGGCGAACTCGACTAGGTGCAGATAGCTTAGCCACTTCTTGGGTTCCCTGCCAACAGCATGACTGAAATATATCTTTAATTACTTGGTTCACCCTTTCTATTTGATCATTAGCCTCGGGGTGGTAAGCTATGCTGAGATCCAAGAAAGTTCTTACTGCTTCAAAGAATGCAGTCCACAATCTTCACTTAAATTTGGGATCTCAATCACGTACTATTCTCCTCGGTAGGCCATGCAATCTAAAGATTTCCTTGAGGAACACTCTTGCCACATCCACTACAGTGTAGGTTTCTTTTACTGGAATCAGATGGGCAACTTTGGTTAGTCTATCAACTACCACGAAGATGGAGTTGTAACCTGACTGCACTGAAGGACTGCAGGTTTCTTTTACTGGAATCAGATGGGCAACTTTGGTTAGTCTATCAACTACCACGAAGATGGAGTTGTAACCTGACTGCACTGAAGGTAGTTGATTAGTCTATCAACTACCACGAAGATGGAGTTGTAACCTAACTGCACTGAAGGTAGTCCAGTAATAAAATCCATACTGATACATTCCCACTTTATCTGGGGGATGTCTAATGAATGTAACTTCCCACTGTGATTGCAAGTAAGGAGGCTTTTCTACTGAGGGCATCTGCTACTAATTTTCTTTGCCTGGACGGTACTTGATTTCAAAATCAAATTCCTGCAAAGTTTGCATCCACCTTCTTTGGCGCATGTTCAGATCCTTCTGAGTGAAGATCCACTTTAAGCTTTGATGATCTATCATCAAAGTGAATCTTTGACCCAGTAGGTAATGTCTCCACAACTTCAGGGCATAGACTACTGAAAGTAGCTCCAGGCCGCCATGGACAGCATAATTAATCTCATGCATTTTGAGTTTTCGGGATTCATAGTGTAAGATTCCTCCCTAGCCTCTCAAGATGTCTAGCAGCATCTTCCCCCTGTAATCAAATCCCTCTTCAGAAATATAAAAGATCTTATTTCTACCTATTTTGACTTAGAGAGAGAAATTGTTCTAGACAGAGAATATTCAGATTTTGAATATTTTTGGATGGAAAAATATCCCTTCTTATTAAAATAAGTTTCGCTGAAACAGAAGTTCAAAAAGATTTTCAGAAGGTGCATTAGAAATCTAGTATAATCTGTTCAAGAGGCCATATCCTAGGGGTCTAGATTTTTGAACAATTTCAAATTAAGGTTTTGAAGGGCCAATCAAATTCATCCAAATGTATGAAGAAGATAAATAGAAGAAATAAAGAAAATCTCCCCAAAAATGAGTAAATACTTACATCAGATGAAGAGTGGACTAAGGACCAAAGGAAAAGCTAAAAAAATAAAATTTTGACACCTCTCAATGGGGATTCCCCCCTCATGAATGAGGCGCCTACTTCACATGTGGGGTGGAGTTTTAAATCTTCAAAAATTGAGATATTTCATCTCTCCTCTCTCCTAATTCAAGTAGAGTTCCAAAAAGTAAGCTAAACTCACCTAAATTGACCAAACTGATTTGGAAAATTCTAGAATCAGTTTTGGTCATTAGGAGCTCACTTTTTCCTATAAATAGAAGCCTCCCTCTTTGTTGAAAAATAATAGTGTTTATGCACTGTTACTCTACTCCTCCCAAGATCCAAGAACTGTGAATTTCTTAATAATTCACTAGTTTTTTGACCTTTCCCTCTTCCAAAGATTTGGTGGCCACTCTTGTTACAAACAAGAGTAGAACCCTCAAACCATCAAGCCAAAGGAAAGCTTCCAGAATTTATGTAAGTTAGAAATTTTATATTTTTCTTTATTCTTTTTATGCTTTCTAATTTTTGTGTTGTTTGAAGTGATAAATGGATGCTATGCCTAGTGGAAAGGCTTTCCCCCTCTCTCATTCTTAAAATCATCCCTTCTTTATTCTAGTTAAGTGAACTAATAGTTGGAATTAAACTTTCATATTATTTCTCATTTAAATGTGAAAATTATTTGGTTTAGAATGCTTAAAAACAATTGAGGTTAATTGTTAAGTAAAAATAAGTAGAAAAATTTAAAAAATGGTCAGCCATACAAAGGAGGTTATGGCAAAATTTTTAAAAAAAATTGAAAATAAGTATAGTCTATTATTATTCTAAAAGACAAATCCCTATCGTTTTTATATTCTAAAAGTGTCGTTTTCATGCATAGAAGATGCATATTGATTATTTTTTTGCATAAAAGAATACTTTTTATTATTATGAAAGTGTTACTTTCATCAAAATGGATTTTTATGCATTAAAAAATGATTTTTTTATTATGAAAGTGTTACTTTCATCAAAATGGATTTTTATGCATAAAAGAATAATTTTTTATGAAAGTGTTATTTTCATCAAAATGGATTTTATGCTTTAAAAAATAATTTTTTTATGAAAGTGTTACTTTCATCAAAATGGATTTTTATGCATAAAAGAATAATTTTTTTTATTATGAAAGTGTTATTTTCATCAAAATGGATTTTTATGCATAAAAGAATAATGTTTTTTATTATGAAAGTGTTACTTTCATCAAAATGGATTTTTATGCATAAAAGAATAAATTTTTTTATTATGAAAGTGTTACTTTCATCAAAATGGATTTTTATGCATAAAAGAATATTTTTTTTATTATGAAAGTGTTACTTTCATCAAAATAGATTTTTATGTATAAAAGAATAAATTTTTTTATTATGAAAGTGTTACTTTCATCAAATTGGATTTTTATGCGCATAAAAGAATAAATTTTATTATGAAAGTGTTACTTTCATCAAAATGGATTTTTATGCATAAAAGAATAATTTTTTATTGTGAAAGTGTTACTTTCATCAAAATGGATTTTTATGCATGAAAGAATATTTTTTTATTATAAAAGTGTTACTTTCATCATTATTGATTTTTATGCATAAAATAATGCATAAAAGAATTTTTTTATTATAAAAGTGTTACTTTCATCATTATTGATTTTTATGTCAGAAAGCCCAAGTATTCAACATGGTCAACAGAGAAAGTGCATTTGCTCAAAGAGTTGGTGCTTCCTTAGAATCTCAAGAACTTTACGAACATGAGCTTCATGGTCAACTGCATTCCTTGAGTAAATCAGAATATCATCAAAGAAAACAAGAACAAAATCATCCAAGTATTCTCTGAGAATGTCTTGCATTAGGTGATTGAATGTAGCTGGGGCATTTGTCAATCCAAACGGCATGACTATAAATTCATAGTGCCCATAGCAAGTATTGATGGTGGCTGTCTTCGGGATATCTTGTTTATTAATCCTAATATCTATTAATACCCTGATTTGAGATCTATCTTTGTGAAGATCTGGGCTCCACTTAGCCTGTCCAGAAGCTCATCAATTCTGGGGATAGGATACTTATTCTTAGCTGTCAACTGATTGAGACCTCTATAATCCACACAGAGTCTTAACGTTCCATCCTTCTTTTTCTGAAAGAGAATTGGCGCTTCCCAAGGTAAAACACTGGGTCTTACAAACCCTTGTTCTAACAGCTACCTAAGCTATTCCTTGAGTTCAATGGCTTCAGGGACTGGCATTTTGTATGTACACTGGGCTACAAGCTGAGCTCTGGGGGGTCAATTCTATCACATGATCTAATTTCCCATCTAGATTAAACTGAATATGATCTGTCTCATGGTGAGTGAAAAGAATCTTCCCATTGGCCAATTCAACTTGCATAGGTTTCCCTGATTTTTGTTCTAAGACTAGCTTACGCAAGCATCCTCGGGAAATAAATGAATGAGTACTGCCTGAATCAATCAAAAGCTTAAATGGCTCACCCTTATACTCAGCTAGAGTATGGATGATGACAGAGAATTGACGATTTGGCCCTTGGTTCTCAATTGCGGCATAAATCTGACCTCTTTCCTCTTCCACTACTTCTGCTATCATAACTGCTCTGGCTACTATAGACTAGGGTGAAACTCTTTCTCTTTGGTTACCCCAGTTCTGGGAGGGAGTTCTAAGATTACTCTGAACAGAGGCAGATAGCTGAGCTGGAGTCCTCCTGAGATTGCTCTGATTTTGATGAGACATACCCTAATTTGACTGACACAAAGGGGCTGGTCTCTGCACTCTGGATCCTTGACTTCCTTGTCCTCTTGACATGGCAGGAGCCGGGTAGTCTTTAAGCTAGTGACCGAAACCATGACATCCAAAACACATGTTCTCACTTTTAAGCTCATCCCTCTGAATCCTTGAAAAAGGTGGGGCTCCTCAGAAAGTGTTCTGAGGGAAGGGTCTTCCTTCACTTCTGAATCTCCCAGCGTCTTGATTTTGATTAGGGCCTTGCTGCCTCTTTGGGGGTGGAAAGTTTGAAGCACTTCCCACGGTTTGGAACCTTTTAAAGATTGAGGGTTCCCTTTCCCAAAAAAAACAGTATCACTCTGGACTCTCTGTTGAGACTAGCTGGCCAGCCAACAAGATCCAGTAATTTAACAGATTATAATAATCATTTGTCTATCAAACATATCTTCCATGACATACGTATGGGTGTCCTAGGCACCAGAGCCCGTGCATCACCTGGTCAGAACCCTCCAGGATCCTCCTTAGGTGTCCTATCACTTCACTCAGGGACCGCTTCGTCGGCCCTCGTCCATCGTACCAGAAGTGCACCATTTTAACCGTACCGAGGGTGGTCAAGACCTGAGCAGGCTGCTTTGCCACGTAAGCTGTCCTTTGAACACTCCCCGCCGCCAGCTATTTCAACCGAACTTCCCTTAGAAAAACACATACCAAGTGCTCCCTCCAGTATTCTGGCATAAGACATTCCTTTAAGAAAACAGGGTTTTTATGCAAGTTTTTCAGTTTGATTTTCATTCGAATACAAGGAGTATTTCTTGAATCAGTATCCCCAAAACTTCTTGATCGTAATTCTGAATTCCATAACAGAATTCCTCGAATTCTGTAACCTTGATCCACAGATCAATTCGAAGGGTCTCAAACTTAGATTTAGATTTGGCAAGAGATTTGAGTGTATTTTTCTAAACTAGTCACATCTTCTTTCCTCGAAACTGACGAAGGAGTTTGATCTTGGTGGTCATGATCTGATTTAAGGTTCGAGTCCGATATAAGATTTTTCCTGAACTGTCTTTCTCAAAAAGGATTGATAATTCATTTACTAATTTACTGAATTTCATTCTTTGGATATTCACTTAACTGATTTCTAAATTAGTTATGAATTCTAATAAGGAATAAATTCATCATTTATTTGAATATTTCGATCTCGATAGATTTTTTAATTTTTCTTCTTTTTTCAATCTGTGAGAGTATAAACGATAGAAATTTCTCTCTTAGAGTAATTACTTATTCATTTATCAAATACTCATAGAAATTAAACATAGAATTAAAGAGAAATCTAATTTTGATATAAAAATTCTTTATGCATCTATTTATGCATAAAAATCAACTTCAATGGGAATAACACTTTTATATAAAAGAAAATCCTTTTATGCATCTATTTATGCATAAAATCAATTTTAATAGGAATAACACTTTTGTAATAAAAACTTCCTTTATGCATCTTTCTATGCATAAAATTTAACTTTAATGAAAATAACACTTTTATAATTAAAAAATTTCCATTATGCATCTTTCTATGGATAGAAATTAAATTCAATGAAAATAACACTTTTATAATAAAAAAATTTCATTATGCATCTTTCTATGCATAGAAATTAAGTTCAATGCAAATAACACTTTTTTAATAAAAATTTTTCATTATGCATCTTTCTATGCATAGAACTCAATCTTAATAACTAATATCAGTGATATCCATTCATATTCATAGGTGAATATGTACATGGAATAAATTAGAATATTTCTTTTATAATGCACAAACGGTGGGAATTACTCTTTTGGAATAATATAAAAATAAACTTTATTTTCCACAAAATTCTAGAAACTTTTACCATAAACTCCTTTGTATGGTTGATCGTTTCTCATTTTTATCATTCTAATTTGAACTTAAATTAACCCAATCTAGATGTATAGGACTCTAATCTACTCAATTTTTAGAAATCAAGAGAGTAAACAATAAGAAAAGTTTAATTAACCATTTAATTAATCTTTCTAGGATTAAGAAAGGCTGGAGCGTAAAGAAGAGAAGGGTGTGGCCTTTTCATCAAGGCATAGCATTAGAATTTACTTCAATCAATTATAAAACAAGAAAATCAGTAAAACCATAGATTTAAAATTAAAAAGTAAGAAAATTTAGCTTACATAGAGTTGTAAGCTTTTCTTTGGCTTGAGGGATTGAGGGTTCTACTCTTGTTTAAAGCAAGAGTGGCCACCAATTACTTTGGAGAGGATTAAGCCAAAAACAATTGAATTATTAAGAAATTCAATATAAATGACTCAGAGTAGGAGGAGAGTAACATTGAGCTTTTACAAAGGGGGAGGCTTCTATTTATAGGAAAAAGTGAGCCTCAAACCAAGCAAACTGATTCTAGAATTTTCCAGATCAGTTTGGTCGATTTTTTACCATTTTGTCAGTTCAGCTTACTTTTTGGAACTAGAGGAGAGAGGAGAGATGAAATATCTCATTTAATTGATTTAAAATTGGGGGGTAATGATGAGAAAAAAATGCGCCCCCTTCATGGAGATCCCCACTTTGAGGTGTCAAAATTCAGTTTTTAAAATGTTTTCTTTGGTCCTTAGTCCACTTTTCATCTTATGTGAGTATTTACTCCCTTTTAGGGGGTTTTTCTTTTATTCTTCAATTTATCTCGTCTCCCTACATTTGGATTAATCTTATTAGTCCCTCAGAATCTTAATCCAAAATTTTCAAAAAGTTTGGATCCTTAGGCTAATGTCTGTTGTGCATATTATAATTTATTTCTAATGCACCTTAGGAATTTCTCTTTAAACTTCTGTTTTGGGGGAATTTTTTTAACAAGAAAGGATATTTTTCCATCCGAAGATATCTAAAAATTGAATTACCTCTCTCTAGAATATTTTTTTCTCTAGGCCAAAATAGGTAGAAACAAGATCTTTTATTATTCTGAAAAGGGGATTGATTACAGGGGAAGATACTGGACACCTTGAGGGGGGCAGGGGAGGAATCTTACATCCTCTCCCATTTGAAAAACGCGAGATGTCCTCATCTCGCAAACTGGGGGTAATCCCACATCAGTTCGGCTTCTTTCTCCTCCCAAGTGGCGTCTTCAAAAGGATAGAACTTCCATTTGACTAATAGTTCTCTCAGAATTCTGTTCCTAAGAACCTTCTCTCGAACATCAAGGATTTCTTCAGGTTGGAGTTCCATCTGTCCTTGGGTTGAAGAAGTTAAGAGTTCATCACATTAAGCACATGATTCGGGCTCGGTACATATTTCTTAAATAGGCTGAAATGAAATACATCATGTACTTTGAGATAAGGAGGCAAAAGAAGTTCATAGGCTAAGTCACCTACTTTCTTTGTAATCAGATATGGCCCACAATATCAGGGGGATAACTTCTTGTACTTCCCAAAAGATAGAGAACTTCTTTTGGGGCGTACTCAAATGAAGACCATATCTGCTTCTTGGAATTTTATGTCTGACCTCTTCTTATCTGCATACTGCTTCTTTCTATCCTGGGCAACTTTTATACCTTTGCGGATTGACTGCATCTGCTACTCCATGTCGTCAAGCATCTGTCTAGACATCTCGACCCTAATCAATGGGTCAGACCAAGTTAATGGTGTTAGGCAGTCTTGTCCATGCAAAGATTTTAAAGGGCTCATCCTGATACTTCGGTGAGATAAGAGGCATTTTAGGCGAACTCGACTAGGTGCAGATAGCTTAGCCACTTCTTGGTTTCCCTCCACAACATGACCAAAGTATATCTTCGATTACTTGGTTCACCCTTTCTGTTTGACCATCGGTCTCGGGGTGGTAAGTTGTGCTGAGATCCAAGAATGTTCCTATTGCTTCAAAGAATGTAGTCCAAAATCTTGACGTGAATTTGGGATCTCGATCACTTACTATTCTCCTAGTGGTGGGTAGGCCATGTAATCTGAAGATTTCCTTGAGGAACACTCTTGCCACATCCACTATAGTGTAGGTTTCTTTTAGTGGAATCAGATGGGCAACTTTGGTTAGTCTATCAACTACCACGAAGATGGAGTTGTAACCTCATTGCATTGAAGGTAGTCCAGTAATAAAATCCATACTGATACATTTCCACTTCATCTGGGGGATGTCTAATGGATGTAACTTCCCAAGCATTTTTACTCTCTCGGCATTGAAATTCTGACATATCAAGCATTGACGTACATGGTTAAGTACATCCTTTTTTTGTCCAGGCCAAAAGAAGCTTTTCTTTACAGACATGTAGGTCTTGATGAAACCTGGATGTCTTGCTATAAGGCTATCATGGGCTTCCTTTAGAATTTGACCCTTAGTTCCCTCATCATTTTAGGAATGCATAGCCTGCTATTGTAATACATAATTCCTTTATCCAGGCTATACCCTTGAACTCAGTTCAACTCTTGAGGAGTTTTGCTTTCCTGCATAAGTAGGTTAGCAATAGGGCCAAAGAATCTATCCTGCATGATCTTCTCTCTTGCTTCATTAATCAATGGATTTGACACCACTGTGATTGCAATAAAGGAGGCTTTTCTGCTGAGGGCACCAGCTAACACATTTTCTTTGCTTGGGTGGTACTTGATTTCAAAATCAAATTCCTGCAGGGTCTACATCCACCTTCTTTGGCGCATGTTGAGATCCTTCTCCGTGAAGATCCACTTTAAGCTTTGTTGATCTGTCATCAAATTGAATCTTTGACCCAGTAGGTAATGTCTCCACACAACTTTAGGGCATAGACTACTGAAAGTAGCTCCAGGTCGTGGGTGGACAACATAATTAATCTCATGCGTTCTGAGTTTTCGGGATACATAGGCCACTGCATGACCTTCCTGCATGAGCGCACCTCCCAGGGCAAAACCACTGGCATCAGTTTACTACCTCAAAGCATAGAGAGAAATCTAGCAACTTTAGAACGGGATTGGTTACTAAGGCGGTCTTCAGCTTATCAAAAGTGCTTTGACACCTGGCAGACCATTGAAACGGGGTATTCTTCTTGAGAAGATTAGTCAGGGGGGAAGCTATGAGAGCATACTTGGGTATAAAAATTCTATACCAACCAGTTAATCCCAAGAATCCCTTGACTTCTTGCATTGTCTTTGGTTCAGGCCAATCTATGACTGCTTGGACCTTTTGTGGAATCTGAGAAATTCCGTCTTTGAATACCAAAAAGCCCAAGTATTCAACATGGTTGACAGAGAAAGTGCATTTGCTCTTTCTTTGCAAAGAGTTGGTGCTTCCTTAGAATCTCAAGAACTTTACGAACATGAGCTTCATGGTTAGCTGCATTCCTTGAGTAAATCAGAATATCATCAAAGAAAACAAGAACAAAATCATCCAAGTATTCTTTGAGAATGTCTTGCATTAGGCGATTGAATGTAACTGGGGCATTTGTCAATCCAAATGGCATGAATGTAAATTCATAGTGCCCATAGCGAGTATTGATGGATGTCTTCACGATATCTTGCTTATTAATCCTGATCTGGTAATACGTTTATTTGAGATCTATCTTTGTGAAGATCTGGGCTCCACTTAGCCTATCCAGAAGCTCATCAATTCTAGGGATAGGATACTTATTCTTAACTGATTGAGACCTTTGTAATCTACGCAGAGTCTTAACGTTCTATCCTTCTTTTTCTGAAAGAGAACTGGCACTCCCCAAGGTGAAACATTGGGTCTTACAAACCCTTATTCTAACACCTACCTAAGCTATTCCTTGAGTTCAATGGCTTCAGGGACTGGCATTTTGTACCTGCGTTGGGCTACTAGGGCTGAGTTCCAGGGGTCAATTCTATCACATGATCTACTTAACCATTATGGGAATAAATCATCATACTCACTTAACCATTCTGGTTCTTTAGCCTTTAACTTTGTGTCTACCGGATTCATTTTGACAACATAAATAAACTGCTTCTTTCTAAGTCCTTTCAGTAACTTAGAAGCTTTTACTAGTTACAGATCTGGGGATCCTGAAATTTTGGTTCCTTGAACTTTGTTCCCGTGAAGTTCACGGAAGGAAATGGGGCTGGTCTCTGCACTCTGGGTCCTTGACTTCCCTGTCCTCTTGACATGGCAGGACTCGGGCAATCTTTAAGCTGGTGACCAAAACCCTGACACCCAAACACCTGTTCTCACTTCTAAGCTCATCCCTCTGAATCCTTGAAAAAGGTGGGGCTCCTCAGAAAGTGTTCCGAGGAGGGAAGGGTCTTCCTTCACTTCTGAATCTCCCAGCGTCTTGATTCTGATTAGGGCCTTGCTGCCTCTTTGGGGGTGGAAAGTTTGAAGCACTTCCCGAGGTTTGGAACCTTTTAAAGATTGATGGTGCAGGCTTTGGCGGGACCTTAACAACAAATTCTTTGGCAATGTCCTTTGCCATTCTGACAGCTTCTGCCATTGAGCCTGGTTTGGCATTTTTCACTAAAGTGTCCAATGGCTCATTCATCCCTCGAATAAATCTGGCCATTAGCTGTGCTCTTCATCCAAAAGTGGAGAATATTTGAGAAGGGCAAATGCCTGATGGTATTCTTCAATTGTCCGGCTATCCTGCTTCAATTCCAAGAACTCATTCATTTTAGTTTCCAGGAAGCCCGGAGGACAGAACTTCTTTTTGAGGTAAGCTTTAAGATCTGACCAGGTCTGGGTATTTCGGTCGAGACGGTTTGTCTTGCAATGGTTCCTCCATGCGACCCTGGCCTTTTCCATAATTTTCAATCTCGCGAGAGCCATCTTGCTCCTCTCGTTTTATAACCGGTTACATCAAAATACTCTTCAATTGCCTCAATCCATTTTTCCACTACAGTGTTCCCCTTCGCCCTTAAAGGGACTAGGTTGGGATCGGTGCAGGGCTTTACGAATGTCCAGATCTAACTCTTCATCATCGGTAAGAGGATCCGGCTGCCTACCCCACAGGCCACGCGCCTCATGATTCTGACAAAATAAGATTTTTGTCAACTTAACTTTGTCATCAGATTTATGACTATATAATTTTTGAGATTTATTTCTTAAATAATAATTATTCTATCATAATTCTTAAAAACAAGATTCACTCTAATAATTTTATTAACCAATATTCACAACCACGAAAACAATTTGGAATCTTTTGCAAAACATCATTTATTATCAAAATTTTTTGATATATACATAGAGCGTCTCGACTCCAAAAGTCACTGCCTCAATTGCGTATGCATAAAAAGGTGATACTGCCATGGAGACATGCTATGATATACACGATTCATCACTGATAATGGTGTTATAATTCTATTCCTAGGAATAAGCGGCTAAGAAGTCAAAAAATACAGCAAGAATTCCTAAATTTTCGGAGTGAATGATTATAGAGTTGAACATAATGAATAACTCCTAGTCTTATCAAGATCATGGCTCATGAGATATTCTGTCTGAGTCTTTGCCCCCCCTGATTGGTATTGACATTAATACTTTGCCCTCCAGAGAAGCACATATGCTGACGTCCCTCTACTGGATCAGGAAAGTATAGATCCTCAAAGTGAAACGAGCGAGTCTCACTCTACTTTCTCGGGTTAAAGCGGGGTTGATGAGATTTTTGAAGGCAAAGGCGATCATATCCTGACTTTGGGAAAGTCCAGGAATGCTAGACAGATTTGGGATATCCATCTAAAAATCCAGTTCAATTTATGAGTTTTTCAATTTATGAATTCATTTCAAATATAATCTTAGCACAACAAGTGAAAACATTATTTTCGAGATTTTCTTTAAAATTTTCGACAATTTTTGCTGTTGTTTCATAAGTTTACAACAGCGCTCTGATACCAGCTGTGAGACCGCTCAGTCCCCTCTACACACCGGGATTCTCGGTTGCTAGCAACAGTGGAAGTAGCTTCCTCTTA
Organism: Cibotium barometz; assembly: GCF_041138505.1. Lineage (NCBI taxonomy): Eukaryota > Viridiplantae > Streptophyta > Polypodiopsida > Cyatheales > Cibotiaceae > Cibotium > Cibotium barometz. The sequence goes on along the minus strand of NC_141072.1, from coordinate 54,875,573 downwards.
CGCGGGGTAGGGTTTCCCACTCGCCGGGGCCTCGCCCTCGAATGTCCAAACACGAGACTAAACTAGTGGTCATTTCAAAACTGAAAACGAGAAAATTTCCCTTGCTCGAAAAATGGGAATGATTCCACCTTTTTTATTTTCTTAACAAATTTTCTAACGGGGTCAAAAGGCTAAACTATCCTTCACCTGATTAAACCAGATAGAAGGAAAACTATTATAGACTTAACTTGAAGAAATCAACGCTTTTCTCCTAACCGAAATCAGGCATAGCCGTTGATCTAATCATTTAAGCAAGTCTTCAGTTTTTTTTTTTACTACTCGAGTTCTAAGCGTATTCTTATATTTTCAATTTCATTATTAAAACTCCACTTATTCTAGCGTATGTGTTAGCCACCACCCAACCCCATCCGGCCCATGGGTTAGCCACTACCACCCAACCACTGGAATCGATAGAACCAGACAATTACTCACCCACCCATAATTGAATGCCTTTCTTAACTTTTGCTTTCGAATACAAATACGCACACACTCCTCTTTAAAACTTTAACTTATAAAACAATCCATTGACAAATAGTTATTGGTTATAGATGTCATAACTCAAAATTTCCATCCAATCCCTTGTTTCCCAAAAAAGACAGTATCACTCTGGACTCTCCGTTGAGACTAGCTCATCAGCAACACGAGATCCAATAACAGATTACAATAATCACTTGTCCATCAAACATATCTTCCATGACATACGCATGGGTATCCTACGCACCGCGAGCCCATGCATCGCCTGGTCAGAACCCTCTAGGATCCTCCTTAGGTGTCCTGGCACTTCACTCAGGGACCGTTTCGTCGGCCCTCGTCCATCGTACCAGAAGCACACCATTTTAACCGTACCAAGGCTGGTCAAGACCTTGGCAGGCTTTGCCGCGTGAGCTATCCTTTAAACACTCCCCACCAACTGTTGCACAACCGAACTTCCCTTAGAAAAACACATACCAAATGCTCCCTCCAACATTCTGGCGTAAGACAGTCCTTTAAGAAAACAAGGTTTCTATGCAAGTTTTTAGTTTGATTTTCATTTGAATACAAGGAGTATTTCTTGAGTCTGTATCCCTAAAACTTCATTTGAATACAAGGAGTATTTCTTGAGTCAGTATCCCTAAAACTTCTTGATCGTAATTCTGAATTCCATAAGAGAATTCCTCAAATTCTGTAAGCTTGATCCATAGATCAATTCAAAGGGTATCAAACTTAGATTCAGATTTGGCGAGAGATTTGAGTGTATTTTTCTAAACTGGTCACATCTTCTTTCCTTGAAATTGACGAAGGAGTTTGGTCTTGGTCATAGTCTAATTTAAGGTTCGAGTCTGATAAGATTTTTCCTGAACTATCTTTCTCAAAAAGGATTGATAATTCAATTACTAATTTACTGAGTTTCATTCTTTGGATATTCACTTAACTGATTTCTAAATTAGTAACGAATTCCAATGAGGAATAAATTAATCATTTATTTGAATATTTCGATCTCGATAGATTTTCTGAATTTTCTTCTTTTTTCAATCCCCGTGAGAGTATAAACGATAGAAATTTCTCTCTTAGAGTAATTACTTATTCATTTATCAAATACTCATAGAAATTAAACATAGAATTAAAGAGAAATCTAATTTTGATATAAAAATTCTTTATGCATCTATTTATGCATAAAAATCAACTTCAATGGGAATAACACTTTTATATAAAAGAAAATCCTTTTATGCATCTATTCATGCATAAAATCAATTTAAATAGGAATTTCAACTTAAATTAACCCAATCTAGATGTATAGGACTCTAATCTACTCAATTTTTAGAAATCAAGAGAGTAAACAATAAGAAAAGTTTAATTAATCATTTAACTAATCTTTCTAGGACTAAGAGAGGCTGGAATGTAAAGAAGAGAAGGGTGTGGCCTTTTGATCAAGGCATAGCATTAGAATTTACTTCAATCAATTATAAAACAAGAAAATCAAGAAAACCATAGATTTAAAATTAAAAAGTAAGAAAATTTAGTTTACACATGGAGTTGTAAGCTTTCCTTTGGCTTGAGGGATTGAGGGTTCTACTCTTGTTTAAAGCAAGAGTGGCCACCAATTACTTTGGAGAGGATTAAGCCAAAAATAATTGAATTATCAAGAAATTCAATGTAAATGACTCAGGGGGGTAGGAGTAGAGTAATAGTGCATAAACACCATTCAAAGGAAGAGGCTTCTATTTATAGGAAAAAGTGAGCCTCAAACCAAGCAAACTGATTCTAGAATTTTCGAAATCAGTTTGGTCAATTTTTGACCATTTTTGGGTCAGTTCAGCTTACTTTTTAGATCAGTTTAGCTTACTTTTTGGGTCAGTTCAGCTTACTTTTTGGAACTAGACTTGAAATAGGAGAGAGGAGAGATGAAATATCTCATTTAATTGATTTAAAATTGGGGGGTAATGATAAGAAAAAAGGTGCCTCCTTCATGAGGGGAGATCCCTACTCTGAGATGTCAAAATTCGGTTTTTTAAATGTTTTCTTTGGTCCTTAGTCCACTTTTCATCTTATGTGAGTATTTACTCATTTTTGGAGGGTTTTTCTTTTATTCGTCAATTTATCTCCCCCCTACATTTGGATTAATCTTATTGGCCCCTCAAAACCTTAATCCAAAATTTTCAAAAAATCTGGACCCTTAGGCTAAGGTCTTTTGTACAGATTATAATTTATTTATAATGCACCTTAGAAATTTCTTTTTAAACTTCTGTTGTAGGAAAATTTTTTGTAATAAGAAAGGATATTTTTCCATCTGAAGATATCTAAAAATTGAATTACCTCTCTCTTAAATATTTTTTCTCTCTAGGCCAAAACAGGTAGAAACAAGATCTTTTATTATTCTGAAAAGGGGATTGATTACAGGGGAAGATACTGGACACCTTGAGGGGGGCAGGGGAGGAATCTTACATCCTCTCCCACTTGAAAAACGTGAGATGTCCTCATCTTGCAAACTCAGGGTAATCCCGCATCAGTTTGGCTTCTTTCTCCCAGGTGGCATCTTCAAAAGGATAGAACTTCCATTTGACTAATAATTCTCTCATAATTATGTTCCTGAGAACCTTCTCTCAAACATCAAGGATTTCTTCAGGTTGGAGTTCCATCTGTCCTTGGGTTGAAGAAGTTAAGAGTTCATCTCATTAAGCACATGATTCGGGCTTGGTACATATTTCTTAAGTAGGCTGACATGAAATACATTATGTACTTTGAGATGACGAGGCAGAAGAAGTTCATAGGCTAAGTCACCTACTTTCTTTGTAATCAGATATGGCCCACAGTATCTGGGGGATAACTTCTTGTACTTCCCAAAAGATAGAGAACTTCTTTTGAGGCATACTCGAATGAAGACCATATCTGCTTCTTCAAATTTTATGTCTGACCTCTTCTTATTTGCATACTGCTTCTGTCTATCCTGGGCAGCTTTTATGTCTTTACAGATTGACTGCATCTGCTACTCCATGTCGTCAAGCATCTGTCTGGACATCTCGACCCTAATATGGTGTTAGGCAGCCTTACAGAGCTTTGAAAGGGCTCATCATCCTGATACTTCGGTGATAAGAGGCATTGTAGGCGAACTCGACTAGGTGCAAATAGCTTAGCCACTTCTTAGGTTCCCTGCCAGCATGACCAAAGTATATCTTCGATTACTTGGTTCACTCTTTCTGTTTGACCACCATCGGTCTCAGGGTGGTAAGTTGTGCTGAAATCCAAGAAAGTTCCTACTGCTTCGAAGAATGCAGTCCATAATCTTGACGTGAATTTGGGATCTCGATCACTTACTATTCTCCTGGTGGGTAGGCCATTCAATTTGAAGATTTCCTTGAAGAACACTCTGACCACATCCACTGCAGTGTAGGTTTCTTTTACTGGAATCAGATGGGCAACTTTGGTTAGTCTATCAACTACCACGAAGATGGAGTTGTAACCTGATTGCACTGAAGGTAGTCCAGTAAATTGACTTTCTGACATATCAGGCATTGACGTACATGGTTAAGTACATCCTTTTTTTGTCCACACCAAAAGAAGCTATCATGGGCTTCCTTCAAAATTTGACCCTTAGTTCCCTCATCATTTTGGGAATGCATAGCCTGCTATTGTAATACAAAATTCCTTTATCCAGGCTGTACCCTTGAACTCAATTCAACTCCTGAGGGGTTTTTCTTTCTTGCATAAGTAGGTTAGCAATAGGGCCAAAGAATCTATCATGCATGATATTCTCTCTTGCTTCATTAATCAATGGATTTGACACCACTGTGATTGCAAGCAAGGAGGCTTTTCTGCTGAGGGCATTTGCTACCACATTTTCTTTGTCTGGGAGGTACTTGATTTCAAAATCAAATTCTTCCACGGTTTGCATCCACCTTCTTTGGCGCATGTTGAGATCCTTCTCCGTGAAGATACACTTTAAGCTTTGATGATCTGTCATCAAAGTGAATCTTTGACCCAGTAGGTAATGTCTCCACACAACTTTAGGGCATAGACTACTGAAAGTAGCTCCAGGTCATGGGACAGCATAATTAATCTCATGCGTTCTGAGTTTTCAGGATTCATAGGCCACTGCATGACCTTCCTGCATGAGCGCACCTCCCAGAGCAAAACCACTGGTATCAGTTACTACCTTAAAGGGTAGAGAGAAATCTAGCAACTTGAGAACGGGATTGGTTACTAAGGCGGTCTTCAGCTTATCAAAAGCGCTCTGACATGTGGCAGACCATTGAAACGGGGTATTCTTCTTGAGAAGATTAGTCAGGGGAAAAGCTATGAGAGCATACTTAAGTATAAAAATTCTATACTAATCCCAACAATCCCCTGACTTCTTTCACTGTCTTTGGTTCAGGCCAATCTATGACTGCTTGGACCTTTTGCAAAATCTGGATAAATTCTCTCTTTGGATACCAGAAAGCCCAAGTATTCAACATGGTCGACAGAGAAAGTGCATTTGCTCTTTTTTTGCAAAGAGTTGGTGCTTCCTTAGAATCTCAAGAACTTTACGAACGTGAGCTTCATGGTCAGCTGCATTCCTTGAGTAAATCAGAATATCATCAAAGAAAACAAGAACAAAATCATCCAAGTATTCTCTGAGAATATCTTGCATTAGGCGATTGAATGTAACTAGGGCATCTGTCAATCCAAACGGCATGACTATAAATTCATAGTGCCCATAGCGAGTATTGATGGCTGTCTTCGGGATATCTTGCTCATTAATCCTGATCTAGTATTACTCTTATTTGAGATCTATCTTTGTGAAGATCTAGGCTCAGGCAAATGGCTGAGCTGGAGTCCTCTTGGGATTGCCCTGATTTTGATTTGACAGACCCTGATTTGTTGACTGATACAAAGGGGCTTGTCTCTGCACTCTAGGTCCTTGACTTCCCTGTCCTCTTGACATGGCAGGAGTCGGGCAGTCTTTAAGCTAGTGTGACCAAAACCCTGACACCCAAAACACCTGTTCTCACTTCTAAGCTCATCCCTCTGAATCCTTGAAAAAGGTGGGGCTCCTGAGAAAGTGTTCTGAGAGGGAAGGATCTTCCTTCACTTCTGAATCTCCCAGCGTCTTGATTCTAATTAGGGCCTTGCTGCCTCTTTGGGGGGTGGAAAGTTTGAAGCACTTCCCGAGGTTTGGAACCTTTTAAAAATTGAGGGTGCAGGCTTTGGCAGGACCTTAACAACAAATGCTTTTGCAAAGTCCTTTGCCATTCTGACAACTTCTGCCATTGAGCCTGGTTTGGCATTTTTCACTAAAGTGTCCAATAGCTCGTTCATCCCTCGAATGAATCTGGCCATCAGCTGCTCTTCATCCAAAAGTGGAGAATATTTGAGGAGAAGGGCAAATGCCTGATGGTATTCTTTAATTGTCTGGCTATCCTGCTTCAATTCCAAGAACTCATTCATTTTAGTTTCCAGGAAGCCCGGAGGACAGAACCTCTTTCTGAGGTAAGCTTTAAGATCTGACCAGGTCTGGGTATTTCGATCGAGACAGTTTGTCTCACAATGGCTCCTCCATGCAACCCTGGCCGTTTCCACAATTTTCAATCTAGCGAGAGCCATCTTGCTTCTCTTGTTATAACCAGTGACATCAAAATACTCTTCCATTGTGCCTCAATCCATTTTTCCACTACTTCACCTAAATGTTCCCTTTCGCCCTTGAAGGGACCTGGTTGGGATCAGTGCAGGGCTTTATGAACGTCCAAATCTAACTCTTCATCATCATCGGTAAGAGGATTTGGTTGCATTCCATGGGCCACGTACCTCATGATTCTGACAAAACGATATTTTTGTCAACTTAACTTTGTCATCAGATTTATGACTATTTAATTTTTGAGATTTATTTCTTAAACAATAATTATTCCATTATAATTCTTAAAAACAAGATTCACTTTGATAATTTTATTAACCAATATTCACAACCACAAAAATAATTTGGAATCTTTTGCAAAACATCATTTATTATCAAAAGTTTTTTATATATACATAGAGCATCTCGGCTCCAAAAGTCACTGCCTCAATCGCGTACGCATAAAAAGGTGATACTGCCATGGAGACATGCTATGATATACACGATTCATCACTGATAATGGTGCTGTAATTCTACTCCTAGAAAAAAAGCGGCTAAGAATTCTAAAAATACGACAAGAATTCATAAAATTTCAGGGTGAATGATTATAGAGTTAGACATAATGAATAACTCCTAGTCTTATCAAGATCATGGCTAGCGAGATATTTTGTATGAGTCTCTGTCGTTGACTGGTATTGACATTAATACTTTGCCCTCTAGACAACCACATATGCTGATGTCGCTCTACTGAATTAGGAAAGTATAGATCCTCAAAGTGACGAGCGAGTCTCACTCTACTTTCTCGGGTTGTAGCAGGGTTGATGAGATTTTTGAAGGCAAAGGCGATCATATCCTGACTCTGGGAAAGTCCAGGAATGCTAGACAGATTTGGGGTATCCATCTAAAAATCCAGTTCAATTTATGAGTTTTTCAATTTATGAATTCATTTCAAACATAATCTTAGCACAACAAGTGAAAACATTATTTCCTAGATTTTCTTTAAAATTTTAGGCGATTTCTGCTACTGTTTCATAAGTTTACAATAGCACTCTGATACCAATTCTGAGACCCCTCAGCCCCCTCCACACACCGGATTCCCGGTTGCTAGCAACAGTGGAAGTAGCTTCCTCGTGCACGGGAATTGGTTTCCCACTCGCGGGGACTCGCCTTCGAATGTCCGAACACGAGACTAAACTGGTGGTCATTCTAAAACCGAAATCAGGAAAATTTTCCTTGCTCAAAAAACGGGGATGATTCCACCTTTTTTATTTTCTTAATGAGTTTTCTAACGAGGTTAAGAGGCTAAACTATCCTTCACCCGATTAAACCAGATAGAAGGAAAACTATTACAGACTTAACTTGAAGAAATCAACGCTTTTTTCCTGACCGAAATCAAGCACAGCCGTTGATCTAATCATTTTAGAAAGTCTTCAGGTTTTTTTTTAAAGACTCGAGTTCTAAGCGTATTCCTATATTTTCAATTTCATTATTAAAACTCCACTGATTCCAGCCTAACCCCATCCGGCCCATGGGTTAGCCACCACCCAACCACTGGAATCGGTAGAACTAGACAAATACTCACCCACCCATAATTGAATACCTTTCTTAAAGTTTGCTTTCGAATACAAATACGCACACACTCCTCTTTAAAACTTTAACAAATAAAAAAATCCATGACAAACAATTATTGGTTACAGATGTCATAACTCAAAATTTCCATCCAGTCCCTTGTTTCCCAAAAAAAAAAACAGTATCACTCTGGACTCTCCATTGAGACTAGCCCGTCAACAAAACGAGATCCAGTAAATAGATTACAATAATCATTTGTCCATCAAACATATCTTCCACGACATATGCATGGGTGTCCTAGGCACCGCGAGCCTGTGCATCGCCTCGTCAGAACCCTCGAGGATCCTCCTTAGGTGTCCTGACACTTCACTCACCCGCTTCGTTGCCCCTCATCCTCCGAAAGCGCACCATTTTAACCATACCAAGGCTGGTCAAGACCTGGGCAGTCTTTGCCCCGTAAGCTGTCCTTTGAACACTCCCCGGATCTGTTGCAACTGAACTTCCCTTAGAAAAACACATACCAAATGCTCCTTCCCCAACATTCTGGCGTAAGAGAGTCCTTTAAGAAAACAGGGTTTCTATGCAAGTTTTCAGTTTGATTTTCATTTGAATACAAGGAGTATTTCTTGAATACAAGGAGTATTTTCATTTGAATACAAGGAGTATTTTCATTTGAATACGAGTATTTCTTGAATCAGTATCCCTAAAACTTCTTGATCGTAATTCTGAATTCCATAACAGAATTCCTTAAATTCTATAACCTTGATCCATAGATCAATTCGAAGGGTCTCAAACTTAGATTCATATTTGACGAGAGATTTGAGTGTATTTTTCTAAACTGCTCACATCTTCTTTCCTTGAAACTGACGAAGGAGTTTGGTCTTGGTCATAGTCTGTCAAGGTTCGAGTCTGATAAGATTTTTTCTGAACTATCTTTCTCAAAAAGGATTGACAATTCAGTTACTAATTTACTGAATTTCATTCTTTGGATATTCACTTAACTGATTTCTAAATAAGTTACGAATTCCAATGAGAAATAAATTAATCATTTATTTGAATATCTCGATCTCGATAGGTTTTCTGAATTTTCTTCTTTTTTCAATCCGTGAGAGTATAAAACGATAGAAATTTCTCTCTTAGAGTAATTACTTATTCATTTATCAAATACTCGTAGAAATTAAACATAGAATTAAAGAGAAATCTAATTTTGATATAAAAATTCTTTATGCATCTATTTATGCATAAAAATCAACTTCAATGGAAATAACACTTTTATATAAAAGAAAATCCTTTTATGCATCTATTTATGCATAAAATCAATTTTAATAGGAATAACACTTTTGTAATAAAAACTTCCTTTATGCATCTTTCTATGCATAAAATTCAAATTTAATGAAAATAACACTTTTATAATTAAAAAAATCCATTATGTATCTTATTATGCATTGAAATTAAATTCAATGAAAATAACACTTTTATAATAAAAAAATTTTCATTATGCATCTTTTTATGCATAGAAATTAAATTCAATGAAAATAACAGTTTTATAATAAAAAATTTCCATTATGCATCTTTCTATGCATAGAAATCAATTTTAATAAACTAATATCAGTGATATCCATGCATATTCATAGGTGAATATGTACATGGAATAAATTAGAATATTTCTTTTATAATGCACAAACGGTGCGAATTACTCTTTTGGAATAACATAAAAACAAACTTTCTTTTCCACAAAATTCTAGAAAATTTTGCCATAACTTCCTTTGTATGGCTGACCATTTCTCATTTTTATCATTCTAATTTCAACTTAAATTAACCCAATCTAGATGTATAGGACTCTAATGTACTCAATTTTAAGAAATCAAGAGAGTAAACAATAAGCAATCAAGAGAGTAAACAATAAGAAAAGTTTAATTAATCATTTAACTAATCTTTCTAGGATTAAGAAAGGCTAGAATGTAAAAGAAGAGAAGGGTGTGGCCTTTTCATCAAGGCATAGCATTAGATTTTACTTCAATCAATTATAAAACAAGAAAATCAAGAAAACCATAGATTTAAAATTAAAAAGTAAGAAAATTTAGCTTGCATGGAGTTGTAAGATTTCCTTTGGCTAGAGGGATTGAGGGTTGTACTCTTGTTTGAAGCAAGAGTGGCCACCAATTACTTTGGAGAGGATTGAGCCAAAAACAATTGAATTATCAAATAATTCAATGTAAATGTCTCACGATAGGAGTAGAGTAATAGTGCATAAACACCATTGAGCTTTTACAAAGGGGGAGGCTTTTATTTATAGGAAAAAGTGAGCCTCAAATCAAACTGATTCTAGAATTTTCCAGATCAGTTTGGCCAATTTTTGACCATTTTTGGGTCAGTTCAGCTTACTTTTTGGAACTAGACTTGAAATAGGAGAGATGGAATAGGAGAGATGAAATACCTCATTTAATTGATTTAAAATTGAGGGGTAATGATGAGAAAAAATGCGCCTCCATGAGGGGAGATCCCCACTCTGAGGTGTCAAAATTCGGTTTTTTAAATGTTTTCTTTGGTCCTTAGTCCACACTCTTCATCTTATGTGAGTATTTACTCATTTTTGGGGGGTTTTCCTTTATTCTTCAATTTATCTCCTCCCTACATTTGGATTAATCTTATTGGTCCCTTAAAACCTTAATCCAAAATTTTTAGAAAATCTGGACCCTTAGGCTAAGGTTTTTTGTGCAGATTATAATTTATTGTTAATGCACCTTAGGAATTTCTTTTTAAACTTCTGTTTTGGGGAAATTTTTTTAATAAGAAAGCATATTTTTCCATCCGAAGATATCTAAAAACTGAAATATCTCTCTCTAGAATATTTTCTCTCTCTAGGTCAAAACATATAAAAACAAGATCTTTTATTATTCTGAAAAGGGGATTAATTACAGGGGAAGATACTGGACATCTTGAGGGGATGGGGAGGAATCTTACATCCTCTCCCACTTGAAAAATGCAAGATGTTCTCATCTTTCAAACTCAGGGTAATCTCGCATCAATTTGGCTTCTTTCTCCCAAGTGGCGTCCTCAAAAGGATAGAACTTCCATTTGACTAATAATTCTCTCAGAATTCTGTTCCTTAGAACCTTCTCTCGAAAATTAAGGATTTCTTCAGGTTGGAGTTCCATCTGCCCTTGGGTTGTTTAAGAAGTTAAGAGTTTATCATTAAGCACATGATTCGGGCTTGGTACATATTTCTTAAGTAGGCTGACATGAAATACATTATGTACTTTGAGATGAGGTTGAGATGAGGAGGCAGAAGAAGTTCATAGGCTAAGTCACCTACTTTCTTTGTAATCAAATATGGCCCACAGTATCAGGGGGATAACTTCTTGTACTTTCCAAGAGATAGAGAACTTCTTTTGGGGTGTACTCGAATGAAGACCATATGTGCTCTTCGAATTTTCTATCTGACCTCTTCTTATCTGCATACTACTTCTATCTATCTTGGGTAGCTTTTATATCTATTACGGATTGACTGCATCTATTACTCCATGTCGTCAAGCATCTGTCTAGACATCTCAACCCTAATCAATGGGTCGGGGACCAAGTTAATGGTGTTAGGCAGTCTTGTCCATATAGAGCTTTGAAAGGGCTCATCCTGATACTTCGGCGATAAGAGGCATTGTAGGCGAACTCAACTAGGTGTAGATAGCTTAGCCACTTCTTGGGTTCCCTGCAGCACACAGCATGAACGACGTATATTTTTGATTACTTGGTTTACCCTTTCTATTTGACCATCGGTCTCGGGGTGGTAAGATGTGCTGAGATCCAAGAAAGTTCCTACTGCTTTGAAGAATGCAGTCCAGAATCTTGACATGAATTTGGGATCTCGGTCACTTACTATTCTCCTAGGTAGGCCATGCAATCTAAAGATTTCCTTGAGGAACACTCTGGCCACATCGATTGCAGTAGTGTAGGTTTCTTTTACTGGAATCAGATGGGCAACTTTGGTTAGTCTATCAACTACCACGAAGATGGAGTTGTAACCTGATTCCACTGAAGGTAGTCCAGTAATAAAATCCATAATACTGATACATTCCCACTTCATCTGGGGGATGTCTAATGGATGTAACTTCCCAAGCATTTTTACTCTCTCGACTTTGACTTTGTGACATATCAGGCATTGACAGTATTGATGGCTGTCTTCGGGATATATTGCTCATTAATCCTGATCTGATAATACCCTGATTTGAGATCTGTCTTTGTGAAGTTCTGGGCTCCACTTAGCCTTTCCAGAAGCTCATCAATTCTGGGGATATGATACTTATTCTTAATTGTCAGTGATTGAGATTAATTTTGATGAAAGTAACACTTTTATAATAAAAAAATTCTTTTATGCATCTATTTATGCATAAAAATCAATTTTGATGAAAGTAACACTTTTATAATTAAAAAAATCCTTTTATGCATCTATTTATGCATAAAAATCAATTTTGATGAAAGTAACACTTTTATAATAAAAAATCCTTTTATGCATCTATTTATGCATAAAAATCAATTTTGATGAAAGTAACACTTTTAAAATAAAAAAAATTCTTTTATGCATAAAAATAAATTTTGATGAAAGTAACACTTTAAGAATAAAAAAATTCTTTTATGCATCTATTTATGCATAAAAATCAATTTTGATGAAAGTAACACTTTTATAATTAAAAAAATATTTTATGCATCTATTTATGCATAAAAATCAATTTTGATGAAAGTAACACTTTTAGAATATTGAAAAAATTCGCCAATATGCATCTTTCTATGCATAGAAATTAATTCTAATGGAAATAACACTTTTATAATAAAAATGTTTCTAAAATACATTTTTCTATGCATAGAATGAAAATGACACTTTTAGAATACACAAATGGTGGGGATTACTCTTTTTGAATAATAAAAGATAAAACTTATTTCACACAATTTAAGAAAATTTTGCCATAACCTCCTTTGTATGGCTGACCATTTTTAAATTTTTTTCATTCTCAAGCTACTTAGAAATTATCCCAAATGGTTTAAAGCATTCTAAACTAATCAAATTCCACTTTTTAAAGAGAAACAATATGAAAAGTTTAATTGTAAGAATTTTATTACATATCTAGGATAAAGAAAGGCTGAATTCAAGAATGAAGAGAGGGGGAAAGCCTTTCCAACAAGGTATAACATCATTTTTTATTTTAAAGAAAACAGAAATTAGAAAACCATTAAATGGAATAAATAAAAAGTAGGATTCCTAGCTTACATGAATTTTTGTGAGCTTTCCTTTGGCTTGATGGTTTGAGGGATCTACTCTTGTTTGCAACAAGAGTGGCCACCAATTCTTTTGAAGAGGAAATGGTCAAAAACTAATGAATTATCAATAAATTCACTGTTTTTGGCTCTGGGGAAGAGTAGAGATACAGTGCATAAAAACACTATTAAGCTTCTACAAAGGGGGAGGCTTCTATTTATAGGAAAAAGTGAGCTTCTAACCAAGCAAACTGATTCTAGAATTTTCCAGATCAGTTTGGTCAATTTTTGACTATTTTTGGGTCAGTTTAGTTCACTTTTGTATCCAGTTTTTATCTAATTTTATTGATTTAAAATTCAAAAGCAATGATGGGAAAAAGGTGCCTACTTCATGAGAGGGAATCCCCACTCTGAGGTGTCAAAAATTCATTTTTTTAGTATTTCCTTTGGTCCTAAGTCCACCACTCTTCATCTTATGTGAGTATTTACTCATTTTTAGGGGGATTTTCTTTATTTCATCTATTTACCTCCTCTTCCCTACATTTGGATTAATCTTATTGGTCCATAGGAACCTTAATTTAAAATTTTCAGAAAATCTGGACCCTTAGGATAAGGCCTTTTAAACAGATTATAATTTATTTCTAATGCACCTTCTGAAATTCTTTTGGAACCTCTATTTTGGGAGAATTTATTTTAATAAGATGAGATATTTTTCCATCCAAAAATATTTAAAAACTGAATCACCTCTCTCTAGAAGATTTTCTCTCTCTAGGCTAAAATAGTAGGTAGAAACAAGATCTTTTATATTTCTGAAGAGGGATTTGAATACAGGGGAAGATACTAGACTTCTTAAGAGGCTGGGGAGGAATCTTACACGCACACACTCCTCTTTAAAACTTTAACTTATAAAATAATTCATTGATAAAGAGTTTTGGTTACAGATGTCATAACTCAAAATTTCCATCCAGTCCCTTGTTTCCCAAAAAAAAACAATATCACTCTGGACTCTCCATTGAGACTAGCTGGTCAGCAACAACAAGATCCAGTAACAGATTACAATAATCATTTGTCCATCAAACATATCTTCCACGACATACGCATGGGTGTCCTAGGCACCGCGAGCCCGTGCATTGCCTGGTTAGAACCCTCCAGGATCCTCCTTAGGTATCCTCGCACTTCACTCAAAGACTGCTTCGTCGACCCTCATCCATCATACCGGAAGAGTACCATTTTAACCATACCAAGGCTGGTCAAGGCTTTGTCGCGTGAGCTGTCCTTTGAACACTCCCCGCCCCACCAGCTTGCAACCAAACTTCCCTTACCAAATGTTCCCTCCAGCATTCTAGCATAAGATAGTCCTTTAAGAAAACAGGATTTCTATGCAAGTTTTCAGTTTGATTTTCATTTGAATACAAGGAGTATTTATTGAATCAGTATCCCCAAAACTTCTTGATTGTAATTTTGAATTTCATAACAGAATTCCTCAAATTCTGTAACCTTGATCCACAGATCAATTCGAAGGGTCTCAAACTTAGATTCAGATTTGGCGAGAGATTCAAGTGTATTTTTCTAAACTGGTCACATCTTCTTTTCTCAAAACTGACGAAGGAGTTTGGTCTTGGTCATAGTCTGATTCAAGGTTCGAGTCTGATAAAATTTTTCTTGAACTATCTTTCTCAAAAAGGATTGATAATTCAGTTACTAATTTACTGAATTTCATTCTTTGGATATTCACTTAATGATTTCTAAATTAGTTAACGAATTCCAATGAGGAATAAATTAATCATTTATTTGAATATTTTGATCTCGATAGATTTTTTAAATTTTCTTCTATTTTCAATCCGTGAGAGTATAAAACGATAGAAATTTCTCTCTTAGAGTAATTACTTATTCATTTATCAAATACTCATAGAAATTAAACATAGAATTAAAGAGAAATCTAATTTTGATATAAAAATTCTTTATGCATCTATTTATGCATAAAAATCAACTTCAATGGGAATAACACTTTTATATAAAAGAAAATCCTTTTATGCATCTATTTATGCATAAAATCAATTTTAATAGGAATAACACTTTTGTAATAAAAACTTCCTTTATGCATCTTTCTATGCATAAAATTCAAATTTAATGAAAATAACACTTTTATAAATAAAAAAATTTCATTATGCATCTTTCTATGCATAGAAATTAAATTTAATTAAAATAACACTTTTATAATTAAAAAATTCCATTATGCATCTTTCTATGCATAGAAATTAAATTCAATGAAAATAACACTTTTATAATAAAAAATTTTCATTATGCATCTTTCTATGCATAGAAATCAATTTTAATAACTAATATCAGTGATATCCATGCATATTCACATGTGAATATGTACATGGAATAAATTAGAATATTTCTTTTATAATGCACAAACGGTGGGAATTACTCTTTTGGAATAACATAAAAACAAACTTTCTTTTCCACAAAATTCTAGAAAATTTTGCCATAACCTCCTTTGTATGGCTGACCATTTCTCATTTTTATCATTCTAATTTCAACTTAAATTAACCCAATCTAGATGTATAGGACTCTAATCTACTCAATTTTCAAAAATCAAGAGTAAACAATAAGAAAAGTTTAATTAATTATTTAACTAATCTTTCTAGGATTAAGAAAGGTTGGAATGTAAAGAAGAGAAGGGTGTGGCCTTTTCATCAAGGCATAGCATTAGAATTTACTTCAATCAATTATAAAACAAGAAAATCAAGAAAACCATAGATTTAAAATTAAAAAGTAAGAAAATTTAGCTTACATGGAGTTGTAAGCTTTCCTTTGGCTTGAGGGATTGAGGATTCTACTCTTGTTTGAAGCAAGAGTGGCCACGAATTACTTTGAAGAGGATTAAGCCAAAAACATTTAAATTATCAAGAAATTCAATGTAAATGACTCAAGGTAGGAGTAGAGTCAAAGGGTAGAGAGAAATCTGGCAACTTCAGAACGAGGTTGGTTACTAAGGCGGTCTTCAGCTTATCAAAAGCGCTCTGACACCTGGTAGACCATTGAAACGGGGTATTCTTCTTGAGAAGATTAGTCAGGGGAGAAGATATGAGAGCATACTTAGGTATAAAAATTCTATACCAACCAGTTAATCCCAAGAATCCCCTGACTTCTTTCACTGTCTTTGGTTCAGGCCAATCTATGACTGCTTGGACCTTTTGCAAAAGCTAGAGAAATTTCATCTTTGGATAATACCAGAAAGCCCAAGTATTCAACATGGTCGATAGAGAAAGTGCATTTGCTCTTTTTTTTACAAAGAGTTGGTGCTTCCTTAGAATCTTAAGAACTTTACGAAGGTGAGCTTCATGGTCAACTGCATTCCTTGAGTAAATCAGAATATCATCAAAGAAAACAAGAACAAAATCATCCATGTATTCTCTGAGAATGTCCTGCATTAGGTGATTGAATGTAGCTGGGGCATTTATCAATCCAAACAGCACGACTATAAATTCATAGTGCCCATAGCGAGTATTGATGGCTGCATTAGGCGATTGAATGTAGCTGGGACATTTGTCAATCCAAACGGCATGACTGTAAATTCATAGTGCCCATAGCAAGTATTGATGGCTGTCTTCGGGATATCTTGCTCCTTAATCCTGATCTGGTAATACCTTGATTTGAGATCTATCTTTGTGAAGATCTAGGCTCCACTTAGCTTGTCCACAGAAGCTCATCAATTCTGGGGATAGGATACTTATTCTTAATAGTCAGCTGATTGAGACCTTTGTAATCTACAGAGAGTCTTAACGTTCCATCCTTCTTTTTCTGAAAGAGAACTGGCGCTCCCCAAAGTGAAACACTGGGTCTTACAAACCCTTGTTCTAACAGCTGCCTAAACTATTTCTTGAGTTCAATGGCTTCAGGGACTACCATTTTGTACGTGCGTTGGGCTACTGTCTGAGCTCCGGGGGTCAATTCTATCACATGATCTACTTCCCGAATCGGAGGCATCTCAGTTAGCTCTGCTGGGAATAAATCATCATACTCACTTAACCATTCTGGTTCTTTAGCCTTTAACTTTGTGTGTGTGGATTCATTTTTACAACATAAATGAGCTGCTTCTTTCTAAGTCCTTTCAGTAACTTAGAAGCTTTTACTAATTGTAGATCAAGGGATCCGGAAATTTTGGTTCCTTGAACTTTGTTCTCGTGAAGGTCACGGAAGGAAATGGTTCCATTGTGACAGTGAATGTTAGCTTGATTTTTGTGGAGCCAATCCATTCCAAGGATTCCGTCAAAAACTCCCAAAGGTAGGACTCTAAACTGGCAGTCAGTTACATTCCCATCTAGATTAAGCTGAATACGATCAGTCTCATGGTGAGTGAAAAGAATCTTCCCACCCACTGGGGCCAATTCAACTTGCATAGGTTTCCCTGATTTCTATTCTAAGACTAGCTTATGCAAGCATCCTGGGGAAATAAATGAATGAGTACTGCTGCCTGAATCAATCAAAAGCTTAAATGGCTTACCCTTATACTCAGCTAGAGTATGGATGACAGAGAATTGACAATTTGGCCCTTGGTTCTCAATTGCGGCATAAATCTGACCTCTTTCCTCTTCCACTACTTCTGCTATCGTAACTGCTCTGGCTGCAGACAGCAGCGCAGACTGGGGCGGAACTCTTTCTCTTTGGTTACCCCAGTTCTGGGAGGGAGTTCTGAGATTACTCTGAACAAAGGCAAATGGCTAAGCTATAGTCCTCCTGGGATTGCCCTGATTTTGATGAGATAGACCGTGATTTGTTGATTGATACGAAGGGACTGGTCTCTGCACTCTGGGTCCTTCACTTCCCTGTCCTCTTGACATGGCAGGAGTCGGGCAGTCTTTAAGCTGGTGACCAAAACCCTGACACCCAAAACACATGTTCTCACTTCTAAGCTCATCCCTCTGAATCCTTTAAAAAGGTGGGGCTCCTGAGAAAGTGTTCTAAGGGAAGGGTTTTCCTACACTTCTGAATCTCCCAACATCTTGATTCTAATTAGGGCCTTGCTGCCTCTTTGGGGGTGGAAAGTTTGAAGCACTTCCCGAGGTTTGGAACCTTTTAAAGATTGAGGGTGCAGGCTCTGGCGGGACCTTTTAAAGATTGAGGGTGCAGGCTTTGGCAGGACCTTAACAACAAATGCTTTGGCAAAGTCCTTTGCCATTCTGACAGCTTTTGCCATTGAGACTAGTTTGGCATTTTTCACTAAAGTGTCCAATGGCTCGTTCATCCATCGAATGAATCTGGCCACATCAGCTTCTCTTCATCCAAAAGTGGAGAATATTTGAGGAGAAGGACAAATGCCTGATGGTATTCTTCAATTGTTCAGCTATCCTACTTTGATTCCAAGAACTCATTCATTTTAGTTTCCAGGAAGCCCAGAGGACAGAACCTCGTTCTGAGGTAAGATTTAAGATCTGACCAGGTCTGGGTATTTCAGTCGAGAGGGTTTATCTTGCAATGGTTTCTCCATGCGATTTTGGCCGTTTCCACAATTTTCAATCTGGCGAGAGCCATCTTGCTCCTCTGGTTATAACGAATTACATCAAAATAGTCTTCTATTGCCTCAATCCATTTTTCCACTACTTCACCTAACTGTTCCCCTTCGCCATTGAAGGGACCAAGTTGCGATCAGTGCAGGGCTTTACTAATGTTCAGATCTAACTCTTTGTCATCGTCGGTAAGAGGATCGGGCTGCCTACCATGGGCCACATGCCTCATGATTCTGACAAAACGAGATTTTTGTCAACTTAACTTTGTCATCAAATTTATGACTTTAATTTTTGAGATTTATTTCTTAAACAATAATTATTTCATCATGATTCTTAAAAACAAGATTCACTCTGATAATTTTACTAACCAATATTCATAACCACGAAAACAATTTGGAATCTTTTGCAAAACATCATTTATTATCAAAAGTTTTTGATATATACATAGAGCGTCTCGGCTCTAAAAGTCACTGCCTCAATCGCGTACGCATAAAAAGGCGATACTGCCATGGAGACATGCTATGATATACACGATTCATCACTGATAATGGTGCTGTAATTCTACTCCTAGGAATAAAGCAGCTAAGAAGTCTGAAAATACGGCAAGAATTACTAAAATTCCAGGGTGAATGATTATAGAGTTGGAGATAATGAATAACTCCTAGTCTTATTAAGATCATGGTGGCTAGCGAGATATTTTGTCTGAGTCTCTGGTGCTAATTGGTATTGACATTAATAATTTGCCCTCCAAAGAACCACATATGCTAATGTCACTCTACTAGATCAGGAAAGTATAGATCCTCAAAGTGACGAGCAAGTCTCACTCTACTTTCTCGGGTTGTAGTAGGATTGATAAGATTTTCGAAGGCAAAGGTGATCATATCCTGTCTTTGGGAAAGTCCAAGAATGCTAGACAGATTTGGGGTATCCATCTAAAAATCCAATTCAATTTATGAGTTTTTCAATTTATAAATTCATTTCAAACATAATCTTAGCAAGTGAAAACATGATCTACTCAGTTGGGAAGTTTCGCCACTATCTACTAGGCAACAAGTTCACATTCCATGTGGATCATTTTGCCTTGCTTTATCTTATTGTTGATAAGTAGAGCTTGGCATGAAAGATGGCTTGATGGATGCTGATCCTTCAGGAGTTTGAGTTCAGCATTTTGCACACCTTAGTGGGAACCAACCATACAGTGGCGGACTACCTATCCTGACTGGAATCTTGTGAAGCCTTGATTGGAGTGGCGGATGATCTACCTGATACGTAGCTGTTTACAATAGAAGCAGTGACACTGATACCTTAGACCTGGTACAATGAATGTTCGCATTTGTGGCCGTAGGTCTGATGGAGGATAACCTTTCTCGAGATCAGAGAAAGCAAATAGTTCTTCAAAGCCAGTCTTTCCAAGTAATAGCCGGATAACTATACAAGAAGAGCATTGATCAGATCCTCCAGAGGTGCATTCCACCTCATGAGCAAGAAGCTGCCCTTTGAGAAGCCCATCAGCAGGGGATTAGCGGCAGCGGCAGTCACTTTGCATGGGAAGTACCAGGAAGGAAGATCCTGTAAGCTGGTCTCTTGTGGTCGTATGTATGCCTACAAATGGGCCAAACAATGTGATGTGTGCTAGCAACTCGGCCAGCCTAGACTGGATGCCTCACAATCCGATCCTCCCACTGGAACCATTCCAAAAATGGGGCCTTGACTTCATGGGCCCATTCAAGCTGCCAACCCGATTCACCGGTAACAAATACATTCTGGTGGCAACAACAAACTATAGCACCAAGTGGGTGGAATCCAGAGTCCTTCAGGATAATACAGCCAAGTCCACCGGAAAATTCCTCTATGAGATGATCATCAGGTTCGATTGCCCACCGATAGACACTAATCAGGGAAAATACTTTGTGAGTGACATCATCTGACAACTGGTCACCCAACACTTGATCATCCCCATAAGAAATTCACAATCTATTACCCACAGGCCAATGGTAAGGCGGAGTCTACCAACAAGATACAACAGCGGATCCTCAAGAAGCTAGTAAATGAGAATCGCTAAGATTGGGATGAGAAGTTATATTCGGCACTATGGGCATTCCGCACTACCTATAGGGTCTCCACATAGGGATGACTCCATTCAAGCTGGTATATGGCACTCAAGCACTGGTGCCAATGGAGTTCCTAGTGCTAAGCCTTTGGATCTCCATAGTCGAAAATTTAAGCCCTAAGGAATCCCTACAACATCTCCTGAATCAGCTCCTCCAATTGGATAAGGATAGATTCAAGAGCTTCTTTGCTAACCACAATGATCCAAAAGTGGAGAAAGAAGTGGGTGGACCGCCATTCCTAGTTTCGACTGTTCGAAGAAAAACATCCAATTCTACTGTTCCAGTCTCATGAGTGGGTTTGCATCTAGGGAAACTAAAGCTAAGGTGGACTGGACCATTCTGGATTGTGGAAAAATTCTACAATGGAACATTCCTGCTCAAGATGCTCACAGGGGAGCACTTCCAAAAGCTGATAAACGATTACCACCTTTAACCGAACAACGGGCTAATCCTTTCATTTATGAGGGGGAGCCACTAATCCATCACATTAATATGGGCACACTTCCAGGGTTAATCATCACAGATTCGCCTGGAAAGTCAAACGTGTGAGATCCCTCTGCCCCCTCCGTGCACTGGATTCTCAGTTGTTGCCAGCACAGCAGAAGTAGCTTCCTCTTGTGCTGGGGGCAGGGTTTCCCACTTGGGGCCTCGCCCTCGAATGTTCGGACACGAGACTAAACTGGTGGTCATTCCGAAATCGAAATTAGAAAATTTTTTCTTGCCTGGAAAATGGGGACGATTCCACCTCTTTTTTTTTCTTAACGAATTTTCTAACGGGGTCAAGAGGCTAAACTATCCTTCACTTGATTAAACCAGATAGAAGGAAAACTATTACCAGACTTAACTTAAAGAAATCAACGCTTTTTTCCTAACCGAAATCAAGCACATAGCCATTGATCTAATCATTTGAGAAACTCTTTAGGTTTTTTTTAACTACTTGAGTTCTAAGTGTATTCCTATATTTTCAATTTCATTTTATTAAAACTCCACTGATTCCAGCCTAATCCCATCCGGCCCATGGGTTAGCCACCACCCAACCACTAGAATCGGTAGAACCAGACAATTAGTCACCCACCCATAATTGAATGCCTATCTTAACTTTTGCTTTTGAATACAAATATGCACACACTCCTCTTTAAAACTTTAACTTATAAAACAATCCATTGACAAACAGTTATTGGTTACAGATGTTATAACTCAAAATTTCCATCCAGTCCCTTGTTTCCCAAAAAAACAGTATCACTCTGGAGAGTATCACTCTGGACTCTCCGTTTAGACTAGCTAGTCAGCAAACAAGATCCAATAACAGATTACAATAATCATTTGTCCATCCAACATATCTTCCACGACATACGCATGGGTGTCCTAGGCACCGCGAGCCCGTGCATGGTCAGAACCCTCCATGATCCTCCTTAGGTGTCCTGGCATTTCACTCAGGGACTACTTTGACGGCCCTCGTCCATCGTACTGGAAATACACCATTTTAACTATACCGAGGCTAGTCAAGGCTTTGCTACGTGAGCTGTCCTTTGAACACTCCCCAACCACCAGCTATTTTGCAACCGAACTTTCCTCAGAAAAACACATACCAAATGCTCCCTCTAGCAATCTGGCGTAAGATAGTCGTTTAAGAAAACAGGGTTTCTATGCAAGATTTCACTTTGATTTTCATTTGAATACAAGAGGTATTTCTTGAATCAGTATCCCCAAAACTTCTTGAGTATAATTTTGAATTCCATAACAGAATTCCTCGAATTCTGTAACCTTGATCCATAGATTAATTCGAAGGTTCTCAAACCTAGATTCATATTTGGCGGGAGATTTGAGTGTATTTTTTTAAACTGGTCACATCTTCTTTCCTCGAAACTGACGAAGGAGTTTGGTCTTGGTCATAGTCTGATTCAAGGTTCGAGTCTAATAAGATTTTTCTTGAACTATCTTTCTCAAAAAGGATTGATAATTAAGTTACTAATTTACTGAATTTCATTCTTTGGATATTCACTTAACTGATTTCTAAATTAGTTACGAATTTCAATGAGGACTAAATTAATCATTTATTTGAATATTTTGATCTCGATAGATTTTTTGAATTTTCTTTTTTTTTTTCAATTCGTGAGAGTATAAAACGATAGAAATTTCTTTCTTAGAGTAATTACTTATTCATTTATCAAATACTCATAGAAATTAAACATAGAAATTTCTCTCTTAGAGTAATTACTTATTCATTTATCAAATACTCATAGAAATTAAACATAGAATTAACGAGAAATCTAATTTTGATATAAAAATTCTTTATGCATCTATTTATGCATAAAAATCAACTTCAATGGGAATAACACTTTTATATAAAAGAAAATCCTTTTATGCATCTATTTATGCATAAAATCAATTTTAATAGGAATAACACTTTTATAATAAAAACTTCCTTTATGCATCTTTCTATGCATAAAATTTAAATTTAATGAAAATAACACTTTTATAATATATAAAAATTCTATTATGTATCTTTCTATGCATAGAAATTAAATTCAATGAAAATAACACTTTTATAATTAAAAAAATTCTATTATGCATCTTTCTATGCATAGAAATTAAATTCAATGAAAATAACACTTTTATAATAAAAAAATTTCATTATGCATCTTTCTATACATAGAAATCAATTGTAATAACAAAAACCAGTGATATCCATGCATATTCATAGGTGAATATGTACATGGAATAAATTAGAATATTTCTTTTAGAATGCAAAAATGGTGGGAATTACTCTTTTGGAATAACATAAAAACAAACTTTCTTTTCCATAAAATTTTAGAAAATTTTGCCATAACCTCCTTTGTATGGCTGACCATTTCTCATTTTTATCATTCTAATTTCAACTTAAATTAACTCAATCTAGGATGTATAGGACTTTAATCTACTCAATTTTTAAAAAGCAAGAGAGTAAACAATAAGAAGAGTTTAATTAATCATTTAACTAATCTTTCTAGGATTAAGAAAGGCTAGAATGTAAAGAAGAGAGGGTGTGGCCTTTTCCTCAAGACATAGCATTAGAATTTACTTCAATCAATTATAAAACAAGAAAATCAAGAAAACCATAGATTTAAAATTAAAAAGTAAGAAATTTAGCTTACATGGAGTTGTAAGCTTTCCTTTGGCCTGAGGGATTGAGGGTTCTACTCTTGTTTGAAGCAAGAGTGGCCACCAATTACTTTGGAGAGGATTAAGCCAAAAATAATTGAATTATCAAGAAATTCAATGTAAATGACTCAGGATAGGAGTAGAGTAACAGTGCATAAACACCATTAAGCTTTCACAAAGGGGGAGGCTTCTATTTATAGGAAAAAGTGAGCCTCAAACCAAGCAAACTGGTTCTAGAATTTTCCAGATCAGTTTGGTCAATTTTTGACCATTTTTGGTGGGTCAGTTCAGGTTACTTTTTGGAACTAGACTTGAAATAGGAGAGAGGAGAGATGAAATATCTCATTTAACTTATTTAAAACTGGGGGGTAATGATGAGAAAAAAGGCACCTCCTTCATGAGGGGAGATCCCCACTCTAAGGTGTCAAAATTCAGTTTTTTAAATGTTTTCTTTGGTCCTTAGTCTACTCTTCATCTTATGTGAGTATTTACTCATTTTTGGGGGGGTTTTCTTTTATTCTTCAATTTATCTCCTCCTTACATTTGGATTAATCTTATTGGCCCCTCACAACCTTAATCCAAAATTTTCAAAAAATCTGGACCCTTAGGCTAAGGTCTTTTTTGCATATTATAATTTATTTCTAATGCACCTTAGGAAATTCTTTTTAAACTTCTATTTTGGGAGAAGTTTTTATAATAAGAAAGGATATTTTTCCATCCAAAGATATCTAAAACCTGAATTACCTCTCTCTACAATATTTTCTCTCTTTAGTCCAAAACATGTAGAAACAAGATCGTTTATTATTCTGAAAAGGGGAATGATTTACAGGAGAAGATACTAGACATCTTGAGGGGCTGGGGAGGAATCTTACAAAATGATTTGATACCTCTTCATCATGATCACTCAACAGCTGCATGGAAATCATGTACAGAACAATGCACGGTAATTATTTTTAGATTATCATTTAATGTCGTTAACTTTTTTGTGGTATCTATCTTTTTGCATGCAGCACATCTTCTCACAGAAAACCCTCAAAGCTACGACCCTACACCTGTGCCCAACTCTTTACAACCGTCGCCCCACCTGTGACATTTGTTGCCTTCTCTTCTCACAAAACACCTTCCTCTCTTGCAGCGACGATGATGACCTTCAAGCCATTCTATAGCATTGCCACAGATAGCGCTAATGTGCAAGGATGGCTAGGAATCACCCGACTTGCTGACTTCCTCAATATGCCATGGCACACGATCCCGGTGCACCCTAAAGCTGATGGCCAGGTTAGCCAACTGCGTGTGGGCATGACCATCAATCGGAGTGACATAAAGACAAAGCTCACATAAGCTTTGATGTGGCTGAGAGCCTAAAGTTGCCCCTCGATGGCTTGATAGAGATTGCCCATGCTAAGCACGAGTGCATGGTCCGACACTTTGGCGGCGACTGTGTCAGTGGAGAGCATGGGAAACCACAAGAGGGCAACCACCATTGTCTGCTAGAGGATGTTCATGGAAACCCTC
The DNA here is from genome assembly GCF_041138505.1 of Cibotium barometz. Taxonomy (NCBI): domain Eukaryota; kingdom Viridiplantae; phylum Streptophyta; class Polypodiopsida; order Cyatheales; family Cibotiaceae; genus Cibotium; species Cibotium barometz. Next base: position 54,850,368 of record NC_141072.1, on the reverse strand, counting down.
TTGGCAACAACAGCCATGGGATGGATCCGGAAGGCGGAGAAATGGGAGGATATCAGTTTAGCCACCCTCTGCTTCACAAAGCTACAAAAGGAAGCCATCCGCCTATAGAAGAGAAACACCCACACACCAAGATAGGATAGTTGCTCACAGTGCTATTTCCGTTCAACGAGATAGGCTAGTTAGTGCAAAACCCATCCCAACAACCAGCCGAAGTGCAAAACCCTCCAAAATCATAGCCGTAGGCACAAACTACACAAAACCCGATCAAAATGGCCAGTTCAGAGAGAACCGTCAGCCTAACACTGAAATGGGATGCACCCAATCCATGGCCATGGTGTCCTAGTTCAAATGCAAGCTAGTGCTGGCCTCTCAAGTCTCCAAATAAAAGAAGCTATGCATCCTGGTGGAGCTGCCATCCATGAAGCCGACTGACAGACCCCCCTCCCAATAGCCCTAGGCGCCCCTGCACAGTCGATTGTCATCTCCAGCCCAGCGGGTCCCTCCACCTAACACCCGCCACATTGACATCCCCACGGCTGAGTACCTAGCCCAGTGCTTCCAGGGGGAGGATTCGTTTGGCATCCACCAACTTGAGGCCCAAACGCTCCGCTTGCAAGACATCGTCAATCAACTTTAACATGAGAACAACACCCTAAGAGAGAAGGTGGCAGATGTACAGAGCGAGGTGACCATGGTAGGGAAGCTGAAAGCCAAGCTGCCGCCCTCTTCACTGGCTTCTCTTCTTGGACTCACTCAAAGATCACGTCCTCAAGGACAAAACACAAATCAACATCCTGGACAAAACACAAATCAACATCCTGGATGCCCAGCTTAAGGCGCTTATCGGCCCCTCCTCTGGTATCATCCAGATTGATACCAAAGTCCTTCTCGAGCTCTCCAACAGAGTGGATGACCTAATTCATCTCTCAAACCACCTCATGGATGATCTCTGCTTGATCCTCATCGGCCAGTGCAAGCGACCGGCAATCCAACCAAGAGAGGTCGCTGACTCGGATGACAAAGGGAATGCTCAATCCGGAGCGTCGAGCCGAACGCCCGCCCAATAGCACTCGGTAGTACTGAGAGCCCTGATAGCTCCAACCCAGTCCCCGCCCACCACCACTGAAAGCATCGACCTTTGTAGACCATGACGACCTCCTCATTAACACGGACTAGTTGGTGTGCAGAAAGAGCTTACCCACTACAAAGAGCAGAATGCCAAACTTCACTGCCCTATCCACGAACCTGAGCGACACTTGGAGGAGCCGATTGACATGCAAAACCTGCACACCAATTGGAAATGGTGCCATACTCTGGGGAGACACATCAAGGGAAGACTCAACCATAGCCCTCCTAAAAGACCATGTGACGGCCCTCCAGAAGAACTATGACGAGCTGCAAGACAAGATGGTAGCCATAAAGATGGTCTTTGTTACAAAGACCAGCATCAGCGGGCCATGGAGTATAGGGGGAAAATGCAAGCTCACATTGATGAGCTCAAATCCAGGGCCATGGAGTATAGGGGGAAAATGCAAGCTCACATTGATGAGCTCAAATCCAAGGTCACAGGGAAGAGGCCCCCATAACTCGGCAGAAGAAGCCCAATGAGACACACAAGGATATCCAGTCGGCCATTGCCAGCATCGAAGAGACCAAGAATGTGACCCTCCGCCAAACTCGCCTCTGCCCGAACAGAGATCACAGACCTGCAGCAAGTAGTAATCCGGTAAAAGGGCAACCTAATGCCAACAATCTGCCAGGGTTGTTGCAACCAACTTACCCAAACCCCAAGCCTAAAGGAGGATGGAAACCTTTCTACATTAGCATTCCCTGAACCATCAGCCCCTCCCCAACCTCGCCCCGAATCCACCCAACCCGAACAATCCGAGCCCACCTGCTCCTCCTAGCAACGATGATGATGAGATGGGCAGAGTCAAAGACTAGAGCTTCTGGACCTATGGGATCAGGAATGTGCCCAAGCATGTCAAGGTTTGGATTGCTTAGAAGCGCAATGTGGAGGAGGATGCCAAAGAGGATCTGTACACCTATGTCACTACTGTGGATGTGCCTGTCATTGGGTTCACAAGCCTGGCCACTAAGGTTGCAGAGGAGGATTAAACGGTATGGCTATTTGCAATCCAAAATCAGGAATGTACACAGGCTGAGGAGGATGCTAAGGAGCATCTAACATGGTCCCTATCTCCAGTTGATTTACTCCATTATACCAACAACATCGAGGAAGACTAAGGGTTTGAGCTATCTCCAGTTGATTTACTCCATTATACCAACAACATCGAGGAAGACTAAGGGTTTGAGCTATTGGATTGGGAATCTGACCCACCGAGCATGCCAGGTGCTGGGGTCGGTAGGCTAGGCAACCACCAAGCTAGACAATTGCCAATCTAGAACGCTGTCGGAATGTCAGAGTCATGGCCTAGTACAATGCACTTAACACTAGGGCTCATTCTCTTTGATAAGAGGTCTATGGACCTTAGTGAGCTAGCTCCTAACCTAGGTTTCATGCTAGCCTACAGTCTTAGTATGAATCTACTGTTATAGTAGTTGGCAAGGCTCCCCATACTACTGGATTAGTCTAGATTTGATTGCTTGTGCACTACCCCACCACTCTCTTGGGTGTAGAGTAGTGTGATAGTTCTCTCTACTGGATTAGTCTAGATTTGATTGCTTGTGCACTACCCCACCACTCTCTTGGGTGTAGAGTAGTGTGATAGTTCCATGCATATGTCCCTTGGGTGAGGCTCTTTTGATTGCACATTTCCCAAGATATTTTTCTTAGTCTCATAGTAACACTCATTTGCAAATATGCAAGGGATCGAGGTCTTGCTCGGGAATCAATGGTACTAACTTTAACATACAACCATAACTTTAACATACAACTGTACCAACTTTAACATACAACCATAACTTTAAAATACAACCGTACCAACTTTAACATACAATTGTAACTTTCACTAAGCCACGCTTATACCTTCATGAAAGAATGTCCGTTCCTCTGGGTTCCAGAGGGCAAAAATTTCCCTGTTTGGAGTGTCAGTCAACACATTCATGCACCATTGCTCAAAGAAATTGGTGTGAAACAACCCTTTGTTTGACGATGTTGAACCATCCTACATACAATCACTTGTGAGATTTGACCCTTCGGTCAACTGAATATGGAGTCAAACGGTGTTAGTCCTTGACATCACCAGTGAAAGCAAAGAACATCCACGAACATCCAGACAAGAGGATTGGTTGCCCAGTGCATGGACATACCATGGATATGCTCAGAAACGGACGTTGCTTGGTGAGGGAATGGTCGTTCACTTAGGGAAGGTGCAACCATGTCTAGTTTCAGCAAAAGGATTTTGAGTGCAGGTACGGGCATTCACTTGGGAAAGTATGAGTGTTCACATGTCAAGGCATGGATGTACGTCTGTGAAGGTACGGACGTACACTTACAGACCTTGTCAGGTATCTTAAATGCACTAGAACAACGTATCTTCTGACAGCTATCTTTAGATATTCCCCTGAAAGTACAGGTGTACTCCTTTTATACCCTTTTTAATGCACTTTATGCCTTCTTTATTCTACTTTATGCTCTCTTTAATGCACACTACTCATATTGATGAGGAAGATATGGTAAGATTTTACTAGAGGAAGTGAACGAGCATAGCTTAAATGCATATGGTCGTACCTCTGAGAAGTGAAGGGCATATCACTTCTCAAAAAATCAGGCCAAGACTGAAATGCGCCCAAATTCTCCTCTAGTTTTTCACTCATTTCAGTCCTTCCAATATGTTTTTTTTGTGTTTTTCTTTTTGTGGATGGTTTAGGCTAATCCCAAGCTATCCAATGATGCCTAGAATGCCTAATTAAATCTAATGTCCCAAGATTAATTGCAAGGGTGGGTTTAAGGACTAGCATTTAGCCAACCCTAATGAGGGTTAACTCCTTGATATGAAGCTGCTAGGGCCTCACTCCACCACCACTTGTCACTCCACCACCACTTGTGTTGCTCAAGTGGAGATTTCCACAAGCTAGGTGAGGAGCAATGAGAAAAGGAGCTATGGAGAGCTCAACTCCTACTTAATGCCTTCATGTGTGCAAGAGTGAAGGTGTGTGTGTGTGTGTGTGTGTGAGAGAGAGAGAGAGAGAGAGAGAGCAAGGAGAAGAAGAAGAGGTAAGCAAAGAGAACATCACCTACACGCACACGCACAATCAAGAAAGCAAGCATGCATGCACACAAGCTTACCACCATAGCCAATGGAGAGTGAGAGACAGAGACAGAGACAGAGAGGGGAACTCAATTGTGATAATGGGATTGTCCCTTTTCATATTTCATAAGTCACTTATATACATGAGCTCTCTTTTTACAATGAGCGGCTACCCATTTAACAATTGGGGCCCCAAAACTGGTTCTTCTAGCTCTATGTACACCTAGGCTTAAATGGTCATGGCCGGAATTACACAAGTTGTAAGCTCGGTCATCCCATATATCTTTTACATGAAGCGCTTAGCATGGTTTAAATAAAAATGAGTTACATGAAGCGTAACCATGCTTAAAAATAATGTTAATCAATGTGGTTAATAGTGGTAGAGTGATTGTGTGTTGAGTTTGGAGTGTAATTTAAAGTGTAAAAGCGTGTTTTGTGTGATTAGATTAAGCTTTTTCTAAACCATAACCCCTTTTTTATGATTTTTATTTTTTTTAATCTCATAAGTGAAGATGAATAGTTAAGTTGAGCTCCCTGTTTACAAAATTGAGGCTAGTAATCTCTCTGGTAGGCTTTCCCTTGACGTCATGAGCATTAGATTAGGTTAAATAGGCTAATTACGTTAAACTATTATTTTTTTCACTGTGTGTCCAAAGGGTAAAAATTGGCCCATTCTTTCAATTTATCCCCAAAAATCATTCATTTTGATGTTTGCATGGTAGAATAACTATCTTGGTATCAAGCAAAAAACTAAGAAAAAGTTGAATCATTTCAATCCTAGTAGCAGGATTGTTTAGGGTGGAATTGCCTCATCCAACTCTTGGTGTTGGATCGTTAACTAGGCTGACATGATCATGCCATAATGAGCCATTAATGGCAATAGTAATCATTAATGAATGTTGGAGGGGTCAGTGCCACAATACCTGCCAAATCTCCAGGGAATAATTTGGTCAAGGTGTAATAATTACACTACAGTCCAAGCATCGCTTGATTGACATTGTCAGTTTGGACAATCGAATCCATTGATCCTAAAAATACAATCACCGATCCTAGAGTAAAATCATCTGATCCTAGTCTTGGATTGTGGGTTAACACGAAACCATCCAAAACCTAGAAATGTTGGTCTGATTCGTTCCGATCCCACATGGGATTACCCAATTCTTGAATCATTCTACAATTGAATCATTTTAGTTTGATCACTAATGATATCATTTCTAGTGGAATCGTCTTCGAGGAGGATTGTTTTATAGTAGAATCGTTCAAAGGTGAATCACTCGAGAAGGATCGTTCAATCTTATTGTGATAAAATTCTAGAGGCATTAAAACTTATCAATGTAAGAATTTGACCATAACCTCAAACTTTGACCTTCTAAATCTTAAAGAAAAACATAAAAATATCAAACCTTTTATAAATACCAAAAACACTAGAAAATCAAGAAAAATTACCTAAAAATACCAAAATTTTACCAAAAAGGGATTTAAAATATATATAAAATGAATAGAAAACCCAAAAACATCAAAACACCATAAAAAGAATCCTAGCAAATGATCTGGCATTGGACTAATTGCTTATGCATTTACATTCGAGCCAAATCAATTTATAACTTCATTCTTGGACCAAACATTTGAGCATGAGCATAAAACATTATCGTACATGCCAACACTAGGGAGTGGGATAGGACCAAGGCTCGATCTAACCATCCTAGTAGCTCTAGATTCCAGTTCAAATGCAGACCAGGAATCCTTCAAAATGAAGGACACACTAGATCGATATTGTAGGATAATAGCCCATTTCAACACTTGAAAATAGGAGTGGTCGAATGAGAGCACAGTATTTATAGGAGAGTCATCACGGAAGGAGCCGAAAGGCCCCAAGCCATAAGACCAATAGGGGAGATAAGGGATAAGGGTAAGAGCTCAACATAGTGGAGCCAGGGGAACCTGTGTGATACAACACTATGGTTATGAAACTGCTAAAGTTCTAGTATGTATTGACGCAAATGGGACACTCTTAGAGATATAGACATTGTTGACATTGCCTAGAAATGAACGAGCAGTCTTAGATAACTTGATAGTGGTAGCAACATCACAGGATGACTCGGAGTTTTGTATAGACTTCCATGGATCTATGTATATTCTTACCTGGTACCTTGAGAGCATTAGGTTACAAGCAATGGTAGCCAAAGTCACAATACCTCGAAGGGTGCAAGAGGCAAGGGTTAAAATTGATCTAATTAAGCTCAACCTCCTAGTGTTATAGGTAACTTCTTCTTGGAGAGTAACAAATAACATGGGAGAAACAACACAATATGAAGATGCCCATGAGGACCTCTATACCCCAGCTTCCCATGGTTACCATGAAGCCACCAATGAAACCATGTACTTTGACAAAGAGGGTAACACCTATCACCCAAAAATTATCAAGGAAAGGGATACTAAATGGGTCTAAGTAGGGGGAGTCTTTCCACCCATAGTCAACCAAGGACAAGAAGCTTCAAGATCTAATGAAGGAAGGACCTCCTAGGCAAAGATAACTTCAAAACCTGGTAGGCCAATAGTAGTTGGACATGACTTCTTATTCCAATCCAATGAACCAATCTAGAAACAATAAGGTGAGTTCTAACTTCTTTTCATTGTAGACCTGATCTAGGAAAAGCATCAAGTTCAATTAGAGGCCAAATCCATGCAAAGGGAATAAGTGCCTCTTGAGAGAACGAGAAGTGCTACCCTCATAGAACTGTCATATGTATTCACCTAGAACAAGGAGAAAATAGACCAGGAAGTTAGGAACATACTATTGCAAGTGTACCTATGTATTCACCCAAAACAAGAAGTAAATAGACCAAGAATCCAGGAACATAGTATTACAAGTGTACCTATGACTAGTGGGATACTAGTCTTGGATCTTGGATACCCCATGATACATACAATAGTCCTATGACTAGTGGGATACTAGTCTTGGATCTTGGATACCCCATGATACATACAATAGTCCTACCTCCAAAAACTTAACAAGAAACATAGTGTTGCAAAGTGTACCTATGACTAGTTGGATACCAGCCTTGGATACCCCATAATACATACAATAGTCATACCTCCAAAAATACATACATACAATAGTCATAATACATACAATAGTCATACCTCCAAAACCTCAATGAGAAACATTACTAGGGGTGCAAGACTATAGGGATATAAAATCATTATGTAAATGCCATGACTCCTGAACCTATTTTATTGAACCAACAAAAGAGAGTGCCCATGCTCATATTCCTTATAAAGTAAGAAGACTTATAGACACCATTCATGTGGGGGTTGAACCACCAAGAAGAATGAGATTGGAATATGAACATGACCATCCAAAAAAAAAGTGCCTCACAAAAAAAAATCTCAAGGGAGACTTAGATCTGGAATCTACCACGAGAATTGACCTTGTGAGAAGAGCGTGGAAACAACAAGAAGCTAATATTAGAACTATAATACTAGAGATTCTCAAAATAGACCTTATCCTACTAGGGTAAGGAGAGCCAAAAATGTCTTCAAATGAAGCCACCAACAACACCAATCCAAGGCTTCATCAAAGACCTTAAGCCTAGTAGCACCTCTAAAAGTAAGGGCAAGGTGAAGCCTGCAAGGTTTTACTTGGACTTCCTTGTAAGTAAGGAGATAAAAGCTAGACTTGCTTTATTCGATAGAGAAGCAATAAGAAGCTGAATATCACATATAAGACTTGGGTCTCATTAGGTAAGCCTACCCTTGATCCAAACAAAGCTCTGGTATAAATAGTCTCAAGCCTTTATAATGAATGTAAAAGGATGTTAAAGCTTAAGTTCTGTTGAGATATCGAGCTCATCTAGTGAGGCGGTGGACATTGATGACCCGCCTGGGGGATAGGCTCCACACTTACACCACTGGAATGGTTGGTGAGATCATGGTGATATGCGGCCAGTGGGATGACAGGCTGTATGACAGCCATTCTAGAGACTGGCATAGTTATAGCATCAGCTCATTTAGTTGGGTTCACACTATAGAGAACTCTAGTATGTATTTGGTTGAGTACCTTTTCATATGTGGTGTACTCTTATCTTTGTATATGTGTGAAGAAGAAGAAGATTTTCAGCCTCTCACACTGTGTGTTCTCTTTTAGGGTTTTGTTAGTGTGTGTGTGATTGCAAGAGCTCAAGCTCTCTTCTCCCCTGCATCTTTTCATGGTATCAGAGCCTGGTTCATGCTAAGGGCTGAGCTATAAGCAAGAGAAGCACAGGAAGCGGTACGAAGGTAAGAGCTTCATCTACTCTTCCCTATTTGTGTTGCCGACTACACCCTTGTCTCGGGAGCTCTACGGAAGGCATCGGCAAACGATCTCTGATTGAGGAGCTTTCTTCGTGTGGGAGTAAAGCTATAGGGCAACTATACATTCCTATATCAAACGAAAATTTTTCAAGCCGAAAACACGTTTTGGGCGCGTTAGGGCCTCCATTTTTCAGAAAGCAGGCGATTTCGAGCACTGCGGGTAAGTCATCGATTCTCTGCAGAACTCTGTTTTAAGAACTGCAGGAAGACAGATTGGCTGTGCATACATTGTGTGTGCTGCAAGGAGGTCAACAGTTGCCATTGGTGGGTGTATGTATACACATTGAGGTCACTGGTTGTGACATTTGAGTGTAGTACAGTACCGCTACAGAAAATACAGCACTTTGTGCAGGAAAAAACAAAGTGCTATTTTTGGTAAATTTGTGTATCTGGCAAGATGTCAAATGATGGCATAAACCAGATTGTTACTGAGAAGCTTGATAAGAACAAATTCCATGCTTGGAGGTTAAGGTTGATAAATTTTTTGATGGGAAAGGGTTATTGGGACTATATAGAAGATGAGCATGAAGAGGCATGGGAGATACCGGAGATCAATCTGACTGCTACAGATGTGAAAGAGTTCAAGGATTGGAACCAAGGAGCCAGAAAAGTTATGTATTGATTCTCTATTAGTATACAGGACACCATGATTGGGAACATACAGGATGCCAAGTCCCCCAAGGAAGTGTGGGACACCTTGGTAAAACTCTATGAAACGAATACCAAAGCACGAAAGATACAGTTGAAGAATGAACTTCATACTGTGGAGAAAAAGAGTATGTTTGTGAATGACTATGCATTGAAGATCAAGGGTATTGTGGAATCCCTTGCATCTATTGGCATTTCAGTAGTAGATGATGATGATAAGGTGGAAGTCTGTCTACGTGGTCTCGGGCCACAATACAAGGCATTCAAGACATCTATTCAGACTCGGGAAAACATTCCTAATTTCACAGATTTGGTGTCTATGTAGATTATAGAAGAGGAGCTTGGGTGAAGACCAACAGTCTTCACAAAACAAAAACAATTCAGAGCAACAGGCCTTCTACACAAGTTCAGAAAGAGAATGAGGTAGAGGAGGCCGTGGACGCGGCCAAGGAGGTGGCCGAACAGGTAATCAGAATTATGGCCAGCAGCAACAACAACAGCCCAGAATTCACAACAACAACACGCAGGTGGAAGAGGCTAATTCAAAGACAGGGGGAGTCAAAGAGGTCGTGAAAATTGGCAAAGGTAGTATAATGATACGCATGGATGCTTTTATTGTGGTAAGCCTACACGTGCAGGCAGATTGCTATAAGAAGCACGCTGACATGCAAAATGAAAAATTGCAGCAAAACAACTATGCATCCTCGAGCAGAAACAATGAGGATAATAAAAGGTTGCTTGTTATGCAACATGTCATTAATGCCATGTCTGAAAATGTTGAACCAGCACATAAAGATGATGTATGGTACGTTGATTCAGGTGCTTCGAACCATATGACAAGTCATGTGGGGAGTGGTTCAAGGAGATAAAAAACCTTGAAAGACCAAGTTTTGTGGAAACATGGGATGACAGGGCTCATCCAATTGTCCATGTTTGAGATATGCCATTGTCTATGCAGGATGGCAAAGTGAAGTACCTTGTAGATGTACTTCATGTTCCGAACATAACAAAGAATCTAGTTTTAGTTGGCCAGATGATTGAGCAGGGTTTGCAGGTTCAGTTTAATCCTAATGGTTGTTATGTTAAAGACTTTAAAGACAAGTGCCTGGTTGCAAAAGGCAACAGAGTGGGTAGATTGTTTACATTGAATGTAAACATGCCTGAAGTAAGTGCTACGATGTTTGCAAATGGTTCAGGAATTGTTGCAGACACAAACATTTGGCATAAAAGAATTGGACATGTGAATGTGCAAAGAATGAAGTCTATGTAGACTAAAGGAACTGTGACAGGGCTGCCAAAGTTTAAAGTTGAAGGTATGCAGAAAATATGTGAAGCATGCCAATTTGGAAAGCAAACAAAGCATGTATTTCCACGTGACAGAAATGTGAGCAGAAATGCACTAGATGTTCTGCATTCAGATGTATGGGGTCCTACGAAGACCATGTCTATGGGAGGCTGCATGTATTATGTGACATTTATTGATGACCACACAAGGAAAGTGTGGGTATACTTCATGAAGGAGAAGAGTGAGGTGTTCACTCATTTTTAGAATTTCAGAGTTATGGTTGAAAAGCAAACAGGAAAATATGTAAAGTGCCTAAGGTCAGATGGAGGGGGAGAGTACTTCTCCAATGAGTTCTCTGATTTTTTGAAGAAGAATGGTATTTGGAGACAGTTTACATGCATATACACTTTGCAGCAAAATGGAGTTGCTGAGTGAAAAAACAGGCACATTACTGAGATTGCACGAGCATTGATGGGAGAGAAGAATATGCCGCATAGCTATTGGGCTGAGGCTGTTTTCACAGCAGTTGAACAGGACTCCAACTGTAGCCATACATGATGTAACTCCAAAGGAGAGGTTTACTGGTAGAAAACCTGATTTGTCTCATCTAAAAGTCTTTGGATGCATTGCATATGTTCATGTGCCAAATGAGCTAAGAACTAAGCTGGATCCAAAAGCTGAAAAATGTGTGTTTATTGGGTATTCCCTTGAGCAAAAGGGATACATGTGTTATAGCCCTGCTACATGTGAGTTAAGGGTAAGCAAGGATGTTGTTTTTGATGAGATGAGCAACTGGTATGCTATTGAAAAAGAAGCTGTTGGGGCTGATGTGAGTGGAAATGTGGTTGCACAGAATGCAAGTCAGCAATCACAGTCTTTCAGTGGACCAGAAGAGTTCTCATCTAGTGGTTCAGTTGATAGACCATGGAGTGGCAGGCTGTGTCATAATACCAGTCCTACAAATGTGATTAGTACATCACATAAAGGCAAAGAGAAAGTGGTTGAGCCCCTTAGTATGCCTGACATTTTTGTAGGGCATTCTCATGTTCATGGAGAGTCTAGTGACTCAGAGATGAGCCTTGATGAGGATCTTGGGATACCAGCTATGAGAACACCTGGTGTAAAGAAGGCTATGGAAGCCATGAATGCAAAGCTGCGAAGATCTGGGAGAGTGAAGAATCCTGTGTAGAGGTTTACCTATGATGGTTATGTGGCACATCATTATGCATACATGGCAAAAGTTGTGCAGGTTGTAGAGCCCACATGCATTGATGAGGCTGTTGGAAATGTGTGTTGGGAGAAAGCTATGGATGAGGAGATGGATGCACTATATGGAAATGAGACTTGGGATCTAGTGCGATTGCCTAAAGGCAAGAAAGCCATTGGATGCAAGTGGGTGTACAAAGTAAAACATAACAGTGATGGAAGCGTAAGCAGGTACAAGGCTAGATTGGTAGCCAAAGGATATGCGCAGACATATGGCATTGATTGAGGAAACTTTCAGCCCAATTACCAAGATGGCAATAGTGAGAGTTGTGATAGCAATGGCTGCATCAAAGCAATGGTCTTTACATTAGATGGATGTAAAGAATGCATTCTTGCATGGGGATTTGCAAGAAGAGGTGTATATGTTGCAGCCACCTGGTCATGAGGATGTTGCAGCCACCTGGTCATGAGGATGTGAGTCACCCCAAGCATGTTTGTAGGTTGAAGAAGCCTTGTATGGCTTAAAAAAAGCACCAAGAGCATGGTCTGATAAGATTTCTGAATATCTTGTCACTATTGGCTTTCATGTAGCCAATGTAGATTTCTCGTTATATGTGAGACACAGTGATAGAGGGGTTGTGCTTGTTGTCATCTATGTAGATGACCTGATCATTATAGGGGACCATGATGCAGAGATCTTTGATGTAAAGATCTTGCTTAGACAGAGGTTTGAGATGAAGGATCTGGGGGAGCTTAGATATTTCTTGGGCATTGAGGTGATTAGGTCACCACATGGTATTGGATTACTGCAGAGGCAGTATGGCTTGGACATGTTGTCAAAGCATGGTATGATAGGTTGTAAGCCTATCTCAGTGCCATTGGATCAGAATGGCGAGTCATTAGGGGAAGGTTGAGGTCTATGGGGGCCCTTTAAGCTACCATATTATGATTTTAATGACTTTTTGTTAAAACGTTAAGTTTCTTTGACTTCAGATACCTTCTTGTTCTTCAAACAGCTAGAAGGTTGAATTTCAAAGTTTCCCGCCAAAATTGAATTTGAAATCGAGCGAGCAAAACTATATCATGTGACATATCTATGGAAAGAGCTCGATGAGTAGATTCTAGATTTGAAATCTCCGACAAATTTTAAGCTCATATGTAGAAGTTATGGACGTCCGAAATTTCAAAAACTTTTCCCCCACTTTTGGAAATGAAAAGTACAAAAAGGCATCTTCTAAAGAATCTTTTGACCATCTTTAATCAACCAACATTTTCGTATACATGGCATCACACAATTGGCTCTTTTCCTTAATAACCTTTTAATCACATGGCATCTTAAAGGGCCCCTATAGACCTCAACCTTCCCCTAATGTGAGTGTAGATTTAGGAGAGTTTTTGGGGAGGATCCTACTATGTATAGGTGCATAGTAGGAAGCGGAAGGTGAGTCAGTTTATGCAGGCTCCTCAGAAGCTGCATTTGGATGCATTGAGATGCATACTGAGGTATGTGAGGTCTACTTTGCATTGTGGACTATTTTATGAAATTGGGACAGAGATATGTGTACATGGGTACATAGATGCTGATTGGGCTGGTAGTATCTCCTCAGATAAAAGATCTACTAGTGGCTTCATGTTTTCTTTGGGGAGTGCTGCTGTGACTTGGAGTAGCAAGAAGCAGCCTACGGTTGCTCTATCCACCAGTACAGAGGTGCTGCTATGGTAGCATGTGAGGTAGCTTGGTTGAGAAAGCTACTTGCAGATTTGGGTCTATCAGTGATAGACAAGTTGTCATTTTTTGTGATAACATTAGCAATATACAGTTGGCCAGGAACCCAGTTTTTCATGCTCGTACCAAAGCATATAGAGGTCCACTATCATTTTTTCAGAGAGAAGATTTTGGTAGGAGACGTTGACCTTGTTTATGTCAGCACAGAGGATCAGGTTGCTGACATCTTCACCAAAGCATTGGGTACAAAGAAGCTCCGTAGATTCAAGGCTTGGTGTACATGAGATGGAGTTGAGCTCGAGGGGGAGTGTTGAGATATCGACCTCATCTAGTGAGGACACTGATGACCCGCCTGGAGGATAGGCCCCACACTTACACCACTGGCATGGTTGGTGAGATCATGGGTGATATGCAGCCAGTGGGATGACAGGCTATGTGACAGCCATTCTAGAGACTAGCATAGTTATAGTGCCAGCTCATTTAGTTGGGTTCACACTATAGAGAACCCTAGTATGTATTTAGTTGAGTACCTTTTCATATGTGGTGTACTCTTATCTTTGTATATGGTGTGTTGAGTGTTGTGTGAAGAAGAAGAAGATTTTCAGCCTCTCACCTTGTGTGTTCTCTTTTAGGGTTTTGTGAGTGTGTGTGTGCTTGCAAGAGCTCAAGCTCTCGTCTCCCCTACATCTTTTCAATTTCCACATCAATTCTTACCCCATGGAAGATAGTTTTTATGTTATGACTATCGATACAATGTCGAAAGATATCATTCTCAAAAAAGGATGGTGTTGTGTGACGAGTGGTGATCAATGCAAGGATGCAACACAAAGATGCAAGAGCAAGAAAACAAGTGACATTCTGTAAAGAGTTCCAAGTTGTATAGATGAGTGTGGGAGTGGACTTAAGAATAATCCCACATGGGAAGTTTTGGGAGTTTTAGAGTTTTTGTATAAAAAGTGGCTCATTTGAGAGCTTATGGACACATTGGGCTAAACTCATGTTTGAGCTCTCTTGAGACTAGCTCTCCCTCTTTTTTCATAGAGGTGCAAGCTCTTCTCTCTCCCCATCTACATTATTGTATGAGCAATGTTCTTTTTTTTTCAATGCAATGAGATGATGTTTGTCTCTCTTCTCATGTCTATTCTCTAGTGTGCATGTTTCTTTGTTGATAGCTTCAAGGTTTGTGTGCATGCTAGGGAAGTAAGTGCTTGAGAATGAAGTATGCTTTGAGCTTGTGTATGCATTAGCTTAGCTTTCTTCTTGTATTGGATGCATGAATGAGTGGGATGATGAGTGAATGAGTTATGGCAAGATTGAGCTTGTGTGTGTGTTAAGTCTATGTCAAGGTAGTGGTGTTCTTAGCATTCTCTCCATTTGTGGATAAGCTTTTGTGCACCGGTACGGGTTGAATCCCTAGCTCCAAAAGGGATGCAAATCCCATTGGATTGAGCTACACACGGATCGTACTACTCATGCTACAAGTGAGAGAGTTTCCGTCTCTCCATTGGCGCCGCTGTTGGGGAGAAGACACAAAACCGGTTGAGAAGCTTGCATTACTACCACTATTTCTTTTTGTTTTTAGGTTTAGGGTTAGCATGAGTGTGGAATCTCAGAGCTAGTGATTAGAAGGGAAAAAATAGATTAGTACTTACTTGTGCGGTTGAGATCTACTCCCGCTAATGTTTTCTCATTCATGTTTATGCTTTCCATGGTTGCTTTCATTGTTGTGTTCATGTTTTGTTCATAGATTGGAAACGAAATTTGCATAGTACACTAGCAGTTTCGGCTGATTTTGCTTTGTTTGGTAGCATTCTATGTGTCCACACCCTTCCATATGATGTTTTTGATATTGTATAGAAATTTTCTGTCTTATGCTTGTAAAATGCCCACTATCTCCACGAGGACATGTAACAAGGTAGCAATGATTAGGAGACGGTTGAATTTGGTTTGCTCACATGAACAAATGCAAAGCAGGCGACTACAGCATTGACGGTGGCGAAGAAGGCGAGGCGGTAAAAAACAAAAAAAAGCCAACCGCCGGTGGCTGTGGCTGCGAAGGAGGCGAAGGTCAGCAAGAAGTTGATCGGCTGCGGCTAAGGTGACTGAGGAGGAAAAGAAGGCGGCTTCGTCGGCTGCATCTGAGGTGGCCGACGAAGCGGTGGCTACAACTGTGAAGGAGCTGACGAAGGTGAGCCTCAGCTGAACGTCAGACTTCACTGTGAGCTAGCCAATCATGGCATATTCAGGAGCACAATAACCATAAGTTCCCATCACCCGCGTCAAGACATGCGATTTGTCGCCAACGAGACCGAGCTTGGCAAGCTCGAAATCGGATAGCTTTGGACAGAAGCCTTCGTCCAGCAAAATGTTGGAGATTTGAAGTCGCGGTAAATGACCGGTGGAACATTGAGAGCAAAAGTGGTAGCCGTTGAAGGCTGCATCTAAAGAAGCCAAGGCCGAAGGCTGGCGGGGTGTAGAAAAGAAGGTGACTGTTGGAAGGCGGCGAGGGGCTGTGTCGATCAGCACACCGGTGAGTTGACTAGTGGCGAAGAGCTGGCCGAGCATTTGTCGCCCACAAGACCGAGCTTGGCAAGCTCAAAATCGGATAGCTTTGGACAGAAGCCTTCGTCCAGCAAAATGTTGGATGATTTGAAGTCGCGGTAAATGACCAGTGGAACATTGAGAGCGAAAGTGGTAGCCGTTGAAGGCTGCATCTGAAGAAGCCAAGGCCGAAGGCTGGCGGGGTGTAGAAAAGAAGGTGACTGTTGGAAGGCGGCGAGGGGCTATGTCGGTCAGCACACCGGTGAGTTGACTAGTGGCGAAGAGCTGGCCGAGCATCAACTGCAGAAGGGTGAGGGCCGACGAGCAGCTGCAAAGGGGCGCAAAGGTCGACTGAAAGCAGAAAACACAGTGCGAAGGTGACGGCAGCAAGAAGGCAAAGAAGCACAGGCGCCTGCACAACTGAGAAGCAGAGGCAGAGAAGTGGAAAAGAAGAAGGCCGAAGGCTGGCCGGTGGTGGTGAAGGTGGCTGAAGCCGGCTCTACTGCAGTGGTTAGGTGGCCACTAAAGGCTGAGAGCATAGGAGAGATCTGGAGATAAGGTGGGGCTGTAGGCGAAGGCGAAGCACGTGAAGGCGGCCGGCGCAGCAGAGAAATCCGGAGCCAGCGCACGATCCGGACGCGATAAGGAAGAAAAAGGTTAGTATTTTTTAATTTTTTTATTTTTTATTTTTTATTTTCTGTTAATTTTCATGTTCTTTGTAATAAAAATAATAATAATAATAAGAAGAAAAAAACAATAAAACAAAAAAAAGAAAAAAATTATGTGTTTTATTTTGAGTCTATATTTTTTGCATAATCTGCATTTTTTTAATTTTTTGTAAATTTTTTTTTTGCATAATTAGTGTAACTTGCATTTTTTTTAAGAATTTTGTAATTTTGTGCATAATTAGTATTTTTGTGTAATTAGTAAAAAAATAAAAAAATAATAAAAAAATAAAAATAGGATAGGTATTTACACACATATTCATGTTAGTTGCATTTAGTGGTTAGGTAGGGTTTATATATATATATATATATATATATATATATATAACTTTAAAATTTGACCTTATGCACTTGCGATCAGGACGTCATATAGACACTGCCATAGGGCCTAGGGCACCTTCTAGAGTACCTACGCAAGAAAGTGGGACCCAATCAGTAGGAAATTTGGCAGATATTGCTGAAAACTTTTTCGAATCCCAATCTGATACCTTTTCCAGAACAACTAGCTCATTGTCCATGGACAATCTAGGGCCGTCAAATAGTCATCCCTTAGCCCCAAATAAGACACCCACAAGATCTTTTAATCCATTTTGAAGCCGACACCATGGGGTTACCACTCAATGTGAGACTTCAATATGTCTACACGAATGCTCAAGGAGCTGAGATCTTTAGGGATCCACAACAACGGTATCTTGTTAAGACCGCAGACTTTTTCTCAGAGCTTGATAGAGCACCTCTAGTCAATGACCAGGGTAACATGTACATGGGTGGAGATGGTGTTCACTCTACGAAGTCACCTATCATCCAGAGAATGTAGACAAATTAGGGGAGCTCTCTAAAAGCAAGTTCTTAGACTTATCAAAGCTTTCCAGAGCAAGGGAGTCTAGAGATGATTGGCTCATTGAGCCGGACATGCTTGGACCATCCAATGCCCAGTCCTCAAAGCCATCCATAGATGATTTACTTCTTGTAGATCTAAATTTGGAAAGGGATAGGAAAGGCAAGAGCAAAATGGATCAGGGGGCTGAGAACCAATGGGAGTTTGTACGACAAATTCCAGTGACAAAGGTCTTATAGGATGACCCACTTCAAGAGGTCTGTAAGGACTCTTTAGAAGGATATTATGCCACAACTAGATTGCCAGAGCTAGATCTTCCTCTAGCACTTGTGGTGGTAGTCGAGAAGCTTGCAGAACACAAGAACCGAATCATTGATAAATGGGCCAATGAATACTGAACCTTAGATTGGAAGGAGATTCGGGAGCTCACGTGGAAAGGACAACCATTATTTATGGAAGTGTTCTCAACAAATACAGCTAAACCAGGAGAGAGAGTCTTTCTTGGAGAAACTGCTGCTCCTCCCCTATGAGAGTTCATTAGAGAGGGACCCTCAACATCAAAGTGGACAACTGCAAGTAGCCCAACTCTAGCACCAAGATATTATCCTACACCAAAAGTGCGACCACAGATCACACCACAACAACATTTCTCTCACTATGACAATCGGAGGGTAGGGGAGCCAACTCGGCCTCCCATAAATGCACCTCTTGAAATGTGGGTAACAAGATCTTTGGAGGGGGTTGGTGAGGCAGGTAATAGGGGACCCACACCAATTTGGGATGCATGTGAACCATCTTACCAAAGAGAGGAACAATTCCCACTGAGAGTGAGAGGCCGTAGGCCCTATGATGAGTATTCAAGACAAGTAAGGCCATCAACTCTTCAGAAACTGGTAAAGAAGTACGAGGGGTCGGGAGATCCATATGACCATGTAGCAGCATTTAGGCAAGCAGTTCCGGCTGAGCAAGTGACTGACAAGCATACTCAAATTGAAGGATTTGGGCTCACTCTTGAGGGAAAGTCCCTTGCTTGATTTCAGGCACTAGAGGCTTCAAACAAATCTTCTTTACGAGTTCTGGAAGAGAGATTCATTGCTGCTTTTTCCTTGATGGGGATTCAACATGACACGGTAGCAAACATCTGCTCTTTCAAGCAAGGCGAGACTGAGAGTGTTAGAGATTGTGTAAATAGGATGAAGTAGTAATCGTTGCCCAAAAGATGAGAAGCCCACCCAGAGTCGATTAATTTCTCTCTTCTTAAAAGGACTCAAAAATTCAACATTGCATACACATCTCTATGCAAAGAAGCATACAAATTTCAATGAGTGTTGCCAATGATGCTATGGATTTCACAGATAACTTCAAATTCCAAGATGGTTTTGGCCCTGAGGTGCAACCTAGGGATCAGTGAGGTGATGACCAAAGTTCAGGGTCTAGTGCGCTAGTAAATCCAGACTAGATAGCTAACCTAGTACTAAGGAGATTGGGACAAACCTATCGCCCACCCATGCAGCCACAACAACAGCAGCAGCGAATGAGGAGTGTACTACCTACAGGTCCTCATCTTTGTGGAGCATGTGGTGGTAACCATAAAACCGAAGAATGTAATACCTTTTCTCCTCTAGTCACAAACCAACCCACAAAGAAGTGGTGCCAGGCTTGTGCTTGGAACTTTACGCACACAACACAGGAACGTACTCGCATTGCAAGAATGAGACAGGAGCGTGAGCAGCAAAGGGGTGGAGTGACTCCACAAATGCATCAACAGTATACTAATTTTGAACATAAGCCACCGATGGCACAAGAGCAAGCACGACCTGTTCTTGGAGCTCAACCTCCTGCTCTTGGGACTACTCCTGTGAGGGTTGTTGACTACGACAATTCAAATATGTGTAGAGACTTGGTAAACCCAGGCTATGTGGAGGAGGAATATGCATCATATTCATCCAAAGAAAATCTCTTTGAAAGTCCCGCATATCCAAGCCAAGCACTGGAGGCTCAACCAGCGGAACAAAATTCTTTGATGTTGCTAGGAGGCCACCAACCTAGGACTCCAGGCCCCTCAGGTCAATGGCAGCAAAGGAAAGTAGAAGCCAAACTAATGGGCCCCTGTGAGTGCGGAGAACCCCATTGGGCTCGTGATTGTCCACATCGCTCAAGGCAAGCAGCTCGATCCAATACAACAATGCCACAGTTTCCACCAATTGAAAGATATTGTCTAGGGTGTTGTGTAGAACACTTCCCAAAGGATTGTTTGTTGAAACCACATGAGGAAGGCACCTCTCAACCAAAGGTCTCACTCAACTTTGTAGGGGCAGTTCCATCGCCACCTTCATCAGAGAATGAGGATGTCGTGCCACTTAGAGTCATGACTAGATCACAGACATGAAATGCCGAAATGCAGATTGATGAGACACCTTGAACTAGGGATGCAAAGGCAAATCTAGTGGACAAGACCCTACATTCCAATAGAAAAAGGACCACTAGGAGGAAAAAGAACCCCAACAAGCAAACTAAGAGTGCATCCACTAGTTTTCAAGAAGTCTCTAAACAAAACATGAGGGATCAAGCTTTTACATCCCAAGAAGTGCATGAGGAGCATCAACCTCAACCTGGGCCTAGTGCTAAACAAGATGAGGCTAGTACGACCGAGGATAGTTCTAGGGGTTCTATTTTTATGGATAAGGTGAACGAGACTCTAGATGCCATCATTGATGCTCATAGAAGTCGCATTGCAGCTTTATCTGAGCTACCCAAGAAGCTTCAAGAATACCCAAACCCTCGTGAGGAGAAGATCAATCTAGCTGTACATCAGCAACTCATTAGGGAAGCTCAATCAATACTTGAGGGACCACCTCCACCTATCCCTCGGGGCCCAACCTCTCTTAAGCCAACATTAAAAACCATACCAGAAGTGTCATCAAGTTGGGAAATGAAAAGCGAGCTCATCTCACAATCTCATAGCGAGAAGTTTGCACCAATTGCCACCCCATTGAAAGAAGGTATTCTTCCACCACCTAGCCTTGCCTTCCCATGCAATGATGAAGTTATTGATGCTAACGAGGATGGCAAATGAGATGTGGGCAGCAGTTCATGAGAAAGTTAATGAGAATATGTCCTCTATTATTTCACCTCCATTCTCTGACAACTTTAGACGCCCAAGCATCCAGGAGGAAGTTCAAACAATTGTTTCTCCTAGAAGTAAGCATACAATGAAAACCTTACCATCATATTTGGGAGAATATGAGAACTGTTCTCAAACCTTGAGGATACCCTCCATGCATAGAAGGTTGACAAAGGAGATGGATATGGGTATCGTGCAAGCTATTTTGTCAGCACCAGTGGCTTGTACCTTACCTTTGCTTGATTTGATAAAGCTTCGACCTGAGTTGTGGAATGATATTGCCACATGTTTGTCAGAGCAGGTATTGCTACAAAAGGGTCACCATCATTGTACTATACACCCTGAGATAAAGCATGTTATGCCAGTTCCCATCAACAAAGTAGGAAAATTTTGTGAGGACAATCAGGGAAATGCTACCCTCCCATTAGAAGTGCGAAAAGTAGCTTCAACTGCAATACTTGATAGTGGTGCAGGAGTGGGCATTGTGACAAGGTCCATTTGGGAAAAGTGGGGCAAACCAGCTATTAGGAGTACCAAGATGCGCTTGCAGCTAGCAGATGGAAGCTTAGAACATCCCCTTGGGCTGCTTGAGAACATATTGGTCACCACATGTGGGATTGAATATGAGCACACCTTTGCAGTAGTGGATTTTGGAAAACATCCAAACTATGAAGTGATATTGGGTAGACCATTCATGCAACAATTTCAAATGATTCAAGATTGGGGATACAATTATTTATACCTCCAACATGATTCTGTCATCACAAGGGTCAACCTAAAAATCACTCATATCGTGATGTAACAAGGTCTCCAATAGATGAGTTTGATTCTGCTTCATCTGAGGGCTGATGGGCGAGAAGATCTGTGGATGTGTGGAGCCTCATGTAGGGATTTCAACACTGAGAGACTTAAGGGTAATCGAAGTGTATTAGATGAGGCATACATTCCACAACCCTTCCTTGAGCACTTAATTGATCCACTAGAATGGAGTCATGTCCTTGCAACATTATCGACATGTGCTTTACCTAAGCTAATTCAATTTTGTGACTCAGATGGATATGACATTATTCCTATACGAATGGTACAACCACGTGACCTTCTAGATGTTTTGTACTATGGGGATGCATCCACAACAGCACTGCATGTAGAGGAAGTCTCAGTGGAGGATTTAACACTCAAATCTACTAATGATGCTAATAAGGAAGATGGATGGGACTCTGATTTTGATAATGATGTGATAATCCCTGAGGAAGAGTTAGGAAAGGTACGCCTGCTCTTGAGAGGAAGGGAGGTTCAAGTAGAGATCCCTCGAAGCCGACCTAAACGTAAATGCTGTAAGAGCCATAAGAGAATCCGTAAACAAGATGAGAGGGAACGACGTGAGAGACTACAAAAAGAAAAGGAGGATTTTAAGAATGAACACTCTCGACTACCACCTCACTTCTCAGGGTGGACATCCACTTCTAAGTAGAAGCCGATTATGCTCCCTACTACTATAAGAGAAATTAGTCTAGGCCAGCATGCGAAGCCCACATTACTGAGCTTTGAAATGAAGGAAAGAAAAATATGGACCTATGGTTGGATGGTAGTATTTACCCACCAGATCCAACCTCCTCTCAATCTCCGTCATTCTTTGGGTTGACAAGTTTCTTCAAGTTTGTGTGTGAGGGTGAAAATGGATTGCTTGGATATTACAAAAGACTGTTTGGCCAATGTCAAAGTATCTTTGAAAGACATTTGAGTGATAGAGATGCTAGAATAAAAATGCTTGAAGGTACGAATTTTTACTTGGCATCGATCACAACAGCTTTGCAAGCTTCAAATGAGGACAAAGCAAAAGTTTGTGCTCGGTTACAAAAAGAGTTTGATCATTTGCAGCAGACTATTTGTAAGATGCAGGACACTATTAAAGAGAAGAATGAAATTTTGGCAGTTCGAGAAATCAACAATTTCACATTGGAGAGTGAAAATGCACACCTTCGAAAACAACTTGAAAAGTTCAACAAAAAATTACAATATTTGAAAGACACTCCATTGGGTGCTCGATTACGCAAGAGACAGATCAAACCATTGGAAGAACTCAATGTTGGAGGTGGCCAATGGAAGCGTCGTGTAAAAGCTTGCAGGTATTGGGATCTATAATTTCTTTGAGCTTAAATTTCTTTGAGCACTCACTTTTCATTTTCATCTTTAGTTCCTTTTTTGGAGATGGGGGATTGGGGGTGGGGGTGGTCTAGTTAGATGAATGATGGACTGAAATAGCTATCGTTGTTGCTTCAGGATGGTCACAGATGTTGTGGGTCCAAAAGAGCAAGGTTCTGATATACTGACAAAAGACATTGTGGAGTCAGCAATACAGCATCCTAAGTTTGCAAGACTTCGATCAGACATAGCAAAGCAATCCTTGCAGGAGGTGAGTGAAGCATTCACTCCTGCAGATGCACAAGGTATATGTGACATGGCTGGTATAAGCACAAAGTCTTACAGGATGTTGTTTAATAAAGTTGAAGAGGGTTTCAATTGTAAGCTTGGAAAAAAAACAGTAATTCCCATTCCAAAACCATTTCACGTGAACAAAGCTCGAAATATTCTCAACTTGGGAATGGTTGAACTTGTTGGAGAGCCTTGTCACTTGTCTAGTACATTGACAGTGACTAAAAAGAGCGGGGAACAGAAAATCATAGAGCTTACAGAGTTCAACAATTTGATTATGGATGTTCGGAAATTACAAATGGCTATGGTGAAATTTTATGACATCAGTGTACATGAGTGCAATGGAAGGCTGAAATTTGTTTTAAAACTTGATGAGAGTGAGGTGATCAAAGGACAGAAGCTGGAAAGGGTTAGCATGACTTTAATGAATAGAGCTTTGGATGCAAGTATTACTAATGCTGATGAGAAGCACTTTAGTGTATAATCCAAAAATGAGATTTGGTGGCTGGCTGCATTTGAGGTGACGTTGCTATCCATTTTTAAAAAAGAATATTATGTTGCTATCCTCTTGTTATGATGTTGTAGACAATTTAACTATTGTTGTTAACAGGTTCCAACAGAGACCCATGAAATTCTAAAGTGGTGCTTCAACCAGACTGAGCTTCCTTCCACTATCCAGCAGCAGTCGAATGGCGAAAAGCTTTATGTAGAAGGATATGGTGAATATGAGGTTGAATGGCACCTGACTGCAGATCTTAAAACCTTGAAATGCATGTTTGGTATTTCCCAAGGAGCAATGGCCAAGTATCCTTGCCTGTATTGCATGACCGAACGAGGTGTCTCCAAAGGAGGAAAAGAGAGAGAATGGAAATGCCTAAATACAATCAATAATAGGCGTGAAGCCCCAAATCGTGATGCTCCAGGAGTGGATCCTAATTGGGATCCAATTCTTCCTATCCCTTTGATCAGAGTTCATATTTGTGTTTTGCATGCGCTAGTTAGAATAAATGAGAAACTAGTCTACATGTACATCGAATTTTCATGGAATATGAAACTAGCATTAGAGAGTGAAAGAACTATTAAAAAAATAGAGCAAGTGCTTTCAGATGCAGGTTTACATTGTGGTCAAGTGAAGATTGAGAAGGACTTGAGAAGATCAGGGAAGACCGGAAATGTTCCTAGCAAACCATGTTTTGGAGGTGCAAAAGCCAGAAAGTTCTTATCTAATCATACCTAGAGAGGTCATCTGGGTACAGATTTTGAGGTGTGGAGGAAGCTTCATGCAACTGTACCTAATCGAGGCTCTTCAGGACAAGCAAGGGTGGCAAAGGCCAAAGCGTGGTTGGCACTTCGCCTAGCACCTTTGTTGCAAAAAGCAAGGTTTGAAGATGGGGATGTTGAGAAATTTGAGGCAGTTGTGACAGAGTTCTACACTAGCTATGAAAAGGCATGGGGTGCGACAAACTTGACACAATACATGGTTATTACTTGAAAACCTATAGCTTTGAGTTTTTTTTGTTGTTCAAAAAATATTGTACGATACTAAATGTCTTGTTGTTGTTGAGCATTTGTAGCACATTTTGCATGCACATGGAACCTTTTTTGCGGAAGAGTTTGGAAGCCTTGGGATTTGGTCTACCCAAGGCATGGAAAGATCTCATTGGCAAGCACGTTGTGCCTATCAAACAACATGGAGGAGGAATGAAAGAAAAGTAATCCCATGAAGTAACTATGTCAGTGGTGGTATAGGCAGATTCAAGTGAGGGCTCGTGTGAAGATCAAACAGTCTCTGAATCAGCTGTGTCATGTGCAATAAGAAAGATGCAGGCTGAACGGAGACGATCAATATATGTCTCCTCACAGGGAAAGCAGAATCATGCTGAATGGCTAAGACAACGACAAAGATAGGGCAGAGTGTGGAAGAAAATTGATCATTGAAATACATATTATAAAACAATGATGTAACTGTGAAAGATTTTAAAAGAACAAGAGCTTTCATCTATGTCCCATATAAATGTTTTCAATATATATACATTTCATAGTTTTTAATGGTAAGCAAGAAGAGTATTGAGAAATATGAAGAAACTTCTTAGCAACTGGAACAATCTAAATCTGTTAATCTGGAGCAGAGACTTCCCCCAGCTGAGCCTTTTTTGATGAAGTTTCTGCATCATCTTCTTCATCCTCTATCAATGGCACAACAGGGACCTTTGGCCTTGCTGTTCTAAGAAGATGCTTCTTCCTGCAATCACTCAACAGATTAGGATCTGTGATTCCACATGCCAACCCATAAGCAGCATATGTGAAATAATATTTACATCTCAACAACGAATATACTCCAGGTCCCTCTCCAAAAATTCGAACAGCTGCTTGTCGCTCTAGAAGTATTGCCTTGTTTGCATTCAGCCTTAAGTGATAGCCACCTAAATACCTGGATAGAGTCTTTATCGCCATCAGAGGAAAACTTGCATTGTCCTTGGAGAAGCTAGCGTGAAATATCACAATTTGAGGGATTTTTAGGCGATGTATATATGTTCCTAGTGTCGAATCGTGGCCCAATCCCGCCATACGCTTGCCTGAAGCACGTTTGAGGAATGTGTCTTCATATATTTTCAACTGAAAAAATAAAGGAGCATTAGCCAGAAACAACATCACCAAACATTTCAGGACAAAGTTGATAAAGCCAAATCCCCAACAAAAGTACGAAAACACAACAAAAAAAACTAACCTCTTGGTTCTCATCTGCTTCAAGCAAGGCGTCTTGCCATAAATTAGTGCTCAAACTAGGAACGATTTCTATTGACTTACTTGGCACATCCCTAAACCCTCCCATGTTGGTAATATTCAGTCTTTCCCTTGCTTCTTGTAGCTCTTCCTCTGTGGCATCTTTTCCTTCATATTTAAGGGCATCAGCATAGATCATCTTTAGTGTTGCTGCAGCAGATAGGAACTCGGTGTCTTTCACATGGCTATCCACTAGTAAGTACTTATCTATCCCATCATCATCTACAAAATTGTCATCGACCTCCAGATTTTGGGCTATGAAAGCTATGCAATGGTCCTCCCTTAAGTTAAATACATGTTGTATGTCTATCAGCAATATATCCTCTGAATCTCCTACTTGGTAGGAGGGGAGTAATGGCATTGGAATGGGGGAGGAGTCATCTGATTCAATCACAAGCTGACCTATATCAGTGTTTTGTTCTCTCACTGCCTCAATATCAACCGCCAAACTGAGCTTCCTCTCTTCTTCAACATTGAACTCCTCAATCACATGAGGAGTGTCCTCCTCTTCTCAGCAACATCCTCAACGGTAGGACTAGCCTGACGAGAAATCGTGTCTTCACTTTCATTTGTTGCATGCGGCTCTGTACATTCTTCATCTGTTAATTGCACGTTCATGTGTAAGAAGCATAAGAAGGCATAAGAGTATTCCATCAAGCGGCATTTTCTTTTGTGAAAAGGGCATAGCAAAGCTCTTCTTATCACATGGTACCTTGTGCCAATCCCTGTTTAACCTCTGCTTCTTCTCCGGCGACACCTTGAGATTAAAATGAATATGATTTTTCCCATCAATCATCATTGGTTCTTCATTTGTGAGCTCGTCAAACTCTTGCTTTGCCTCTTCAAAGTATCCATGATGGCTAGAAAATGTATCCTCCAGAGAAAAATCGCAATTGAACATCAACGAAATTGCAGGGTGCAAATCATGACATCGACATTTGTAGAGGAAGTCATACAACACAGTTGTTTGCAGGTGTTTCTTTAATCTCTTTGTCCACATCAAACTCGACTTGAACTTGCGCCATGGCTGAATTCAAGGGTGTAGATAAGACATGGAAAGTATTAGTTCAAGCAATGAATCAAGAGACAGTCGGTCTTAAACAACAAATCTCTGTGTGGTGTGAATGGATTCAACATAACACGAGAGGAGATGGCAGAGGAATCAAGGTATTCCTCCTCGTGTTGTAGTGAATCTATTTTCCCTAACGCAAATAAAATTGCAGTTTAGTCAAGGACCTCTTCTTGCGTTATGGTGAATCGATTCACCATAATGCGAGGAGGAATATTGTGCTCCCTATGGGACCTTCGCTCGCGTTATGGTGAATTGATTCACCGCAACATGATGACTTTTTTATCCTTTGGCGTCGCCTCTTACGTTATGGTGAATTACAAATAAAGATAGTTCTCAAGTACCCATACTGAGAGAGGAGGTGTCAAACGAATTAAAATAGTCTTCTTCGCAGTCAATTCACCATAAGGCGAGGAGTCGTAGGTTTTCAATTCACCTTAACGCGATGAAAAGACAAAGCAAGGAGTTCTGCACGAATGAAACCAAAAGAACGAAATAACAAAAGAAGAAGGAAGCACAAAAGAGATAAAAATACCAAGAAAACGAATTGTATACAAACGTCACAGGAGATGGAGATGGAGTTTGTCGTTATCTTTGATGGAGATGAAGGAGGTTGGAGGTTTGTCTTTGACGTTTGATACAGGAGGATGAAGGAGGATGATTGATAAAGGAGGGTTGGAGGAGATAGTCAGTAGTTGATGGAGATGAAGGCCGTTTTGGTGGGGAGATAAATGAGAATACGAACTCTAAGAGAGGCAATAAATGAGATGGGTATCCTAGAGAAGCAATTAAAAACCGTTTTTAATGCTATGCGACACGTCAGTGCCGTGTTTTCACCCGCCATTCCATGAATGCCATGTGGTAGCCCGTCGTGTACCTGGCACGTGTACAAGCTATAAAGTTTAATCAAAGCCCTTTTTAATGTTATGCGACACATCAGCACCGCCTAGTCGCCCTGGCAGCCCACCAGCAGGTGTGTTCGCTCTAAAGACTAATCAAAGCCGTTAATCACACCACCTTTTCGTCCTCTTATCGATTTTACCTTGTCCGTCCTCCTGCTTGCCTCTAGGTGACTTCCAACTACCGCCACAGTACTGAACAATATTCCACCTCTTTCTTGTATATTGCTTTTTCTTCGATTGTTTACCCTCTGCCATTGTTTTTTCTTCGACTGTTTGTCTTCTGCCATGGTGATTCGATTCACCTAAAAGCACACGACGGGCCATTAGAATCTCAATACGCTCCATGTCTTATGGTGAATCGAATCACCAAAATGCAAGATGGAATGGTAAGAGATTCGCGATAATCCTCCTCCCGTTGTAGTAAATCGATTCACTATAATGCAAGGAAGATTGTTTTGCTTTGACCGGCCCTTAGTCTCGTGTTATGGTGAATCGATTCACTATAACGCAAGAGCAAAGGACAAAGGATTCACGATAATCCACCTCTTATTGATGTCAATTAATTCACCTCCTATACGACAGTCTCCATCCATTCCCACTCATAGAATGTGATGAAAGTGTATTACTTGATTGTTTTGTGAGTTTCTTGTATAATCCTTGATTGTTTTGTTTTTCCTTCGACTATTTGTCCTCTGCCATTGTTTTCTCTTCGACTATTTGCCCTCTGCCATGGTGATTCGATTCACCATAAAGCAGACGGCGAGTCATTAGAATCTCAATACGGCTCTATGTGTTAAGGTGAATCAAATCACCAAAATGCAAGACAGAATGGTAAGAGATTCGCGAGAATCCTCCTTCCATTAGAGTAAATCGATTCACTGTAACGCGAGGAGGATTGTTTTGCTTTGACTGGTTCTTAGTCTCGCATTATGGTGAATCAAATCACTATAATGCAAGATCAAAGCTCAAAGGATGCACGATAATCTGCCTCTTATTGGTGTCAATTAATTCACCATAATGCGAGGAGGATTATTGTGTTTCTGTGGACCTTCATCTCGCGTTATGGTGAATGGATTCACCATAACGTGAGGAAGTGCATATTGCTTTCTTGGCCACCCTCTCTCGCTTTATGGTGAATTGTTAATCGTGTACTACTGAATAGCTAAGCTTTCTGCTCTTTCTTGCATTTTCAGATGGCTCGTGTAAGGCATAGAGCTAGACCCATTGACAATGCAGCTCCCTCATCTACTGGGAAGAAGATGGGCGCGCTGAAAGCCTCAAGATCGAGGAAATCAAGCAGTCCTTCTCGATTATCCAAAACGCAGCCTAGACTAAGGCATTTCGCAGAGCATTCGTCAGCTCTGCGAGAAATCACAAAGTTTATGATAGCTACTATTCCAAGATTGCCTTTCCAGAGGCTTGCCAGGAGAATTTATGAGCAAAATGGAATCTTGTTTAGGTGGAAGGCATCGGCCCTGTTTTGCTTGCAGGAGGCCACAGAAGATTGGATGATCAAATTTTTTTTGGATAGTTACGTTCTTGCTGCCCATGCACATAGGGTGACAGTGAGTGATGAACAAAGATTTTTTCAGCCTAGTAGCCCTTCGTTTCAGATACAATAAGTTACTTAGACCAGTTACGTTTACTGATGAATGAATGTTACAAATTTTGGATGTCCGCCCTGTACAAAAAGTGAGAATTGAAGAGGTGACCGAGGGAGGTCCAGATCATGAACATCAGACTCGGGCAAATTTAATGACAAGCGCTCAAAGGGAACATCAAGCTGCAATGCTTGCATTGCAAACAAAAAGGGAAAATGTTCGCGCACTCCACGCCATGAATCGGGAGGCGCTGTAATTTTTGTTGCCGGAGTTCTATGTACCCTTTAATATTAGAGGGCATAGATGTTATTTCCCAATTCATGCTGAGGAAATCAACATTTTGTTTGATCCTAAAACTGAAGTCAACGACAAAGTGCTCAGATGTGTTTTAAGGTATACTCTTTTCTCTGTCCTCCCACAATTTTTCATTCTTGGCTCTTAAAGTTTATGCCTCACTCTTGATATGTTTCCTTGTGAAGTTTTGTTATTTCACAATTGCCCGAGGATGTACAGCCAATGAGTGTTCCAGATTGATTCACTGGTCTCAACACTATTGCTAGTAGAGTCAGTTTTGTACCTCGATGTGCTCAACTGGTTTCGGGAGGTCCAGCTGGACGATGCTCGAGTATTTTTTTTGGCATATCATGAAAAGTGAGTTTGTCTCTCTATCTCTCTTGCATGATGTTTATACGAATCACCGTACACGAGTTATATAGTGCTTCCTTTGGATTGAAACTAATAGAAATCTGTTTGGATGTGATGCAGTTCCCATTAGAGTCTTGTACTAGTCGACGTGCAAGACAATGTCATTTACCTTGCAAATTCGACATCTGGTGTCCATGGCAATGTTTTGCTGTAAGTAAAAATCATTAAGATACATATTATTGTTTGAGTTAGAAGTCCGGATTGATCAGGATAATGATTGGTCTTTGTTTACAGTGGTGTTAGGAAACTAATGGCAGCTTACGAGAGCCTGAGCATGGACATCGACACCCTAGATCGATCGACCATCCGAAGGGTTAGTGTCCCCAAACAAGAAGATGGCTACAGCTGTGGGTGGAGGGTTGCACTTAATGCAATGTTGCTGCTACGGAGCATTTTTCAGCTCCCTTCAGAGGATGTAAGCATTTTTCAGCTCCCATACGCATGCGTACTCTTGTTTATCTTCTTGTATATTGTCATGTTGATCTTATTTATGCCTTGATGAATTGTGATGGCAGTTTCCATCAATGTCTCGCTACGTGGACCTAGACGTCCAAACGTTTAGGGAGGAAACGATTGCGAAATTGATCGAGGTCGCTGAAGTTATGCCTCCAGACGGCCCAGTGGACTTCATCCCGCCCAATCCACGAGGGAGGATAGGCCCCCCTGAGCCTCTTACATGGGCTCCGTACTTGGGAGAAGAGCCATGGATCCATCCTGAAGCCGATACCTATGGGTTCCAGTAATAAATAGTTTTTTCCTTCTTCCAACAAATGTACATTTGTAAATATGCAGCTATACATGTACATTTATATTTTCTTGCACATATTTAGTGTTATTGGAGAGAGAACATCAATTTTAAATGCACTTTTAATTTGAAAATCAGAGGATCAAATTTGATACTGTGTTCCTTCACTGCTTGTTTTCTTACTTTAAGCCTTTTTTGTGTACATAAAAATTCAATTGGAAAATTTTTGCCTTCATTACATTGTTTTAAACAATAAAGCATTACAAAAGCAATGTTCTGAATAGATAAGTTTATTGCATATGGAAAATACATTGTCATCGTATACATGGTCACATCATATATCTTCTAGTGCCTCCAATTCATGTGGGGCTGCAACATCTTTACAAATAATCTGATGCTCTCTTCTTTTACTTAGCTTCCGACCATCTTTACAAATAATCTGAAGCAAAATTGATCTGGAGGATTCTGAATAGCTACTTCTAATTCCTTCCTAACATATTTGAGAGTCCAATTCTCTTCCACTTCCAATGTCAAAGATGGGTGACCCTATCCAATCATAACTATATCTATCAAGCAAGAGTGGCTGCCATCTCTTGTATCTTGGTCCATGCTTTCCCAGTTGTTGTTGATCCATCACCACCTTCTATAAGTAAATGACATGCACAGATGTTGCCTGGCAATATAGTATCTGATTCCAAAATATCATTAGGATAATTTTTCGAGTATAATCAAATAAGCGTTGTAACTGTTTCACAAAAATACATTTGAATGTCATAACACTCACCGAAATGCAATGTTGGAGGTGTTCAATCGACATTCGATCAAATCATCTCCCTTTGATGATTTCACTCTCCAACCTTTGTCAACAAAACAAATGATCAAGCCAGGCTTCATCTATATCTTTGCACACAAAAGTTGTTCTAGTTTTTCTCAATTGTTTACAATCAGAAAATAAATGAATAAAGCATGCAATTGGAACAAACAAACTTAAGTGGACATTTCTTGCACCAATGCTAGGCTTCATAGCACATTTAATATCATTAAACATTTTGGTCCTGTATGACTCTATCACTTCTGTGTCAAGCAATGGCCACTCAGGACTATGAAGTGCGGGCAACGAAATATGTTCCAACTTTCCATGTTGACTCGATTGAGTGGGCAAGGTATAAAATGAGTCATAGAAATATGTTCTACTTCTTGCGAGATCACTTGGTGCACGACCTTCATATTGAAGTTCCCCCACCTCACCATTTACGACATTCAAGAATCCCGTCAAGCATTGTGCAGGCTCCCACTCCTGAAGATTGGATGGGTACAAATATGTGCAAGGCAGAAAAATGTATATCAATCACCTTATTTACAACATTGAAATACAAAACACAAGCACTTACAATGTGGTCTGTGTCTTCCAATGGTCCCACATTGATCTCTTTTTGCATGAATACATGCTGGATCAACACTTCTTTGACAGTTTTCCCTCCTAGTGCCATCTTAAAGTCAAGGATCCTTCCTTTCCAATGTTTGGCCAAGTCTTCAGATGCCTTTCCCTTCACTCGGTAGTGGCCTTGTTTTCCTGGCTGCATAGTGACCCAAGAGTACTTCATGTATACTTGGGGAATCCATTCTTCGTTCTCGTCTTTTATGTTATACAACACAACAGATGAGATACTGCTCCTTGCTCGTTTCAGTCCACTTTCGGTTGCCATGATAGATTAACAGACGTATGAGAAAGAAGAAGTAGCAGAAAGTGGATGACTGAGCTAACCGCTTTTGTGGATCAAGGAGGGAAGAAGAAATGAGGGATGGTGTGTTCTTTTGGCGCCAAAGATGTTTCAAGATTCAAAAGTGGAACCAAGTTGAGGGAATAACCAGGAGAATGTGTATCTATCTATTCCAAGCATTCAAGCTTCATTAGTTCTAGGGGTGGTGGAAAGATTTTTTTAGTGTTCCACGTCTAACACAGGAATGTGAAAAACATTCTTTTATTGTGTTAGGTGCTGACAAAAAAACGGTTTTAAATATTTTAAGACAAGGTGATGGTTTTTTTAAATATTTCATGAAGATAAGAGTTTCTCCACGTTTTGGGTGGGTTTGTACAGAGGTCCCACCACCGGTGAATATCGTTCGTAGATTACATGTCACTCAATCTATGTGTCTATTATTATATTATTGTTGAAACAGTCCTCTTTTGAGTCCAAAATTTTCCTAATGGTACTTGTGAGTGGGACCCGGGCTACAGACAAAAAGACAATTCAGTTGCAGTGAATGGCAGGCAATGTGTGGTGCCGGGGAACTTGTATAGTGAACGGGCGATGGGCAGTAGTGCAAGTGTTGTGCCAAGGACTTTAATTTTTTTTTAAAGAATTTTTTAAATTAAGGTTTTAAGGGAATATTCACACACGTCCTTTTTCTATTATAAGTCCTCATTCACATGCTTAATCTTGTGTCTATCACCACCCATGATCAATCCCATTTTAGGATTATTTAACATGGTATCAGAGCTTGGGTGGGCTCTTGGTCATGGTGGGTGGTGATTATTTATGTATAGTTTTTCTTGGTTATGAGTTCTTTGATTAAGCATTATTTTCAGTTATTATGAAAAAAAAAATTATGCACACTCATATTATCATTTGGATTTGCATTTGTGAGGATTTGAGAGGAGATTTGCAACAAGGAGGTTGCATAGAAGCTGCCCAAGAGTTGCAAATGGGATTGTTGCAACATGGAAACCTGCTCATCATCATGAAAGCTGAAAATAGAGATTTCAGCAAGTGTGAAGACTATGGAGTCTTCGATGTCAACAAGGAAGCTGCCAAGAAGTTTGTGAAGGTAATTTGTGAAGTTTTGTCTCAATGTTTTTGGTTATTGAGCATGGGAGGATGCTCTTGTGGAGGTGCATGCTTGTCAAGATGATGGCAAGTGAGATGGCGGACTCAATGGAGTTCACATGTGTGCATCAAGAAGAGGATGCACTTGTGGATGTTGCTTAAGGGGATGAGAAAAGTTGTGAAAGCTGTGGGAACTTTCACAATGGTTTATGCACCTTAAGTGAAGCACCCTTGAAGATTCTACATGTAAGGAAGAAAGCATGCAGATTTATGAGCTCAATGAGAAGCTCGTGGGAGCCATATTGATGGTTGGTTAACCTCAAGAAGGATATTATAGAAGTTTGACAAGATCACTTGGAGCATCGAAATTATAGATACAATGGCCATGTTGATGGTTATTATGGAAACGTTTTTCGATTAAGGCAAGGAGACTTGGGTGTACAGAAGGCCAAGAGTCAGCACTGTCAAGTCCCTATCCAAGACGCTTCATCGAAAGGAGATTGAGAGAGCATATACAAGCCCATAGCTGGTGCTCAAAGAAAGAGGTCACAATTATGATAGCGATTGCATTTGTGCAATGCTACATTGATATGGGTGATGGATGATGGGTGAGTTGTGGAACACCTCGATTAAGAGGGGGTGTTGAGAGATGTAATCGTGGTATTGGGTGTATGTGGGAAAGTACCCTAGAGGTGCAAGATATTGTGGCAAGATAAGAATGCCACATGTAATATTGAATGGTATGTGAGTGTTGACCAAAAGGAGTGGAAAAGGAGTTGCCACATGGATGATGACATGTAAAGTGGGATAAGGCTAGAAGGCCTATATCAAGATAAGAATATTACATGTGGCAAGATAAGAATGCCACATGTAATATTGAATGGTGTGTGAGTGTTGACCAAAAGGAGTGGAAAAGGAGCTACCACATGGATGATGACATGTAAAGTGGGATAAGGCTAGAAAGCCTATATCATTGTATGGTCCATTGTGAATGCAATAGAGCAATAGAATTGAGTGTTGAGTGTGCAATCCCTCTCTCTCTCTCTCTCATGGAGTTCTTAGTGTGGTTTAATCCACCTTAATTATGTTGCTTATAATCTATGTCTACTATCACCATGATCAATCCCATTTTAGGATTGTTTAACATGGTATCAGAGCTTGGGTGGGCTCTTGGTCATGGTGATTATTCATGTATAGTTTTTCTTGGTTATGAGTTCTTTGATTAAGCATTATTTTCAGTTATTTTATGGAAAAAAAAATGCACACTCATATTATCATTTGGATTTGCATTTGTGAGGATTTGAGAGGAGATTTGTAACAAGGAGTTGCATAGAAGCTGCCTAAGAGTTGCAAATGGGATTGTTGTAACATGGAAACCTGCTCATCATCATGAAAGTTGAAAATAGAGATTTCAGCAAGTGTGAAGACTATGGAGTCTTCGATGTCAACAAGGAAGCTGCCAAGAAGTTTGTGAAGGTAATTTGTGACGTT
The DNA here is from genome assembly GCF_041138505.1 of Cibotium barometz. Lineage (NCBI taxonomy): Eukaryota > Viridiplantae > Streptophyta > Polypodiopsida > Cyatheales > Cibotiaceae > Cibotium > Cibotium barometz. The sequence continues at coordinate 54,815,150 of NC_141072.1, read as the reverse complement.
TTGTCTCAATGTTTTTGGTTATTGAGCATGGGAGGATGCTCTTGTGGAGGTGCATGCTTGTCAAGATGATAGCAAGTAAGATGGTGGACTCAATGGAGTTCACATGTGTGTGCATCAAGAAGAGGATGCACTTGTGGATGTTACTTAAGGAGATGAGAAAAATCGTGAAAACTGTGGGAACTTTCACAATGGTTTATGCACCTCGGTTTCTTGTGGAAAACCTTAAGTGAAGCACCCTTGAAGATTGTGCATGTAAGGAAGAAAGCATGAAGATTTATGAGCTCAATGAGAAGCTCGTGATGGTTGGTTAACCTCAAGAAGGAGATTATAGAAGTTTGGAGAGATCACTTGGAGCATCAAAATTATAGCTACAATGGCCATGTTGATGGTTATTATGGAAACGTTTTCCGATTGAGGCAAGGAGACTTGGGTGTACAGAAGGCCAAGAGTCAGCACTGTCAAGTCCCTATCCAAGACGCTTCATTGAAAGGAGATTGAGAGAGCATATATGCGCCCATAGTTGGTGCTCAAATAAAGAGGTCACAATTATGATGGCTTGTATAGAAGCAAGCAGTACAAGACATGGTAAATTCACATGCCAAGCAAAAGCATCAATTTATGCAGTTGAAGTTACGCTATAGGTAGCACAAAGGAAAGTATGAGGGCAACATAACCAAAGTCATATTTATGCCAAAATGCATAGGAGAAGGCTGTAGAGATGAAGCAGCTAAGGTATGGTGTTATCATTAAAGAAATTTTGAGGCACGCAGAATGGCAAAAGAATTCAAGGGCAGCACAAGCATGTAGTAGAGCAGTTGAGAGTGCTAGTAAGCAGAGGTATCACAAGATCTTGGCTATGGCATTTGCAATAAAAGAAGCTCTATTAACAGCAACTATGTAGAGAAGTATGATGAACAGAGGCACGGTGGGAGTGCGACGGATAGCCATGGAGTCAATTGTGGAGATGACGGAAGTAAGCTTGCTTCTGAAGAAGTTGGTGAAGAAAGCCAACGATTGCTGCAAGTAAGCTCGCCACCCATGGAAGGAGCAAGGAGCAGCGTAGTTGCACTGATTGCCTTGGAGAAGAAGAAGACCTTGAGGGACCCAATTCCAACTAGCTTCTGCAAAGTCTGGCAAGCAACAAACAAAACTGAAGATCATGGGTCCAAATTGGCTGTAGCGTATTCAATGCACGGCCGCGTGCAACAACATTGGGTGTAGGATGAACCTTGAATGTGTGGTGCTAGCATAAGCTTTAAATTTTAAAGCTTAAATTTCTTTTTACCATAACCCTTAATAAACCAAGGGTTGATTCACACACAAAACTTTCTAGTCAAAAGCTTTTGAAAGCTTGTTTTTTATGAAGTAAAGGAAAATCTTCTATATGTTCACATATGTGGGTGCCCTACCTGGCTTTGGCCAAAATGTGTTGTTCTTTTTTTTTCACCCATGAATGAGAAGGGTAACGTACCCGAGCTTGAAGCTCAAAATGAGGATTTTTTTTGTAATCACCCATTGGTATGAGGGTTGCCCTACCCCAGCTCACCGAGAAGCTCAAAATGGTTGTTGTGATGTGTGCATGGCAATGCACATGTGAGGTGCATGCGCATGGGTTGGTTCCCACCTGAACTTCTACATTCAAATCGGACTCGTGGTTCCGCTGTGAGCGAGTTGGCTCAAAATGGACTTGGTGTCTAAGATGGTAGACACATGCACACATGTTCGTTTGATGGACACTCCAATGTATCATTGAGGGGAGTGTTGAGAGGTAGTGATTGCGTTTGTACAATGCTACATTAATATGGGTGATGGTGAGTTGTGGAACACCTCAATTAAGAGGGGGTGCTGAGAGATGTAATTGCAGTGTTGTGTATGTGGGAAAGCAGCCTAGAGGTGCAAGATATTGTGGCAAGATAAGAATGCCACATGTAATATTGAATGGTGTGTGAGTGTTGACCAAAAGGAGTGGAAAAGGAGTTGCCACATGGATGATGACATGTAAAGTGGGATAAGGCTAGAAAGCCTATATCATTGTATGGTTCATTTTGTGAATGCAATAAAGCAATAGAATTGAGTGTTGAGTGTGCAATATCTCTCTCTCTCTCTCTCTCTCTCTCTCTCTCTCTCTCTCTCTCTCTCTCTCTCATGGAGTTCTTAGTGTGGTTTAATCCACCCTAATTATGTTGCTTAATCTATGTCTATCACCATGATCAATCCCTCTCTCTCTCTCTCTCTCTCTCTCTCTCTCTCTCTCTCTCTCTCTCTCTCTCTCTCTTGGAGTTCTTTGTGTGGTTTAATCCACCTTAATTATGTTGCTTAATCTATGTCTATCACCATGATCAATCCCATTTTAGGATTGTTTAACAATTAGGCCACATTATTTCCAAGGAAGGAATAGCAATCGACTCGACCAAGGTCGAGGTGATTCGAAAAGCCCCAACTCCAAAAAATGAGAAAGAGCTGAGAAGATTTTTGGGGCAAGTCAGATGGCACAGCTGAATGCTCAGATACCTCGCCCATGTAGTAGCCCCCTTAAATAAAAAGATGTAGAATCAAAACACCTCTGACCAAGAAATTGAGGCATGAAATTTTAACTGGACAGAGGAATGCGACATTTCATTCCGGCATCTCAAAATCATGTTGTCAAAAGCACCTGTTGTCTAGCCCCCAAACTGGTAAAAACTGCCCTTTCATGTCTTTGTAGATGCCTCTGATGTGGCAATTGGTGGGAGTGTTTTGATGCAAGAGTCCATTAAGAAATGGTTCCAACCTATCTACTATGCAAATTAAAGGCTCTCTAATGTTGAGCAGAACTACTCAACCACACACAGAGAAGCCCTTGGCATGATCTACTCAGTTTAACAAATTTCAGCATTAATGGGCAATAAGTTTACCTTTCATGTGGATCACTCCGCCTTGCCATATTTGGTAGATAAGCAGAGTCTAGCAAGAAAACTAGCTAGACGGATACTAATACTTCAAGAATTTGAGTTCACAATAGTGCACACCCTAGGTGCCAATCATATAGTGGCAGATTTTCTATCATGGCTAGAGTTCAGAGAGAAGCCCCAAGCGGAGTAGCAGATGACCTACCGGATGCTAAGTTGTTCACAAAACTGACACAATCATTCCCATCCCGTAGACATGGTATGATGAAGTGCTAACATTTGTTGCTACAGGTCTAATGAATGATAATATTTCTAGACATCAGCAAAAGTGGATTGCCATGCCCACAACTAGCACTTCCAAGTCATAGCCGGCTAGTTATATAAGAAAGGGATTGGCCAAATCCTCCGGAGGAGTATCCCACCACACTAGTAGGAAGCTATCCTCAGAGAAGCTCACCAAGGAATTAGTGGAGGACTCTTTGCCGGAGAAATAATCGAAAGGAAAATCCTCCAAGTAGGACTCTAGTGGCTCGACAGTACTACTCGGTGATGCCTACAGATGGGCCAAACAGTGTGATGTATGCCAATATCTCGGCTACAGATAAAGACAAGATGCCACACAACCCAATCCTCTCCCTAGAACCATTCCAAAAATGAGGCCTTGACTTTGTTGGCCCATTTAAGCGCCCAGCCCATTTCACTGGTCACAAGTTTATCTTGGTGGCTGCAGACTACAGCACCAAATGGGTAGAAGCACATGCTCTCTGGGATAATACAACACAATCAATTACCAAAGTCCTCTATGATATGATAATCACTCGTTTTGGATGCCTGATCAAGTGGATTAGTGACCAAGGTAAACACTTTGTCAATGATGTCATTAAAGAACTGGTCACCCAACATCTCATCATTCATAATAATAAACACTCCAGAGTGTACTACCCGCAAGCCAATAGTCAAGCTAAGTCAAACTAACAAAATCCTCAAGTAGATCCTCACAAAGTTGGTCAATCAAAATCGCAATGACTGGGAAGAAAAGTTGTATTCCGCTTTATGGGCATTCCACACAGCCTACAAGATCTTGACCGGAATGACATTCAAACTAGTTTATGGCACAGAGGTAGTTGTACCAATGGAATACCTAGTACCAAGTCTCCGCATTGCCATTGTTGAAAAGTTAAGCCTAGAAGAGTCCCTGCAGCATCGCGAGTATCGCCTGGATCAGCTCCTTGTGCTGGATGAAGCATGCTTCAAGAGTTTTTTCATCACCACCATAGTCATCTAGAAAAGAAGGAAGAAACGGGTCGACCGCCGCCAATTTGAAATCTGCATATTCAAGGAAGAAGATCCAGTTCTATTATTTCAATCTCACATGGGTCTGCATCCTAAAAAAGTAAAGCACCGGTGGATAGTTGAAAAATTCTATGACAACACCTTCCTTCTTGGCACATTCAATGGCAAACGTTTCTAGAAGCTAGTCAACGGTTATCACCTGCGACCCTATCACACGCTGTCTCGATGCCATGGAACCCCTTCATTATGGCAATAGCACCACCAATTCACTACCTGAGCATCCATCACCATCATGACATACCATATATCTACCCAAGGCCCCAACTCCTAACCCTAGAAAACCCAACCCTTATAGCCAAAAATGAAGTACCACCCATCTGTACACCCACACCCCATGAGGTACAACACACTCCCAAAATCCAACAGTCCCTAGTTCTTTCTTTTGATCCTAGTTACACAAGCTGAAGTTACCAGTACCCTAAAAAAGAAGCCACCACCTATGGTGGTTGTCTACGTCCTCGTAGAAGACTCTAGGATAGCCAGAAAGAGAACTGCCTTATTCACGGCCTTAATGACCAAATGCTCAAAGACAGTGCTATCTTTGAATTTGTTAAATTTATCCTCTTAGCTGCCATATTCGATGTGCCATGTCTATACCTTGTTTGACCAATGTATTGCATCATTTGCTTATTGCTGTAATCCCTTTCGGAACATAAATCCTTGAGCCTCCAGTGCTCAGATCCATCTAAAGTAAGGTTTGTATCTCTTCCAACAACTGGCCATACAACTGGGAGTCTTGTAGGTGATTGATAGATAGTATTGCATACTCTCCAAGTTTAATCCATACTATTGTTGCAAAACCATAGGAACTGATTCTTCTGTCCTCCTGGACTACTCTCTCATACCATAGAAAGAAGGATTTGCAACACCTCAACCACAATTTTTAATGTTCTTATGCTTGCCATCTTGTCCACCTAACCATCCTTGTAGAGGTGTTCTGACCTTTAGTTGTAAAATCCTTTTTCATTGTGCTAACCACCCTGTGTAGTTGTAGGAATAGGGGGTGGAAAGTTTAACCTCTTACCCTTTTTCTTTCTTATTAGTGGTTGGTTCTCTATGACACAATGTGATGCATTGTCATCCTTAAGGTATATAAATGTTGGTTTTCGATGCCGAGTAACTATAATGTTATCAACAATATAGTTTGGCTACTCATGCATTAGCGTACCACTCACTGCTTTCTCTCACAAATGTGCTAGTGATTATTGATGGGCTTGAAGCTTTTGATGATCTAGCCTTCTCCATCAACTTTGTTATTATATAGGGCTTGCACCATGATAGCATCATATAAACTGATGGTTTTCTTGAAACCCTCTCTTGCTAGCTAGCTTGCATGTTTTGTTTCAGCTAGATTGGTGGTTAGCATGTGTGACAAAGCGGTGTCATCCACATCCTACAAAAAAGATTAACATATAAGGATCCAAACCACATATATTGGTGGTTAGCGGTGTGACAAAGCGGTGTCATCCACATCCTACAAAAAAGATTAACATATAAGGATCCAAACCACAAGCTCTATGTTCTGAAAACAGAAGGAGTACTACTTACCCTTACAAGGTGATTCCACCAATGGAGGTATCTTATGTGCTATCAACTAAGCACCAACTAAGCTAGCAATCCATGGTTTTAGTAAATTTCCACCATCGACGACTTTCCTGTTACCTGTACTGCGAAAGTGTCTCTTCTTCACTCAATGCACAATGCCAAAGATGGCAAAGTCTCTTGTTCTCATCTTGGAAATTCTTGACTACATATTAAATTGTATGGATATTTAAGATTTGTTCCCAATGAGAAGGACATGACCACTCACGACCTTCCAATTTATTTTTTGGTTTGTTGTTATAGACTATAACCTCCAATTAGCTCCTATGTCATCGGCTATAAAGTCATAAAAATACAATTTGGAAAGCCTTTGTGCACCACAACATCATTGATCATCTCCCAGAATAAAACTTGTGGATCTATGTCTTCTTCTTTTATTTCACACAACAAGAAGTAAAAAGTTATTGTAAGTTGTATGCCATTATATAACATTTGTAACATTTATAAGGAAGTAAACAAGTTTTAGTAGTTCTACAAGATCATATTGTGCCTTGGATCATACAAATGTATAGCCATTGTTATCCATCCTTGCACATGGCTAACGTGATCAAGAAAACCCATGGCTTTTTTAAATCACCAGCTCCTATTTGATGTATACGGTTCAGTAAGTCTAAACTTGAGATGGGCGCTGGTTGACATTTTAAATGCATAGTACCTCTCTGACTTATCCAAAGCTTGCTGGAAAATGACTACCATAAAAGAACTCAAAAGTGCATTATCTCTTCAAATCTAAAATACTGGACTTTGTACCTTGCACTGTATTGTTGTTTCTAGAAGCACGTAGTACAATCCTTCTAAATCTACAATAGAAATGGATAACTCATAAATTTATTTAAAATCATATTGTGAATCGCAATCATGAAATTAAAATGTAAATGAAGTGAAACTTATCTTTAACATTGAAAGAAAGTAACTAGCCTCAAAACCTAGATTAACCTAGGAACATGGATTGACAAGCATTAGAAAATAATTAACAAAAGTTTAGGAAGAGAAAGAGTGTTTTCTCATTATCAAAGTGATTATCAAAGTTAGCCCCCAATTATGGTATATGTTGGTATATATACATGACCACCCTTTTCACACTATGATTAATAATGTCCATGGGCATGGTCAATTGGCCTTGGGCCCATTATTATATATGAGACCATACCACTTAATCACAATCCACATGGATGGAGTATATGTCAATGGACTTATGTCAAACATTAAGCTCATGCTCACACCATGTATGGGAAGCCAAATTGCATGTATATGGATATAAATTTGCCCAAAAGCCTTCAAAACAAGCCATAATATCTACCCCATAATATCATAAGAGCCTTGTGTAACTTCCAAACATTGTGCATCCAAAATCCAAGGGTATAGGGCTATCTCCATAGTGAATTTCCAGGAATTTCTAGCAAGCTGATTCACTGTTCTTAACCTTCATTAGACTTCCAGAATGCATCCAACAACCCTTCAAACCCTTCTAATGTAGAAGCGGGTTGCCAAAAAGATTCTTCCTTAGGTAGTCCTTGCCATCATTTGACCAAGTACTCCACTAATGTACGGCTACTACGAAGACCTCTTTCTCTTGTACCCAAAATTATTCCGGAACATACTCAATCATGCCCTCCTCATTCACTAGAGGTAGCTCATCTTGCACAAATACCTCTGGCCCAAGGTAAGCTTTGAGATGAAACACATGGAGCACATCATGAATCTTTGAGGTTGATGGAAGTGCTAATCGATAAGCAACTTCACCAACATGCCTCACCACCTTGTATGGCCCATAGTAGCAATGAGCTAACTTGGTATTTGTGTTACCCTCCTTGAGAGTACCATATCTTGTCTTGGGAATCCTTAGGAACACCCAATCACCCATAATGAACTCCAATGGTCTCCTATTAGTATTATCATAGTGTCCCATCCTTTCTTGAGCTTGCTTCAATTAGCTTTGCATTGTTGCAAGAGTGCATCCAACTTTTCCATATCCTCTTTGGTATTAGGATTCACCCCCTCTTGCTTTTAAACCATCATTGGCATATTAACTTTGTACCCATAGAGTGCCTCAAAAGGTGACATGCCAATGCTCTCATGATGCGTACTATTATGAGAAAACTTGGTAAGTGAAACTAGTCATCCCAAACACCTTGCATATTATGGAAATAATGCCTCAAGTAAGTCTCCACCCACTTGTTCACCCTTTTGGTTTGCCCATCGGTTTTGAGGTGATAAGTAGCACTAGGTGTCAAAAAAGTCCCCATGCTCTCAAAAAATGTTCTCCAAAATGTACTCATAAACTTTACATCTCAGTCACTAATAATTTGTTGTGGCACTCTATGTAACTTAAACACATGATCCACAAACTCTTTTGCAACCATAGATGTTGAAAATTTAACCTTGGAAGGAATAAAATGTGCTACTTTTGTCAAGTGGTCCACCACACCACATATATGCTATCCCATCCCCTCCTCATGTGAGGTAGCCCCATGATGAAATCTATAGAAATATGCATCCATTTACCATCAGGAATGGCCAAAGGCTAAAGAAAACCATCGGGATTATGTGTGGGATCCTTGTTTTGTTGACAAGGTAAGCAACTTGTCACAAAAGCATACACATCTTTCCACATTCCTTTCCAATATAAACTCTTCCACACCTTCTCAAGGTCTTGAACAACCCTATGTGCCCTGATAATCGATCTCTTCTAACACCCTCTTTTTGTAGCTTGATGTAGGAACATGGTAGACTTTGACTTTGTAGTAAATAAGTCCATTACCAAGCTCAAAATGTAGTAAATAATCATGGGACCCTTGCTATAATTTTGCCACATTGGTGCCACGTCCTTGTCCAATAGGTACGACTCTTGGATATCCAATATCCAATCTTTATGTACCTCTAAACCCTTGCTATAATTTTGCCACATTGGTGCCACGTCCTTGTCCAATAGGTACGACTCTTGGATATCCAATATCCAATCTTTATGTACCTCTAAAATTTGCATCCGCACAACATTCTCTTTCCCTTTTATGTAAGAGATTTTGAAATCATAATTTTGTAATGTAGCCACCCATATCCTTGCTTGGGAAATAGTGTAGGTTGAGACAAAAACTATTGAAGTATTCTATGATCACTCTTCCCAAAAAAAGTGACTCCCATACAAGTAATGATGCCACTTCTTTATTGCATGAAATATTACTAACATCTCTTGATTATAGACATGCATAACCATCTCTTTCTCATCAAGTTTTCAGCTCTCAAAATCACTCCATGATCTTAAAAAATAAAATAGCTCCAATGTCTCTTCCACATGCATCCACTTGAACCGTAAAATGGCTTTGTAAAGTCTAGGCATACAAGTATTGGGGCTGATGTGAGCATTTCCTTAAGCTCTTGGAAGCTCATATTGGCTATGGCATCCCAAAAGAAAGCCTCTTTCTTAAGCTTGTCGGCGGTAAGAGGAGTGGTAATATGAGCATATTGTTTAATGAACCTCCTATATCGAATGATCACAAGCCCAACAATCCCCTCAATTGAGTGGTATTTGTAGGCGTGGGCCAATTCTTAACACACTCCACCTTCTTAGGATCCATAAATGTACACTTTCTCTCCTTCGCATACAAGTTGTTGGCACTTAAGGCATACAAAACAAACCTTACATGCATTAAGTGTGCTACTTCTCCACCTTGCTATGTATCAAAATATCATCAAAGAATGCAAGTTGTTGGCACTTAAGGCATACAAAACAAACCTTACATGCATTAAGTGTGCTACTTCTCCACCTTGCTATGTATCAAAATATCATCAAAGAATGCAAGCACCCATTTATAGAGAAAGGGTCCAAGCACTTTGTGCATTAGGGCTTGAAATTTTGCCAGTGCATTGCACAACCCAAATGACATAACAAAATAATGGTAGAGACCCCTCTTGATCTGAAATGTCATCTTGTACTCATCACCTTCTTTGATTCTTAATTGGTGCTGATCTTAAATAAATCTTGGAGAAGAAACAAGCACCCTTAAATATTTGAAATAGGGATCTATTCTTGATTGTAGACTTATTCAAGTCCCTATAGTCCACAAACATACGAAAAGTACCATCCTTCTTCTTGACCAATAGTACGGGTGATACAAAAGGTGATTGGCTAGAGTAACCCATCCCATGTCCATAAGCTCTGGCACTTGCTTTGCCACTTCATCCTTCTCCACTTTTGACAATCTATAGGCTGGTTTATTAATGGGCTTGGTATGCGGCTCAAGCTCTATCCCATGATCCACCTCCTATTTTGGTGGCAAGCACTTTGGCACTTGAAACACATCTTCATACTCCTTTAATAATTCCTTTATGCATAACTTCCCTTGGTTTCTCATTGCTTTATTTCTTGCAAAGTTATAAAACATATATGCATACCATATTCTTAAGCTCCCTCTTAAGTTGTGTTGCATTGATCAACTTGATACTTAGCACATGAGTTCCAGTCAATGTAACCTCATCATTTCTATACATGAAACTCATATGTCCTTGTTGTAAATTTATGTGGAATAATCCAAGAGTTGCCAACCAATTACAACCCAATACAATGTCAATGGGACCCATATCAAAAACAAGTAAATCAACTTTGCAAGTGTAACCACTTATTATGAGGACCAAATCCACATTCTTGCATACCAATGTGCAATCCATTTTTGCCCCATTAGCCACTTGAACTTCATGCCATGAAGGTAAAGTTATGGGCTGTAATTTTATAAGGTTCCCCCCTTCCAAAATAGGAAAAACTATTAAGATAGTCCACTAAGTCTTAACTTGGAGAAAATTTCCTACTCATCAGCAGGGGGAGCGTGATCTTCTAAACATCAAATCACCCATAGGGTAATTGATCATAATTTGGATAACTAATAGTCTTAATTCCTAGAGACAATGCTTTTTTCCTCATCCATGCTGCAAGGCACAGCCGCTGGCCTAGTCTTCTAGAATAGAATTGCCCGAGAACCTATTTATCTAGCGTAGTAATTTGTTGGAAAGTTACCTGACTAATCGGGTCCACCCGTCCGTGTAGGATGGTGCCATGGGGGCATTCCATCCTCCCACTTTCCACCCTACTCATGTGTCAATTTATTTTCTAATTGATCCTACCACATTGTTTGACATAAATAAACATGTTCTTTAATTAAGACCCTTTTACAAGGTTTGTTAAGCAGCCTCTTTCCACAATACAATAATGCCAAAGATAAGATTTATAGAGAAAAACTTTATACAAGAATCAATTCTATACACGCCAAAATCGGCTCTCTTATTCTTTTCCTTTATACTACCGATGATCTAGAATTCGGCCTTCCAGCCTCTACATGCTAGGCAAAACCCTACAGGACTATACACCTCATCATTGGCCACTAGTGAGGACTTAAGCCAGTCTGTCGCCCTCTCAAGCTCCGTCGCTCGATCCTCTCGCCCCTCAAAGGGATGTCTACACACTAGGGTGGGCTAATTCACCGCACTATCCTGGGCCCTCAGAACTAGGTAGCATCACAATTACTCACCTCAATCGGCGAACCTCATTCTCCCAATGGTATAAGGGATACCATGGGTCAACTCTCTAGGCCTTAGTAATGTCTCCGTCGTCCGGCTACATAAGCACAAGAACGGGGCAGCATCAAGGCAAGGAGAAGTTGTACCTGTACCTTAATTTAACCAAGATAACAATCCATTTACTCAACTAAACCATAGGACTAGAAGCCATGTTACCTTCTTAAGAAAACAATCCTTTCCACAAAGATTTTAGCATTTCAACTTGAGATTACGATAAGACATTCTTTATTAAGGCATATGCTGTTGTTTAAAAGAATACAAACTTTAACTAGTAAATCAATAAAATAGATTACTATTAACAATTAATAGAGAAGTCGAGGCCATACCTCAACCCCTAAGAATGATATATAATTGAAAAACACAATATGTATATACCTTATAGAAATTTGTTGTTTATCATTGCCTTTGCTCGTTAACAAGAGCTTTAGAACTTGACATATGAGAATAGAGTATTCTAATACCTTCTCTTACGATTGAAATCATCCGATCATCCTCAAGCTTTATCTCCTCTTACTCATACTGTGGCTTTTCTCTCTTTCGAAGGTCTATGGCAAAATAGCCTTCTCTTGTTGCAGGATTACGACATACTATTCTTTTCTTTGAAAGAAAAGCTATGGAGTTTTGGTCTCTTCCTCCGAAAGACCATAGCAATCTAACCTTCTTTTCTAAGATATTAGATAAGAATGAAGGGATATATACATCTCAAGCTCTAGGATTACCTTGAGGCTACTTGCTCTGCTGCCTTCTTACAGTTTTTCCTGTGTAGAGACCCTGACAGAATCAACAAATTGTTTCGGCCATAACTCTGATAAAAACTCAGAATATGGTTATATAACCAGTCAAAAGAACTGGAAGGTATTTAGTCTACAAGCTATCGTGGCAAAAACGTCTGTATATAGCCACAAACGCGCCATCTTTAAAAACGCATTGCTTTTCCATATTTTTAGTATGCATGGACTCTAAATATGCTAAAGTACTCTAAATATGACCTCCTATCACCTAAATTCAAATTTATATTTTTGGAGATACTTATCTCTTAATAGAACTATTCTTGTCTTCTTATTTCTTTTAGGATTTTTGGAGCTAATATTTTTATTCTAACACTTTCCTAATGTTTCTAGCCTTATTGTCTCACTCTTCTCTAAGTGCACTCTCTTTCCTTATTGAAATCTATATTAAAAGAGACACATGCATACATGACTTGGGAGGGACCTTACAAATTTGAGACTGCACATAGACCTCTTGTTGACAAAGCTATGTGTACTCCCACTATCAACCAAAACATGTGCTACTCTTTCATTAATGCATGCCTTGAGCCTTAACGTATGTGCACCTTTGCATCCGACACATAGGTATCACTAGATAAATTGCACAAAGCAGCCACATGAGCAGCCACATGGTCTTTGTTATCACATGAGCACACATAAATAGGAAAAATCATCATCATAATCAAAATTTCCCTTCTTTGACTCACCTAGATCAAAAGGAAACTCACCCTCATCTTCAACTTCATTTGCATAATTGGCATCTTCAAGGCACTCTTCATAGTCTTTCGGTTTCTCTTTTGCCCATCTTTGCAAGTGTTGGTGAGGATCATGACAAGAGTCATGTTCTTAGCTTTGCACACTTTCCAATAATCTGTCCCATTTTTTCCCACACTTGAAGCATAAACCCTTGCTCTTCAAGTCATTGATACGATGTTCACCAAATACCTTGTTCTTGTTAACCTCCTTTGCATCAAATTTCTTCCCACCCATCAACATTGGAAGACTTAGGAAAAGAGGTACCAAATCTGAAATTTTCTCTACCACCTTTTTCATAAACGGTTGGGAATATTGGAGGAGCAAAATAAGAGACAAATACACACACACACATAACTATATTTAGGTTGAAGGTAAATTTGAACAAAGGCCCTAGCTATACACACACAAACCCACACACACACATGCACACACACACACACACAAGTATATCTAGGTTGAAGGTAAATTCTGGAATGGTGGCAATGCTTGGATAACCCTTTTATTTTTTACTTTACTATGCTTGGATAACCCTTTTATTTTTTACTTTACTAAAGCGACTGGATTTATTTATTATAAAAATTACCTTATCTATGGCCATAATAACTAAGTGTGGGATTGTCTTTTCGGGCTTCATGATGTAAGTTATTTCCTCTCACCACAGCCAACAACTAATTATCTCTCTAGGCACGTGCACTATGTTACAAATAACTATATGTATATCACATGCTAAATGGCCATGGCTTATGTAGTGCTCCACCTTATCTCCTTCTACACACATAGCTGCAACAAATACTCTCTCTCTCTCTCTCTCTCTCTCTCTCTCTCTCTCTCTCTCTCTCTCTCTCTCTCTCTCTTCAAACCCCTTCTTGCTCACACATTACATAGTAATCAAGGGAATGTATAATCAAAGAAAGACATGACCACTCCCTCAAAGATGTTGTCCCACTACAAATATGTCTAAATGAAGAAGAAGTGCCACTTGAGAGCCACTTGGAGACTAAAGGCTCAAAGATGGGCTAGCCTACACAAACAAAAAAATAAAAAAAATGAGAACGAGAGAGAGAGAGAGAGAGAGAGAGAGAGAGAGAGAGAGAGAGAGAGAGGATAATACTTGGAGAAGTACTTAGGGGCACTGGAGCTTAGGATTGCCTACACAAACAACAATAAAAAGGAATTACAATAGCACAATTCTCAAATAGCTTGTAGAACGTGATCGATAATATAAGAATGGCATGTAAAAGATAGATAGATAGATAGATAGATAGAGAGAGAGAGAGAGAGAGAGAGAGAGAGAGAGAGAGAGAGAGAGAGAGAGAGAGAGAGAGAGAGAGAGAGAGAGAATGAAATGAAATGATATAGTAACGTCTTCAAAAGGCCAAAATGACCTATGAGACCAAAAAGGTTACAACAATTGGTGGATCTGATACAATGTCTGTGTAAGGAAAGCTAAAAACAACTAAACAACTAACTGAAACTGAAACAACTATGAGGAAAAGTACGGTACCAGGAGCTCCTAATGGATAACATGTGGGAGGAAAACTCCAGCAACAAAGGGAAGCATCATACACATCACTATCCAAAGATGTCTCTCATCGGTCGATGGCGGATATCCTCAATGTCCTCCATGGTGAGTACTCTGACTGGACGTCTCCCATGCTGTGCTAGTATGGTTCTGATCCTCTGTTGTAGTCTCCGCCGGTGTCGAGATGGGCCTCTCATCTTGGGGCGCCTCGACCGCCCCAGCTCTATAGCCCGATCAATCAGTGTACCTCTTCTAGTGCGGCTGTACTCTGGGGCTAGTTGCAATGCCTGCTGACCTGACTGCTCAATCTCTGGTCGAAAGAAGTCTGTAATCTGCCTCTGTAGGTGTCTCTCCCTCTCTGATCCCCTCGCTCTCAGGAGACCCTCTCTATGTCTACGCAGCTCCAGCAAGTACAATCCGAGGCATCTCTGATCCTGGTATCTCATGACTCTAGAAAGTGGTCCAAAGCCCTCTCTGAACAGGCAGTGAAAACGGCCTCGTATCTCATAATATACTGGACAGTGACATATGTAATGTAACTCTGTCTCTGGCTCCATCTGGCACAGCTGACAAATCCTGGCCTCAGCTGGTACTCCTCTGAATCTGCCAGTCTCAATCTCTAGCTGGTGTGAGGATGTGTGAATCTGACCAATAGCACACCGTACCCCATGAGAAAGATGAGTATCCATGTAGCTGGGTCTAATCACAAACCCATCCTCACCCACACAGGCAGTAGCCACAGACACAATCGGTAGCCAAGATGAAAACCAAAAGCGAGGAGGAAACGTGAAGAAGGAGATTTTTGAATTTGGATTCACGTTTGAGGATTGGCAGCATCGACAGCTCTGCAAATTGGGAAGGGTGACTCTGCAAATCTGCATGTTTGGAGTGCATGCATGCAAAGGGCGGTGATGGCTCTACATATATAGGTATAAAGGGTGCGTCGAAGATGAGGGCCCAAGGGAACCAAAAGAAGTGGCATATGTGGCATTGTAGGTGAGGGCCCAAGTGAGGCAAAAGAAATAGACACGTGCCATGAACGACAACGTTCTCCTTTTATATATAGAAACTATTAAACATGTTGAGTGTAGAAAAAGAGAGAGCAAGAGAATATAGATATAAAGAGAGATATAAAGACAATGAGAAAATAGAGAATTCATAAATATCACCACGAAGAAGCCAAAGCTAGAAAGTTGTTATAAGATTTTCCCCTTGAACAAATACATCAATTTTAAAGCTACTAAATAACAAAACGTCATTACTCTCATGAAATCTTTAGGCAACTACCTTGGTTTCAAAAATATGGCTCATCTTTTTCATAATAACATTGAGTCAATTAACATATATCTTTAGACTCAATACCTCCAAGCTTAGAGTAAGTACTTGCTCTTTTAAAGAATTGATTTGTTCTTTACATTCCTTAATACTTCCGCCTAGACGTTCCCCAATTTCAACATGCAAATTTTCCATTATGAAATCATGTCTAGTTGGTTGGCCTCCATGCGACCACTACTATCATGAACACAATGAAGATGATGTGTCAACTTATCTCTTAGCATATCTCCTCTTTGGGTGCCACTCTTCCACAGATCACATCCCAAGGGCATTTAAGTACTCCTTGTTGCAAGCAACCCAATTTTTCTCAGTGTGCTCGTATATGTCTGTAATAGTATGTAGACATTTAGAGTTTGGCTGTCTTGATGGAGACCTTGATGGAGCAAGGTGTTTCACAACTCGAACATTGATCATCTTAGGCGGGGTAGATAAAGCTAAATTAGAATTGGAAGGTCCATATGTAGACACTATGGCAATTGAGCCATTGTTATCATTCTAGATCTCCATTGGCTGAAATCCAAAATGCACATCTTAAGTCTCTCCAAAAATCTCTTTAAACCTTAGTCAACATATAACATAATCCTAATAACCCAACTATATACGACCACTATATACATGAAGATACCTCGTAGTTGCAAAGAGGAAACAATATGTACTCTTAGCATGCTATATAATCATCTCTCTAAAAGTCTAGTATTATAACAACCATAAAGAAAGTTTCTTAATTTTTAAAGCACATTTTTCTATTGTTTTAAGGCTAATATAGTCTAAGTAAAAGTACTTAAATAATTTAACGCATGTATATTCTCTTAAGCCCATGATATTCTCTCTCTAGAACTCTCTCTGCAATCAAACACAATGAGCTAATAAATGAAAAGTTTCTTGCTTAGCCAACCTTGCACATCACTCTAATAAACTCTATTTATATGCACACAGTAAAGTATTAAATACACAAAAATTATTATTACATTCAGATTTGTCCTACCAATTATCAATTAACCAGCCTTGCACAATACTATAATAAACTCTATTTATATGCACACCCTAAAGTATTAAACACACAAAAATCAATTATTACATTCACATTTGCCATACTAATGATCAATTATAAAACAAACAATGAGAGATATAACGTATTTTTATGTGCGTTCTCTCTCTCTCTCTCTCTCTCTCTCTCTCTCTCTCTCTCTCTCTCTCTCTCTCTCTCTCTCTCTCTCTCTCTCTCTCTCTCTCTCTCTCTCTCTCTCTCTCTCTCTCTCTCTCTCTCTCCCAAACATATCGCCATAAATAAATCCCTTTATCTAGGCACACACAAAATATAATTGATTTGTGTGAAAAAAGACAGGAGAATGTGTGAGATGGCTCTATTCTCTCACTAGCTTTGTCTTTGTCTCTGTTGTCTCTGTCTATGTCTCTATCTCTCTCTCTCTCTCTCTTTCTCTCTCATATATGTCTTACAAAAATAAAATCTTTGACATTAGCATCACATATTAACTATAAACACACAAATAGATAGAGAGAGAAAGGGCTATAATAAAACTAACCTCAAGTTGTAAGAGAGAATGATATTCCAAACCACCAACTTGTTGGCTATCAACCTTGTGTCTTGCCTCTATACAATCACACACACAAACCAAAACAATAAAAAACTTATGGTCTCTCTCTTTCTATCCCTCTCTCTTTTTTTCTCTCTCACACTGTCCCTGCTACGTTTCACACAAAAGGTAAGAGGAACTATTTGTGTGTTACATGTGTGTGTGTGTGTGTGTGTGTGTGTGTGTGAGAGAGAGAGAGAGAGAGAGAGAGAGAGAGAGAGAGAGAGAGAGAGATAATGAGAATAATAAAGGTGCTCATTGAAATTTGCATAGTGCATAACAGTTACAAAGAGAGAGAAAGAGAGAAAGAGAGAGAGAGAGAGAGAGAGAGAGAGAGAGAGATCCATTAATAATCTCAAAGATTAATAAATCATTATCTTTATGAGTTTTGTGAGATCCCTGTCCCCACCGCGCAATGGATTCAGGGTACTAGCAGCGGAAGTAGCACTTCTTGCGTGGGGCAGGGTCCCACACTCGGGGCCTCGCCCACGGATATCCGGACAAGAGACTAATCCGTCGATTTTTCCAAAACCAAACCTTGGAAAAACTTCCCTTATCCGGAAAGCACGAGCAATTCCACCAGGATAACTTTTTACTCTAACGTAGTCAAGACCATTACTGATCAAGCTGATCCGACCGCAATTATAAAGATACTTGGTCAAATCAAGAAAGAAACTTGCACTTGGATCATTGGGATCAACGCTTTTTTCCCCATCAAGAGGCACAGCCGTTGATTCGTATCCATAGAACAATTACTATCCGGGATTTACTTTATCTATCGTAATAACAGAAATTGAATCTCGATTTATGGATCCATCAGTCCAGCCTAACCCCATCCAGTCCCAAGGGTTAACCAGCCGCCCAACCACTGTAGTGATGGGATCTAATTAAAAATTTGGTTAGGTTTTGTCTCGGGTACCAAGGAAAAGAGTTCCAAGGCCCCCTAGCCAGAAGTTCATGCAAACATAAAACTAGTCACACCATTTACACACCCAATATGAAATTGCCTTTTTCTTAGCATCAGCTAACTTTAAAACAATTCTTTTAATGAAACCATTATGTCACTGATGACAATTCTCATAGTCTCTGGTTGAATCCTTATTTCCAGTCATTCATTCATCGGTATACTTATGTGTGCGCTTTTGCCGCACAGGTCGTAGTTGGGGACTTGCCAGACACCGTATGCGAGCCACGAATGGCTGCAAGCATACAACCAGGGAAGGAAGCTCAAACAGAATGCAAAGGGTGTGTCACTCACCGCTCAACCGCCGCCTTGAAGGATTCCCGCGTCGTGGTGAAGAAGGAGCCGCCGTCGTCGCTCTACCGCCTCTCCGCCGCGCCGTGCCGCTACACAGTGCTCGATCGCTCTCTCACTCTCTCTCTCTCTCTCTCACACACACACACACAGGAGAAGGAAACCAAAGAGATAAGGCAAGAGCACTCTTGTATTCACAACACATGAGAATGAGGATTTTAGGGTTACATTTGACTCTTATAGGTGACTTGGCCGTTCACACTTGGGCGCCCATACATGGCCGGCCGACCCTAACCCTTATCCTACTGATATTCAAGGTGTGCCTCTCATCAGCGATCAACCAATCCCTTCATCCTTAACATATGGTGCCGACAAGCCCGGCCCATGACTCAGAATATTTAAATTAATGACGTAAAACATAGTACGTCTCAATGTCCGTTAGGTTAACATGCCCCCTTCCTGATGTAGATTCCGTCCTCGGAAGCTATGGTATGGTAAGCTCGAGAGGGTTGTTGTGGTAGACCGTCTGCAAAACAGGAAAGTAGAGTGAAGGTATGCTGGAATTCAAAAGATATAAAGTGTATAAGTTCAAGCATGTTAGACCACAATGGATGTTGCTATGAGAACTTAGTTTAAGGGTCACATGAATGAGCTAGTGTAGCAAATTAACAAGAGTTTAAAATTATTGAAAGTAATCAAGAGTAAGCAAGGTGTCAAAGGTTAATCAAGGTTTATAACTGGCCGAAGTCAAGGAAAATAACCAAGCATAATAAATAAACACATGACCACACTGTGTCTACTCTAAGAACAAGTTAATACCACAAGCCTAGGGAAACAAGAAACATCAGAGTTACAGGAGCTTTTTGCCTTCTTTTTTTTTGCACGTGACAATTTTTACACACAATGGCGACCTTCCTAAGGCAAAACTAACATCAATCCTAGTACCATGTTTAACACAAGGCATTATCCAGGAATCTATTAGCTCACTTTAGGCAAGGCTACCCCCTACCAACCAAGGCATCGGTCTGGAGTAGAATACTCCTCGCCTACCAAGTATCAATAAGGCGATAGGCCAACACTAAAGCACATCATAGACTTCTATTGCCATTTATTGTAGGCTATTTTTTTAAAAAAAATCTATTTCTTTTGATCTTCGCTCCTGAACTATAATTTGTCTTGCATCCTTTCGACAAAGGGGTAATAGCTATGTCCTAGAGGTCAACACACACATGGCCAGGTGTCAAACATTAAGATGGTTTGACCCTAGACCTAAGACAATCGTATTCCAAGGTTAACTAAAGATGTCATGCTGCCTAGGAATATTTCCAATAAAGTTTAGCTCATTAATGATTTACACTAGCATGCAAGCAACTTCAAAAACTAAGTAGTACATTGACAATTTCCATGTGGTCATGCATTATAGTTTATGCAATTAATTGAACAGTAAAAACGAAAGAGAGTGGGTATGGAAGAATTACACCTGTAATTGGAGATCTCCTTGATTTGACGAGACAGCTTGCAATTTGATGTAGATATATTTTGATGAACGTTGCGGCAGTCTCTCAGGACTTGAAAGCGCAAACTTTTCATCCTGTACAATCAACTAACAAGCACTATACCTCGAGAGGCACATCAGTGTGAAAATTTCAAGACTTGTTTAAGGAATCTAAACTAGAAAAAACTTGAAAACGCTAACCTACCTACCAGTCACCACACTACTACTGAGGATACGGTAAGAGGATGTTGTAGAGTCCTGGCTCTAGCCCTAAGGCTAAGCCTCTATCCGCATCATCCAAACAAATAAAGTCAACCTCAGTAGTGCCATGAGTTTCATCCGTCCATTCATCATTGTCAGATATTTCCTTTTCATTTTCCCATCCACATAAACTCATCAAAAATGTAACCATGCGAGGATAGTCATCTTGTGGAAAAGGAAAGCATTGGGCTATCGGGGATATGTCCTACGGAGTAGGGGTCAGTCATGGTCAATAGGCGAATTAGCCATTCTAATTCCTCAATATTTTCCTCTCTGGCTAGTACATCTATATGATCCCATTCAGTTTCAATTACGGGATAGCACATGTGGAATATCTGAGAAAGGTACAGATGATACCTCTCACCAAAGGTAGGAGTGGATGAAGTGTATGATGATCGGGCATCTGCCATATCTGCAACACAGATATAGCATCAGTAGGTTTATGACAGGTCAATCTAGTTCTTGATTGTATACGGATATTTCTCTTGTTTTTGTGCTCTTGCTCTTTTTACTATTTTTTGTTTTTTTTTTAAATGTATGAAGCTATATATATACATCCCCTTGAATTTGGCAAAAATTACATGGTCAGGGGAGAAGGTTAAGGAGGAAGCATTAGAATGTCGAGCGTGAGTACATGCTCCCCCTTTCCTTGGGTAGATCATATTATTTGCAATGATGTTGCAGCCTCTTGGAACCAATTTGTCCAGCGGGTCATAGGTTGTGATGTGGGCAGATAGCTTTTTATGACCCTTGTGGCCACATCCAATTGTAGAGATGGTAGTGTACGCTCCCATTGACGAATGGAGGAAATGGTTTCCGACGATACTATTACAAGGGGAGACGTAGACTCATCGGTTTTTTGTTGGGTGTTGACAAGAGTAGGTGTAGAGCATGTAGAAACTTCTATATGAGTGTGTGCCTGGCATGAGGAGCTAGAAGCTTCATGTGGCTCCCCCCTTCCTGAGCTAGGTGGTAATGATCGATATCGTTTGGGAATCCAAACTAACTCTGGAAGAAGTGGTGCGGAGCACTCTGTTACCTTTCCCTTACCACGGTCTTGAATTGTCATTGGGGTGGCAACAATTGGTTTTCAAGGTTTTACAGGTGATGTAGAGGGATTCAGCTTATGTTTAGGGACCCAAATCTGGTCATTTCCCTCGTAGTACCCTTGGGCTACTAATAATTTTTTAGGGATCCATCGCGATGTTACATTGCCCTTTCTCGGGTGGGTAGCTGCTTTCCTTTTACGAGGCTTCTTGGTGGCTGAACGAGATTGAGCAGGGGAAGTAGCTGTTAACGAAGCTTTAGGGACCCATTTGTAAATACTCTTTGGCATAGTAAGCAGAGCTTTAGAGACCACCTTGCCTGTTTCCACTCTTGGCGTTGAAGCGTTAGAGGGGTGGCCAATAATCGAAGATGGTTTTGCCACTGGACTTTGTGATTTTTCATTATCTAATATTTGAGTGGATGACTTAGGTACGGGATTTTGAGCGGTCAGACCTAGTGTTGGTTCTTGCGTTGTGACTTGTCTGGTTGCCCAATCGATATTGCACTTGGTGGCCATCATCCATTTGCACCCTAAGATTACAGTCCCTTCCATGGTACCAGTAGGCATAACCAAAAAGCTTTGAATTATGGTTCCCTTGTCATAAGCAACCGGAGTGTGTAGAATTCCTGAGACAGGGGTTTTCTTCTTGTTGATTCCTTGAACTTGGATAGAACTCTTAGATAAAGGTGGTTTTCCCAGTTGACACCACACGCCATATGATAGCAAATTGTGTTGAGCTCTTGTATCCAATAATGCATTATACAGCACCTTCCCGTAAGGACTCTGTAACTCAATTGGGTATCTTAGAGGTGGGTCAGATTCCAGTGCATCCTCCTCTGCTTCCTCGAAAAATACTTGCGTAATTCCCAAGTTGGCTTCTCGTTGTCTCCTAGCACGCTGTTGACGTTCTTTGGCTTCGACTCTCGCTTGTATCTTTTTAAGCTCAGCTTGTTCTTTAGCTGCCTTCTTTTGATGGATTGCATGTAACTCCTCCTGGCTCAGGGGGTCATAGTATCTTTTGAATTTACTCCCATTAAGGAATCCAATGGTTTCAACTCCGTCGAGAGTCTCCGCTCTGATGGTACCTTGCGGGGTAATTTCACATACTCTATACAGTCCCTTACCAGCATATTTGAGCTTTTTCTTTTCGTTTCGCACTCCATACATCAGGACTTTATTCCCAACCTTGATGTCCTTGTCCTTTAGGTGGCGATCAAACCACTTTTTCCTTCTATCCTTCTCCACAAGGGCATTGTACACAGCCAATTGTCTTTCTTCATTTAGCCGCTCAAGGATATACAGACGCTCTGCTAAGGAATTACCATCCCAACCCTCTTGAGTAGCAACACGAAGACTAGGAATGACAAATTCCCACGGCATGACTGCTTCTTGGCCATATACCATTTTGAATGGTGTGCAATTAATAGCCACTTTGTACGCAGTACGATAGGCCCATAAAGCTGTCGTAAGCTTTAGATCCCAATCCGTGCAATGAGCTTCAACTGTCTTTGTCAAAACAGAGATTAAAGTCTTGTTGGTACTCTCAGCTTGGCCATTCGCTTGCGGATAGTAAGGAGTAGATTTATGATGGGATATCATGAAATTTGTTGTGAGCTCCTTAATCACTTCATTTATAAAATGCGTACCATTGTCGCTCACAAGTTCAAAAGGACAACCGAAGCGTGTGATTATATTTTCAAAAAGGAACTTGGCTGTTGTCCTCGCATCTGCCTTACGTGTCGCTTTCGCTTCAACCCATTTGGTCATATAGTCAGTGGCCACAATAATATAGCGAGATTGTGTGTTTCGGGCCGCTGGGCTAATCGGACCTACAAAGTCTAAACCCCACTTTTCAAATGGTTGGTTTACTTTGATTGGATGTAGGGGCATCTGATCTTTCCGTTGGGGTTTCTTGTATCATTGGCATTCATCGCAACCCTTCACAAAGAGTGATGCATCTTGGAACATAGTGGGCCACCAATACCCTGATTGTAAGATCTTTCGCGTAGTTAAGTCTCCTGAGAAGTGACCACCGGCTACGCCCATATGTGCCTCTTGCAAAATGTATAGATACTCATCCTCTCGGGCACAACGCCTAAGAACGTCATCCTTTCCTCTTTTATAAAGAGTCCCGGCTATCAGGCAATAGGGTTCGCATTCTTTGATTAGCTTTCGAGCTAGATCTTTACGAAGCTCCTTGGGTGGAAAGCCATTAACCAAAAAGTTAACAATCTTCTCACTCCATTCAGGCATTGTCTCCACCATGAATAGGGAAGTGTCAGGTAAGTCATCATCAACCCCCGTAGGAGCCTCACCATTGGGTATGCGAGACAAATGATCAGCCATAACATGTTTCTTGCCAGGTCTCACAACAACCGTGAAATCAAACTCAAGAAGAATCAATAGCCATCGTGTGATTCTTCCTGTGGAGCATGGTTTGTTTACCAGATACAACAATGCTTGATGATCCACATAGAAAACAAACTTGGTGGCAAGGAGGTAATAACGAAATTTCCTTACTGCATATATCATTGCCAACCCTTCTCGCTCCGTAGTGGTGTAGTTCATCTCAGCATCGTTCAACTGGCGACTGGCAAAGCTAATGGGGTAGTCTAGCTTGTGTTCTCCAGGTTGAGTTAACACACACCCAATAGCAAAGTTTGATGCATCAATATGCACATGGAAAAGTAAATCCCAGTTAGGCATTCTCAAGATTGGAGCACTCACCAAGGCCTTCTTTAATAGCTCATAGGCACGGTCACATTCTTCGGTCCAAATAAACTCGATGAGAAGCTTATACAATGGTCGAGCTATCTCGGCGAAGAATAGAATAAATCTTCGATAATGACCAACGTGGCCCATAAAGCGTTGGACTCCCTTGTAGTTGGTGGGTGGGGGCAATTCCAGAATGACCTTGATTTTACTCTCGTCCGTGGAAATCCCATTTTTGGACACTATATGCCCTAAGATAACTCCGTGTTTAACCCAGAATTGGCATTTGAAAGGATTCAATGAGATGCGATATAACCTACACCTTTCAAATATTTTTCGTAAACACATCAAGTGCTCATCCCAAAAGGAATGAACACAAAGATCATCTAAGAAAGCTTCACATAAGTCCCTTAGATATTCCTTAAAGGCCGTGTTTATCAATCGTTGGAATGTTGCAGGTGCATTGGTCAAGCCAAAAGCCATGACGCGAAAGGCAAACACTCCAAACTCCGTGATAAATGCTGTTTTAGCTTGGTCCTCGACTGCAATTATGATCTGATTGTAACCCGAGTACCCATCTAAAAAGCTATATGCCTCCTTGCCTGCCACTCTTTCAAGCACATGTTCAGAATATGGCAAGGGGTAATGATCCCTTCTGGTGGCTGCATTAACCTTTTTGAGATCAACGCACACTCTGAGTTTCCCATTCTTCTTTGGCACGATGACTATCGGAGAAACCCATTCTGAGTGCTCAATTGGGTATATGAATCCACATTTTACCAGCTTTTCAGTTTCCTCTTATACAATCTTTGCGTACTTAGGATTCATTGGGTAGGGACGTTGCTGAACTGGTTTAGCAGTGCTAATCATTGGAATCGTGTGTTGCACCACCGAGGGTGGAACACCCTTCATATCATGATATGTCCAAGCAAATATGTCCTTGAATTCTTTAAGAAGCTTCGTAAGTGCAGATTCTTCTGCCTTGGTGAGGTCTTGAGCAATAAAAACTAGTTTAGACTCCTCACTCGAATCTGCTAAGTCTATCTCCTTAACTACCGTAGGACCATCGTAGACACCGCTACTCCCATTGGTAGGTGTTCGTTGGGCTTTTGTGTAGACCACTTTACGTTCCCCTGTAGTGAATGATTTGAAATGCTCGGGGGCGGGGTGTAAGTCTACTGGTTCTTGTTGTGCCAGGCTTTTTTCTTTCAATTCCGCTTCCTTTTGCTGCTGAGCCAACTCTTGGTTTTGTCGCCTTCTTGCAGTACGACTTAGTTTTGGCTTCTCTTCGATTTCTAATTGGGCGACGTCATGAGGTTGCGGAATACACCACATGACACTTTGGAGGTATTGTCCCCAATTATCCGCTATCTTCCGATGAGCGTCAATGGCTCCTACATAACTAAGCCATTCTGCAGTGGATCTCTCCTTATTTATTGCAGTTCGTACATTAGCTCGATAGCGTTGGCGCTTATGTCTCGTTTTCTTCTTACCAAGTTTTTGATTTTTGTTTCTATCAGATTCGGACTCACTTGGTCGATCTTCACTTTCGGATGAGCTGCAGGAGGCCACTGTCCTAGGCCTTGAGCACCTTGCTTCCACATTTGGGTGAATATTTGATTCATTTTCCCCATCAGGCTCAGGGTCAGTTTCTTCTTGAGATTCATACTCAGAGTTGCATTGGTCAGAGTCTTCGCTACTTTCACAGTGTCGGTGGAGTTTGCCACGTTCTCGCCATCAGGAGTCAAGTGCATAACACCTATCATGTTTATTGGCACTAACGGTGGCATATCTTGCCCCTCAGGTGTTACCCAACTTGTGCCTCTATTTCCCCATGTGTCTATGCTTGCCGCTAAGTGTACCCAATCCACGTTATCCGACTCAGTCATACCCGGTAGGACATCCATATAAGGAGAATCTTTCCCATCATCAGTCTCTTTTTTGCATGTATAGCAATACCTTAATGGGGCGGAGTGAATAGTGGTATCCGATTGATTATCAATGATAACCTTGCTTCCTAAAGGATGTGCACGACCATTCTCAAGATCAACTCGAATGACAGAGTCCTAGAATTGTAGGTAGACATGGTTTTTCGACCAGCCATGTACCATTTGTGCTTCCCTCATGAAAGGACGTCCTAAGATCATTTGATATGACATAGGATGCTTGGAGAAATCCATTACAATGAAGGTATGTTTTACCTTATATCCCAGGACCTTGATCTTAAGGTCCCTTAACATTCCAATAGGTTTAGCTATGGTTCCGTTTGCCATCTTAACCACTATGTTTGTGACTTCAAGGTGAGGTCTTCCCATAGATTCCCAACAGTTTTTAGTCACAATGCTCACGCCAGCACCACCATCAAGGATTCCCTTTAGAGTTAACCCCTTGGTAGTAATGGGGAGGGTTGCATTAGATTCGTCACCTTCAAAGTACTGTCCCAACTTGTTAACAGGTATTTCAACGCGACCGAGTTTTCATCTTGGTTGGGTTGTAGATCCCAATGTTCCTCCTCATCTTGAAGCGTGTCGGCTCTATCCATATTTGCAAATTGTGGTAGCCCCGCCTTTGGTTCTCCATTGAGAAATGCCCGAAGAGCTAAGAATAGCTCAGGATCTCCGTATAATTTGGATATGATCGTGGTTCTGATCTCGGAGGATGAAATCCATTAGCTTGGACACATTCAACGGTACTTTTCGAGACATCGCCCCTTGACTAGGGACTGGTGAAGATGGAATCACTTTCTCTTCGATGGGGTCAGGCATTCCCTCACTAAACATTCTTTCCAGCAAGAAGGGTGTTTGCCCACTTCCGGATGTCCTATCCTCACTTTCTTCCCGAATGATACTCGGTGTAGCTAACGGTTTATGGTTCCGGTGAGGCTGAACTTGCATAGGAAACACTGTGTCTGGAATTTTGATTTTTCTCTGAGGGTTTTTGGCCCACGTGGCTTGTCTTGGGGGGTCTCAGTCAGTTTGGGTGGTCGAGAGGGCATTAACTGACTTGGTTGTGGGGCCGAGGAAGTTTCCTTCTGTTTTCCCTTATTTATGTACTCGCTTGATTCTCCTTCATTGAGCTCCCGAGTGGGCTCCTCCCTTAAGGTAGTGGCTTTGGTCCCCATGGTTTCTATTGAATCAGAATCATCTTCAGGATCATTCATATACACGGGGTCGTCTCCTGTCCCTATGTTAGTCTTTAAACTAGGCTTGGAGCTCGTGGCATTAAGCGATCTCTTTCGTCGTGTTTTCTTTTTCTTTGCCTGAGCGATTGATGCAGTATCCCTCTCTTCAAGAATGTAGTTTTGATTTTGAAGCATTGACCATGTAACTACATTCGCGGGTACAACAGGTGTGGTTCCTCGTGCTTGGTTGGTGACCTCAACCAAATTCAATGGCGTAATCTTGGGTGCATTAGGATTATGTGGACATTGAGCGATCAAATGATCTATGCCACAACGATTACATGTAAGTACCGGCATTCCTGATGTGCCCCCTTGAATTGGTTGCATTTGAGTAGCGATCTTCTGTAGCCTATTAGGGCACTCCGCTACACGATGCGGTCCACCACAATCGTAGCATTGAAGAGGTGGTCTCCTCGCCAAGGTATTAAGGTTTTGCCCTCTTGTGGCGAGAGCAGCCGCTTGATATACAGGCTTAACTTGCCCGAAATGATCCTCCATGTAGTACTCGGGAATCATTTCAAACGTATCAATCCCATATGGAGCAGTGGGGTCTATCTCCTCTTCATAATTCCCACATGCACTATGTGACTCACAACCCATCTGGTTTACAGGGGTAATCCTTGGATGTGGAGGTTGTGGTCCTAGCACTGGCGGTGGTAACGGCACAGACTGGACTACATTCGGATTCCTTGGAACTATGTGCTGTGACGGTTGCTCGACAGGTTGTGCAGGCATCAGCGCGGGTACTTGAGGTGTGTTTGACCAGGCTAGTGGTGCCTGATTTGCCAACATTCGCTTAAGTACTAGGCAATCTTTAGATTGATGGCCATACTTACCACATGCATTGCAATTCCCATTGAATTTGACTCTGAATGTGGGACATTCACTCGTGCTATGTGGTCCTAAGCACGAACACCATTGTTGCTCTCTCCTTGGGTACATATGGCTATTCTGAGGAGCTCGATTACCCCTAAAGTATTCTTGGAGAGCCTTAGTAAGGTCGGTCACAGACATTTCAGATATCTTGGGCTCCTTGGCAATAGGTTTTACCGTCATTGGCTCGTGCCCAGATACTTGCGAACTAACGGATTTTGTTTCTGAAGACACCTTTTTACCTGCAATCATCAAGTTGTCTTCTAACTGGATTGCATTGGCAGTGACTGCTTCCCACATTGTAAGACCTCTAATGACTAGGCCATTATAAATGTCCTCGTGGCGCAATCCTCGGATGAATCTATCGAGGAGTTGGTTGTTATTGAAGCGTTCATCGGGAGTGCAGCGAGAATTTAGATGCTTCAATCGACTTATAAAGTCTCTCACTGACTCCCCTTCCTCGCGTTCAGCTTTTTGAAGTTGAGATGCTACCCCCCAAAGCACACCCTCGCGTATGTATTCTTTCAAGAACAATCTCTTGAGAGTGGGGTAGTGAGTGCGCTCTTCAACCCTTAAGGTTCGATACCAATCTCCGGCCTTCCCACTCAAGGTTAAGCCTAAGGCTTTACACTTATGCAACTCATTGTGCTCTTCCAAGGAATCACACACGTGTTCAAAGACTTCAATGTGCTTCCTAACATCCTCGTTACCACTAAAGTTTTGAGTGAGCTTAGCCACTTGTACTGCCTTGCTTCTAGGTTCTCTCTCAGGCATGCCCCGCATGTTTTTCGCAATGGATCGTCCGATCGTCTGAGCAAATGCTGTGAGATCACCTAAGTGAGCAGGCATAGTTGGTGGAGGCACTTCTGGGATAGCCTGGCTGATAGGAGTTGGCGTTGGTCTGAGTATGTTGGCAAATGACGTAGGATATGATATGTGACTAGGCCTAGCTCCCCTTGGATAATGGTTATGATAAGGTGGTCGTGGAGCATACGCCATTGGCATACTAAGAGGCGTAGGAGCTACATGAGCATGAGTAGCGATAGGTACATATGGTTGATAGGCACTGGCACGCACTGTTGTAGGTACTGTTCCACTAGGTAGCGGTGTTGTACTAACTACAGCGGTAACAGGTGCATTTTCCGCTATGCTCATCATTGGGGTAGGCATTGTGGATTCCTGAATGGAAAGTTGAGCCAAGGTTGGAAAGCTAAAGTTACTACTCGTGGGCTCAACCTGTATTGAGACTCCAGGCGAAACAACATACGAAGGGTCTATGGGACTCACCGAGGGAGTCTCCAATTGTGATAGGGTTGGTTGTTTGGCCTTGCCCGTATCCAAAAATCTCATAGGGCCAGTGGAAACTAGGTTCACTCCCCTATTTTGCCTCTCAAATTGGATAATTCTATGAATGACCTCACATATCATTTGTTGTTGCTCTTCTAGATTAGTGGCGCTAGATGTAGATCGTAGGACTTCTAACCAACCTACATGGTATGTGTAACCCGTGTATAGGTCAGTTAGAGTCTCTGTGTGTAGATCATATTCCCAATTTTCATTGAGAAATATCCCATCTAGACTTGGTGTGCCAAACGGTTCTCTTGAAGTGGACGCAATGTCACTTCTTATGGATTGGCTTCTAGGGACCTTTACTTTAGGAAGAGCATCGGAATGTGGTAGCTCAGTAGGGCCCTCATTAAATGAAGTGGGTAGAATATCCACATGGACACTCTTTGGGAGGGTAGGGTCTACATGAGATGTGAATGGCGAATCCACTACCCCACCCTCTTCATTTACTTCGCTTGTCGCATGTTCAGAGCGTATAGCTCTACTAAAGGTCTCTATTAGACAACTAAACATGCTAGATCCGGGTTGTGGGGCCCAACCTAGCATGTTTTGGCTTGTCTCCTCAGGGTTCTTAGTAGGGTGTCCTTCCATGGCTTCTGAGTCAGAGGACGAGTCACTATCCACTATTCGTGGATCTTGGGTTGCACTCCCTTGGGTTCCAGCCGAAGGCCAAGATGCTAACGTGGAGGGATGATGTGAGCCTGTGTAAACTGAAACACTTTCTAGTGGTTCAGGCTCTAGCACCCGACCAGAACGTAGATGCATGTGATGTGGGTACCCTACGTGCGTTGGTAACTACCCTTGAAACTCACACAAGTGGTTTCTTAGGTGTTTTGCACCCCGTTTTTACTTGTTTTTAGATTGTTTTTAACCCGTTTTTGACCCCCTTACTTATGGTCGAACCCGGGCTAGGGCGTGTGATAGCTCGAAACGAGCGTATCGTTTAAAGGGTCCTAGTGTGCTTTACAGCACCGTGTTCGCCTATCTAGAGCTCCTGTAGTCCTCAAAACAGTCCGTTTCCTTTGGGGGGAAGGGGCAAAAGCCTATTTGCTTGTGGAGGAAAGGGTGAGGGCTTTATCCCACATGCTCACTTTACTCCTTGGGGAGTGGGCTACATATAGGGCACGACTTCCCATAAGCTCTCACTTGAAAGAAAGCTATGGAGGCTCACTCTCCTATATATATATATCAAGAGACCGAGACCGGGGTCGTGGGACAATTGGGGATCTTTCTTTTCAATTTTTTTTTCTCCAATTAGAAAATCTTTCCTCTCCACACGTTTGGTTCTTTCTTTAAGAATAAAATTTAATTTTTTATTTTTTATTTTTTAATTTTTTTAAAATTTTTATTTTCTGTTTTTTTAAAGATAGGTTTTCTAGGGTTTCTTTAGGGTTCAACCTTGGCCGCGACGCAGTTCGCACACAGCACAGATCTGGGGATTCAGAAATCCCCCCCGCACTCAGATAACCAGATAACAGAATGCATGCCCACACGCGGAGTGGAAAAATAACAAAACAAACAGAAATGCAGAAGACAGATTGCAAAACACAGAAACACCTCAACAACAAACACACAGTCGCTTTCCTACAGTGCAGATTAAAAACTTCACGCAGCAGCCAAGCTGCAAACTGGAGCTTGGTGCAGGGCAACTCCTCGGCAGCGGCGCTAAAAATGGGCGCTTTTGCCGCACAAGTCGTAGCTGGGGACTTGCCAGACACCGTATGCGAGCCACGAATGGCTGCAAGCATACAACCAGGGAAGGAAGCTCAAACAGAATGCAAAGGGTGTGTCACTCACCGCTCAACCGCCGCCTTGAAGGATTACCGCGTCGTGGTGAAGAAGGAGCCGTCGTCGCCGCTCTACCGCCTCTCCGCCGCCGTGCCGCTACACAGTGCTCGATCGCTCTCTCACTCTCTCTCTCTCTCTTACACACACACACACACAGGAGAAGGAAACCAAAGAGATAAGGCAAGAGCACTCTTGTATTCACAACACATGAGAATGAGGATTTTAGGGTTACATTTGACTCTTATAGGTGACTTGGCCGTTCACACTTGGGCGCCCATACATGGCCGGCCGACCCTAACCCTTATCCTACTGATATTCAAGGTGCGCCTCTCATCGGCGATCACCCAATCCCTTCATCCTTAACATATGGTGCCAACAAGCCCGGCCCATGACTCAGAATATTTAAATTAATGACGTAAAACATAGTACGTCTCAATGTCCGTCAAGGTTAACATTATGGCATCATTGGCAACCAAAACGCTCACCACCTGTTCACTCACAGGGGCCTTTTCCATAGTTCCTAGCTCATAGTAACCGGCAATATATTCATATAACATAATGGAATCTCCGTGGAAGATCAGCAAGATCAACCCACAGATCCATATAAAAGAGCCATGGACTCATCCGTTGAGGACCAGCAAGGTCAATCAACCAGATCCATACCCGATTTCAGAAAACAACTCTTATTCCTTGTTCTAATATCTTCCACGACGCACGTGTGGGTATCGTCGGCGACCCAGAGCCCGAGCACCGTATGGTCAGCACCCTCTAGGATCCTTCGCAGGTGACCTAGCGCTTCACTCATAAGCCGCTTCCTTGGTCCCTCATCCACCATACCGGAAGCTCACCATTTAAATCGAACCAAGGCTGGTCAAGACCTCGATCGACCTTGCGACGCGAGATATCCTCATTTGACTCTCCGTTAGTAGTTGCAACTTTATTAGTTCGGTCTTCATGACCTTAATCCTCAAGACGGTCAAAATGCTTCCCCAGCATTCTTGACATAAAACAGTCATTTACAAACAGTCACAAAATACAATTTCTATAACGAACTCTTGTCTTTCCACATTATCCACTCTCGGACCACATTACTTATTCCACATTCCATTCAATGTGTACTCATTCTCATCCATTCACTCATATAGACTACACATTATTTCACATACACATTCACATTCATTATTCTACATACATATCCATGTTCGTACGTCCACATCATACATCCGATTTCACATTCATACATACGCATCTACATGCATACATCCACATCCACATTCATACATCCATACTTCCATTTCCACATCCACACATCCAGATTTACATTCATACATCCACATTCACATGCATACTTTCATTTTCACATCCACATTCATATACATACATCCACATATGTATCTACATCCATACATCCACATCCACATCTTCATTCATATTCATACATACACATCTACATGCATACATCCACATCCACACTTCTATTTCCACATCATTCACATTCATACATCCATTTTCACATTCATACATACGCATCTACATGCATACATCCACATCCACATCTTCATTCATATTCATACATACACATCTTCATTCATACATCCACATGCATACATCCACATCCACATCTTCATTCATATTCATACACATCTACATGCATACATCCACATCCACATTCATACATCCACACTTCCATTTCCACATCATTCACATTCATACATCCATTTCCACATTCATACATATGCATCTACATGCATACATCCACATCTACATTCATACATCCATACTTCCACTTCCACATCCACACATCCACATTCACATTCATACATCCACATCCACATCCACACATCCACATTCACATTCGCATCCATATCTACATTCATACATCCATATTACATCCATTCTCGCCTTAACACATCCCATATACATCTTATCACATCTCATACACCTCTTATCACATCCTATCACTTCCCATACGCATCTTATCACATCTTATCACATCTCATACACCTCTTATCACATCCTATCACTTCCCATACGCATCTTATCACATATTATCACATCTCATACACCTCTTATCACATTTCATGTCTTTTTATAGAATACAAGAGAATTCTTATATCTGATATAAGATTTCTCTACACATTTATTTATGCATAAATTCCATTTAAGGAGACTAACACTTTCGAATTAAAAAATAATCTTTTATGCATCTTCCTATGCATAAATTCATTTTAAATGAAAATGACACTTTTGAATTAAAATTCAATCTTTTATGCAACTTCCTATGCATAAACTCAATTTAGATGAGAATTGACACTTTTGAATTAAAAATCCATCTTTTATGCATCTTCCTATGCATAAATTCAATTTGGATGAGAATAACACTTTTGAATTGAAATTCTATTCTTTTATGCATCTTCCTATGCATAAATTCAATTTAGATGAGAATGATACTTTGAATTAAAAATCAAATTTTTATGCATCTTCTTATGCATAAATTCAATTTGGTAGGAATTACACTT
Source organism: Cibotium barometz (assembly GCF_041138505.1). NCBI lineage: Eukaryota > Viridiplantae > Streptophyta > Polypodiopsida > Cyatheales > Cibotiaceae > Cibotium > Cibotium barometz. Next base: position 54,781,285 of record NC_141072.1, on the reverse strand, counting down.
TTTAGATAAAAGAATTTCTCTTATGTATCTAAGTTATGCATAAAATCCATTTATGATGAAAAATCACACTTTTAGTATATATATAAAAAGAATATCTTTTATGCATACCTCTATGCATGAAATCCAATATGATAAAAGTAACACTTTTACAATAAAATAATCAACTTTTATGAATACCTCTATGCATGAAATTCAATATGATAAAAGTAACACTTTTACAATAAAATAATCAACTTTTATGAATACCTCTATGCATGAAATTCAAATATGATAAAAGTCACACTTTTATAATAAAATAATCAACTTTTATGCATACCTCTATGCATGAAATTCAATTATGATAAAAGTCACACTTCTATAATAAAATAATCAACTTTTATGCATACCTCTATGCATGAAATTCAATTATGATAAAAGTCACACTTCTATAATAAAATAATCAACTTTTATGCATACCTCTATGCATGAAATTCAAATATGATAAAAGTCACACTTTTATAATAAAACAATCAACTTTTATGCATACCTCTATGCATGAAATTCAATTATGATAAAAGTCACACTTTTATAATAAAACAATCAACTTTTATGCATACCTCTATGCATGAAATTCAATTATGATAAAAGTCACACTTTTATAATAAAACAATCAACTTTTATGCATACCTCTATGCATGAAATCCAATTATGCATGAAATTCAATTATGATAAAAGTCACACTTTTATAATAAAATAATCAACTTTTATGCATACCTCTATGCATGAAATTCAAATATGATCAAAGTAACACTTTTATAATAAAATAATCAACTTTTATGCATACCTCTATGCATGAAATCCAATTATGATAAAAGAAACACTTTTATATTAAAATAATAATCTTTTATGCATACCTCTATGCATGAAATCTAAATATGATAAAAGAACACTTTTATATTAAAATAATAATCTTTTATGCATACCTCTATGCATGAAATCCAAATATGATAAAAGTAACACTTTTATAATAAAATAATCATCAATTATGCATAACATAAAAATCAATTTCTCCATGATTACAATAAAATTCTTTCAAATAATCTAGATGATAATTCTTAGAATATAGTAGGAAGTGCTTTGAATGAAATTATTTTATGTGTAATTTTTATAAAAATTTTACCATAGCTCCGCTACTGACTGATAAATCTCAATTTATTTTGAAGGATAAAGCTCATTAAGAGAATGATTAGAATGATCCCTAATTGGATCATTAACCCAATAATGGATTGAATCATCAATATTCATGAAATACATAAACTAAAAGCATAGAAAAAAGCATTAATTTGGCCTCAAGCATAGATCAATCTTGGATTAAGAAAAAGCTTTATGAAAAGCTTCATTTGGATTGAGAATGGATCATGAGTATGACCATTTCTTGAGTGAGAGAGAGAAATTACATAAAAACCATTAGAATTAAGCATAAATGAAAATTTATGTAATTCTTTACTATCATTAATCAATTAACTTCAATAGCATTCATCAAATTATGTAACTCTTCACTACCATTCATCAATTAACTTCAATAGCATTCAAAGACCATTCCAATTAAGCTTCTCAAGCTTGAGAGGGGTTGAGAAGAGAGAAGCATTGAGAAATTATAGAAAAGATCAAAATTCACCATTTACCTTACAAATTGCTTGATTCTTTGTTCACGGTAGAGGCCCCCAACCAATCAATTGGTTAAGTATGTTGATGGAGCCACCAATGGGGATTGAAGAAAGAGGGAAGCTCCAATTTCTTCAATTTGGAGAGAATTTTAGAGAATAGTAGAAATTAGCATTATTTCAGCATAACTCTAGTATAGTAAAATTCTTCTATTTTTTTCAAAGGACTCATGTTCTATTTATAGGAGAGGGAAGCTCTAACCAAAGCTAACTAAATTCTAGAATTTTCCAAATTCAGTTTGGTTGAATTTGGACTAGATTTGGACCTAGTTTGGTTACTTTTTGATTCGGTTTGGTTCCATTTTGATTTGATTTGGTTCAAGAGAGAGGAGAGATAAAAATATCACATTATTTTTGAGTTTAAAACTCATTCAAGCATGTGAATTAGACGCCTCATTGAAGGCCCTCCTTTTCCTTACAGATGTGTCAAAAATGGAATCATTATACCCAAAATATCTCATATTTTGATATTACTCATAGTTTCTTACTAATAAACCTTGTACATTTTCAACTCTTCATCTTATGTGAGTATTGAAGGGAATCCCTTCCTTACATAGGTGTCAAAATGGAATCCTTATACCCAAAATATCTCATATTTTTAATATTGCTCATAGTTTCTTACTAATAAACCTTGTACATAGTCAACTCTTCATCTTATGTGAGCATTTACTCATTTTTGGGTATCTTCTTTTACAAAATTGGATTTATCTCCCCCCCACACATGGATTGATCTTATTGGCCCAAAGGAACCTTAATTGGACCATAATCTAAAAATTTCTGAAAATCTAGACCCTTAGGCTAAGGTCCTTTATATCCATTTCCATTTAATTCCAATTGCACATTGGAAGTTCTTTTTTGAATTTCTGTTTTAGGGGAACTTATTTTAATAAGATGAGATAATTTTTTATCCAAAAATATTAAAAATATGAATATTCTCTCTCTAGAATATTTTCTCTCTCTAGGTTAAAACAGTTAGAAATAAGATCTTTTATATTTCTGAAGAGGGGATTGATTACAGGGAAAGATGCTGGACATTTTGAGAGGCTGGGGAGGAATCTTACAAGTTTCCTTGCCAGAATGTACTTCAATATTTTCCTAAAAATTGTAATGCTTTTCCGTAGAAGAGGTCCTACATATACTACCCACAATATAAAACCCATCTAGTAATCCTAATGCCTCTTTGATGAAGAGGAGCTTAAGATTGTCATCTAGCCTATAGGGGTCTAGCATTATATAAACATACCATGGATTAGCATCATACAATCCATGAACTTCCCATTTCGGGCTGGGTTGTTATACATGGTATTCAGGATCACCGAATTGTGGAACCTCGTCAAAAAATAACGTATCTAACAATTTATTATTTTCATAGATCACCTTTAAAATATCTAATGATGGATCTATGCATAAAACGTAAACAAAACTTTATATTAAATAACAATCATGATTTTTTTTAAGTGGGTGAGAGAGAGAGAGTAGAAAGGAAAGGAGTGAGAGAGACAGAGGCAGTATATATAAAAAAAACATTAAAATTACAAACAATTCAAATACATTAAAAAACCTTCTAGCACCAATGGTCACAATCACAAATGAAAGACACACCCTAACAAAAGGATAAAAACCTTATATCAACTTAGCTATACTATTCATCATGAAAATAAGCATCACATGTATGATCATGAAAATAAAACCCATATTTAATTTTTAATGAGTTTATGCTTCGGGATACATTTAATTACTTTGTCAAATACCCGTCTTACTTGATCTTGGTTTCTATAAACCTTATAATCTATTTCATAAAAATCTATTAAACCTAGATTTTATTTAATATACATAAGGTCTATATTTTCATCTAATTTTTTTAAAGCCCTAGATGTATAATACTTATGGGATATCTATCATCCCATCCAATAGCTTCGACACTCCATGATGGCATAACCCATCCCTATAAAAGAAATGGTGCTCGAATGCTTTAGCCAATTTCACCCTTTCCTCATAGGAAAGAGTGCTCCGTATGTGCTCAAAATATATGCAAGTCACCTCTTCCATCTATGTCATACAAACATACATACATATACAATAAGATGTACGACATATGTATGTAGATGTGATATGTGTATGTATGCAACAACATATATATAAACACATGCGATTTCAAAAAAGAAACATAAAAATTAAAAAGTAATGTATATGTTAAAAAACATAATACTCTCTCTCACTCATATGCTCTCAAAGAATTTTATAAAATGAAAAAAAAACTATACTAAAAAACATTTCTCTCTCTCTCTCTCTCTCTCTCTCTCTCTCTCTCGTGCGTTTAGATACTCTAGAGTGCAAGAAACTTTGAGATTAGGAATCAATGATGATGGGTGGATTGTTTAGGTCAGAATTAGTAATCGTGTATTTATATTTAAAAAGACACACACATGTGTATAAGTACATAGAATAATCTCTCTCTCTCTCTCTCTCTCTCTCACACACACACACATTATGTATGAGTGTTTATATATGTATATATGTATGTGATGTATGCATACACTACTTGTATATGATTCCCACATAAACACGCACATACACTACTCTTTCTTTCTCACTTTCTTTCTCACACACACATGGTATTAATAATTGTGTATTCATATAAATAGTGAATGGATGTAGGTTTATATAATTTATAAATAAATACACACACACACACACACACACACACACACACACACACACATATCTATATCTAGGTTGAAGGTAAATTTTGAACAAGGGGCCCTAGCTATACACACACACATATAACTATATCTAGGTTGAAGGCAAATTTTGGACTAGTGGCCCTAGCTACACACACACACACACACACACACACACACATGTGGATGCACATATACACACACATATATAAATGCACATACACACACACACACACACATTCCAGATAGCTTTGGTTTTAAACCAACATTTTTGTTTATGATAATCAATGCCTAAAGACTTGAATTTTTAGAATTTTACTTATGAATATACTGATAAATTTATTAGATCTCAAGGCCTTGTAATGGGGTGCTATGGTTGGTCTAAATCAAATCAATTTTGGCATGGGATTAATTTAATGCACTGCATGCTAGAGCACGTTTACACACACAATGACACACTTTTCTTGCATGAATAATTTGTGGAGGTAAAATGCCCTATTAGTAGCTGCTTGGCAATTTCTATTTATGGGTGGGCTATGCAACTCTATGGATTGCTTGGCGGGACCTGGCGATGGAGCTTTGCGAAATATATGGTGATGGATTCTCATTAATAACCTGTGCCATCGGTTCATGGTGGAGAGTATAAAATGGCCACCACTGTTTGTGTGAGTTTACAATACTCACTTAGCCTTTGTGGGTTTTAAGGGTTCTTTTACCATGGCACTGGTTTTGGTTTCTACTGTCGGATCTTCTTCCTCTCAGGTATTTTTGCTTGGGGCATGATGCTGGCTTTGCCTTATGGTCTTGGATAGTTTATGAATCCTATCAAGTTTTTACGCTTGTGAATCCCATTTAATATTTATGGTTATGAAATATACACACTGTAGGTATTGCTCCATCTTAGCCATTGAGACATGGGATTTTTTATAAACTATAAAACCTACATGCATAATGCTTTTAATTAGGATTTGGGCATAACATGGCTGCACATGCATGATGTTGAAGGTGATATTCACAAATAGTGTGAATAGTGATAAACATATTGTATTTTTTATATGTTAGGCTTTTATAATAAATTTATTGTGGAATCGTTTAATTCTTAATTCTATAAGTAATTCTGGATTACATTAGTAATATGGGTTATAACCTGAAGTAACCTTTTAGAGTTTTTTCTAGCTATTAGAAATGGATTGAAATTGTCTGTACGGTCCGAATCATTAACCAAGCTTTATTAACCAAGCTGTTTGTTTGGGAAGATTAGGCTAAACTTCTTTGTGCAAATGTTCTAACTGTGGTGGGTTCATGGATTAGATTTTTGCTAATTTTTGAAGATTTTACTGTTTGTATATGCTCTGAATATTAGATAACATATTATTATGTAACTGCCCATGGGATTTGCTTAGTTGGTTACTGAGACCAGACAGTTTGGTGTATCCTTTGGAGTTGTGTTTTGAATCTCATCAAGCATACGATTAGTGACGGTTTGTAGGATCTACTATTTGGTATATATAGATTTGCTCCTATTACATGACAGCAAGTGAATTAATAGCATATGGATTTGGGCCCCAAACTTGTTTGGGTCTTCGGACATTTTGTATTTCTTGCCAGCTATGGTTATTTGCTTCAGTGGCCTTTGCTAATTGGCTCGATAATATGTATGTTGATTGACGAACTAGAGTACTAATGGCTTGCATGGGCATGGGCATGGAGATGAGGGCACATGTGTCTATCCACTCTATGGTTTGCTATTCATTTCTTATGGAAGATTACATTATAGCTTTACGGGTGATTTATCCGAATTATGGACTTGTGACTGGATTATTTGGGGACTAATTGACCCAACTCTAGCTTAAACTTTGGGATACTTGAGTGATATCTATAACATGTGGTAGGGCCTAAAACACTGTAAAACACACATAGGCAAACGATTTATTTTTCTGTGTTGGATGGATGCAAGTAACAGGTTCTACCCTCTCAAATATCTTGCAGTCTAAGCTTTTTGAAACATGGTGTACTAATGGAGATACTGTCTCTCTCAATACTAATAACATGATTATTGTAGCTATACTTTTGGTTTTTTAATCATGTTAAACTTTTCAGTTATCAAGACTGGTGTGGTTCCTAAATACTTTGGGTTTGGCTATGGATATGTTATTTGTATTTAAAAAAAAAACACCCACACACACACACTCCTCCTTATGCCTTTACACAAATGTTTTGTATAAAGGTTTGCTTACGACTTTATACAAATGTTTCGTATAGAGGTTTGTTGCTAGGATAGAATTCCTAGAAATTGCATTCTTTTGTTATTTTTAGTACAGCTAGATATGATGTTTTCCTAAGTATCTCTTGAAGAAATGCTTGGATAACCCTTTTATTTTTTGACTTTTACCAAAGCAAACAACTAGCTTTATTTATTATACAAATTGCTTTATCTATTGATGACCACACTAACTAAGTGTGGGATTCTCTTTTTGACTTCATATAGGTTATTTCCTCACCGGCCAATTCATTAACCAACTAATTAGCTCTCTGTTGCACAACATAATTATTCATGGTAATGTCTATGGATCATGTGGGAAACTAAATATACGCTCTCCTTGCATGGTTTATGAGAGTTGCAAACATCGTTATCCTCGAAAGTTTTCTCACGCTACTATCGCTCATTGATGACAATGGATATCCAACTTACATGCGGCGAGACGATGGTATTTTCATATAAGTAAAGGATCATAGGGTGGATAGTTGATGGATTGTTCCATATAATCCTTTTCTCTCTATGAGATACAAAGCCCATATTAACATAGAAGTATGCTCTACCATTATTACTATTGTGAAATATTTGTATAACTATATATACAAAGGATATGATAGAGCTATTATATAGTTGCAAGATGCATATGGGGTTATTGATGAGGTTAGTCAATATTTGGATGCACAGTATGTGTCTGTGTTAGTCAATATTTGGATGCACAGTATGTGTCTGTGTTAGAGGAAAGTTGGTGCTTATACCAATATAATTTGTTACTTGTATGATGAAAAACCAGATATACAAAGGTTGCATGTTCATCTTCCGATGAAAAATCATGTTATATTCAATGTCGATGATGATTTGCGTGATGTAAACCAAAGAACTACTCTCACTGAATGGTTCAAAGGTAATCAATTGCATGCAGATGCAAATAGCTTACTATATGTTGATTTTCCTTGTAAGTGGGTGTGGAATACAGATTCTCGATCATGGACTAAAAGAAAAAGGAAAAATATTATTAGACGTATGTATTATGTTAGTCCAAGTGCAACTTATGTATGTTACTCATAGTGTGTAAAGGTTGCAACTATTTTGAGGATGTATGAACAGTGAATGGACATTTGTATCCTTGTTTCAAGGCTGCATGTGTGAAGCCAGAGGAGCGCTAGAGAGTGATGAGGAGTGGTATATGTGTCTTCAAAAAGTTACATTTCAGAAAACAGAATTCTAACTGCGTTAACTTTTTATCATTATTGTGGTATTTTGTGAGCCTATATCTCCCGGACAACTTTGGAATAAATTCTCCACCAAACCTTCAGATGACTTTTTTCTTGGCTTGTAGAGAAGATGTGCTGACGTTGGTTTTTATCATTCTATAGCGAAGAATTAAGCTCTCTTACACATGCAAGACCTCTTAAAATAATATGAAAAATGTCTACATGATTTTGGGTCTTCCTGATAGATCAAGTGTTGCTACAGTCAACAATGGTTTGTTGATGGAAGAGATGATATTTGATTTTGTTCAACAAGTTGATTTGGCTCTTTCACTAGAAAGGAGTCTTAATAATTGTCAATCAAGAGCATTTGATACCATCGTTGAGGCCATTTATTTAAACAATGGTGGTGTTTTTTTCCTTGATGAATCAGGTGGATCAGGCAAAACATATCTTTATCATGCCTTGCTATCCTAATTACATGGAGAGAATCAAGTTCCTTTGACATGTGTGCCTTCTAAAATAGATGCATTGTTACTTTCAAATGGACGTGCTGCACACTCCGTTATTGGTTCTTAATGCTTCTAGCACGTGTAGTATTAAAGTTGCTGTGTTGAGTAGATTGCCCCCGCCTCTGATCTGATGATGTTGGCACTCGCTTCTTATTATGATTTCCCTTGCTATAAATTACATATACACACGTACATGCATACATACATACAAACACAACATACATATGTGTATTCTTACAAACATCTATACATGTACTTAGATACATATATATATTTATGTGTGTATACACAAATATACATACATACGTATATACATACTGAGATGCATAATCACCTACATAGGTATTTATATGCATGCACACATGCATATTTGCATGTATACATGTACTCATATTTTTACACACACACATACATCTACATACTTATATAGGTATATACACATACATACATACATACATACTACATATATAGGTATATACACACATACATACTACATATATAGGTATACATACATACATACATACAACTTGACTAGTAAACGGCACTGAACAAGGGAGTAGGAAGACAAAGAAGACATAAGTAGCTTCCAACTGACCTTGCAGCCAGCTTCCATGAAGTTTTTCGACAGTAAATTCACGGAACTTTACCAATAAGCTATCAATGAAGGAGGATGTGTGCAAAGATACATATATATGTATATACACATATACTTATATACATGCATGCATGCATACATACATAAATACACATACATACATATTGATCATAACCTAGACTCTGTTCTTGTAATGACAGTGTAATTGTAGCATTGTCACACGCTAACTTACACCGATCATGGGTTCTACTATCAAATCTCGGCTTGCAACTATACACAATCATCTCACTTCCTCTTCAACTCCACTTGTTGTAAGTGTTGCTTTTTTGCTTGGCCATTTTTTCAAAACCAGTGTTAAGTTTCAAAATGACAAGTATTTGAGGAATCTTGTTTTTGCAGAAAAGCATGGACCTTGTAAAGGTAGCAGATAAGCTGGGATTCAAGATCGAGCCAAGCGTGCGCCACGCCCTTGATGGATTATCTCCTGTGGTTGCCCTTGAATCAACAATCATCACACATGGTAGGCAAAAAAAAGTAATAAATTCTTTATTTCTCTTGACTTAACAGGCATCTTAGCTGATCCTTAGAATACCAGCAGCGCTTTCTTCAAAGAAATAATTTCAAAAAAGCTATGTCTTTTACTTCTAGGAATGCCATACCCACAAAATCTCCAAACTGCCAAGGAAGTTGAGAATATCATCAGAGGAAATGGGGCAGTTCCTGCAACTATTGCCATAATTAGAGGTGTGCCATGCATAGGTAAGCACAGATTCTCTAAATTAGAGGCCTGTTTTTTGGCTCTTGTGGATGCATCATGGTATGCATGTGCATGATTGAACTCTTTTTATTTTGCTATCTAGCTAGGTTTATCTGCCAGGGAGTTAGAAGAGCTGGCTCAGAATGGGTCAAGCTTCACAAAGACAGCTCAAAGAGACATCTCTTATGTGGTATGTTGCTCATAAGTTTTCAGTGTCATTTTCCACGGTTGTGTATGTAGCAATCACAACGATACTTTACTGGGTCCATTCCTTGCTGGTCAGCCACCTTCAAGCCTGGCAGGGTTCAATAAATGCTTCAGAAATGTTGGTGAATTTGTGGTTTAGAAACTTCAAGGAAGCTGGCTGTAGGTCAGTGCTGACATCTAGTGAAATGAGTAGGATGGATTAAATGGTTGTTAATTTAGGCTCTAGAGAGATAGAGGTTGATATAGAGATTAAACATGCGGGAAGGTTTTATATACAGTAAGGTATTACTAGCTTTATTGAATTAATTATAGGAAAATATAGCTTGGTTTGGCTTTCAAAAAGCACATGGGTTGGTGTGTCGGAGGAGACTTCAACATGCTTGAGGACCCGGCTGATAGGGTGGGAGGCAGTCATGTTACAGTGCACGGCACGGAGCTTGCAGCCTGGGAGCGATTTTGCATGACACTGCGGATCACTGATGCATGGCAGCATGAGGCTTTCTCTCGCTCTCAGGACGGTCTTAGTTTTTCTCGGTCGGATCGCAGGCAGGGAGGGACTAATCTATCAACGGATTGATCGCTTCTATGTGGGCGATAGGTTCGGGGAGCATGGGGGCTCTGTTGGCATTCTCGCTGGCACCTCTTTTTCAGGCCATGCGCCAGTTATTTTGACACTTGAGGAGAGGACACGGGAGACCAGCTTGCAGTTGAGGATCCCAGAGAGGATACTTATAGATCCCAGTCTTTTTGAGGACATTGAGAGGATATGGCATGATAGCTAGAGCTCTGACCTGGATGCAGCAGGCCAGTGTGCCCAGGGACTCATCGAGCTAAACTCTTTTTTGCACGCTGTAGCCTTGACACGGCTAGGAGAGACACGACAGCGGGAGCGTCGCTTGAGACGTAGCCTTGCTTCGCTCCAGCGCCTTCAGGAGCAGCAGCCTACATGTGAGTGGGTGGCGTCCCAGCTGAGCCAGGCACGCCAGGAGGTTAGAGAGGTAGAGGAGTAGAGACATGAGTTCTACTATCATTGCCAGGCCTCCCAGTGGACGCAGCTTGGTGATAGAGTGACTGGGGAGTTCTTTGAGATTACCGGACCCACTCCATGCTCGAGCAGGTGTATGCCAGCTCAGGAGACAGGACGGATCGTTAGCCACTGAGCCCGGGGAGATTAGAGCCATTGCCACTGAGTTCTATAGAGACCTGCTCTCAGGGGAGCCAGCCACGGAGGCACGTGATGCTTGCAGAGAGACTGTGTGGGCCCATGTGCAGAGGAGGGTCACAGATCGTATGCGCACAGTTCTGGGTGAGCCTCTTTCAGAGGATAAGCTTGTTGTGGCTTTGAGGGTCCTTCCGTGCCATAGTTGCCCTGGGGAGGATGGATTGACGCCTGCCTTTTTTATGCGCTATTGGGACCTTTTGGGGCCAAGCCTCCGCAGGGGCTTTCAGTATGTTTTGGACACTGGGGTGATGCCACAGAGCTTTTCAGAGGGCTTGTTCTTTCTTATCCCCAAGGAGGAGGGAGTGTCTGATGATATTCGGCATTGGAGACCTATTACGATCCTCAATACTGTCTACAAGGTCCTGGCAAAGGCCTTGAGTTTGAGGATCCAGCCCTTCCTTGGGGAGCTGATTCATGCTACCCAGACAGGATTCTTCAAGGAGCGCAGTATCCTTGACAACATTTTCACATTCTGGGAGGCGACGGCCCGAGAGCTAGATTTCTCGGTGAGGACCTGGTCGTGATGCTTCTCGATTTTGAGAAGGCATACGATAGAGTCGATCGGGGTTTCCTAGAGGGCACTATGCTTCGCCTGGGTTTTGAGCCAGTCTGGATTCGAGGAGTGGCGGTTGTATATTCCACAGCTCGTAGCCAGGTGTTGATGGCAGGAGGACGGGAGCCGAGTTTTGAGTTGATGAGATCAGTCCGTCAGGGGTGCCCTCTTGCCCCGTTTCTTTTTCTCTCCTTTGCTAAGGCTATGAGCATGTATCTGACAGCAGAGGAGGTTGGTTTAGAGAACTCCAGCTCCCAGTCCGGGGTGAGGACCTGCTCGATTATGAGTTTGCTGATGACACGGGATTGTTTTTGCATGGCCAGGAGGCCAATCTTCAGAGGGCAGAGCAGTCGCTACAGGTTTTTGGTGCAGCTTCGGGAGCATTGATCAATTGACGCAAGACAGTGGCCTTTTGGATCAGTTGCGCTCCCGCTCCAGCATGGAGCCCAGACCCGGGTTTTAGATGGATTCCTCCTGGCACAGCAGTGCGGTATTTGGGATGCCAGATTAGACTTGATTTGTCACCTGAGCAGCAGATCCCTCCGCTTCTTCTGAGCATTCTGGAGTACAGCTCGGCTATCCTTGGCTGGGAGGGTGGTGGTGACAAATCAGGTGCTTTTAGCGACCATGTGGTACATCACGTCTTGCTGGATCTTCTCGAGCTCTAGCATCAGCCAGGTACAGACGCTGATCAGGAACTTTCTTTGGTCTGGGCGGGATGGTCAGCCAGCCTGGGCTAAGGTTGCTTGGGCAGTTATTACTCTTCCGCAGGCCCAAGGGGGCTTGGGCATTATAGATCCAGTTGATTAGAGTAGAGCCCTATTGGGGAAGCTTATTGTTCGGGGGCTGCTTCTAAGCGCTGAGCCTTGGAAGGAGCTTCTTTTTCAGCGCGACTGCAGGCTAGGGCTCCCCTAGTAGGGGGCACTTGGGCACCAGAGATACGATGGATCTTCATAGAGATGAGGAGGACAGGCCTCAGTAGAGGATGGGAGGACAGATTTGCCTTGAGTATCCTATGAGCTTGGGAGCTGCTGAGACCGGGGCTTTCTCAGAGACCTCCTACTTGTGATGAGGAGTGGGCCAGACAGCCGCTCATCTGGACCCCCGCGGTACACATTGAGCAGGGTCATATGCTGGGTTCTCGGCCGCGTCTAGCCTGGGACCATTGGCGGCAGGCCCAGCACGCAGTTTTGGAGACTGGCAGGCCTTCTGCAGTCTCCCAGAGGAGGTCCAGGTGGAAAGGCTGAGTCACTTCAGAGGGGGGCTGAATATGAGGGATGACATTCAGGAGGAATTCACTGAGGAGTGGTTCACGCCTTTCGAGCCAACGGCCCCACGGTGGATGGGAGCCTTTACACAGTTGGAGATCCTGATTGCTGTCAGAGCTTGCACTGAGGATGGTAGATGCCTCTACTATGAGATCCAGGATGAGGGTAGACTTCAGAGAGTGGAGGCGGAGTCGCCTTTGGTTGTAGAGTGCATCTTTCAGAGGATACGGGTAGTGGCCGCCGCTTTCCGGAAGTGGCATATTGATCCAGACCCTGCAGATGTGGACTCTGATTGGCGCATATGGGCATATACTGCGCGCCGCTTGGCCCGGCTCCAGTGGGACCCTGGCGAGTACGAGTGGCATGATCCTTATGCGTCCCCCGAGGCCACAGAGATCACCTTTTTCCAGTATACTGTTCGGTTGGGGAGGCATATTTTGACTGCGAGGAGGATGGTCTCTCCAGCTGCATCGGAGCATTGGCGGCTACAGGGACTCTCACAGGAGTTCCTGGAGGATTTTTGGACTAGGCTCTGGGCTAGTCGACAGGCACGCAGGATCTCGACTTTCCAGTGGTTGGTTGCCCACAGGGGCTTTGGCACCTGGTTTGTCTACGGTGGTCTTCCGGCGGCCTGCGTCCGATGCGGCCATCCATTGGAGACACAGAGACACTGCCTATGATGGGACTGTCTACAGGCGTAGCAGATTTGGCTGAGGATGCTGCGCATTTTGGCCCCCCTCTCTCCAGAGGGCATGTATACGTGGGGTGCCGCTGCTTGGTCGACTTCGTCAGGGCCTGCTCTGGGATACGAGATGGAGCAGGACAGCCAGGCCATCAGATTCATTAGGGGCCAGCCTCGCCTTGTTCCTTCACTGGATTTCTCGTCCGCCGGCTGGACACAGGAGAGGGATCTACGGTGGGAGCTCCTCAGCAGCCTCACCATCTGGTTCACCTGGACAGCCCGGTGTTTCAGGGCCTTTGAGGGGAGACTGGAGCCACCAGCAGAGACTATTCGGGGGATTTGGCAGGAGTTGATCCACACCCTGTGAGGACAGTATGACCGCATCCGGGGCGACTCGGATGCGGCGATCTTGCGGCGCCAGGCCTTTAACACCACTTGGCGCAGCGGCCCCTTCTATGCACTACACGCGGGTACCCCCCGCTGGCATTACAGGCCACTTGTTTGGCTTTTCCCCCCTCCTATTGTATGATATAGCCCCCAGTTATTTGTACTGATATTTGTACCTTTTTGCACCTAGGGAGAGTCTCCCTAGCTGCCTTGATTGGATCTCTGCTCTGCCTTCTTATGAGCAGGAGAGTTTTTTGTAGCCCAGCGGGCGTTTTTTATAACTAATGAAAGGATCTTTTCTCCGGGAAAAAAAAGAAAAAAAAGCATGTGGCTGTTTGTAGTCTACCTGACCTGACTTCTGCATGGCACTACTGCCTATTTAAGGAGTTTGTCCAAGATATGCATCCATGAGGATGGCCAAGTGAGGCGAGTATTTATGCAATTGTTTAGAGTAGTTTTCTGGTTACTTTACGAGGAGAGTAATAAAAAAGAAGGCACAATTTTTTATATATGCTCTTATATCTAGCTATACAACATTGAAATTTTAACTCAAAACTTGTGTGATGCATCATGCAGGTTGCAAGGAGAGGGAATGGGGCTACCACTGTTTCAGCCACCATGTTTTTTGCCGCTAAGGTTATTTCCACATAGGCTCTTCTATTTGTAAATATAATGCTATAGACATGCAATGTGTATGTGTGCATAAGTTTCTTCAGAATTGTCATATATTTGAAGCCTTGACTCAATTGGATTGCATTTAGGTTGGCATTCATGTTTTTGTTACTGGAGGTATCGGAGGAGTGCATCGAGGAGGTGAAAGTAGTAAGTATCACACGTTTCTTCCTCCTGTTTTGTATGATTAGATAATCTCTTTTTAAGAGTCAATATGCTTGTCCAATGGCCTTCCTCGATAGGCATGTATTCAAACAAGGTTGGAGAAGTACTGAATTGCAGATCATTCAGAAGCTGCCTTGTGTGTGTGTGGGTGTGTGTGTTCTAGCCTACTCAGGGACCACCACTCAATCTAGTGGATAATCAGACAGTCCCCTCTCATACAAATATTCAAAGCAAACAGTCAAGTATTTTACTTGAGTAAACCCTGCTAAGTACTCATTATTGAAGAACTAAAACATCATTATTGTAAAATTTACAACATCAAAATTCGAAACATAAAAACCAGACAACTCCCAAAGGTAAGATCTGGTACCTGCCATCCACTAAACAGCATAATGTTAGTGTGCATGTGTTATGGGACTGCAGGTGTCAGAGATCCTACCTACTTGTTTTCGGTGTCCCCAGGAGTTCAATCTCGGGACAATCAAGGTGGCTAGTAGTACTCATCAATGAGTTAGGTTTTGACACATGGAAGGGGTATTGGTCCCATGCAATATTAGACTTGTCCCTAGCTTTTTGTATATTAGTTACACCTTTAATAGGGTATCTGCAGATACCACAGCATATAACAATTTAAAAGAAATGTGCGCCCTTGCATGTGGGATACTTGTATTCCTTATGAATGTTCAAGCCATGGTTTTGGCAAGACACTTGTTAGGCATATAATATTCAGGAATTGATTTTTAGTTTGACACAACAATGTTACATGCATTAGTCCGGACTCCCCAGATGCATTTGTCAAGACAAATGATGACATGTACATAGTAGCATAGACCTTTGTGAGCCCTCAAGAAGACACATTTGAATGAGTTACTGTCAAAGTAGCTCAGGGTTTGCACATACTGGGTAGGCAAACACCTTCACCACTTGAGCTATCACCTCATTGGTATTTTTTTTAATGTGTTTTTAAAACGTTTTTCCGGGGGTCTCAGTTGATAATGACCCATGGCGTACACAAAAAAACAATGTTGCATTTTGCTTTGTGTGGATTGCAAGCTGGAGTCAACTAGTCGTGCTAATTTGTGCACGGAAACTCACCAGGGAGGCCTCTTGGGGTCTTGTGCATCGTGTTATGAGATAGTGAGGATCAATTTTGGCTGATTTAACCTAATTTTGGTGCTATAACATGTCAAACTTGGGTGTCCTCTATAATGAAATCACAAATGACTAAAATGAAACTGTGCACCACACTAGGGGCCAGAATGATGGACCGACCCTCCCCCCCCTCTCCCCCTTTTCCCCCCTTTTAGGTATTTTATTATCAAAAGGAGTGTGCTCCCAAGTACAAGATCATGGGTGCCCGGGAACCCTCACTGGCCTGCACCTATTTCTCCAAGTACAATGATTACCAATCAAACAAGAGGTTGACTCCACGGGTCAACACCTTGAGTCCTGTGCCGTTGCACCAAGTGGCAAGAATGTCACATGCACCCTGCACTGCTATGTGACATACTGGCTCTACATCAAGCCACATTCATAGAGTAGGAATACCTTTTTTAGGAATATTTTGTCATATGCCGTGACCCGATTGTGAGCCCCAGTCTGGGACATGTCAGGCACGAGCTAACAGACAATCCAGTGTCCTGTGCAAACGTGTGTAGTGCATCCAAATGACGCTGCATCCCCTCTGGAGAATCTGAGATCAGCACAATATCATCAGCATACAATAACAGCGGAATTGATGTCTGTGCTAGCTGTGCTTCTCTGTCACCCTCCCGCTCTACATAGTCCGAAACCTCATCCACATACATCCCAAATAAGGTGGGAGAAAGGGGGCAACCCTGTTTCACCCCAATAGTGGAGTGAACCATCTCAGATATACCCTGAGTAGTACGTACCTGCCCCACAACTGTCCTGTATAAAGCCATGATTCCCGAAATCAGCTCTATGGGCACTCCCATCTCCTGTAGTCTGCGCATCAGTCTGGCTCTCGGTACTTTGTCAAAAGCTTTGCGGAAATCCACAAAGCAACAATAAATCCTCCTACCATATAATCTGCCCTCCTCAATAATAGCTCTGAGTGTCAAGATATGGTCAAGAGTGGAGAAACCTCTCCTGAACCTTGCCTGCCCTGATGCACGTATGCCCTCTCTCTCTGCCCATCTACTCAACTCCTGCTCAAGAATAGATGCATATAATCTAGCCAATGTGTGACCAATCATGATGGTACGATAATTCCCAGGAAGCATGGGATCCTCTGACTTGAAGATAGGCACAATCGTGGACATATTCCAAGTCTCTGGAAAACCCTCACACATGGCTCGGTTAAACATCATAGCAATAAGCTCTGCAAGTATATCTATGGCATGAATAAAGTGCTCTGCTACCAAACCATCATGATCATATGCTTTCCCAGTCCTCATTTGTCAATAGCTTTCCTTACCATCTCAGCAGTAAAGAAAGCACATGTCTCTGGGCATGGCTCCGCAGGGGCGGCTATCCTGGTGCTGTGTACAGGGATGCTGCATACTCACCCCAAATATCTGTGGAGGTAATGGCTGGTGATGGTGAATGCTCATGGAATAGTCTCCATGCCTCGCCTGAGTCCTGACTCATAAATAACTGATACAAATTCCTCTCTAACCGAGCAAGATAAGCCCTCTTCTTCCGTCGCACTAGGTGCCGTAAGGTAATCCGTGACTGTCTGTGGGTGGTAACACCCATGAGCACCTCTCTCTGTAATCTGATCCTCATCTCTCTGCACTCATCATACCAACTGTTCTGGGGCATGTTTCCAGATCGTCTCCGTGTAGGCTAACTATGGGGATATGCCTCTGATGCTGCAGCATGAAGCGTCTCTATCAATATTTGAGTGAGCTCATCTAATGGCCGTCTCGGCTCCTTGGCACATAAGCGTCTGTATATCTCATCCGACGGTGTCAGTCTCCCTCGTAAAGGTATAACGAGTGTGTGTGGAGACCTGTCCCAATGGAGCGGTGCTGAATTGAAATGTGAGAGTGAAGGACAAGATAGCATGATCCACTGCTACTCCAACCGGCCTAGTGCCTACCATAAAATCCTGAAAAGAGGGAATGAGACTGGGCTAAGCCATAACATAGTGCACTGTACTAGCACCATGCCGATGTGGAAAGCTAGTGAAACCGCATGCTGTCGGGAATCTCTGTAGGCCATTCAGGATGACCAATCCATGTGCAATCCCCATGTCTATCAAATACCGCCCGTACACAGTATGTTCCTCATCTTGTGAGAGTCTAGATAGGCCCATATCCCTAACATCAAGCTCCCTCAACATCCCCTCTGAGGTATCATAAAATACTGTCTAGTTATGGGCGGTCCTGGCATTGAAGTCCCCCAAGAGAATGATGTCACCATCCCTGGAGAACTCCCAAATGTCATCATCCAAAATAGAAAAGGGAGACTGCCCGCTAGGTGATGCATACACTGATGTACTAGGAGCAAAATAGCATATAGCAATGTAGAGATATCTGCCCGTCTCTGCCCTCAGTCTAACCCACATGTACCTAGCCTGCTCATCTCTACGGACTATATGTATCAGTGGCTGCAGCTCCTCTCTAAACAATACTGCAACTCCTACTGAGCCCCGTCCTCTATGCTCTGAACGAGTCTCCTGTCTACAAGCTGTCTCCCATCGGTATCCACCATGGACTGTCCAGGAGCCTGATGCTTCTCACAGTAGAAGATGATGTCCCTCCCAGTGAAACTATTCTCAAAAGCCCCTACATCAAGGCGTAGAGATCCATTACAATTCCAAGTAGCAACTTTGAGTGTAGTCCCATAGGTCTCGCGCCGTCATGAAGACCGCCTCTCCATAATCACCACTCTACCATCTCTATAGAAGGCCACTTTCCCTTTCTCTCGGGTTGCCCTTATCTCGGGCATAACTTCTTTCATGTGGGCAAGTTGCGAGAGTGTGAGGTCATCTCCAAGAAATATTCCCGTCTTCTTGAGTGTAGGACGTCTCTTCAAGAAGTCCTTCGCTTCCATGGAGGGGAAACGAATGATAAGTGCTCTCTCCTTAGAAGATTCGCCACTACCTTCTCTCTTCTTTCCCACTCTCCATGCCTTTGTGTGCGTGGCTTCAATGCCCATCATAGAGAAGAGCTCCTTGGTTTCCCCTTCCGCATCATCACGGTCTTTTAGACCGGACACTCGTACATGTAAGGCCCGGGTCTTCCTCCTTTGCTCCTCTTCAAGGGTCATGTTGATGATGGTGGGAGTGGGGATGGGTGGCGATTCTTTACCTTTCCCTTTCTTGGCGACCTCGATCCATTTCTCCGCCTCGTCCATCTTCTTTTGTGTCTTTGTGATCACCTCCACCCATGAAGATGTCTTCTCTTTATGTTGCTCCTCCTCGTCTCGAACGATCCTCATTTGTTCCTTGATGGTATTCAGCTCTTCAATAAAGGAGGGCTGAAATTTTCCATCTTCAAGCTTGCCTTTTGAAATGGCTTCCAACTCCTTTTTGAGGGCTGAGATTTCAGCCGCTTGACTTTTAGCATGCAATTTGGCCTCCACTAGTTCCTCCTTTAAGGCTGAAATTTCAGCCTCTTGTTTGGATGTCTCTTCGAGCTCTTGGATTTTGTCAAATCCCTTCTCGAGTTTGGAGAGGTGGTTTATGATTGTTGTAACGGAAGAGTCGACCATCTTCTTGTTTTCTTTGATAATTGTGCTGAGCTTGTCCTCCACCTTCAGGAGCTCCTCTTTAACTCCGGTCTCGGCCATGACTTTTTGCAGAACTTCCCATAGCCAATGGATTGGAAATTAATGCATGACACCAGCGCGAAACAGCAGTAGCAGGGAGGGGGGGGTTCAAGCCATGTAGGGGAAAGAGAAAGAGAGAAGAGATTCAGCAGAGAGAGAGTTATGTTGCTGCCTTGGGGGCCTGAGGAAGGGTGGGCGAACAGCGGAGCTCCTCTTTAACTCCGGTCTCGGCCATGACTTTTTGCAGAACTTCCCATAGCCAATGGATTGGAAATTAATGCATGACACCAGCGCGAAACAACAGTAGCAGGGAGGGGGGGGTTCAAGCCATGTAGGGGAAAGAGAAAGAGAGAAGAGATTCAGCAGAGAGAGAGTTATGTTGCTGCCTTGGGGGCCTGAGGAAGGGTGGGCGAACAGCGAAGAGAGAGAAAGATGAAAGGGGCATAGAGATGGAAGTAGCGAAGAGAGAGAAAGATGCAGGCGAAGAGAGAGATTCAGGCAGCAAAGAGAGAGAAAGATGAAAGGGGCGCAGAGATGGAAGCAACGAAGAGAGAAAGATGCAGGGGCGAAGAGGGAGGCGGGCGAACAGCGAAGAGAGAGAAAGATGAAAGGGGCGCAGAGATGGAAGTAGCGAAGAGAGAGAAAGATGCAGGGGGCGCAGAGATGCAGGCAGCGGAGAGAGAGAGAGAGAGAGAGAGAGAGAGAGAGAGAGAGAGAGAGAGAGAGAGAGAGAGAGAGAGAGAGAGAGAGAGATATTAACGTCTACGAGAGGCCAAAGTCGGCCTATGAGACAAAAAATAATACAACCATGTTCTTCTGGTCATCCGAAGAAAAGGAAAAGAAAGAAAAGAAAAAGTGTGCATGTGTCTGGATACAACTGTGAATCATCATGGATCGGTGGAGCCCATATGCAAACAATATAAAGGGGGGTGCGGCGAAAGTGAAGAGAGAGAGAGAGAGAGCGTCAGCAACAAGCGGGGCAGTAGGCGGGAGAGGGAGGCGACACAGGTTCGAAGAGAGAGAGGGCAGCAGGCAAGGCGGGCGAACAACGAAGAGAGAGAGAGAGAGAGGGGGCGGCGGAAGCAAACAGAGGGAGAGAAAGAAAGAAAGAAAGAAAGAAAGATTTTATTAACGTCTTCCAAAAGACCGAACTCGGCCTATGAGACAAATCGGAGTACCGGTATGGGGTATCCTCTGTCATCCCAACAAAATGAAAAAGTACTGAACAAAAAAGTTGAATCTGGGTGTGCAGGGGATGGAGCTCTACTACTAGGAGAATGCAAAGCTATATGCATGGAGTATACAATCATGATATGCAACCTAGCTAGCTCCATCCTGTACCATACTGGGGATATAAAATGGTATACATCAGTGAAGGGGGTGTCCACAGCTCCCTGAAGACCATGCCTGGGTGTGCTCTGAAGCGAGCCAGTCGCTCCGCACCCTCTCTGTGAAACTGAGCTCTGATCTCTGTCATCTCTCTCTGGTATAGGCGTGGTGTCCGAAAGCCAGGTGTCCTCTGTCTCGTGCGGGCTCTAAGTGTCTCTGCTCTCTGGAGAGTAATTCCCTGCCGTGTAGGGATTGGGAGGGGGATGGATCTCTGAAAAAATGTAGTAATCTGTGTCTGTCGCCCCCCCTCTGGAGCTGTATGAGCCTGTAATAATGTCTCTCTGCGGCGCTGTATGTCTAGAATGAATCTCCCCAGTATGTGCTGGTCTGCTGCCTCAAAGATCTGGCATAGGGAATGTGGCTCTCTGAATAAAATGGGATATCTCTCTGTGATGGCTGTATATGCTCTGCATCTGCATACATAATGCTCCTCACTCTCCACCTCCTCTCTGCACAATCTGCATACCCTCTCCTCTCGGGGATCCGTGCTGCTCTGCCAGTCTCAATCTCCTATCGGTGTGATGGAACTCTGAGTTGACCAATAGCCACTCGGGAGCCGTGTGGTAAAAAGCCCTCCATGTATCTAGGCCTCTCTATAAATCCATCATCAGTGATACTCATGAAGTGATCTCTGTAGTATAGCATCTTCGGTGGAAGAGGCTGTGTAGGCGATATCCATGTCTCTCGTGTATAGAGCTGCCATAGATCTTGTCTCAATACTCTGTTCCTCTCACTATGAGAGAGACGGATATGTGGTGCATCCCTGTCATACTGGAATGGTGGTAGATGATCCATGTCTAGGCCATGCTGTGAGAACCAATGTGTGACCTGTGCATACCATGATCCTCTGTCTCCTGCCTCAGCCAGCTGTCTAGATGCCTCAAAAGCTCTGTATGACAATCTGTCCTGTGGCATCTCTTTGAATCTGTCTAGCAGGCATATAGTCTGAAATATGGCCTCTACCATCATAGGAGGCGTAGCAAACTCTGCTCGAATAATGTCATGAGGTACTGACGGTTTGCTGCGTATCATGCGTGCCATCATGAGGGCCTGTGGTCTCTCTATCTGTGTCCACCAATGGGTAGCAAGGCCTGGCGCCCATACCGCTGCTCCATACATCAATGCCGGTGTGACTAATGTGTCAAATAGCCACCCCTTCGTCCGGGGCTCCTGAAAATGCGCCTGGTGGCACTGTCTCTCTAGCATAGCCAATGCTGCATATCCCCGTGTCAATCTAGCTTGGGCTGCTGAACCCATGGTGAAGCGTGTGGCTGCTGCAGAGAAGGTAACCCCTAGGTACACGTATGATGTCACCACCTCCACCTGGCATCCTACGAGAGTGAATGTCAGCTGACTCCTGCCCTGTCTCGATGTATGAACCTTGGTTTTCCCAAGGTTCACAGTAAGACCCCTCTGTGTGCAGAAATCATCGAGTGCATGTAGATGTTGTTGTAGACCACCTGGAGACTCAGACACTAATACAATATCATCAGCATAGAGCATAATATGTACTGAGGTACCTGCTAAATCAACTCCATCTCCGCCTCCCCGTGTAATGAAGTCAGCCACCTCATCAATGTATAACCCAAATAGCGTGGGGGAAAGTGGGCATCCTTGCTTCACACCAATGGTGCTAGCAATAGTCTCGGACATACCTCTTGGACATCTGACTCGCCCAAAAACTTGCTCATATAATGCATAGATGCCCCATGTCATATCTGCTGGTATGCCAAGAGAGTGCAGGCGCTGAAAGAGCCTCTCTCGTGGTACTATGTCAAATGCCTTGCGGAAGTCCACAAAGCAACAATAGAGCTTTCTCTTCCTCACTCTGGCCTGATCAATCATACATCTCAAAGTGAATACATGGTCAGTGGTAGAGAAAGCTCTCCTGAAGCCTGCCTGCCCTGATGAGCGTAAACCTGCTCGCTCAGCATATAAGCTAAGCTCTTGCTCCAGCACTACACCATAGAGTTTGGCCAGCACGTGGCCAACCATAACCGTCCTGTAGTTGCTCGGATTGAGCATATCCCCTGTTTTGTGAATCGGCACAATGGTGTGCATCGTCCACTCCGCAGGCAAACCCTCTGCTAGTGCCCTATTAAACAGGTGTGCAAGAAAAGGAGCTAAAGAATCTACTGCATATATGAGATGCTCACCCTGCAAGCCCATATGGTTCGCGGCCCGTCCATTCGGTAGGCGGCAGATAGCTTCCTGTACCATCGAGTGGGTAAAGAAGCTAGCTGTGGTAGGTCGAGGCTCCTGTGGCTGAGGTATAGGTGGCTGCTGTGGGGCATGGTATAGGCCCTCTGCATATGTGTGCCATGTCTGTGGGTTTGCAATAGGTGTTAGGGTCCGGGGCTCTCTGAAGTGCCGCCATGAGACAGGGCTATCTCTACTCATGAAGAAATGAAAGATCTCTAGCTCCTGTATCTCTGTGAAGGCCTGCCTTTTGCGGCGAGTAAGTCTCCTCATCTCTCTCCTCGACTCTTGCTCTGTGATGGCTCCCAAGGCTCTCTGTATGCGAAGCCGTGAGTATAGGGCTCTGCACTCGTCATCATACCATCTGTTCTGGGGCATAGTCCCAGGTCTCGCAGGCTCTCCTGAGTGTACACGATGTGGGAAGCTCTGTAATGCAGCCGTGTGTAGGAGTGATGCCAGCTAGGCTGTAATGGTATCCATAGGTGCCAGGGGATCCATGAGTAGGAGCCCATCCTCTACTCTGCCAGTGTATATGTCTGCCATGTCATGTGTGAAGTAGATGGTAGTGTGTGGCGTCGGTATGTGGGGGGCTGGTGATACTGGTGATCCGGCTAGTGAAAATGCCAAGTATGTATGATCTGCCCCAATAGGACGAGGTGGAATGGAGAATGAGGTGACAAGCTGTGATGCCTCCAAAGACCCCATAATGTAGTCTACCACTGTGCCTCCGGTCCGTGTATGACCCCCATGTGGGAAGCATGTCAGCCCTCTTGATCCCGGCCACTGTAGCATCCCGTTATAAATAACGAGACGATGCCTGGCTCCCAACTCTAGTAAGTGGTCCCCATAATGTCCTCTGTCTGGTCCAGTGTCCTCTGATGCCCGACTAGCCCCTATCTCCTCTGGATCCACAGGGTGGAGGATCTCCATGTCATCATAGTCATACACCTCACTCTGTCTGCTCTGTGTGTGGGCATTGAAGTCGCCCATAAGAAATACTTCCCCTAGTGTAGAATAATGCATAATTTGTTGGAAATAAGTGCACACTAGGTGTACTATTTCTTTAGTCTAGTTTCAGTTGAGTCTTTGTGTCTTGAGTCTAGTGCCATGTGGCACCTCTACATTTATCCCATAAGTGAGTCTACTCAATCTTGTACTTCTCACCTATAAATTGTAGGTGTCACATCAATAATCAATCAAGCTTGTGTCTTGTCTACACTCATCTTAAGGTAACCCTTGGTCTTTCAGTCTTGTTATCATTTCACTTGTAGTTTATTGCTTTCATATTTTCTACATGGTATCAGAGCAAGGTTTGCTCCTCTAGTCTTGCCACTACCCTGCTGCTGCCCGCCATTCTCCCGGAGCTGCTCCCATTTCTGCCCCGCCATTTGCTGCGCAAGCCTCTACACCTGCTGCCCCCCTTTCTATACCTCTTCATCAAGATTGGACTTGCACAGCTGGTCTGGAAGACGCCGGTCTGCTGCCTATCTGCGCAGATATCTGTCCGCCATCTTCTGCGCTGTATCGGCCCCGACATCTGCTCCTGCTCCTGGCCCCCGTGCTGCTCCTGAAATTCTGCGCCACCTTCTTCAACAGGCTGCACTTCTCCAGGAGCTGCCCGAGGTTCTGCAACAAATTCTCCACCTCTGCTCGCTCTCCGGTCTCTCTGGGTATCGTGGCCCTGTACTACATCTCTCTCTATTTGCAAAAATCTCTGTTCGCAGCTCTCTCTCTCTCTCTCTCTCTCTCTCTCGGGTTACCCCTGAAAGGGTCCAAGACCTGAGGAAAAAACCAAAGTGGATTATCCTTTGTATGCTTCAATATTTTCAGTTCTATTTTTTTTCAAAATTAATTCAAAACTGAACTCTATCTTGTAAGGGAATAGACACTGCCCTTGCATCATTAGCAAGAGGTAAGACCTTCCCACATGGCATCTTCTACCCATTCTCTCATGTCTGTCGACAAATTCAATGGGTCCAACTTTCATACTTGGCAAATCAAAATCAAGTGCCATCTTATGAAAGAAGGCCTGTGGGATGTTGTTCATCATGCTACTCCCGAAGATTCCGACAGTGAGCAAGTTATCACTTATGCTCCCACTGCCAAGAATGACAAAGCCTATGCTATCATCTTGCTCGGTCTTGGAGATGATTACATTCATCACATCTCCGACATACAGTCTGCTTCTCGAGCATGGATCACTTTGGATACCCTTTTTGGACCCCGCTCTAGATTGCACTTATGATCTCATTCTTTGATCTATATATGCAGGAGGGAGCTACTATAGCCTCTCATGTCAATTATTTTCGCAGTCTTATGGTTCAGCTTGCATCAGTGAAGTCCCCCATCTCCGAAGATATTGCTATTGCTGTGCTTCTCAAAAGCTTACCTGACACTATGCTACTCTTGTCACTACCTTCAAGTATCACAATAATCCTACTCTTGAAGGTATCATCAATGCTCTCCAAGAAGAGGAAAGAACAAAACAACAAAAGGTAACTGACACTGCATTTTTAGCAAAGAAAAGAGGTTCTAAGGTAAGAAAGCCTTCCACCCATTGTGGAAAAACTAATCATATGGAGAAGGACTGCTTCAAGGCTCATCCATGCACCATTTGTGTCCGTGATAATCACCGGGAGAAGGACTGCTACTCGAAAACCTCTACATCAGCCCCTGCATCTACCTCAGCCCATGTTGCTGCAGCATCTACATCAGGAGATCTTGCTGTTCATTCCTCACATGATGAGGAATGGGATTTCTGATTACTTCACCTTTCTTGTCTACCACTTTGACCACCGATGATGTAGGTCAAGGGGTTCTAGTGTCTTACTCATTATGCTTTTTGACCCAAGAGGCAGAGATTGCCCTTGAGGAGGGGATGTCTTCAAGGTCCATCTGTTTGTCTACAGTCAATCTTCTGTCTATCTAGTCTTGTCTGTCTGTCTATCTGTTGTCTGTCTATCTGTCTATCAATCTGACTGTGTCTTGTTTTAGATCCATCTTGTCCCTACCCTTGTGGACCCATATGAGGATATCACTTGAGGAGGGGTGTCTCAGGATCTTTTGTCTCTCAGTCTATCAGTCTTTATGTCTGTCTTCTAGTCTTGTCCATCTTGTCTTCTAGCTTGTCTCTCAATTCTTGTCTAGTCTCTCTGTCTTGGTCTTATCTTTTGTCATGTCATAGTCTTGTCTTTTTGTCTTCCTCCTAGTGTCCACTTAAGGAGGGTGTTGGAAATAAGTGCACACTAGGTGTACTATTTCTTTAGTCTAGTTTCAGTTGAGTCTTTGTGTCTTGAGTCTAGTGCCATGTGGCATCTCTACATTTATCCCATAAGTGAGTCTACTCAATCTTGTACTTCTCACCTATAAATTGTAGGTGTCACATCAATAATCAATCAAGCTTGTGTCTTGTCTACACTCATCTCAAGGTAACCCTTGGTCTTTCAGTCTTGTTATCATTTCACTTCTAGTTTATTGCTTTCATATTTTCTACATAATCTCCTCTGACAGACAAGTGTATGGCGAGGCTCCTGTCTCCTCCTCCTGTGGCATGTCCTCTGTGATGACATAGGAGGATCCTGATGGAGAAAAGTAACATAGAGCTATGTATATAACCCTGTCCTGTGAGAGCTGTAAGCTGATCCACATGTATCTGGCCTCTGGATCCTGTGCTACCACTCTCAGTCTCCCCTGTAGCTCCCGTCTGAATAGGACTGCTACTCCCCCCGACCCTCTCGAGGTACCCTGGCGTGTGGTCCTCCTGTATGCTGACTCCCACTGGAATCCCTCTACTCGAGGTAGCCCTCTCTCTGGGCTCTGATGTGTCCCTGTCAGCAGAAGTATGATGTCTCTCCCCACCATAACATGCTCTAGTCGTCCAGGCTGCACCCATATTGAACCATTACAGTTCCATACTGCCATGTGTATCTCTGTCAGTGGCGTGGTCTGTGTCCCATAGAGAGAGAGCGTCAGCAAGCGGGGCAGTAGGCGGGAGAGGGAGGCGACACAGGTTCGAAGAAAGAGAGAGGGCAGCAGGCGGCTCAGCAAGCGAGGTGGGCGAATAGCGAAGAGAAATGAAATGTTATATTAACGTCTTCAAAATTACAAAGTGACCTATGAGACCAAAGTTACAACCATGTGACATTTGATACACTGTCTGGAAAAGAAAAGAGATAGCCCCACAATACATCACTAGGGGGGAAGCTAATGCTCCTAGTCAAAATGGGGTACATAAGAAATGAAATGAAATGTTATATTAACGTCTTCAAAAGGCCAAAGTGACCTATGAGACCAAAGTTACAACCATGTGACATCTGATACACTATCTGGAAAAGAAAAGAAAGCACTGATATATTAACGTCTACGAGAGGCCAAAGTCGGCCTATGAGACAAAAAATAATACAACTGTGTTCTTCCGGTCATCAGAAGAAAAGAAAGAAAAGAAAAGTGTGCATGTGTCTAGATACAACTGTGAATCATCATGGATCGGTGGAGCCCATATACAAACAATATAAAGGGGGGTGGGATGTGGATGGAGTGCTAAGGCAAGATGCATCTCTATATGCTGAAGGGGTAGTACAAGCATGCTATGCAGAGAGCTGTATTAACGTCTGCTAGAGGCCGAACTCGACCTATGAGAGAAATCAATGTAGTAGTATCAGAGCAAATTAGCTAATGTGGATCAACCGAGAAGCCAAAAATGTCAAAAATTTATGAAGTAGTAGTAAAAGGTTGTAATTGTGATGAAATTTATACAAATTGATATTCAGACTGAAATTCATAAATTAGTAATTGGGTCTTCAGATGGAAGTACCGCAATTGCATGGAATCCCTGACTTGCTTGAGGCCTAGACATGATGGTATAATTCCAAGGACTGTGACTACCCGTATATACTGAGGATATAACTGCAGCTCTTTACTGGCAGTATATACGAGTAAATCTAAGACTTGAAATTATAAGCATAAATGCTATCCATATGATGAATTCGAATGTGGTTGATATGATTTTAAAAACTCTGGTTGAGAACTGATGAGTTGATTAAAAAAAGGACAAAATGAACATGAAATAAACTATGAAAGTACTGAGCTAGTGGGGGGGTGTGATGGATGGAGCACTACTACTAGAGGCTCAGTATGCAACCTATATGTGCAGGGTATACAAGAATGCAATGCTGCATACCCTCGTGTGAGTCTATCCCTGGTTGCCTGTGCCATAGTAAATCTTCCTGGCGGAGTCGTAAATGTAATCCCTAGGTACACATATAAGTCTACCACCTCTACCTGTCCTCTTGCTAGTGTGAAGATGGCCTGTCGTCGAACCGGCCCTGAGGTATGGCCGAGAGGTCTCCCTCAGCTATGTCACGTGGAAAGGTACCTCGATGGCGGTGGAGCATGTCCTGGATCTGGAGTTGATGAGGTGATCGTGGCCGACGGGGGGGTCGAGGGTGTGGGGCATGCTGGAGTGCAGAGGCTCGGTCTGAGGTAACTCCTCTCGGGCGACGAGCTAGGTCCAGAGCAGCTCGTGGAGGGTCCACAAGATCCACTATGTTGGTGTCCTCCACCTCATGGGTCCGGAAGAAACTGGTGATGGTTGGTTGCCGAGGGAGGGGGCGGGGTGGCTGGGGCCTGTGTCTCTAGAAGGTGTCCTTGTGTCTGCGGAGCTCAAGCAGGAAGAGGCCCACGCAACGCTGGTCCTGGAAGTCAACGATCCTGGAGAGGGGGCCGAATCCCTCACGAAATAGACAATGAAACCTCCCGTAGATCTCATAGTATACTGGGCAGCAGCATATGTAACGCTCCTCTGTCTCAACCTCTGTGTGGCATAGTCGGCAGATCCTCTCCTCTCTGGGTGTCCGTACGAGCTTCCCGGCTCTGAAGATGCGCTCAGCTCTATTGAGGCGGTGGGAAGAAACCTGTATCTGGCCAATCGCAATCCACATGGCATGGGACATGTGAACACTCAAGTAGCCCGGCTACTGGATGAATCCATCCTCAGTGAGTGTGAGGAAGTGGTCTCTGTAAAAGTGCATCTTCGTGGGGAGCTCCGGAGGTGTGATCCATGTGCAATGTGTGTAGAGGCTAAGAAGATCTGATCGGATAACCTGGTTGGTATCCTCGTGAAACAGCCGGAAAAAAGGTGAGTCCAAAAAGTACTGAAGGGGGGGTAGGCGGTCCATGCAGAGCCCATATACTAAGAACCAAGTGGAAACTAGTGCATTCCATACTCCAGAGTGCCCCTCAAGTGCTAGCTGTCTGGAGGACTCCAGGGCAAGCCTCGGGTACCTATGGGGATCCATGTGACTAATGTGATGAAGATACGTGACTGTCTGGAAGAGTGCCTCCACTACCATCGGGGCTGCAGCAAACTCTTCCTGGATAATCTGGTGTGGGATTGATGGTTTGCCGTGGATCATACGGGAGAACATCATGACCTGGGGCCTCTCAACTCGCTGCCAATCCTCATCGGATAAATCTGTCCCCCAGAAAGCTGCTCCATACATAAAGGCTGGTGTGACGAGGGTGTCAAATAGACAGCCCTTCGTCCTGGGCTCCTGGAAATGTGCCTGGAAGAACTGCCGCTCAAGTAAGCTGAAGGCTGCACATCCCCGCGTCACTCTAGCATGTGCTGCGGGAAGCATGGTAAAGCGTGGGCCACTGAAAGTGACACCAAGGTAGACATAGGATGAGACAATCTCCACATGATCCCCTCTATATGTGAAGCTCAATCTGGATGTGACGGGGCGAGAGGTATTGAAGACCATTACCTTGGTACAGAGAGGTCCCGCTGAGTACAAAAGTCATGTAAGGCATCCAACTATCTCTGAAGCCCTTCGGCTGAGTCTGAGAGGAGGACGATGTCATCTGCATAAAGTAGTATGGGGATCAATATGCCTGCCAGTGTGGGACCAGCCCCGCCTAATCCATTAATGAAGCTCGAGATCTCATCAATGTAGAGGCCGAAAAGAGTGGGTGATAGAGGGCAGCCCTGTTTCACCCCAATGGTGCTGGAAATCTCCTATGATGTACCTCCTAGGGCTCTCACTCATCCAGTGACGGACTCATAGAGGGAGATGATTTTCCAAACCATGTCAGATGGGACTCCGATCTCTTGTAGACGGTGTAAGAGGCAGGCTTGGGGTACAGCATCAAAAGCTTTGCGGAAATCCACAAAGCAACAGTAAATCCTCTTGTGTCGTGCTCTACCCTCCTCGATGATGGCATGGAGGGTGAAGATGTGGTCAAGGGTGAAGATGTGGTCAAGGGTAGAGTAGCTCCTCTGAAAGCCAGCCTGTCCTGAGGCTCTGCATCCCTGGCTCTCTGCAAATGAATTGTGCTCCGCGTCTAGCACTGATCCATAGAGTTTGGCCAATGTGTGGCCAATCATGATCGTCCTGTAGTTATTAGGATCAAGTGGATCTCCGGCTTTGAGGATGGGGGTGATGGTGTTGGTGGACCAAGAGGGTGGAAATCCTTCACAAAGGGCTCTATTGAACATGTAGGCTAGTGGGGCGCCTAGGGTATCATGGGCATGCGAGATGTACTCGGCAGTGAGTCCCTCATGATCTTGGGCTCGCCCATTGCGTAGTCTACGAATGGCCTAGAAGGACCATGCCCTTTGTGAAGAAGGTGGAGGTGGTGGGGCGGGGATCTGGTGGTGGGGGCAGGGGTGGCTGATGGGGGATATGATAGAGGGAGCGTGCATAGGAGTGCCATGTGTCCGGGTAGGTGATAGGTGTGGGAGGGCGATGTGATCCATGTGCAATGTGTGTAGAGGCTAAGAAGATCTGACTGGATAACCCGGTTGGTATCCTCGTGAGATAGCCGGAGAAAAGGGGAGTCTAAACTGTACAGAAGGGTGGGTAGGCGGTCCATGCAGAGCCCATATACTGAGAACCAAGTGGAAACTAGTGCATACCATACTCCAGAGTGCCCCTCAAGTGCTAGTTGTGTGGAGGACTCCAGGGCAAGCCTCGAGTACCTATGGGGATCCATGTGACTGATGCGATGGAGGTATGTGACTCTTTGGAAGAGTGCCTCCACTACCATCGGGGTTGTAGCAAAATCTGTCTGGATAATCTGGTGTGGGACGGATGTTTCGCTGCGGATCATACGGGAGAACATCATGACCTGGCGCCTCTCAACTCGCTGCCCATCCTCATCGGATAAATTTGGCCCCCAGAAAGCTGCTCCATACATCAAGGCTGGTGTGACGAGGGTGTCAAAAAGCCAACTCTTCATCTTGGGCTCCTGGAAATGTGCCTGGAAGCACTGCCGCTCAAGTAAGCTCTAGGTTGCATGTCCCCGCGCTACTTTGGCATGTGCTGCGGGAAGCATGGTAAAGCGTGGGCCATCGAAAGTGACACCAAGGTAGACATAGGATGAGACAATCTTCACAGGATCCCCTCTATATGTGAAGCTCAATCTGGATGTGACGGGGCGAGAGGTATTGAAGACCATTACCTTGGTTTTACCAAGGTTAACAGAGAGGTCCCGCTGAGTACAAAAGTGATGTAAGGCATGCAACTGTCTCTGAAGCCCTTCGGCTGAGTCTGAGAGGAGGATGATGTCATCTGCATAAAGTAGTATGGGGATCAATATGCCTGCCAGTGTGGGACTAGCCCCGCCTAATCCATCAATGAAGCTCGAGATCTCATCAATGTAGAGGCCGAAAAGAGTAGGTGATAGAGGGCAGCCCTGTTTCACCCCAACAGTGCTGGAAATCTCCTGTGATGTACCTCCTGGGGCTCTCACTCGTCCGGTGACGGACTCATAGAGGGCTATGATGCTCCAAACCATGTCAGATGGAACTCTGATCTCCTGTAGACGGTGTAAGAGGCGGGCTCGGGGTACAGTATCAAAAGCGTTGCGGAAATCCACAAAGTAGCAGTAAATCCTCTGGTGTCGTGCTCTTACCATCCTCGATGATGGCATGGAGGGTAAAGATGTGGTCAAGGGTAGAGTAGCTCCTCTGAAAGCCAGCCTGTCCTGAGGCTGTGCATCTTTGGCTCTCCGCAAACGAACTCAGCTCCGCCTCTAGCACTGATCCATAGAGTTTGGCCAATGTGTGGCCAATCATGATCGTCCTGTAGTTATTAGGATCAAGTGGATCTCCGGCTTTGAGGATGGGGGTGATGGTGTTGGTGGACCAAGAGGGTGGAAATCCTTCACAAAGGGCTCTATTGAACATGTAGGCTAGTAGGGGCACTAGGGTATCATGGGCATGTGAGATGTACTTGGCAGTGAGTCCCCATGATCTTGGGCTCGCCCATTGCGTAGTCTACAAATGGCCTTGAGGACCATGCCCTTTGTGAAGAAGGTGGAGGTGGTGGGGTGGGCATCTGGTGGTGGGGGTAGGGATGGCTGATGGGGGATATGATAGAGGGAGCGTGCATAGGAGTGCCATGTGTCCGGGCAGGTGATAAGGGCGATGTTCTCGGAGTTTCCTCCATGCCTCTTTGTAGTTTGGCCCTAAGAAAAGTCGGTATAACTCATCCTCTTTTCGAGCGTAAAACTCCCATTTCTTGCGTTGGGTGAGCCGTTGAGAAATCCGTTGCGCTTAGCGCTTCATGATTTGCCCAATCCGTACCTCATGCTTAAGACGGGAGCATGTGGCCCGACATTCGTCATCATACCAACCGTTATGGGGCATGGAACCGCAAGGTGGCTTGGTGGTCGACTGCCGCGTGCAGATGAAAGAAGCCGTGGCGGATGTGTGGAGTATGGTGGTGAGTTGTGTTGTGAGGGTGGATAGGGGGCCAATAGGTTCCACATCGTGGAGTTGGCGGTAGATGTGGTTGGAGTAAACAAGGTCAAGCTCGTGATCAAAGAGGACTTGAGTGTAATGTGAGATGGGGGGGCGGGGTGGAGGGACGGGTGGTGTGCAGGTAAGAGTGAGAGATAGGTAGGCATGGTCAGCTTCAAAAGGGGGTGGCGGAATGGAGAATTCGGGGATAAGGTGTGCCAAAGCCGGAGATCCCATAAGGTAGTCCACAATGCTATTACCTCCTGAGTGAGGGAAGGAGGTGAGGGCGTCGGAGGAGGGCCATTGGGACATCTCGTTATAGATAACGAGACCATGTGCAGCTCCCAACTTTAAGAAATATCTCCCATACACTGTGACCTCCTCACGGTCCTGTGATGATCACTGCAGCCCTGTGAGTGATGTTCAGCTCGTGTAGTCTGATAGGGTCGTCTAGATCGAGTAGTGGGACTTGCTGACTTCCTGTCTTGGCGTTGAAATCCCTGAGCGGGAGGACTTCCCCCAACTATGAGAACTCCATGATATCCTCATATAATGGTAAGTACAGTGACTGGCCATGCTGTGTGGCATAAGGGGAGTGGCGTGGTGCAAAATAACACACAGCAATGTGGATGACTCTGTCACTGCTAAGCTGTAGCCGCACCCAAAGATATCGTGCATCCTCGTCCTTCCGGGGATGATGTTGAGAATCTGTTGGAGATGGGATCTAAAAAGGACAACTACCCCCCCTAGAGCCACGTACTCCTCCTGATGTGCGGGTCTCGCCTCGAAAAGCTGACTCCCACTCATACCCGGCTATGTATGGTAAGCCCCTCTCAGGGCTCTGATGAGTCTCTGTATAAAAAATGACATCCCTGCCCGTGAGAATCTCACTCAAGCCTCCTGGATTCGACCACAGCATGCCATCCCCAGGTGCTTGGTCTCATAGACCCCGCGTCCCTATTTGGGATGGCGCTTAGTGATAATCACTCTAACATCTCTGTAGATAGCCAACTTGCCTGCTTTGCGGGCCTCATGAACAGTCACCATCGCCTCACGCCGGTGTGCCACTTGTGCTGGAGTGAGAAATGAAATGAAATGATATATTAACGTCATCAAAAGGCCAAAATGACCTATGAGACCAAAAAGGTTACAACAATTGGTGGATCTGATACAATGTCTGTGTAAGAAAAGCTAAAACAACTAAACAACTAACTGAAATTGAAAGAAAGAAAGAAAGAAAGAAAGAAAGCTGTATTAACGTCTACTAGAGGCCGAACTCGACCTATGAGACAAATCAATGTACAACTGTCAATGTCCTCTGGATGTCTAGAAAAAAAAAAGGACAAAATAAACATGAAATAAACTATGAAAGTACTGAGCTAGTGGGGGGGGTGTGCTGGATGGAGCACTACTGCTAAAGGCTCAGTATGCAACCTATATGCATAGGGAATACAAGAATGCAATGCAGATCTGTCTATCTCCAACCAGTACCATAATGGGGGTGTAATATGTGATACATAGGTGATGGCGAGGCAAAAATCCCTCGGAGCATGATCTCCGGGTGTGAGTGTAAGTGAGCTAGCCGCTCCTAGATATGGTGCTGATGTCGAGCCCGTATCTCTGTAATCTCCCTCTGATGTAGTTTGGGAGTCTGGTGCTCTTGGTCTCCGTCTGGCTCGGAGGTCCGCAAAGCATGCTGAAGTGTAACCCCCTCCTGTGTTAGGGTAGGCACTAGGATAGATCTCTGGAAGAAATCAGTGAACTGGAGTTGTCGCCCACCTCTCCCTGTGGTATGAGTCTGCAGCAGTGCCTCTCCGTGGTGCTGTGTCTCTAGAAAGAACTGGCCAAATCTGCGTTGGTCTGCGGATTCCATGATCTGGCGGAGTGAGGGATGTCCACTGAAGATGGTGGTGTATCTCTCTCTAATGTCACTATATGCTTTGCATCTGCATACGTAATACTTTTCACTCTCAACCTCCTAGTGGCATAGTCTGCATATCCTCTCTGCTCTGGAGAGAGAGAGAGAGAGAGAGAGAGAGAGAGAGAGAGAGAGAAAGAAAGAAAGAAAGATATATTAACGTCTACGAGAGGCCAAAGTCGGCCTATGAGACAAAAAATAATACAACTGTGTTCTTCCGGTCATCGGAAGAAAAGAAAGAAAAGAAAAAGTGTGCATGTGTTTGGATACAACTGTGAATCATCATGGATCGGTGGAGCCCATATACAAACAATATAAGGGGGGGCGGGGATGTGGATGGAGTGCTAAGGCAAGATGCATCTCTATATGCTGAAGGGGTTGTACAAGCATGCTATGCAGATCTATGTCTAACTCCATCCAGTGCCATAAGAGGGATATAAGATATCATACATCGCCGATGCTGAGGCTGTGAATGGCGTGAACATGTACCCTGAGTCTGAATGAAAGTGAGCTAGCCTCTCCTGTGTCTCCATCTGGTGTCTCATTCGGATAGCTGCTATCTCTCGGTGACGGAGTCGGGGTGCTCTATGTCCAGTCTGTCTAGGTCTCCTCCTGGCTCTCAATTCCTCTGCTCTGTGTGCAGTCACCCCAGGTGGTACATCAGCTGGCATTGGCATAGCTCTCTGGAAGAAATCTGTGAGCTGGGACTGTCTCCCACCCCTAGTGGGTGCGGGTGTCTGGAGGAGTCTCTCTCGAGAACTATGAAGCTCTAGTAGTAGTCTGCCAAGCTGTCGCTGGTCCGAGGCCTCCATCAACTGATGTAGTGAAGAGTGCTCCTCAAACAATCCTGCATATCTATCTCTGACCCCCTGGTGGGCTCTACTCTACATACAAAGTGATCCTCAGTCTCCACCTCCTCGCGGCACAATCTGCATATCCGCTCAGCTCTGGGAACCCGTGCCGCTCTCCCAGCCTCTCTCTCTAGCTGATGTGATGAGACTCGTAGCTGTCCAATAGCAACGCGAGAGCTGTGTGGCATGTATACATCCATGTACCGTGGTCGATGTATAAACCCATCCCCTGAGATGCTCATAAAGTGGTCTCTGTATTACAGCATCTTCGGTGGTAGTGGGCTCTCTGGTGCTGTCCAGACTGATCATACTGAAAAGGTGGCAACCGCTCAATGTCTATCCCATGATGTGAGAACCACTGTAGCATCTGTGCATACCAAGTTCCAGTGTGTCTAGCCTCGGCCAGCTGTCTGGATGCCTCAAAAGCTCGGCGGGATAATCTCTCCGTGGGCATCTCCCTCATCCTGTATATAAAGGAGATCGTCTGGAACAATGCCTCCACTGCCATAGGTGGTGCAACAAACTTAGCTCGAACAATGTCGTGCGGGACGGATTGTTTGCTGCGTATCATCGTCGAGAGCATCAAGATCTGTGGTCTCTCCAGCTGTACCCATGTGGAGGCTGCAAGCCCTGGTGCCCAAACCGCTGCTGCATACATCAAGGCTGGTGTCACTAATGTATCAAAGAGCCACCCCTTCGTGCGGGGTTCCTGAAAATGTGCCTGATGACACTGACGCTTAAGGCCAGCAAGAGCTACATACCCCCGGGTCACTCTGTCTCGGACTGCCTGAGCCATGGAGAAGCGTCCAGCTGAGCTAGTAAATGTGATGCCAAGGTCAACATAAGAGCTCACCACCTCGACCCGCCCTCCTGCTAATGTGAGAGTAGTGTGGCTCCTGACTGCGGGTGAGGTGTGGAAGATCATAACCTTGGTTTTCCCAAGGTTCACTGTGAGACCCTGCTGTGCGCAGAAGCCATCAAGAGCCACAAGGTGTCTTTGAAGCCCAACTTGCGTGTCGGATACCAAGACGATGTCATCAGCATAAAGCATAACATGGACAGTAATACCTGATAGCTCAACCCTAGAGCCTCCTCCCTGTGTGATGTAATCGACCACCTCATCAATATAGTGCCCAAAGAGCGTGGGGAGAGCGGGCACCCCTGCTTCACACCAATGGTGCTAGCAACTGTATCGGACAAGCCTCCTGGGCATCGGACTCTCCCAAAGACCTGCTCATATAGCCTGTATATGCCCCACATGATGTCTGAAGGTATGCCTAGTGTCTGTAGTCGCCGAAAGAGGCGCTCTCTGGGCACAGTATCAAATGCCTTGCGGAAATCCACAAAGCAACAATAGAGCCGTTCCCTCCGTGCCTTGGCCTGATCAATCAGGCACCTCAATGTAAAAATGTGGTCGATGGTCGAGAAAGCTCGACGGAAGCTGCCTGGCATGCTGCTCTCAATCCCCCAACCTCTGCATGAGTGCTCAGCTCTGCCCCCAAAACTGCCCCGTATAGTTTGGCCAATATATGGTCAATCATGATGGTCCTGTAGTTCCCGGGGTCTAGTACATCTCCCGCTTTATGGATCAGCACAATAGTGTGCATCGTCCACTCAGCCGGAAACCCCTCTAACGGAGCTCTGTTGAAGAGATGAGCAAGAAATGGTGCCAATGTATCAATAGCATAGATGAGATGCTCTCCCTTTAATCTTGTATGATCTGTCGCTTGTCCATGTTGGAGTCGGCATATGGCCCTCCTAACCATAGGTGGGGTGAAGAAGGTGGAGACTGTGGAGCATGGCTCTGTGGGCTGTGGTATAGGGGGCTGTGCAGGCACATCATAAAGTCTCTCTACATATGTCTGCGAGGTCTGAGGATCGGTAATAGGTGTGAGAGGACGAGGCTCTCTGAGTCTCCTCCAAGCAGCAGCAGCATCTCTGCTCATGAGCATGTGATACGTGTCCCAGTACTGAGCCTCCTCATAAGCTCGCCGCTTACGGCGGGTGAGAGTATGCATCCTCCTGCCTGCCTGCCTGCCTCTGGGTGATCTCCCCGCGAGCCCTCTGCACTCGGAGACTGCGGTAAAGGTTTCTGCACTCATCATCATACCATCGGTTCTGGGGCATGCTCCCAGATGTAGGTGGCTGTCCTGTCTGTATGTGGTATGGGAAACTCCTCGCGGCTGCGGAGTGCAGTACATGTGAGAGCTGGGAGGTGAGCATAGCCATGGGTGCCGATGGATCTAAGGCAAATAGCTGATCATGAACATGATAGTCGTACACATCGGCTAGGACCTGAGTGAAGTGGAAAATAGTGCGTGGTGGCTGTATGATGGGTGGGTGGGTCTCCAGTAAGCTCCTGAAAGTGAGGGACAGGTATGTATGATCCGCCCCAATGGGGCATGGTGGTACGGTGAAGTGAGACACCATATCTGCTGCCTCCCGGGATCCCATCACATAGTCCACTGTACTACTGCCGCCTCCCACTGGAAAGCAAGTCAACCCACCTGAATCTGGCCACTAAGTCATCTCGTTATAAATAACGAGATGGTGTTGGGCCCCAAGCTCCAGCAAATGTTGCCCATATCCAGAGCTGTCAGCTCCTCCGTCAGCGGAGATCCGAGTGGTCCCTGTATCCTCTGTAGCTAGCGGCTCTAATCTCAAGGGATCCTCAAAGTCATAGATCTCGCACTGTCTGCTTTGAGTCCGTGCATTGAAGTCCCCCATCAAGAAGACTTCTCCCAGTGTCGAATAGTGTGAGATCTCCTCAGATAAGACAGAGTATGGAGACTCACTAGCCTCTCCTCCACCCGGCTCCTCGGTGGTGGCAAACCGCGACCCCTTCGGAGGAAAGTAGCAAAGGGCGATATAAATCCATCTGGTCTCCGAGAGGCGTAAGCTAATCCACATGTATCTCGCCTCCAAGTCTCGTGCTAGGACTCGAACATGCTCATGTAACCCATGTCTGAAAAGCACTGCAATACCTCCTGAACCTCAGAAGGTGGCCTGTCTCATCCCCTGTCGGTGAGCTGACCCCCACTGATAACCCTCAACCTGTGGTAAGCCCCCCTCCGGGCTCTCATGTGTCTCTGTCATCAAGATGATATCCCGGCCCTCCATCACCTCCTCAAGTCTCCCTGGATGTGTCCATAGGACTCCATTACAGTTCCAGATTGCTATGTGTATCTCTTTGTCTTCATGTTGTTTCCTCCGTGTCTCAGGCCAGATGGCGCTATTCGACCCTCTTCCCATCAATGTAGATGTGACCATCCCTATAATGTGCCTTCTTTCCTTCTTTGCGTGCCGCCTTGATCTTCGGCATGCATAAGCTTCTGTGCTCCAGTTGCATCCATGTGAGGTCATCATCGAAGTAGATGGGGTCCCCTGGCAAGCTCCTCAAGATAGCATGTCTTCTCATAAAGCTCATCCTACTCTCCTCGTCCGGGAACTGTAGCACTAAGGCCTTGCCTTTGGTGGAGTCCTTTGGGGTTGTCCTCCATACTCTAGTGAATGGGAGCGGCTCATCCTCCTTTAGTCCCAGCTTGGTACATAGGTTCCGCTCGTCAATCTCGGGCGTGGAGGCAGTGCTCTCTGGTATCCCTGTGACTCGGATGTTGAGGCGCCGGATCCGTCGCATCTTCTCTTCATCAAGAGTAGACTGCATCATGTGTACATCTTCTTGTACCTCCTTCTTGATGTTCTTCATCATCACTTGTACGTCTTCGAGAGAGAGAGAGAGAGAGAGAGAGAGAGAGAGAAAGAAAGAAAGAAAGAAAGAAAGATATATTAACGTCCTGTCGAGGCCAAAGCTGACCTATAGGACAGATCAGAATACATCTTTGGTTACAATCCACTTCGGGGTATCGGTTAAAGAAAAGTGCATGTGGAATCAAAAAGAAACTAACTTCAAAGCTCTCATGACTCATGAGAGTTACATGTTACAATGGTAAAATCACCATGTGCTTAATGTGATTAGATATGTATAAGTATCAAGTTCATGTCCTTCAAAAGGAGGGTGGACCTTTAAAATCTTTGATGATAGCTTTTCCTCCTCTATAGACCGCCCACTTCCCTTGTTTCCTTGCTTCTCTGACTTTGGCCAGTTCCCCCGCTCTATTCTTTAGTTGTAGTGGGGTCAACTCATCAGAAATCCACACCGAGGTACCTTGCAATGATTTAGTCTGCTTCATTACCTTGATCTTATCAATCATATCATAGTATCGAACCCTAGCCTGTTTCCCTTTAATTTGAATGTCAGTTGGGTCACCAAGGTCTATAAAAGGTACCACTTTAGTGAGTCGTTCCTTTATGATATCTACATCCAAGATGTATCCCTCTAGCTGTTCATCTGTGTTGGTACCTACTGACCAATCTTCTGGCAAGCCCCCAATTCGAACAAAAGTTTCCAGGCTTTTGACCCTTTCATTTTCTTTCAGGACTGACAGTACTTCACTGACAAAGTTCTCTGATTTTACCTGAGGTTTTGTGCTTTCTTGTTGTGTTTCCTGTATTTTTTGGGTTGCTTCTTGGGCTGCTTCCTGAATCTCCTGCTTGTTCTTGATGTCCTGCAATTGAGCTTCGAGGCCAGCAATCCTTGTTTCTTGACTGGCAATCTTTGTTTCCTTGTGTGTCAGCTCAGTTTTGAGGGTGGAGACCTCCTGCTGCAATTTCTTCAGTTCTCCCATGATGAAGATCTCCCATGGGGATTGAGGTTTGATAAGGGGTGGAAGGGGGGGTGGGTTCGAGGCCATGGTTGCAAATGACTTCAGTTTAGGGGCCATGTTGTATCACGGGGGTGCTGAAAATAGCCCACAGGGAGCCCCCCCCCTCCCCCTCAGGGGGGTACTGAATTTAAACCCTACTCAAGAGAGGGTAAGGGCGAGCAGAGGAGCAGAGGAGGGGGCTGCTACTACAGCGGGAGGGGCAGGCCCTGCTGCAGCGGCGACGGGAGAGAGAGAGAGAGAGAGGAAGTGACGGGGAGGAAGCGGCGACGGGAGGGGCAGGCCCTGCTGCAGCGGCGACGGGAGAGAGAGAGAGAGAGAGAGAGTGACGGGGAGAGAGAGAGAGAGAGAGAGGAAGTGACGGGGAGAGAAGCGGCGACGGGAGGGGCAGGCCCTGCTGCAGCGGCGACGGGAGAGAGAGAGAGAGAGAGAGAGAGAGAGAGAGAGAGAGAGAGAATGAAATGAAATGAAATGATATATTAACGTCTTCAAAAGGCCAAAATGACCTATGAGACCAAAAAGGTTACAACAATTGGTGGATCTAATACAATGTCTGTGTAAGGAAAGCTAAAAACAACTAAACAACTAACTGAAACTGAAACAACTATGAGGAAAAGTACGGTACCAGGAGCTCCTAATGGATAACATGTGGGAGGAAAACTCCAGCAACAAAGGTAAGCATCATACACATCACTATCCAAAGATGTCTCTCATCGGTCGATGGCGGATATCCTCAATGTCCTCCATGGTGAGTACTCTGACTGGACGTCTCCCATGCCGTGCTAGTATGGTCCTGATCCTCTGTTGTAGTCTCCGCCGGTGTCGAGATGGGCCTCTCATCTTGGGGCGCCTGGACCGCCCCAGCTCTATAGCCCGATCAATCAGTGTACCTCTGGTGCGGCTGTACTCTGGGGCTAGCTGCAATGCCTGCTGACCTGACTGCTCAATCTCTGGTCGAAAAGAAGTCTGGAGAGAGAGAGAGAGTTATATTAACGTCCCACGGGAGGCCGAATCCGACCTATGGGACAGATCAGGTACATCCATTTACATTCCACTCTGGGTATCGATGCCAAAGAGGCATAAAACTGAAAAAAAATAACTCAAAATGAACTCTTGAGACTCTTAAGAGTTTAAGTTACAATGGGTTCTATTGCATCTAGTTCGAAATTGAGGTTCAAAATAAAAATAGCTATATTTCATCCATGGATGGATTTGCTCTTGAGGGGGGTGGGGTACGGAATTCTTTAATGACTGCTTGTCCTCCTCTGTATATTGCCCATTTGCCATTCTTTCTTGCTTCTTTAACTTTATTCAGCTCTGCCGATCTGTTCTTGAGTTGTAGCGGGGTGAGTTCATCAGCTATCCATACCTTTGTCCCTTGGAGAGACCTTGTTTGCTTCATCACTGCTATTTTCTCATTGTTGTCCATATAGGAGACTTTTGCCTGTGTACCCTTTACTGTAATAGAGATAGGGTCTCCTAAGTCCCCGAAGGGGACTACTTTGCTCAGTTGTGCTGTAAGTACATCTGTATCTAATATGTAGTCTTCTCGAAGCTCTTGAGCTATGTCTGTCCTATCCCAGCCTTGAGGAAGACCACCGACTCTGATTACCTTTTTGTTACTTTCCATTCGTTCCTTTTCTTTGACCGCTGATATGACTTCTTTAACAAAATCTTGTGAGTTAACTGAATTTACCTTTGAAACATGGTTTGTCGTTTCTGTTTGTAGTGTTGTAGGTATGGGTCCTTCTCGTGCTTCCTGTTGCTTCGTCTTCATGGCTTGCACTTGCACTTTCAGTTCGTTGATTTGTTCATCTTTCTTGATAGTCTCGTGTTTCAGTGTTGCTGATTCTCCCTGGAGTTTCTTCAGTTCTTGCATGAGGTAGGCTTCCCATGTTGTCGGCTTGCTCACGGGTGGAGGAATGGGCGGTAATCGTGAAGCGGTGACTGAGGCAAAAGACTTCTTACTTTCCATGTGTTGCTGCTGATAAAGGAGAGGGCTGTTGGTGGAACGAGTCCCCCCTCAAGGGTACCCTCTCCCCTTTGGGGGAAACTCAGAAAATGCGACCTACAAGATGCTCAGCTACAGGTGGAGGGGAGAGTTATGTTGCTGCCTTGGGGGCCTGAGCAATGGTGGGTGGGGGAAGCGAGCTCACACAAGGGTGGGTGAAGCGAAGCGAAATGCAGGTAGGCGAAATGCAGGCAGAGAGAGAGAAACGAAGAGAAAGGGGGCGAAGAGAGAGAAGGCGGGTGGGAAGAGAGAAGCGAAGGGAAAGGGGGCGCAGAGAGAGGGAAGGCGGGTGGGAAGAGAGAAGCGAAGGGAAAGGGGGCGCACAGAGAGAGAAGCGAAGCGAAATGCAGGCAGGCGAAATGCAGGCAGAGAGAGAGAAACGAAGAGAAAGGGGGCGAAGAGAGAGAGGGTGGGTGGGGAAAGGGGGCTCACAGAGAGAGAAACGAAGAGAAAGGAGGCGAAGAGTGAGAAGGCGGGTGGGAAGAGAGAAGCGAAGGGAAAGGGGGCGCAGAGAGAGAGAAGGCGGGTGGGAAGAGAGAAGCGAAGGGAAAGGGGATGCACAG
Source organism: Cibotium barometz (assembly GCF_041138505.1). NCBI lineage: Eukaryota > Viridiplantae > Streptophyta > Polypodiopsida > Cyatheales > Cibotiaceae > Cibotium > Cibotium barometz. Next base: position 54,738,282 of record NC_141072.1, on the reverse strand, counting down.
AGAGAGAGGGGGCGCGGCGGAAGCGAACAAAGGGAGAGAGGGGGGGCGTCGAGCAGGCGCGAACAGCGAGGGAGACAGAGGGACGGGCCAGCCCAGGCAGGAGAAAGGTGGGCGAATAGCGGAGGGAGGGAGGGAGAGAGAGAGAGAGAGAGAGAGAGAGAGAGAGAGAGAGAGAGAGAGAGAGATTTTATTAACGTCTTCCAAAAGACCGAACTCGGCCTATGAGACAAATCGGAGTACATGTATGGGGTATCCTCTGTCATCCCAACAAAATGAAAAAGTACTGAATAAAAAAGCTGAATCTGGGTGTGTAGGGGATGGAGCTCTATTACTAGGAGAATGCAAAGCTATATGCATGGAGTATACAATCATGATATGCAACCTAGCTAGCTCCATCCTGTACCATACTGGGGGTATAAAATGGTATACATCAGTGAAAGGGTGTCCACAGCTCTCTGAAGAACATGCCTGGGTGTGCTCTGAAGCGAGCCAGTCGCTCCTCACCCTCTCTATGAAATTGAGCTCTGATCTCTGTCATCTCTCTCTGGTATAGGCGTGGTGTCCGAAAGCCAGGTGTCCTCTGTCTCCTGCGGGCTCTAAGTGTCTCTGCTCTCTGGAGAGTAATTCCCTGCCGTGTAGGGGCTGGGAGGGGTATGGATCTCTGAAAAAATGTAGTAATCTGTGTCTGTCGCCCCCCCTCTGGAGCTGTCTGAGCCTGTAATAATGTCTCTCTGTGGCGCTGTATGTCTAGAATGTATCTCCCCAGTATGCGCTGGTCTGCTGCCTCAAAGATCTGGCGTAGGGAATGTGGCTCTCTGAATAAAATGGGATATCTCTCTCTGATGGCTGTATATGCTCTGCATCTGCATACATAATGCTCCTCACTCTCCACCTCCTCTCTGCACAATCTGCATACCCTCTCCTCTCGGGGGATCCGTGCTGCTCTGCCAGTCTCAATCTCCAATCGGTGTGATGAAACTCTGAGCTGACCAATAGCCACTCGGGAGCCGTGTGGTAAAAAGCCCTCCATGTATCTAGGCCTCTCTATAAATCCATCATCAGTGATACTCATGAAGTGATCTCTGTAGTATAGCATCTTCGGTGGAAGAGGCTGTGTAGGCGATATCCATGTCTCTCGTGTATAGAGCTGCCATAGATCCTGTCTCAATACTCTGTTCCTCTCACTATGAGAGAGACGGATATGTGGTGCATCCCTGTCATACTGGAATGGTGGTAGATGATCCATGTCTAGGCCATGCTGTGAGAACCAATGTGTGACCTGTGCATACCATGATCCTCTGTCTCCTGCCTCAGCCAACTGTCTAGATGCCTGAAAAGCTCTGTATGATAATCTGTCCTGTGGCATCTCTCTGAATCTGTCTAGCAGGCATATAGTCTGAAATATGGCCTCTACCATCATAGGAGGCACAGCAAACTCTGCTCGGATAATGTCATGAGGTACTGACGGTTTGCTGCGTATCATGCGTGCCATCATGAGGGCCTGTGGTCTCTCTATCTGTGTCCACCAATGTGTAGCAAGGCCTGGCGCCCATACTGCTGCTCCATACATCAATGCCGGTGTGACTAATGTGTCAAATAGCCACCCCTTCGTCCGGGGCTCCTGAAAATGCGCCTGGTGGCACTGTCTCTCTAGCATAGCCAATGCTGCATATCCCCGTGTCAATCTAGCTCTGGCTGCTGAACCCATGGTAAAGCGTGTGGCTGCTGCAGAGAAGGTAACCCCTAGGTACACGTATGATGTCACCACCTCCACCTGGCATCCTGCGAGAGTGAATGTGAGCTGACTCCTGCCCTGTCTCGATGTATGAAAGACCATAACCTTGGTTTTCCCAAGGTTCAGAGTAAGACCCCTCTGTGTGCAGAAATCATGGAGTGCATGTAGATGCTGCTGTAGACCACCGGGGGACTCAGACACTAATACAATATCATCAGCATAGAGCATAATATGTACTGAGGTACCTGCTAAATCAACTCCATCTCCGCCTCCCCGTGTAATGAAGTCAGCCACCTCATCAATGTATAACCCAAATAGCGTGGGGGAAAGTGGGCATCCTTGCTTCACACCAATGGTGCTAGCAATAGTCTCGGACATACCTCCTGGACATCTGACTCGCCGAAAAACCTGCTCATATAATGCATAGATGCCCCATGTCATATCTGCTGGTATGCCAAGAGACTGCAGGCGCTGAAAGAGCCTCTCTCGTGGTACTGTGTCAAATGCCTTGCGGAAATCCACAAAGCAGCAATAGAGCTTTCTCTTCCTCACTCTGGCCTGATCAATCATACATCTCAAAGTGAATACATGGTCAGTGGTAGAGAAAGCTCTCCTGAAGCCTGCCTGCCCTGATGAGCGTAAACCTGCTTGCTCAGCATATAAGCTAAGCTCCTGCTCCAGCACTGCACCATAGAGTTTGGCCAGCACGTGGCCAACCATAACCGTCCTGTAGTTGCTCGGATCGAGCATATCCCCTGTTTTGTGAATCGGCACAATGGTGTGCATCGTCCACTCCGCAGGCAAACCCTCTGCTAGTGCCCTGTTAAACAGGTGTGCAAGAAAAGGAGCTAAAGAATCTACTGCATATATGAGATGCTCACCCTGCAGGCCCATATGGTCGGCAGCCCGTCCATGCTGTAGGCGGCGGATAGCTTCCTGTACCATCGAGTGGGTAAAGAAGCTAGCTGTGGTAGGTCGAGGCTCCTGTGGCTGAGGTATAGGTGGCTGCTGTGGGGCATGGTATAGACCCTCTGCATATGTGTGCCATGTCTGTGGGTCTGCAATAGGTGTCGGGGTCGGGGGCTCTCTGAAGTGCCGCCATGAGACAGGGCTATCTCTACTCATGAAGAAATGAAAGATCTCTAGCTCCTGTATCTCTGCGAAGGCCCGCCTTTTGCGGCGAGTAAGTCTCCTCATCTCTCTCCTCGACTCCTGCTCTGTGATGGCTCCCAAGGCTCTCTGTATGCGGAGTCGTGAGTATAGGGCTCTGCACTCGTCATCATACCATCTGTTCTGGGGCATAGTCCCAGGTCTCGCAGGCTCTCCTGAGTGTACACGATGTGGGAAGCTCTGTAATGCAGCCGTGTGTAGGAGTGATGCGAGCTGGGCTGTAATGGTATCCATAGATGCCAGGGGATCCATGAGTAGGAGCCCATCCTCTACTCTGCCAGTGTATATGTCTGCCATGTCATGTGTGAAGTAGATGGTAGTGTGTGGCGTCGGTATGTGGGGGGCTGGTGATACTGGTGATCCGGCTAGTGAAAATGCCAAGTATGTATGATCTGCCCCAATAGGACGAGGTGGAATGGAGAATGAGGTGACAAGCTGTGATGCCTCCAAAGACCCCATAATGTAGTCTACCACCGTGCCTCCGGTCCGTGTATGACCCCCATGTGGGAAGCATGTCAGCCCTCCTGATCCCGGCCACGGTAGCATCCCGTTATAAATAACGAGACGATGCCTGGCTCCCAACTCTAGTAAGTGGTCCCCATAATGTCCTCTGTCTGGTCCAGTGTCCTCTGATGCCCGACTAGCCCCTATCTCCTCTGGATCCACAGGGTGGAGGATCTCCATGTCATCATAGTCATACACCTCACACTGTCTGCTCTGTGTGTGGGCATTGAAGTCGCCCGTAAGAAATACTTCCCCTAGTGTAGAATAATGCATAATCTCCTCTGACAGACAAGTGTATGGCGAGGCTCCTATCTCCTTCTCCTGTGGCATGTCCTCTGTAATGACATAGGAGGATCCTGATGGAGAAAAGTAACATAGAGCTATGTATATAACCCTGTCCTGTGAGAGCTGTAAGCTGATCCACATGTATCTGGCCTCTGGATCCTGTGCTACCACTCTCAGTCTCCCCTGTAGCTCTCGTCTGAATAGGACTGCTACTCCCCCCGACCCTCTCGAGGTACCCTGGCGTGTGGTCCTCCTGTATGCTGACTCCCACTGGAATCCCTCTACTCGAGGTAGCCCTCTCTCTGGGCTCTGATGTGTCTCTGTCAGAAGTATGATGTCTCTCCCCACCATAACATGCTCCAGTCGTCCAGGCTGCACCCATAGTGAACCATTACAGTTCCATACGGCTATGTGTATCTCTGTCAGTGGCCTGGCTGTGTCCCATAGGCCCCAAACCGCTAATCCATGGGCCGGCCATCAATGATGACCCGACCATCTCGATAGAAGGCCTTCTTGCCTTCTCTCCTCGCGTGTAAGACTCGTGGCATGCAAGTTCTCCTATGCTCAAGCTGCATCCTCGTGAGATCATCATCCAAGAAAATAGGAGCTCCCTCTAAACCCCGTAGTATAACCCTCTTCCTCATGAAGGTGACGCTCTCCGTCTCTCCTGCAAACTGTAGGATGAGGGCTCGCTTGCGTGTTGAGTCTTTCCCGGCTCTCCATGCTTTGGTGAAGGGGAGAGGGTGCTCTTCCTTGTAGCCGAGCTTCATGCATAGAGAGAGAGAGAGAGAGAGAGAGAGAAAGAAAGAAAGAAAGAAAGATTTTATTAACGTCTTCCAAAAGACCGAACTCGGCCTATGAGACAAATCGGAGTACCTGTATGGGGTATCCTCTGTCATCCCAACAAAATGAAAAAGTACTGAATAAAAAAGCTGAATCTGGGTGTGCAGGGGATGGAGCTCTATTACTAGGAGAATGCAAAGCTATATGCATGGAGTATACAATCATGATATGCAACCTAGCTAGCTCCATCCTGTACCATACTGGGGGTATAAAATGGTATACATCAGTGAAGGGGGTGTCCACAGCTCCCTGAAGAACATGCCTGGGTGTGCTCTGAAGCGAGCCAGTCGCTCCGCACCCTCTCTGTGAAACTGAGCTCTGATCTCTGTCATCTCTCTCTGGTATAGGCGTGGTGTCCGAAAGCCAGGTGTCCTCTGTCTCCTGCGGGCTCTAAGTGTCTCTGCTCTCTGGAGAGTAATCCCCTGCCGTGTAGGGGCTGGGAGGGGTATGGATCTCTGGAAAAATGTAGTAATCTGTGTCTGTCGCCCCCCCTCTGGAGCTGTCTGAGCCTGTAATAATGTCTCTCTGTGGCGCTGTATGTCTAGAATGTATCTCCCTAGTATGCGCTGGTCTGCTGTCTCAAAGATCTGGCGTAGGGAATGTGGCTCTCTGAATAAAATGGGATATCTCTCTCTGATGGCTGTATATGCTCTGCATCTGCATACATAATGCTCCTCACTCTCCACCTCCTCTCTGCACAATCTGCATACCCTCTCCTCTCGGGGAATCCGTGCTGCTCTGCCAGTCTCAATCTCCAATCGGTGTGATGAAACTCTGAGCTGACCAATAGCCACTCGGGAGCCGTGTGGTAAAAAGCCCTCCATGTATCTAGGCCTCTCTATAAATCCATCATCAGTGATACTCATGAAGTGATCTCTGTAGTATAGCATCTTCGGTGGAAGAGGCTGTGTAGGCGATATCCATGTCTCTCGTGTATAGAGCTGCCATAGATCCTGTCTCAATACTCTGTTCCTCTCACTATGAGAGAGACGGATATGTGGTGCATCCCTGTCATACTGGAATGGTGGTAGATGATCCATGTCTAGGCCATGCTGTGAGAACCAATGTGTGACCTGTGCATACCATGATCCTCTGTCTCCTGCCTCAGCCAACTGTCTAGATGCCTGAAAAGCTCTGTATGATAATCTGTCATGTGGCATCTCTCTGAATCTGTCTAGCAGGCATATAGTCTGGAATATGGCCTCTACCATCATAGGAGGCGCAGCAAACTCTGCTCGGATAATGTCATGAGGTACTGACGGTTTGCTGCGTATCATGCGTGCCATCATGAGGGCCTGTGGTCTCTCTATCTGTGTCCACCAATGAGTAGCAAGGCCTGGCGCCCATACTGCTGCTCCATACATCAATGCCGGTGTGACTAATGTGTCAAATAGCCACCCCTTCGTCCGGGGCTCCTGAAAATGCGCCTGGTGGCACTGTCTCTCTAGCATAGCCAATGCTGCATATCCCCGTGTCAATCTAGCTCTGGCTGCTGAACCCATGGTAAAGCGTGTGGCTGCTGCAGAGAAGGTAACCCCTAGGTACACGTATGATGTCACCACCTCCACCTGGCATCCTGCGAGAGTGAATGTCAGCTGACTCCTGCCCTGTCTCGATGTATGAAAGACCATAACCTTGGTTTTCCCAAGGTTCACAGTAAGACCCCTCTGCGTGCAGAAATCATGGAGTGCATGTAGATGCTGCTGTAGACCACCTGGGGACTCAGACACTAATACAATATCATCAGCATAGAGCATAATATGTACTGAGGTACCTGCTAAATCCACTCCATCTCCGCCTCCCCGTGTAATGAAGTCAGCCACCTCATCAATGTATAACCCAAATAGCGTGGGGGAAAGTGGGCATCCTTGCTTCACACCAATGGTGCTAGCAATAGTCTCGGACATACCTCCTGGACATCTGACTCGCCCAAAAACCTGCTCATATAATGCATAGATGCCCCATGTCATATCTGCTGGTATGCCAAGAGACTGCAGGCGCTGAAAGAGCCTCTCTCGTGGTACTGTGTCAAATGCCTTGCGGAAATCCACAAAGCAGCAATAGAGCTTTCTCTTCCTCACTCTGGCCTGATCAATCATACATCTCAAAGTGAATACATGGTCAGTGGTAGAGAAAGCTCTCCTGAAGCCTGCCTGCCCTGATGAGCGTAAGCCTGCTCGCTCAGCATATAAGCTAAGCTCCTGCTCCAGCACTGCACCATAGAGTTTGGCTAGCACGTGGCCAACCATAACCGTCCTGTAGTTGCTCGGATCGAGCATATCCCCTGTTTTGTGAATCGGCACAATGGTGTGCATCGTCCACTCCGCAGGCAAACCCTCTGCTAGTGCCCTGTTAAACAGGTGTGCAAGAAAAGGAGCTAAAGAATCTACTGCATATATGAGATGCTCACCCTGCAGGCCCATATGGTCGGCGGCCCGTCCATGCTGTAGGCGGCGGATAGCTTCCTGTACCATCGAGTGGGTAAAGAAGCTAGCTGTGGTAGGTCGAGGCTCCTGTGGCTGAGGTATAGGTGGCTGCTGTGGGGCATGGTATAGACCCTCTGCATATGTGTGCCATGTCTGTGGGTCTGCAATAGGCGTCGGGGTCCGGGGCTCTCTGAAGTGCCGCCATGAGACAGGGCTATCTCTACTCATGAAGAAATGAAAGATCTCTAGCTCCTGTATCTCTGCGAAGGCCCGCCTTTTGCGGCGAGTAAGTCTCCTCATCTCTCTCCTCGACTCCTGCTCTGTGATGGCTCCCAAGGCTCTCTGTATGCGGAGTCGTGAGTATAGGGCTCTGCACTCGTCATCATACCATCTGTTCTGGGGCATAGTCCCAGGTCTCGCAGGCTCTCCTGAGTGTACACGATGTGGGAAGCTCTGTAATGCAGCCGTGTGTAGGAGTGATGCGAGCTGGGCTGTAATGGTATCCATAGATGCCAGGGGATCCATGAGTAGGAGTCCATCCTCTACTCTGCCAGTGTATATGTCTGCCATGTCATGTGTGAAGTAGATGGTAGTGTGTGGCGTCGGTATGTGGGGGGCTGGTGATACTGGTGATCCGGCTAGTGAAAATGCCAAGTATGTATGATCTGCTCCAATAGGACGAGGTGGAATGGAGAATGAGGTGACAAGCTGTGATGCCTCCAAAGACCCCATAATGTAGTCTACCACCGTGCCTCCGGTCCGTGTATGACCCCCATGTGGGAAGCATGTCAGCCCTCCTGACCCCGGCCACTGTAGCATCCCGTTATAAATAACGAGACGATGCCTGGCTCCCAACTCTAGTAAGTGGTCCCCATAATGTCCTCTGTCTGGTCCAGTGTCCTCTGATGCCCGACTAGCCCCTATCTCCTCTGGATCCACAGGGTGGAGGATCTCCATGTCATCATAGTCATACACCTCACACTGTCTGCTCTGTGTGTGGGCATTGAAGTCGCCCGTAAGAAATACTTCCCCTAGTGTAGAATAATGCATAATCTCCTCTGACAGACAAGTGTATGGCGAGGCTCCTATCTCCTTCTCCTGTGGCATGTCCTCTGTAATGACGTAGGAGGATCCTGATGGAGAAAAGTAACATAGAGCTATGTATATAACCCTGTCCTGTGAGAGCTGTAAGCTGATCCACATGTATCTGGCCTCTGGATCCTGTGCTACCACTCTCAGTCTCCCCTGTAGCTCTCGTCTGAATAGGACTGCTACTCCCCCCGACCCTCTCGAGGTACCCTGGCGTGTGGTCCTCCTGTATGCTGACTCCCACTGGAATCCCTCTACTCGAGGTAGCCCTCTCTCTGGGCTCTGATGTGTCTCTGTCAGAAGTATGATGTCTCTCCCCACCATAACATGCTCCAGTCGTCCAGGCTGCACCCATAGTGAACCATTACAGTTCCATACGGCTATGTGTATCTCTGTCAGTGGCCTGGCTGTGTCCCATAGGCCCCAAACCGCTAATCCATGGGCCGGCCATCAATGATGACCCGACCATCTCGATAGAAGGCCTTCTTGCCTTCTCTCCTCGCGTGTAAGACTCGTGGCATGCAAGTTCTCCTATGCTCAAGCTGCATCCTCGTGAGATCATCATCCAAGAAAATAGGAGCTCCCTCTAAACCCCGTAGTATAACCCTCTTCCTCATGAAGGTGACGCTCTCCGTCTCTCCTGCAAACTGTAGGATGAGGGCTCGCTTGCGTGTTGAGTCTTTCCCGGCTCTCCATGCTTTGGTGAAGGGGAGAGGGTGCTCTTCCTTGTAGCCGAGCTTCATGCATAGAGAGAGAGAGAGAGAGAGAGAGAGAAAGAAAGAAAGAAAGAAAGATTTTATTAACGTCTTCCAAAAGACCGAACTCGGCCTATGAGACAAATCGGAGTACCTGTATGGGGTATCCTCTGTCATCCCAACAAAATGAAAAAGTACTGAATAAAAAAGCTGAATCTGGGTGTGCAGGGGATGGAGCTCTATTACTAGGAGAATGCAAAGCTATATGCATGGAGTATACAATCATGATATGCAACCTAGCTAGCTCCATCCTGTACCATACTGGGGGTATAAAATGGTATACATCAGTGAAGGGGGTGTCCACAGCTCCCTGAAGAACATGCCTGGGTGTGCTCTGAAGCGAGCCAGTCGCTCCGCACCCTCTCTGTGAAACTGAGCTCTGATCTCTGTCATCTCTCTCTGGTATAGGCGTGGTGTCCGAAAGCCAGGTGTCCTCTGTCTCCTGCGGGCTCTAAGTGTCTCTGCTCTCTGGAGAGTAATCCCCTGCCGTGTAGGGGCTGGGAGGGGTATGGATCTCTGGAAAAATGTAGTAATCTGTGTCTGTCGCCCCCCCTCTGGAGCTGTCTGAGCCTGTAATAATGTCTCTCTGTGGCGCTGTATGTCTAGAATGTATCTCCCTAGTATGCGCTGGTCTGCTGTCTCAAAGATCTGGCGTAGGGAATGTGGCTCTCTGAATAAAATGGGATATCTCTCTCTGATGGCTGTATATGCTCTGCATCTGCATACATAATGCTCCTCACTCTCCACCTCCTCTCTGCACAATCTGCATACCCTCTCCTCTCGGGGAATCCGTGCTGCTCTGCCAGTCTCAATCTCCAATCGGTGTGATGAAACTCTGAGCTGACCAATAGCCACTCGGGAGCCGTGTGGTAAAAAGCCCTCCATGTATCTAGGCCTCTCTATAAATCCATCATCAGTGATACTCATGAAGTGATCTCTGTAGTATAGCATCTTCGGTGGAAGAGGCTGTGTAGGCGATATCCATGTCTCTCGTGTATAGAGCTGCCATAGATCCTGTCTCAATACTCTGTTCCTCTCACTATGAGAGAGACGGATATGTGGTGCATCCCTGTCATACTGGAATGGTGGTAGATGATCCATGTCTAGGCCATGCTGTGAGAACCAATGTGTGACCTGTGCATACCATGATCCTCTGTCTCCTGCCTCAGCCAACTGTCTAGATGCCTGAAAAGCTCTGTATGATAATCTGTCATGTGGCATCTCTCTGAATCTGTCTAGCAGGCATATAGTCTGGAATATGGCCTCTACCATCATAGGAGGCGCAGCAAACTCTGCTCGGATAATGTCATGAGGTACTGACGGTTTGCTGCGTATCATGCGTGCCATCATGAGGGCCTGTGGTCTCTCTATCTGTGTCCACCAATGAGTAGCAAGGCCTGGCGCCCATACTGCTGCTCCATACATCAATGCCGGTGTGACTAATGTGTCAAATAGCCACCCCTTCGTCCGGGGCTCCTGAAAATGCGCCTGGTGGCACTGTCTCTCTAGCATAGCCAATGCTGCATATCCCCGTGTCAATCTAGCTCTGGCTGCTGAACCCATGGTAAAGCGTGTGGCTGCTGCAGAGAAGGTAACCCCTAGGTACACGTATGATGTCACCACCTCCACCTGGCATCCTGCGAGAGTGAATGTCAGCTGACTCCTGCCCTGTCTCGATGTATGAAAGACCATAACCTTGGTTTTCCCAAGGTTCACAGTAAGACCCCTCTGCGTGCAGAAATCATGGAGTGCATGTAGATGCTGCTGTAGACCACCTGGGGACTCAGACACTAATACAATATCATCAGCATAGAGCATAATATGTACTGAGGTACCTGCTAAATCCACTCCATCTCCGCCTCCCCGTGTAATGAAGTCAGCCACCTCATCAATGTATAACCCAAATAGCGTGGGGGAAAGTGGGCATCCTTGCTTCACACCAATGGTGCTAGCAATAGTCTCGGACATACCTCCTGGACATCTGACTCGCCCAAAAACCTGCTCATATAATGCATAGATGCCCCATGTCATATCTGCTGGTATGCCAAGAGACTGCAGGCGCTGAAAGAGCCTCTCTCGTGGTACTGTGTCAAATGCCTTGCGGAAATCCACAAAGCAGCAATAGAGCTTTCTCTTCCTCACTCTGGCCTGATCAATCATACATCTCAAAGTGAATACATGGTCAGTGGTAGAGAAAGCTCTCCTGAAGCCTGCCTGCCCTGATGAGCGTAAGCCTGCTCGCTCAGCATATAAGCTAAGCTCCTGCTCCAGCACTGCACCATAGAGTTTGGCTAGCACGTGGCCAACCATAACCGTCCTGTAGTTGCTCGGATCGAGCATATCCCCTGTTTTGTGAATCGGCACAATGGTGTGCATCGTCCACTCCGCAGGCAAACCCTCTGCTAGTGCCCTGTTAAACAGGTGTGCAAGAAAAGGAGCTAAAGAATCTACTGCATATATGAGATGCTCACCCTGCAGGCCCATATGGTCGGCGGCCCGTCCATGCTGTAGGCGGCGGATAGCTTCCTGTACCATCGAGTGGGTAAAGAAGCTAGCTGTGGTAGGTCGAGGCTCCTGTGGCTGAGGTATAGGTGGCTGCTGTGGGGCATGGTATAGACCCTCTGCATATGTGTGCCATGTCTGTGGGTCTGCAATAGGCGTCGGGGTCCGGGGCTCTCTGAAGTGCCGCCATGAGACAGGGCTATCTCTACTCATGAAGAAATGAAAGATCTCTAGCTCCTGTATCTCTGCGAAGGCCCGCCTTTTGCGGCGAGTAAGTCTCCTCATCTCTCTCCTCGACTCCTGCTCTGTGATGGCTCCCAAGGCTCTCTGTATGCGGAGTCGTGAGTATAGGGCTCTGCACTCGTCATCATACCATCTGTTCTGGGGCATAGTCCCAGGTCTCGCAGGCTCTCCTGAGTGTACACGATGTGGGAAGCTCTGTAATGCAGCCGTGTGTAGGAGTGATGCGAGCTGGGCTGTAATGGTATCCATAGATGCCAGGGGATCCATGAGTAGGAGTCCATCCTCTACTCTGCCAGTGTATATGTCTGCCATGTCATGTGTGAAGTAGATGGTAGTGTGTGGCGTCGGTATGTGGGGGGCTGGTGATACTGGTGATCCGGCTAGTGAAAATGCCAAGTATGTATGATCTGCTCCAATAGGACGAGGTGGAATGGAGAATGAGGTGACAAGCTGTGATGCCTCCAAAGACCCCATAATGTAGTCTACCACCGTGCCTCCGGTCCGTGTATGACCCCCATGTGGGAAGCATGTCAGCCCTCCTGATCCCGGCCACGGTAGCATCCCGTTATAAATAACGAGACGATGCCTGGCTCCCAACTCTAGTAAGTGGTCCCCATAATGTCCTCTGTCTGGTCCAGTGTCCTCTGATGCCCGACTAGCCCCTATCTCCTCTGGATCCACAGGGTGGAGGATCTCCATGTCATCATAGTCATACACCTCACACTGTCTGCTCTGTGTGTGGGCATTGAAGTCGCCCGTAAGAAATACTTCCCCTAGTGTAGAATAATGCATAATCTCCTCTGACAGACAAGTGTATGGCGAGGCTCCTATCTCCTTCTCCTGTGGCATGTCCTCTGTAATGACATAGGAGGATCCTGATGGAGAAAAGTAACATAGAGCTATGTATATAACCCTGTCCTGTGAGAGCTGTAAGCTGATCCACATGTATCTGGCCTCTGGATCCTGTGCTACCACTCTCAGTCTCCCCTGTAGCTCTCGTCTGAATAGGACTGCTACTCCCCCCGACCCTCTCGAGGTACCCTGGCGTGTGGTCCTCCTGTATGCTGACTCCCACTGGAATCCCTCTACTCGAGGTAGCCCTCTCTCTGGGCTCTGATGTGTCTCTGTCAGAAGTATGATGTCTCTCCCCACCATAACATGCTCCAGTCGTCCAGGCTGCACCCATAGTGAACCATTACAGTTCCATACGGCTATGTGTATCTCTGTCAGTGGCCTGGCTGTGTCCCATAGGCCCCAAACCGCTAATCCATGGGCCGGCCATCAATGATGACCCGACCATCTCGATAGAAGGCCTTCTTGCCTTCTCTCCTCGCGTGTAAGACTCGTGGCATGCAAGTTCTCCTATGCTCAAGCTGCATCCTCGTGAGATCATCATCCAAGAAAATAGGAGCTCCCTCTAAACCCCGTAGTATAACCCTCTTCCTCATGAAGGTGACGCTCTCCGTCTCTCCTGCAAACTGTAGGATGAGGGCTCGCTTGCGTGTTGAGTCTTTCCCGGCTCTCCATGCTTTGGTGAAGGGGAGAGGGTGCTCTTCCTTGTAGCCGAGCTTCATGCATAGAGAGAGAGAGAGAGAGAGAGAGAGAAAGAAAGAAAGAAAGAAAGATTTTATTAACGTCTTCCAAAAGACCGAACTCGGCCTATGAGACAAATCGGAGTACCTGTATGGGGTATCCTCTGTCATCCCAACAAAATGAAAAAGTACTGAATAAAAAAGCTGAATCTGGGTGTGCAGGGGATGGAGCTCTATTACTAGGAGAATGCAAAGCTATATGCATGGAGTATACAATCATGATATGCAACCTAGCTAGCTCCATCCTGTACCATACTGGGGGTATAAAATGGTATACATCAGTGAAGGGGGTGTCCACAGCTCCCTGAAGAACATGCCTGGGTGTGCTCTGAAGCGAGCCAGTCGCTCCGCACCCTCTCTGTGAAACTGAGCTCTGATCTCTGTCATCTCTCTCTGGTATAGGCGTGGTGTCCGAAAGCCAGGTGTCCTCTGTCTCCTGCGGGCTCTAAGTGTCTCTGCTCTCTGGAGAGTAATCCCCTGCCGTGTAGGGGCTGGGAGGGGTATGGATCTCTGGAAAAATGTAGTAATCTGTGTCTGTCGCCCCCCCTCTGGAGCTGTCTGAGCCTGTAATAATGTCTCTCTGTGGCGCTGTATGTCTAGAATGTATCTCCCTAGTATGCGCTGGTCTGCTGTCTCAAAGATCTGGCGTAGGGAATGTGGCTCTCTGAATAAAATGGGATATCTCTCTCTGATGGCTGTATATGCTCTGCATCTGCATACATAATGCTCCTCACTCTCCACCTCCTCTCTGCACAATCTGCATACCCTCTCCTCTCGGGGAATCCGTGCTGCTCTGCCAGTCTCAATCTCCAATCGGTGTGATGAAACTCTGAGCTGACCAATAGCCACTCGGGAGCCGTGTGGTAAAAAGCCCTCCATGTATCTAGGCCTCTCTATAAATCCATCATCAGTGATACTCATGAAGTGATCTCTGTAGTATAGCATCTTCGGTGGAAGAGGCTGTGTAGGCGATATCCATGTCTCTCGTGTATAGAGCTGCCATAGATCCTGTCTCAATACTCTGTTCCTCTCACTATGAGAGAGACGGATATGTGGTGCATCCCTGTCATACTGGAATGGTGGTAGATGATCCATGTCTAGGCCATGCTGTGAGAACCAATGTGTGACCTGTGCATACCATGATCCTCTGTCTCCTGCCTCAGCCAACTGTCTAGATGCCTGAAAAGCTCTGTATGATAATCTGTCATGTGGCATCTCTCTGAATCTGTCTAGCAGGCATATAGTCTGGAATATGGCCTCTACCATCATAGGAGGCGCAGCAAACTCTGCTCGGATAATGTCATGAGGTACTGACGGTTTGCTGCGTATCATGCGTGCCATCATGAGGGCCTGTGGTCTCTCTATCTGTGTCCACCAATGAGTAGCAAGGCCTGGCGCCCATACTGCTGCTCCATACATCAATGCCGGTGTGACTAATGTGTCAAATAGCCACCCCTTCGTCCGGGGCTCCTGAAAATGCGCCTGGTGGCACTGTCTCTCTAGCATAGCCAATGCTGCATATCCCCGTGTCAATCTAGCTCTGGCTGCTGAACCCATGGTAAAGCGTGTGGCTGCTGCAGAGAAGGTAACCCCTAGGTACACGTATGATGTCACCACCTCCACCTGGCATCCTGCGAGAGTGAATGTCAGCTGACTCCTGCCCTGTCTCGATGTATGAAAGACCATAACCTTGGTTTTCCCAAGGTTCACAGTAAGACCCCTCTGCGTGCAGAAATCATGGAGTGCATGTAGATGCTGCTGTAGACCACCTGGGGACTCAGACACTAATACAATATCATCAGCATAGAGCATAATATGTACTGAGGTACCTGCTAAATCCACTCCATCTCCGCCTCCCCGTGTAATGAAGTCAGCCACCTCATCAATGTATAACCCAAATAGCGTGGGGGAAAGTGGGCATCCTTGCTTCACACCAATGGTGCTAGCAATAGTCTCGGACATACCTCCTGGACATCTGACTCGCCCAAAAACCTGCTCATATAATGCATAGATGCCCCATGTCATATCTGCTGGTATGCCAAGAGACTGCAGGCGCTGAAAGAGCCTCTCTCGTGGTACTGTGTCAAATGCCTTGCGGAAATCCACAAAGCAGCAATAGAGCTTTCTCTTCCTCACTCTGGCCTGATCAATCATACATCTCAAAGTGAATACATGGTCAGTGGTAGAGAAAGCTCTCCTGAAGCCTGCCTGCCCTGATGAGCGTAAGCCTGCTCGCTCAGCATATAAGCTAAGCTCCTGCTCCAGCACTGCACCATAGAGTTTGGCTAGCACGTGGCCAACCATAACCGTCCTGTAGTTGCTCGGATCGAGCATATCCCCTGTTTTGTGAATCGGCACAATGGTGTGCATCGTCCACTCCGCAGGCAAACCCTCTGCTAGTGCCCTGTTAAACAGGTGTGCAAGAAAAGGAGCTAAAGAATCTACTGCATATATGAGATGCTCACCCTGCAGGCCCATATGGTCGGCGGCCCGTCCATGCTGTAGGCGGCGGATAGCTTCCTGTACCATCGAGTGGGTAAAGAAGCTAGCTGTGGTAGGTCGAGGCTCCTGTGGCTGAGGTATAGGTGGCTGCTGTGGGGCATGGTATAGACCCTCTGCATATGTGTGCCATGTCTGTGGGTCTGCAATAGGCGTCGGGGTCCGGGGCTCTCTGAAGTGCCGCCATGAGACAGGGCTATCTCTACTCATGAAGAAATGAAAGATCTCTAGCTCCTGTATCTCTGCGAAGGCCCGCCTTTTGCGGCGAGTAAGTCTCCTCATCTCTCTCCTCGACTCCTGCTCTGTGATGGCTCCCAAGGCTCTCTGTATGCGGAGTCGTGAGTATAGGGCTCTGCACTCGTCATCATACCATCTGTTCTGGGGCATAGTCCCAGGTCTCGCAGGCTCTCCTGAGTGTACACGATGTGGGAAGCTCTGTAATGCAGCCGTGTGTAGGAGTGATGCGAGCTGGGCTGTAATGGTATCCATAGATGCCAGGGGATCCATGAGTAGGAGTCCATCCTCTACTCTGCCAGTGTATATGTCTGCCATGTCATGTGTGAAGTAGATGGTAGTGTGTGGCGTCGGTATGTGGGGGGCTGGTGATACTGGTGATCCGGCTAGTGAAAATGCCAAGTATGTATGATCTGCTCCAATAGGACGAGGTGGAATGGAGAATGAGGTGACAAGCTGTGATGCCTCCAAAGACCCCATAATGTAGTCTACCACCGTGCCTCCGGTCCGTGTATGACCCCCATGTGGGAAGCATGTCAGCCCTCCTGATCCCGGCCACGGTAGCATCCCGTTATAAATAACGAGACGATGCCTGGCTCCCAACTCTAGTAAGTGGTCCCCATAATGTCCTCTGTCTGGTCCAGTGTCCTCTGATGCCCGACTAGCCCCTATCTCCTCTGGATCCACAGGGTGGAGGATCTCCATGTCATCATAGTCATACACCTCACACTGTCTGCTCTGTGTGTGGGCATTGAAGTCGCCCGTAAGAAATACTTCCCCTAGTGTAGAATAATGCATAATCTCCTCTGACAGACAAGTGTATGGCGAGGCTCCTATCTCCTTCTCCTGTGGCATGTCCTCTGTAATGACGTAGGAGGATCCTGATGGAGAAAAGTAACATAGAGCTATGTATATAACCCTGTCCTGTGAGAGCTGTAAGCTGATCCACATGTATCTGGCCTCTGGATCCTGTGCTACCACTCTCAGTCTCCCCTGTAGCTCTCGTCTGAATAGGACTGCTACTCCCCCCGACCCTCTCGAGGTACCCTGGCGTGTGGTCCTCCTGTATGCTGACTCCCACTGGAATCCCTCTACTCGAGGTAGCCCTCTCTCTGGGCTCTGATGTGTCTCTGTCAGAAGTATGATGTCTCTCCCCACCATAACATGCTCCAGTCGTCCAGGCTGCACCCATAGTGAACCATTACAGTTCCATACGGCTATGTGTATCTCTGTCAGTGGCCTGGCTGTGTCCCATAGGCCCCAAACCGCTAATCCATGGGCCGGCCATCAATGATGACCCGACCATCTCGATAGAAGGCCTTCTTGCCTTCTCTCCTCGCGTGTAAGACTCGTGGCATGCAAGTTCTCCTATGCTCAAGCTGCATCCTCGTGAGATCATCATCCAAGAAAATAGGAGCTCCCTCTAAACCCCGTAGTATAACCCTCTTCCTCATGAAGGTGACGCTCTCCGTCTCTCCTGCAAACTGTAGGATGAGGGCTCGCTTGCGTGTTGAGTCTTTCCCGGCTCTCCATGCTTTGGTGAAGGGGAGAGGGTGCTCTTCCTTGTAGCCGAGCTTCATGCATAGAGAGAGAGAGAGAGAGAGAGAGAGAAAGAAAGAAAGAAAGAAAGATTTTATTAACGTCTTCCAAAAGACCGAACTCGGCCTATGAGACAAATCGGAGTACCTGTATGGGGTATCCTCTGTCATCCCAACAAAATGAAAAAGTACTGAATAAAAAAGCTGAATCTGGGTGTGCAGGGGATGGAGCTCTATTACTAGGAGAATGCAAAGCTATATGCATGGAGTATACAATCATGATATGCAACCTAGCTAGCTCCATCCTGTACCATACTGGGGGTATAAAATGGTATACATCAGTGAAGGGGGTGTCCACAGCTCCCTGAAGAACATGCCTGGGTGTGCTCTGAAGCGAGCCAGTCGCTCCGCACCCTCTCTGTGAAACTGAGCTCTGATCTCTGTCATCTCTCTCTGGTATAGGCGTGGTGTCCGAAAGCCAGGTGTCCTCTGTCTCCTGCGGGCTCTAAGTGTCTCTGCTCTCTGGAGAGTAATCCCCTGCCGTGTAGGGGCTGGGAGGGGTATGGATCTCTGGAAAAATGTAGTAATCTGTGTCTGTCGCCCCCCTCTGGAGCTGTCTGAGCCTGTAATAATGTCTCTCTGTGGCGCTGTATGTCTAGAATGTATCTCCCTAGTATGCGCTGGTCTGCTGTCTCAAAGATCTGGCGTAGGGAATGTGGCTCTCTGAATAAAATGGGATATCTCTCTCTGATGGCTGTATATGCTCTGCATCTGCATACATAATGCTCCTCACTCTCCACCTCCTCTCTGCACAATCTGCATACCCTCTCCTCTCGGGGAATCCGTGCTGCTCTGCCAGTCTCAATCTCCAATCGGTGTGATGAAACTCTGAGCTGACCAATAGCCACTCGGGAGCCGTGTGGTAAAAAGCCCTCCATGTATCTAGGCCTCTCTATAAATCCATCATCAGTGATACTCATGAAGTGATCTCTGTAGTATAGCATCTTCGGTGGAAGAGGCTGTGTAGGCGATATCCATGTCTCTCGTGTATAGAGCTGCCATAGATCCTGTCTCAATACTCTGTTCCTCTCACTATGAGAGAGACGGATATGTGGTGCATCCCTGTCATACTGGAATGGTGGTAGATGATCCATGTCTAGGCCATGCTGTGAGAACCAATGTGTGACCTGTGCATACCATGATCCTCTGTCTCCTGCCTCAGCCAACTGTCTAGATGCCTGAAAAGCTCTGTATGATAATCTGTCATGTGGCATCTCTCTGAATCTGTCTAGCAGGCATATAGTCTGGAATATGGCCTCTACCATCATAGGAGGCGCAGCAAACTCTGCTCGGATAATGTCATGAGGTACTGACGGTTTGCTGCGTATCATGCGTGCCATCATGAGGGCCTGTGGTCTCTCTATCTGTGTCCACCAATGAGTAGCAAGGCCTGGCGCCCATACTGCTGCTCCATACATCAATGCCGGTGTGACTAATGTGTCAAATAGCCACCCCTTCGTCCGGGGCTCCTGAAAATGCGCCTGGTGGCACTGTCTCTCTAGCATAGCCAATGCTGCATATCCCCGGTGTCAATCTAGCTCTGGCTGCTGAACCCATGGTAAAGCGTGTGGCTGCTGCAGAGAAGGTAACCCCTAGGTACACGTATGATGTCACCACCTCCACCTGGCATCCTGCGAGAGTGAATGTCAGCTGACTCCTGCCCTGTCTCGATGTATGAAAGACCATAACCTTGGTTTTCCCAAGGTTCACAGTAAGACCCCTCTGCGTGCAGAAATCATGGAGTGCATGTAGATGCTGCTGTAGACCACCTGGGGACTCAGACACTAATACAATATCATCAGCATAGAGCATAATATGTACTGAGGTACCTGCTAAATCCACTCCATCTCCGCCTCCCCGTGTAATGAAGTCAGCCACCTCATCAATGTATAACCCAAATAGCGTGGGGGAAAGTGGGCATCCTTGCTTCACACCAATGGTGCTAGCAATAGTCTCGGACATACCTCCTGGACATCTGACTCGCCCAAAAACCTGCTCATATAATGCATAGATGCCCCATGTCATATCTGCTGGTATGCCAAGAGACTGCAGGCGCTGAAAGAGCCTCTCTCGTGGTACTGTGTCAAATGCCTTGCGGAAATCCACAAAGCAGCAATAGAGCTTTCTCTTCCTCACTCTGGCCTGATCAATCATACATCTCAAAGTGAATACATGGTCAGTGGTAGAGAAAGCTCTCCTGAAGCCTGCCTGCCCTGATGAGCGTAAGCCTGCTCGCTCAGCATATAAGCTAAGCTCCTGCTCCAGCACTGCACCATAGAGTTTGGCTAGCACGTGGCCAACCATAACCGTCCTGTAGTTGCTCGGATCGAGCATATCCCCTGTTTTGTGAATCGGCACAATGGTGTGCATCGTCCACTCCGCAGGCAAACCCTCTGCTAGTGCCCTGTTAAACAGGTGTGCAAGAAAAGGAGCTAAAGAATCTACTGCATATATGAGATGCTCACCCTGCAGGCCCATATGGTCGGCGGCCCGTCCATGCTGTAGGCGGCGGATAGCTTCCTGTACCATCGAGTGGGTAAAGAAGCTAGCTGTGGTAGGTCGAGGCTCCTGTGGCTGAGGTATAGGTGGCTGCTGTGGGGCATGGTATAGACCCTCTGCATATGTGTGCCATGTCTGTGGGTCTGCAATAGGCGTCGGGGTCCGGGGCTCTCTGAAGTGCCGCCATGAGACAGGGCTATCTCTACTCATGAAGAAATGAAAGATCTCTAGCTCCTGTATCTCTGCGAAGGCCCGCCTTTTGCGGCGAGTAAGTCTCCTCATCTCTCTCCTCGACTCCTGCTCTGTGATGGCTCCCAAGGCTCTCTGTATGCGGAGTCGTGAGTATAGGGCTCTGCACTCGTCATCATACCATCTGTTCTGGGGCATAGTCCCAGGTCTCGCAGGCTCTCCTGAGTGTACACGATGTGGGAAGCTCTGTAATGCAGCCGTGTGTAGGAGTGATGCGAGCTGGGCTGTAATGGTATCCATAGATGCCAGGGGATCCATGAGTAGGAGTCCATCCTCTACTCTGCCAGTGTATATGTCTGCCATGTCATGTGTGAAGTAGATGGTAGTGTGTGGCGTCGGTATGTGGGGGGCTGGTGATACTGGTGATCCGGCTAGTGAAAATGCCAAGTATGTATGATCTGCTCCAATAGGACGAGGTGGAATGGAGAATGAGGTGACAAGCTGTGATGCCTCCAAAGACCCCATAATGTAGTCTACCACCGTGCCTCCGGTCCGTGTATGACCCCCATGTGGGAAGCATGTCAGCCCTCCTGATCCCGGCCACGGTAGCATCCCGTTATAAATAACGAGACGATGCCTGGCTCCCAACTCTAGTAAGTGGTCCCCATAATGTCCTCTGTCTGGTCCAGTGTCCTCTGATGCCCGACTAGCCCCTATCTCCTCTGGATCCACAGGGTGGAGGATCTCCATGTCATCATAGTCATACACCTCACACTGTCTGCTCTGTGTGTGGGCATTGAAGTCGCCCGTAAGAAATACTTCCCCTAGTGTAGAATAATGCATAATCTCCTCTGACAGACAAGTGTATGGCGAGGCTCCTATCTCCTTCTCCTGTGGCATGTCCTCTGTAATGACGTAGGAGGATCCTGATGGAGAAAAGTAACATAGAGCTATGTATATAACCCTGTCCTGTGAGAGCTGTAAGCTGATCCACATGTATCTGGCCTCTGGATCCTGTGCTACCACTCTCAGTCTCCCCTGTAGCTCTCGTCTGAATAGGACTGCTACTCCCCCCGACCCTCTCGAGGTACCCTGGCGTGTGGTCCTCCTGTATGCTGACTCCCACTGGGAATCCCTCTACTCGAGGTAGCCCTCTCTCTGGGCTCTGATGTGTCTCTGTCAGAAGTATGATGTCTCTCCCCACCATAACATGCTCCAGTCGTCCAGGCTGCACCCATAGTGAACCATTACAGTTCCATACGGCTATGTGTATCTCTGTCAGTGGCCTGGCTGTGTCCCATAGGCCCCAAACCGCTAATCCATGGGCCGGCCATCAATGATGACCCGACCATCTCGATAGAAGGCCTTCTTGCCTTCTCTCCTCGCGTGTAAGACTCGTGGCATGCAAGTTCTCCTATGCTCAAGCTGCATCCTCGTGAGATCATCATCCAAGAAAATAGGAGCTCCCTCTAAACCCCGTAGTATAACCCTCTTCCTCATGAAGGTGACGCTCTCCGTCTCTCCTGCAAACTGTAGGATGAGGGCTCGCTTGCGTGTTGAGTCTTTCCCGGCTCTCCATGCTTTGGTGAAGGGGAGAGGGTGCTCTTCCTTGTAGCCGAGCTTCATGCATAGAGAGAGAGAGAGAGAGAGAGAGAGAAAGAAAGAAAGAAAGAAAGATTTTATTAACGTCTTCCAAAAGACCGAACTCGGCCTATGAGACAAATCGGAGTACCTGTATGGGGTATCCTCTGTCATCCCAACAAAATGAAAAAGTACTGAATAAAAAAGCTGAATCTGGGTGTGCAGGGGATGGAGCTCTATTACTAGGAGAATGCAAAGCTATATGCATGGAGTATACAATCATGATATGCAACCTAGCTAGCTCCATCCTGTACCATACTGGGGGTATAAAATGGTATACATCAGTGAAGGGGGTGTCCACAGCTCCCTGAAGAACATGCCTGGGTGTGCTCTGAAGCGAGCCAGTCGCTCCGCACCCTCTCTGTGAAACTGAGCTCTGATCTCTGTCATCTCTCTCTGGTATAGGCGTGGTGTCCGAAAGCCAGGTGTCCTCTGTCTCCTGCGGGCTCTAAGTGTCTCTGCTCTCTGGAGAGTAATCCCCTGCCGTGTAGGGGCTGGGAGGGGTATGGATCTCTGGAAAAATGTAGTAATCTGTGTCTGTCGCCCCCCCTCTGGAGCTGTCTGAGCCTGTAATAATGTCTCTCTGTGGCGCTGTATGTCTAGAATGTATCTCCCTAGTATGCGCTGGTCTGCTGTCTCAAAGATCTGGCGTAGGGAATGTGGCTCTCTGAATAAAATGGGATATCTCTCTCTGATGGCTGTATATGCTCTGCATCTGCATACATAATGCTCCTCACTCTCCACCTCCTCTCTGCACAATCTGCATACCCTCTCCTCTCGGGGAATCCGTGCTGCTCTGCCAGTCTCAATCTCCAATCGGTGTGATGAAACTCTGAGCTGACCAATAGCCACTCGGGAGCCGTGTGGTAAAAAGCCCTCCATGTATCTAGGCCTCTCTATAAATCCATCATCAGTGATACTCATGAAGTGATCTCTGTAGTATAGCATCTTCGGTGGAAGAGGCTGTGTAGGCGATATCCATGTCTCTCGTGTATAGAGCTGCCATAGATCCTGTCTCAATACTCTGTTCCTCTCACTATGAGAGAGACGGATATGTGGTGCATCCCTGTCATACTGGAATGGTGGTAGATGATCCATGTCTAGGCCATGCTGTGAGAACCAATGTGTGACCTGTGCATACCATGATCCTCTGTCTCCTGCCTCAGCCAACTGTCTAGATGCCTGAAAAGCTCTGTATGATAATCTGTCATGTGGCATCTCTCTGAATCTGTCTAGCAGGCATATAGTCTGGAATATGGCCTCTACCATCATAGGAGGCGCAGCAAACTCTGCTCGGATAATGTCATGAGGTACTGACGGTTTGCTGCGTATCATGCGTGCCATCATGAGGGCCTGTGGTCTCTCTATCTGTGTCCACCAATGAGTAGCAAGGCCTGGCGCCCATACTGCTGCTCCATACATCAATGCCGGTGTGACTAATGTGTCAAATAGCCACCCCTTCGTCCGGGGCTCCTGAAAATGCGCCTGGTGGCACTGTCTCTCTAGCATAGCCAATGCTGCATATCCCCGTGTCAATCTAGCTCTGGCTGCTGAACCCATGGTAAAGCGTGTGGCTGCTGCAGAGAAGGTAACCCCTAGGTACACGTATGATGTCACCACCTCCACCTGGCATCCTGCGAGAGTGAATGTCAGCTGACTCCTGCCCTGTCTCGATGTATGAAAGACCATAACCTTGGTTTTCCCAAGGTTCACAGTAAGACCCCTCTGCGTGCAGAAATCATGGAGTGCATGTAGATGCTGCTGTAGACCACCTGGGGACTCAGACACTAATACAATATCATCAGCATAGAGCATAATATGTACTGAGGTACCTGCTAAATCCACTCCATCTCCGCCTCCCCGTGTAATGAAGTCAGCCACCTCATCAATGTATAACCCAAATAGCGTGGGGGAAAGTGGGCATCCTTGCTTCACACCAATGGTGCTAGCAATAGTCTCGGACATACCTCCTGGACATCTGACTCGCCCAAAAACCTGCTCATATAATGCATAGATGCCCCATGTCATATCTGCTGGTATGCCAAGAGACTGCAGGCGCTGAAAGAGCCTCTCTCGTGGTACTGTGTCAAATGCCTTGCGGAAATCCACAAAGCAGCAATAGAGCTTTCTCTTCCTCACTCTGGCCTGATCAATCATACATCTCAAAGTGAATACATGGTCAGTGGTAGAGAAAGCTCTCCTGAAGCCTGCCTGCCCTGATGAGCGTAAGCCTGCTCGCTCAGCATATAAGCTAAGCTCCTGCTCCAGCACTGCACCATAGAGTTTGGCTAGCACGTGGCCAACCATAACCGTCCTGTAGTTGCTCGGATCGAGCATATCCCCTGTTTTGTGAATCGGCACAATGGTGTGCATCGTCCACTCCGCAGGCAAACCCTCTGCTAGTGCCCTGTTAAACAGGTGTGCAAGAAAAGGAGCTAAAGAATCTACTGCATATATGAGATGCTCACCCTGCAGGCCCATATGGTCGGCGGCCCGTCCATGCTGTAGGCGGCGGATAGCTTCCTGTACCATCGAGTGGGTAAAGAAGCTAGCTGTGGTAGGTCGAGGCTCCTGTGGCTGAGGTATAGGTGGCTGCTGTGGGGCATGGTATAGACCCTCTGCATATGTGTGCCATGTCTGTGGGTCTGCAATAGGCGTCGGGGTCCGGGGCTCTCTGAAGTGCCGCCATGAGACAGGGCTATCTCTACTCATGAAGAAATGAAAGATCTCTAGCTCCTGTATCTCTGCGAAGGCCCGCCTTTTGCGGCGAGTAAGTCTCCTCATCTCTCTCCTCGACTCCTGCTCTGTGATGGCTCCCAAGGCTCTCTGTATGCGGAGTCGTGAGTATAGGGCTCTGCACTCGTCATCATACCATCTGTTCTGGGGCATAGTCCCAGGTCTCGCAGGCTCTCCTGAGTGTACACGATGTGGGAAGCTCTGTAATGCAGCCGTGTGTAGGAGTGATGCGAGCTGGGCTGTAATGGTATCCATAGATGCCAGGGGATCCATGAGTAGGAGTCCATCCTCTACTCTGCCAGTGTATATGTCTGCCATGTCATGTGTGAAGTAGATGGTAGTGTGTGGCGTCGGTATGTGGGGGGCTGGTGATACTGGTGATCCGGCTAGTGAAAATGCCAAGTATGTATGATCTGCTCCAATAGGACGAGGTGGAATGGAGAATGAGGTGACAAGCTGTGATGCCTCCAAAGACCCCATAATGTAGTCTACCACCGTGCCTCCGGTCCGTGTATGACCCCCATGTGGGAAGCATGTCAGCCCTCCTGACCCCGGCCACTGTAGCATCCCGTTATAAATAACGAGACGATGCCTGGCTCCCAACTCTAGTAAGTGGTCCCCATAATGTCCTCTGTCTGGTCCAGTGTCCTCTGATGCCCGACTAGCCCCTATCTCCTCTGGATCCACAGGGTGGAGGATCTCCATGTCATCATAGTCATACACCTCACACTGTCTGCTCTGTGTGTGGGCATTGAAGTCGCCCGTAAGAAATACTTCCCCTAGTGTAGAATAATGCATAATCTCCTCTGACAGACAAGTGTATGGCGAGGCTCCTATCTCCTTCTCCTGTGGCATGTCCTCTGTAATGACGTAGGAGGATCCTGATGGAGAAAAGTAACATAGAGCTATGTATATAACCCTGTCCTGTGAGAGCTGTAAGCTGATCCACATGTATCTGGCCTCTGGATCCTGTGCTACCACTCTCAGTCTCCCCTGTAGCTCTCGTCTGAATAGGACTGCTACTCCCCCCGACCCTCTCGAGGTACCCTGGCGTGTGGTCCTCCTGTATGCTGACTCCCACTGGAATCCCTCTACTCGAGGTAGCCCTCTCTCTGGGCTCTGATGTGTCTCTGTCAGAAGTATGATGTCTCTCCCCACCATAACATGCTCCAGTCGTCCAGGCTGCACCCATAGTGAACCATTACAGTTCCATACGGCTATGTGTATCTCTGTCAGTGGCCTGGCTGTGTCCCATAGGCCCCAAACCGCTAATCCATGGGCCGGCCATCAATGATGACCCGACCATCTCGATAGAAGGCCTTCTTGCCTTCTCTCCTCGCGTGTAAGACTCGTGGCATGCAAGTTCTCCTATGCTCAAGCTGCATCCTCGTGAGATCATCATCCAAGAAAATAGGAGCTCCCTCTAAACCCCGTAGTATAACCCTCTTCCTCATGAAGGTGACGCTCTCCGTCTCTCCTGCAAACTGTAGGATGAGGGCTCGCTTGCGTGTTGAGTCTTTCCCGGCTCTCCATGCTTTGGTGAAGGGGAGAGGGTGCTCTTCCTTGTAGCCGAGCTTCATGCATAGAGAGAGAGAGAGAGAGAGAGAGAGAAAGAAAGAAAGAAAGAAAGATTTTATTAACGTCTTCCAAAAGACCGAACTCGGCCTATGAGACAAATCGGAGTACC
This sequence comes from Cibotium barometz, assembly GCF_041138505.1. Lineage (NCBI taxonomy): Eukaryota > Viridiplantae > Streptophyta > Polypodiopsida > Cyatheales > Cibotiaceae > Cibotium > Cibotium barometz. The sequence continues at coordinate 54,712,055 of NC_141072.1, read as the reverse complement.
TGTATGGGGTATCCTCTGTCATCCCAACAAAATGAAAAAGTACTGAATAAAAAAGCTGAATCTGGGTGTGCAGGGGATGGAGCTCTATTACTAGGAGAATGCAAAGCTATATGCATGGAGTATACAATCATGATATGCAACCTAGCTAGCTCCATCCTGTACCATACTGGGGGTATAAAATGGTATACATCAGTGAAGGGGGTGTCCACAGCTCCCTGAAGAACATGCCTGGGTGTGCTCTGAAGCGAGCCAGTCGCTCCGCACCCTCTCTGTGAAACTGAGCTCTGATCTCTGTCATCTCTCTCTGGTATAGGCGTGGTGTCCGAAAGCCAGGTGTCCTCTGTCTCCTGCGGGCTCTAAGTGTCTCTGCTCTCTGGAGAGTAATCCCCTGCCGTGTAGGGGCTGGGAGGGGTATGGATCTCTGGAAAAATGTAGTAATCTGTGTCTGTCGCCCCCCCTCTGGAGCTGTCTGAGCCTGTAATAATGTCTCTCTGTGGCGCTGTATGTCTAGAATGTATCTCCCTAGTATGCGCTGGTCTGCTGTCTCAAAGATCTGGCGTAGGGAATGTGGCTCTCTGAATAAAATGGGATATCTCTCTCTGATGGCTGTATATGCTCTGCATCTGCATACATAATGCTCCTCACTCTCCACCTCCTCTCTGCACAATCTGCATACCCTCTCCTCTCGGGGAATCCGTGCTGCTCTGCCAGTCTCAATCTCCAATCGGTGTGATGAAACTCTGAGCTGACCAATAGCCACTCGGGAGCCGTGTGGTAAAAAGCCCTCCATGTATCTAGGCCTCTCTATAAATCCATCATCAGTGATACTCATGAAGTGATCTCTGTAGTATAGCATCTTCGGTGGAAGAGGCTGTGTAGGCGATATCCATGTCTCTCGTGTATAGAGCTGCCATAGATCCTGTCTCAATACTCTGTTCCTCTCACTATGAGAGAGACGGATATGTGGTGCATCCCTGTCATACTGGAATGGTGGTAGATGATCCATGTCTAGGCCATGCTGTGAGAACCAATGTGTGACCTGTGCATACCATGATCCTCTGTCTCCTGCCTCAGCCAACTGTCTAGATGCCTGAAAAGCTCTGTATGATAATCTGTCATGTGGCATCTCTCTGAATCTGTCTAGCAGGCATATAGTCTGGAATATGGCCTCTACCATCATAGGAGGCGCAGCAAACTCTGCTCGGATAATGTCATGAGGTACTGACGGTTTGCTGCGTATCATGCGTGCCATCATGAGGGCCTGTGGTCTCTCTATCTGTGTCCACCAATGAGTAGCAAGGCCTGGCGCCCATACTGCTGCTCCATACATCAATGCCGGTGTGACTAATGTGTCAAATAGCCACCCCTTCGTCCGGGGCTCCTGAAAATGCGCCTGGTGGCACTGTCTCTCTAGCATAGCCAATGCTGCATATCCCCGTGTCAATCTAGCTCTGGCTGCTGAACCCATGGTAAAGCGTGTGGCTGCTGCAGAGAAGGTAACCCCTAGGTACACGTATGATGTCACCACCTCCACCTGGCATCCTGCGAGAGTGAATGTCAGCTGACTCCTGCCCTGTCTCGATGTATGAAAGACCATAACCTTGGTTTTCCCAAGGTTCACAGTAAGACCCCTCTGCGTGCAGAAATCATGGAGTGCATGTAGATGCTGCTGTAGACCACCTGGGGACTCAGACACTAATACAATATCATCAGCATAGAGCATAATATGTACTGAGGTACCTGCTAAATCCACTCCATCTCCGCCTCCCCGTGTAATGAAGTCAGCCACCTCATCAATGTATAACCCAAATAGCGTGGGGGAAAGTGGGCATCCTTGCTTCACACCAATGGTGCTAGCAATAGTCTCGGACATACCTCCTGGACATCTGACTCGCCCAAAAACCTGCTCATATAATGCATAGATGCCCCATGTCATATCTGCTGGTATGCCAAGAGACTGCAGGCGCTGAAAGAGCCTCTCTCGTGGTACTGTGTCAAATGCCTTGCGGAAATCCACAAAGCAGCAATAGAGCTTTCTCTTCCTCACTCTGGCCTGATCAATCATACATCTCAAAGTGAATACATGGTCAGTGGTAGAGAAAGCTCTCCTGAAGCCTGCCTGCCCTGATGAGCGTAAGCCTGCTCGCTCAGCATATAAGCTAAGCTCCTGCTCCAGCACTGCACCATAGAGTTTGGCTAGCACGTGGCCAACCATAACCGTCCTGTAGTTGCTCGGATCGAGCATATCCCCTGTTTTGTGAATCGGCACAATGGTGTGCATCGTCCACTCCGCAGGCAAACCCTCTGCTAGTGCCCTGTTAAACAGGTGTGCAAGAAAAGGAGCTAAAGAATCTACTGCATATATGAGATGCTCACCCTGCAGGCCCATATGGTCGGCGGCCCGTCCATGCTGTAGGCGGCGGATAGCTTCCTGTACCATCGAGTGGGTAAAGAAGCTAGCTGTGGTAGGTCGAGGCTCCTGTGGCTGAGGTATAGGTGGCTGCTGTGGGGCATGGTATAGACCCTCTGCATATGTGTGCCATGTCTGTGGGTCTGCAATAGGCGTCGGGGTCCGGGGCTCTCTGAAGTGCCGCCATGAGACAGGGCTATCTCTACTCATGAAGAAATGAAAGATCTCTAGCTCCTGTATCTCTGCGAAGGCCCGCCTTTTGCGGCGAGTAAGTCTCCTCATCTCTCTCCTCGACTCCTGCTCTGTGATGGCTCCCAAGGCTCTCTGTATGCGGAGTCGTGAGTATAGGGCTCTGCACTCGTCATCATACCATCTGTTCTGGGGCATAGTCCCAGGTCTCGCAGGCTCTCCTGAGTGTACACGATGTGGGAAGCTCTGTAATGCAGCCGTGTGTAGGAGTGATGCGAGCTGGGCTGTAATGGTATCCATAGATGCCAGGGGATCCATGAGTAGGAGTCCATCCTCTACTCTGCCAGTGTATATGTCTGCCATGTCATGTGTGAAGTAGATGGTAGTGTGTGGCGTCGGTATGTGGGGGGCTGGTGATACTGGTGATCCGGCTAGTGAAAATGCCAAGTATGTATGATCTGCTCCAATAGGACGAGGTGGAATGGAGAATGAGGTGACAAGCTGTGATGCCTCCAAAGACCCCATAATGTAGTCTACCACCGTGCCTCCGGTCCGTGTATGACCCCCATGTGGGAAGCATGTCAGCCCTCCTGACCCCGGCCACTGTAGCATCCCGTTATAAATAACGAGACGATGCCTGGCTCCCAACTCTAGTAAGTGGTCCCCATAATGCCCTCTGTCTGGTCCAGTGTCCTCTGATGCCCGACTAGCCCCTATCTCCTCTGGATCCACAGGGTGGAGGATCTCCATGTCATCATAGTCATACACCTCACACTGTCTGCTCTGTGTGTGGGCATTGAAGTCGCCCGTAAGAAATACTTCCCCTAGTGTAGAATAATGCATAATCTCCTCTGACAGACAAGTGTATGGCGAGGCTCCTATCTCCTCCTCCTGTGGCATGTCCTCTGTAATGACGTAGGAGGATCCTGATGGAGAAAAGTAACATAGAGCTATGTATATAACCCTGTCCTGTGAGAGCTGTAAGCTGATCCACATGTATCTGGCCTCTGGATCCTGTGCTACCACTCTCAGTCTCCCCTGTAGCTCCCGTCTGAATAGGACTGCTACTCCCCCCGACCCTCTCGAGGTACCCTGGCGTGTGGTCCTCCTGTATGCTGACTCCCACTGGAATCCCTCTACTCGAGGTAGCCCTCTCTCTGGGCTCTGATGTGTCTCTGTCAGAAGTATGATGTCTCTCCCCACCATAACATGCTCCAGTCGTCCAGGCTGCACCCATAGTGAACCATTACAGTTCCATACTGCTATGTGTATCTCTGTCAGTGGCCTGGTCTGTGTCCCATAGGCCCCAAACCGCTAATCCATGGGCCGGCCATCAATGATGACCCGACCATCTCGATAGAAGGCCTTCTTGCCTTCTCTCCTCGCGTGTAAGACTCGTGGCATGCAAGCTCTCCTATGCTCAAGCTGCATCCTCGTGAGATCATCATCCAAGAAAATAGGAGCTCCCTCTAAACCCCGTAGTATGACCCTCTTCCTCATGAAGGTGACCCTCTCCGTCTCTCCTGCAAACTGTAGGATGAGGGCTCGCTTGCGTGTTGAGTCTTTCCCGGCTCTCCATGCTTTGGTGAAGGGGAGAGGGTGCTCTTCCTTGTAACCGAGCTTCATGCATAGAAGCTGTCCATCTTTCTCGGGAGTGGAGTCGGGTGTCTCGGCTATACCTGTGACTCGAATGTTGAGGCGGCGGGCATGCCTCATCTTCTCCTCCTCAATGGTGGTGTGAATGATTTGGTTTTCTTCCCTTTGAGTTTCCTCCCTCACTTCTTTACGGATGTTCTTCTTCACCACCTCGACCCATCCTGACTGCTTGGCTTCGAGCTTTCCCTCCATGTCCTTTGTGATCTCCTTGGAGATCTCTTCTTTGATGGCCGTGAGAGTGTTGTCATTGATCTCCCCTTCTTCCTTCTCAGCATTCTTGATGGCTACCATTTCCACTTTCAATGCACTCACCTCCTCCTTGAGTGCCGTGTTCTCTTGTTCGAGGTTCGTGACCCGTGCTTCGAGAGCTATGATGTGCTTGTGTAGTTTGTTTTCCACCTCATTGAGGTTGGAATCGGATGTCTTCTTGTTCTCCTTGATTAATGCCTTCATTGCCATCTCGAGGGCCTCGAGTTTCTCTTGGAGACTCGGGGCCATTCCTCCAAATCACTCTGCAGTCCTTCCCACAGGCAGGGAGGAGAGAGAGAGAGAGAGAGAGTTATGTTGCTGCCTTGGGGGCCTGAGCAGGGGTGGGTGGGGAAAGGTGGGGGAAGGCGAACTGGAACTGGGCAGCGAAGGGGCGAAAGCCTGGGGACAGAGAGGCGAACTGGCGAGCTGGGGGGGAAGCGGGCAGAGAGGCGAACTGGAACTGGGCAGCGAAGGGGGGCAAATAGGCGAACTGGAACTGGGCAGCGAAGGGGCGAAAGCCTGGGGACAGAGAGGCGAACTGGCGAGCTGGGGGGGAAGCGGGCAGAGAGAGAGAGAGAGAGAGAGAGAGAGATTTTATTAACGTCTTCCAAAAGACCGAACTCGGCCTATGAGACAAATCGGAGTACCTGTATGGGGTATCCTCTGTCATCCCAACAAAATAAAAAAGCACTGAATAAAAAAAAGCTGAATCTGGGTGTGGAGGGGATGGAGCTCTACTACTAGGAGAATGCAAAGCTATATGCATGGATTATACAATCATGATATGCAACCTAGCTAGCTCCATCCTGTACCATACTGGGGGTATAAAATGGTATACATCAGTGAAGGGGGTGTCCACAGCTCCTTGAAGAACATGCCTGGGTGTGCTCTGAAGCGAGCCAGTCGCTCCGCACCCTTTCTGTGAAACTGAGCTCTGATCTCTGTCATCTCTCTCTGGTATAGGCGTGGTGTTCGAAAGCCAGGTGTCCTCTGTCTCCTGCGGGCTCTAAGTGTCTCTGCTCTCTGGAGAGTAATTCCCTGCCGTGTAGGGGCTGGGAGGGGTATGGATCTCTGAAAAAATGTAGTAATCTGTGTCTGCCGCCCCCCCTCTGGAGCTGTCTGAGCCTGTAATAATGTCTCTCTGTGGCGCTGTATGTCTAGAATGTATCTCCCTAGTATGCGCTGGTCTGCTGCCTCAAAGATCTGGCGTAGGGAATGTGGCTCTCTGAATAAAATGGGATCTCTCTCTCTGATGGCTGTATATGCTCTGCATCTGCATACATAATGCTCCTCACTCTCCACCTCCTCTCTGCACAATCTGCATACCCTCTCCTCTCGGGGGATCCGTGCTGCTCTGCCAGTCTCAATCTCCAATCGGTGTGATGAAACTCTGAGCTGACCAATAGCCACTCGGGAGCCGTGTGGTAAAAAGCCCTCCATGTATCTAGGCCTCTCTATAAATCCATCATCAGTGATACTCATGAAGTGATCTCTGTAGTATAGCATCTTCGGTGGAAGAGGCTGTGTAGGTGATATCCATGTCTCTCGTGTATAGAGCTGCCATAGATCCTGTCTCAATACTCTGTTCCTCTCACTATGAGAGAGTTGGATATGTGGTGCATCCCTGTCATACTGGAATGGTGGTAGATGATCCATGTCTAGGCCATGCTGTGAGAACCAATGTGTGACCTGTGCATACCATGATCCTCTGTCTCCTGCCTCAGCCAACTGTCTAGATGCCTGAAAAGCTCTGTATGATAATCTGTCCTGTGGCATCTCTCTGAATCTGTCTAGCAGGCATATAGTCTGAAATATGGCCTCTACCATCATAGGAGGCGCAGCAAACTCTGCTCGGATAATGTCATGAGGTACTGACGGTTTGCTGCGTATCATGCGTGCCATCATGAGGGCCTGTGGTCTCTCTATCTGTGTCCACCAATGGGTAGCAAGGCCTGGTGCCCATACTGTTGCTCCATACATCAATGCCGGTGTGACTAATGTGTCAAATAGCCACCCCTTCGTCCGGGGCTCCTGAAAATGCGCCTGGTGGCACTGTCTCTCTAGCATAGCCAATGCTGCATATCCCCGTGTCAATCTAGCTCTGGCTGCTGAACCCATGGTAAAGCGTGTGGCTGCTGCAGAGAAGGTAACCCCTAGGTACACGTATGATGTCACCACCTCCACCTGGCATCCGGCGAGAGTGAATGTGAGCTGACTCCTGCCCTGTCTCGATGTATGAGAGACCATAACCTTGGTTTTCCCAAGGTTCACAGTAAGACCCCTCTGTGTGCAGAAATCATGGAGTGCATGTAGATGCTGCTGTAGACCACCTGGGGACTCAGACACTAATACAATATCATCAGCATAGAGCATAATATGTACTGAGGTACCTGCTAAATCAACTCCATCTCCGCCTCCCCGTGTAATGAAGTCAGCCACCTCATCAATGTATAACCCAAATAGCGTGGGGGAAAATGGGCATCCTTGCTTCACACCAATGGTGCTAGCAATAGTCTCGGACATACCTCCTGGACATCTGACTCGTCCAAAAACCTGCTCATATAATGCATAGATGCCCCATGTCATATCTGCTGGTATGCCAAGAGACTGCAGGCGCTGAAAGAGCCTCTCTCGTGGTACTGTGTCAAATGCCTTGCGGAAATCCACAAAGCAGCAATAGAGCTTTCTCTTCCTCACTCTGGCCTGATCAATCATACATCTCAAAGTGAATACATGGTCAGTGGTAGAGAAAGCTCTCCTGAAGCCTGCCTGCCCTGATGAGCGTAAACCTGCTCGCTCAGCATATAAGCTAAGCTCCTGCTCCAGCACTGCACCATAGAGTTTGGCCAGCACGTGGCCAACCATAACCGTCCTGTAGTTGCTCGGATCGAGCATATCCCCTGTTTTGTGAATCGGCACAATGGTGTGCATCGTCCACTCCGCAGGCAAACCCTCTGCTAGTGCCCTGTTAAACAGGTGTGCAAGAAAAGGAGCTAAAGAATCTACTGCATATATGAGATGCTCACCCTGTAGGCCCATATGGTCGTTGGCCCGTCCATGCTGTAGGCGGCGGATAGCTTCCTGTACCATCGAGTGGGTAAAGAAGCTAGCTGTGGTAGGTCGAGGCTCCTGTGGCTGAGGTATAGGTGGCTGCTGTGGGGCATGGTATAGACCCTCTGCATATGTGTGCCATGTCTGTGGGTCTGCAATAGGTGTCGGGGTCGGGGGCTCTCTGAAGTGCCGCCATGAGACAGGGCTATCTCTGTAATGACATCAGAGCCCAGAGAGAGGGCTACCTCGAGTAGAGGATTCCAGTGGGAGTCAGCATACAGGAGGACCACACGCCAGGGTACCTCGAGAGGGTCGGGGGGAGTAGCAGTCCTATTCAGACGGGAGCTACAGGGGAGACTGAGAGTGGTAGCACAGGATCCAGAGGCCAGATACATGTGGATCAGCTTACAGCTCTCACAGGACAGGGTTATATACATAGCTCTATGTTACTTTTCTCCATCAAGATCCTCCTATGTCATTACAGAGGACATGCCACAGGAGGAGGAGATAGGAGCCTCGCCGTACACTTGTCTGTCAGAGGAGATTATGCATTATTCTACACTAGGGGAAGTATTTCTTACGGGTGACTTCAATGCCCACACACAGAGCAGACAGTGTGAGGTGTATGACTATGATGACATGGAGATCCTCCACCCTGTGGATCCAGAGGAGATAGGGGCTAGTCGGGCATCAGAGGACACTGGACCAGACAGAGGACATTATGGGGACCACTTACTAGAGTTGGGAGCCAGGCATCGTCTCGTTATTTATAACGGGATGCTACAGTGGCCGGGATCAGGAGGGCTGACATGCTTCCCACATGGGGGTCATACACGGACCGGAGGCACGGTGGTAGACTACATTATGGGGTCTTTGGAGGCATCACAGCTTGTCACCTCATTCTCCATTCCACCTCGTCCTATTGGGGCAGATCATACATACTTGGCATTTTCACTAGCCGGATCACCAGTATCACCAGCCCCCCACATACCACACTACCATCTACTTCACACATGACATGGCAGACATATACACTGGCAGAGTAGAGGATGGGCTCCTACTCATGGATCCCCTGGCATCTATGGATACCATTACAGCCCAGCTCGCATCACTCTTACACACGGCTGCATTACAGAGCTTCCCACATCGTGTACACTCAGGAGAGCCTGCGAGACCTGGGACTATGCCCCAGAACAGATGGTATGATGACGAGTGCAGAGCCCTATACTCACGACTCCGCATACAGAGAGCCTTGGGAGCCATCACAGAGCAGGAGTCGAGGAGATAGATGAGGAGACTTACTCGCCGCAAAAGGCGGGCCTTCGCAGAGATACAGGAGCTAGAGATCTTTCATTTCTTCATGAGTAGAGAGAAATGAAATGATATATTAACGTCTTCAGAAGGCCAAAATGACCTATGAGACCAAAAAGGTTACAACAAATGGTGGATCTGATACAATGTTTGTGTAAGAAAAGCTAAAAACAACTAAACAACTAACTGAAACTGAAACAGCTATGAGGAAAAGTACGGTACTAGGAGCTCCTAATGGATAACATCTGGGAGGAAAACTCCAGCAACAAAGGTAAGCATCATACACATCACTATCCAAAGATGTCTCTCATCGGTCGATGCCGGATATCCTCAATGTCCTCCATGGTGAGTACTCTGACTGGACGTCTCCCATGCCGTGCTAGTATGGTCCTGATCCTCTGTTGTAGTCTCCGCCGATGTCGAGATGAGCCTCTCATCTCGGGGCGCCTGGACTGCCCCAGCTCTATAGCCCGATCAATCAGTGTACCTCTGGTGCGGCTATACTCTGGGGCTATCTGCAATGCCTGCTGGCCTGACTGCTCAATCTCTGGTTGAAAGAAGTCTGTAGTCTGCCTCTGTAGGTGTCTCTCCCTCTCTGATTGTATACCATTTTATACCCCCAGTATGGTACAGGATGGAGCTAGCTAGGTTGCATATCATGATTGTATACTCCATGCATATAGCTTTGGATTCTCCTAGTAATAGAGCTCCATCCCCTGCACACCCAGATTCAGCTTTTTTATTCAGTACTTTTTCATTTTGTTGGGATGACAGAGGATACCCCATACAGGTACTCCGATTTGTCTCATAGGCCGAGTTCGGTCTTTTGGAAGACGTTAATAAAATCTTTCTTTCTTTCTTTCTTTCTATGTCTACGAAGCTCCAGCAAGTATAATCCGAGGCATCTCTGATCCTGGTATCTCATGACTCTAGAAAGTGGTCCGAAACCCTCTCTAAACAGGCAGTGAAAACGGCCTCGTATCTCATAATATACTGGACAGTGACATATGTAATGTAACTCTGTCTCTGGCTCCATCTGGCACAGCTGACAAATCCTGGCCTCAGAAGCTGGTACTCCTCTAAATCTGCCAGTCTCAATCTCTAGCTGGTGTGAGGATGTGCGCATCTGACCAATAGCACACCGTACCCCATGACAAAGATAAGTATCCATGTAGCTGGTTCTAATCACAAACCCATCCTGCGTGAGCTGGAGAAGAAGATCTCTATAGAAAGCCATCTTCGTACCAAGCTCGTGTGTCGGCTGTATCCATGTCCTCCTAGTGTCCAGCTGAATCAAGTCCTGCCTGATAAGTCTGGTAATCTCTGCCCGTCTGAGAGAGAGGGAGGGTGCATCCAGGGAGTACTGAAATGGAGGTAGCCTGTCCATACTAAAGCCATGCAGCTGGAACCAATCTGTCATGTGTGCATACCAACATGATCCGTCTCCCTGTGATGCCAACTGTTGTGAAGACTCCAGGGCTAAGCGAGCATATCTCTCTCTAGGGAGAGCCCAAGTGCTATGTATAAAGGAGACTGATCGAGTGAGTGCCTCTACTACCAATGGGGGGGCAGCCATCTCTGCACGGATAATATCATGTGGTACGGAGGCCTTGGCCCTAATCATCTGGGAAATCATAGAAACCAAGGGCCTCTCCATACGTCTCCATCCATCAGTGCTACCAGCTCGGCTGTGGTGATCCACTGAGGGTCCCCATATCTCCACTCCATACAGCATGGCTGAAGTGACCAAAGTGTCAAAGAGCCAGAGCTTTAATCGAGGTTCCTGAAAATGAACCTGCGAACACATCCTCTCTAGTCTTCCCAATGCTCCATAAGCTCTGGTCAATCTGGTCTCCGCTGCTCTCCTCAAGGAAAATAGTGGGCCACTAAAAACCACACCAAGGTAAGTATATGCATCTGTATACTCCACTGTCTCCTGACCATATGTAAAGGTGGGTACTGACCTCCTAACCCACTGTGCTGTGGTGTTAAACACCATCACCTTGGTTTTACCAAGGTTAACAGACAATCCACTGTCCTGTGCAAACGTGTGCAATGCATCCAAATGACGCTGCATCCCCTCTGGAGAATCTGAGATCAGCACAATATCATCAGCATACAATAACAGCGGAATCCATGTCCCTGCTAGCTGTGCTCCTCTGTCACCCTCCTGCTCTACATAGTCCGAAACCTCATCCACATACATCCCAAATAAGGTGGGAGAAAGGGGGAGGCCCTGTTTCACCCCAATAGTGGAGTGAACCATCTCAGATATACCCTGAGTAGTACGTACCTAGTGTGCATGTTTTTGGATACAATTGTGAATCATCATGGATCGGTGGAGCCCATATACAAACAATATGAAGGGGGGTGGGGATGTGGATGGAGTTCTAAGGCAAGATGCATCTCTATATGCTGAAGGGGTAGTACAAGCATGCTATTAGATGTATGTCTAACTCCATCTAGTGCCATAAGAGGGATATAAGATATCATACATCGCCGATGCTGAGGCTGTGAATGGCGTGAACATGTACCCTGAGTCTGAATGAAAGCGAGCTAGCCTCTCCTGTGTCTCCATCTGGTGTCTCGTCCGGATAGCTGCTATCTCTCGACGGAGTCGGGGTGCTCTGTGTCCAGTCTGTCTAGGTCTCCTCCTGGCTCTCAATTCCTTTGCTCTCTGTGCGGTCACCCCACGTGGTACATCAGCTGGCACTGGCATAGCTCTCTGGAAGAAATCTGTGAGCTGGGACTATCTCCCACCCCTAGTGGGAGCAGGTGTCTGGAGGAGTCTCTCTCGAGAACTATGAAGCTCTAGTAGTAGTCTGCCAAGCTGTCGCGCTGGTCCGAGGCCTCCATCAATTGATGTAGTGAAGAGTGCTCCTCAAACAATCCTGCATAACTATCTCTGACCCCCTGGTGGGCTCTACTCTACATACAAAGTGATCCTCAGTCTCCACCTCCTCGCGGCACAATCTGCATATCCGCTCGGCTCTGGGAACCCGTGCCACTCTCCCAGCCTCTATCTCTAGCTGATGTGATGAGACTTGTAGCTGTCAATAGCAACGCGAGAGCTGTGTGGCATGTATACATCCATATACCGCGGTCGATGTATAAATCCATCCCCTGAGATGCTCATAAAGTGGTCTCTGTAATACAGCATCTTCGGTGGTAGTGGACTAACTGGTACTGTCCATGTCTCCTGTGATATATGTAGCGCTGCCATATGTCCTTTCTCATCACTCTGTTCCTCTCATTGAGAGAGAGGTAACCAGCAGACTGATCATACTGAAAAGGTGGCAACCGCTCAATGTCTATCCCATGATGTGAGAACCACTGTAGCATCTGTGCATACCAGTGTGTCCAGCCTCAGCCAGCTGTCTGGATGCCTCAAAAGCTCGGCTGGATAATCTCTCCGTGGGCATCTCCCTCATCCTGTATATAAAGGAGATCGTCTGGAACAATGCCTCCACTGCCATAGGTGGTGCAGCAAACTCAGCTCGAACAATGTCGTGCGGGACGGATGGTTTGCTGCGTATCATCCTCGAGAGCATCAAGATCTGTGGTCTCTCCAGCTGTACCCATTGGGCCTATGAGACCAAAGTGGTACAATAATGTCCATGGCATATCTCATCATGGAATGGGAAATAAAACAGAAAGAAAACATAAACATAGCTATCTGGCTAGGGTGAATGGTCCGAGGTAACTCCTCTAGGGCGAGGTAGGTCCGGAGCAGCTCATGGAGGGTCCACAAGATCCACTATGTCGGTGTTCTCTACCGCCTGGGTCCGGAAGAAACTTGTGATGGTTGGCTGGCGAGGGAGGGGGCGGGGTGGTTGGGGCCGAGGCTCTCTCAAGAGGTGTCCCTGTGTCTGCGGAACTCAAGCAGGAAGAGGCCCAAGCAACGCTGGTCCTGGAAGTCAGTGATCCTGGAGACATTACATATGCTGTTGCCCAGTATACTATGAGATCCGCGGGAGGTTTCACTGTCTATTTCGTGAGGGATTCTGTCTACCACCAACCACCTCGCCCTCCCTCTTGTTCTCCAATTTTCACCCAACCTTTCCACCTTTCTGCCACACCATTAACTTCATCGATCCCCATCCCTTCCAACTTCCACAGTACTCACAAATTTTTACTTCTGATCAGCTTGCCACTTTGGGCTTGCAAGGTTTAGCGTCCCTTCCACCCCTGCCTCCCCCTGATACGTCACTCTGCGCAGCACCTTTCCCCTGTTGCCTAATGGGCAACTTCTCACCTCCGCGTATGTTGCACACCTCTTTGTCTCTTCCGCTTCCTCGATTCTTTGTCGCCGCTCTGACACTCGCATCTTGGATATTCCCTCAGTCGAACTTTCTGCTGCCACCATCAACCTGCTTGCTCCCACCACTTCACTGCCCAACCCCCGCACCATCTATGTTTTATTCCACTATTTTTTTCTGATCCCTGAAATCCCCACTGCTCCTCTTCCCTTCGTTTCCATCCATCATACTGAAGCCTTCTACTGTTTATGCACAGGTCACCCCTTCCCATTTCATCATCTGCTATATGTGTGCGTCCGCCTTCGTTGCCGTTGCTTCCGTACCCAACTCAGCCATTCGGACAACACCCCTTCACTTGGCCTTCTGCTCGGTTTCTCACATACATCCTCCAGCAGCCACCCATCCCTCTTACATCCTCTTCTCCACGACAACCTCATACGCCCAACCCTAGTGCTTCTTGCATCCGCCCTTGAGTACAGAGTGATGTGCCACCCTCTTCCTGTCGCCGCACTACTTCCCCCGCCCTGTCACCCATTCCTCCTCAGCATCCTATCAGAAGCCCTACACCCTCGGCCTCCGTTGGGGCTGGTCCTCCATCCTCGTCGGTAGCTGTTTCCATCCTTTCCACCACCCCCCCTTTTACAGCAGCTGCTTCCTCCACCATCCTATCCTCATCAGCAGCTACTTCCACCCTCGCTACCTCACCACCCTCTCCATCGGCGGATTTTTCCTTCTCGACATGCCCTCCTTCAGCAGCTTAGGTGGCACCCTCGATGGTGACTGCCGCCATTCCTACAGTTACCTCCACAATTGCCTCTGGTGGGCCCTCACTGCATACTTCCACTCTCGGAGTCCTGCATGAGGTGATATTCCGTGTTGATCACGAGGACACGGAGTGCATTGAGATTCTTGATTCACCGTTCTCCTATGGTGCCCCAGACATATCGGTGGGCGATCTTCCATGTCTCCGATTTCCTGACCCCCCAGAGCAGCTCTTAGTACCACATCCTCGTCGAGCTCGCCGCATCGTTTGATGCCTGGACAGCCTCTCAGCAGATCTTGGCATTTACTCGGCATATCTCACCGACTATATCTTCGAGCTGTCCAGTGATAGCCGTCGTCAGCGGGATCGCACGCACCACGTTGCGGATACCATCCGCAGTCTCCAGTCTCAGGTCTCCACATTACAGCGTCTACAGGACACACAGTCTGAGCTCACCCACCTCCGCTCTTCATCTTCGCACAGCACCGACGAGGTGGTCGGCTTGCGTGCTCTCATGGAGCAGCAAAATCAGGAGCTGGTCGCTTTACAAGCCCAGGCTACCAAGTTGGATTCCCTCTGTGCATCCCTCCGCCCTTTAGAGTTCCTTCTCACGGGACTCCCCACCTACATCCTTGGCTGGCGCTAGCACTTCTTCTGGTGCCCCTAGCACCACTTCCGGCAGTACTTAGATATCTATTTCATGATGGACATTCAGTTGTACTACATACCATCTTTTATAATGTTATTTTGTCTGCACTATTTTGATCTTTGTACTCAAGCATAATGTAATCTATGCTGTGCACTCTCATATTCATTATATATCAGCATTCTGTAATCCCTGCATGCTTGCATGTTCAGCATACTACTGTAATCAGGCATAATCGTCATCTCATGGTAACCTCCTTTGATATCCTCACCGAGGACGGTGAGCACTCTAGTGGTGGGTGACCTATAGCCACCAAGGGTGCCCACACATTGGATTGTCCACCTGGACTGTCCACCAAGATGCAACATGAACTGTCCACCAAGATGCAACTGGACTGTCCACCAATGTGGACTGTCCACCGCAAAACGTGACGGGTGAGTCACAAGCATGGATCATCAAGTGGAGATGCACCACCACGGTGCAATGAAGGCTCCAACGGCACTGACTGACACTCCACCTCATCTCCACCGACTGACACTCCACCGCATCTCCAGAGATGGGAGATTCCACCAGAGGCTACGCTGCCACCTCATGGCATCCACCAAAGATAGGTGATGCCACCGACTGGACTTCAGCAGGCATATATGGCTCCTGACCCATCATGGAGGACATCCTTATCCTGCAGCCTTCTCTCACTTGGAGGACATCCTCATCTTGCAGTCTTCATACCACCTCACTTTGTACCGCTTGTTCTATCATCAGCTTGTGCTATGTCATCCTCTTCACTGTGACCTCTTCTGAGTGTGCACGGTACAGTGAAGGACAAGTATCAGGGTTCTCTGAGTTGTGTAAGTGTTTTTGTGCTTTCCACAGTCTCGTCTCTTCTGTCTCTTCTTGTGTTGTGTCCCGCTGCGTAGTGTCTTCTGTGTTGCGCCGTGAGCATTGAGGACTCTGGACATACGGTCTAGAGGAGAGCCACCACAGTGTGTACTGGGCAACCAGCCCTGCTACATCCGCATAGTGCGTGGATCTCCTTTTTCAGTACTTTTTGTGTCTATGTTCACAGTCTATACACATGGAATGTTGTTCTTGTAGACCCATTGGTTCTTCTGGAGACGTTAATAAAATCTCTCATGGCAGTTTCTAGGCAGCTGTTTCTCGTTTTTCATTAATCAGTTATATTTTCAATTTCAATTTCATTTTCTTTCTTTTGTTCCATGGCGAGATATAACATGGACTATGATGTCAGCTTTTGGTCTCAAAGGGCCTATGGGACTTTTGAAGACGATTAATATAACTTTCTTTCTTTCTTTCTTTCTTTCTCTTCGAGATCCCGGGATACATACAGATACACATGTCACATGCCATGCGTATCGGCCAGCTCATGGTATCCTCCCACCGCCTCAGAGTAGAGACTGGCAGAGCTGAGGATATCCCACATGAGAAGAGGACATGCACAATATGCATCACAGGAGCAAGAGGATGAGGCCCATTATATGCTCAGTTGCCCGGCTTACTATGAGATATGTGAGAGATTCCACTGCCTCTTCCGAGAGGGATTCGGACCACTCACACGGGTGATATAGTTTGAGGATCAGAGGTGCTTGGGCATGTACTTGATGGAGCTCAGACGACACAGGGATGTAGTGTTTAGGCAACATGCTGAGGGACAGCCCTGACTCTGACAAGACACCTCACAGAGAGCCATCACAGATTTCTTTGTGGTACATACATCCACATCGGAATCCACTGCCCACAACAGTTCCTCTACTACGACATCAAAGTCCACCACCCGTACCCACGCCGTGAGGTTCTCCGCCAACATGTCACGCTCCCATCCATCACAGAGGCTTGACATTCACTCCACCATCAGATCGGTTCTGGCCGAGGCGGGTATCGTCATTAGCCGATCACAACATATCTCACTCTACACAGAATCATCTGCTGATCACATGTACTGTCAGGTGTTTTCATTTTACTTTTTCTTTTAGTTTTCCATGGCTCAGTATATCCATGGTACCATTGTATTACTTTTGGTCTCATAGGCCCTTGGGGTCTTCCATAGATGTTAGTATAACTTTCTTTCTTTCTTTCTTTCTCTCTTTCGCATGGCTGAACACATCTCTCTTCTGGGAGACACTCTAGCACCCCTCTTGGCTTAGAGCTCTTTCTGAAGGCTTTCCAACCACGTGGTCATCCCACATTATTGCTCTCATCCATAAAACCAGAGCATGGATCCTCACACATTGGCCAAACTTTATGGGTCATTACTTGACTTTGAGCTCAACACAGTAGTGGAGAGAGAGGGGCACAAATCACCTGAACAGGCAGAATTTTGAGGACCTTCTCCACCCTGGACCTCATCTTTACCCTTTTATGTCATCATGGAGGAGGCCAAAGCACGCAGTTGCCGGATCTACTATTGCTTTGTGGATTTTTGCAAAGCCTTGATACGGTGCCTCCATGGGCTGGTACAGCCAGTACAACCCTCCAATCAGCCGGTACAGCCCTCCATTCAGCCGGTACAGCAAGTACATGGGCTGGTACAATAGATACAACCCTAGTGCTAGATCTTTTAGGAGACGCCTCTCAGTGACTAGAGCAGCCCTAGGTCTTGATGCTCTCCCCCGTGATGTGTGGCAAACCATCCGTCCCACATGAGATTAGTCAGGCAGAGTTTGATGCACTTCCTATGGTAGTGGAGGCAAACCATCAGTCCCACATGAGATTAGTTAGGCAAAGTTTGATGCACTTCCTATGGTAGTGGAGGCATGCATCCCTCATGACTTCCGAGGCTTGCTTTACAGTCATCCCAGCAGCCCTAGTAGCCCGGGGACAGCCCTCATGGTATGCTATTGTATGTGCATGGTTTGAGGCTCATTGACTCCAAGTGGATTGGCTCCCACAACTTCAGTAGAGTCTAGATGCCCCCTTCCTCAGGCTCACGCAAGAGAATAGGAACCAAGTGATCCGATATGATCTACTCGGACTTTACATTCAGGCCACATGGATTACATGGTGATGAGATTCCATGGACATCATTGTACACTTTTTGGTCTTATAGACCCTTTGGGTCTTTTGTAGACGATTAATGTAACTTTCATTCTTCCTTTCTTTTCGACACCTCTTCGTACGTGAGAATATGGATTGATCTTACCACGTGAGATGCAAAAAATCTTCCATCGACTCACTCACAAGAAGATGCGTGTATTTCTTGCTAGAAGAAAAGAGTTATACCAGCTCTTCTTGAGCATGGATAACTCAGACATGTGCCACATTCTCTAGGAAAAAGAATCACCATGCCCATTGCAAATCCTAGGCTTTGGGAGGCTCGACAGCTTTATGATGTGCCGGATAGCTCATACCTCACATGACACACACTCCGCGATCCACATCGTCTTTCCTCTTCAATGCCACGAGTGTCATTGGAGCACTAAAAAAGTTTCATAAGGGGAGAGCAAAAATCGTGAATATCTATGCATGGAACACGGGCAACATGTGCTTGCTCCCATCCTTGCAAATCTATTCAATAGAGCTCTTTGTGAAGGCTTTCCATACTACTCTGGACCACAAACACCATTGTGCCCATCTACAAGGCAGGAGGACCCATGGATCCGAATTAACTACAACACTATCATGATTGGCCACACAATGGCCAAGATCTATGGAGCAGTATTAGATGTAGAGATAAGCTCTATGGCTGGGATAGAGCATTAAGGTAGGTAGACTTCAAGAGGAATTTCTCCACCCTGGATCACATCTTCACTCTACGGGCCATCATCGAGGAGGCGAGGTCACAGAAGCAGCATGTATACTGTTGCTTTGTGGATTTTCACAAAGCTTTTGATTCTGTTCCCTAGTCTTGGCTATTACGACGTTTGCAAGAGCTGCAACTGCCCATGACATGATGTGGGGTGTGATGGCCCTATACGAGGCAGTGACTCTTTGAGGATATATGCAGTACTATTGGTGTCAACAGAGATTGTCACGAGGTACATATACCTTTGAGTGGCCTTTACGGTCATCCCCGCTTTTGCATGACAATGGCCGCCATTGATCGACTAGCACCTTTGGCTAGTCAAAGTAACCTTTACGGTCCCCGCTTTTGCATGACCATGGCCACCACTAATCAACTAGCTAAAGGCCACGCCTCCCTAGCCTGACTAGAGGGGCAGTGTTTCTAGGCCCACCTCCAGGAGCCTCGCACCAAGTGTTGGCTTTTTGACACTTTAGTATGTTGGAATCAGGGTTAGGGTTTGTGGCAATGCACAACGCAAACACACCTCAATGAAGTAGTCGTGAGCAAGAGGCACAATACTTTATGATAATTGAGTTTACCACAATGCTAATACAAAAGATAAGTGAGAGTGACCTAAAGTTGTTCCTTTGTACGGGGAAAAAACCTCGTAATGAGGGAAAAAGTGGCCTGGCTGGTCCTAGAGTGTTCACACACCATTGCCCATGGGCCATGACATAGATGTAGCAGTTCGAGATCAGCCATCGAATCTCCCTTCACAGGATCGCACGGGTGTGGGGCTTTGCCATCTATTGTATCACATCAGTAATAGAATATTCTTCTCTTATCTCTTTTTATTGTCCAGTTTGAGTTTTTAGCTGTGAAAGATCCTTCTTGTAAGTGTTATGTTGCATACACTGCACGTTGTATCCTCTTACACCTGGCCCTAGTGGTGCAAGAGGAGCTGGACACCTTTCTACTAGTGAGTAACAATGTAGATTCCTACTCACAGGGACTCTACTAGAAATATTCTAACTTTGGTAAAGTTCATGTTTTATTTATGCTAGTCTTCGCGGCCAAATATGAGGCTCCAGAATTTTCAGAAGTATTGGTTTTCTCTCATCTCATAGGCTCTTTGGGTCCTTTTTTTGGTATGCATGGCATGCAGATGGGGGCACTCCCACCATTCAATACACCATAGGGGCCCCTTCTTTTGCTCTCAGCTGCACGGAACTGAACAGTGTGATTAGGAAGGACATTGTGAGATTGGATACTCAGAGGACCTGACATCCACCCCTCCAACGCCTAGGGACGAAGATGGCTTTTTACAGAGACCATCTTCTTCACATGACGGAGGACGGCTTCATCATATGCCCGCACTACATGGATACACATCTCTCATTCAAGGTGCGGTGTGCGATTGGACAGATCTGCACCTCATCCCACCAGTTGAGACAACCAGATATGGACTGAGAGGAGCTGCACCAGAGGACAGGACATCTTAGCCACTCTCTAGGATCATGGATTTTCCAGACCAGAGATGCTTGGTGCTGTTTCTTCTGGAGCTCCGTAGACACAGGAAATCTCTACTGCAGCCCATATTAGCTGCATCTACCTGAGGACCAGCATAGAGAGCTCTCCTTGACTTCTTCTAGACTAGATCCCCGAGAGTAGACCCACCCACTGTCCCCGACCTCCAGGTTGATGTAGGAGCCCGGCCAAGAGGAGTGACATTAGAGAAAGCCACCGACCGAGCTATGCAAAGCCTGATGCCCTAGACATAGTGGCCGCTGCCCATGCTCATGTCACCTTAAGAGGATCAGAGCCATCATTTCCCACCACTGGAGGACTTTCTCCTGCCCTATCAGCCCGACTACATTGGGTACCATGTTGTAGCGCCCTATTCGAGATATTCTTGGCTGATGCGAGAGCTTGAGGCTGTTTGCTTTCTTTTTTTCACGGATGTTTTTACTTTCATTACCATGATGATGTATTCCATGGACATGATGTAACATTTTGGTCTCATAGGTCATTTTGGCCTTTTGAAGACGTTAATACAACTTTCTTTCTTTCTTTGGCCAAATTAGGATTCCGGGAAGAGCATGTAGGCCTCCGAAAAGACATGGAGGCAACCAAAGAAGAGGTTGGAGAAACCTCCAAATGGGTTGAGGTTGTGAAAAAGCAGAAAACAGTCCACACCCCGAATGCCACATCCATCATGACGGCCACGCTTGAGGAAGAGAAGCGTCGCCAATCTAGGGCGTTACATGTGCGAGTAAGAGGCTTGCAAGCAGACAACTCACCAAAAGAGGATGGTGAGACTTTATGTAGATAGATGGGCCTCACTGACACACCTTTTGTAGATGCTTGGCGAGCCGGGAAGGACTTGATGAGGAAGAGGCCTCTCCTCCTCAAGTTCAAAGATATGGAGTCCCGTTTGGCTTTCTTGAAGAAGAAGGCCACCCTCCGAACCACCAAAATATACCTTGGAGATAACCTCAACACCCCCCGCCCCCCCGCCCCCCCCCCCCCCCCCCCCCCCCCCCCCCCCCCCCCCCCCCGAGGTGGAACAGTGGAAAGCTAGGATGGTTCAAGTTATGGAAGCCCACAAGGCAAGAAAATGGGCCGTTTATCGTGATGACCAAGTCATCATCATGGATAAACGCCCCACATGATGGTGCGGTGCCTATGAGACCATAGATGCATTGAGATGGGAGTATGGAATTGCAATGGAACTCTATGGTCAGACACATGAGGCTTCATAGAGACTTACACAGATAGGGATATTATCTTCTACACAGAAACACATCAAAGTCCTGAGAGAGGGCTACCCAAAGTGGAGGGTTATACATGGGAATCAGCTTTCAGAGGACAAACACGCACCACTAGGGGGGGGGGTGCGTGGCTCGGGAGGAGTGGCATGCTTGTTTCGCCCTCATTTGAGAGGCATGCTCACAATGGTTAGACACAATGGGGAGGCTTGTTTTATGTGGATGTGATTAGCCAGGCCTGGCTTGAGCGTGATGCATATTGCAGTATGCTACTTCCCACCAAAGAAATCATAATATGCATGCAGGTTGATAGAGAAAGGGGACACTCCCTATGCGCCATTATTTGTAGACATTGCAGAGTTCTCCCAGCAGGGAGAGGTCCTCCTATTAGGAGACTTTAATGCACGGACAAAAGGGGAACAAGTGCAGACATATGACTTCTACGGAGATGCCATTATGTTGTCAGAAATTGACTTGGCTGAGATGGGCCTCCAGAGGGCCAACCAGGATATAGGGAATGCAACATCATATGGTAGACACTTCTTGGAGATGGGGGCTATGCATGAGCTGGTTATATATAATGGGTTGTCCAGATGGCCGTAGCCGGACAGCCTTACATCTTTTCCCCATGGGGGAGGCACTAGTACGGTGGATTACCTCATGGATCTCCCGCTCCTATACCACACATCTCAAACTTCACCATGCCTCCTCCCCCCCATACTAGCTGACCACGCATTACTTTCTTTCACGATCTCATGCCCCATCGGAACCCCCCCCCCCCGTCACCACCTTCACCCGGATTCATTTCCATCATCATCTTGGCCACATCTATGAGGACCACCTCTCCCGCCACATTTCAGCTGTCGAATTTCGCCCATGGGCACCACGTATTGGCTCCCATTCTTGCCAGTTTTTTTAACAGAGCACTCTGTGAAGGCTTCCCACCCTCCTGGACTACCAACACTATTGTCTCCATCCACAAAGCCAGAGATCCCACGGACCCAGGTAGCTACAGGACTATCATGATTGGTCACACAATGGCCAAAATCTATGGGGCAGTACTAGAGGACATGATGAGCTCTATGGCAGAGAGGATGGGAAACAAAGCATTAGGCCAGGCAGGCTTTAGGAGAAACATCTCCATGCTGGACCATATCTCTACTTTATGGGCTATCATAGAGGAGGCGAGGTCCTCAAAGAGACATGTGTATTGCTGCTTTGTGGATTTCCGCAAAGCCTTTGACTCCGTCCCTCGATCTCGTTTGATAGGACGCTTGCAGGAGCTCCAGTTCTCACATGAGATGATATGGGGTGTGATGGCACTAAATGAGGTAGTACTTGGCCGAGTACGTGCACTTGATGGGACCTCGGGAGATATATGTAGCACTATTGGGGTTAAGTAGGGCTGCCCACTCTCACCTACACTCTTTGGCCTATACATTGATGAGATCACAATATTTGTGGATAGTTTCGGAGGTAGAGGTTCACCATTGGCTCAGTTAGTAGTGCCCATATTGCTATATGCTGATGACATTGTCTTGATCTCAGATTCAGCCGAGGGTTTACAGAAACACTCAATGCATTCGACAGATTTTGCAAGGGGAGAGACCTTGCGGTCAATTTGGGCAAAACCAAGGTTTTGGTCTTCAACACATCTTATTCAGTCGCCTCACGATTTTCTTTCATATACAGAGATGCCCCAGTGGAGATTGTGCAGAAGTATGTGTATCTAGGAGTCACTCTTACAGGCCCTTTGTTTTGCATGACTACAGCTGCCACTGACCGACTTGCGAGGGGGCACGCCTCCCTAGCCCGTATGGAGAGAGTGTTTCCAGGCACATTTCCAAGAACCCCGCACTAAGTGTTGGCTCTTTGATACTCTAGTACGACCAGTGGCTATGTATGGTGCAGCCCTTTGGGGGCCAGTTCTGGGGAAGGATCACTGGAGGAGCATAGAGAGGCTATAGGTGATGATGATGTCACGCATATCAGGAGTAAGCCATCTATACCACATGACATTCTACATGTAGAGTTTGGGGTGGCCCCACTGATTATAGATGCCCTTTTTCAGACTGTCACTTATATTCAGCATGTATACACGCTTGACAGAGATCGCCTCCCACGACTAGCACTAGAGTCCTCTATGCAATTATACGGCGAGAGGGAGAGGGAGCGATTGAGACGAGTTGGACTGCCCTCCTCCTCAGCGACACGGCCACCACCATTACTGACACATGCATGGTACTCTGAGGTAGTCGAGTGGTTTCATGCACATGGTATACACATTACCGACACATGCATGGTACTCTGAGGTAGTCGATCGGTCAGCTCAGGGTATCCTCCCACTGCCTCAGAGTAGAGACTGGTAGAGCTGAGGATATCCCACATGAGGAGAGGACATGCACAGTATGCATCACAGGAGCAGTAGAGGATGAGGCCCATTATATGCTCAGTTGCCCGGCTTACTATGAGATACGGAGGAGATTCCATTGCCTCTTCCGAGAGGGATTCGAAGAATTCACACGGGTGATACAGTTTGAGGATCAGAAGTGCTTGGGCATGTACTTGATGGAGTTAGACGGCACAAGGATGTAGTGTTGAGGCAGCATGCTGAGAGACAATCCCGGCTCCAAGAGGACACCTCACAGAGAGCCATCACAGATTTCTTTGTGGTACATACATCCACATCGGAATCTACTACCCACAATAGTTCTTCTATTATGACATCAGAGCCCACCACCCGTATCCATGCTCCAGCTCCACGCCCTAGAGGAGTTCTTAGTGAGAGAGCTCAAGCCATTATGCGAGCGAGTCAGTGGTCCACGCTTTACCATGCTTCCTGCAGCACATGCCAGAGTGAGGCGGGGATATGCAGCCTTGAGCTTACTTGAGCTTACTTGAGCGGTAGTGCTTCCAGGCATATTTCCAGGAGCCCAGGACGAAGTGCTGGCTTTTTGACACCCTCGTCACACCAACCTTGATGTATGGAGCAGCTTTTTGGGGGCCAGATTTATTCGATGAGGATTGACAGCCGGTTGAGAGGCCCCAGGTCATGATGTTCTCCCGTATGATCCGCAGCAAACCATCAGTCTCACACCAGATTATCCAGGCAGAGTTTGCTGCAGCCCCAATGGTAGTGGAGGCACTCTTCCAGACAGTCACATACCTCCATCACATCAGTCACATGGATCCCCACAGGTACTCGAGGCTTGCCGTGAAGTCCTCCAGACAGCTAGCACTTGAGGGGCACTCTGGAGTATGGTATGCACTAGTTTCCACTTGGTTCTTAGTATATGGGCTCTGCATGGACCGCCTACCCCCCCCTTCAGTACAGTTTGGACTCCCCTTTTTTCGACTGTCTCACGAGGATACCAACCGGGTTATCCGGTGAGATCTTCATAGCCTCTACACACATTGCACATGGATCCCCGAAGATCCCCACGACGATGCACTTTTACAGAGACCACTTCCTCACACTCACTGAGGATGGACTCATCCAGCAGCCGGGCAACTTGAGTGTTCACATGTCCCATGCCATGCGGATTGCGATTGGCCAAATACGGGTTTCTTCCCACCGCCTCAGAGTGGAGACAAGTGGAGGTGAGCGCATCTTCAGAGCCGTGAAGCTCGTACGGACACCCAGAGAGGAGAGGATCTGCCGACTATGCCACACAGAGGTTGAGATGGAGGAGCATTACATATGCCACTGCCCAGTATACTATGAGATCTGTGGGAGGTTTCACTGTCTATTTCGTGAGGGATTCGGTCCACTCCCCAGGATCATCGACCTTCGGGACCAGCGTAGCCTGGGCCTCTTCCTACTTGAGCTCCGTAGACACAGGGACACTTCGAGAGACACATGCCCCAGCCACCTCGCCCCCTCCCTCGACAGCCAACCATCACCAGTTTCTTCCGGACCCAAGAGGTGGGGGACACCGACATAGTGGATCTTGTGGACCCTCCACGAGCTGCTCTGGACCTACCTTGCCCGAGAGGAGTTACCTCGAACCGAGCCTCTGCACTCCAGCATGCCCGACGCCCTCGACCCCCTCGCTGGCCACGATCACCTCATCAGCTCCAAATCTAGGACATGCTCCACTGCCATCGAGCTACCTTTCCACATGATATAGCTGAGGGAGACCTCTCGGCCACACTCGTCAGCCCCATGCTTGACATTTTGGAGAGTGGTATACCATCTACTTGGAGCTTAGGTTGCTCCCATATTTTTATGTTCTCAGTATTCCATGATGAGTTTCCATGGACTGTTTTGTATCACCCCAGTGAGATAGCTATATTTATGTTTTCATTTTGTTTTATTTTCCATTCCATGATGAGATATGCCATGGACATTATTGTATCACTTTGGTCTCATAGGCCCGTTGGGTCTTTAGTAGACGCCAGATCTTTGAGGCAGCAGACCAGCGCATACTGGGGAGATTCATTCTAGACATACAGCGCCATAGAGAGACATTATTACAGGCTCAGACAGCTCCAGAGGGGGGGGTGACAGACATAGATTACTACATTTTTTCAGAGATCCACCCCCCTCCCAGCCCCTACACGGCAGGGAATTACTCTCCAGAGAGCAGAGACACTTAGAGCCCGCAGGAGACAGAGGACACCTGGCTTTCGGACACCAGGCCTATACCAGAGAGAGATGACAGAGATCAGAGCTCAGTTTCACAAAGAGGGTGCGGAGCGACTGGCTCGCTTCAGAGCACACCCAGGCATGTTCTTCAGGGAGCTGTGGACACCCCCTTCACTGATGTATACCATTTTATACCCCCAGTATGGTACAGGATGGAGCTAGCTAGGTTGCATATCATGATTGTATACTCCATGCATATAGCTTTGCATTCTCCTAGTAGTGGAGCTCCATACCCTTCACCACTCATTGTACTTATTGCACACCCAGATTCAGCTTTTTAGTTCAGTACTTTTTCATTTTGTTGGGATGACAGAGGATACCCCATACAGGTACTCCGATTTGTCTCATAGGCCGAGTTCGGTCTTTTGGAAGACGTTAATAAAATCTCTTTCTTTCTTTCTTTCTTTCTCTCCTACCTTGCTCGCTGTTCTCTCTCTCTCTCTCTCTCTCTCTCTCTCTCATATATGAGCATTATGTATATGACGGGCTATTCCAGATGGATCCCCTGTCACCTCTAGACACACTCACCACTTAGCTGTCATCTCTACTACATATGGCCGCCACCCGCAGCTTTCCCCATCACACACACATTGCACACACAGATAGATCTGGGAGCATGCCCCAAAATCGGTGGTATGATGATGAGTGTAGAGAGCTATATAGACACCTCCGTGCCCAGAGAGCACTGGGGACCATTACACACAGATAGGCGAGCCGACAGATGAGGATCCTCACACGCCGTAAGAGGCGTAATAGGGCACTAGTGGAGGGCCTACCAGCTGAGTGGACTATGCACACCATTGTGCCTCTCCACAAAGCGGGAGACATGCTAGACCCCAGCAACTACAGGACTATCATGATTGGTCATACATTGGCCAAACTTTATGGCGGAGTGCTCGAGGCAGAGTTGAGCTAATATGCAGAGGAGGAGGGACTGCGAGCACCAGGGCAGACTGGATTCCGACAAGCTTTCTCCACTATTGACCATATATTCACTCTGAGAAGTCTAATTGACCAGGCTAGGGCGTGGGAGAAGAGATTATACTACTGCTTTGTGGATTTCCGCAAAGCATTTGACACGGTGCCACGAGAGAGACTCTTCCAGCGCCTACAGTCATTGGGGATCCCATCAAAGATGGTTTGAGGCATCTATGCTTTATATGAGCAGGTCTTCAGGCGCATACAATGTCCCCAGGGGGCTATCTGATGTTATTGCTAGCACCATAGGTGTGAAGCAAGGATGCCCACTCTCTCCTACACTATTTGGGCTATACATCGATGAGGTGGCTGACTTCATTGGTCACGGTGGTGGAGACGGGGTAGACATCTCAGGTACCACAGTCCACATTATGCTATATGCAGATGATATTATTCTGGTCTCTGAGTTGCGGATGGGACTACAGCACCATCTCCATGCACTCGATGACTTCTGCACACAGAGGGGGCTTACAGTGAACCTTCGGAAAACCAAGGCCATGATTTTCCACACCTCAGGGCCGGTTCGACGACATGCCATCTTCACACTAGCAAGAGGATAGGTAGAGGTGGTAGACTCATATGTGTACCTGGGGATTACATTTAGGACTCCGCCAGGAAGATTTACTATGGCACAGGCAGCCAGGGATAGACTCACACGAGGGTATGCAGCTCTGGCCATGCTAGAGAGACAGTGTCACCAGGCACACTTCCAGGAGCCCCGCACGAAGGGGTGGTTGTTTGACACACTAGTCACCCCTGCTTTGATGTATGCTGCAGCAGTATGGGCACCTGGGCTCGCCACCTCCACATGGTCTCAGATAGAGAGGCCTCAGATTCTCATGCTCTCACAGATGATCCGCAGCAAACCCTCCGTCCCACATGACATTGTCCGGACGGAGTTTATTGCTCCTTCTATGCTAGTAGAGGCCCTCTTCCAGACGATCCTCTTCATACAGAGGATCAGAGATATGCCATCAGATCGACTCTCACATAGAGCTTTTGAGGCGTCCAAGCAGCTCGCAGAGAGTGGAGATAGGAGATCATGGTATTCACAGATGATACAGTGGCTCACTCAGCATGATCTTGACATAGATCACTTGCCACCTTTCCAGTATGATATACATGCACCACACATCGAGCTCTCTCACAGTGAGAGGAATAGAGTCCTTCGGCAGGATTTATGGCAGCGATACACTGAAGAGACTTGGATTACACCCAATCAACCTCTACCGCCGAAGATGCTATACTACTACAGAGATGAGTTTATGCGTATCTCAGCGGATGGATTCATACAGAGACCTGGATACATGGATGTGTACATGCCTCACAGTGCCCAAGTGGTGATTGGCCAGCTCAGAGTGTCATCACACCACCCTGAGATTGAGGCAGGTAGGGCAGCATGGATCCCCAGAGCAGAGAGGATATGCAGACTATGCCAGGAGGAGGTTGAGAGTGAGGAACAGCACCATATCCAGGAGCGGCTAGCTCACTTACACTCACACCCGGAGATCATGCTACGAGGTATTTTTGCCTCGCCATCGCCTATGTATCACATATTACACCCCCATTATGGTACGGGTTGGAGCTAGACAGATCTGCATTGCATTCTTGTATACCCTGCGCATATAAATTGCATACTGAGCCTCTAGCAGTAGTGCTTCATCCATCACACCCCCCCACTAGCTCAAAACTTTCATAGTTTATTTCATGTTCATTTTGTCCTTTTTTTTTCTAGACATCCAAAAGACATTGACAGTTGTACATTACATGTCTCATAGGTCGAGTTCGGCCTCTAGTAGACGTTAATACATCTTTCTTTCGACCAGAGATTGAGTAGCCAGGCCAGCAGGCATTGCAGATAGCCCCAGAGTACAGCCGCACCAGAGGTACACTGATTGATCGGGCTATAGAGCTGGGGCGGTCCAGGCGCCCCAAGATGAGAGGCCCATCTCGACATCGGCGGAGACTACAACAGAGGATCAGGACCATACTAGCACGTCATGGGAGACGTCCAGTCAGAGTACTCACCATGGAGGACATTGAGGATATCCGCCATCGACCGATGAGAGATATCTTTGGATAGTGATATGTATGATGCTTACCTTTGTTGTTGGAGTTTTCCTCCCAGATGTTATCCATTAGGAGCTCCTAATACCGTACTTTTCCTCATAGTTGTTTCAGTTTCAGTTAGTTGTTTAGTTGTTTTTAGCTTTTCTTACACAGACATTGTATCAGATCCACCAATTGTTGTAACCTTTTTGGTCTCATAGGTCATTTTGGCCTTCTGAAGACGTTAATATATCATTTCATTTCATTTCATTTTCTCTCTCTCTCTCTGGTGTTGTCCATGTCTCCTGTATGTAGTGCTGCCATATGTCCTGTCTCATCACATCAGCTAGAGATAGAGGCTGGGAGAGCGGCACGGGTTCCCAGAGCTGAGCGGATATGGAGATTGTGCCGCGAGGAGGTGGAGATTGAGGATCACTTTGTATGTAGATGTAGAGCCCACCAGGGGGTCAGAGATAGATATGCAGGATTGTTTGAGGAGCACTCTTCACTACATCAGTTGTTGGAGGCCTCGGACCAGCGACAGCTTGGCAGACTACTACTAGAGCTTCATAGTTCTCGAGAGAGACTCCTCCAGACACCCGCTTCCACTAGGGGTGGGAGACAGTTCCAGCTCACAGATTTCTTCCAGAGAGCTATGCCAGTGCCAGCTGATGTACCACGTGGGGTGACCGCACAGAGAACAGAGGAATTGAGAGCCAGGAGGAGACCTAGACAGACTGGACATAGAGCACCCCGATTCCGTCACCGAGAGATAGCAGCTATCCGAATGAGACACCAGATGGAGACACAGGATAGGCTAGCTCGCTTTCATTCAGACTTAGGGTACATGTTCACGCCATTGACAGCCTCAGCATCGGCAATGTATGATATCTTATATCCCTCTTATGGCACTGGATGAAGTTAGACATAGATCTGCATAGCATGCTTGTACTACCCCTTCAGCATATAGAGATGCATCTTGCCTTAGCACTCCATCCACATCCCCACCCCCCCTTATATTGTTTGTATATGGGCTCCACCGATCCATGATGATTCACAGTTGTATCCAAACACATGCACACTTTTTCTTTTCTTTCTTTTCTTCCGATGACCGGAAGAACACAGTTGTATTATTTTGTCTCATAGGCCGACTTTGGCCTCTCGTAGACGTTAATATATCTTTCTTTCTTTCTTTTCTTTCTCTCTCTTAGGAGCTCCTAGTACCTTACTTTTCCTCATAGTTATTTCAGTTTCAGTTAGTTGTTTTTAGCTTTTCTTACACAGACATTGTATCAGATCCACCAATTGTTGTAACCTTTTTGGTCTCATAGGTCATTTTGGCCTTTTGAAGACGTTAATATATCATTTCATTTCATTTCATTTCTCTCTCTCTCTCTCTCTCTCTCTTAGTGTATGCGTATGCGTATCTCAGCGGATGGATTCATACAGAGACCTGGATACATGGATGTGTACATGCCTCACAGTGCCCGAGTGGCGATTGGCCAGCTCAGAGTGTCATCACATCAGCTTGAGATTGAGGCAGGTAGGGCAGCACGGATCCCCAGAGCAGAGAGGGTATGCAAACTATGCCAGGAGGAGGTTGAGAGTGAGGAACATTATGTATGCAGACATATAGTGTCATTAGAGAGAGATACACCACCATCTTCAATGGACATCCCTCACTCCACCAGATCATGGAGTCCGCAGACTAGCGCAGATTTGTCCAGTTCTTGTTAGAGACACAGCGCCACAGAGAGACATTGATATGGACTCTTACCACAGGGAGAGGTGGGCGACAGCTCCAACTCACTGATTTCTTCCAGAGATCTATCCCAGTGCCTACCCTGACACAGGAGGGGGTTACACTTCAGCGCACTACGGACCTTCGAGCCAGACGGAGACCGAGAGCACCAGGCTACCTGACTCCCAGACTACATCAGAGGGAGATCATAGAGATACGGGCTCGACATCAGCACCATATCCAAGAGCGGCTAGCTCACTCACACTCACACCCGGAGATCATGCTCCGAGGTATTTTTGCCTCGCCATCGCCTATGTATCACATATTACACCCCCATTATGGTACTGGTTGGAGCTAGACAGATCTGCATTGCATTCTTGTATACCCTGCGCATATAGGTTGCATACTGAGCCTCTAGCAGTAGTGCTCCATCCATCACACCCCCCCCACTAGCTCAGTACTTTCATACTTTATTTCATGTTGATTTTGTCCTTTTTTTTCTAGACATCCAGAAGATATTGACAGTTGTACATTGATTTGTCTAATAGGTAGAGTTCGTCCTCTAGTAGACGAAAATACAGCTTTCTCTCTCTCTCTCTCTCTCTCTCTAGGATGATTACGACTCCAGCCATATACTGTTGTAGTCACTGCCACTTTTGTACTCCCCCATATTCATGTATTTATGTATCCATGTACTCATGTACCCCATTTTGACTAGTAGCATTAGCTTCCCACTCTCCCTAGTTGTTGCTTCCGGATGCCCCCTACTGATGTATTGTGGGGCTAGATACTTACCTTCAGTTCTTTCTTTTCTTTTCCAGACAGTGTATGAGATGTCACATGGTTGTAACTTTGGTCTCATAGGTCACTTCGGCCTTTTGAAGACGTTAATATAACATTTCATTTCATAACATTTCTCTCTCTCTCTCTCTCTCGATTGAAGCTTCTAACTTGTTGATTTATGTGCAGCAATGGATGTCTCATCTGACTTAACAGAGCTTGGAAGAACTCCGGTTGCGGTCATTTGTGCAGGTGTCAAGTCAATTCTTGACATTCCTAGAACTCTAGAGTATCTTGTAAGATAACTTCACACAATTTTTTAAAAATGTTTGAGCGTCTTATACTGTTCTCTACTTCACATCATGTAACATATAATATGGGTTTGAGCGAGGCCATTGTTGCACGTCTTCATTATAGTGTTATGGCCTCCATGTCATAGGCAGCTCATTGAGACGGTAGAGCTCTTAGCAAATTAAAGACCTTAAGCCAGAAAACCAATTGCACTCATTCTCTTGCCTTTGATTTTCTGTAGGAGACTCAAGGAGTTCCGGTCATAGGCTATGGGACTGAAGAGTTTCCAGCTTTCTTCACTCGTAGAAGTGGATGCAAAGTAAGATGCCTACCTTTATTATGTGATTATTTGTCCTTCATCCAATAGAAACATGTCTATGCACTGCACTAGTTCGCTGAAGTGTGATGTACTGCTTGAACCAGGTTCCTTGTTGTGTGGATACCCCAGTTGAATGTGCAGAATTAATTGGTAAGTTGACTTTGACACCTTTATAAAATTTGGCCTAGACAGAGCTGGGAATGATGTTAGAGAGTTGTGAGGGATTAAGGATTTTTGGACACAAAATAAAGCTTTTTCTTGCTAGCTCGAAAGGGAGGAGGAGGGGGGGAAATGGGACAGGCAGGTGGAGAAGCAGCAGCAGGATTTCTATCTATGACCGATTGCCATTAATTTAATCAGCAGGTTTTGTATTTATGACAGATTATTTAAAGCACCAGGTTTGGTATTTATAACTAATTTCCAATATTTTAAATAGGTGCAAGCCTTGCATTGGACTTGCAAAGTGGAGTGCTCATAGGAGTACCAATACCAGAAGAGCATGCAGCAGTTGCAAAGCCCATCGAGTCAGCAATTGATAGGGCTCTGCTAGAAGCAACGTACGAAAACTGTGTGTGTGTGTGTGTGTGTGTGTGTGTAACTTCTTGCAACCCTTTGATTTTTGCCTTTTGTTTCTCTTCTCTGTACATCCCCTTGTGAGTGTGTGTGTGTGTGAGAGAGAGAGAAAGGGTCCGTGTACAGTGAAGCTCATAATGGAATCCTATGCGCAGAAGCTTCTTGGTGGTTCCTCTGAAGTTCTCCATGTTTATGGTAGATCTAAGAAGATGAAAGCTTCAGGTGTCTCGACCTCAGACCTTAGTAATCATTCCTATGATAATTCAGCTGTGCAGCATTTTGCAAACACTCTACAGGAAGGTTTCTCAGAGATTAAGCGTGCATGGGCAGACAATCCGCCACCATTTTTTTTTTCTGGGAAAAAGATCCTTCAATTAGTTAAAGAAAAAAAACAGCCACAAAGGGCTAAGTACAACCGCGAAGGGCTAAACACAAACTGGCCTCATGTAAGGGTGGGAAACACAATTGATCATAAGGGGAAGAGATGCTTCTCCTCCGGCTGGCCGCTCTATGAGGAGAAGGCTATCTCATGCAAGGGGAGGGGGGGGGGGGGGGGAACAACCACACAGGTGGTCTGTAATGCCAAATGGGGTCACCGCCTCTATCTGTGCAGTGTGAGGAAAGGGGTAGGCCTCCAAAGTCTCAAGAAGGCTTCCCGCCGCTTCCGCATACGGTCAGAACCTCCCTTCAACTTCCCCCACTGACTGTGAAGGGTGTGAATGATGTGGAGCCATATGCTCCTGATGATCTCAAACGGCGGAGTGTGGGTACCCTCGATGGCCTCGCTACATCTAGCACGCCAGATGTGCCAGGTTGCTATGCATGTTGCTGAGACTCCTGAGGGTGGCCACACCTCGGGCAAGCTACTGACTGACCTCGGACTGCCAGCCAAGTACCCACCGCTAGGTTCCTGTGTGCCGTCAACCAAAGGAAGAGAGCGATCTTCCTCTGCCGAAAGCTGTCCCAAAGCCTCTTCCAAAAATCTGAAAGGAAGCGCTGTGATAGGCCCTGAGAGTGCCAGTGTGCTGCTGTTGCCGGTGTGCCATCTTTCTCTGGCATCTGGATCCTGCGGCCGAGCCGCACTGTATATGCAAAGAAAGGGGCATCTAGAGTCTCCACTTGATCTGCCATGTCCACTCTCCAGGGTCCCACTACAACTGCATGATCAGCACTCCGAGATCCATAACCGCCAAAATCTCTCCCTGGCCATCTTGGCCGGTGGTGGATCTATGTGCCATGCCCGTGCCCGAAAACCAATCACCCTCACCCTCTGCAAGGTGTAGCCTCTGAAATCCTCCAAGCGGTGCTCTGATCTCTCTAATATGCTATGTAATCTGATAGGAAAAGTGAGCAGACCACTGTTCTCATCTGCTTCATGGACCGCCACGAGGATATCGTGTCTGGTGAACACGCCTAGCCACACTGGGGGGTCGGGTATGGAATCGGTGTCAGCCACTCCGGAGGAATAGCAGCCAATGTCGATGCTGAGCCTCTCTACCCCGGATCCTTGTCAGGCCTCTCTCCTGCTCCTCTTGAGGTAACTGCCTGTGTGCAACCCAATCTCCAAGAGACCTGGCTGGTCCCATGCTCAAGGCGCCCCAGGATATGTGCGGTTGGGCCCCTAGCATGTGGCCATTGGGTAAACGGATCAGAAGGTTCTAGATCAAAGGTTGCCGAAGTTGCTTCTTTGAGGCCACTAGAACAATCTGTCTGAGGGCTCTGTCTGAGGGCCGGCGTGAGATGATCCCAGGAATGAAGTAGACTGGCTGCGAATCTGTCCTCAAAGGTAGGACTATAACCATAGGCTCGCATCTTTGTGAAGATCCAGTACTCTGCGGCCACGGGCCTCCAAGGCTCGGAGTGCGGGCTGAAATCCAGGCCAAGAGGAAATCCTTCCAAGGCTCACCACTAGGTAGGAGTCCTCTGACAATCAACTTGCCCAGCAGGGCACGGCTCTGTATAGCTGGATCAATGAGGCCAAGTCCCCCTCTGCCATGTGGCTGAATGATCACCCTCCATGCCACCTTGGCCCTGGCTGGCCTCCCATCACTTCTGGCCCACAAGAAGTTCCGGATCAAACACTGAACCTGGCCAATACAAGCCCTAGAAAAGACCCAGCATGAGGTGATGTACCACATGGTGGCAAGCAGTACTTGGTTCGCCACCACCACTCTGCCTGCTAGGGATAGCCTCACCGAGCTCCAATATAGAAGCTTCTTCCGAATATTCAGAAGAAACAGAGCGAGCTGCTGCTCGAGGCATCATCCTGGCTAATTTTCCTGCCAGGTCTGAGGTATAAGAGTGCTTTCTGAAAACTGGTGTGCAAGCCCTTCTCCTCCCCCGCCTCAGCTCCCCCCTCCCCCCCCCCCCCCCCCCCCCCCCCCCCCGCTTCGCCCCCGCTATCCTCTCTCCTTCCGCCTCGCCGTTTCCTCGTAGGGCTGTGTCCCTCCCGTTGGTGACCCCGGTCTCTGGCCTTTTCCCTCTGGAGGACTCCATGGAAGCCGCTCCGACTACCCCTGCCGATTCCGGTCTCCGTTTGGAGTTCACAGATGCAGATCATCAATTGTTTGTTTCCACAGTATCCGCTCTTGAGGCCTCCTCCTTGGTCTGCAAGATAGTGTGTAGCCGTCCGATGCGGAGAGGTTCGCCGGCGAAACGCCCGGCCCGCAGGGACCGTCGCAGACGCCTGCAGGCAGCACAGGATGGCGGACATGCGACTCCGGCTGGCGCCCAGGCACCTACCCGCACTTATGCTCCAGTCAGGGATAGGCGGCCAGCAGGTCCCACCTCGATGGACGAGGATTCAGTCTCAGTGCCCGTTAAGGCCGCCGGTGGAGCCCCCCATGTGGAGACCCCGCTTCCGCCTCCCCCGCGGGGGGCCCCGCTCCCTCCATGGAGCAGATTCCTGAGGATCCCGGGCCGCACTCCGTGACCCCCAGCCCCTCTTCCCCTCACTCGGAGAGCACTCCTTCCACCCCCCCTCTCCCCCCCCCTCTCCCCCCCCTCCCGCCTCCCTCGGCGGCCCCCCTGACACCTCTCCTCTGGTAGATGCCTCTCCATCCTCTCCTCGCTCTCCCCCCCCCTCTCCGCGAGCCACCATCCCTCCCTCGGCCTCTCCAGGATACTCCTCCAGACCACCCACTGCCTCGGGGCAGCGCAGCTGGGTAGGCTAGAGTTCAGTTCAGCGGCTGTTCCACCGCCACTCCGGGCCGGTGGAGATGGCGATCCTAGCTTCGCCCGCCACAGAGCCTCCCCTGGGGGGCCCTCGCGAGTGATGGGGCTCCCAGTGGTTTACGGTTTCTTCAGGTGTCTCGAGCTGGATGCTGGCCCGTACGAGACACTAGTCGCGCCCTTGCGAGTATGCGTGGTGTGCCATCCCTCTCGTTCTCCTTCAGAGGTGAGCAGCACGGTGGCCTTCTCCTCTCCTCTCAGTGTTGCCCCAGACACAGCATGGGATTGCAACTCTGTAGAGGAAGTTTTGCGTGATCAGATACTGGAGTTTTCTCACCACTTCAGTGACTTGGGGCTCACGGACCTATTGCAGACCCGATTACACTCAGCCCGCATGAGCTTGTTTGGTATAGGAGATTGGCGGGCGGATCCGGTCCACACCTCAGTTGAGGCGGTGCTGCTGATTCTCCTCCACGAGGATGCAGCCTACCTTTAGATACATATATGCAGAGGATTGGTCTCACGCCTAGGCCCTGGACAGGGCGAAGGTGGAGTGGGGCTGGACACAGAGATAGGTCACCCTCTTTTTGGAGAGACTCCGCACCCGGACAAGACAGTGACTATTCTCTCTCCAAGCCGGCGCCCAAGACTCACAGAGTGGAGGACAGCTCATCCGGGCCGGCTGAGAGGGGTGAGCCAGTGGCGGCTGCTTCACTTGCCATAGCTCATCCATGAGGATCCTCTCATGGAACATCCAGGGTCTTGTTGGACATCGCTGCTACATTGGTCGGGGCAGACTTCGCCAGGAGATCCAGAGGGCTCACTTTGGAGGGCCCATAGATATCCTTTTCATCCAAGAGCACCACCTTTCTGCCGGGCGCACCCGCACCTGCGGGAAGATCTTGCCAGGCAGGAGTCACACTTTTTGGTCACCGGCATATGGCTCCCAGGGGAACCAGGGTGGAGTATGCATCTCAGTCAGCGAGCAGCTTCTATCCGAGGTTGTGGATTCTGGCACTCTGGTTCAGGGTCGAGCGCAGTGGATCATCCTTCGTGTTGGGGAAGACCGCATTGGCTTCCTCAACTTCTACGCCCCTAATGGGGCGACCGGGAGAGCTGAGTTCTGGAGCACCATTAGGCAGTCCCTCCCCATGGCAGACCATTGGTGCCTAGGGGGGGATTGCAACATGCTGGAGGATGCAGAGGACAGGATGGGGGGCAGCCAGGAGACCATTCATGGGCCGGAGCTCGCTGCCTGGGAGGAGCTAGTGCTGCAGGTGAGAGGCCAGGATCCGTGGACTCTCTCGGAGTTTGGCAGGATGCAGGGGAGTTTATCTTTCTTGCGCTCGGATAGACGGGCCACAGGAGTTAACCTTTCCCGCATCAACAGGTTTTACATTGATGAGTGGGCTTGCGATAGAGGTGGCACTGTGGGTATACTTGCAGGCTCTTCTTTTTCAGACCACTTTCCAGTGCTTCTCCAGATCGAGGACCCTACGAGAGGAGAGCGAGGCCAGAGCGTCCGGATTCCATATTGTCTCATAGAGGAGCCCGAGATCGCGACCAGAGTTGAGCAGGTCTGGCAAGAGCTTCAGTTCAGGAGAGGATCGGCAGCCAGCGATCTTGACAAGGGTTTGCAGGAGATCAGTAGGATGCTTAGACAGGCTGCCCTGGACCGTCTGGAGGCTTTCAGAGAGCAAGAGAGGAGCCTGCGGGGGAGTCTAGCTTCCCTTCAGAGACTTCAAGAGAGGGATCCTACGAGCCCTTGGATTTCAGAGCAGATGGAGTCAGCTCGCACAGAGATCAGATCCATGGAGGAGAGGAGGGTGGAGTTCCGATTCCATGCTCGGGCATCTTTTTGGACACAGGCTGGAGACAGAGTGACTCAGGATTTCTTTGAGGTGACAGGGCCTTGCTTCAGACGAGAGGGTCTCAGGCGTCTTCGGCAGGCTGATGGCCAGGTAGTGGTGGATCCCCCCAGGGTTCGGGCGATCGCCACAGATTTTTACAGGGATCTGCTCTCTGCTGAGCCAGCAGATGACAGGGTGAGAGAGGCTCGGGAGGCAATCTGGAGCTTCACGAGACCGGTTGTGCCGGCCCATTTGCAGCACTCCCTTCTCTCCCCCTTCTCGGATGCGGAACTGGAGGCGGCTCTTCAGGCACTTCCTCGGGGCAAATGCCCAGGAGAGGACGGTCTCTCAGTGGCTTTCTTCCAGAGGTACTGGGGTCTCTTGCATAGGGGTTTCAGATTGGCATTCCAGGAGATCATGGAGTCGGGAGACATGCCAGACAGCATGGCAGAGGGGTTGATTCACTTGATCCCCAAAGAGGGAGGAGACAGACTGGAGATTAGACAGTGGAGACCGATCACCTTGCTAGGCACGGCCTACAAGGTCCTAGCTAAGGCGATCAGCAGGCGGCTTCAGCCTCACCTTCCGGACATCATCCACTCCACGCAGACAGGCTTCATCCAGGATAGGAGCATCCTGGATAACATCTTCTCTTTCTGGGAGGCTACGGCTTTGGCTAGATTTCGGCAAGAGGATCTGGCAATGCTCCTTCTCGACTTCGAGAAGGCATATGATCGGGTGGACTGGGCCTTCTTGGAAGGCACTATGGAGAGGATGGGCTTCCTCCCTCAGTGGATCCATGGGGTCTCTGCACTCTACACATCGGCTCATAGCCAGGTGCTGATACAGGGCGTGCGCGGAGAGAGGTTCCAGCTCTCGCGCTCGGTGCGGCAGGGGTGCCCCTTGGCGCCCTTTCTTTTTCTTTTTGTGGCGGAGGCCATGAGCACTTTCTTGACGGCACAGGATACAGGTTTGCGGGGCCTCCAGCTCCCCATCCGCACCTCGGAGGAGCTCCTAGACTCGGAGTTTGCGGATGACACTGCTGTCTATCTTCAGGGAGGGGAGGAGAACCTCCACCGCTTCGCCTCAGCCATGGACAGGTTTTGCAGAGCTTCGGGCGCTTTGATCAACTGGCACAAGTCGTGTGGGTTGTGGGTCAGTTCTGTGCCCCCCCCCCCGCTTGGAGGCCAGTTGATGGGTTTCAGTGGTTGGCCCCCGGCACTACAGTGCGCTATTTGGGATGCTATGTGGGCATTGACATATCTCCGGAGCAGCAGATAGCCCCCCTTCTTCTGAGCATTCGGAAGAAGCTTCTGTATTGGAGTACCGCTCGTTTATCTCTGGCTGGCCGAGTGGTTGTGGCCAACCAGGTTTTGCTTGCTA
Source organism: Cibotium barometz (assembly GCF_041138505.1). NCBI lineage: Eukaryota > Viridiplantae > Streptophyta > Polypodiopsida > Cyatheales > Cibotiaceae > Cibotium > Cibotium barometz. The sequence continues at coordinate 54,673,231 of NC_141072.1, read as the reverse complement.
CCATGTGGTACATCACTTCTTGTTGGGCCTTCTCTCGGGCGTGCATTGGCCAGGTGCAGAGGCTCATCAGGAACTTTCTTTGGTCCGGTGGCGACGGGCGGCCCGCCAGGGCCAAGGTGGCATGGGCTGTGATCACTCAGCCGAGGGAGAGAGGCGGCCTGGGTGTTGGGTTTTATGCTGTGTATGCACCCAGAGGAGTGCTAGTGATCATCAGTAGGTTACTGGGGCACTTTTTACTTCAGTTAGTGGAGGTTTTTTCCCCCAGTTTAGTTCATTTTCACTTATATGCAGTTTATAAGTGTTTTGGTCCACCCGGCACATTTATGGCCGGTCATGTGAACACTTATCCTTTAGGGGTCACTATCATGTGGCTTGTACTTCACATTTTTCAATCATTGAGAAATCTACTGCAGTCGTGTTCACTCCCTGCTTGTTTTCCATGTCTGTTTTCTTTCTGTAAACCCTAACCCTAACCCTGTGTAGTCTTCAATTGGTATCAGAGCTTTTGAAGCTTTGCTCAACACCCGTACATTTGCTGCTTCTGCCCGTACAGTCTACAAACATTGAGTCAGCGCCGGCTTCAGCATATGCTGCCCGTACACCAAGCCTGCGCCGCCTTCTGCTGTACGTGAGCGCCACTTGCCCGAGTCTAGTCGCCTCCTGTTGGCCTTCAGCCCGTACACCTGTGCGCCGTCAAATCTACTCTGCGCCTGCTGCCCGTACCTGGTCGCCTTCAGTCGGGTACTGCGCCGTCAGTTATAGCCTACGCCACCTATAACTTAAGCGCACGTGTACAGCGCAAGTGTACTAGCCACCGTACGCTTAAGCCTTCAGCGCTAACAATACTACAAGTCGCCGCCTGCAGACACGACAGTGCCTACTGTCACTTGAGTACTTGCGCAGCCATACACTTGAAGCGCTGACTGAACCTGCAGAACTGTGGTCGCCTCAGAATCCGTACAGTACCTGCTTGCTTACAGAGGACTGGTTTCGTGAAAGAACCTGCACAGTACAACAGTCTACGAGTACATTCATCATCTCTTATCTCAGCTGGTAAGCATTACAGGTTTTGAGTTTTGGGCATTTTTATTTTTCTCTGTGAAAAATATACAGGCACAACAGGCAGTTTTTCTAGCAAGAAAAATATACAGGTTTTTAGCACAGTTTGGGTGCAGCCAATTTGGGCATTTTTGGGGCATTTTGGCATTGTGTACGCCATTTGCTGCTCTACTCAGTCATTGGTGCATTAAGCTGCACATTCAGAGGATTGAGAGTGCAGGCAGATTTGGGTGAACTGTATTCAGTGGAGTACAGTTGTTATCAGGGTTTTTGCTTTTGGGTTTTTTGGTAAACAGGTACAACATTGTGCGTAAAGCATAATGGCAAATCAACAGCAAAGTGATGTATTCACATATTTGTCTAAGGAAGACAAATTGGATGGCACGAACTACTCCTTGTGGAGTTTTATGCTGAAAAATGTGCTTGTGGCAAAAGGTCTTTGGGATTTTGTTAGTGGTGATGAACCACGTCCAGGTCCATTGGCTCCAGAGACCCCTCCCCAAGGGGGTGCTCGTGGACGAGGACAACAGGTACAGGCTCCAGGACAGCCATTGCCTGTTCAGAGAACAAATGCTCAAAAGACATGGGATGCCAGGGATGCACAAGCATTGTCACTCATTGCATTGTCAGTTCAGAGGTCCATTATACCTCATATTCGTTCAGCTGGCACTTCACAGAATGCATGGGTGACTTTGGAGCAAATGTATGCTGCTCGTAATGAGGCTAGGATCTCATTTTTGAAAAGAGAGCTGGAAAATCAGAAAATGAATGAAGGAGATGATATGTCTAGCCACTTGAACAAGCTGCAGGATTTGAGAGAGCAACTCATCAATGTGGATGAGATTATTCCTGAGACACAGCTTGTGTCCACCATCTTGCACTCTTTGCCAAGATCTTACTTGGCTTTCCATACCTCTTTGAACCTCAGCATGAGGAATGCTGTTGAACCCCTCAAGTATCAGGAACTTGTTGCTCTCTTACTACAAGAGGAGCAAATGAGGAAGAATATGAATATGAACACAAATGCTGAACAAGCATTTACTACAGGTCAAAAGGGGAAAGGGAAATCTCAGCCAAAGAGTGCAAATCAAAATTCAGGTGATGGTGGTTCTTCACAGGATACCAAGAAAGGTGATGGACAGCCCAAGAAGAAGGGAAAATGTCATTACTGTAAGAAGCCAGGTCACTACATCACGGAATGTAGGAAGAGGATTGCCAAAGAGAGAAGGCAAAAGAAGCTGGGATGTCTGTTAATGATGCTCCTAAAGCTCCTCCAGAGACTGCTTCTTTTGTTGAGGACAGGGATTACTGTTTCTATACATGCAGCTATGATGCCTCTTGGTCTTCACAGGCACTCAGTATGACAGAGCATGCATGTACTTGGTATTTCGATAGTGGTGCCTCAAAGCATATCACATCTCGAAGGGATTTGTTTATTCATGTTAACCCTGCCCCTGTTGGCAAAACTGTTCAGTGTGCCAACAATGCTTCATATCCAGTGTGTGGCATTGGGGAGATTCAGCTTACAGCCATTGATGGCTCCATTCTCCGCCTTACAGATGCCTTATATGTACCAGGGATAAAGAAGAATTTGTTGTCCATTTCTTCTTTAGCACATTGTGGAATGCAAGTCCACTTTGATGATGATAAATGCATGGTCAGAGACAAAGCAAATGCCTTGACCTTGATGCTTACTGGTACATTATGTCATGGACTTTATGAGTTGGATGCATTTCAGCCAGTGGATCAGTCTGCTTATCATGCATTCACTCTTACTCCAGCTATGGTTGATGCGGAGTTATGGCATGCTCGCATGGGGCATGTAAATTTTGGTAGTCTTATGCTTATGCAGCGACATAATATGTTTACAGATCTACCTCTCATGGAGAAGCCTCCAGATCACATTTGTGAAGGATGTATTTTGGGAAAAATGCACAGGTTTTCCTTCCCACGTGATCAGGCTCTAAGAGCAACTGCAAAGTTGCAACTTATACACAGTGATCTTTGTGGTCCCATGCAGACGAAGTCATTAGGTGGTTGCTTTTATTTTGCAACATTTATTGATGACTTCTCACGTATATGCTGGGTCTATCCTTTGACACAGAAATCACAGGTATATGATGCATTTTTGGCCTTTGTAGCACTTGCTGAGACAGAGTCTGGATGCAAGGTGAAGACTCTCCGTTCTGACCGAGGGGGGGAATATATGTCACATGTGCTGAATACTTTTCTTGGGAGTAGAGGTATAAAACATCAGTATACTACTCCTTACACTCCACAGCAAAATGGAGTTGCAGAAAGGAAAAATCGGTCACTCATGGAGATGGCCAGATGTATGCTAAAGGCAAAAAGACTACCACATATCTTTTGGGTGGAAGCAGTAATGTGTGCTTGTCATATTTTGAATCGATGTCCCACAAAGGCATTGGTTTCTATTACTCCTTTTGAGGCTTGGCATGGCCGCAAGCCTTCTGTATCGCATTTTCGTATCTTTGGGTGCCTTGCATATGCACACATACCCAAAGAGTTGAGGAGGAAGCTTGATGATAAAGCCACAAAATGCATTTTTGTTGGGTATAGCCGTGAGAGCAAGGGCTACAGGTTATATGACCCACTCTCCAGGAAGATATTTATCAGCCGGGATGTGATTTTTGATGAAAAATCAGAATTATCCATGGCTGGTTATGAGTCAAATCAGGCTGAAAATGATGTATTTGAAGGTCTTCTACCCATGGAGTTTCATTCCACAGTTGGTGATCCAACTCATGAGGGTAATGGACAGCCAGCAAATGATGTAGGTGGTGCAGAAATTCAGCAGCCAAATGAGCCAGAAGCTGAACCAAATATGGGACAGCAGGCACCACAGGTCAGACATATACCTAGATGGTATTTGAGGACACTACAGGACAGCCATTTAGAGGGTCCTCTTGCTGGTCGTACTCGTAGGGAGACAAGGACCAATGAGCATGCACACATCATAGATTTGAATCTGGTTATGGCAGCTAGTTTACAGGATGATGATGAGCCTGATTCATTTGTGGATGCACGAGATAATGTGCATTGGAACAAAGCCATGCAGGATGAGATTGATTCTATTAAAAAGAATCAAACATGGGATTTGGTTGATCTGCCCAAAGGCAAGAAAGCCATTGGTACTAAATGGGTCTACAAGTTGAAAAGACATGCAGATGGATCCATTGACACGTACAAAGCCCGTCTAGTTGCAAAGGGCTATGCACAGAAGAAGGGCATTGATTATGAGGAGACATTTGCTCCTACATCCCGTATGTCGACACTTAGGTGTGTCATTGCATTGGCTGCACATCGTGGTTGGGTTGTTCACCAGTTGGACATAAAGACTGCATTCCTACATGGGGACCTCGAGGAGGAAGTTTATGTTTTTCAGCCCATGGGATTTGCAGAACATGGTCATGAGGGGAAAGTATGCAGGCTGAAAAAGGCCTTGTATGGTTTGAAACAAGCTCCACGAGCTTGGTATGCAAAAATAGATGCTTTTCTACTCACTCAGGGATTTGTGAACAGTCCATCAGAGACCACTTTGTATGTGAAGAAAGAAGAGACAGATCTGCTGGTCATCAGTCTTTATGTGGATGATCTCTTGCTCATGGGATCAAATGATGACAAAATTACAGCATTTAAAGAGATACTGCAACAGACATTTGACATGTCTGACTTGGGCCTTGTACATTACTATTTGGGCATACAGTTTGTGCAGGATAACAGAGGCATTGGGTTGTTGCAATCACGTTATGTTGCTAAACTTCTGGAGAAGTTTAAATTTCAGGATTGCAAGCCTATTAGTACTCCTATGGAGCCTGGGATGAAACTGTCACTACAAGATGACAGTGTTTCCTTTGATGCCACTACATATGCTCAGGCTGTTGGGTGCCTCATATACTTGTGTAATACAAGGCCAGACATTCAGTATGCAGTCTCTCAGTTGAGCAGATTCATGCACAGCCCACGGTTGTCACATTGGCAAGCTGTGAAGCGTGTATTCCGTTATTTGCAGGGTACCTTGTCTCTTGGGTTGCTTTATCCTGAGGGGGGTGACATGCAGTTACATGCTTACAGTGATTCAGATTGGGCTGGTGATTTTGATACCAGACATTCCACTAGTGGGAATTGTTTCTTCCTTGGCGCCTCATGCATTTCTTGGCTTAGCAAGAAACAGACCACTGTGGCCACTTCATCTTGTGAGGCAGAGTACAGAGCAGCCTACACTACTACTGTTGAGTGTGTTTGGCTGCGTCGTCTTATGACTGATATGGATATTTCAGTGGAGGAGCCTACACCTATCTATACTGATAGTCAGAGTGCCATTGCTGTGGCCAGGAATCCTGTGTTTCATGCTCGCACGAAACACATTGAGATTCACTATCATTTTGTTCGGGAGAGACTCCAGGCAGGAGATATCAGTCTGATCTACTGTCCTACAGATCAGAATGTGGCAGACATCTTCACCAAGGCATTACCACGTCCGAAATTTGAAGCATTCCGCAATGCTTTGAATTTGTTTCCTTTTGGTGGATGATGTACAGTGATCACATATCACTCCAGGGGGGTTTGTTGGGTTTTATGCTGTGTATGCACCCAGAGGAGTGCTAGTGATCATCAGTAGGTTACTGGGGCACTTTTTACTTCAGTTAGTGGAGGTTTTTTCCCCCAGTTTAGTTCATTTTCACTTATATGCAGTTTATAAGTGTTTTGGTCCACCCGGCACATTTATGGCCGGTCATGTGAACACTTATCCTTTAGGGGTCACTATCATGTGGCTTGTACTTCACATTTTTCAATCATTGAGAAATCTACTGCAGTCGTGTTCACTCCCTGCTTGTTTTCCATGTCTGTTTTCTTTCTGTAAACCCTAACCCTAACCCTGTGTAGTCTTCACTGGGCATAGTTGATCCTATTTGTCAGAGCCGAGCTTTGCTTGGCAAGTTGGTGGTTCGTGGCCTCCTACTAGGCGCTGAGCCGTGGAAGGAGTTTCTTGTTTCCAGGATTCTCAGCCGCACTCCTTCTCTTAGCGGCCCCTGGACCCCCAGCATCAGGTGGATCTTTACAGAGCAGCGATCCAGAGGAGTGGGCCTTGGTTTCGAGGAGCGTTTTGCAGCTAGCCTTCTGAGGGCCTGGGAGCATCTGAGGCCGTCACTCTTCCAGACTCCCCCGGGCACCGATGAGGAGCGCCTGAGGCAGCCATTGATCTGGAACCCCTTGATCCGACTTCCCAGTGGTCATATGGTTGGATCGCGATCTCTTGTGTCGTGGGGCCCGTTGAGCTCCGGCCGAGCCCAGTCCTTAGACCACTGGATATGTTTTCAGTAGCTGCCTCTAGAGGTTCAGGAGAGGAGACTCAGCAGGATGAGGGGCAGAGAGTTGATGAGGCAGGACATTGAGGCGGCCATCCCTCGGGAGTGGCGGACTCCAGTAGAGGACCCTCCACCTCCACAGTGGATGGGCGTCTTTACTCGGCATGAGATCCTTCTAGCGGTCTGCGGCTCAACAGAGAGAGTCGCCCCACTCACCTTCGAGGTGGGAGAGGGAGGCCAGCTTCAGAGGACCCGACTAGATTTGGATGAGTTCCAGGGTTGTATCTCTCAGAGGGTGCGGGTGGTCGGCTTTCATCAGAGACAGTGGCATGTAGACCCCTCACCGGCCTCGATATGGGAGGACTATTCTTGGAGATTATGGGCTTGGGACAGCAGGCCTCTTATTCGCCTTCAGTGGGATCCAGGCGAGTGGCTTTGGCGAGCCACCGCACCCCACGTCACCATCATCTCACCTGGCAAGCCTGCAAAAACCATCCTGAGAGCGCGCTGCCAGACCTGCTGTGCCTGTGGGCAATCCCATAAGCAGTGCCGCTGCGACTCCTGTGCATGGCCGCACCGAGGGCAGGACGCTGGGTGTCTGCCAAAAGCTAGCCGAGCCCCCACAACCAGTCCTCTATGCGTTGTAAGCCAGAGAAAAAGCGTCACCTTCCGGGCCCGGAAGCTGTCCCAAAGGCGCTGCCAGAAGTCCCTAAGGAAGGCAAGGGAGAGCCCCTGTCGCCACCAATGCTCGGCCGTCGCCGGGGTGCCCGCTATCCTGTGCCTCTGGATCCGCCGCCCCAGCCTCGCTGTGTACTGAAAAAAGGTCTCTGACAGGGCGATGGCGGTGGTTCCAACATCAGATTTCTCTTCGGCAGTCTCCCAGGAGGGGGACGGGCACAGATGGGAGATGATTAGCAGCATGACGGCTTGGCACATATGGAGAGCCCGATGCAGGGAGGCCATAGACCGCCAGGCGACTCCATCGGCGGAGGTCATACAGGCTCTCTGGGTGGACATCATTCACACCTTGAGAGGACACTGGGGGAAACTTCAGGGCGACTCAGATCGCATGAGAGATCGCCGCAAGGCGTTCCTCCGCACTTGGCAGCCTGGCCCTTTCCTCACCGCGAGGGGCGAGGATGTCACTTGGCACTATAGGCCTCCAGTTTGGCTCTTCTCACCTCCCGCATGTACTACTAGGTAGCCCCCCCCCCCCCCCCCCCCCCCCCCCCCCAGAGAGCGGCCAGCCACGGGGGTGGAGCTCCGATGTTCACTGTATTTATTATCCCTCCTTGTGAGGTGAGCTTTGTAGCTTTATGGCGTCTTCTCATTAACTAATAGAAGGATCGTTTTTCCCAAAAAAAAAGAAAAAAAAAAGAGAGCTGCTGCTCGAGAGAGATATCAATGCTTACTTGACAACCGAGGTATCGGACTGGAGTGCCCCTCAGTATCCACTGGAAAGCCCCAACTGGTCACCAAGTCGGGGTGGGTGTTGAGCCTACCCAAAAACCACACGACTTGTGCGAGTTGATCTGTGCTCTTGATGCACGACATAAACTCTCTTATCGCCTCCACAAACCTGTGGAGATTCCCAACATCTCCAGTAAGGTAGGTTGCCGTGTTGTCTACAAACTCTGAGTCCAGCAACTCCTATGTGCGGAGAGGAAGGCGCAATCCCTGAAGTTCGGTCTCCTGGGCGGAGAGAAAACTACTCGTGGCATTGGCGGCAAAAAGAAAGAGGTACGGTGCCAGAGGACAACCGTGTCGAACCGAGCGGGAAAGGGGGAATCTGTCGCCTCGGGCTCCGTGAATGAGAACCTAGCTGTGAGGTGATGAATAAAGTTCTGAGACTCCATGAATCCACTCCATGGGGAATCCCATGGCTCATAGTGCCCTCTAGAAAGCTCCAATCCACCTTGTCATAAGCTTTCTTAAAGTCTAGGAGTAGCACAATAAGGTCCTGCTGTCGCATCTTGGCCAATGCTATTGCCTGCCAAAAGGTAAAGATGTTGTCCAGAATACTCTGATCCTGAACAAAACCAGTCTGAGTGTCATGGATCAAGTTTGGGAGGGAAGACTGAAGTCGCTTGCTGATGGCCTTGGCCAGAATCTTGGAGGCCGTCCCTAGAATCTCCACTGCCGGATCTCCAATCTATCACCACCCTCCTTGGGAATCAAATGTATCTGTGAGCCTCTCTGGCATGGCACATGTGAGCATAATCTCATTGAAGGCAGCGCGAAGGCCACCTTCCATGAGGTCCCAATGGCAAAGAAAGAAAGAAACAGGAAGCTCATCCGCCCCCAGGCATTTGCACCTGGGTAATGCCTTCACCGCCTCCGCCAGCTCCTCTGCAGTGAAAAGGGACAATAAGAAAGACCGAAGGGAGGGGGGAACCACCTCTCTTGTGTGCCTCGAGACTCTCTCGCGCGCATCCGTCACCTGAGGGGATAATGGGGCACCAATGAGCAGAGATCGGAAGAAATCCGTGGTGATGGCTCTCACTTGCGGGGGGTCAGAAACAATAGCTCCATCTTGGCCACGTAGCTTGTGAATACCGTCTCTCCTCTTGTGTGGGCCGGCTATCTCAAAGAAGTCTCTAGTAACTCTGTCACCGGCCCGAGTCCAAAATGAAGCCCTCGCATGGTATCTATACTCCACCCTCCTCTCCTCAATGGACCGAATCTCCATGCGGGCGGCAACGATCCGACTCTCAATCCACGGGCTGTCTGGGGAGCTCTCCTGGAGACACTGTAAAGAGGCTAGGCCTCTCCTCAGACTCCTCTCCTGCTCCCGAAATCCCTCCCATCTACTCTGGGTTGCCTCCTATAAGAAAACACTGACCTCCCCAAGGCCATCATCCAAAGTGCATGCTGCAAATCCTGAGAAAAAGTCCAGTCCCGCCCATATCTGCTCAATCCGGCTACAAATCTCGGGGTCCTGAATGAGGCTGTCTGGAATCATGGAGCTCGCATGTTTGTCATGCCTCCATGGGTCCTCTAAGGACAGAATAATTGGGGCATGATCTGAAAATGTAGTGCCTGCCGGAATACCAACCATGCCTCCATGGCTGCAAGCCCTCTCGTCAACATAAAACCTGTCCAGCCGAGAGAGGTTGGGGCCAATGCTCCGCCTATCCGATCAGGAGAAGCTAAGACTCCCATGGGCCATGTCAAGTTATTCTGGAATACCTACATTGGAATGGGCAGTAGCAATCAATCGGTAATTCCTTGTGCTCGAAAACATTCATTGGAGTAGGGTGTTTCAAGAGCCTCTGGCCACTTTAGAGCCTCGCAGATCTTATTTCCTTCATGCACATGGATTGCATAGCATAGATGATTTGGTTGATATGCATGGCATGCTACTTTCCTTCCTTGAAGTGAGGCAATGACTTGGATTGGGTATGCATCATAGGCAAATTTGGAATACAGTAGTGGAATTGCTTGCCCCATTACACCTATATGCCTCCTCTTGAAACCCAAGAGAGACGAGATGATTGGTCATTTGTTCCAAGGAGGCCTCAACTCCGCTCTTTTCCTATGCCTTTGCTTTTTGTTGCGAAAGCATATCACTTGTTATTGCCTCCTCCATGGATTCAGCAACATGGCGATCTCTTATGGCATCTAAACAAGCCTCAAAGGTGGTGGCGTGATGTGCTCTCATGTATTTGGAAAAGTAATCTCCCTCTTAAGAAAAAGGTCTTTCTATGGAGAGGTGTGGTGGGAGCACTGCCGGTTGGGGTTTTCTTAGCCCGTAGGTGCATTGCATCACCGGATTATAGAAGATGCTCTCGAACACAAGAAACAGTCCTCCACGTGCTATGGTTTTGCCCCTCTGCTCGTTCAGTTCCTCTAGAATCTCTTGACACGTTTAAGCATCAAATTTCTAGGTCAAAGATTCGGTCAAGACTTCTAGTTGTTTTCCACAGTTTCACCACCATTACCAGATTATACACCTTTTCTTGGATGAGATTCTGGGCTCTGTGGATCATCTACATGGCCTGGAATCATCTTATCTTTCATATTGCTGATTTCTCTTGCTTCACTTCAAGAGATCTCCTCTTCTGTCTCTTCAAGATTGCCATGATCTTGGAGAGCTTCCTTACAATCCGTGAGAGGGGTTTTATCACTGTTTCTGATGAGTAGTGTGTGTCTTGCAGTGAGACACACTCCTTTCTACATTTAATTAATAAACATAACAGTTCTTTCACCCCAAAAAAAATGTGTGTGTGTGTGGGTGTGTGTGCAGGCATGTGCGTGCGTGCGTGCACACACCTATCAGGCTCCTAATCAAGAGATCCTGGGATAAAGTCCCATTCCCTGTATGTATAAGCCATCATATCGTATGCGGTTCACTGGCTTGACTATGGCATCAAAAGACTCTCTCTCTCATCCTTCTGTGTGAGATAGCTATATTTATGTTTTCATTCTGTTTTATTTTCCATTCCATGATGAGATATGCCATGGACATTATTGTACCACTTTGGTCTCATAGGCCCATTGGGTCTTTAGTAGACGCATAATATATCTTTCTTTCTTTCTCTCATATCCTTCTGTGCTTCTAGGAGTTGCACGTCCACGGCACCACTCCCTTTAATTTTAAAGGAAGTACACTACATGCCTACTCACCTCATCTTATGTGATTATGATTTCTTAGGGATCAACATGTTTGTGGGAGTGCAATAACCCCTTTTCTGCTCAAAAGAGTAAGTGAACTTACTGGTGGAGCCTCACTTGCTGCAAGTATCCTTGGACAAGAAGATTTATTTATGCTCTATTTTTGTTTGAGAGACCTCTACTTTTGTGGAGGGATGCTACTTAACTAAATGACAGATATTGAGCTGGTGAAGAACAATGCTAGGGTGGGAGCACAGATATCCGTTGCCTTGAGTCGGTAAGTTTGTTCTGGCCTTGCAGTTAGATTGTTAGATCTGGCATTTTCAGGCTTGAAGGTCATGTTGAATGGTAACACACTTTGTTTTTGTCTTTGTTTTAGACACAAGAAGAAACAAGTAGATATGGTAGAAGTGAGATAGAAAGCTATATCATGGCCAAAGGATCTAATCTATGAAGCGAAGAGCACCAAAACAATCTACATTCAGATGACATAAACTTTGAAGGGTTTTGAATGGGCTTTAATACAGTTACTCTTGCTCATTAGTAACGAGGCTTTGCCATGTCATTTCTATTATAGATTGTATAAACAATGTACTTTTTGGTTATTTTTGGCCTTCCATAAGACCTCAATCAATTGATCCATCTCCATCTCTCGCTCTCGCTCTCTCTCTCTCTCTCTCTCTCTCTCTCTCTCTCTCTCCTCCCTTCGCTTTCTGCCGCCCTGCCCCCCTTCGCCCCTGTGCCGCATCTCTCTCTCTCCTCTCTTCGCTTTCTGCCGCCCTGCCCCCCTTCGCCCCTGCGCTGCATCTCTCTCTCTCTCCTCTCTTCGCTTTCTGCCGCCCTGCCCCCTTACGCCGCCCTGCCCTGCTTCTGCGCTGCCCTGCCCCCCCTTCGCTTTCTGCGCCGCCCCGCCCTTCCCTGCTCTCTCTCTCTCTCTCTCCCCCTCTCCCTTTTCGCTGTTCGGCCGCCTCTCTTTCCCGCCTGGGCTGGCCCGTCTCTTCGCCTCCTTTTTCCCACCCACCCTTCCTCAGGCCCCCAAGGCAGCAACATAACTCTCTCTCTCTCTGCTGAATCTCCTCTCTTTCCCTTTCCCCTACATGACTTGAACCCCCGCCCTCCCTATTGCTACTGTTTCGCGCTGGTGTCATGGATTAATTTTCAGTCCATTGGCTGTGGGAAGTTCTGCAAAAAGTCATGGCCAAGACCGGGTTTAAAGAGGAGCTCGTGAAGGTGGAGGACAAGCTTGGCACAATTATCAAAGAAAACAAGAAGATGGTCGACTCTTCCGTTACCGCAATCATAAACCGCCTCTCCAAACTCGAGAAGGGATTGGACAAAATCCAAGAGCTCGAAGAGAGAGCTTCCAAGCAAGAGGCTGAGATTTCAGCCTTAAAGGAGGAACTAGTGGAGGCCAATTTGCATGCTAAAAGTCAAGTGGCTGAAATCTCAGCCCTCAAAAAGGAGTTGGAAGCCACTTCAAAAAGCAAGCTTGAGGATGGAAAATTTCAGCCCTCCTTTATTGAAGAGCTGAATACCATCAAGGAACAAATGAGGATCATTCGAGAGGAGGAGGAGCAACATAAAGAGAAGACATCTTCATGGGTGGAGGTGATCACAAAGACACAAAAGAAGATGGACGAGGCGAAGAAATGGATCGAGGTCGCCGAGAAAGGGGAAGGTAAAGAATTGCCACCCATCCCCACTCCCACCATCATCAACATGACCCTTGAAGAGGTGCAAAGGAGGAAGACCCGGGCCTTACATGTACGAGTGTCCGGTCTAAAAGACCGTGATGATACGGAAGGGGAAACCAAGGAGCTCTTCTCTATGATGGGCATTGAAGCCACGCACACAAAGGCATGGAGAGTGGGAAAGAAGAGAGAAGGTAGTGGCGAATCTTCTAAGGAAAGAGCACTTATCATTCGTTTCCCCTCCATGGAAGCGAAGAAGGACTTCTTGAAGAGACGTCCTACACTCAAGAAGACGGGAATATTTCTTGGAGATGACCTCACACTCCCGCAACTTGCCCACATGAAAGAAGTTATGCCAGAGATAAGGACAGCCCGAGAGAAAGGGAAAGTGGCCTTCTATAGAGATGGTAGAGTGGTGATTATGGAGAGGTGCTCTTCATGACGGCGCGAGACCTATGGGACTACACTCAAAGTTGCTACTTGGAATTGTAATGGATCTATACGCCTTGATGTAGGGGCTTTTGAGAATAGTTTCACTGGGAGGGACATCATCTTCTACTGTGAGACGCATCAGGCTCCTGGACAGTCCATGCCACATGTTAGTGGATACCGATGGGAGACAGCTTGTAGACAGGAGACTCGTTCAGAGCATAGAGGACGGGGCTCAGGAGGAGTGGCAGTATTGTTTAGAGAGGAGCTACAGCCACTGATACATATAGTCTGCAGAGATGAGCAGGCTAGGTACATGTGGGTTAGACTAAGGGCAGAGACGGGCAGATATCTCTACATTGCTATATGCTATTTTGATCCTAGTACATCAATGTATGCATCACCTAGCGGGCAGTCTCCCTTTTCTATTTTGGATGATGACATTTGGGAGTTCTCCAAGGATGGTGACATCATTCTCCTTGGGGACTTCAATGCCAGGACCGCCCATAACCAGACAGTATTTTATGATACCTCAGAGGAGATGTTGAGGGAGCTTGATGTTAGGGATATGGGCCTATCTAGACTCTCACAGGATGAGGAACATATAGTGTATGGGCGGTATTTGATAGACATGGGGACTGCACATGGATTGGCCATCCTGAATTGCCTACAGAGATTCCCGACATTGGGCGGTTTCACTAGAATTCCACATAGGCATGGTGCTAGTACAGTGGACTATGTTATGGCTTAGCCCTGTCTCATTCCCTTTTTTCAGGATTTTATGGTAGGCACTAGGCCGGTTGGAACAGCAGTGGATCATGCTATCTTGTCCTTCACTCTCACATTTCAGTTCAGCACAGCTCCATTGGGACAGGTCTCCACAGATACTCGTTATACCTTTATGAGGGAGACTGACACCGTGTACACGGATGAGATATACAGACGCTTATGTGCCAAGGAGCCGGGACGGCCATTAGATGAGCTCACTCAGATATTGATAGAGACGCTTCATGCTGCAGCATCAGAGGCATATCCCCATAGTCAGCCTACACGGAGACGATCTGGGAACATGCCCCAGAACAGTTGGTATGATGAGGAGTGCAGAGAGATGAGGATCAGATTACAGAGAGGTGTGCTCATGGGTGTTACCACTCACAGACAGTCATGGATTACCTTCCGGCACCTAGTGCGACGGAAGAAGAGGGCTTATCTTGCTCAATTAGAGAGGGATTTGTATTAGTTTTTTATGAGTCAAGACTCAGGCGAGGCATGGAGACTATTCCATGAGCATTCACCATCACCAGCCATTACCTCCATAGAGATTTGGGGTGAGTATGCAGCATCCCTGTACACAGCAGCAGCAGGACAGTCGCCCCTGCCAGACCCATCGGAGCCATGCCCAAAGACATGTGCTTTCTTTACTGCTGAGATGGTAAGGAAAGCTATTGACAGGATGAGGACTGGGAGAGCATATGATCATGATGGTTTGGTAGCAGAACACTTTATTCATGCCAGAGATATGCTTGCAGAGCTTATTACTATGATGTTTAACCAAGCCATGTGTGAGGGTTTTCCTGAGACTTGGAATATGTCCACGATTGTACCTATCTTCAAGTCAGGGGATCCCATGCTTCCTGGGAATTATCGTACCATCATGATTGGTCACACATTGGCTAGATTATATGCATCTATTCTTGAGCAGGAGTTGAGTAGATGGGCAGAGAGAGAGGGCATACGTGCATCAGGGTAGGCACGGTTCAGGAGAGGTTTCTCCACTCTTGACTATATCTTGACACTCAGAGCTATTATTGAGGAGGGCAGATTATATGGCAGGAGGATTTATTATTGCTTTGTGGATTTCCGCAAAGCTTTTGACACAGTATCGAGAGCCAGACTGATGTGCAGACTACAGGAGATGGGAGTGCCCACAGAGCTGATTTGGGGAATCATGGCTTTATACAGGACAGTTGTGGGGCAGGTACGTACTACTCGGGGTATATCTAAGATGGTTCACTCCACTATTGGGGTGAAAGAGGGCTGCCCCCTTTCTCCCACCTTATTTGGGATGTACGTGGATGAGGTTTCAGACTATGTAGAGCGGGAGGGTGACAGAGGAGCACAGCTAGCAGGGACATGGATTCTGCTGTTATTGTATGCTGATAATATTGTGCTGATCTTAGATTCTCCAGAGGGGATGCAGCGTCATTTGGATGCATTGCACACGTTTGCACAGGATAGTGGATTGTCTGTTAACCTTGGTAAAACCAAGGTGATGGTGTTTAACACCACAGCACAGTGGGTTAGGAGGTCAGTACCCACCTTTACATATGGTCAGGAGACAGTGGAGTATACAGATGCATATACTTACCTTGGTGTGGTTTTTAGTGGCCCACTATTTTCCTTGAGGAGAGCAGCGCAGACCAGATTGACCAGAGCTTATGCAGCATTGGGGAGACTAGAGAGGATGTGTTCGCAGGTTCAGTTTCAGGAACCTCGAACAAAGCTTTGGCTCTTTGACACTTTGGTCACTTCAGCCATGCTGTATGGAGTGGAGATATGGGGACCCTCAGTGGATCACCACAGCCGAGCTGGTAGCACTGATGGATGGAGACGTATGGAGAGGCCCTTGGTTTCTATGATTTCCCGGATGATTAGGGCCAAGGCCTCCGTACCACATGATATTATCCGTGCAGAGATGGCTGCCCCCCCATTGGTAGTAGAGGCACTCACTCGATCAGTCTCCTTTATACATAGTACTTGGGCTCTCCCTAGAGACAGATATGCTCGCTTAGCCATGGAGTCTTCACGATAGTTGGCATCACAGGGAGACAGATCATGTTGGTATGCACAGATGACAGCTTGGTTCCAACTGCATGGCTTTAGTATGGACAGGCTACCTCCATTTAAGTACTCCCTGGATGCACCCTCCCTCTCTCTCACGCGGGCAGAGGTTACCAGACTTATCAGGCAGGACTTGATTCAGCTGGACACTAGGAGGACATGGATACAGCCGACACACGAGCTTGGTACGAAGATGGCTTTCTGTAGAGATCATCTTCTCCAGCTCACGCAGGATGGGTTTGTGATTAGACCCAACTACATGGATACTCATGGGGTACGGTGTGCTATTGGTCAGATGCGCACTTCCTCACACCAACTAGAGATTGAGACTGGCAGATTCAAAGGAGTACCAACTGAGGCCAGGATTTGTCAGCTGTGCTGTCAGATGGAGCCAGAGACAGAGTTACATTACATATGTCACTGTCCAGTATATTATGAGATACGAGGCCGTTTTCACTGCCTGTTTAAAGAGGGTTTCGGACCACTTTCTAGAGTCATGAGATACCAGGATCAGAGATCCCTCGGATTATACTTGCTGGAGCTTCGTAGACATAGGGAGGGTCTCTTGAGAGGGAGGGGATCAGAGAGGGAGAGACACCTACAGAGGCAGATTACAGACTTCTTTCGACCAGAGATTGAGCAGTCAGGCCAGCAGGCATTGCAGCTAGCCCCAGAGTATAGCCGGACCAGAGGTACACTGATTGATTGGGCTATAGAGCTGGGGCGGTCCAGGCGCCCCAAGATGAGAGGCGGCGGAGACTACAACAGAGGATTAGGACCATACTGGCACGGCATGGGAGACGTCCAGTCAGAGTACTCACCATGGAGGACATTGAGGATATCCGCCATCGACCGATGAGAGACATCTTTGGATAGTGATGTGTATGATGCTTACCTTACATCCAAAATGCTTACCTTACATCCAAAAGACATTGACAGTTGTACATTGATTTGTCTCATAGGTCGAGTTCCGCCTCTAGTAGATGTTAATACAGCTTTCTTTCTTTCTTTCTTTCTCTCTCTTTTCTTTGTAATAGAAGATATATTACAAAAAATTACTTTACAAATGGCCAGATGGCTACCATGTGATGTACTAGCTTTCCCTCACTAATTACTCCGAACCACAGGTGTAGCTCGGAGTACCTTCATCCAATATATAGCCGTGTTATTCTCCACCAAATGAGATAGTACATCGAGCTACCTTTCCATGTGACATAGCTGAGGGAGACCTCTCGACCATACTCGTCAGTCCCATGCTTGACATTTTGGAGAGTGGTATACCATCTACTCGGAGCTGATGTTGCTCCCATGTTTTTATGTTCTTAGTATTCCATGATGAGTTTCCATGGATAGTTTTGTATCACCCCAGTGAGATAGCTATATTTATGTTTTCTTTTTGTTTTATTTTCCATTCCATGATGAGATATGCCGTGGACATTATTGTATCACTTCGGTCTCATAGGCCCATTCGGTCTTTAGTAGATGCTTAATCTCTCTCTCTCTCTCTCTCCCTCTCTCTCTCTCTCTCTCTCTCTCTCAACCCCCCCCGTCGGCCACAATCACCTCATCAGCTCCAGATCCAGGACATGCTCCACCGCCATCGAGCTACCTTTCCACGTGACATAGCTGAGGGAGACCTCTCGGCCATACTCGTCAACCCCATGCTTGACATTTTGGAGAGTGGTATACCATCTACTCAGAGCTGATGTTGCTCCCATGTTTTATGTTCTTATTATTCCATGACGAGTTTCCATGGACAGTTTTGTATCACCCCAGTGAGATAGCTATATTTATGTTTTCATTCTGTTTTATTTTCCATTCAATGATGAGATATGCCATGGACATTATTGTACCACTTTGGTCTCATAGGCCCATTGGGCCTTTAGTAGACGCTTAATATATCTTTCTTTCTTTCTTTCTTTTTGTTTCTCAATCAATTTTTGGCCTTCCGAGAGGGATTCGAACCACTCACACGGGTGATATAGTTCGAGGATTAGAGGTGCTTGGGCATGTACTTGATGGAGCTTAGATGACACAGGGATGTAGTGTTGAGGCAGCATGCTGAGAGACAACCCCGGTTCCAACAGGACACCTCACAGAGAGCCATCACAGATTTCTGTGGTACACACATCCACATCGGAATCCACTGCCACCAAGGCCAAAGACGGCGTCGGAAATGCCTTCCACTAGGTAAAGGCTACACATGCCAGGTAATCCCTATGTGTAATCCTTCTCCTCCTCGTTTCCTGGAAATAATTGACAGATGCCACTACACGTACTCATTTTGATTTCACTGAGAGTTGGACAAGCTAGCACTAAATAGATTCTCCCTACTTGGAGCAGCTATTAGATGATATTCTACACAACACATGGAACGACTATGAAGAGGGAGGAGGACATCTAGCTTATCCAACCATAGAAGTGCTGCTAAGGAATGCAAGCTGGTGGGGAGGGAATGATTTAAAAAATACCCTCAAGGAGGTCGCACAGGCACGACCTCGTTAAGGGAGTTTGTTTACACAATACAAGGCACGACTAAAGAGGGAGGAGGACGTTTAGCTTAGCATGACCATAGAAGTTCTACTAAGGAATGCAAGCCGGTGGGGAGGGAACGATTAAAAAAAAGCCTTCAAGGAGGCCGCGCCAGTGCAACCTCCTTGAGGGTATTTTTTAATTGAAATAGTTACCTCCACTATGTATAAAGGAGGTAACTATTTCAATTAAAAACATGCTATATTACGTACTTAGAGAAGTGCTGCTAAGCAGCGACACAAGCTACATCAACACTAGCTACGCGCGACTTATAGATTGTAGGCATTCCTCCATGATCGTGTCGCCTGGATCATCTTATAGTGAGAAGGCCTAAAAATGGAACGCAAACGGATGGAAGGGAACGATTTAAAAAAATACCCTTAAGGAGGCTGTGCTAGTGCGGCCTCCTTGAGGGCATTTTTTTAAATTGAAATAGCTGCCTGCCCTATAGTCAGAAGGCCTACAAATGGGATGCAAGCCGATGGTGGGAAGGGAACGTTGATTTAAAAAAATTCCCCTCAAGGAGGCTGCATCATCGGCCTCCTTGAGAGCATTTTTTTAATAGAAAATATTCACATTATCCTTGCCAAGAGCATTTCGCTACACATTACAGGCTTTGCTCAAAACAGTTAATTTTTTGCTCACCTACATAGTTGAGGCCACTATTTCAATTTGAAACAACACCCTCAAGGAGGCCGCGCCGACACGCAGCCTCTTGGAGGGCATTTTTTTAATTGAAATAGTGGCTAGAGGAGAATTTCAATTAAAAAAAATCCCTAAAGGAGTTCCACGGGTGTTGTTTTAAATTGAAATAGTTGCCTCCACTATGTACAAAGCATTACCCTGCACATTACATCGCTCTTGGCATACTTTTTCATCTGAGCATTGCACAACACATCACGTCACAGATTTCTTAAAAAAATGAAAGAGTGAATATCCTTTGGTGGTTTCTGCCAGTTGGACCATGGTTTAAGCAAGAGGTCGATGCTACATGCAAGAGTCTCTCATGGCCACTTGGAGCACATAAATATTGATTTCCCTTTCTACTCTAGGTTACAGTATCAGAATGAAACATAGTGGAAAGGCAGATTGAAACGTAGTTGTCCTATTGGATGGGTTGGTCATGAGGGACAATGGTTTTCCCCCATAATTTACAACGGTCAACCAATAACATTGATTGAATTAATCATGATAGATGGTAGTAATGTCCACAAGGCAATTTGTAATAACTGTTCCATTCGTTAAAAGATTTATCACAAATTGGACAAACATTGCGAGGATTTATTGGGCATTCCCTTATCGATCGACGATGGATGAGATATTAGTGTGCTTATATGCTTAACATCGAGCTTCTCTTCTAAACTTGCAACTTGCTCCTTAAATGCACTACTCAAAGACGCATTATCTTGAGTTGCTTTGGTAGGCGCCATGGCAACATCTTACCACTTCTTAAGGTGTGTCTCTTGGCTTTTGAGCTGTGTACATAGCACTTCTCTTGTTTCATCATGCACCTCCAAAGAAGCCCCAAGGATAACCTGCTGAAGCTCCTCTTGAGTGTCGCATATCATGTACTGACCTCATGGGTTTCTTTGGAGCTAAAGTCCAATGGAGTACCTTCTACAAAGTGCATGTACATCATCTTTGCATACCAAAGAAGACAATCTACATGATGTAAGGGATGACCTTTGACTTGAAGATATATAAATTTCACATTTTCCCTTATATCATCATTCAAACATTTCTCCACTTTCCATCTTCCTTTCTTCATCTCCCTATCGCTGATAGTCCAGACCATTTGGTTAGTCACACTGCTTTGTTTACCTCCTTCCACTACATCTGAGCAGGAGCTAAAGTGTGACTGGATTATCTTCTACAAAGTGCATGTAGAGCATATTTGCATTCCTTAACACAATATTGTATGCGTGGAGATCACCATGAATGATTCCCTCTGCATGAGCAACTCCCATGGCCTCAACTAATGCATGAATAATATTAGGTAGCCCCTCCAAAAAGGCATCTAGTCGAGCCATCTCAGGAATCTCTAAAACAAGATCCTCTCTTGGGAATCTTATTATACCTCGTTGTATAGCTTCGTGATTATACACTGAAGGTCCCGTGCTTAAAGAGGAGGCTCATGATGAGTAAGGATCCCGACGTACCACCGTCGTAATAAGGAAATATTGTTACCCATTGGGGCTGACGGGTAAATGCAATGCATCTCACAAGGCCTTGCTCTGTGATATTTACATTCCATACTCCTTTGTGAATGACTTATGCTTCTGCAAATAGGAGCCTTTGTCTTTCTTTGCTACAAAGGTGATGTGAGGAGGGAAAAAGGATAAGCAGGATAGGCCTTCAAATTACACTCTCCAACACTCCCCTAAGGCACTCTCTCCGGTCTTTCTCTTCTATAGGATGGCCTCGTGAGAGGAACCCCTATTAGGAGTGAGCATTGCACATTTCTGGAAGTAATCCCTCAGTGCTCCGTACTACTTAATACTACTTCCGTCCAAACACGACTTGATACTACTTCCGTCTAAACACGACATGATTCTTTGCTCTGAGGGGCCTCCCCATGGACTGCTTGCTCTAAGTGAATGCGCTTCGATAGTGTGTGTGTGTTGGGATTCTACTCCCTTTGCTCTCTTGCTTCTAGCCTTTTCTTCTTTCCACTTTGCATCCCAAAACTGTAGCTATTGCATGTTAACTCTATGAGGGAGAGAGTACGCGAATCGGCAACACGTTTGTACATATCCCCTATGATGCTATTGAGGAGATTGTGCATATTCTCATCTAGGGAGCTATCTTCTATATGTAGAACTGTCTTGGCTTTCACAATCTTCCTTGTTTGCGAGCCCCTAGAGTTAGAGTTCATTAGAGATGATGTCTCCGATGTCATCCTCAGCAAGCGTAGTAATTCTATTAGCAAAGTTCTTTACGGTACATTCGCTTTGTCATAGGATCCATTATGCCTTGCCGTGCACAATAACAATGCTATTGTGAATACTGACAAAACCTAATTCTATGAATTTTAAAGAAGATCATATTTTATATAGAAAATCAAAATTTTCAAAATCATTCAACTAAAAATAGATGTTGTACGCGAGAGAGAGAGAGAGAGAGAGAGAGAGAGAGAGAGAGAGAGAGAGGGAGCAAATTATATGATGAATCAAAATGTTTTTTGGTAATTTTCAAAACCACACATTGAGAGAGAGAGAGAGAGAGAGAGAGAGAGAGAGAGAGAGAGAGAGAGAGGGAGGGGATGTGCATCAAATAATTAAATTTTGTAATTTAAAAACACTATGACATCATATTTTAAAATAGCATCTTAGCTAGTAAATTCATATATTTTACATTAGATGACTTGTTTGGATACTTTGTAGAAAAATAAGATTTTTTTAAAATTTTAAAACAATCTCATGTATTTGAGATTGTTACACTCATATACAATTAAATGATGACATGTTGCGACCGAGAAATATGACCCAGTGTCGAAGTAGTTTACATGCACATAAAATATGAACTAGAATTACACATGACAGCCGAGCAATACAACCCAGTGTTGAACCCTAACACACTATATATATACCCTGGAGATGACCCAAACAGTGGAGCAATAAGATTTAGAGTCAAATCCTATATACCACACCCTATGGCTGACAGGCGACACGGTATGACTAAGAAGTACAACCTAGTGTCGATCTTAATTTTCAAACAAGGGAAGGTGTCTCGTCCATGACGAGACAATGACGGTCAAGTGATACGACCAATTGTCAAAATGGCGGACATACTTATCTAACAGCATATACAATCGAACATTACGATATAATGCTGAGAGATAAGCACCACACTGTGCACGGAGTGGCCTAGACATAACTCTTAAGCCTAGCCAATCCTTGATGCTACATGTCGAAAATACATTACACCGTCGATTTTTGATTAGGTTTCTAAAAAAAACTAAATTCAAACATTAAAAAATTTACCTGTGATGTAGCTCTGCACTCCCTCTTTGTGCTCTCTCTCTCTCTCTCTCTCTCTCTCTCTCTCTCTCTCTCTCTCTCTCTCAAAAAGTGAAAATGAGCTCGATGGACTCGACGGGGGATATATTATAACCTTGTCAGGCCCGATGGGCTTTTGCTTTTTCTCGTAGGGCTCGACGGACCCGACGAGGGATATATTTATAACCTTGTCGGGCCCGTTCGGGTTTTGCTTTTCCCCGCTGGGCTTGGCAGGAAAAAGAAAAAGCACGATGGGACCAGCGAGAAATAGCAAAAGCCCAATGGGCCTGGCAAGAAATAGTAGGTCACCACAACAAGGTCAACATTTTTGATGTCAATGACGTTGGTGTGTTATTGAAACATATTAATAACGTAAAATTTTTAAGTAATTATGTAAATATAAAATCCCTAATTCTAATTGAGCTTTTGGACTCTATGTTTGCTTAGACTTGTTATCCCCAACTAATATTTTTTTAAATGCTTGTAATTCATGTGAACTTATAATATGTGAATAATCCTAAGAATTTTCTTACTTCTTTAAGAGTTTGGAACTGACCTCGCATTATAGGTTTCTTCCTAGGAGATTTCAATCCCTAGCATGATCGCCAAATGTGGAGGGTCAAGTTTGGTACTTACTGTTAACCCCATGAGTATGCTATTGGTTATTAGCATAGTTAGCATTTTGATGCTCCTCAACTCAGCCTAGGCTTGTAGCAATCATCTATTAACCACTTGTTAGAGTATATAAGCTCTAGGATTTCTAGGTAGCGTGTAGCTACTATCGCGTACTAGGAGTGCTAATCCTAGATTACTCATATACGTTTACTCTACTTGCAAGAGAGTTCGTATGACTTGGCTAGTTATATACTACTCGTTGGCATGAGACTTCTAAGATTACAGTGTTAGTATTAGGCGTGACACATACACACATGAGACAAGATATTGACTAAATGACATTCCATTGTATTACTTGTGAAAGATGCATACAACTGTATTACAAAACCTACAACCATATTAATTGTTGTGAAAGATGTATATAACTGCATTACAAAGCCTGCACATATGAGAAAGGGTATTGACTAAATGATATTCCATTGTATTACTTGCACTACAAGAGAATGAGGGTGTAACAGTGAAAATAGCAACGCTTTTATAACTAGAAGGGTAGGGAGATGTCGAGCTATTTTTGATGCTAAAAAAACTACTATTTTTGTTGTCAAGCAGCGAAAAAGCGCTGTTGAGGAGTAAAATTTTGCTGTTCAGCAGCAAAATAGCATTGTTGAGCAGCGATATTTTGCTGCTATTTTCGCTGTTCATCAGCAGCAAAAGTATTGCGTAATAAAAAACATCTAGACTGGGGAGTCTGCAGCACAAGACTCCCCAGTCTACCCCAACTCTTTTTTTAAATTAAAATAGAGTCATAGTTTTATGATACAAGCATAAACATGAAAAAAAAGATTGAGAAGAATGCAAGTGAGCCCAAAATTTATTATATTTCACAAAGTGCAAGGCCTTTGGCCATATATACAAAAAATATATCAATGAAGAGGTGGCTAATCGGAATCCTCATCGAATTCTGAGTGCTCATCCTCATTGTCTTCGTCCTCCTCTTCACTTCCTTCTACTGCTTCATGCTCATAATCTGGATCTTTCTCTTCCTCCTCCCCTCCATCCTACATACATGCCATCAAGTACAAGGTAAGCATAGGGAAATGAAATACAATTAGATATAGATAAGACAAGGTTTATTTCACTACTTACCTCGTCTTCTTGAGTCCCCAAAATAGACTCGTCCAAGTGTACGCCTAATGCACGCATCCATGCCCACAATTGTGGATGAGGGGCTCTGTAGCCATAGTCGTACTCCTCCTTTGTTGAGTCACGCCCAACAACATCCCTCTATAAAAAAAAGAAGAAAATATACAAAACAAAATGAAAGAGGAGAAGAAAATGATTAGTAGAATAGGTACTTACAAAATGAGCAATGAAGGAAGACTTTCCTCCCGAGCCAAAGTGTGAAGGCCCTTGCTTCCGTTGACGGGAAGCACTCACTGCCCTTGTTGTTGAAAAGCATGTGGGTGCTTTCTCACGTGCATGCCTCCACTCCTCGTGCATTCAAATGTTGGGCTTTTTCAAATTATTCTTTGTCGATCTCTTGAGTTTTGCTCTCCTATTAGAGATCAAAAGCTTTATTCTTCTCTTCATCCACTCCTCTGAGAAGAAAAGGCCAGCATGTGGAACAGGGAACTTCGATGATATATTGCTTTGAAAGCTTGTCTTGTGCTTTCCACTTTTTGAAGGAGTTCATGAACTCCAGGTTAGCAAGTACATGCATGCAGTTCATGACTTGCTTCATGAACTCCAGGTTAGCAAGTACATGCATGCGGTTCATGACTTGCTTCCCTCGTGCATCCATCACGAGGGCACCATTGACATCCACGTTGTACGGTAGGGTCCATGGAATAATTTATGGAATCAGTCTCTTGGGGGATGTCTCATAATGAGCAAATGAAGAGCCCCATGCTGGGGAGATGTATCGGGAGACCTAGTGCTGCTTTTACCAAAGCAAAAGCAACCTGCTCCCCCCCCGCTAGCACGTCTACTAGCCCCCCAGACTCCCTACCACATCCTCATCATCATGGTGAAGATCCACATCCATTTACATCACATCACATCCACATCCACATCCACATCCACATCCATTTACATCACATCACATCTTATCACATCCACATCCACATCCATTTACATCACATCACATCCTATCACATCCACATCCACATCCATTTACATCACATCACATCCTTTCACATATCCTCACATATCATTCTCATCTCTTCATTCACATCCACATCCATTTATATCACATCCTTTCACATATCCTCACATCTCGTTATCATCTCTTCATTCATATCCACATCCATTTCTCATTTAGTAACATTTTTTATTTTTGATACCGATGGGACTTTTTTAAATTTCTGCCAATTGCTTGGCCTAGGTAAAGGTTCTTTTTCTCAACGGATATTTTCATATTCTTTCTCAATTTTCTCAAGTGAAATATATTCAATATTCTTCTTTTTGTGTAAAAGATTCATGGGATTTACAAAAATCAATTCTACCCATATTTTTCGATAATGCTCAAAATTCAACTTTTGATAAATACTCATACTTTGAATTATGCTAAAAATTTCTCTTTTTCTATATAATTTCTTGGATCTCAATTATCATGGGAATTCCTCTTTTTGCATATAATTGATTGAATTTCAAATGTCATGGGAATTCCTCTTTTATCATAAAATAAATTTATCTAAAATTTCTCTTTTTTAATAAAAATATCCATTATTCCAAATATGCCAAGAATTTTACTTTTACCATTTAAATGATTGAATTTCAAATGTCATGGGAATTCCTCTTTTATCATTTAAATTTTTTTCATACATAAAATAAATTTATCTAAAATTTCTCTTTAAATAAAAATAGTCATTATCTTAATATACCAAAATTTTTTTTTTCATTTAATTACATGGATCTTCATTATCATAAAAATTTCTCTTTTCTCATAAAAATAAAATTATAATTTTTTTTTCTTAATTTAATTATTTATGCATAAATACTAAAAATTAGTTTTCCAAGAATGTGATGAAAATCATTCTTTTAGCATAGGATGTCAAATCCTAGAATATGGTAGGAAGTCCTCTTTTCACATTATGCATAAAAATGAATTATGTATTAATTTTTAAAAATTTTGCCATAGCTCCGTTGTTGCTATTACTGATAATTTTTAATATTTTTGGAAAGAATAAGACTGTAGTATAATTATGATATAATAACTATCATTAGACCTAAATCTAATTTATGGAGTTAAATCATAAGTTTACTATAATTTTATTAGCATAAGAGCATTAAAAAAAACCATTTTTTAACCTCTAGCTTCACTAGCATAGAGTTTGATTTTTGAATTGAGAATTTATCAATGAGAAGCATCCATTTGAATAAGAATTAGTCATAGGAATGATCATTCTTTTGGGGAGAGAGAGATATACATAAAAAGCATCCTAATTAAACATAAATACAAACTTTTTGTGATTAATCATTGGAATTCTTATAGAAAGCGTAATTTGCATTGAAAAATAATTTATTTAAAACTTCTCAAGCTTGAGAGGGGTTGAGAAGTGAAATCATTGAGAATATTAAAGAAAACCATGAAATTATATCTTACCTCTTGTTTTTGCTTGCTTCTTTATCATCATAGAAGGAAGCCCCCAACCAATCAACTAGTTTAGTAGAGAAGAAAGCTCCAAGGATTGTTGAAGAGAGAGAGAAGCTCCAATCTCTCCAAAAGTAGAGGATTTTTAAGAGATAATAGAAGATATCATTATTTTAATGTAATATGGCATGGTATAGCTCAAAGATGAGAATACAAAAGAATAAGGATCTATTTACAGGTGAGGGAGGCCACTAATTGAGTCCAACTAAGTTCTAGAATTTTTCAGCTTCAGTTTGGCTGAATTTGGACAAGATTTGGATCAGTTTGGCTCCCTTTTTGATTTGGTTTGATCCAAGAGAGAGGAGAGATAAAAATATCACAATTTTTTTGAATTAAAAACTCATCCACATGTGTGAAATAGGCGCCTACCTCAAAGTCTCCCCTCTCCTTATCAAGGTGTCAAAAATATATCATTATTCCAAAATACCTCATAGTTTTTAACTAATAAACCTTGTACTCAGTCAACTCTTCATCTTATGTGAGCATTTACTCATTTTTGGGTTTTTTTAACTCTTTGGATTTATCTCATCCCCACACTTGGATTAATCCTATTGGCCCATAGGAACCTTAATAGGACCATAATCCAATTTTTTTTGAAAATCTAGACCCTTAGGCTAAGGTCCTTTATACACATTTTTAATTAATTTCAATTGCACATTGAAAAGTTCTTTTTGAATTTCTATTTCAGGGAAAACCATCTTAGACACTAGGAGGATTTTAATATCCAAATATATCTCAATTTTAGATTATCTCTCTAGACATTTTCTCTCTCTAGGCCAAAATAGGATAAAACAAGATCTTTCTCCTATTTCAGAGAGGGGAATAATTACAAGAACAGAAGGGGAGGCTCTTACACCTTTACACCTCAAAAGCTGGAGGGAGGAATCTTACAAGTGGGGTAGATTATCCCCATGGTGTCGATTGGCCCGATGGTAAAGCTTGCCTGTATATAAGATTAAATGATAAGTCTTATAGAATACATAAAGGGTTAACTTTGTGTATGTGAAAAGATTTGATGGAACCATACATATGTCTGAGTAAACTGAGACCAAGCTTGCTGCCCATATCGTTCGTTGTTGATAATAGATAGTAGATTTGCGACATTTGGGTCTTGCGATGGGTTGATCGACATTGCCTATACATACAACCCAACCCAAATACATGCATAAGAGTCAATTGCTTAAAGCATAAAACATAAAGGCCTTATGCATAAAGCCTTAAGCCTAGAGCCTTATGCATAAAGCTCCACGCATAAAGCCTATGCATAGAGTCTTATGCATAGAGCCTTATTGCATACAACCTATGCATATAGCCTTATGTATAGAGATACACATATAGCCTTATGTATAGAGATACACATATAGCCTTATGCATAAAGGTCTATGCATAGAGCTACACATAGAGCCTTATACATAAAGCTCTATGCATAGAGCCTTATGCATAAAGCCTACACTTTAAGCCTTATGAATAAATCCTATGCATAATAATTATACATAGAGGCTATGTATAGAAGCTTTATGCATAGAGCTTGTAAGAGCCTATGTATAGAGGTAAACATAAGCTAAACCTAAACCCAACACCCAAGGGTGCAATATAAAGGACAAACATGTAAGCAATCAAAAGAAGAAGAGAGCTTACCACTCTTATGTGAACCCAAAAGAGAGGATTAGTGCAAGAGTTGAAAAATAAAAGAGGCAACAACACAAGAATGCTCTAACAGAAGAATGCTTAAAGCTTAAACAAAAGAGGCAACATGTTATATTAGAACATTGGCAATACAATACTGCTTAGACAAGCACGGTGGATAGTGTCCCTTTTCGATGATAGCTTTTAAGGACTTTCCACACACTCCCCACTATTAAAGCCAAAGACAACTTATCTTTTACAAGAGAAGGATAGTTAAAATATCAAGGGCTCCCCCTCCACTATAACCACCTACTCGGATAACCACTCCTAACTTGACTTAACCAACATTCTAGATGGCCTACAATAATGTCCCATATCTCTATGCATAAGCCTAAACCCTAAACCTGACACCCAATGGTGCAATAAATATGAGGTTACATGAATAAGAGAGCTTACCTTGACAATGTCAAGCCGAAGGAGAGGATAACAATGTAAGACCTACAAAATATAACATGAGAAAAAGTTATTAGTTACACATTTAAACTTTATGCATGCATAGTAATACACATTAGGCTTATGCATTAGGGCTTAAGGCTTAAGCATTAGCCTTAAGTAAAGGCTTATGCATAAGACTTAACCATAAGCATAGGGCTTAACCATAAGCATAGGGCTTAACTATAAGCCATATTCTTATGCACATAAGCCTTATGCATTGGCATGACTAAGTGCGGATAATGACATGGAGGAGAACCATAAGAGAGTGCTAGGCAACATGCCACACCATTCGGTGACATCGAGTAGAGTGCAAAAGGTGGGAAGGCTTCATATGAAAAGCTTGGCCGAGACTCATCTTTGCCAACCAATGAATGAGGTGCCTCCACCATTGCCACGTGAGGAGGAAGAGAATCTCATCATGGATGACATGGTGAATGACTTCTTTGGATGGGAGGTCATAGATGATAGTGAGCAAGCTCCAATGTCACAAGAGGAGGAAACCTTGCATAGAGAGGCAAGCGTCCCTTTGTATGAGGGATGTTCGTACTCCACAGTGCAAGAAAACTTAGAGCTATTAAACTTGCAAACAACTTATGTATGGAGTGATGCAAGTGTCACAAATCATCTTAGGTAAAATCGCCTCATTCTATTCTCTTAAATAGAAAATGTCTCATGTTTTATATACTCTCTTTGAAAATATTTTGATATATGATTTCTTCTGTTTTGTTGTAAGCTTCTCAAGAAGATTCTTTCCCCTCAAAATCTATTATCTATGATTTCTTATGTTTTGTTGTAGGCTTATCAAGAAGATTATTCTCCCTCAAAATCTATTACCAAACTCACAAGATGGGTGTCATAAAATGATAAACACAATGTCTACAATGTGGAGAGAGCCACTATAGGGATGATTTGCAAGGAGACAAAGTTCCTTGGAAGGTGTTGAGACACTTCCATTTCATTCCTCGCATCCAACACATGTTTAATTCTTTCGATTTCCATATTGTTGTGACAATCATCTCTTAGATCCCATGTATATCTTCAAGAATGTCGCAACAAATATTTGGGACCATTTAATTGGTAAAAGAGATACAAAGGGTGCAAGGGATGACTTACAAAACATTGGATGCCTTCAAAGTGCATGGCCAATTGAAACTGAGAGTGGTAACATGGTCCTACCAACGGCACCATGGGTATGAACCAAGGAGCACAATAAGGTGAAAAGTGTGATTGCTTCTTTTCATACACCAACGGACGTAATGCATTCATGGAAGGGTGCCTTCACGAAGACCAAAAAGAAAGGAGAGGTACAATTATACGGCCTCAAGAGCACAAGATATTACAAGTATATAATATTTGGTTATTCATTTTCTCTTTATGGTACATAATTTGTAGGCTCATATACTAACTTCCATTTTTTTCTATGCATAGTTTATTCTTCCAATTGCTATAGTTGGTTGTGGAGACAAGAAGGTGAGAGAGGCTATTTACAAAATGAGAAGCTTGGTGAGGTATGAATCTTCTCTTCAATTCACTAGCTAAGTTATATTGCATATTTGGTATTCTCATGCGCTCATAAGTTATGTATAATAAATAGTACACATGATTACTATGTATGTAGGTATATATCCTTAAAGGAGATAGATCTTACATCCATTGAGATGGCTTGTCTCAATGCTATTGAGGCAGTGTGTATGATCGAGGATAATTTTCCTAGAATAATCCTCACTAGCCAATTGCATCTTGTGGTGCATTTGGTTGATGAAGTGGCGCTTTGTGGTGTTGTTCATGTTCGATTGGATGTTTTCCCTTGAAAGGTTTATGAAAACCTTAAAGGACTTTGTGACACAAAGACCAAGGCCAGAAGCAAGCATGGCAGAGGGATGGTTGATGCAAGAGTCTCTTGTGTATATCTCAAAACATCTATCTCACATCGATCCTTCCATGCCACGATTGTGGAGCAATGAGGAGGATGACCGACTAATCACTAATGTGCCACAAGGAAAAGGAAGGTAACGAAGATTAGATGAAACATTACACCACAAGGTGAATACATTCTGCATTCTAAATAGTCCCATCATGGAGAAGTGAATTAGGATATACAAGGATGCAATACTTTTTCTGAGGAATCCTAATGTTTGGAGGCAGAATTAGCATAGGACATTGCATCATATCAGCAGGTGTTGAAGCAAACTTCTAGTGAGGGCAAAAGTGTCCTGGCAGTCCTACGTGTGTTCACACACATCACTACCATATAATGCTACAAATCTCCCCTGGAGTGATGATGTGAACATGTACAGGGTATGGCTGATCAATCCTAAAAAGCCAGTAAGCCCAAAGCTTACAAAAAGCTTCAAACTTTTCATGAGGAAGAGCCTTCGTGAATAAATCTGCCATGTCATGGATAGGCACATAGACCAAGCTGATCTCTAATGTAGAGAGCCTTTTCCTAACATAGTGGTAATGCACCTCAATGTGCTTAGTGCGAGCATGAAACACTGGGTTCCTCGTAACTGATAATGCGCTCTAGCTGTCATTGAAAATCGTAGTGCTAGACACAAATTAGCCAAATTAGCCATAAGACGTCTGAGCCACACACACTCAACTGTAGCTGTAAAAGCTACCCTATACTCAGCTTCACCTGGAAGTGAAAGCTATAGGTTGCTTCTTGCTAAGCCATGATATACATGAATCACCAAGGTGAAAGCAAAACCCACACTCGTGTTTCATAACATTGAGCCCAATCTGAATCACTAAAAGCATGCAGCTATGACTCACCCCCCTTTGGATAAAATAATCCAAAATATTGAGTGCCTTATAAATAGCGGAAAACCTGCTTAACAGCCTGCCAATGCTTCGTACCTGGGATATGCATAAATCTACTCAACTGTGAGATTGCATACTGTATATCTGGCCTTGTGTTGCACACATAAAGAAGGGATCCAACAGCCTACTGATACAAACTAGCATCAAAAGAGTCTCTTGCATCTTGAAGACTAAGTCGAGTACCTCCATAGGTGTAGCCACACGTTTACAGTCTTCAAGATTAAACCTCTTCAATAGCTTCTGTATATATTTAGAATGCAGCATAACAATGCCATCTCATTGTGCTATATGAATTGAATCCCCAAATAGTAATGCAAGGGCCCCAAATCTGACATCTCAAACGATGACTGCAAATCAGCCTTAAAGGTTAAAATTTAATCTATATCGGGTCCCATGAGTAGCATTTCATCAACGTATAGAATGATGACCAAAAATGTGACCTTACTCCTCTTCACATAGAGGGTACTCTCTGTTGGACTATTGAAAAATCATTTGTAACCAAATATGCATGAATCTTCTCATACCATGCTTTAGGAGCCTGCTTAAGGCCATAAGGAGCCTTTTTCAACCTGCATACTTTAGAATCTTCTCCTTTCAGAGCAAAACTAGGAGGCTGTGATACATACACCTCCTCATGTAAATCACTATTCAAGAATGCAGTCTTAATGTCCAACTGATATACATTCCACCCATGATATGTTGCCAAAGCAACAAGACACCTAATGGTAGTCATATGAGATGTGGGTGCAAAGGTCTCATCATAATCAATGCCCCTTTTGTTGGGCATACCCCTTTTGTTGGGCATACCCCTTTGGAACAAGTCTGGCCTTTGTAGAGATCAATGCTACCATATGCTTTGCATTTTAACTTGTAAACCAACTTAGTATCAATGGCCTTCTTGCCATGAGGTAGATCTATCAAATACCAGGTGTCATTCTTGAGTATAGAAATATACTCATCCTACATAACATGCATCCAATGATCATCATCCTGTGCTTCCTCAAAGGAAACAAGTTCCTCCTCATTACATAAAGTAGAAATGAGAACATGATCCAGATGAGAATAATCTGCATGATGAGAACCTGCACGAGTTCTGATGAGAACCTGCACGAGTTCTGCTAGGTAAAGAAGCTTCCAACTTGCTATCCCTCAATGTCTGCACAAGCCATTTTGGCATACGCCTAGATTCTTCTATGGCTGCTCTCTCCTCATCCACTACATCCTCAATAATTGCCTCATCAAAAGGCTAATTTGTAGGCTGATTTTGCACTTGCAAAGGTTGAATTTCAGCACTTGGTTAAGCATTCAATTGCTCTACATATGGCTGCCCTCCATTAAACAAAGGTAGGAGCAAATCAAACATGTCATGTGAGCATACATTCTACTATTTTTTGCATGAAAGCATGGGATGAATTGACTTTTTAACAAAACATCTCTACTTACCAAAATCCACTTT
This sequence comes from Cibotium barometz, assembly GCF_041138505.1. Lineage (NCBI taxonomy): Eukaryota > Viridiplantae > Streptophyta > Polypodiopsida > Cyatheales > Cibotiaceae > Cibotium > Cibotium barometz. The sequence goes on along the minus strand of NC_141072.1, from coordinate 54,640,070 downwards.
GATGCTAGATGGTAGAGTCTATATCCCTTGCTTTCTGAAGTGTATATCCCACAAATATGCATTTAACTACCTTATCATCAAGCTTACTATGTTGTTGCTTAGGCACAAGAGCATAAGCAACACCACCAAAAACATGCAAATGAGCCACAGAAGGCTTCCTGCCATGCCAAGCTTCATAAAGAGTTTTAGATTGCAAGGCCTTGGTAAGGCATTGTTTAACGCATAGTTTGCGCACATAGTTGCCTCTAACCAAAAACCATGAGGTAAATCTTGGGCTTTCACCATACATCATGCCATCTCCATGAGAGACCTGTTCTTCCTCTCAACCACCCCATTTTGCTGAGGTGTTTATGGCACTGTACATTGATGCCTTTTTCAGCCATGTATGCATGAAATTCCTGGACATATACTCCCCCCCTCGATCTGAACGAAGGGTGCCAACTTTACATTCACATGCATTTTCAGCCATGGATACAAAGTGCCTAAAACACATAAAAATCTATGACTTCTGCTTTAAACCTAGCTATATCTGGAGTAATCACCAATAAATTGATGAAGTAGAGATATCCCCCAATAGATAGTGTTCTCATAGGACCACATACATCACTATGTAGAAGATGTAATTTCTTAACAGCTCTCACAAATCCATCCTTTGGAAATGATGCTTGTTGCATTTTACCAAGAATACACCCCTCACATACATGTCTAGCACAGGGGTCTCAAGAGTTGGTAACATAGACACCGTATCATGCCTTCAAAGGCATAACAAACTGCCACAATTCAGCTTGCCAAATAATATTCGCCAATATTCTGCATCACTCATAGCATGAGTTGTAGAGACTGAGCAAGCATCATGCTACAGCTTCTCAAATACATCCATCTTGTATAGGCCATGAAACAAGGTACCTGAGATAATGATAGAATAACCATCATTTCTATCTTGAACTATACATCTGTTATCCACAAATTTCACCATCAAGCCTGCATCAAGCCTGATAAGGCCGAGGTTGATGAAACTGACAGCAAGTTCTTCTTAATGCCTGGCACATATAAAACTTTAGAAAGAGTAAACACACCCCCATTTGTAGCAGTGAGCACAACTCTACCAACTCCTTTAACAGGATATGAGGAACCATTTGCACATGTGACGGTTCCTACACTTGGGACAGATTCCAGAGATGAGAACAATTTTTTTTGAGAAGTAATGTGCATACTAGCACCACTGTCAAAGTACCAAGCATTCGATTCTACCACTGACATGCATACATCATGAACAGAAGGGTCATAATTGCAATGTACAGTTTATGCCCAATCATCTTGAGAAAAACTTACAGATTCTTTCTTCTCTGCACTTGGTGTAGATGCATCAGCCACACAGCTATGCTCGATTCTTTCTTTTTCTCTCCTTCTTTAGCCTTTTTTGCACTCATTTATGTAGTGCCTTGGTTTCTTGCAATAGTGACACTTGTCCTACTTTTTAGGCTTATCAACTTCTTTCTCTGCATCCTTACCTGAGGATTCTATTTTTGGCTTATAGCCACCATGCGAAGAAGCTTTACCTTTGCCTTTCTAAATGGCAACGAAAGCTTGGTCACCAACTCACATAACATATATGTTTTGCGCCTAGACTGCTCTTCTTGCAAGAGTATTGAAACCAGCTCATCAAATGTAAGGGCATTTGGATTTCCCTTCATCATGAGTCCAAGGGTAGAGACAAAACTCTGATAAGAATCTGGCAATGCATTGAGAGCTATGGGCACCAATGTACTATCAGGATATATCTCATCCACACTAGCGAGCTGCTCCTTAAAATCTTTGATCTTGGTCACGAAGTTGTCCATTGAGTCTCCCTCATCATGTGCTTAGACTCCAACTGTTTGCGTAGATATGCAACACGTGCTTTGTTGTGCACCTGGTATAATGCATCAAGTGCATCCCATGCCTGTTTTGAAGTCTTACATAACTGAATATGAGAAATAATGCTTCGCTTCACAGAAAGTGCAAGCAATGCATGTGCTTGTGCATCTCTTCCATCCCATCTCGTTTGAGGAGCAGTGGGAGGTACTGGTAGTGCATGTGGAGGAGCCACAACTGTATCAGATTCCACTTTAGATGTACCTGCAACACATGGTTGCACTGGTAGTTATGAAACAAGGCGAGTTTCACTACCACTGACCACATTCCAAAGGCCTTTAACAACCAGTACATGCCTCATCATATAGGACCATAATGGGTAGTTAGTCCCATCAAGTTTATCCTCAGCAGACAGCATGTTGAATACATCACTACTGCTAGCCATGACTGTCTACCAAATGAAAAATCTTTCAACACACTGCAAGTACTCAACATTTACTGAATGCAACCCTGGGTGGCTGCCAACTGACTAAATCACATGCAAAGTGTATGAAAAATAACACAGAGTAGAGAAAAGAGTGTTACTGGTGAAAGTATGATGGTCAATGTTGTTGAAGACACTGTAGATGTTGCTGCACACCAAATATTTGCCGCTACACAGCCCAAACACGCAAAATCGAGTAGAACCAATCCAAAATAAATGCCTCTCGAGAACGTCTACAGAAACCTTGTGCGGTGCACAAAACGTGCTCGAAACGCATCCAAATCGCACTGTAGACCTCGATTATACCTAAGAGGGTATCTCAATCGGAGACAGAAAAACAGGGTCGTGAGGAGGGAGGCAAACTACTAGATCAAGTGTCAAGGAAGCTAGCTCTGATACCAATTGTTAGAATTAGGGTTAGGGTTGCAACAGTGTACACACACAAGATAGAGAATCTTGAGAGCACACAAACTCACTAGATTCGAATGAACAGATTTGTGCTAGATACAAAAGATAAGTACACACACCAAAATAAATAGATAAGAGGGCGTACATATGCACGGGGGAAAAAAACCTCCTAGTAGTGAGGGAAAAAGTACCCCAACGGTCCTAAGTGTGTTCACACACATTGCTACCATATAATGCTACAAATGTCATGCTTTTGTTTAATGTTAGTACAAACTATATAATGCAATATGGTTAGAGGGAAGGCACTTTCGTACGGAGCGTGTGGATTCTAAAAGAAACACATTTAATTTTGGTGTGATGGCAACTTTTGAGGGAAGGCACTTTCGCACGGAGCGTGTGGATTCTAAAAGAAACACATTTGATTGTGGTGTGATGGCAACTTTTGAGCAAGAAAGTCGAGCTAGTAGACATACCAATGTCATTGAGGATAATCTTGAGTATTGTGGAACTATTTAAGATATTCTTAAGGTTGGGTTTAGAGCTATTTATCTTTGATGTCAAATGGTTCAAGGTGATATATAGAGGTGCTCAAGCAACTGTGAAGAAATACCCAAATGGGTCGTGTCAAATTGATTCCACCAAGTTTTGGAATGATAAGAAAGATACTTTTGTACTACCTCCTCAACATTGTCAACAGGTTAGTAACCCAACCAATCCTAATAATAAATCTTGATGTAGTATAATAAAAGTGTATCCCCTTTACTTTGTGATATTAGGTTGTGTTTCACACTAATCAAATTGATCCAAAGTGGTGATATGTTATACAAGTTTCCCCTCGTTCAAAACATATCTTTCAAGATCAAGATGTGGAGGTCGAATCTTTGGATGAGGTGCAAGTACTACCTCGGCTCATTGGAAGAAGACGATGAAGAAAACATTTTGGAGGAGGCCGATTTACGAGCAAGATGATGAGTCACCTATCAATCATGGCAATGCTTCATTGGATAATGATAGTGATATTGATATGGAACCTTTTCATTGAGCTTCCATTAGATATAAACATTGATGAAGCAACACATATGGATTTATTACAAGATGGGATAGATTCATGATCTTAACATTGTTTCCCTTCTCAAAGTTTTCAACTATCTTTTTTTTTTTTCTCGAAACATGGCTCCAAGGGTTCTAATGGATGTTTTTTTAAAACTATAATCATTTTCTGTGTGTATGTGACATGTATAACTTAAATTCAGCACTCAATAACTCTCTGTAATTTTATGCAGAGCGAAATTTCGATGCTCAACAAAATTACAGTATAGTAGAAAAATTTTCCAATTATACTCGCGCTGCTCAACAGCAAAATTTCCCTGCTAATAGGCACTATTGGAGCAGTGAAATTTTGCTGCGGGGCAGCGACTGAAATCCCCGATGTCCCGACAAAATAAATGTTGTTGCTATGCCCTCGACATGTTATAGTGTTGTGAAAGATGTATACAAGTGTAATACAAGCCTCTATAGGATATTAAACTCAATGATTATATTATAATGAGAGAAATGAAGTACATCCCTCGTACAATGAGGCAATCTTTTATTTATATTAATACAAGGCTATCTTGCAAGGTTCTATAGAAGCTTCTCGCTAGCTCGAGATCGATGGTCTAGCGGCTTCGATTAGTCATTGATTGCATTTGATAGTAGTAAAGAGATTTGAGCCTCCACCATCCTTAGGTAGTCGTGTGTGTCTTGAGCCACTGGTTGGGACTTGACATGTTCCTTCTTACTCGCACCGCCATTAGCTCTCCACCTTGCTCGTGTCTTGCACAGAGAGAGAGAGAGAGAGAGAGAGAGAGAGAGAGAGAGAGAGAGAGAGAGAGAGATGAGAAAATGAGATAATCAAGAAAGCTTAAAGATTATCTCACCTACATATGAATGTAAGATATTATTTTTCTCCTTCTAAAATATGAATTTTTTATTTTTGATGTTAAGTACTCTCAACGCATGTTTACAAAAGCTTAAAGCTACTAATAATAGTTTTAAATGGATTAAACCAATAGATTTTTTGTTGCCATATATATATATATATAGGCAATGATGTGTGTGAACACACTTAGGACCGTCGGGGCACTTTTTCCCTCTTTAGGAGGTTTTTTTCCCCGGCTTGTATATACGCCCATCCTTCTAGGGCTAACTTATCTTTTGTACATTGACACAATCTAATACATTGTGTGTTGTGTGCATTCTTGCTTCTTCTTCTCCAAGCTTTGTGTGCATTCCTGCAACCCTAATTCTAACAATTGGTATCAGAGCAGGCATCGGCTCCCAGGGCTACACCGCCAGCACCCTCCGACTCACGTTCTCCGATTGAGGTGAGCTTTCACGAGCGCTTACAGGTCCCTATACTCTGTAAATAGGCCCGCAGGGCTTAGCGTTCTCAGAAATCGCATCTGAGGTCGTTTCGCGGGCTCCGTTTTTGCATTTCAAGTTCTGCACAGGTGTTTTCGTCATTTTGTGCAGAAATTTCGACAGTGCAGTTTTCTGCAAAACAAGCATACGTATTCTATTATTGTGGACTGTGCTACATAGCACAGTTGTTCTCTGTTCAGTCTTTGCTTCATTACAGGTAGCTTTTGCATTAGTTTCAGTCAGTGGCCATGGCTGATAACAACAATGATGTATTTCACATGTTGTCTGCTAAAGACAAACTGGATGGAGACAGCAACTATCCACTTTGGACATACATGATGCAGCATGTTTTGGTTGCAAAAGGAGTGTGGAACATTGTGCAGGGTATGGATGTACGTCTAGGTTCTTTGGATGTAGGATCTATTGAGGATGTTGCAGGTTCTAGCAGCTCTACTGTTGCTGCTGTTTTACCCACTGCTGAACAAGCTCGTTGGGATGGTAAAGATACACAAGCTCATGCCTTGATTGCTTTTTTTGTCAAACGTAACATCACCCCACATATTCGTTCAACTAAAACAACAAAACAGGCTTGGGATATTCTAGCTGGTTTGTATGCAGGTCGTAACGAGGCAAAAATCTCTTACTTGCGTAAAGAGCTAGAATTGAAGATTATGCAGGAAGATGATGACATGAATGTTTTTCTTGCTGAGATTAAAGATCTCAAGGAACAGTTGATTTTTGCAGGTGAGATTATTCCTGATCATTCTCTTGTGCAGACTGTTCTTGATGCTTTACCTGAGACATATCAGACTTTTGCTTCCACGTGGAGACTTCTTACTGAGGACAGACCTGATGTTGTCAAGTATGATACTTTAGTCAACAAGCTCTTGCAAGAAGCGCAGTCCAGGCAAAATAGGGCCAGGCAACGTGCAGTTGATCAAGCATTTATTGCTGCCCAGCAGCAGAGAAGAAGTGGTAAGGCAGTCCCTTCCACTGTTTCTTCTCCTATTAGTAGGTCTGCAACTTCTTCTCCTTCCACAGGTAGCAACAATAAGTCTGAGAAGACTCTTGATAAAGGCAAGAAAAAGACCAGGTACAACTATTGTAAGGCAAATGATCATGTCATTAAGAATTGCCCTAAGCTAAAGGCTAAAGAGACAAAGAAGAAAGAGTCAAATGCAGCCACAATAGCGAATGCTTCTACAAATGCAGATTCTGCAAATGTTGTGCAGGATACAGAATGGGCGTTTAGCGTGTATTGCCAGTATGACCCATCTGTACATGATGCATGTTTGGCAGTTTCTGTTGACTCTAATGTATGGTATTTTGACAGTGGTGCTACAAAGCACATTACCTCGCATCGTGATATGTTCACTTGTCTTGAGGCTGTCTCTAATGGGAATACTGTCACATGTGCCAATAATGCTTCTTACCCAGTGAAGGGCGTTGATAAAATTATGCTTACTGTTATAAATGGCAGCGCTTTCACACTTTTAGATGCTTTGTATGTGCCAGGGATAAAGAAGAATCTATTGTCTGTCTCTACGCTTGCTAGACTTGGACTTGTAGTCAAATTTGTGGATGACAGATGTACTGTTCATGATTTGACTTCTGGTGATACGATTATTGCATCTGGCACCTTGTTTCGTGGGTTGTATAGGCTCAATTCTTATGACAAGTGTGTGGAAGATTCGGCAAATGTAGTTTCTGATGAAAAGGCAGTTTCAGATGCAAAACTATGGCATGCTCATTTTGGTCATCTGAACTTTGCTAGTTTGCTGCGTTTGCAGAAATTTGATATGGTTGCTTCATTGCCCCCTCTTGAGGCACCATTGAAACATGTTTGTGAAGGCTGTATTTTGGGCAAAATGCAGCGTTCTACGTTTCCAAAGGATGGTTCTGTGCGGGCCACTCGCAAATTACAACTTGTACATAGTGATGTATGTGGGCCTATGCAAACTCCGTCATTTGGTAAACACTTGTACTTCGTGACTTTCATTGATGATTACTCAAGGCATGCATGGATCCAACTGAAGGCAAAGTCCGAAGTGTTTTTGTGCTTCAAACAGTTTTTTCTTATGGTTGAAAATGTATCCAATTGTACTGTGGGCACCCTCCGTTCTGATCGAAGGGGGGAGTACATGTCTAAAGAGTTTGATGCATTTCTGGCTAGTCGCGGGATAAAACACCAATGTACAGTGCCGTATACCCCTCAGCAAAATGGTATTGCTGAGAGGAAAAACAGGTCACTTATGGAGATGGCACGATGTATGGTCAAGAGCCAAGCTTTGCCACATGCGTTTTGGCTTGAGGCTGTCGTGTGCTGCATATGTACTCAACAGGTGTCCCACTAAGGCCTTGCAGTCTATTACTCCATACGAAGCTTGGCATGGCAGGAAGCCTTCTATTGGTCACTTGCGTGTCTTTGGTTGCTTGGCCTATGCTTTAGTGCCTGTGCAACAATGCAGAAAATTGGATGATAAGGCTGTCAAATGCATTTTTGTTGGCTACAGTGCTGAGAGCAAGGGTTACAGATTGCATCATCCACAGTCAAAGTATATCTTGATTAGTCGAGATGTTGTTTTTGTAGAAAATGCTGTGCAACCTTTGTTATCATGTAACAAAGAGACATGTGTGAGCTCACGGGATATATTTGATACATTGTTGCCTCTCTGTTTACAGGTGGGAATTCAAATGTAAGTCCTAATGAGCCAAATATTCAGCCTATGCAGATTTCAAACGACATCATAGATCAGCCTATTTCTGATGCAGATTTACAGGATGTAATTTCTGAGGATAGGGCTGAAAATGAGCAGGCTAAAGGTATGCCTAAATGACTGGTGCAAACCTTGCGTGATAGTAAAATTGATGCACCTATATGTAGTCGTACTCGTTCAGGTTTTCAGCATGCCTCTTATGCATCAGATTGTTATGCTTTGGCTGTGTCTAGTATGTGTGAAGAGGAAGAACCTCTTTCATTTGATGAGACACAAAAATCAGAAAATTGGTTGGCTGCAATGCAAAGTGAATATGATGCTATAATGAATAATGGTACATGGTCTTTGTGTGATTTGCCTATTGGTAAAAAGGCCATTGGATGTAAGTGGGTTTTTAAGTTGAAACGAAAGCCAGATGGCAGTGTTGATCACTATAAGGCTAGACTTGTTGCAAAGGGTTATGCTCAAGAAAAGGGCATTGATTTTGATGAGACCTTTGCTCCCACTTGTCGTATGACTATCATTCGTATTGTGCATTGGCAGCTCATAATGGTTGGAATGTACATCAGCTGGACATAAAGACTGCGTTCTTGAATGGAGATTTTGTCATGAGAATATATTTTAAATCCTCTAGAAAAATATTATTTATCCCCTCTTGAGTAATTTGGGGACGCCTAGATTACTCTTGCGTCATGCCGGCTAGGTTAATATCGTGGTTGACACCACTGTAAATATTAATACGTGCGGTATATGACATATGTTTGAGGCCACCTATGATTATTTCAGTTAGGTTTGTATGGCAGGGTGATTCCTGGGGTACTTACGCCTGGTAGTCATGAGTTGGTGATGATTTGTGCTTGTTTAATATTTGTGGGATTAATTTAATAATTAATTGGGCTTATATTTTCAGGTGATGAAGACTATGGAAATTGAAGAGTTTACTTTGGAAGAAATGTCTTGGTTCATCACATTTCATTTTTGGCAAGCATAGTAGCTTGTAACCTTAGCAAATGATTTTTTCATTTTGAACTTTAGGAAAGATACATTTATTTATGTGAAATTTATTAAAGCCTATGACTTTACCCTAGTCCCAATATTTGACACTCTATTTTTGTTAAAGAAGAGTGCCGTGCTCTCTAAAAAGCACATCTTGTATATTTTGGGGGCTATGGCCTAATTTTGGTAAAAAAGAAAGCTAATAAAGAAATACTCGTGTGTGGGGAGAGGCCACGCACAAGAGGGGGGAAGATTGCACCCAATATGGTCTATTGAGCTAAGTATTTTTGTTTAAGTGTTTAATTTTTTTCAATTGATTTGATTTAGTTGAAGCTTACAAAGCAATGGTTTCTATGCTTGAATTAATTCTTGTGAATTCTCTACTCTTCCATAATCAATTCCTAGAATAAGATTCCGGTTGCAGTGGTATTAGAGCTTGGGCTAGGAGATTTGTGGAGAAGGTAGGAAAGGGCTTCAACTTCTCAAAAATCAAGAAAGTGCAGGAATTTATCCAGTGGACAGAAGGGTGTTTTGTAGATCTTTATCCAAAGGTCAAAGATTCAAAACTAGATCTACTCTCAAACCCACTCACCACCCTGCAAAACCATCCCTCTCTATCAAAAAGTGGTTTTTCCAAATACTCAGTGAAATCAAAATCTGACCGTATGGATGAAATCCTCATAGCCAAAAACCTCACGGGTTTCTCTCAGAAATCAGAAAGATTCAAGCATGAGCAAATCTATAATGGACGGAGGAGGTAAATCTCTGTAAATCTATAATGGACGGAGGAGGTAAATCTCTGTAAAAGCCATCAAAAATCACCAAGGAAATTTGTGGAGAAGGAGGCGCACGGCAGCAGCCTGCCGGCGCAAAACGACGTGTGGAGAGATTTTTTAAAAAAAAGCTACAAGCCTAATCCTCTCCATAATATCTAATCAAGCTTAATCACTTTTTTTTAATCAACTCTTACTTTTCCCAATCCCCATACACGTCACATCACTCCTTTTTGAACCTTTACTTCTCCTATTTTCAAATTTGAAGAGAAATTTCAAGGGTTTTCAATTCTAAAAATTTCTGGGTGCAGAAAAGTGATTTACAGGTTTTAAAAGGCTTGAAAATTGCTTAGAAAAGGCCAGAAAATTCCGAAATCGCTTCTGAAAAATTCTGAAAAAATTTCAAAAAAATATTACAGAGATTGGGCAAGGTTTACAGGACTGTTTCAGCAAGTTTCAAAGTGCAAAAAAATTATTTCATCAACAATTCGACTAGCCCAAGACTCTTGAATCACGCGAAATCGTTCGAGATTTATTTGAGGCAACGAGAATTCAATTAAGCCATTGAACAACGTCTTTGTTCAGCTTCAACCAAGATCAAATTACGGGAGAAAGACAAGATAAGTACTTATTTTTGCTTTATTTATTCACATCAAATAAAGTAAAATTTTATTTATCTACATCATTTACACAAGCACTATGGCAGATTTGCCTATCTCGCCATCAATTCAAGAGCAACTCCTTTCTTTACAACATCAAATTGTAGAAGAAAGAGAGAAGTGTATTGAATTGGAAAGACAGCTCACAAGTCGTAGACGTAAGCGTGACTCTTTGCTATCTTTTGATGACGAAGATGACACTATTCAAAGGGATGTAAATGCTACATTGCAAGCACAAAGGTCACAAAAAGAATCCAAGATTAGTCGGAAAGCTTTCACATTTCAAAATTATGATGGAAAGAAGGATGCTAGGGTCATTTTAGCTTGGCTTAGTCAACTAGATGACTATTTTTCTGGAGAAAAATTTTCAGAGTGATAAGATTAAATGTGCAGTCAATCATTTGGTAGACAATGCAGCTTTATGGTGGAGTGTAATAAAGCAAGGTCGTGACAAGCCAGATTCTTGGAAAAGATTTCAACGGCTGGTTAAAAAGCACTTTTTACCCTCACAATTCAAGTCCAAAGTTAGGCACCAATGGGACACTTTGCATCAATTGGAAAAGGAAACTATGTCACAGCATGTAGAAAAGTTCTGGAATACTTTATTACAGGTGCAGGTTGTGGATAGAGTTAGCGAGAAAGACCAAAAAAGGAAGTTCATATCGGGCCTTAGATCTACTGTTAGGGCCGATGTGAATATGTTTCAACCTCATTCACTATCTTCTGCAATATCTTTGGCAACTAATTCAGAATGTAAAAATGGTTTTTCGAAAGAGATTAAAGCACATGAGGGTACTTCTTCTAAACCATTTACTAAATCTTTTTATGTTTCAAAGAAGATGTATAAACCAGGTTATGACAAAGGCAAGGACGAGGCTAAAGGCACCATGAGTACCAATAAGAAAGTCAATGGTGGCAAACCGAAGACATCTCCTATCAAATGTTTTAAGTGCCACAAAGAAGGTCACATAGCACCGAATTGTCCAGAGCGTACCAAGAATTCAACACCAGCAGCAACAGCTCGAGTCAATATGATTGAAGAAGACGACAATGAAGAAGAATCATTCGAGCAAGAGGGTAATTCCGATCCAGATTACTCAGAACAAGAAGGTAAACCTCATGTTCATTCTTTGCTTAAAATAAAAGGAACGATAAATGGACATGAAGTTCTTATTTTGCATGATGATGGTAGTACACATGATTTCATTTCTGAAAAGGCACTTAGAGCATTAAATCTTCATTCTTCACCCACGCACTATAAAGTCAAAGTAGCATTTACTGGAACAAAGTATAATTGCATGTAAGAGGTGAAAGATTTGGATTTATGCATCAAACCTTTAACAGAAAAGAGGGATTTCTTAGTTGCACCTTTACAAGGGGTAGATATAATTTTGGGTATGCCTTGGAGACACAAATACAATCCTATTATAGACTATGACACTCATAGCATTTCTCTAAGGAAGGACAATGAAAATATTATCCTCCAGTATTAAGTCAAAGGAGAAATGAGTCCTTTGTTGAGTCACACTCAAGCAAAGAGAGCTCTAAGAAAAAGAGACAAGACTTATATGGTATGGGTTAACCAGCTTGATGCTGAGTCTGACACATCCAAAAGTCCAAAGTTTGATCTTTTTATCTCCAAATTTAGTGAATGTTTCATGGAAGATCTACCTCCAGGATTACCTAAGTCTAGGACTGAGGATCGTAGTATTGACTTATTGCCTGGAAATTCTCCGTCTTGTAAAGCTCCCTATAGAGTCAACAATTTAGAGCAAAAAGAAATCTAAAGCCAAATAGAAGACTTGCTCGAGAGAGGCCTTATTCGACCTAGTAGTTCACCTTTTGGAGCTCCAGTACTTCTTGTTAAGAAGAAGAACGGAACTTACCGAATGTGTGTAGACTATCGTGCATTGAATAAGATTACTATCAAGAACAGATATCCTATTCCTAGGGTAGATGATCTCCTTGACAAGCTTAGAGGATCAAAGGTCTTTAGCAAGATTGACCTAAAGTCTGGGTATTATCAAGTTCGTAGTATGACTCAATCTGACATTTTCAAGATAGCTTTTAGAACCCAAACAGGTCATTATGAGTTTTTGGTTATGCCATTTGGTTTGACCAATGCTCCAGCTACTTTCAGCCGTATGATGAATCGCATATTCCTTAAGTTTCAAAGTTTTGTTATAGTGTTCTTTGATGACATTCTTGTTTTCAGCAAGGATCGACAAGAGCATGAACAACACTTGGAACAAGTGTTCAATCTTTTGAGAGAAAATGAATTGTATGTCAATCCTGAAAAGAGTTCTTTCTTTCAAGAGGAGATTGAATACTTAGGTCATATAGTATCGGCTGAAGGGATTCGTGTAGATCCTAAGAAAATTGAGTGTATTACTTCTTGGCCTATGCCTAGAAACATACATGATCTTAGATCTTTTCTTGGCCTATGTAGTTATTATAGGAAGTTCGTCAAGAATTTTGCTTGTATTGCTCATCCTTTAACTAAACTTCTTAAGAAAGCTACAAATTTCTATTGGACTGAAAAGCAAGATAAATCTTTTGCAACACTCAAGAATGCTTTAACACAAGCACCAATTCTAACACTACCTGATTTTCAAAGACCATTCTTTATAGTAGTGAGACTGATGCTAGTGGCAAAGGATTTGGAGCTGTTCTTATGCAAGACAACCATCCTATTGCTTATCAAAGTAGAAAGCTTAAGCCTGCAGAGCAAAATTATAGCACTTATGACAAGGAATTAGCAGCAGTAGTGCATGCTTTGAAAATCTGGAAGCATTACCTAATGGGCTCTGAATTTCTCATCAAGACAGACCAACAAAGCATTAGGCATTTGCTTACGCAACCTCTTATTTCAGATAGGCATATCAAATGGGCAGCTTTCATTCAAAGTTTCCAACCTATGATTCAATATCAACCTGGAAAAGAAAATGTTGTTGCCGATGCTTTGAGTCGAAGACCAAATATCAACAACATTTCCATAATTGAAAGTGAACCATTTGTACTTATGAAAGAAACTTACAAAGTTGATCCAGATTTTTCTCAAATATGGATCAAATTGCGTGAAAACAATTGGACACCTCACAGAAGTTATTCTCATAATGATGGCTATCTTTTCTTTGAGAAAAGATTGTGCATTACTCAACCTTATAGACAACTTGTCTTGGAAGAGATGCACCAACCACCATTTGTGGAACATAGAGGAGTTTCCGCAACACTTCAAGTAGTTTCTCGAGAATTCTATTGGCCTCATTTGAAGAATGATGTAGCTAAATTTGTAGCTGAATGTAACATTTGCCAAACAATTAAAAGCTACAAAGGCAAAGCTTTAGGATTGCTTATGCCTCTACCTATTCCTAATAGACCATGGGAACAAGTGTCTATGGACTTCATTACTGGCTTCCCTATTACTTCCAGTCACCATGACATGATTTGGACAATAGTGGACAGATTTAGTAAGCAAGCCTATTTCATTCCATGTAAAAAGACACTAACTTCTCAGCAAGCCGCAAACATATTTGTTAAGCAAATTTTTGTTCATTATGGACCACCCAAAGTGATAGTTTTTGATAGAGATTCTAAATTTTGTACTCACTTTTGGGTTGCTCTTTTCTCAAACTTAGGCACTAAGTTAGATTTTTCCACGACTTTCCATCCGGAATCGAATGGACAAACTGAAGTCACAAATAGCACTATCTTAGATATGCTTAGAGCCTATGTTTCCCAGCAACCTAGTGCATGGGATAAGTACATACACCTATTTCAATTTGCTTATAATAATACTCCTCATATTGCTACTGGTCGAGCACCATTTGAGATTATCTATGGAAGAGCATTGCCTATTCCGGCTACTAGACTCTCTCATAAGATTGAAGCTGCTGACCAATATGTTAGAGACTTTGATCGCATTCTATCTGAAGTGCGTGATTGTATTGTAAGAGCTCAAGAGAAGTATACATCTCAAGCAAATAGGAAGCGCAAAGATTTTTCATTTCAAGAAGGTGATTATGTACTTTTGAGAATTGAAAAACGTCGATTAAAGAGTGGAAAAATTCCCTGCAATGTGAAGCTAGCGCCTAGATATTATGGGCCATTTAAAATACTTCAAAAGATTAATGATGTGGCCTATAGACTAGAGCTTCCATCTAATTGGAATATCCACAATTCTTTTCATATCCATCTCTTGAAAACCTTTTCGAGGAACACTTCCTACTCACCCAACATATGAGGAACCACCTCTTATTGAAGGAGAGGAAGAAGTCTTAGTTCCCGATGCTATCATTGACCAAGAGATAACAACAACAAGGATAGGTAATCAATACTTCAAGTATCTTTTGACTTTCAAGAATCATCCTCAAGAAGATGCTAAATGGATGCCTGAGAATTTTTTCCGAGTTTACCCTGAAATTCTTCATTCTTTTCAAACCCAACAAATCCGCAATTGAGAACAATTGCAAACTCAAGCAAGAGAGATGTCATGAGAATATATTTTAAGTCCTCTAGAAAAATATTATTTATCCCCTCTTGAGTAATTTGGGGACGCCTAGATTACTCTTGCGTCATGCCGGCTAGGTTAATATCGTGGGTGACACCACTATAAATATTAATACGTGCGGTATATGACGTATGTTTGAGGCCACCTATGATTATTTCAGTTAGGTTTGTATGGCAGGGTGATTCGTGGGGTACTTACGCCTGGTAGTCATGAGTTGGTGATGATTTGTGCCTGTTTAATATTTGTGGGATTAATTTAATAATTAATCAGGCTTATATTTTCAGGTGATGAAGACTATGAAAATTGACGAGTTTACTTTGGAAGAAATGTCTTGGTTCATCACATTTCATTTTTGGCAAGCATAGTAGCTTGTAACCTTAGCAAATGATTTTTCCATTTTGAACTTTAGGAAAGATACATTTATTTATGTGGAATTTATTAAAGCCTATGACTTTACCCTAGTCCCAATATTTGACACTCTATTTTTGTTAAAGAAGAGTGCCGTGCTCTCTAAAAAGCACATCTTGTATATTTTGGGGGCTATGGCCTAATTTTGGTGAAAAAGAAAGCTAATAAAGAAATACTCTTATGTGGGGAGAGGCCACGCACAAGAGGGGGGAAGATTGCACCCAATATGGTCTATTGAGCTAAGTATTTTTGTTTAAGTGTTTAATTTTTTCCAATTGATTTGATTTAGTTGAAGCTTACAAAGCAATGGTTTCTATGCTTGAATTAATTCTTGTGAATTCTCTACTCTTCCACAATCAATTTCTAGAATAAGATTCCGGTTGCAGATTTGCATGAGGAGGTGTATGTATCGCAGCCTTGTGGTTTTGTTCAAAGAGGGCAGGAAAACAAAGAGGGCAGGAAAACAAAGTGTGCAGGTTGAAAAAGGCTTTATATGGTTTAAAGCAAGCTCCACGAGCTTGGTATGAAAAGATACATGCATATTTGACTGCACATGGGTTTCAGAATAGTCCAACAGAAAGCACTTTGTATGTTAAACGTGTGGATGGTGTACATCTAATCATTGCTCTCTATGTCGATGACATGCTGCTCACATGACCAAATGAGAGTCATATTGCTGATTTTAAGGCTGATTTGAATGCCTCTTTTGAGATGTCAGATTTGGGGCATTTGCATCATTATTTGGGGATACAATTTAAGCAGTGTGATGGAGGTATTGCTTTGTGTCAGACAAAGTATATTGAGACATTGTTGCGGAGATTTGGCCTTGAAGACTGCAAGCCTATTGCTACTCCAATGGAGACAGGTTTGAAGTTGAGTCTTCATGATGCTGGAGATCACTTTGATGTCACACTCTATCAGACAGCTGTTGGTTGCCTCATTTATGTATACATTACGAGGCCGGACATTCAGTTTGCAGTCTCATAGGTGAGCAAGTTTATGCATAGCCCAGGGTCTCAGCATTGGAAGGCAGTTAAACGCATCTTTCGCTACTTGAGTGGCACCATACATCTTGGGTTATTTTATCCCAAGGGGGGATCGTTGCCGCCAGATTTACATGCTTTTTCAGACTCAGATTGGGCTGGTTGCTATGACACAAGAGTGTCCACAAGAAATTTTTGTTTCATGCTCGGTAGCTCATGCATATCTTGGTTGAGCAAGAAGCAACCTACTGTGGCCACTTCTAGTTGTGAAGCTGAGTACAGGGCAGCTTTCACAGCTACGGTTGAGTGTGTGTGGAGTCTGCCACCTCTATCTTCACTAAAAGTTAGAGTGCATTGGCAGTTACGAGATACCTAGTTTTTCATGCTCGCACAAAGCACATTGAGGTGCATTATCACTATGTTAGGGAGAGACTCTCAGCAGGAGAGATCAGCTTGGCCTATGTGCCAACACAGGACAACCTCGCTGATCTTTTCACAAAGGCGCTTCCTCGTGAGAAGTTCGAAGCTTTCCGCAAAGCTTTGGGCTTGCTCTCCTTTGTGGACTGATCTACTTCAGGCATGGCACTCCCCTATACATGAGTGACAGTCTCGTTCACACCATCACTCCCAGGGGGGATTTGTTGTCATATATATATATAGGCAGTGATGTGTGTGAACACACTTAGGACCGCTGGGGCACTTTTTCCCTCTTTAGGAGGTTTTTACCCCCGACTTGTATATACGCCCATCCTTCTAGGGCTAACTTATCTTTTGTACATTGACACAATCTAATACATTGTGTGTTGTGTGCATTCTTGCTTCTTCTTCTCCAAGCTTTGTGTGCTTTCCTGCAACCCTAATTCCAACATTTTTTTGTGGGTGCATATTTACTCTTTGGTATTAATTAATTTTTTGTTGTTGGTGCTTCAATTTTTGGTCCAAAAAATTAAAGATGTATTAAGGTTGAAAGGTTTAGACGGGAGGAAAAATTAAAAAGAGAAACCTTAGATGTATTTGAGTAAGGCTATTAATTTTTAACATAATTAATTTTGAACGTAAATTTTAGGCGAGAGAAAAGGAAGATTTTTATATGCAAAATTTTGATACAAGCAAACTATATACATTATAAAGAAAAGAGAGATGTACATTTGAGAGAAAAACCTGACTTAGACGATACATCAAACAGAAAGGCTTATTTACAAAAGAGACATTGTACATTTGATACTATAGAAGTGCCTTTCTATCAAAAACCTATAGAAAACAACCATCTTCTTCACTGAGGCCTACATATTTACATACTTCAGGTGATAGAGGTACAAAATTATGTCCTTCCACAATAGATCTCTTGAAGTCTGCAGTCCTTTCCCACACAGAAAGAAATGATGTGTTGTAGTCTTGTTGTTGTTGTTCTAGCACATCATCATCAACCACAATCAGGTTGTTTCGAGTCCCCAGCTCATTGTTGTTTAGATATTGTTCTCCCTCGGTGTTTTCGTTGCCTTCATCTTCATGTTGAGCTCGGGGTGCTGGATTCATTTGGTTGAAATATCTTCTGACGGGTTTGTTGGAGAATAAATGTTAGATATCCGTAACGCCACTACGGGTGTTACCACGAGAGGGGACGGCCTCTGGCTCACCACCCAGCCATAGAGGAAGAATGAGGATTGCCCCTCATCCCCCAGGCTATATAGTGTGTGGCCTACCGTCCACACCAGCCTGGCCGCCCATGACTCCGCACGGGCGTCCTCTCCCACTGAACCCCGGACATGGTCATCCGGTCTACCGTCGGTCAGGCATTACAGCCTACGTGACATTACCCCCCCCTTAAGAAGAGTTTTCGTCCTGGAAAACAAACTGGGGAAACCTTTTGGAAATTGCACTACGGCGTTCCCAGGTAGCTATCTCCTCATCCCTATCTGTCCATTTAACAAGTACCTCCTCATCCCTATCTGTCCATTTAACAAGTACCTCCTGGTACACTTTATGTCGGGTCTATCTATCACGATACTGTAGAATCCTTTCAGGTTCATGTGGTATCTTTGGTGGCTCTATCAAGTCCACCAAAATCTCTGGAGAAACTGCGTTCTCTAACCCGTGAACTGATTTCTTCAGTTTACTGACATGGAAGACAGGATGGACTTGAGAACTCTCTCGTAACTCAAGTTTATATGCTACGTCTCCAATCTTCTTAAGGATTTTAAAAGGACCACAATATCTCGGAGAAAGTTTATTACACTTTCCCGTTTTCATGGTTTCTGACTGCGCAGGAACCTTGAGGAATACAAAGTCACCTTCTGCAAAGGTCACCTTTCTTCGTCCTTTATCCGCATAAGTTTTAGCGCGATCCTGAGCGCTACGAATGCTCTCACGTGCGGCTCTGAGCATATCATTCATATCTTCAAGGAAATCCTTGACAGATTGAATCTTCTCCTTTCCTAGGCCTACAGCCATCGGAGATCTCGGCTGGAATCCATACATTAACATGAATGGTGTAAATCGAGTCGCTGAGTGTTTGGAGCTGTTATAGGCAAACTCCAATAAGGGCAAGTACTCTTTCCAATTAGATTGCTTCTTACTAACATAAGAATGCAACATATCCTCTAGAATTTGGTTAACTCTTTCAGTTTGACCATCAGACTCCGGATGATCTGCCGTACTCATACTCAGAGTAGTATCCAACTTTTTGAAGATTTCCCTCCAAAAATGACTGTTGAACTTTCTATCTCTATCCGACACTATATCTGCGGGCAGGCCATATAGCTTGTAGAGATGTTCAATAAAGAGTTTTGCCAACTCTGGCGTTTTAACAGTTTTCTTCGTGGCAATAAACTTTGCCATTTTAGTTAACCTGTCCACTACCACCCACACCGAGTCATTCCCTCTCGTCTTGGGTAAACCGGTAATGAAATCCATGGAAATGCTTTCCCATTTCCCTTGAGGAATCTCTAGCGGATGGAGTAGTCCTCCAACCTTAAGACGTTCATGTTTATTGACCTGGCACTTATTGCATTTCAGCACATAAGTCTGGACGTCCTTAAACAAACTAGGCCAATAAAACTGTCTTTTTACTAGTGCATAGGTCTTCTGAATCCCAGGATGACCCGCACTTGGACTATCATGACTTTCTTTAAGAATTTGGGCCCGAAAGTCACCAATAGTTGGTACACATATTCTACCCTTGTAGAGTAAGTACCTGTCGTCAATGGAGTAATTAGCATATTTCTCCCCCCGACGAAGTTTATCACTCCCCTTTGAAGCCGTGGCAGTCAAAGGTGATGAAGGGCCTACGTCAGAACTCTCCGGTTCCAAACTATACCCAGAAGACACGACTAGTCTCTCCGGACTAACTCTCGCTTCCCTTCCCGTTGCACCTTCGGCCAGTCTCTCCGGACTAGCAATACGTGCCAACGAGGGAGGTGGTCGCGTCTGTGAAGAAGTGCGTACGCATACAGCACGCCAGACCTCTGTAAAAGATGGATCGTGCTCACATAAACCACGTAGGGACTCCAAGAAATCATTCTTGAAGACTGTGAAACTAAGTTCATTTATCTGTGGCGTGCGACTAAGTGCATCTGCCACCACGTTATATTTACCTTTCTGGTAACGTATCTGAAGGTCAAACTCCTGTAGAATCTCCGCCCACCGAGCTTTTCTACCCTTCAGTTCATTTTGACTTGAAAGCCATTTCAGACTTTCATGGTCCGTCCGGACCTCAAAAGTGGCACCATATAAATAGTGTCTCCACTTTTTCAGTGCATGAACTATCGCTAGTAACTCTCGCTCGTAAGCCGAGTAGTTACGCTGCGCACGATCTAACTTTTTACTTTCAAATGCAATTGGGCGTCCCCTTTGCATAAGTACGGCCCCAATGGCCTCATTACTAGCGTCTGTTTCCAAAACAAACGGCTCATTTGGATCGACAATTGTCAAAACAGGTGCAGCTGCTATGGTCACCTTGAGCTTGTCAAAGCTCTTTTGTTGGGCGTCTCCCCAACTAATGTTTTTTGTTTTTGACCGTAACTGGTCAGTCAACGGGACTGCGATCTTCGCGTAGTCCTTTACATACTGTCGGTAGAACCCCGACATGCCAAGAAAAATCTGCAGTTCCTCGAGATTCTTCGGCGCTGGCCATTTAAGAATAGCCTCTACTTTTTCTGGCTCCATCCGCATACCATCGGCAGATATAATATGGCCAAGGTAGTGAATTTCTGTTTCAAAAAATTCACATTTGCTTTTCTTCGCAAATAATTTGTGCTCGCGCAACAACTCGAACACTAGATGCAAATGCTCTATGTGTTCTTTCTGTGTCTTACTGTACACAAGAATATCATCTAGGAAAACTACTACGAATTTTCCCAGATATGGACGTAAAATACTGTCCATTAGTGTCATAAACGTCGCTGGAGCATTGGTTAGCCCAAATGGCATAACCAAAAACTCAAAATGCTCGAAACGGGTCCTAAATGCTGTCTTCGCAACATCTTCTTGTTTAATTCGAACCTGATGATACCCAGATCTCAGGTCTATTTTTGTGAAGTATCTCGATCCATAGAGTTGATCTAACAACTCATCCATGCGTGGCATCGGATACTTGTTCTTAATCGTTATCTGATTAAGAGCCCTATAGTCTATGCACATCCGCATAGATCCGTCTTTCTTCTTTACCAAAAGAATAGGCAATGCCCACGGACTTGAACTAGGCCGAATAAAGCCTTTGTTCAAATATTCCGTTAATTGTTTTTCCACCTCCTGTGCCTCGGAGTGGCTTAATCTATAAGCAGGTTTGCTTATAGGTTTTGATCCTGGCATAACTTCGATGCCATGGTCTACTTCTCTAGATGGTGGTAAACCATCTGGTAAATCATCAGGAAAAACATCCTGAAATTCCTCTAATAAATTAGTTAAAGTATCTACGTACTTTTTCTTTAATGTCTCATTCACCTTGGATTTTTTCTTGTTTGAATCATATGCATGCCAAACAGGGTTTTCAAACAGTGGGTCTCATCCAAGGTTATTTTGTTTTTCTTGTTTGTCTACGCAAACATCATTTATTGTTTCATCTATACGGAAACAGAATTCAAAAGAGGGTAACAAGCATATACCTCTGCTATCTGGTCTCTGCGGACTGCTGTACACAGCTCCATGGAGGAAATAAGTGGTGTGGCAGGGACAGTACGGTCGCCCTGCAGGGTGATGACTCTACCTCCATGCTCAAAACATAGCGTATTATGTAAGTAATTCCGAGCTAGACTAGGGCCCAAGCCATACAGCCACTCCCTACCTAGATATACGTCTGCTCTGGCTAAGTGCATGACCTGAAAGTCAAGCGGAGCCTCGTAGTCCTGCATAGATAATGGGACCCCCAATACTACGGTATTCCATACCGTTTTGTCATATCCGTTGGCTAGGCCAATAGTATACTCATGATCACTCCGGGTCTCAGTCAATCCCAACTTCTTGACTAACGAGTAGTTCAAGAAGTTGTGGCTAGCTCCATCATCAATAAAAACTGTGACTCTACGGCCACCTATGGTGCCATACATGCGCACCATGTCATGCGAACCTACAGTAGGCTGCCACATCGCTGGTGTCACTGAACAAGCGTGATGCTCATCACAATGACACACTGTCACCTCTCTGAACTCTACGGAACTGAGAGGGAGTCTCTGCACTGTATGCAACTGCCTAGAAGATTTACCATCTTTTTTGGGCTCGTTGCCACTCGTGCTGGCTTTAGGCTTTGGACACTCAGCCTTCGTGTGTCCTACTTCATTGCAATTAAAGCAGCGATTTTCCTTTCGTGCTTTAATATATTGCTCTTTCTTTTGGTTTTCGGTGTCTCTTTTCTTCCTGGATGGTCGCGGTTTTTTAGACCAATGACCACCCTGTCCTTCCTGGTCCGTCCTATCCCCTAGTTTCTCACTGCGGAACCCTTTTCTTTTGAGGCCTGACCTCCTCTTTTCACTACCCTCGACCCTGCTAGAACCACCACGCGCACTACGGCGCTTGATGTCATCGAATATCTGTGCATATTGAATTGCCTCTGCTAAGTCTTTAGGCTGTAGGGGTTCTACGTACTCAAGGTAATCATCTTTGAGGCCTCTCTTAAAGCCTCGCAATGTTTGGAATGCATCGATTCCCTGTAGCTTAAGTACTATCTCCCTGTAGTTTGAGATGTACTGAGTTAGGGATTTGTTCTCCATCGAGCACTTGTCCCATAACTCCCAGCTTCTCTCTGCCTCATTAACAGGCAAAAATTCTTTTCGAAACATTGTTTCAAATTCCGTCCAAGTGGCAGGGCGAGTTGTCAAACTCATCCACCACTTGTACGCTTTGCCGGTTAATGAGAGGCTAGCCTCTACTACGGGCTGTATACGGCTAGGCTTTGCCGGTTAATGAGAGGCTAGCCTCTACGGGCTGTATACGGCTAGGCTGCTGATGCAGAGCGTGCAAATCTGACCACTTCGCTAGAAACATATTGACTGAGTCCTTGTTTCTCTCCTTTTCCTCGCCACCAAAACTAGGCAGCTTTAAGTCTTTTAACAACGACGAAGCTGTCGCTACAGACGGCCCCGCAGGCGCATCGGCCTGTACTCCTGCAACCACTGGCGAGGCTACGCTCACCCGTGCTGTAGGAGCTCAGCTACCATGAGGAGTCGGAGTACTAGCTGAGGCGGCTGTCAGTGCATCTAACCGTGTGGAGATGCTCTGTAGCATCGTGACTAAATCAGCCTGAACTTTACCCATAGTGTTCAATTTGGCATTAAGATATTTAAACAGTCCACTAGAGAGCTCCGTCTCTGTCAGGACATCAGCAGGGTCCAATAGGTCATAGTGGTCGTCGTCATAATCCAAGAAGTCCTCCTCGGTCCCCTCGGTGACGTCAGTATTCATGTCCTCTGGCTCATCGGCCAGAAAGGGGTCATCAGCCAATGCGGCCGCTGTGGGCTCGCTGGGTCCTAAGGCAGGGTCAATAGACGAGGAGGGCGCTGGGCGGATCACGAGTGATCGATAAGCGCGATCTGGACCGAGGCGTGTACGGCCTGACAATTCGGTCGGGGTCAAACCTGCGACCGAGGACAAGAGACTGGAAAAACCTAGAGAAGTAGAAGGCGGTGGGGACACACTACGCCTAGCAGACATGTTTAATTCTTGCAAAAAATAATGCGAGAACTCGGAAATTACTAAAAAAAACGCTAATAAAAATGAGTAGTGGTGGAGAGAGAATAATAGTCACCCCCCTTTACGGTCGCCTGTCGAATTGTTGTGCGTTGGAGAGAGAATAATAGTCACCCCCCTTTACGGTCGCCTGTCGAATTGTTGCGGGCCTCTACAAGGATGCTTCCGGGATGCTCCGATCCACGAGAAAAATGCCTACAACTCATAACAAAAATTTAAATGATCGAGAGGTGCCTTGCCGGGATTATTTCTTGCGGGGATTATCCTTCCTCCCCAGCCGAGAGAGAGCGTTTGTTTGAATTTTTTATTTTTAATTTTATCAAAATTGAATAATGAAAATATATATAAAAAAGAAATAGTTTTTTTCTTTTTTTCTTTTTCTTCTTTTTTTTTGTCTCTGGCCGTTGGTGGCCGTCTGTCGTCGTCGCCGGCTGCTCTGGTTTGGTTGGCCGCCACCCCTGGCTGGCCGCCGTTGGCTTGCTGGCGCCGCCGCCGCCCATGGCTGGCCGCCGCTGGCTTGCCGGCGCTGCCGCCGCCCATGGCTGGCCGCTGCTGGCTGGCCGCCTGGGCCTAGCTGGCCTGGGCGCTTGGGCTGGCCGCCTAAGCCATTGCATGGAGGGGCTGCAGCCACCCGAGCTCGCTCACCTCCACACGCTCCCACTTCAACGGGTTTCTTCTTTACGCAAGGCGCCCCCCAGTTGAACGTGTACGCTTCTTCGCTCACGCAAGTCGGCGCTATAGTAGGGCTTCTTCGCTTCAGAAAGGAAAGGCCTCCCTTGGCGAACAGCATTAGCAGCCCCCCCCTCATTAACGTGTACGTGGGACTGGCCGGGCTGGTTTTCGCCCCCCCATCCCACACAGTGTTAACAATTAGTGTATTTCGTGGGGCTGGTCTGCGCCCCCCCATCTCGACACACAGGTTTCAATCCTTTGAAAGCCTTTCAACGCAGAGTTTTTTTGTAGCCATTCAACGCAGAAAACAAAAAGAAAACAAACAAAAATTTTGCTTACCTGCGATGCTGTGTGTGACGGGGAGAGAGTGAGAGAGAGAGAGAGAGAGAGTTCTTCCCTTCAAAAAATCTTGGCCCTCCTTCCTCCACACACTCCCTTGTGGAGATAAGGGTGAGAAGATTGTGGATGAAAACCATCGAGTGGGCTCCGGTCCCCCGTTCACACGCGGACTCTCACGATCCCCTCGAACCACGCTCTGATACCAGTGTTAGATATCCGTAACGCCACTATGGGCGTTACCACGAGAGGTGATGGCCTCTGGCTCACCACCCAGCCATAGAGGAAGAATGAGGATTGCCCCTCATCCCCCAAGCTATATAGTGTGTGGCCTGTCGTCCACACTAGCCTGGCCGCCCATGACTCCGCACGGGCGTCCTCTCCCACTGAACCCTGGACATGGCCATCTGGTCTGCCGTCGGTTCACAGGCATTACAGCCTACGTGACAATAAAATTTCTTCGATGTCGATACATTGGGTCAAGTGAGGGAGTTTCATTACTTTCCAAACAGTAGCCGATCTTTGCTTGTTCATGCCGGAACCAGTTTTGGGAATGATCCATGAAGCAGCCGAGTAGTATTTACCCGTATGTACCATCTTCAAAAGTGTGCTTTGTAATGAGGCTCCCAGTTTATTGACTATGTAGTTGTCCATATATACATAAGCTCTCTCAAATAAGTTTACAGGTGATAGGCAAACCTTTATTTTAAGTCTGCTTGGCCATACAAAGCATATAGCTATCAGCTACCTCTTGTTATCTCTTCAGTCGCGATGTTGTGTGAGAAAAATTTAAAGTGTGGCTTGTGCAAATCCTTCATACAGTAGCCTATCATTCCTTCTAGTGTGTGCATCCTAATTTGTCGAAGGCCTCTACACATCACTAGACCACCTTCAAGTTTAAACACATCCCACCCCAAGTATCTCTTTATGGCTTTACCTATGCTAATTAAAGATGGTGCCATTAAACTAGCTACCATTTGAAAGTGCAAGTGATTTAATGTGCCCCTCTTCTCTAGAGCAAAAAGACCTTTAAAGCATTCCATTCTAACGAATTCTTCTAATGGTTCCCAGCAAGACAATTTAATATCACCATTCCCAATACCTATTGTCATAGATACTTCAAGTAGCCTTGTTTTTTTCTCTGCTTTGAGAATTTAGGTATCTTGTGAACCGACGGTTCCGACGTCTCTGGCTTTTTGCCTTTCTTATCCGAGTGTGTCAATCTTACAGTTCACGAGAGTTTAAAATTGAAACAATTATCGTTTAAAATGTTGTATGAATGACATTTACAGTACAACATAAAGGTTTTACAGTCCTATGAATTGCAGATTTTGTATGTTATTTAATTCAAGAATGTGAGTTTTTATTGACTTTACAGAGTTCTAATAAATAAATAAATAATACAATTTTTTCTTTCTACATATCGAACAGAAACATTTGTTCTTTTATTGTCTTATAGTATGAGTTTGGTAATTTTAAAGAAGTTTTTGGAAAAAATATGGAGTGCGCATGACTAAAAAAACTTGTTAGGCTTTTATAAAAAAAATTAAGCATAAATATTTAAAAAAAGAAAGGAAAATAAATATCACAAAATTCTTTTAACTCTGCATAAATACAGTCTGCGTATCAATCGACTGCATTAATTTATTCTGACTAAAAAAAATTGTTATGCATTTATTAAAAAAATAGATAAATATTAAAAAAAGAAACGAAAATAAATATCTCATAATTCTTATAATTCTGCGTAAATACAGTCCGCGTATCAAATCGACTGCATTAATTTATTTTGATAATTCTACATGGTGGACAATACATAGCATAGCTTACACGAAAACGGAACATACAACGTTTAGGGTTCACTGTGCAAACATATTTATTCACTTTCCTGCATATTGGACAGAAACACAATTCAATGAATGAGGTGGGGAAAAAACGAGAGCATAACAACAGAAAATAAGGGAGCAACTATACACCGGACGATCTGGCTGTTTGCTTCACTGCACAAAGATTACGGACTCCAGAAGGCCCATCCGGTGAGTGGAGTGGTGATGCGAGGTCTCACAGAGATGGCTCTAGGCACAGTAGATGCCGTAGGACAATTGGAAACTTGAGATAATCAAGGCGGACTTTGCATGCATGCACGAATTCCATCTGAATGAGGAACATGCACATCAGAAACCATGATGGGGGAGGGACGATGATCAACACACATATAGTTTGTTATATCATTCATGGGTTTCCTTTTAGGAGCCATTTTACAGAACAGAATCACAAAAATGGAACAGAAATGAAGAATACGAACAGTGATAGGAAATAGATGCACTGAAAAGACTAACATAGCGTTCATTAAATAGGCACAAGAACTGTAACCTGCCAATCCAGAAGCACGTGAAGAAAAATAGCTCTCCATACCATTGAGAAGAGCCACAACCAGGAATTTTAACGACGATGAACTCTCTAGAAGAGCAACGAAACGAACCACCTGACGACTCGCTCCTCCACAACTCGCTCCAGAAGCCCAATGAACGAAACCCAAACGAGCCCAAACCTAATACGTGTTGCATGCAGAAAGGAAATTGTTTTGGGAGCAATCCACAAGCACGTGACCATCCCATACCATCCCAGAATCGGTGATAACGAATCGCTCCAGGAGAAAATTGTGCCATACCATCTCAGAAGACGGCCATTAAGCATATCGAAAGCCACAAACGTGAGCACAGGTTCCAGAAGACGGGACAGATAGACGACGATGAGCAAATAGAATACAACACATGCAAAATGAAGGGATTACACGTGCATGCAAAACGAAAGGCTTACAAGTGTCCGAGGTTTGAAAATTGAATAATTAATTAATGCAACCCACAAAAAAGGTTTGGGTGCGTATTTCATGTAAAATAGAGCAAAAGCCTTTGGTTAGAAAACCGTGCAGCAACGTTGCCACCTTGGGCGTGGAGACGATCGCGTATCTGCACACATGCTGCAGAAACAGGCTCTTGCAGCACCGCGCTTGAGGGCGGACGGGCGTGATGGCCATGGAGGTAACCTGCCGGATCCCCAACGCCCACGGCTGCCCCATCCTGAGCGTCGCTTACAACAAAGACCGCAAGGAGATCTACAGTGGCTCCCAGGACGCGAAGATTAAGGTCCTCTCTTTTCTCCATACGAAATTATTTCTCACCATATTTGATTGATACTTAGGGTTTATTATCCATCTGCTAAGGTGTGGGACGTTGAAACCGGCAGACAGCTAAGGATTCAGCAAGGTCACCAGGCTTGGGTCACAGACCTCCTGTATTCCTATTCAGCATCCCTCCTGTTCTCCTGCTCCCTAGATGGAAACATTCTCGTCTGGTCGGACAAGGGCAAGCTGTTGCAGGTGGTTTTCTCATCTATTTTCATTCTGGGTTGTGATAAATATCGAACAGCCCCGCGTGTCTTATGTACACGCATTGGGCTGAGACAAAACCAGAGAAAGGGGGCACTTTTTTATAGCCCGATCCCAAGGCTTTAATTCTTTCTTGTTTGCAATTTAGGATGCTTAAGCATGCCCCAAGGATAACTAGTCTTTGAAATTGGAGGCAGGAATCTGGCTTTCCTTCTCTGCTTGGATGATTGACCACTAATGCTTGTATTTGAGAGTTATGCATCATACTTAGGTATTGGGGTTCTAACTCACACTATGTGCTTGGAAGCATGGTGCGATAGCCACACTGACTGAGCTTGCTTGTGTATGTCTTATATATGCAATGGTATTTATGGTCAAAATGGATGTTCAACATCCAAATTGGCACAAAATGGATGTTCGATGTCCATTTCATTTAAAAATATATGTTGAAAATCTAGTTTCTTTCAAAATGGATGCATAACATCCAAAATAGATGTTTTATATCCATCCACTACAAAGGAATTAGTATGAGAAAAGTTTTTCTTTGTTTATTTGTATTAAAGTTGGCTATTATAGTTTGAAACATTTGATTGTGCTTGCTTGTATATGTCTTATGTATGCGTATGATATTTATGCTTGCAAGTAAAGGAAGTGTGGGCCTGCTCACTGTGCTTCCTTGTATATGTCTTATGTATGCATACAATATTTATGCTTGTAAGTAAAGGAAGTGTGTAGAGAAGGCACAATAAGTTTCTAATTGTTTTTTGGCCAGATGGTAGAATTTGGAGGACCTGTCAACTGTCTAGCATGGGATGCCAAAGGCAAGCACTTGATAGCAGGAGGACGAGGTGTAGTGCAACTTTTCTGTTGTGTGAGATCATCGTCGAGCATGTACATCAAATCTGACTCGCAGAACCAGAGAATTGGGATCGTGAGTCTTCCCTTATAACTTCCAAGATGAAGTGTGTTTTTCCTTACATTCTGTTAATGAAATGATGATTGCAAGACATATATCTTAATCAACTTCTTTTTCCTGCATAGGATTGAGAAATTCAGTATTATTTTAGAAAGCCTTTAGGCTTTAATACTTCAACCCAGTTGTGACGTGCCTGCCGTGTATTATAGTGGTTAAGCATGTGAAGTCTGTTGTCACGAGGGTGCGGGTTCAATGATTGCTTGGGACACAGTGGATTTCTTGATCACACGTATGGGGTTTTCCCAGGACTGGACTAGAGGGGTCTCATGCCTGTACAGGGAGTCTCATAGCACAATTTTGACATGCGGGGGACGTGGTGAGCATTTACAGAATTCCCGCTCAGTGCAGCAGGGATGCCCCCTAGCTCCCTTACTATACCTCATAGTAACAGAGGCTATGAGTAGGTTCATTCGGGCTACCCTAGGAGTCTTGGTCCTCAGTTGCCTCTATGTACAAAGGAAGAGTTATTGGACTCGGAGCTAGTAGATGATACTGCGGTGTCTTTGGAGGCCTCACATGCATGTCCTTGTGCCTTCTAGACAGCCTTAGAGGTGTTTTGTTTGCTAGCAGGAGCCATCATTAATTGGCACAAGTCTATGGGATTTTGTGTTAGACATCATCTCCTTCTTGTTGGCTTCCTGTTTGGTGTCCTATTATAGCCTCTAGGGCTGACCATGTTAGTCAGAGGGGCTAGTCACCCCTTATATATATTTTCCCACATTATTTCCCATTTTATGGAGTCTTGGGTATTTACCCAGTAGTAGAGGATTTTATCACCAGTCGGCTGCCTACTCATAGGCATATATATAGCTGGCTTGCCTCCCTCATTTCTCACTGCTTGCTTAGCTTTGTTTGCTGCAGTCCCTCACATACGAGGTTCTCCCCTCTTGCTTGAGACATGTATTCCTTTTGGTGATGATATTGAGAGCATATTCTCACCTGTGTTTCCTCTCCATCTCTCTCTCTCTCTCTCTTGTGTTTCCACTTTCTATCATGGTATCAGAGCACCGATGATCTTTAGTGTTGGATGCTTCCTCCTCTCCCTCCGGCGTTTTTGCGTTTTCAACAAGGTGGACAGATCTGCGTTTTTTTTTTCTCAAAAGTGCTGTTGGCCGCTTGCCTCTTCGAGGCGTTTCTTCTCAGCAGCCCGTTTGTTGGAAATAAGTGCACACTAGGTGTACTATTTCTCTAGTCTAGTTTCAGTTCAGTTTTTGTGTCTTGAGTCTAGTGCCATGTGGCACCTCTACATTTATCCCATAAGTGAGTCTACTCAATCTTGTACTTCTCACCTATAAATTGTAGGTGTCACATCAATGAATAAATCAATCTTGTGTCTTGTCTACACTCATCTCAAGGTAACTCTTTGTCTTTCATTTTGTTCTTGTTTCATTTCTAGTTTTTCTCTTGCTTTCATATTTTCTACATGGTATCAGAGCGGGCTGCTCTTGTCCTGTGTTGCCCGCCATAGCTTCAGGCCACCATCTCCCTAAGTTGCGCTCAGCTGTTAGGACCAGCCTACTCACATCCAGTTCAGGCCGGGTCTGTTCAGTTGCCGTCCGGCCACTTTCTTGCTGCCGACCTGTTTTCCAGCAACTGCTACGGAAGCCTGTACGTGTTCAGGCTCATACATAGCTCCTGGCCGACCTGTTTTTGACGTTGCAGCTGACTGCTACAGCTGTCTATCTCTACAACAGTCTGCTCACGCCCTGATTACAGCTGCCGCCGCCGCCCCCTACAACAATCCTGAGTATATCACACAGCTCTTCACGATCTTGAGTTCGCATTTCTCCCCTTCAGGCCGCCTAATTATTCAGTTCTGCCATCGCTTCTTCTTGAAAAGTCTAAGGTACTGTGCATTGTCTCCTTTTTGTTCATGCTCATATCTGCAAACTGCTGGTTCCTCATACCTCGATAGGTTGTCACATGCTATGGCCTTGACAAGTGGTGAGAGAGCCGGCTTCTAAAAACAGTTTGGATCTCTTCTCTCATTCATTTCTGCAATCTTGTAAGGGAATAGACACTGCCCTTGCATTTTAGCAAGAGGTAAGACCTTCCCACATGGCCTCTTCTATTCATTCTCTCATGTCTATCGACAAATTCAATGGGTCCAACTTTCATACTTGGCAAATCAAAATCAAGTGCCATCTTATGAAAGAAAGTCTTTGGGACGTTGTTCATCCTGCTGCTCCCGAAGATTCTGACATTGAGCAAGTTATCACTTATGCTCCCACTGCCAAGAATGACAAAGCCTATGCTATCATTTTGCTCGGTCTTGGAGATGATTACATTCATCACATTTCCAACATACAGTCTGCTTCTCGAGCATGGATCACTTTGGATACCCTTTTTGGACCCCGCTCTAAAAATTCTAAGATTGCACTTATGATATCATTCTTTGATCTATATATGCAGGAGGGAGCTACTATAGCCTCTCATGTTAATTATTTTCGCAGTCTTATGGTTCAGCTTGCATCAGTGAAGTCCCCCATCTCCGAAGATATTGCTATTGCTGTGCTTCTCAAAAGCTTACCTGACACCTATGCTACTCTTGTCACTACCTTCAAGTATCACAATAATCCTACTCTTGAAGGTATCATCAATGCTCTCCAAGAAGAGGAAAGAACAAAACAACAAAAGATAACTGACACTGCATTTTTAGCAAAGAAAGGAGGTTCTAAGGTAAGAAAGCCATGCACCATTTGTGGCCGTGATAATCACCGGGAGAAGGACTGCTATTCTAAAACCTCTACATCAGCCCCTGCATCTACCTCAGCCCATGTTGCTGCAGCATCTACATCAGCAGATCTTGCTGTTCATTCACATGATGAGGAATGGGCTTTCTGATTATTTCACCTTTCTTGTCTACCACTTTGACCACCGATGATGTAGGTCAAGGGGTTCTAGTGTCTTACTCATTATGCTTTTTGACCTCTCTCTTGTCCCTACCCAAGAGGCAGAGATTGCCCTTGAGGAGGGGATGTCTTCAAGGTCCATCTGTTTGTCTACAGTCAGTCTTCTGTCTATCTAGTCTTGTCTGTCTGGCTATCTGTTGTCTGTCTATCTGTCTATCAATCTGACTGTGTCTTGTTTTAGATCCATCTTGTCCCTATCCTTGTGGACCCATATGAGGATATCACTTGAGGAGGGGTGTCTCAGGATCTTTTGTCTCTCATGTCTTGTCTCTCAGTCTATCAGTCTTTATATCTGTCTTCTAGTCTTGTCCATCTTGTCTTCTAGCTTGTCTCTCAATCCTTGTCTAGTCTCTCTGTCTTGGTCTTATCTTTTGTCATGTCATAGTCTTGTCTTTTGTCTTCCTCCTAGTGTCCACTTAAGGAGGCCCTCAGATGCAGCAAGATGTTATCAAATTTGTCAAAGCTTGTCATTCGTGTCAGATAATGAAAGCCTCTCGACAACTTCCTCAAGGTTTCCTTCAACCTTTGCCAGTTCCCAATGAGAGATGGGAAAGTATCAGTATGGATTTTATCACCACTTTGCCTCGCTCATCCAAAGGCAATGCTCAGATTCTTGTAGTGGTTGGTCGATTTTCCAAAATGGCGCATTTCATTCCTTGCAAGAAAGCTGCTTCAGCCCCAGATGTGGCGTCATTGTTCGTACAACATGTCTTCAAATTGCATGGCTTGCCAAAGACCATCTCTAACAGAGATCCAAAGTTCAAAGGACATTTTTGGACGTCTTTGTTCAAATCTCTTGGCACGAATTTGTTGTTCAATTCAACCTATCATCCTCAAACAGATGGACAGACTGAAAGAGTCAATCAGATTTTGGAAGAAATGATTCGACATTACATTCAAGCCCGTTTGGCATCATGGGAAGATTATTTGGCACTCCTGGAATTTGCTTATAATAATTCCCATCATTCAGCAATTAGATTAACTCCATTTCAAGCAGCATATGGGCATACTCCTCTTGTGCCTACAAACTTTGTTTTACAACACAAAGTGGCGTTGGCAGATCAGTTGGTTCAGGAGATGCAAGATGTGCTTGTGCAAGTTCGACCATGCGCAACAAAAATATCAAAAACAGGCCAACAAGCATCGTCGACATGCAGATTTTCAAGGAGGAGATTTGGTCTTGTTGTATGTGG
The DNA here is from genome assembly GCF_041138505.1 of Cibotium barometz. Classification (NCBI taxonomy): domain Eukaryota; kingdom Viridiplantae; phylum Streptophyta; class Polypodiopsida; order Cyatheales; family Cibotiaceae; genus Cibotium; species Cibotium barometz. The sequence continues at coordinate 54,607,222 of NC_141072.1, read as the reverse complement.
CACCTCACCGCTACAAAACAGTGAAGTCGGTTTTTCCAAAGTTGCGACCTCACTTCTATGGACCTTTCAAGATTCTTAAGAAAAATTCAGTTGTCAGTTACAAGTTGGAACTTCCACCTTCATGGGGGGAGGTTCATCCGACTTTTCACATTTCTTGGCTCAAATAGTATGTTCAAGGAGATTCGCTTGTTCTAGACATATCTTCATATGTACCAGAAATTGAAGATGACCATATTATCCTTATTCCAGAAGTAATTCTTGACGTACGACAGAAGGAAACAAGAAGAAAGTTGATTACAGAATTTCTTGTGAAGTGGATGGATTTGGATGAGTCTGATTCCACTTGGCAAACAGATGAAGACATGCAGCAGTACCCTAATCTTCTTCAGGAGTTCTTTGACAAACGGATCATTTGACACATGGGTTTTATTTTAAATGGGAGGGAATGTCACGATTGTGACGTATGTATGTCTCAGATTCTCTCTTCATTCCTGATTCGTGTTGCAGATGCAAAGAGTAACCAGCAATCGGCGTTCCTTAATGGTGACCTGCAGGAGGAGGTGTACGTTGAGCAACCTCCAGGCTTCATTGTTCCAGGATCGGAAGGGATGGTTTATAGGTTACGTAAGGCCTTGTATGGTCTTAAGCAGGCTCCGCGGGCTTGGAATTAGAAGATCGATTCCTTCTTTATTCGGACTGGATTCCAGAGATCGGTTGCAGATCCGAACCTGTATCTCTTTCGGGAACGCTGCATGGTCACACTCATCATCCTTTATGTGGATGATCTCATTCTCACCGGCGGTCATGTGGAGCACATTGGAGTGACGAAGGCTGCCTTGTCAAAGGAGTTTGAGATGACCGATTTAGGCTTACTCCACTTCTTCTTGGGATTGGAGATCTGGCAGACCAGAGGGGGTTTTTCGTCTCTCAGCAGCGGTATGTTCATGAGTTGCTTGAGGCCTTTGGGATGGAGAATTGCAAGCCTATTACTTTGCCGATGGACCCGAACACAAAGTTAACCGTTACAGATCCTTGTGAGCCAGTTGATGCCTCGCAGTACCGGAAGTTGGTTGGTTCATTGATCTGGTTGCTGAACACCAGATTGGACTTGAGCTTCTCCGTGGGGCTGTTGAGCTCTTTTATGCAGACGCCATTGAAGACTCATTGGGACGCAGGATTGCGGATCTTGCGGTATCTGCAGAGTACGAAGGATTTGGGACTCTTTTACACAGGAGGGAATGGAGTCAAGCTCCAAGGTTGGAGTGACTCAGATTGGGGAGGAGATCCAGACACGAGGAGATCTACTTCAGGATACACTTTTACCCTCGGCTCAGGAGCGGTTTCTTGGAGCAGCAAGAAGCAGCCGACTATTGCCCTTTCTTCGACAGAGGCAGAGTATCGGGCTGCTTGTGGTGCTGCTTGTGAGGTTGTATGGCTGCGGAGGCTGCTTGGCGAGATGGGGTTTCCACAGAGGGAGCCCACAGTCATCCAGTGTGATAACCAGAGTTGTATAGCTATTGCTCGGAACCCGGTTTTCCATGCCCGGACCAAGCATATAGAGATACAGTATCACTTTGTTCGTGAGAAGATCTTGGCGGGTGACATCTTGCTACTTTATTGTTCGACGGAGGACAATGCGGCGGACCTCTTCACGAAGTCTCTACCTCAGGCTACGCTCAGGCGGCACTCCAGCTCCCTGGGGTTGGTTTCACAGCCAGGAGCTGAGAGGGGGCGTTAGAAGTCATCTCCTGTCTATTTGTATACACCAGGGCCTCTGTTGTGGGTGTGCCCGCCCGTATATCGTTTTTCCACACTCCCCGTATTTTTTCCCTATTTTTCCCATTTTTTCCTAGTGGCTGGAGGGCTGCCAGGTGATGCCAGGACCACTCTGAAGCTGGCCGACTGCATTTGTAGCAGTCGTGGGCTATCTGAGTGCTGGCCGACTTGTTCTGTGCAGACGTGGGGCACCAGATGCTGGCCGATTGCTGTTTTTCAGCAGTCGTGGACATTTAGTCAGTCGTGGGCCTCTTCCAGAGCTGGCCGACTGCCCTCATGGGCTTGTATATATTGCCCCCCATCCTCCTCCACTTTCTCATTCAGTTATCTCCGGGATCTTGTGTATAGAGAAGAGTTTACACACATCTCTCAGTGTTTCTTGTGCTTTCTGCAGTCTACTTGCTCTTGTCTACCCAAGTTTGGATATCATTTCCGCTGCATATTCTGACAGTTTCCACATATTGGGAAATATCCTTGTACATTCCTTTCCACCAATATCTTTCCTTTGTTTTAGTAAAGGTGGCCCACACACTTCGATGTCCAGCCCAGAGACTCTCATGGAATTCTTTCATGAGCTCCCTTTGAGTCTCTTTATCACATATGACTCTCTGTGGCATAGCATTCCTCTGCTTAGGATGCTTCCACAGGTACCCATCCTTTAGAAAATACCCATATGCCTTTCTGCGGATCCTCTTAAATTCTGAGTCAGACCAATTTTCCTGTCTTGTCAAAGTACTCAAGTATTGACTAATAAGCAACCAATCTCCTTCATACATTTCCTCACTAAAAGACTCAAGTGCATTTGATAAGCAAATATGGTCCCCTTTTGCATATGCAGTAGTATAGAACTTTGTACCTACATCATCAATGTCACTAATCATCTCTTCTTCATCTTCATACCTGGCTCTTGATAGCATATCTGCAACTGGGTTATCTTTTCCTGCAATATGCTCAAACTCAGGATTTAGTGACTTGATATAGGCAATCCACCTAAGCATAGCAATATCTGGAGTGGTGCAGCTTGCAATCATCCCAAGGAGTGGCAAGCAATCAGTTTCCACAAGTACAGATGCCCCAATAAGATATTCTTTTTCACATTTCAGAGCAGTGACTATTCCCCATAACTCCCTCTTGATCTGCGGATATTTTCGTTGACGAATGCTTAATACCTTTGCTCCAAATCTGATTACATACCTGTGATCATCCTCATCATCTTGCCCTACTGCCCATCCTATCCCAGTAGGACTAGTATCAACTGTAACAATTACAGACCTGCCACACTCATAATCTGCCTTCCTTAGAGTAGGTGATGATTGAAGCAGGTATTTCAGCTTCCGCATAGCTTTAGTATGTGCTGCACTCCACAAAAATTTTTGATTTTTCCTCAAAAGTTGATAAAGAGGATCTGCTACATGTGCATAATGCGGGATCTATATAACATAAAAGACACATGCACCAAGAAATCTCCTCAGCTCTGTAACGTTAATGCATATCTCTTTCATTCTTTGTATTGCATCTATCTTGGCTGGACAAGGTCGGCGTCCACTAGTACTACAAAGATGCCCCACTATTAGCACTTCACCAACCCCAAACACTGATTTCAGTCCAGATAAAGTAAGATTCACCTCTTCAAGCCTGGATAGAATCATATCACAATCCTTTATATGATTCACCACAAACTTGCGGCACCCCTTTGAATCCAAATCCCCATCTTTGTCTTTCTCATCACAGCCTTTTATTGGCACATCATCCAGAAAAGGCATAGTTATTTGTGGTATGAAGTCTCGCAAGACTTTATTCATTCCATTCATCATATGCGCCACTGAGTTGGTGGCTCCCTGTGGTAAGGTACACATCCTTACCAATCCCAAAGGAGTTTTCATTGTGGTCAAGTCCCTGCTTTGTATATCCAGCTGGAACTGATCATATCCCGAATACAGATCACCCATAGAGTATATAGCTTTCCCTGCAAATGCTTCTGCAAACTCGTCCACAATCGGACCTGCTCCCACATTCCTGATTGTGACCTTGTTTACAGGTTGCATGTCTTGAATGAAGCGCAATGTTCCATTTTTCTTTGGCACGGTAAACCATCTGTTGGAATATGGAGCGCATGATGGCTCCAAAATTCCCATCCTGATCTTTTCTTTTAGTAATTCCATCAGCTTTGGCAAGAGAGCCTTTGGTACTGGAATCGGCCGCAGGTTCCAGGGCACATGTGGTACAGTGAAGATCACCATTGGCGCTGTTACACTTGGATCAACATAACCTATCTCATGCGGCTGAAAAGCAAAGGCTTTCCCATGTTTTACAAGCATCTCCTCAAAGCATTTCCTTTCAACTGGCAACAGAAAATCCTTTTCACCAATCTTCAGCTCTTTTAGGGTTTCCTGTGTAAACTTATGCCCAATTTTCTTCGGATCTCTGAGATTCGGTTGCATAGAGGCTTCATCTATTTTCTCCTTGCTTCCTGGTGGCAAGGACAAGGCAACTGGTTTCACCTTCTTTGCAACTGTTTTGTACTTTGTATCAACATGAGCATCCATCTCACAATTCATGTTTTTACATTCCATCCCCTCAAATTCCCGGATTATATCATACATCCCCACAGATGACACCTCTATCATCTCATTTCCACCCTGTAAGCATGCTCTTTCCATAGCAAAAAGCACATCCATAGTATCCACAAATGACACCTCATCAAGCACCCCTGAAATAAACTCATTCTTCTCCAAAAGACCACACTGCTCAAGACTTTTTTGTTCATTTTGTACATGTCGACGCATACCCCGCTTCAAGTCCTTACTTTTTACAAAGACCAGTGACCCATAGCTAGAAAATCCCTGAAAATTTGCTGAAAAGTTATTTACATTGATTGAGTCCTGCGAGAACTCATTTTCTCTTGTACCATTGGAATCCCGCTTTACAATGGCACCTGGCCAAAATCCTTCATCTCCCTGTAGTTCATGAATTCTCTGTTTATCTTTGGGAGTGACTGTGCTCGAAGAGACTCACTGTTCCTTTCATGGTTAATGCAAACTGTCAAGAACTGAACAGCTTTCTTACCATCTTTACTCCTTATTCTTGCATATGCCGAACCATCATCCAAAACCTTTGTTTCCATCCTCACAGCTGTAATGTAGGGTTGCCCAAGGATGAGGGGATACGATGACATCTCCTGAACAAAGAAGTTCTGATCATCTTTCACATCCCCTATAGTTACCCTTACATTTGGACAGGCTGCATAGAGCTCTCCAGATGAGTTGTTGGCTGCTTTAATCATCCACCCATGATCTACATCCATTGGCCACTTACATTTGTTGTAGAGATTTTTAACCATAAGATTTATTTCAGACCCATGGTCGATTAGAGCGACATACGGCTCTTCCAAGTCACCTATCTTGACAAAGGTTTCAGTGGTGGCCCTTGCCCAATGGCTCCTGGAGTAATGACTCTTTGTAAGAACTTCTTTTTCATCATCCTCATCCACAAAGCGCACTTGTCGTGCCCCTTCAGCAGAGTGATTACATTCCACCACATTCTCTCTCTCTTCCTTTTGCTGTACCTGTACTCCATGAGTCTTGGAAGTGCTTGCCTCCCCTTGTGATGGAATAGATTCAATTATGGACTGCCTTTTTCTTCGTATAATATCAATTATCTCATCATGGAATTCTTTCTTTGCAATCCCCAAGACTTCCCCTAGTGTAAATTCCACCCTGCTGTTTAAAATCCTCTCTTCAAGCACCTTTTTGAGATCTGTTGCGGCTTCAATATCAGATTGAAGCTTGTAGAGTGGACTTTTCCCTTTACCCTTCTCCTTCTCATGCTTCATTTTTGCTGGCACTTCTTCCATTGATACTTCCTGTGGAGATCTGCTATGCGGTGGAGGCATATGTGATGGCCCACGATCCTTCTTTTCACTACCACGAGTGACCCTTTTTGATGACCCTCCTTCCTCATTTTCCCTCTTACGCTTTTCTTCTACCTGTGCCTCATTATTCTGGCATTTTGCAATGTAGGCATGAACAGATAAAGAATCCATAGGCTCTTCCCAGCCAGTCTCAAGACGTATACAGTCACCTGCCTCATGCAAAGCCTGCTTAGACACCTTCTTTGACGCAGTTAGTTCCATTGTTGATGGCCAAAAATCTTCATGCTCATAATCTTCATCATTCTCAGATTCTTGCTTTGATTGGCCAACCTTTAACCCATAGGTTGCTGCCTCAACCATAGAGATGGCATGGCTAGCAGCCATATCCTCAACCAGCTTTTTCATCCCTCCTTTCCCAAAGGTTGTGCTTAATGGAAGACCAGTCTCTGTAAGGTGGATTTTCCCATCTTTGAAAAACACAAGTTGATTTCTGAGGGCTTCTTTATAGCTAGCACAGTCTTTCTTTGCATGTTCTGGGTCATCACACCGTATACATCTGAATGTAAACCCTTCTTTGCTTTGAGACCTTTGCATAGAAGCCTGCCCTAATGGTAGCCCTTTTTCTTTAATCCTGGACATCTTCAATTTTAGGTCTCGCATGCCCTTAATAAGCTCTTCCATCGGCCCTTCTACCTTTGGAATTGCAGCAGCTGGTTTTGGTAGATTCTCAGGGGTAACAGCAGTTATAGGAGTTGCCGAGCTCATCACCATTTTATCCCTCCTTCGCTGCCGCTTTGCTAGCATGGTGACCGCATCCTCGACATCATTCCAATCATTCTTTAGCCCCTGCTCTGTATCCTTATCCTCAAGGAGAATTTCCAGTTTTTCTTGGAGATCTTTCCCAGCTGCTTGTAAGAAGAGCTCTGTTTTTTCCCTGTCCAAGGTTGTGCGCTCAATCCTTGACAGCTGGGCATAGCGCTTCTCAAACTCTCTTAGCAACTCTGTGGGTGGCAGAAATTCCCATTTTGGGTTTTGTGACCCATTCCAAAAAAGTTCGTTTGGTCACCCGCTCAGAGTTCTCCATGAAATATTCATCCTTTAAAGCAAGCTTGAACTCCTCCCAATTTCTGCCACCATGTGCTGTCTGTAATCCTCTTATGCGCTCTCTTATTTCAGGAACACATACCAGCTCAAAGCTTCGAACCATATCCTCCTCAGTCACCCTGTTTAGCTCCATTTCCTTTGTGTAATTGCGCAGGTACTTTGTGATGTCCTTACCATCAAATTGATCCACCTTTTTCACAATTGACTGCAGTGCTTTGGTCGTGGAAATTTGTCCCCTCTCAGCAGCTTGCTGCTGTTGCATATACATAGTAAACATCTGAAACATTTGCATAACTCCAGGGTCAAAATGAACCCCCTGACCCTCAGGATTCTCAGCCATAGCTTCCCTGTGTATTTCACCACACTCTCACCCCAGCAGTTTCACATCGGGTTCACCAAAAAGCTGTCGTGACGTGTATGGTATCGCTGGGAAAGTGCGAGACTTCTGACTGTGAGAGTAGCTTCCAAAATCCCAGCAAGGAAACAAAACAGATAGCTCTTCAAGGAGCATAAGACATCACCATTGTTGTTGACATGTACATGTGCCAATTCACTTCAATTTATTCCCACATTCAGCTTGATGATTGCACATAAATTGTGTGTCAAGAGCAAGGCCAGATCAAGCATAGAACTTCTGACTCTTTTTCCAAATGCCTCAAACCAATCACATGTAGGCATAACACAATCTACAAATGATTTTCATATACATGTGTCCATTCACATCACATTTTTCATATATTCCCAACTCCATCATTTCAAGGTATCTCTTGATTTCATGAATACCTGCCTTACAGATTCCAGCAAATCACAAAGCAAAAGATAGCATATGGCATATATATACAACGTCACATGATTTCCAAAACCCTCACAACAATTAACATTATCCCATGGCTTGAAGGCTTGAAAATTGTTGAAGAATATCTCTTGTTGAAGAAAAACGTGGATGCTTATGACAGAAATTTGAGCTTGAATGTGGATCCTTTGAGCAAGGAGATTAATCCAAAATAAGCATCATAAACTTGTCCAAACATAAAAGAAACCTTACTTAAGGTCTAGTTTGGCATTTGGCTCCAAAATGTTGCCCTTCCATTAAAAAAAAAGATGGCGAAAACTGTACGTGGACTGCAGAATTCTCCCGCCCCGGCGCTTCACTCACACACAAAAAAAATACAACTGCGCAGCCTCTGTTTCCTCCTTGACCGGTCAGCCGCTGGTATCTCACCATGTTTTTGGTATGCGCTTGTAGACGATCACCATCGCTCCACTCACGTAGACCACCACCTCTCTACTCACAAGGGCCATATCACCAGAGAGTCCAGCCAGTTGTCCTTCGCATGAATTCGGCAGCAGTCCCCTTCATTTTTCGAAAGTTTCAGGAAGCATATCACTAGATGCTGCTTAATCTCCTCTGTAATTTGAACTCCTACAAGGCTTGAACAGAAATTGTCTTCACAAAACAAGATACTCTGCAATAATCCAAACTCTGGTTTTTCTTCTTCCTCCTTTCTGCATATCTCCCCCTACAGTACCTCGTTTTTCTGGTTTTTCTCCCATTTCTCATTCCTTTCCCCGCCAGAGAATCGGGCCACCCTTCACCTTTTGCAGCTAATATTTCGTATTTCCCAAAATTCAAATACACTTGCGCCTCCCTTTTTTTTAGCTTTAAACTCGGATATTCCCTTTGTGTTATTGCCATGCAAGCTTCCACCTTGTGTACTGCAACTGGCCTCTCAATTAAGTTGTTTCCTTGTGGTCGTGGCAAATTAACACATTCAGGTGGATTCATATGGTCTAAAGTACCAAGCCTTATTGTTATCAACTCACCATATGCCCTTGCTTGGCTATCCCGCTTCATTGAGGTTAGGTATCTACAACCTCCATACCCCTTAGTACAAATGATCCCTTTGAGAGAGATGCTGCTGCTACCTATGGGTATCCACGTTGTAGTTAGTGGTCCACAAGTGATTGCATTGTCTGATCATACAATGCAAGTTCTGCCACCAGAGAATGCTGCTCTTAGAGCTAATAAGGAAGGTGATATTCATAAAGGATATGGCCAGTTTCTCTTTGAACAGAAGGAGTATGCCAAGTCCATGATGACCACCTATGTCCAGACACCTACATCTCACCACAGTATGCTCATCATGAACATACAAAAGTCGCTTCAAACTAGCCATCTATCATCTGTAGCTATTCCGGATAAAAGTACCCACCTTGGGTACTAAAAAGATCTCAAACTGTAGCTCCTCTGCAAAAATTTCCTTCTAGGAAGTTGTTCATAGCATGTCTGACCACAACTCTTCAGTTCATCACATACCCATCAGGCACTCCCAGCTCCTGCTATCTGCCCTCCAAAATGGCTCCTTATCAGCCTGTGCACTTCACAAAAACTCACATTTCTCCACTGTTTGCCTGGCCTTCAGCATGCATCAGCACAGCAAAAGACTGCCTTTTTCCTTCACTAAAAAAAACATCACACTATCCAAGTGTTAAAACACCTACTACACCCATTATGTACACAGGCTTTGAGACCTGACTCAGTCTCAGCTCGTCTTATTGAACCTCATTTACAATATGAACATATGTACTTAGGCATCATAACTCAAGTCATGGCACTTAATCCCATGCATCTGGATTTGCACTTCATGGCCTCATATGCATGGTTTCACACCATAGACGTGCCATGGCACGACAACGGTGTAGAAAATATGAAAGCAAGAGCAAAACTAGAAATGAAACAAGAACAAAATGAAAGACAAAGAGTTACCTTGAGATGAGTGTAGACAAGACACAAGATTGATTTATTCATTGATGTGACACCTACAATTTATAGGTGAGAAGTACAAGATTGAGTAGACTCGCTTATGGGATAAATGTAGAGGTGCGACATGGCACTAGACTCAAGACACAAAAACTGAACTGAAACTAGACTAGAGAAATAGTACACCTAGTGTGCACTTATTTCCAAGTACTTATGGACTTCGTCTTGGATTGTGGGTTTAAGCCCGTCATTGAAGCTATGAAGCTGGTCAGAGGGGTTGAGTGTCTCTATCTCGAGAGCCAGTTTTTGAAACTCTGAGCGGCCACGGAGCCAGTTTGACTTAGGCGGCGGAGAGAAGACCTGGCATGAAAGTTCGCATTTGCAGGCTCAAAAGCCTAGTGAAGAGCACGCCGGAATTTATCCCACATCGGAGTAGACTTGCCATCTGAAATCCTGCGTCGCCACCAAAGGAAGACGGTATCTTTAAAGAGGGTACTGGCCAATGCCACCTTAATAGTCTCGGGCAAATCGGTATTTGAGAAATAAACCTCCATCTTGTAGAGCCAATGATCGATTAACCGCTTATCGCTGCGGCCATTGTAGGGCTCAGGTAACTTGATATCTATCTTTCTTGTCTGTGTTGTGGTGATTTTTATACAAAAGTTTGAGTTCAACATTGTCTACCTCGGCGGTCGGATCGGGAGGAGTTGAGGGATCGTCCTGCTGGCCCACCGAGGATGATGATGATGTTGGTGAACGCGATCGATGCGCTCGCTGTGACTTCCTGGATCCCTCGCGCTGGTGTTGGTTCCGTTGTTGCATGTCCTCCATTTGTGATCGCATTGATGCCATACCGTCGAAAAGGGCCCTTTGTAAGTCCTCCAGCTGTTGTTGAAGAGTGGTCATTTGCAAGGCCTCCATCGGAGGATCGGCGGGTGGCACGTTGTCGTGCGAAGTCGACATCTGGAGAACTCAGAGAGAGTACTGAGGTGAAGCAGGAAAGGTCCACCCGAGATGTAGGATGGGAGGAACAGCTGCTGGAGAGGCAGTATCGCGATCCTCGTACTCGAAGTCAGGGTCCTCCACTTCCTCGGATCGTCCTCGGAGGCTACTTTGTCTGCTTCCACTTCCTCGTTTGGTTCCGCCTAAGGCCTGGGCACCGGAGATGATGGAGTATAATCGGGGACGAAGATCTCGCAGTAGAATGTCACAGGGGGGCGCGTGGAGAGGATATTGCGGAGGCCATCCACACTGCACTCTGGAAGAAAGTGTGCCAATTGAGGGTACCGTGACAGGAAGTACTCGAAATGAGCAAGAAAATAGTCCAGATCGCCCAAGTGTGGGGTTCGGTTGCATGCGGGCTGCTGACATGTATGCGGTACACCTGTGAGGCCGGGGCTACTGGGATAGGAGAGTCTGGGAGACTTGGAATCCACCCAGCATCGGCGGAAAGTGGCACCGGTTCCGGAGTGGGGACACGCAGAGGGCTGTGTTCAGGAAGGAGAGCCTGGGATCTCGTTGATGTAACTCAGGTAGGGGATGTGCATGTAGGGCTCCTCCGAAAAATTGTCCATGAAGCATACACGTGAATGGCAAGAGCGCACACACAGGGTGACGTGGGCAGAGCCGGGAGAGAGGATGACAGCGAAAGTGTAGTCGGCGGCATCCTGCCAGTTGGGGGGTTAAGCGTCGAATCGCCAACACAAGGGGGGGGGGGGGGGGGGGGGGGGGGGGGGACTTCACACTCGCGCACGTAAGAGCACGTTTTTTTTTGGGTTTTTTTTTGTTTGTGGTTTATGGGTGACGGCGGCCTGGAATCGTCACGTACCCGATCGGAAAAGGGGGTGTGCCTCTTCGAAAAGGCGACGCAATCTGCATCTGCACGATGCGAAGAGGGCGCGGTCGATACTCAGCAGAGAGGGGGGCTCATGGCCGGCAGCTGCACGAAGCGAGGAGGGGGCTCATGGCCTGCAGCAAACGAAGCGAGAAGGGGGGCGCTCCATTCTCAGCAGAGAGGGGGGGGTTCATGACCTGCAGCGAACGGCTACCACCACCGGCAGCAGGGAGGGGGTAATCTAGGTATGCAGAAAGGGTTCTCTCTCTGAGACATGAAAGGTGCGTGTGTGTGGGTGTGGGATTTTTTTTTATTATTTTATTTTATTTTTTTTAACATCACCATGGGAAAAGCTTTACGCCAAGTCCACCATCGCTCCGCTGCTTCCATACAACACTGAGAAGAGGGGTGGAAGGGGGAGTGCCGTGGAGAGGGTGAGGGCTTCACAACCCACGTTTAGGAAAGGTTTTAGCTCTGATACCACTGTGAGGATTGTATTGTTAATCCTGCATATTGTGTACTAATTACTACTTGAGTACTTAACAAGAGACTTCAGGAGAACACGAGAGAGAAGGTTGAATTGAATTGATTAAACTGATTACAATAGGTCTCTTATATAGGAGATGAAGAGACACATTTGAAGAGGCATGTCCTTTGATGAAAGGACATAACCCTAGATGAAAGGATACAACTTTAGGCTAAGGGTGTGTCTATTCGATGTAGAGGCACAACCATTCATCAAGGGATACAACCATTCGTTGAAGGGAGGTGGCTATTCAATGAAGAGGTACATCCTTTGGTGAAGAGTCGCAACCAGTCGAGGGCAGGGGTTCCCTTGGCTGGTTACTCTTTGCATTTGCAACAGGAATCAGCAATGAAGAGAGAATCTGATACATACATACGTCACAATCGTGACACTTAGCTTTGTTTGCTGCAGTCCCTCACATACGAGGTTCTCCTCTCTTGCTCGGGACATGTATTCCTTTTGGTGATGATATTGAGAGTAGGTTCTCACCTGTGTTTCCTCTCCATCTCTCTCTCTCACTCTCTCCTGTGTTTCCACTTTCCCTTCTTCCGCTGCACGTTCGATCATTTTGGATCAGTGATTCTCCACAGGTAGATTGGGATTTGGATGTGGGGTTCACTTGGATTGAAAGAGGATGCACTACTGGATACCTTGGCTGCGAGGTTGGCATTGACATCTCCGTGGCACAACAGTTTGTGCCTATGCTCATGAGCATTAAAAGCAAACTTTAGCATTGGAGTAGCAAGAAGCTTGATTTGGCATCTAGAGACTTGGTGGTTAACCAAGTGCTGTTTTGTTTGTAGCAGGATCCACCATTAATTGGCACAAGTCTGTGGGATTTGGATGAGTGATTCTCCACAGGTAGATTGGGATTTGGATGTGGGGTTCACTTGGATTGAGAGAGGATGCACTGCTGGATACCTTGGCTGCGAGGTTGGCATTGACATCTCCCTAGCACAACAGTTTGTGGCTATGCTCATGAGCATTGAAAGCAAAATTTAGCATTGGAGTAGCAAGAAGCTTGATTTGGCATCTAGAGCCTTGGTGGTTAACCAAGTGCTGCTGGCCACTGCTTGGTTTATTACTTCTTGTTGAGTTCTTCATAGGGGATGCATTGGCTAGTTACGTCACCTCATTCAAAATTTTCTTTGGTCATGATTAGATGGCACAGTACACACCATGGCTAGAGTTTCCTACCCAAGAAAGAGGGGGGATTGAACATCATAGACCCATAGGTCAGTTGAGGAGGCTAACAGACAACTCATTATGTGGAATGACTTGATCTTGGATGTCAAAAGGTTTGTACTCCTTTCCAAGGCTTGCTAATGTAGCTGCAACCAAGTCATCATCATCCACTGGAGAACCTATAGTACCCAAAGCATCCGCCACACTTCTGATCTTTAGCACATAATCATTTAAATACATAGAATTCTTCTTAATCCCATGTGATTCCTGCTTTAACTGCATCTCCCTGCCTTTTGTGTTTGTCTCATAGAGACCCATAAGAGTATCCATGCAACCTTTGAGTTCTTTGCATCCAGTATGTACACAATCATATGGTCACTAATACTCACAGAGATCCAATGAAGCATCTTTCGTGCTCTCTCTTCCCATGCCTTATGTTCCACTGCGGGTGTCTTCTCACCTAGCTCCTTGTCATCACCTGTAATCAAATCCCACATTCCTTTGCCCATAAGGAAGTTTTGCATTCAGAACTTCCAAGCTTGAAATTTGTTCTTATCAAGCTTCTCACAAGTAATTTCAGACAAGTTAGAGTCTGCCATGGTTTGCATGAAGTACTTGCAGTATGTAGTCAACAAGGACTACTAACTCTCTACTTTGATTGCTTACTTTTTTGAAAACTCTGTCACTCCTTTCATTCCACTCCAAGTCTGGTTTGAAAACTGTGCATCTGTTCCACTTTGTCCCCATTCCTACAATCCCTTTCCCCTAACACAGCTATGGTCTCCCATTGAGAATAATCATGCCTGATGCTCCACCTTTGGAACTGATCTGAGAGCCAATGGTATGCTCCTTTGAGCACACAACTCCCAGGGAATGCTTTCCTTTGGCTTTTCTTGCCACGGACTACTTCATAAATGCTACCCTGACTGCATTCTTCCATTGATCTTTGCACCTTTCTTAGTGCTTAGATCTCTGAGCCTAAATGCTCTGATTCCAATGTTGCATGCAGAAAGCTTTGTTGTACTTGATCCAGCCCTAAGCGTACTGGTTAGGAACCTTTATGCAAGCTCTTTGAATAGCAAGCAGAGGGAAGAGAGAGTTGAACTGTTTTTGCAGTATATTGATATAGTACAAAAAGATGTATATGACTATGGCCTTTTGGCCTTCCAAAATGGACTGAATCCTGACTTGCTAGACTGTCTATTGACCTGTCCCATAAGGGGGATGAGATGATCTAACGACTGCCTTGAACTTGCTATTGTAAGCTCTTGGAATTATCCCTGCATCCATCCGACTGCTGTCGGCCAGCAGAGACAAGCATAAAAATCATTTAAATATCTTTTAATGATGCTGACTCTCCTGTCTGAAGGCTTAGGTCCTGGCTGACTGGTTCCTTTGTCCTTGGGGCTTCATCTTTTGGTTCCTTTGTCCTTAGGGCTTCATCTTTGACTGTCAGAGCCTATCAAATGCCTTAAATTGATCCTAAATTTTCTGCCTAGTCAGGGATTAACGAGGAGACTAGCCATGTCCACGTCTGTGCATGTGACAGATACCACCTCCACCGTCTTTGCTTCTTGGCTCCCACCCCCCCCACCCCTTTGGTGCCTCCCTTTACCCTTTCTGCTTCTCCACCATCACCTCCGTGCTCTACCTCTACCTCTTGCATCCCACCCCTTTCAGTCCCACCACAACCCACCACAATCCACCAATACCTCAACCATCCCACCCCTGTCCAACACTACAACCACACGGCCTACATCTACCCTTGATCGTCCATCAGTTCCTCCTCTGCCATTGTGCAACTCCCCACATTCACCTCACCCATAGCGCCTCCACCATGTAGCAAAGTTTACGAGGGCCCTAAACTTCTTGATCTCGAGTTTGCCCCTCACCAACTCTCTCTAATCACCTCCTCCCCCTCCCTGTGCACCCAGATCCCCATCTAGTGGTTGCCGCTAGAGTGACTCCGTTCTTCACAGAAGCCAATCCTGACCCCCCTTTGGGACGTTCTTCCCTTCACTTGGCTTCTCGATACCCTGCATCTTCCGGGTGGCTCATGCTTGTCGCTTGGTTTGGGCCTTGGATGAGATCTCTCTGGATATTCGGACGCACTCTGAATATCTGATGAACTACTTTTTGCTCCTTTCCCAAAACCCCGTGATGCATTTGCCTATACATGATTCCTGATTCAGCCCTTCTGAACTATGCAGGTGGATCATTTTTTTTGGTCCCCCTACCTACTCCCACTAAATCCATGCAAGAAACAACTTATTCTGGAGTAAGTACACCATCTCCTTGGCCAGTGGACCCTTCTTAAATTGTGCCAAGACCACTTGCAAGAGCAAGAAGAGGTCAGAAAATTTCTCCCACACAAGGTTCCTGAACTTCGATGACTCACCCTGACTCTTGCTTGGAGTTGATCACATAAATCCAGCATATCAGATTTGTAGAGTAGGCTGCCATGAGACCATCACCACCTCCTATGGAAGTTATGTGAGATATCTAGACTGATATTATCTACACTTTCCACAGCCATGTGGCGCACATTCATGCAGGATCTGGGTAATGCAGGATTCTATTCGGACCTGGAGCCTCAGCCCACCCTTATCCAGGGGCGAGGGCAGCATGTTTTGGCACTACTGGACCCATAGTTTCGGCCACCCACCTCCCCCAGTTTGGTCTGCCCACCTACCACACCACACACCCCACCTCCTCCCCCCCCTAGTTTGGGCTGCCCGCCTACCACTCCACCCAACCACGCCTCCCTTTCCCTTCTCCCTTCTAGCCCTTTCCCCTTTCCCACACTCCCTCGCCTCCTTTACCTTTCTAAGAGGGTTGCAATCTGAGCTTTCCAGATGTTTCTTTCACTTTACTAACAAAATGATATCCTTGTCGGGGAAGAAAGAAAAGAAAAGGGATTGAAATAAAAGCCCTGCTTGCTAGCTTCTACATTGATTGAATGAGCATGAAGAGGTTAAGTTGTTGAGGATGTGAAAGTTGCTCTTCCTTCTTCATGATTTTGCAGGCCAAATTTTTGCTTCATCACACTGTTTTGTACACCCATAAGGATGTAATACAAAGCATATGTACATCAGACCTTGGGAATGTCTTCACAACTGGGTAACACAATCTGATCCCTCATGAATGGAACTTAACACATGTTTCAATTTAATAACTTATGTGGTTTTTCCTAAAGTTTTTTACATTGCCAAATGTATTGTTACTTGAAGCTTGAGTTCTTTGAACATGGAGGTCATCTAAAGTAGTAACACATTTTACTGCAGCAGTCCAGTTTGGTCCTACAAATCCTTTTATGTGGAACCTACACATAGGAAAAAGAAAGATGATAGTCTGAAAGGTCAAGTATGACCCTGCTGGTCACGTGTTAAAAAAAGTCTTGAGCCCTAGGTGCTCAGCAAGTATGTTATCTAACCATGAGAGCTAAGATAGACCTTTTAAGAGGCAAGGAAATGGAGCTAAATTAAATGCGCATGAACAAGATGAGGAAATGAGATTGAATTCCATTGATTTCCTTCAACGTTGGGAAAATCCCCTTTTATACAAAAAGCCCGTAGGCATTACAATCCCTTCATGTGGGATAACTCATTCACACCTTATGATTTCACATGTGGGCAACCTACCCCTCTTCATTTTGGGAAAATCGCCTTTTATACAAAAAACCCGTAGGCATTACACACACCTTGTGATTTCACATGAAAATACCATGGGCAACCTACTCCTCTACAGGTGCCCTGGGTGTTAAGAATTCACCGTTGCGGTGAACAAACATGAAAACCAGCACATAACTCCCGTACATGTCTATAACCATGAACTACCACAATCCAAGAAACAAAAAATAGCCATCATCAACCACGTGAACAAGAGAAGGTGGAGTCTTGTTTGAGTAATTGTGTTACCAAGCCATCTTCTCCCTACTGCACTAAGGGCAGGTCTAACCCTCTGCCCCCTTGGCTCCTAAGCTAATGCACCACAATGCACTAAGGGCGGGACTAACCCTCTGCCCCCTTGGCTCCTAAGCTAATGCACCACGCACCAATTGGCTCCTACAACTTCTCATACCTAAATGTTTAAATTTCGAATCAATTCCATCCATACAACCATCAAAACCTCACACGCATGGCCAATGAGGTGGTAGCTCAAGTGGTGAAGTGTTTGTCTTGAGACCGGGAGGTCCTGGGTTCAAACCCCCACTATGTGCTCCCTCAGCAGCATCACCTACGGGTGGAAAAAAAGCCCCTATGGGCAGTGAAATACGCCTCCAGGTGGTGAAAAAACAGTGACCCGCTACCATGAAGGTTCCATCTTCACTTGGTTCTGTAGAAATAGCACAGTACCATAGCGTGGAGTTGAATATTTGGCTTGTCTGACCTTAAGATCATCGCACCCAATCAGCAATGCAGAAAATTCAATTGCACCAGGAGTTGTTGCAGTGTACTTTATCCCCATGCTAGAAAGCAGTCAAATCATGGAGCCCCCCTGGCATGTAATCTGAGTGTCATAGAGAGGCTCACCTCAACAATAGTCCTACATGTCACTGCAAGCTTTGGTGGAGAGACCTTCATGAGCACCAAGACCTCTAGTTGAGACCCTAAATTATCATGAAAACCAGGGGAGCTATTTTGATGATCCTGCGTGCAGCCTCTGGCTCCCATTGTGTTGGTTCAACCATCAAAACCTCACACGCATGGCCAATGAGGTGGTAGCTCAAGTGGTGAAGTGTTTGTCTTGAGACCGGGAGGTCCTGGGTTCAAACCCCCACTATGTGCTCCCTCAGCAGCATCACCTACGGGTGGAAAAAAAGCCCCTATGGGCAGTGAAATACACCTCCAGGTGGTGAAAAAACAGTGACCCGCTACCATGAAGGTTCCATCTTCACTTGGTTCTGTAGAAATAGCACAGTACCATAGCGTGGAGTTGAATATTTGGCTTGTCTGACCTTAAGATCATCGCACCCAATCAGCAATGCAGAAAATTCAATTGCACCAGGAGTTGTTGCAGTGTACTTTATCCCCATGCTAGAAAGCAGTCAAATCATGGAGCCCCCCTGGCATGTAATCTGAGTGTCATAGAGAGGCTCACCTCAACAATAGTCCTACATGTCACTGCAAGCTTTGGTGGAGAGACCTTCATGAGCACCAAGACCTCTAGTTGAGACCCTGAATTATCATGAAAACCAGGGGAGCTATTTTGATGATCCTGCCTGCAGCCTCTGGCTCCCATTGTGTTGGTTATGTGACAGTACCTTTTGTACCGTGACATTCATCATGAGATTTCCATTGGTGTGCAGCCTGCATTTTGGTGATGAGATGCAATGGCTGGTGCTGAAGAGACTGAAATGTCGAGAATGTGAGAATATGTGAATATGAAGCGGAAGCAAATAGAGATCACACAAGACAAAGTAGACAGCCAAGAGAGATCCAACACTTGAGCCAAGAATTGAAAGTATTGAATGTATTGAATTAATTATGAAGGCACAATGGCTATGCTTATATACATCTCATGTAGAGCAAGCGGCCAGTAGCATTGGAGGACGAATGTCCACGACTGATAAAAATGCCTAAAATAGCCTAAGAAATATGGGAAAATACCTTTAAAAATTAGATAAATATCTGGACAAAAAGGGGCATAGAATGAAGTAAAAGAGAGCTGGAGATGACATGTCCAACACCTCTTCTTAGCTCCAACATGGGGGTTCAACTCCCATATGGGTAAGGAGCTGATCGTCTCGATAGTATCTTGAGGAAGAGGTTTGGTGATGAGATCAGCAATGTTATCCTGAGAAGGACAATACTCTAGTGTAATGATGCCGTCGGCGACAACCAGCTCACGAATGAAGTGAAAGTGGATCTCAATATGTTTGTTAGAGAAAGGCTATGGCAGATCGAAATCTAGGTGTTTCATAATGAAGGATTGAGCATGATCAAAATGTGAAACAAGCAAAATAGAAAGAGTGAGAATTCTCCCAACCCGGGGTGTACATCCGGAAATCTGAGACAAGAAAAAATCCTTCCAAGGCTCAGTGCCTAGTAGGAAACCTCTGACCACAAGTTTGCAGAGCAACGCCCTGCACTGAATATCCGGATCGATAATATTCAAGGCCCCCTCGTTTGGGCTGAATAATTGTGAGCCAAGCTACCCTAGCACGAGTGTTTGAGGTGCCATTCAAACCCGACCAGAGAAAATTGCGGATCAATCTCTGCAATTGACCAATGCACACATGAGAAGCACCAACAAGAGGCAATAAACCAAGCCGAGGCAAGCAATACTTGATTAGCCACCAAATCTCTGGAAGCTAAATCTAATCTCTTGGAGCTCCAATGAAGAAGCTTCTCATAAGTACCGGAGCAGACTATTGTGCAGGAGATATCAATCCCAACCTGGCATCCCAAATATCTAGCAGTGCATCCTCTACTGATCCAAGTAAAACCAAGCTTTGCACCCCAAGCAACTCTCGGTGAATCACTAATCCAGAAACCAACAGATTTGTGCCAATTAATGAGTGTCCTTGTTGCCAAACAAAACTCTTCTAGTGCTACCAGGAAGGAACATAAGCATATATGTGAGGCCTCCAAGAACATGGCTATGTCATCAGCTAACTCAGAGTCAACCAGCTCCTCTTGACTATGAAGAGGCAACCTCAATCCGGAAATACTAGCAACGGAGCAGAGAAAGATGCAGAGAAAGATGCTCATGGCCTCTGCAACTATGATATATAATAATGGGGCTAAAGGGCAAGCCTGCCGTATTGAGCGAGAAATTTGAAACCGCTCTCCTCTATCACCACAAGCGAGCACACTACTGTGGGCATCACGATACATGCATGAAACTCCCTTGATCCATCTCTGAGAGAAGCCCATATGGCTAAGAGTACCCTCAAGGAAGTCCCAATCCACTCTATCATAGGCTTTCTAAAAATCCAAGAGCAAAATGGCTAAGGGATGATTTCTCGCTTTAGCCCATTCCAGGGCCTCCCAAAACGAGAAATTGTTATCAAAGATGCTCCTTCCGTGTAAGAATCCATTCCGAGTATCATGAATGACATCGTGCAAAATTGGTTGCAATTTGATGCTCACTGCCTTAGCAAGAATCTTATATGTAGTCTCAAGTGAGGTGATAGGTCTCCACTGGCCAATTGATGTCTTATCCCCGCTCTTAGGGATAAGATAGATAAGCCCCTTAGTGAGAGAAGAAGGCATAGAACCTGTGTCCCACATCTCCTGGAGAGCCAATGTGATCTCAGTCCCAATCGCATCCCAAAAAGTAATGAAAAAAATAGGGGAGAGGTGGACACTTACCATGATGTAAGGCATGAAGAGCATGACTGAACTCCTGCATAGAAAAAGGGGCATCCAGAGTAGCACACATCTCCTTAGTGATCAAATGTGGCAATGCATTCCAAACCTTCCTCTCTGCCCTGTGTCTCAAATCAGAGTGCGGCTCCAGCACAACTAAGACGTTGGCGATAGAAATCAGTGGCTATCTGTCTAACCATAAGAGGATCTAAGTGAAGAGTTCCATGTGAATCCTGCACATGCCTGATACTATCTCGGGCATGGGATGGGCCATGAGTAGCAAAGAAATGTTTGTTGCATCTGCCACCCATCTGTGTCCAAAAGGATTCCTGGGCATGGTAACGGTACTCCGCATGCTGCTCAAGAGAGTGATGAAGTTTTGCCCTAGCAATACATAAAGAATTTGCAACCCATTGAGCATGAGGATGTTTATCGTGCTCTTTCTGTAAGGTAGCCAGTCTACGTCTAATAGCCCTTTCTAAATCCAAGGCCTCTTGCCTCTTAGACAAGGAACATGTGTGATAAAAGTCAATAATATGACAAAGAGCAGAGGCCAGGTTTTGTGAGGCCTGTGAGAAATCATGAGATCTCCAAATATCAATCATACGACGTGATAGCTTTGCATTTGAAAACAAATTATTAGGGATGCGTACATGGGGTGATGGTCCATGGGAACTCGGATCTCTAATACATAAAACCACTGGGCAATGATCTGATTGAGAGGCACCTGTAGCAATAAAAGTATACCCCCCTCTGTCAAGCACCCAATCATCCACATAAAATCTGTCAAACCGTGCTTAAATACATCCTGCATCCCTTCTCCTGTTAGACCATGAATAAAGAAGAGTGGATGGTCTCCTCGAAATGTCACCCTCATGCCAACAATCTCTGCCATGAATGGAGAGTATAAACCTCTCCCAAGCCGCTCTTGCAAGAGGATGCACCAAGCCCTCATGTCCACCTCTTTTATTCGTTGGCATCTCAACCATGTTAAAATCCCCACCAATAATCCAATGGTCGGCAAAGGCATCAGCGTAGTAAGAGATTTCCTCGCACCTCTATGGTTAGGAGCATATAGGTTGAGAATACCAATGCGTGTAGTACCTTGCATAAGAAGGATCCACTGCGCTCTCGCAGGCAAAATGACACCATGTCCAATGATGCAAGGCAAGATCAAAGCTGAAACAGAGATGCAGACACCACCTTTGTACCAATAGCTGGTGACGAAAAGGTGTGTCCCAAGAGAAGCTTGCTTGATCTCCCACACTGGCTAGCATCCAGTTTATGCTCTTGCAAGAGCAATACATCCATAGGTCCACCTGTAATTGCACAATGAAGCTGGGTTTTCTCTTGCTTGATCTCCCACACTGGCTAGCATCCAGTTTATGCTCTTGCAAGAGCAATACATCCATAGGTCCACCTGTAATTGCACAATGAAGCTGGGTTTTTACAATTTGTTTCCGCCGACACGGATAAAAACCCCCAAGACCCTGAATGTTCCAAGAGACAATCCTCATAAGGACTCAGAGTAGGAGCGACCAGATCTTGTGGTCGACGAAGGACCCCCTTTAGAGACGGAAGTACGTCTCGCATAGGTAAGGGGCGGAAAACGATATAGACTTTACCTCTCTCTCCCACTCCGGGGAAAAGCTAGGGCTAGTCCTCAAAACTGGAGAGGTACCATGACAATGCTCTTGCGCAACATCATCCTCAAGGGTACAATCATCCTGTAACTGTAATGCAGCAACCTCCTGTGAGGGATCGAGATCATGTGCCTACAAAGCCTCATCCTCAAAAGAAGGATCAACATCTTGTGAGGCAAGAGCTGCATAAGGGTTGGGGTGCTCCACTAGGCGTGTGGGTGAAGGGGCAGGTGCGGGGGTCCGAGGGTGCCTGCCATCCCTAACCACAACCCAACGCTGTGTGGTCTGCTGTGGCATAGGAGCAATTGGAGTCTGAGCAACAACAGAAGGCATCTAATGGGTAGGACCACGCTGCCTCCTAGCATGGCTCCTCGATCTGGGACAATCTCTAACAATGTGGCCCTGTCGATGACAAATCTGACACTGGTCAGGTCTGCCTGCAATCTCCATCCTCTGTCGAAAGCCAGATCCGTTAGGTCTCTGAAGCATAATATGGATGTTAGTAATTGATGGATTAGGAACAAGCAGAAGGACCTGGGGTACACCATCAAGAGTGGCGGTAACAGCCGCGGAAGCTGAGGCGGGAGAGTCCGGGAGGGCTGGTACATCTAGAACGTGGCCAAAGGATGCCCCTATGGAAGCTAAAAGCTTCCAATAGGACCGAGGAAGAGCAGGGAACCGCAGTGAGACTTAGGTAAGGCGCTAATCCTCTGCCACTAGATCAAAGCCCACCTGGTACATTGAAAGAAGAAAAGCATCCTAGGGCCAAGAGGGAAGGGGTTGCCAGCCAAAACCTGAGAAGTAGCTTTCTGGCGAATGAAAGTCCACCTGGAAGAAGCCTCAACCAAGCAAATGAGTATCCTGGAAGTGCACAATCAACTCCGAAGGGAGAGCTGCTAGAAGCCATTCACGGGCTTGCGAGCGAGAGGGGTGGGAACCATAAACTCTCTCAACAAGGGTGGCCTAGACCTCAATGTCAGCGTCGTGTTGAAGAGAGGTGAGCTCGTCTTGAGAAAAAGTGATGATTCTCCCGGCCAGTGGGGGGTGACGAAAGATTGGCTGCGGCAGAAGAAGCCATAAAGCCAATTGACAATGTGTGGGCGGCCGACTTGAATCCAAATAAAATTGCTGGATGACAAGGCGGGTGTAGCAAGGCGGAAGCAAAATGTGGGAGCAATAGAGGCAGGTGCAGATGGAAGGGGGTAGAGGCGGGAGCAAATGGGGGGGGTGGTAGGGCAAGAGCAGCTGGGGTAGAGGCAGGAGCAGAAGGGAAGGCGGGAGCAGCAATGGGGCAGGCGGGCGCAACAATGGCAGAACGGGAGAAGCTGGGGCAGAGGTGGACAGGGTAGGCGGGAGCAAAATGGACAGAGGCGGGGCAGAGAAGAGGCGACAAGAGTGTGTGTATCATTGCTTTTGACAAGGAAAGAAAAGTTATTTGTGCCAATTTCTGCGAGCTTGCTGCTTTCTGATCCTGCTTTGCATAAAACAAGTGAATAGTTACATTGGGATACAAGACAAGTTCTGATTCAGGGCATTGGGTTGTGTGTGTGTGTGTGAGAGAGAGAGAGATTTTGAGAGAGAGAGAGGGAGGGAGAGGAAGGAAAGAGAGATCTGGCTTGGAAAAGAGAGAGAGAGAGAGAGAGAGAGAGAGAGAGAGAGAGAGAGAGAGAGAGAGAGCTCTTGAAAAAGATATAGGGGGCGAATCTTGGTTTCCTGTACATGTTTTAGGGTTTCGTCTGCAACAGAGCTGCTGTTTTAGGGTTTCGTCTGCAACAAAATTGCTGTTTTAGGGTTTCGTCTGTTAATAGAGCTGCTGTTTTAGGGTTTCCTCTGCAACATAGCTGCTGTTTTAGGTTTTTGTCTGCAACAAAGATGCTATTTTAGGGTTTCAATCAGAAATTTTGCTGCTGTTTTAGGGTTTACACGTGCTGTTTTAGGGTTTGCCTGCAGCAAAACAGCTTTTTCAGGGTTTCGAACAGAGGTTTTGTTGCTGTCTGGGGTTTATAGCTGCTGTTTTAGGGTTTTGCCTACAACAAAGCTACTGTTTTAGGGTTTTCCTTGCAGCACACAGAGAGAGAGAGAGAGAGAGAGAGAGAGAGAGAGAGAGAGAGAGAGACTGGGTTTTCTTTGCTTTTGTACATGGATTTGGATGACCCAGCTGCTGCTGTTGGTGGCATGGCTGCCAATAGCCTTAACATGGATCTTATTGAGGAGATGATCGAGAAGGATGTGGGTTATGCTTCAGATGCCTCGGAGCAACAAAAACGTCAAAGGCTTGATGTTGATGCAAGCTACACTCCAGTGAATGTTGGAGAGAATGCAGAGGAAAGTTCTCAGGTACCTTCTCCGGAGTTTGCACGTTTGCTGCAAATCACTGGTGAGCTTCTGCAAGAATATGTGAAGGCAAATAGCGTGCAAATGGCTGCAGTAGATAATGGTGGTGTGGCTGATGTATGCATGGAGACTCCTTTGTTGCTACAACAGCTAGCAGATTTTCATGATCGTGCTGCTATCTTCTTCTTTACTGGGTGTATTCCGTTGTTGCCTCGTCTTAGAGCATGGTTGGGCCGCTTGGTGTCGCCTAAGGCACTTGAGGAGATTTATGATGGTCCGAGAGGCTTTTATGAAATATTTTTTCGCACTTCGGAAGCCCGTAGGGCAGTCTTGGAGCAGGTGCCACTCTTTTTGGATGGGCAGTTGGTTCATGTGGTTCCGTGGAAGCCTATGGCAGAGTACCAAGATATGTTGCGCCAGGCTTGCCCAGTTTGGTTTGAAGTGAAACAATTCCCACCAATGTTTTCGTGTGTTTTACAAGGTCTCATGCGAGGTATCGCTCTTGGTGGTGGTGCCTCGAATGACATCTAGAAACCGAAATCGTCTATGCATGTTGTGGAATACTGGGAGACCTAGGCCGACACATTTGCGTGTCAATATGGCTGGGCTGCAACCTTTAATGTATGAATTGAGGTGGGATACATTTGCTGGCCACTGTTTCAAATGTGGTGAGATGGGCCACTTTGTCTCCGAATGTCCTAAGAAAGAACAAGTTGTTGCTACCAAGGATATCGTTGATGGGCAGTTGCCCATGGAAGATGAGCATGATGCTCCTTTACATGATGCCCAGCACATGGATGTACATGTGGATGTTCAGGATGAGGTTGAGCAGCCATGGGTGGAAGTACGTGGTAAAAAGACACAATTTGTTGTCCCGCAGGGGGGATATCTCAGATGCTGTTTGGCGGGGGCCTTTGCGTACTCATCAGGGGCCCTTACATATGCTTGTCGCCCTTTGGATTCAGGTGCCCAACAACAGACCAGGATTAAGAGGCCAGGAGGCCAACTTTCTGGGGGTACAGGGGCTCTTGGGGTGGATAGAGTAGAACGCTATCCTATTAGAAGTTGGCTAACAAAAGAAGCACAACAACAATTGCCTCTTGTGTTTGGTTCTCGAAGGGTGAGGTCATCTTGCCATGGGATGGTCATTACCCTTCGGCACGTGCTCGGGAACTCCAAGGGCAGTCTGAGATCACAAATACCATGTCTAAAAATGCAATGCTTCAAAAGGTTCGTGATTTGGCAGATTGTCCTGGACCTAGTACACGGCCTTGTTGATTCCTTTTCTGGGAAGGCTTATGAAAATTGTACAATGGAATGTAAAGGGTATTTCTTCGCGCCAAAAGCAGTTCAGGCTTTGGCGTACAACTTTTTGTCATGGTTGGGATGTTTTGTGTGCAGTTGAACATAAGCAGCATAAGTTGGCTGGCAAAGCCTATGTATATAAGGGGTTTCATGTTTTCTACAGCGGACATCCTGCTTCGCAGTCAGGTGTTATGTTTGCTGTTCGTTCGCAGTTTCAGCCTTCTCTTGTGATTCAAGATGTTCATGGAAGATTTCTAGTGATACAGATTGTTTGGGATGATATGCCATTATGGTTGTTAGGGGTGTATGCTCCAAATAATGCTCGTGCACGCCGTTTGCTATGGAATGACTTGTGTGCTCTTTCAATCTCTCATCCTGGCTTTGTGATGGGAGACTTTAATATGTGTGTCTCTAGGGAGCAAGCCACGTGGCCTCATTCTGTAATGGATGGCCTGGAGAGAATGGCGTGGGAAGCTTTTGCAGCAAGGTCGCTAAAACAAGACATGTGGTCTTGGTTGCATCCAGATGAAAGGGGTTACACTTTTGCCTCACAACAGTTTCGGGGGACTTATGCTAGACTGGATAGGATGTATATTTTACATCAAGATCTCTTTTTGCCAGAGGTTCTTACTATGATGGTTGATCAGCAACAGGTGTTGTCGGATCATTGGCCGCTTGTGTTTGAAATGGTCTATCATCCTGTGGATGCATATAAAGGCTTGTTGGGATGCTTGCCTTTGCCCTTAAATCACACTTTTTTGGATCATGAAGTTTTTGATGTTTATATGCGTCAGTTGATACGACATTTCTCCACAAGAGTGTCCATGGCTGATTATCATGCTTGGCCAGTGTTCCTTACCAACACTCGGAAGTTAGTGCGGCATTATGGTCCGCATCACACACATACTTGATTGACTAATGATCAGTCAATACTACAAACTTGGAGCCATATAAATAATGTCTCCAAACCTTGAGAGCATGAATCACAGCATAAAGCTCCTTCTCAAGGGTTGGCCAACGAGATTGAGTGTCGTCTAGCTTTTTACTCTCAAAAGCAATAGGTCTACTATCTTGAAATAAACAGCCCCGATGGCATAGTCACTGGCATCAGTTTCAAGAACATACGGCCGACTAGGATCGGGTAATGCTAAGATAGGTGCTTCCTTGACTTTATCTTTCAAAGTCTGAAGGCCATATCCAGATCATTATTCCAAGTGATAGGCTGATTTGACTTACGTCCACGACCTTTCAACAAGTCGGTCATCTCGGTAGTGTGAGCTGAGAGTACTCCCGCACAGATTTCTCAAGAAAAACAACAAAACCGAGAAAAGAACGAAGTTGTTTCACTGTTCGCGGTATAGGCCAGTCTAGAACCTTCTGAACTCGGTCATAGTCAATGCTCAATCCATCTCTAGTGCTCTTGTGTCCCAAGTAAATGATGTCTGCCATAAAAAACTCACATTTACTTAACTTATGGAGGGGCTAATTCACCTTATCCCCAAGATTGGGGACAAGACTGACATCAAGCAATGGAGGCCCATCACCCTTCTTGGATCTGCATATAAAATCTTAGCTAAAGCCTTGAGTATAAGGTTGCAGCCAAAGGACTATCCATGATACTCAGAATGGTTTCCTCGAAGGAAGGAGTATATTTGATAACATTTTTTCTTTCTGGGAAGTTGTCGAGTGGGCAAAGTCTAGTCAGCAGCCTCTTGCCATTCTTTTGCTTGATTTTGAAAAAGCTTATGACAGAGTGGATTGGGATTTTTTGGAGGGCACTATGGCACACATGGGGTTTTCCCAAAACTGGATCAGAGGGGTGTCTTGCCTATACAGGGAGGCTCATAGCACTGTTTTAGCCTATGGGGGGTGCGGGGAGCGTTTTCAGATTTCCCGTTCAGTGAGGCAGGGTTGTCCTTTACTGTACCTCATTGTAGCTGAGGCTATGAGCAGGTTTCTTCGGGCTGCCCCTGGTGTTGTGGGTCTCACGCTGCCTTTAAACCGCACGAGGGAAGAGTTTTTGGACTCTGTGTTAGCAGATGATACGGCGTATGAGAAAAACATACAACAATCACTGCTATAAGCCGGAAGAGAATAGAATCACCCCAACATGTAAGGTGATTTCAACCAGTGAGGAGCATCATGATGCCATGTAAGACGTGTGGGGAAAAGAAGATGCCATGGTCCCATTCCCGCATAAATATCACACGCTTCGCCTGTGCAGAATGAGAGGGCCCCTGAATGCGAGCCCAAGTAGCCATAAGAGTGTGGATGATATCACCTCATATAGTACTAATGCACTGAGACCCAAAAATTTGGACACCCTCAATAGCCTCCCGCATAAATATCACACGCTTCGCCTGCGCAGAACGAGAGGGCCCCTAAATGCGAGCCCAAGTAGCCATAAGAGTGTGGATGATATCACCTCATATAGTACTAATGCACTGAGACCCAAAAATTTGGACACCCTCAATAGCCTCCGTGCATCTAGCTCTCCAGATCTACCATGTTGTAATACTGGCAATAATCTCCCAGCTGGTGTCAATCCTCTGTTTGGGAGGTGTATAATCAGAGTGAGGAACATCCTGAAAAAAACCATGCTCGGCAATACCTCTACGAATGAAAATGCAAGGCTGGGAGTGCTCTAATGTTGGCCAGCTGTTGAATGGGCTGAAAACGCAAGTATGAAGATGACCTGATGCTGGCGGCTGCTGCTGAATATGCTGCGTTTTGCTGTTGGGTGGCTCATGATGCAAGTGATGATGCTCCAGCGGTTGAGGACTGCAACGCTTGGCTGAAGTTTGATATGATTGAATGAATGATGCAAAAGCAAGCCTATTTATATGAGTGCTAAGGGCTGGTCGGTTGTAGCTAGTTTGTTACATGACTTGTCAATGATAATAAATGGTATTTTTTGCTGGAAATTATGGAAAAAATGCCAGATAAATGCTAATAACTATCCTAAAAAAACTACATGCTATTTCAAGGCTTGTGCAATGGTCTATATGCAATGGATGAATGATATGCAATTAGCAGAGTGCTTTCTAATGCAAACCTAAGGTTTTTTTTCTTTTTTTTTTTTCAGAAAGAGACTTCTATTAAGTTTGAGAAAAACATACAACAATCACAGCTATAAGCCGGAAGAGAATAGAATCACCCCAACATGTAAGGTGATTTCAACCACTGAGGAGCATCATGATGCCATGTAAGACCTGTGGTACTAGAGGAAAAGAAGATGCCATGGTCCCATTCCCGCATAAATATCACACGCTTCGCCTGCGCAGAACGAGAGGGCCTCTGAATGCGAGCCCAAGTAGCCATAAGAGTGTGGATGATATCACCCCATATAGTACTAATGCACTGAGACCCAAAAATCTGGACACCCTCAATAGCCTTCGTGCATCTAGCTCTCCAGATCTGCCATGCTGTAATACTGGCAATAATCTCCCAACTGGTGTCAATCCTCTGTCTAGGGGGTGTATAATCAGAGTGAGGAACATCCTGCAATAAACCATGCTGGGCAATACCACTACGAATGAAAAAAACAGAATCTGTACCACTGCCGTTGCGGACCGAACTGGGAGAGCCAAGCAACTGCCCCCCAAGTCACATGCATGGCTTGGCCACTCAATTTGCCCATAAGTTGGGCTACAGGACCCCAAATCTGTTGTGCAATGCTGCATCCCCATAGACAACGTTGTACGGACTCAGAATCTGCCGCACATCTAGGACAGGAAGGTGCTACACCGAAAACTGATCTCCACTGATTGGTGGGGAGACCACCATGTAAGAATAACCAAAAGAAATGAGAGATATGGCTCCTTCTGTATGAGTGCCAAAGTCTATGCCAATATCTGCGCTGTATCACTGGAGAAATATCATAGCTCTCCCAATGAGGCCTGAGAGTAGGTATCCTATGCATCTGTCGAGTGAGGAGAAGCCTGACATTCCGAACAATGAAACTGAAAAAAGGAAGGCTTTTCAAAGGATCGAAGGCATCAATCCACTCTCACTCTCACTCTCACTCTCACTCTCCTGGATCCCACTGAAGATATCTGATAGGATTGCCACCATATAGCCATAAACACCAAGAGCCATGAGTCACTATCTAAGGAGAAGGGTCAATGAACCAGTGCTTCCCCGAGCGACCAACAATCCTCATTGGACTAAGCCTAGTGTTTGGTATGATCTCCTCCATACTACATCTTCTCAATCTCCCACCATGCATGATAGAATAAATGAGGAAATCTGTATCCTCCTGGCCTGGGAGAGCAATGACCTGCAGAGGTATGCCTATCCTCGAAAAAACTCCCAGCCAACTCGGATGATAGTCTCCGTGTGAAAGGTCCTAGAAAGCCACTCATGCGGAATAGCTGCATCAATCTGATCAATACGAATGCGAGAGCCCCTAAGATGCTGAGTGGATGCAACTCTCCGATCCTCCGGAAGACTCTTAAAGGTCTTCCAAGCAAGAACTGTGTATGCGCATCTCTGCCATCCTGACCATTGCGTATAACGAGATGCACCAAGTGGCCTACCAGCCTCATCCCTAATGAACTCGTTCCACATAATAGGTTGTCGGTCAGCCTTGTCAAAAGACCTAGGAAGCCTTTGTCGCAAAAAATATTTGCATACCACGCTGAAAATTAGCTCAAAAATTCCCTTGCATTCCCATGCCTCCCTGAGCGTAACCCCCAGTCATAGATTGGAGCACGGAACCACCACCAAAATAGCCTGGATGCATAGATTGCTGTGGAATAGGTGGCTGTCCAAAAAAGGAACTCTGTGGGTTTGTACCATAAGTGTTCTGCATGTTAGCAAACTGTCCAAAAGCAGGATCTTGTGGGAAGGCACCATTATTACCCTGATGTGGGTTCCTAGAACGCACCTTCTTCTTCTTCTTCTTAGGCTCTCAAGGGGCTCTCATAAATTCAGCAAACTTCTCACTTTGCGTGAGCTGCATAAGCACATCCACTGTCCCTGCCAAACGGGCTTTAAACTGGGCATCATCTTCCTCTTTACTTGTCATGTCTTCTGGCTGCGTTACATCCTCATAGCGTGCATCTTCTGCAGCCTGTTCTCCTGCAAGTACATCCTTAGATTCAGTCCTCTCAGGAGTGGTGTCCTGCTCTTTCTCATCATCAAAATCATAATCATCTTCAAAGTCTGATATCTTGCTGAAATTTTCAGCAATGGCTTTCCTCGAGACAACCACGAGCTCACCCCCTTAAGAAAGTTGATGATGGTCCCGGCAACGGAACCTTGGAACTGGCCTCTGGTAGAAACCAAAGTGCAGTAGACTAGCAGTCACCCAATCCAATTGTAGTCCAACCAATAAAACAAATAAATAGGAGCTAGAGTGCTCCAACACATGAAAGAGAACGACACTTGTTGGCCCCAAAGCTTGGCGCCCCTTTCGGTATTTCTTTATTCAATTTCAATGGAAAAGTTTAATTGATTACAACGTGGCCATTCATGGCTCGTATGTCTGCAAGTCCAATCTGCCAGTCCTCTGGACCTCTTAGCATAGAGGTTACACATAGCTTTGTGTCCCAAGAACACCACACTGTTATCTCCTCTAATCTGCTAAGTCAGTGCATCCATGAGGCCTTGAATATGCATCTGACTGAACCATGCACATAGCCACAAACTCAGCCATGAAAACAGTCCACAAACGCTTCCAAATCAGTCCAAAATCTTGCCCTGTTTCCACCCTCTGAACTGCCAAACCCCTCCTCTCACAAAGAGCCAGAGAGAACAACTCCGGAATAGTCACGAGCCAGTGAAAAGAGAGACTCAATATGACACCTCCTGCAGTCCCACCTGCTCACAAAAAGAGAGAAACTTACAGTCCTTATGTCGCTTTTCACAAGAGAGAAAAGGGCACGAGGAAAAACCCCGTTCAGTCCGACCCTCTTGTCTTGCAGCCGGGAGAAATGAAATGAAATGTTATATTAACGTCTTCAAAAGGCCATAATGACCTATGAGACCAAAAAGTTACATCATGGTGGATCTGATACAATGTCTGGATAAAAAACCAGAAAATGAAAAATAAAGATGATACTATTGGCACCTAGAAAATGAAACTGGAACTGGAAGGTAAACAGAAACCCTTATAGGGTG
The DNA here is from genome assembly GCF_041138505.1 of Cibotium barometz. Classification (NCBI taxonomy): domain Eukaryota; kingdom Viridiplantae; phylum Streptophyta; class Polypodiopsida; order Cyatheales; family Cibotiaceae; genus Cibotium; species Cibotium barometz. The sequence goes on along the minus strand of NC_141072.1, from coordinate 54,575,447 downwards.
TGAATATAGTGAGGGGGGTACACTATGGAGGTGCCTCCATCTCATAATATGTGCCGCATCGGACGCTGGCGGATCTCCTCAATATCCTCTGTGGTCAGCACCCTGACTGGGTGTCCCGCATATCTCGCAAGAATAATCCGAATCCGCTGCTGCAACCTCCGTCTATGCTTGGATGCCCTCCTCCGTCTGGACCACCCAAGCTCAATCGCACGATCAATTAGTGTACCGCTGGTGTGGGCGGTATCCATGTCCTGCTGCTGCTGTGGTCCATCTGGCGCAGTGATGGATGGACTAAAGAAGTCTGTAATGTGCCTCTGAGTCTGGCTCTCTATGCACCTAAGCAGGCTATCTCTATATCTCCGCAGCTCAAGCAAGAACAATCCACTCTTACAGTCCACGCATCTCAGCTGACAGTCAGCTTCTTGCCAAAAGCAAAGGAGAGAGAAGAAGAAGAAGATCCTGTGGGCGCCTGAATATTCAGCCACACAGCAGCCAACTTGTCCTCCAAGAGCTTAAGAGAGAGGGAGAAAGAAGGTCTGTGTCTCTGTTTTGTAGCACAGCACAGCAGCCAGCCCTTTAATCTCCAAAAAAGCATGCCTAAGGAGTCATTTAGCTGCGCCCGTAGCTTCTGTAGCATAGCCCGCCGCCTACAGTCCTTCCAAAAAGCCCAGGTTATTTAGCTGCGCAGACCCGCCTGCACTTGTTTTCTCCAAAAAGCCAGAGTAAGCCTGAAGCACAGCCCGCCTGTAGCTGTTTTTCCCAGAAAACTAGAACTCCATGCTGGCCGCCATCACCCTTTCCCAAAAAGTATGAGAGAGAAAGGCGTGTCCTCCAAAAGTAGAGTAGTCCCCATAAATAGCCTAGGGGCCACTCAAGGTTATAAAACCTTCCTAGGGGCCACCAAAGGTTATAAAACCTTTTAAATTTTAATTCCTTTGTCCCCTTCGCACTTGGGTTTGTTCACATATGTTTCCTTTTTGTCCGGCCACCCAAGTATGTACCTTTAAATATATAACTTGCTCACTGACCACTATGCTCACACTTATGCCGCACCCATTTCACAGGGTCATGACAGGGCATCCCTCAGGCTGATTTTTTGTGTATGGGGGGGAACTTTAATATGTAGGAGACCATGGAGGATAGACTAGGTGGTAGCCACGATACCGTTTCTGGTGCAGAGCTTGCGGCCTGGGAAGAGCTTTTGGCAGATTGTTATAAGAAGCAGGCTGACATGCAAAATGGAAAATTGCAGCAAAACAACTATGCATCCTCGAGCAGAAACAATGAGGATAATGAAAGGTTGTTTATTATGCAGCATGTCGTTAATGCCATGTCTGAAAATGTTGAAGAAGCACATAAAGATGATGTATGGTACGTTGATTCAGGTGCTTTGAACCACATGACAAGTCATGGGGAGTGGTTCAAGGAGATCAAAAACCTTGAAAGACCAGGTTTTGTGGAAACAGGAGATGACACTGCTCATCCAACTGCCCATGTTGGAGATGTGCCATTGTCTATGCAGGATGGCAAAGTGAAGTACCTTGTAGATGTACTTCATGTTCCGAACATAACAAAGAATCTGATTTCAGTTGGTGATTGAGCAGGGTTTGTAGGTTTGGTTTAATCTTGATGGTTGTTATGTTGAAGACTTTAAAGACAAGTGCAGGTTGGTTGCAAAAGGCAACAGAGTGGGCAGAATGTTTACATTGAATGTAAACATGCCTGAAGTGAGTGCTACGATGTTTGCAAATGGTTCATGAATTGTTGCAGACACACACATTTGGCATAAAAGAATTGGACATGTGAATGTGCAGAGAGTGAAGTCTATGCAGACTAAAGGAATTGTGACAGGGCTGCCAAAGTTTAAAGTTGAAGGTATGTAGAAAATATGTGAAGCATGCCAATTTGGAAAGCAAACAAAGCATGTATTTCCACGTGACAGAAATGTGAGCAGAAATGCACTAGATGTTGTGCATTCAGATGTATGGGGTCCTACGAAGACCATGTTTATGAGAGGCTGCAGGTATTATGTGACATTTATTGATGACCACAAAGGAAAGTGTGGGTATACTTCATGAAGGAGAAGGGTGAGGTGTTCACTCATTTTTAGAATTTCAGAGTTATGGTTGAAAAGCAAACAGGGAAACATGTAAAGTGCCTAAGGTCAGATGGAGGAGGAGAGTACTTCTCCAATGAGTTCTCTGAATTTTTTAAGAAGAATGGTATCTAGAGACAGTTTGCATGCAGATACACTCTGCAGCAAAATGGAGTTGCTGGGCGGAAAAACAGGCACATTGCTGAGATTTCGCGAGCATTGATGGGAGAGAAGAATATGCCGCATAGCTATTGGGCTGAGGCTGTTTCTATAGCAGTTTACATCATGAATAGGACTCCAACTGCAGCCATACATGATGTAACTCCAGAGGAGAGGTTTACTGACAGAAAACCTGATTTGTCTCATCTGAAAGTCTTTGGATGCATTGCATATGTGCATGTGCCAGATGAGGTGTGAACTTAGCTAGATCCAAAAGCTGAAAAATATATGTTTATTGGGTATGCCCTTGAGCAAAAGGGATACAGGTGTTATAACCCTGCTACACGTGAGTTGAGGGTAAGCAGGGATGTTGTTTTTGATGAGATGAGCAGCTGGTATGTTGCTGAAAAAGAAGCTGTTGGGGCTTATTTGAGTGGAAATGTGGTTGCACAGAATGCAAGTTAGCAATCACAGTCTTTGAGTGGAACAGGAGAGTCCTCATCTAGTGGTTCAGTTGATAGACCATGGAGTGGCACGCTGCATCATAATACCAGTCTTGCAAATGTGATTAGTACATCACATAAAGGCAAAGAGAAAGTGATTGAGTCCCTTAGTATGCCTGACATTTCTATAGGGCATTCTCATGTTGATGGAGAGTCTAGTGGCTCAGAGATGAGCCTTCATGAGGATCTTGGGATACCAGCTATGAGAACACCTGGTGTAAAGAAGGCTATGGAAGCCATGAATGCAAAGCTACGAAGATCTGGGAGAGGGATCAGAATGGCAAGTTGAGGGCAGATTCAGGAGAGATTTTGGAGGATCCTACTATGTATAGGCGCATAGTAGGAAGCTTGATCTACGTGACGATCACCAAGCCAGATTTGAGCTATGCTGTTGGGTTGGTGAGTCAGTTTATGCAGGTTCCTCGGAAGCCGCATTTGGATGCATTGAGACGTATACTGAGGTCTGTGAGGTCTACTTTGCATTGTGGACTATTTTATGAAACTGGGACAGAGGTATGTGTACATGGGTACACGGATGCTGATTGGGCTGGTAGTATCTCAGATAGAAGATCTACTAGTGGCTTCATGTTTTCTTTAGGGAGTGCTGCTGTGACTTGGAACAGCAAGAAGCAGCCAGTACGAGGTGCTGCTATGGTAGCATGTGAGGTAGCTTGGTTGTGAAAGCTACTTGCAGATTTGGGTCTATCAGTAGATAGACAAGTTGTCATTTTCTGTGACAACATTAGCAGTACACAGTTGGCCAGGAATCCAGTTTTTCATGCTCGCAAGAAGCATATAGAGGTCCACTACCATTTTGTCAAAGAGAAGGTTTTGACAGGAGACGTTGACCTTGTTTATGTCAGCACACAGGATCAGGTCGTTGACATCTTCACCAAAGCATTGGGTACAGAGAAGCTCCGCAGATTCAAGGTTTCTCTTGGTGTACATGAGATGGAGTTGAGCTCGAGGGAGAGTGTTGAGATATCGAGCTCATCTAGTGAGGCGGTGGACACTGATGACCCACCTGGGAGATAGGCCACACACTTACACCACTGGCATGGTTGGTGAGATCATGGGTGATATGCGGCCAATGGGATGACAGGCTGTGTGACAGCCATTCTAGAGATTGGCATAATTATAGCGCCAGCTCATTTAGTTGGGTTCACACTATATAGAACCCTAGTATGTATTTGGTTGAGTACCTTTTCATATTGTGTGTACTCTTATCTTTGTATATGGTGTGTTGAGTGTTGTGTGAAGAAGAAGAAGATTTTCAGCCTCTCACCTTGTGTGTTCTCTTTTAGGGTTTTGTGAGTGTGTGTGTGCTTGCGAGAGCTCAAGCTCTCTTCTCCCCTACATCTTTTCAGGGTGGGGTGGGGTGGGGTGGGGGGGGGAGGGGGGGTGGGGGGGTGGGTGTGGTGTCCTGGATTCGAGCCTCTCCAAGGCAAAAGGCACCACCTTCTACAGGCGGGTCTCTAGACCGCCGCCTATGGGCAGGGGCTCTCTTCATGCCTACAAGCAGGGAAAAAACTCACTGATGCACTCTCTTTCTTTGTTAGGATTCTCCTCCATGTTTCTCAAAACTCGGTTTTTTGTTTGGCCATGTAGCTTCTTTGACAATGGTACATTCTATGCATTTCCTTGCATTCTTCATCGTACCAATGTTTTTGAGGGATGCTTACTTTTGTGCCACATCATTCCTTGCATATTTTTAAAGGAAAGGCTTCCATGGCATAGCTTGTTTATTGGCTCAAGTAAAAAAAATATAGCTCGATAATTGATTGACCATGACACTACTATTTGTTTTTTTTTTTTGCAGATTTGATAAATGTATTTGTATATTTGATAGTGCTAAACCAGGAGATTCTATAGTAAAGATTTCAAGATGCCATGAGGTACTTCGCTAAAGGAGCTTTAAAACACCATGATGATGTATCTTATTGAGGTGAAATGGCCTAATGTTGGTTTGACTATTATTTAAACTTTGGCTTTTATATTTTGTGTATGTCCCATCAAATTTCTTTATTGGATCTTGGTGAGTGGGAGCCATCCCTTCTAAAAAGCTTTTAATCTTTTTCTTTTCAAAAGCTAGTCACATCATTTCAAGCCTGTAAGGTGACCTTGCGCTGCCTTCTGCCACATGTTAGTGCCATGTCATCAATGCCACAATACTTAAAAAAAAAAAAAAAAATTTCAAAATTTTTTAACTTTAAATTTTTTTAAAAGGGGGGGAGGGGGTGGGGGGCGTGCGTTGCGTTTTTCATATCAACAACCTGTATTTTGATGCTTCGGTGACATCTCCCAACTTGTTAAACAATTGTTGTTATGGCCTACTGCACCTCCCAAGAGAACTCCACACACTCACAACTGGAAGAAGCAATAGACAACAACCATAGTACCAATGCTTCGAGCTCACATCCCTTGAGGCTCTCCAAGCTCGCTTTTAGAAGCTCCAATTCTCCAATCTCCACCTCCACTCTGTCACCGTGAAGTCGCTCACACCACAATACAAGGCAATCATCCTCTCACTCTCCCACACACAAGCATGGAAGAGGCACATGCACTAGAGTATGCTCTCTCTCTCTCTCTCTCTCTCTCTCTCTCTCTCTCTCTCTCTCTCATAGGTCGGATTCGGCCTCCTGTGGACGTTAATATAACTTTCTTTCTTTCTTTCTCGTTCCCTCTCCCTCTCTTCGCTACTACTGGTGTCGGCTTCCTTTCGCTTCACTTCTCTCTGCGCCCCCGTATACCCACCCGCCCTCTCTCTCTCCCTCTCTTCGCCTGCTGTGCTGGTGCCGCCCCCCTCGCCTTCTATCTCTTCGCTTCACTTCTCTCTGCGCCCCCGTATCCCCACCCGCCCTCTCTCTCTGTGCGCCTTCTTCTCTCTCTCTCTCTCTCTCTCTCTCTCTCTCTCTCTCTCTCTCTCTCTCTCTCTTCGCTGCTGCTGCTGGTGTTGGCTTCCTTTCCCACCCGCCCTCGCTCAGGCCCCCAAGGCAGCAACATAACTCTCCCTCTCTCTCTCTCTCTCTCTTTCCCGTTGCCCATCTCTCCTGCTACTCACATACGCACCTGTGCACCTATTGCCCACCTGCGCACCTTAGTTGTAGGGTAGGGTTGTAACCCACCTCCAAGCAGGTAAGGGCTTGCACCTTATGGGGGTGGGGTTCGTGAAGAGCAACCTCTCAAACAGTCCAACAGTTTGACATGGCCAGCAAGAAAACCTTCTTCGAAACCCTTATCTCCCCTCCTACCAAACCCAATGAAAAACCATCACCATGGGAGCGGTACCTCCTGAGCATGATTCAACATCTTCAGCAAACAAATTCAGCCTTGCAAAATGAACTACATCAGAAAAAACAACATCTTTCAACCCTGGAGAAACAGATTAAGGAACAACAACACGAAAAAGAAAACAGGGAGGAAATCACACAGGTAAATTTACTTGATCCACAGCCTAAAGAAATTCTCATTAAAGAAGTAATATCACAGATTAATGAAGAGAACGAGCAGCAATGGATTGCAAAAGAAATTAGGGTGGGTGGTTTGTCAGAGGGTTGGGAACAGGTGGAGGTATTGGAGGACGGCGAATTGGAATGCGAGATTCTACAAAGAAAGCTGTGCAGAGCTATCCCTTTCATCGACATTGGAGATCCCTCAGTGGCAATCAAAGGAAAACATGTGGTTTTGAGGTACGGAGATATGAAAGACAAAATTAAAGTCATGAAGCAAACAAGGTCACTTAAGGGAACGAAGGTGTGGATGGCGGATAAACTCACAGGCACACAACTAAAAAACAGGAAACAAGAACTCAATAAAGTATACGAAGCAAGGAAACAAGGAAAATGGGCAGTCTACCGAAGAGGTAGAGCTGTTATTGCAGATTTCAGGACAACCAAACATGGTAGTAATGAAGAGTAGCTGCTAGAGAAATCCTTCATGTTATCTAGGATTCTCCTACGGTCATGTAGGGAATTTGAACTATTTTGAGTTTTATCTCTATTTTCATTTTGTTGCGCCCAGCCACCCCCCCCCCCCCCCCCGAAGTGGAATGTAATCACATGGATGTATCTGATTAGTCCTATAGGTCAGATGTGGCCTCTAAAGGACGTTAATATAGTTTTCTTTCTTTCTTTCTTTTTCTCTCTCTCCCTTCATTGATGTATACCATTTTTTACCCCCAGTATGGTATAGGATGGAGCTAGCTAGGTTGCATATCATGATTGTATACTCCATGCATATAGCTTTGCATTCTCCTAGTAGTAGAGCTCCATCCCCTCCCCCACCCATTGTACTTATTGCACACCCACATTCAGCTTTTTAGTTCAGTACTTTTTCATTTTGTTGGTGGGATGACAGAGGATACCCCATGCAGGTACACCGATTTGTCTCATAGGCCGAGTTCGGTCTTTTGGAAGACGTTAATAAAATCTTTCTTTCTTTCTTTCTCTCTCTCTCTCTCTCTCTCTCTCCCTCTCTCTCACACACACACACACACACTTTTTTTTTTTGTTGAAATGAAGGAACTATATTATGAAACATCCATTTTACATCAGGGCAGTGCTCAATAAAGAGCCTATGCCCTATCCATAAAAAACAGTAAAAGAAAAGCTGAATACAAGAAACATCCAAATCTTCCTCATGTAAGGCATCATATAAGGACTGCCGCAATGAGGCTTGGAAGAACTCATAAGGGTGCTGAAGGGGTGAATTCAGATATGCATGATTTCGCTGTAGCCAGAGGGTCCATAAGGCCCAGTATCTGATCCAATGGAAGAAAAGAGAATACTGTGACAAAGAAGCTGATAATATGCCAAACATCCAGAAAAACCTGTAGAACCTGTGTGCAGGAAATCTGAGAGATAAAAAATAGGAGATCTTGTCCAGAAGGTCTCTGGAATATGAACAAAACCACAATAAATGCGGAATACTCTCAGTAGTATGATGACATCTTGGACAAAGAGGAGAGGCAATCCTTCTTTGAGCCAATTTCACTCCCACTGGAAAAATACCAACAATGCATCTCCAAAGAAAGAGTCTCTGCTTCAATGGCATTTTTAACTTCCATATCAATGTCAATTTTCCTTTTCACCAAGCTAAAGACTATTCAGATGCCAAAGAGAATAAGCATGATGAGCAATCCATGGAGGAGGTAATATCAATCGATAAGCCTGTATGGAAGTCAATAGATGCAAAGGCTAAGAGGATAATCTTGAACTTGAAGACTGAAGATGCCAATCTTGAAGCCTGTCTCTTACATCCAATGTTGGAATCGGAATGAAAGGGTGTAAGAGATCTGCAATAGCTTTCCATATAGGTCTATGATGCATCCCGAGATTGTATTGTTGGCATGCTGCCGGAAAAGAGAGAATATGCCCTCGAGTATCTACCACGTCGTCAATGAACCGGATGCCCAACTTCATAAGATTGTAAGCTCTGATTGGTTGTTGTACAGCAAGGGGAGAGAAAAAACAGCACTCCAATGTAGGCTTTCCATTCGAAGCGCGGAAGCTATAGAAGCAGGATGGGGAGACCATTTGATGCGAGAGAGCACTTTCTTCCAATCCTGAATCAAGGAAGTAGAAAATGGACAACCAGGGATTTTACCTTGAAATTTTCCAAGTACTACTTCCGATGGATCAACTAGCTAATGTCCATAAGCATTTGTGCGCATCTGACCACACAAAATTGCCAACATGATAGACCAAGGCTGCTCTTGTTGAAAAAAGGTTTTGAGCATAGTGATCTTTCTTGCCAACACATGAAATTTGATGTTTATAATATTCAAACCACCATGCATTCTTGGTGAGCAAAGTAGGTCCATTTTGAGCAACCTTAAAGCTTTTTTATGAAGCTTAGTTTTCCAAAAAATCTCCATGGCTTGAGACATAAAAGAAGAAAGATCTCGAGATGACCAATGTAATAGAGGAAGGTAAAACTAAACATAAGCTAGAACAATGGAGTGAACAATTCGAAGGCGTACGTGCAATGGCCAAGTGGAGATCTTCCCATATTCTAATTTGTCCTGAATTTTGTTTAGTACCCAAGATATTTGTTGCTTATTTCTGATTTTCCAGCCAATGGGATAACCCAAATGTCTTACCATGTTTTCCGGATAAATAATCTGGCCGGGCCACAGGATAGCATGCCAGTCACAATGCTTGAGAGGTAAGAGTTTTGATTTCTGAAAATTAATTTTTAGACCAGCTGCCAACCCGAAATCTGAAAGAGTATCCATCAATAGGCGAAGCTCCAGAGGACTGTTCTTTGGCATGAAGAATGAATCATCTGCATAAGCCTGTGCGATGAAAGGCCGTGAACCAGAAATCTGAAGCCCCTCTAACTGTCTAGTATCAACCAGATGATCCATATAAAGAAGCAAAGGATGTGAAGCAATAGCATAGAACAAAGCACTGAGAGGGCATCCCTGTCAAACTGATCGTTCTAGAGTCCAAGACTTAGACAAATGTTTCCCTATAAAGCATTGAGCAGTGGAATCTGAGTAAAGCCAATATATGACATTAACTAGCTTTGGCCCAAAACCAAGTTTAGACATGATTTGAGAAACATAATCCCACTGTATCGTATCAAATGCCTTTGCCACATCCACCTGCATGACCAAGACATCTTGAGGAGAATATTTTGCATATTCCATTGTGATGAGAGTATTGGAGATATTATCATGTATATGCCTTCTTGGAACAAAACCATATTGCCTGGGATGAAGTCCATCATGAAGGATATCCTTTATCCAATGTACCAACATTTTAGCAATAAGTTTATATATAACAGGCATCAAAGTGATAGGTCTCCAGTCATCCATTGTCTCACATAGAGGTTTTTTGGGCACAAGCTTAACCAGACCATGCTTCCAAGCTGAGGGAAGATGTTGATGCTGCTAGGCTACATTAATGAGCTTCAAGATTGGACCCTTCAATTCAGCCCAGAAGGCTACCAAAAATTCAACCGTCAAACCGTCCCAGCCAGGGGATTTATGTTTACCCAAATGCTTGAGGGCTTCATCCAATTCAATATCTGAAAAAGACATTTCCAACATTGAAGCTTTTTGCAAAGAAACAATAGGAGAAACAAGCTCAATAAATCTGCTCCGAGCCAATGCAACCTGAGGTGTAGAAGAAGATGGTTAAGAAAAAAGAAGCTGAAAATGATCCAGACATTGTTTTTCTAGCTGAGATAAAGTCTGGGTCCAAAGACCATCGGGTTTCCTGACTCTCATGATAGATTGACTTTGTCTATACGCATGTAAATTTCGAAAGAAAGATTTCGAGGAACAACCCTTATCTAGCATAGGTTTAACTCTAGCCCTTGTCTGCCAATTGGAAAGCTTGCGTTTATCATTAGCATCAATTATGGAAGAGGCACAAGACAATGAATTCTGCTCAGAAGTAGAAAGAGACCTTTGATGGCTAATATGTACCAAGGACTGCTTATATGATTTTGCCCACTGGATATGCTGTCTGGTTTCTGCCATGTACCATCTTCCATATTCCTTAATGACATTTTGAATACGATGTACAAAAGAGTTCCAGATCCTCTTGAGCATGGGATAACAATGGCTTGCAAGCCAATCTGGAATTTTACATGAGAAAGACATAATTGATTGACCTGCAAGTGTCTGACTAAAGAAAGCTGCATATCATCCAGAGGCATACCAAATGAAAGGTTGAGCCAAAGAGGAGTGTGATCAAATAGTTGTTGAGAATAATCAGTCCACATTTGACATGTATAATCATCATATTGCTGAGCATGAATAAGATACCATCTATCAAGCCTGGCCCAATATTCAGTAAAAGCATTATGATGATATGTAAATCCCAAAACTGAAGGGTGAGTTGGTGTCCATAAATCTGCAGTATGAAGTGATGAAGTCATATGTTCCCATTGCTGGATTTCAAAGGGTAGCATATGGGATTTATGTGTGGTATTGTCCTTCCAGTGAGGAGAATTATTGAAGTCACCACAAAGTAGAGCATTTGAGGACCACAAGGATATTGCTTTATGGAGTCCCACATTTGAGCTCTGGAAGCTGAAATTTGAGAGGCATACAAGGAGCCTATTTCAAAAATCTCTCCATTGATCATACATTGGATAATCATCCATCGGCCACAAAGATCATTATATGCTACGTAGGGCTGCAGATCATGTCTGGCTAAAATGCACAACCCAGAGAATTGTTCAGATCCTGCATAAAATATATCATATCCTGAAAAGAACCCATGCTGGCCAGCAAAAGAATGCTGATTATGCTCTTGCAGACACACAACATCTGGATGAGTATTATTTATATAATGCCATAGGAGCCTCCATTTATGCTGATTGCAGAGGCCCTGTATGTTATAAGAAATACATTTAAGAGAAGCACGCATGAAAATATATACAAGAGATGAGCAGTCCTCAAAGAGAAAGGGAGGCATCAGGCCTCTGCCATTGCCACAGGGTCTTGCTGACCCTCAGATTCCAATTCCCTGACTAGATCATCTTCTTCACAAAGTGGAATACCCTTCTTGACTGCATTGACCCATGCCTTTCAGATGGGGCTGTCCGAAGAGGTAGAAGGTTGACCAGGAGATGGAGCAGAAGCATCCCAATTACGAGATTGGAGAGGTCTTTGTTTGAGAGGCACCGTCTTCTTTGCATTCTGCCAACCCTCGTGAGAAGATGAATTATTTTCCACTAGCTTGCTTTTTCCTTTATCCTTGTTTTGAGCTGAATTGGCTTGGCTCCCTGTATGAACTGAAGGCTTTGCTCCTTTAGCTTCAGTCTTTTCCACATATGTCTTCTGACCTCCTTTATTAGATGGCGGAGGAATGGCAGCTGGAGGAGGCGGATGAAGGATAGAGGGACACTCAGAAGCTAGGTGCCCGAACTTGTGACAAGAGAAACAAGCTCCAGCAAAAATGCCCCATTTCAAAGTGAAATATTTCTTTCCCAAATTAACACCCTCAATCTCAACTGCAATAGCAGAGGGGGTTGGTCTATCAGTGTTCCATAAGATGCAAAAACGATTTTTATTACCTGTGGGACGAGGGGGACAGATCACTTGTCCCAATGTCATCGCTAAGCCTGGAAGCTCTGTTCTCATGTAATCTGGAAAATCAACGACTTCAACCCATACAGGGCAGTGATGTTTGATGAGATTCTGATAGTCCTTATTAGGAGACCAAGGCATGATGTGCACCATTTGACGACCAAAAAATAAAGGGGACATTTCCAGCATCTTTTGTTTTGGCAATGCATCCAAGAGGTGAACTTCATAAAATCCTCGGGAGGCAAAATAGACTCCTTCTACATAGCATCCACCTAGGAGAGAATTCACCCATTGTCCCACATCATTAGCCGAGGGTATTTTGCCTGGAAAAAAGATGATGACTGCAGTTTGAGAGAGCTTCTTTAGAGGATGCACAAGAGAAGGCAACTTCATCTTGGAAGTAAGTTCCGGAGCAGGTAGTATCCATTCTCTTCTACTTTGTTGAAAATCCTCATTCAACATGTCAAACACATAGGAAGCATCTTCAGATGAAGAAGCTATGGGGGGCAGAGTTTCCCTTGATTGTCTTTTAGGTTCTGGAGAAAGAGCTCTCTTGACATAATTCTTGCTTGTTTCTGCCATCGAGACTAGTCGAATCAGCAGGAATAGACAGATCAGAAAAAAAAAAAGGGGGGACAGTGCTATTTCGACAAGGCAATGAATTGTGATAGAAAAGCCAGAAACTTGTTGCGACAGAAGGCTTGCGGGAATACTACCTTACACAGAAGGGAAAGCAGAGACATGTAGCGAGGCGCGCACACACACACACACACACACCCCTACACACACACATAGGTCGCGGAAGAGACGAAGAGGAGCAGATTGACGATGAGAAAAAAAAGAGAATCTGTGCGCATAGAGGGGACTCCCAGAAGGTTGTGAAGAGGGCTGCAGGGCCGACACAGTCCAGGATGCAGACGACAGATCTCTACTCGCGCTCGCTGAACACACACACACTAGAGCATTGCCTTCGACTACATTGACAGGATGGGGGGGCAGGGGCCAGTCTGGCAGGGGCCAGTCTGGCAGGGGCCAGTCTGGCAGGGATGTGGATATCCATACTGCTAAATGCCGATGACATTGTACTTATTGCGGACTCCCCTGAGGGTTTGCAACAGCATTTGGATGCTTTGTAGTCGTTTTGTGCAGATAGGGACCTCACAATGAACCTTGGGAAGACTAAGGTTATGGTCTTCAATATCGCACAAACCTGGGTCATTAGATCTGACCATCAGTTCACTTTTAGAGGTGAATCAGTGGAGTACACCAGATCATGTGTACCTAGGAGTCACATTCAGTGGACCACAATTCTCTATGAAGCACGCAGCAGAGGCTAGATTGGCACGTGGATATGCAGCCCTAGGGGCACTAGAGAGACAATGTGCCTACATTTAGTTTCAGGAGCCGTGCACCAAACTCTAGTCACTAAAACTCAATAAAGCACTATTGCCGTGCACCAAACTCAATATGCAATGTAGTGTCACTAAAACTCAATAAAGCACTATTGCCCACAATTTGAATTTTTCAAGGGATGTTTTAGTATGCAACCCACTTATTACAATACACAACAAGTGAGGAGTCATCATTGAAGCAAAAATTTGTTTTGTAAGGTATTCAATAGGGACACTGTTTCATGGATGACATTGTGAGCACACTCACTCCATTACCCCCTGGAACAGCATGGTAATACCGTAACATGTATGTGCAACACACCTCAAACACAAGGCTATAGTATGAAATGCTACGCTTGGGGCATATGTTGATAACGGCCTAGCAAGCAAGGCAACGCAATCGTTTAGGCAAATGCATAGAGAAGAAGCGACGTTAGACCATCTAACGTTTGTATTTTATGGGGACCCAGCCTCTTACCACACAAGGAGGGAGCTGCTTGTCGACCAGGTCGGACCAGAGAGATTTCTATGATGGATGGCAGGTACTAGAGAAACCACTAGTGACTATGATCGCACGCATGATTCGGAGCAAACCATCGGTACCTCATGAAATTGTCAGAGCAGAGATAGGAGCCGCACTAGTGGTTACCGAAGCCCCGTTCCAGTCAGTGACATTTTTGCAGAGGATATGGGAGCTCCCCAGACAGAGATACCCACACCTAGCACTTATCTCTTCGAGGAAGTTAGCAGCAGACGGCGATACACGATGTTGGTACACATCTATACCCACACCTAGCACTTATCTCTTCAAGGAAGTTAGCAGCAGACGGCGATACAGGATGTTGGTACACCTAGATGTGTACCTTGCTGAGATTACATGGCACGAGGATTGATGCACTTCCTCCATTTGATTACAGCCTGGACTTCCCCTTCTTGGACCTTAGTCGCTCTGAGCAGAATAGGGTGATCAAGATGGACATCATGAGGCTAGATGCAGAAAGGACATGGTCCAGTCCCCCCCTACCACCAGGCACGAAGATGGCCCATATCGGGACCATTTTCTACATCTCTCCCCAGATGGCTTTGTGACACGGTCTACATACATGGACACCCATCTCTCACATGGCATTCGCAGTGCCATTGGACAAATCCGCACTTCATCACATCAATTGAGGGTAGAGACTGGCAGATATACGAGGGGATGAATCCAGAAGACCACATTTGTCAACTATGTCACTAGGAAGCGGAGTCAGAGGAGCACTACATATGCCGATGTACTGTGTACTATGAGATACGAGGGAGATACTAGTGTCTGATAGATTTTTTCAGGGCCAAGACCACCCCGACAGATACGACCAGGACCTCCACTACCCCCTCGGCGAGCGAGACGTCCCATAGACGTCCTTCAGGAGAAGTCACCCTTGATAGAGCCATAGCACTTTGTCGAGCGAGACGCCCACGCTTATACTAGGACCTCGTTCACGGTCGCTTCATCATCGGTGGATTAGAGCCGTCTCCCGTCTCACAGGAGACGACTGCCCCGCCACTTTAGTTTCTCTATCTTATAGTACCCCATGAGAGAGATACTGAGATGAGCAGATTACACCAGTCTTATGCTAGTTGTAGATATTATACACTTTTGTTGTACCTCAGTAGGAGTATTTTCCTTTCATAGCTGTTTAGGACTGTTTTAGGACTTTTTTAGTCCTTTTTGTCTTACTTTTGATGAGACACCATCAGCTGTGTACTATGTTTTGGTCTCATAGGCCACTTTGGCCTTTCGCAGATGTTAATATATCTTTCTTTCTTTCTTTCTCTCTCTCATACACAAGACAAGACGAGAGCTCTCATAGCACAAAGGGGGATTGTGTCTTTCCATCATGAGAAATTGCCTTATATATACAACCTTATTTACACTTGGGCATCCAAAACTTACTAACTAAAGGCTTGGCTGGCCAATATCTCAAAATGTACAATCTTTATAGTGCCTTTATATAATACTTATTAATGTCCTCAAATGGAGGAGCATCTTTGTTAATTCAAAATGGGAATTAACATCCCTCCCTACCTAATGTAGGTTCTGTTCTAAGAACCTTTACCTAGGTCGAAAGACCTGGTTGCCGAACTCATGTTTGTAGAAGTTACGGCATGATTGAAGCTTTTTGAGGGTTCTTTTGACCCTACTGAGTGTGATGTTTAGAACCCGGTCTTAATAGAAGTCTCCTTTCTGAAAAAAAAAAGAACCCGGTGTCTACTATGTCTTTGAATTATAGTAACAAAAAAACCTGTTTCTAGCTTTCGAAACCTCGAAACTTCGAAACGGTTTTTAAAAACCTCAAAACCTCTCTAGTAAGGTAGTTTCGCCTGAATTTCAGGTTTTGTTTTTTTTCCTCCTTGATTTTTCTGGGATTTTTTATTTTTTATTTTTTCCATAGCCTCCTCATCACCTTTCTTCCCTCTTCTTCTCCGACCTCCCTCCTTCCCTTTTCCATCTTCTGTCACTTTTTTCACCTCTACTCTTGCTTCTTTCATTCTCTTCTTCTCTCCTTTTCTTCTTCCTTTCTCTTTGTCTCTCCTCTTCTTCTCCCTTGCTTTTCTCTTCTTCTCCTCTCTTCTTTCCTCTTTTTCTTCCTTCAATGTCTTAAATCTTTCCCAAATTTTGCGTTCTCTTCTTCAATCTTAAGAGTCCTTGATTGAACCACTTGTGGCATGTAATGAAGTAAAATTACCATAATGCCTCACCAAAATAAGGATGGTTCCCCGAGATGGGTGAGAAGAGACCATTTTTTCATCATTACACTATGTTTTTAGATGGCTACTATAAGTTCTTTAAGTATTTATACTTTATGAAATTATTGACCAATCTGACCAATCTGTGTGTATCTCTGTCCTGACCAATCTGTGTATCTCATCATATATTGCTTCATCGATTCTCTTGGATGTCTTCCCCAGTCGCTTTGACCACGGGGAGAGCGTCCATTCCCTACCTTTTCTCACATAAAACTTCTTAACAGAAGGGTACTTTACCGGTGTATGAAATGAAGCATCGGCGGCTCCTCCGAGTTCGGCGGCAATCTCCTCTTCGTCCATGTTGTTACTTCATTAGCATTAGCTGCTCCTCTTCAACGTTGGCGGCTCCTCCGAGAGAGAGAGAGAGAAATGAAATGAAATGTTATATTAACGTCTTCAAAAGGCCATAATGACCTATGAGACCAAAAGTTACATCATGGTGGATCTGATACAATGTCTGGATAAAAAAACCCAGAAAATGAAAAAATAAAGATGATACTACTGGCACCTAGAAAATGAAACTGGAACTGGAAGGTACACTATGGAGGTACCTCCATCTCATAATATGTGCCGCATCGGACACTGGCGGATCTCCTCAATATCCTGTGTGGTCAGCACCCTGACTGGGTGTCTCGCATGCCTCGCAAGAATAATCCGAATCTGCCGCTGCAACATCCGTCTATGCTGGGATGCCCTCCTCCGTGGTCGTGGGCGTCTGGACCACCCAAGCTCAATCGCACGATCAATCAGTGTACCTCTGGTGTGGGCGGTATCCATGTCCTGCTGCTGCTGTAGTCCATCTGGCGCAGTGATGGCCGGACTAAAGAAGTCTGTAATGTGCCTCTGAGTCTGGCTCTCTGTGCGCCTAAGCAGGCTATCTCTATGTCTCCGCAGCTCAAGCAAGAACAATCCCAAACACCTCTGGTCCTGGTACCCCATGACTCTGGAAAGTGGTCCAAAACCCTCTCTGAATAAACAGTGGAAACGACCACGTATCTCATAGTATGCAGCTCTGTCTCTGGCTCCCCATGGCATACTCGGCATATCCTGGCCTCAGCTGGTATACCTCTATATCGGCCAATCTCAATCTCAAGCTGGTGTGAGGATGTGCGAATCTGACCAATAGCACATCGTACTGCATGAGACAAGTGTACATCCATGTAACTGGGTCTGATCACAAAACCATCTGCTGTGAGCTGAAGAAAATGTTCTCTGTAGAAAGCCATCTTCGTGCCCAGCTCCTCAGTCGGCTGTATCCATGTCCTCCTAATGTCCACAACAAAATGAAAAAGTACTGAATAAAAAAGCTGAATCTGGGTGTGTAGGGGATGGAGCTCTATTACTAGGAGAATGCAAAGCTATATGCATGGAGTATACAATCATGATATGCAACCTAGCTAGCTCCATCCTGTACCATACTGGGGGTATAAAATGGTATACATCAGTGAAGGGGGTGTCCACAGCTCTCTGAAGAACATGCCTGGGTGTGCTCTGAAGCGAGCCAGTCGCTCCTCACCCTCTCTATGAAACTGAGCTCTGATCTCTGTCATCTCTCTCTGGTATAGGCGTGGTGTCCGAAAGCCAGGTGTCCTCTGTCTCCTGCGGGCTCTAAGTGTCTCTGCTCTCTGGAGAGTAATTCCCTGCCGTGTAGGGGCTGGGAGGGGTATGGATCTCTGAAAAAATGTAGTAATCTGTGTCTGTCGCCCCCCCTCTCGAGCTGTCTGAGCCTGTAATAATGTCTCTCTGTGGCGCTGTATGTCTAGAATGTATCTCCCCAGTATGCGCTGGTCTGCTGCCTCAAAGATCTGGCGTAGGGAATGTGGCTCTCTGAATAAAATGGGATATCTCTCTCTGATGGCTGTATATGCTCTGCATCTGCATACATAATGCTCCTCACTCTCCACCTCCTCTCTGCACAATCTGCATACCCTCTCCTCTCGGGGGATCCGTGCTGCTCTGCCAGTCTCAATCTCCAATCGGTGTGATGAAACTCTGAGCTGACCAATAGCCACTCGGGAGCCGTGTGGTAAAAAGCCCTCCATGTATCTAGGCCTCTCTATAAATCCATCATCAGTGATACTCATGAAGTGATCTCTGTAGTATAGCATCTTCGGTGGAAGAGGCTGTGTAGGCGATATCCATGTCTCTCGTGTATAGAGCTGCCATAGATCCTGTCTCAATACTCTGTTCCTCTCACTATGAGAGAGACGGATATGTGGTGCATCCCTGTCATACTGGAATGGTGGTAGATGATCCATGTCTAGGCCATGCTGTGAGAACCAATGTGTGACCTGTGCATACCATGATCCTCTGTCTCCTGCCTCAGCCAACTGTCTAGATGCCTGAAAAGCTCTGTATGATAATCTGTCCTGTGGCATCTCTCTGAATCTGTCTAGCAGGCATATAGTCTGAAATATGGCCTCTACCATCATAGGAGGCGCAGCAAACTCTGCTCGGATAATGTCATGAGGTACTGACGGTTTGCTGCGTATCATGCGTGCCATCATGAGGGCCTGTGGTCTCTCTATCTGTGTCCACCAATGTGTAGCAAGGCCTGGCGCCCATACTGCTGCTCCATACATCAATGCCGGTGTGACTAATGTGTCAAATAGCCACCCCTTCGTCCGGGGCTCCTGAAAATGCGCCTGGTGGCACTGTCTCTCTAGCATAGCCAATGCTGCATATCCCCGTGTCAATCTAGCTCTGGCTGCTGAACCCATGGTAAAGCGTGTGGCTGCAGAGAAGGTAACCCCTAGGTACACGTATGATGTCACCACCTCCACCTGGCATCCTGCGAGAGTGAATGTGAGCTGACTCCTGCCCTGTCTCGATGTATGAAAGACCATAACCTTGGTTTTCCCAAGGTTCACAGTAAGACCCCTCTGTGTGCAGAAATCATGGAGTGCATGTAGATGCTGCTGTAGACCACCGGGGGACTCAGACACTAATACAATATCATCAGCATAGAGCATAATATGTACTGAGGTACCTGCTAAATCAACTCCATCTCCGCCTCCCCGTGTAATGAAGTCAGCCACCTCATCAATGTATAACCCAAATAGCGTGGGGGAAAGTGGGCATCCTTGCTTCACACCAATGGTGCTAGCAATAGTCTCGGACATACCTCCTGGACATCTGACTCGCCCAAAAACCTGCTCATATAATGCATAGATGCCCCATGTCATATCTGCTGGTATGCCAAGAGACTGCAGGCGCTGAAAGAGCCTCTCTCGTGGTACTGTGTCAAATGCCTTGCGGAAATCCACAAAGCAGCAATAGAGCTTTCTCTTCCTCACTCTGGCCTGATCAATCATACATCTCAAAGTGAATACATGGTCAGTGGTAGAGAAAGCTCTCCTGAAGCCTGCCTGCCCTGATGAGCGTAAACCTGCTCGCTCAGCATATAAGCTAAGCTCTTGCTCCAGCACTGCACCATAGAGTTTGGCCAGCACGTGGCCAACCATAACCGTCCTGTAGTTGCTCGGATCGAGCATATCCCCTGTTTTGTGAATCGGCACAATGGTGTGCATCGTCCACTCCGCAGGCAAACCCTCTGCTAGTGCCCTGTTAAACAGGTGTGCAAGAAAAGGAGCTAAAGAATCTACTGCATATATGAGATGCTCACCCTGCAGGCCCATATGGTCGGCAGCCCGTCCATGCTGTAGGCGGCGGATAGCTTCCTGTACCATCGAGTGGGTAAAGAAGCTAGCTGTGGTAGGTCGAGGCTCCTGTGGCTGAGGTATAGGTGGCTGCTGTGGGGCATGGTATAGACCCTCTGCATATGTGTGCCATGTCTGTGGGTCTGCAATAGGTGTCGGGGTCCGGGGCTCTCTGAAGTGCCGCCATGAGACAGGGCTATCTCTACTCATGAAGAAATGAAAGATCTCTAGCTCCTGTATCTCTGCGAAGGCCCGCCTTTTGCGGCGAGTAAGTCTCCTCATCTCTCTCCTCGACTCCTGCTCTGTGATGGCTCCCAAGGCTCTCTGTATGCGGAGTCGTGAGTATAGGGCTCTGCACTCGTCATCATACCATCTGTTCTGGGGCATAGTCCCAGGTCTCGCAGGCTCTCCTGAGTGTACACGATGTGGGAAGCTCTGTAATGCAGCCGTGTGTAGGAGTGATGCGAGCTGGGCTGTAATGGTATCCATAGATGCCAGGGGATCCATGAGTAGGAGCCCATCCTCTACTCTGCCAGTGTATATGTCTGCCATGTCATGTGTGAAGTAGATGGTAGTGTGTGGCGTCGGTATGTGGGGGGCTGGTGATACTGGTGATCCGGCTAGTGAAAATGCCAAGTATGTATGATCTGCCCCAATAGGACGAGGTGGAATGGAGAATGAGGTGACAAGCTGTGATGCCTCCAAAGACCCCATAATGTAGTCTACCACCGTGCCTCCGGTCCGTGTATGACCCCCATGTGGGAAGCATGTCAGCCCTCCTGATCCCGGCCACTGTAGCATCCCGTTATAAATAACGAGACGATGCCTGGCTCCCAACTTTAGTAAGTGGTCCCCATAATGTCCTCTGTCTGGTCCAGTGTCCTCTGATGCCCGACTAGCCCCTATCTCCTCTGGATCCACAGGGTGGAGGATCTCCATGTCATCATAGTCATACACCTCACACTGTCTGCTCTGTGTGTGGGCATTGAAGTCGCCCGTAAGAAATACTTCCCCTAGTGTAGAATAATGCATAATCTCCTCTGACAGACAAGTGTATGGCGAGGCTCCTATCTCCTCCTCCTGTGGCATGTCCTCTGTAATGACATAGGAGGATCCTGATGGAGAAAAGTAACATAGAGCTATGTATATAACCCTGTCCTGTGAGAGCTGTAAGCTGATCCACATGTATCTGGCCTCTGGATCCTGTGCTACCACTCTCAGTCTCCCCTGTAGCTCTCGTCTGAATAGGACTGCTACTCCCCCCGACCCTCTCGAGGTGCCCTGGCGTGTGGTCCTCCTGTATGCTGACTCCCACTGGAATCCCTCTACTCGAGGTAGCCCTCTCTCTGGGCTCTGATGTGTCTCTGTCAGAAGTATGATGTCTCTCCCCACCATAACATGCTCCAGTCGTCCAGGCTGCACCCATAGTGAACCATTACAGTTCCATACTGCTATGTGTATCTCTGTCAGTGGCCTGGTCTGTGTCCCATAGGCCCCAAACCGCTAATCCATGGGCCGGCCATCAATGATGACCCGACCATCTCGATAGAAGGCCTTCTTGCCTTCTCTCCTCGCGTGTAAGACTCGTGGCATGCAAGTTCTCCTATGCTCAAGCTGCATCCTCGTGAGATCATCATCCAAGAAAATAGGAGCTCCCTCTAAACCCCGTAGTATAACCCTCTTCCTCATGAAGGTGACCCTCTCCGTCTCTCCTGCAAACTGTAGGATGAGGGCTCGCTTGCGTGTTGAGTCTTTCCCGGCTCTCCATGCTTTGGTGAAGGGGAGAGGGTGCTCTTCCTTGTAGCCGAGCTTCATGCATAGAAGCTGTCCATCTTTCTCGGGAGTGGAGTCGGGTGTCTCGGCTATACCTGTGACTCGGATGTTGAGGCGGCGGGCATGCCTCATCTTCTCCTCCTCAATGGTGGTGTGAATGATTTGGTTTTCTTCCCTTTGAGTTTCCTCTCTCACTTCTTTACGGATGTTCTTCTTCACCACCTCGACCCATCCTGACTGCTTGGCTTCGAGCTTTCCTTCCATTTCCTTTGTGATCTCCTTGGAGATCTCTTCTTTGATGGCCGTGAGAGTGTTGTCATTGATCTCCCCTTCTTCCTTCTCAGCATTCTTGATGGCTACCATTTCCACTTTCAATGCACTCACCTCCTCCTTGAGTGCCGTGTTCTCTTGTTCGAGGTTCGTGACCCGTGCTTCGAGAGCTATGATGTGCTTGTGTAGTTTGTTTTCCACCTCATTGAGGTTGGAATCGGATGTCTTCTTGTTCTCCTTGATTAATGCCTTCATTGCCATCTCGAGGGCCTCGAGTTTCTCTTGGAGACTCGGGGCCATTCCTCCAAATCACTCTGCAGTCCTTCCCACAGGCAGGGAGGAGAGAGAGAGAGAGAGTTATGTTTCTGCCTTGGGGGCCTGAGCAAGGGTGGGTGGAGAAAAGGAGGCCAGAAGGGCGAAAATGCGAACTGGCGGGGGCAGAGAGGCGAACTGGGCAGCGGGGGGCAGAAGGGCGAAAATGGCGACTGGGTGGGGAAAGGGGGGCCAGAAGGGCGAAAATGCGAACTGGCGGGGAGAGAGAGAGAGAGAGAGAGAGAGAGAGAGAGAGAGAGAGAGAGAGAGAGAGAGAGAGAGAGAGAGAGAGATGAGATGAGATGAGATGAGAACGTCTTCAAAAGGCCAAAATGACCTATGAGACCAAAAAGGTTACAACAATTGGTGGATCTGATACAATGTCTGTGTAAGGAAAGCTAAAAACAACTAAACAACTAACTGAAACTGAAACAACTATGAGGAAAAGTACGGTACCAGGAGCTCCTAATGGATAACATGTGGGAGGAAAACTCCAGCAACAAAGGTAAGCATCATACACATCACTATCCAAAGATGTCTCTCATCGGTCGATGGCGGATATCCTCAATGTCCTCCATGGTGAGTACTCTGACCGGACGTCTCCCATGCCGTGCTAGTATGGTCCTGATCCTCTGTTGTAGTCTCCGCCGGTGTCGAGATGGGCCTCTCATCTTGGGGCGCCTGGACCGCCCCAGCTCTATAGCCCGATCAATCAGTGTACCTCTGGTGCGGCTGTACTCTGGGGCTAGCTGCAATGCCTGCTGACCTGACTGCTCAATCTCTGGTCGAAAGAGAGAGAGAGAGAGAGAGAGAGAGAGAGAGAGAGAGAGAGAGAGAGAGAGAGAGAGAGAGAGAGAGAGAGAGAGAGAGAGAGAGAGAGAGAGAGAGAGAGAGAAATGAAATGAAAGGAAATGTTATATTAACGTCTTCAAAAGGCCATAATGACCTATGAGACCAAAAGTTACATCATGGTGGATCTGATACAATGTCTGGATAAAAAAACCCAGAAAATGAAAAAATAAAGATGATACTACTGGCACCTAAAAAATGAAACTGGAACTGGAAGGTACACTATGGAGGTACCTCCATCTCATAATATGTGCCGCATCGGACACTGGCGGATCTCCTCAATATCCTGTGTGGTCAGCACCCTGACTGGGTGTCTCGCATGCCTCGCAAGAATAATCCGAATCTGCCGCTGCAACATCCGTCTATGCTGGGATGCCCTCCTCCGTGGTCGTGGGCGTCTGGACCACCCAAGCTCAATCGCACGATCAATCAGTGTACCTCTGGTGTGGGCGGTATCCATGTCCTGCTGCTGCTGTAGTCCATCTGGCGCAGTGATGGCCGGACTAAAGAAGTCTGTAATGTGCCTCTGAGTCTGGCTCTCTGTGCGCCTAAGCAGGCTATCTCTATGTCTCCGCAGCTCAAGCAAGAACAATCCCAAACACCTCTGGTCCTGGTACCCCATGACTCTGGAAAGTGGTCCAAAACCCTCTCTGAATAAACAGTGGAAACGACCACGTATCTCATAGTATGCAGTACAATGGCATATATAATGCAGCTCTGTCTCTGGCTCCCCATGGCATACTCGGCATATCCTGGCCTCAGCTGGTATACCTCTATATCGGCCAATCTCAATCTCAAGCTGGTGTGAGGATGTGCGAATCTGACCAATAGCACATCGTACTGCATGAGACAAGTGTACATCCATGTAACTGGGTCTGATCACAAAACCATCTGCTGTGAGCTGAAGAAAATGTTCTCTGTAGAAAGCCATCTTCGTGCCCAGCTCCTCAGTCGGCTGTATCCATGTCCTCCTAATGTCCAGCTGAACTAAATCCTGACGGATGAGTCTGGTAATCTCTGTCCGTGTAAGAGTGAGAGAGGGTGCCTCCAGAGAATACTGGAAGGGAGGCAATCTGTCCATGCTAAAACCATGTGCCTGGAACCAAGATGTCATCTGTCCATACCAACAAGCCGTGTCTCCCTGTAAAGCTAACTGTCGGGAGGACTCCAGGGCGAGGCGTGCATATCTGTCTCGGGGGAGATCCCACAAGCCATGTATGTAGGAGACTGATCTCGTAAGAGCCTCAATCACCAGAGGGGCAGCCGCCAGCTCTGCTCGAATAATCTCATGAGGTACCACAGCCTTGGCTCTAATAAGCCTAGCAATCATAGATACCAAAGGCCTCTCCATACCTCTCCACCCGCCTGCGCTGTGATGGCCCACTGAAGGTCCCCATATCTGCACTCCATAAAGCATAGCTGATGTCACTAGAGTGTCAAAAAGCCAGAGTTTTGTTCGAGGTTCCTGAAACTGAACCTGCGAACACATCCTCTCCAAACCACCCAGGGCTGCATGTGCTCTAGTCAATCTAGTCTCTGCTGCTCTCCTCATCGAAAACACTGGCCCACTGAATACTACCCCAAGATATGTATATGCATCTGTATACTCCACAATCTCCTGCCCATATGTAAATGTGGAAGCTGATCGCCGAACCCACTGTGGCGTGGTGTTAAACACCATAACCTTGGTTTTGCCAAGGTTGACAGACAATCCACTATCATGTGCAAACTCATGTAAAGCATCCAGATGACGCTGCATACCCTCAGGAGAGTCAGAGATCAACACACACAGAGAGAGAGAGAGAGAGAGAGAGAGAGAGAGAGAGAGAGAGAGAGAGAGAGAGAGAGAGAGAGAGAGAGAGATTTTATTAACGTCTTCCAAAAGACCGAACTCGGCCTATGAGACAAATCGGAGAGAGAGAGAGAGAGAGAGAGAGAGAGAGAGAGAGAGGAGAGAGAGAGGAGAGAGAGAGAGAGAGAGAGAGAGAGATTTTATTAACGTCTTCCAAAAGACCGAACTCGGCCTATGAGACAAATCGGAGTACCTGTATGGGGTATCCTTTGTCATCCCAACAAAATGAAAAAGTACTGAACAAAAAAAACTGAATCTGGGTGTGCAGGGGATGGAGCTCTACTATTAGGAGAATGCAAAGCTACATGCATGGAGTATACAATCATGATATGCAACCTAGCTAGCTCCATCCTGTACCATACTGGGGGTATAAAATGGTATACATGAGTGAAGGGGGTGTCCACACCTCCCTGAAGAACATGCCTGGGTGTGCTCTGAAGCGAGCCAGTTGCTCCGCACCCTCTCTGAGAAACTGAGCTCTGATCTCTGTCATCTCTCTCTGGTATAGGCGTGGTGTCCGAAAGCCAGGTGTCCTCTGTCTCCTGCGGGCTCTAAGTGTCTCTGCTCTCTGGAGAGTAATTCCCTGCCGTGTAGGGGCTGGGAGGGGGATGGATCTCTGAAAAATGTAGTAATCTGTGTCTGTCGCCCCCCCTCTGGAGCCGTCTCAGCTTGTAATAATGTCTCTCTGTGGTGCTGTATGCCTAGAATGAATCTCCCCAGTATGTGCTAGTCTGCTGCCTCAAAGATCTGGCGTAGTGAATGTGGCTCTGTGAATAAAATGGGATATCTCTCTCTGATGGCTGTATATGCTCTGCATCTTGCATACATAATGCTCCTCACTCTCCACCTCCTCTGTGCACAATCTGCATACCCTCTCCTCTCGGGGGATCCGTGCTGCTCTGCCAGTCTCAATCTCCAATCGGTGTGATGAAACTCTAAGCTGACCAATAGCCACTCGAGAGCCGTGTGGTAAAAAGCCCTCCATGTATCTAGGCCTCTCTATAAATCCATCATCAGTGATACTCATGAAGTGATCTCTGTAGTATAGCATCTTCGGTGGAAGAGGCTGTGTAGGCGATATCCATGTCTCTCGTGTATAGAGCTGCCATAGATCCTGTCTCAATACTCTGGTCCTCTCACTAGAGAGAGACGGATATGTGGTGCATCCCTGTCATACTGGAATGGTGGTAGATGATCCATGTCTAGGCCATGCTGTGAGAACCAATGTGTGACCTGTGCATACCATGATCCTCTTGTCTCCTGCCTCAGCCAGCTGTCTAGATGCCTCAAAAGCTCTGTATGACAATCTGTCCTGTGGCATCTCTCTGAATCTGTCTAGCAGGCATATAGTCTGAAATATGGCCTCTACCATCATAGGAGGCGCAGCAAACTCTGCTCGGATAATGTCATGAGGTACTGACGGTTTGCTGCGTATCATGCGTGCCATCATGAGGGCCTGTGGTCTCTCTATCTGTGTCCACCAATGGGTAGCAAGGCCTGGCGCCCATACCGCTACTCCATACATCAATGCCGGTGTGACTAATGTGTCAAATAGCCACCCTTCGTCCGGGGCTCCTGAAAATGCGCTTGGTGGCACTGTCTCTCTAGCATAGCCAATGCTGCATATCCCCGTGTCAATCTAGCTCTGGTTGTTGAAGCGTGTGGCTGCTGCAAAGAAGGTAACCCCTAGGTACACGTATGATGTCACCACCTCCACCTGGCATCCTGCGAGAGTGAATGTCAGCTGACTCCTGCCCTGTCTCGATGTATGAAAGACCATAACCTTGGTTTTCCCAAGGTTCACAGTAAGACCCCTCTGTGTGCAAAAATCATTGAGTGCATGTAGATGCTGCTGTAGACCACCTGGAGACTCACACACTAGTACAATATCATCAGCATAGAGCATAATATGTACTGAGGTACCTGCTAAATCAACTCCATCTCCGCCTCCCCGTGTAATGAAGTCAGCCACCTCATCAATGTATAACCCAAATAGCGTGGGGGAAAGTGGGCATCCTTGCTTCACACCAATGGTGCTAGCAATAGTCTCGGACATACCTCCTGGACATCTGACTCGCCCAAAAACCTGCTCATATAATGCATAGATGCCCCATGTCATATCTGCTGGTATGCAAGAGACTGCAGGCGCTAAAAGAGCCTCTCTCGTGGTACTGTGTCAAATGCCTTGCGGAAATCCACAAAGCAGCAATAGAGCTTTCTCTTCCTCACTCTAGCCTGATCAATCATACATCTCAAGGTGAATACATGGTCAGTGGTAGAGAAAGCTCTCCTGAAGCCTGCCTGCCCTGATGAGCGTAAACCTGCTCGCTCAGCATATAAGCTAAGCTCTTGCTCCAGCACTGCACCATAGAGTTTGGCCAGCACGTGGCCAACCATAACCGTCCTGTAGTTGCTCGGATCGAGCATATCCCCTGTTTTGTGAATCAGCACAATGGTGTGCATCGTCCACTCCGCAAGCAAACCCTCTACTAGTGCCCTGTTAAACAGGTGTGCAAGAAAAGGAGCTAAAGAATCTACTGCATATATGAGATGCGGTACAGGAAGCTATCCGCCGCCTACAGCATGGACGGGCCGCCGACCGTATGGGCCTGCAGGGCTGTGGTAGGTCGAGGCTCCTGTGGCTGAGGTATAGGTGGCTATTGTGGGGCATGGTATAGGCCCTCTGCATATGTGTGCCATGTCTGTGGGTCTCCAATAGGTGTCGGGGTCAGACAGGGCTCTCTCTACTCATGAAGAAATGAAAGATCTCTAGCTCCTGTATCTCTGCGAAGGCCCGCCTTTTGCGGCGAGTAAGTCTCCTCATCTCTCTCCTGCTCTGTGATGGCTCCCAAGGCTCTCTGTATGCGGAGCCGTGAGTATAGGGTTCTGCACTCGTCATCATACCATCTGTTCTGGGGCATAGTCCCAGGCTCTCCTGAGTGTACACGATGTGGGAAGCTCTGTAATGCAGCCGTGTATAGGAGTGATGCCAGCTGGGCTGTAATGGTATCCATAGGTGCCAGGGGATCCATGAGTAGGAGCCCATCCTCTACTTTGCCAGTGTATATGTCTGCCATGTCATGTGTGAAGTAGATGGTAGTGTGTGGCGTCCGTATGTGGGGGGCTGGTGATACTGGTGATCCGGCTAGTGAAAATGCCAAGTATGTATGATCTGCCCCAATAGGACGAGGTGGAATGGAGAATGAGGTGACAAGCTGTGATGCCTCCAAAGACCCCATAATGTAGTCTGCCATCGTGCCTCCGGTCCGTGTATGACCCCCATGTGGGAAGCATGTCAGCCCTCCTAATCCCGGCCTAGCTCCCAACTCTAGTAAGTGGTCCCCATAATGTCCTTGAAGGAAATATAAAAGCAAGTGCAAAACTAGAAATAAAACAAGAGCAAATGAAATACAAAGAGTTACCTTGAGATGAGTGTAGACAAGACACAAGATTGATACTTTCATTGATGTGACACCTACAATATATAGGTGAGAAGTACAAGATTGAGTAGACTGACTTATGGGATAAATGTAGAGGTGCCACATGGCACTAGACTCAAGACACAAAGACTTAAGTGAAACTAGACTAGAAATAGTACACCTAGTGTGCACTTATTTCCAACACCCTCCTTAAGTGGACACTAGGAGGAAGACAAAAAAGACAAGACTAGAAGATAGACATAAAGACTGATAGACTGAGAGACAAGACATGAGAGACAAGAAGATCCTGAGACACCCCTCCTCAAGTGATATCCTCATATGGGTCCACAAGGGTAGGGACAAGATGGATCTAAAACAAGACACAGTCAGATTGATAGACAGATAGACAGACAACAGATAGATAGACAGACAAGACTAGACAGACAACAGATAGATAGACAGACAACAGATAGATAGACAGATGACTGACTGTAGACAAGCAGATGGACCTTGAAGACAACCCCTCCTCAAGGGCAATCGCTGCCTCTTGGGTAGGGACAAGATAGAGGTCAAAAAGCATAATGAGTAAGACACTAGAACCCCTTGACCTACATCATCGGTGGTCAAAGTGGTAGACAAGTAATCAGAAAGCCCATTCCTCATCATGTGAGGAATGAACAGCAAGATCTGCTGTTGTAGATGCTGCAGCAACATGTGCTGAGGCAGATGCAGGGACTGATGTAGAGGTTTTAGAGTAGCAGTCCTTTTCCCGGTGATTATCACGGCCACAAATGGTGGCATGGATGAGCCTTGAAGCAGTCCTTCTCCAAATGATTAGTTTTTCCACAATGGGTGCAAGGCTTTCTTACCTTAGATCCTCCTTTCTTTGCTAAAAATGCAGTGTCAGTTACCTTTTGTTGTTTTGTTCTTTCCTCCTCTTGGAGAGCATTGATGATACCTTCAAGAGTAGGATTATTGTGATACTTGAAGGTAGTGACAAGAGTAGCATAGGTATCAGGTAAGCTTTTGAGAAGCACAGCAATAGCAATATCTTCAGAGATGGGGGACTTCACTGAAGCAAGCTGAACCATAAGACTGCGAAAATAATTGACATGAGAGGCTATAGTAGCTCCCTCCTGCATATATAGATCAAAGAATGAGATCATAAGTGCAATCTTAGAATTTTTAGAGCGGGGTCCAAAGAGGGTATCCAAAGTGATCCATGCTCGAGAAGCAGACTGTATGTCGGAGATGTGATGAATGTAATCATCTCCAAGACCGAGCAGGATGATAGCATAGGCTTTGTCATTCTTAGCAGTGGGAGCATAAGTGATAACTTGCTCAATGTCGGAATCTTCGGGAGCAGCATGGTGAACAATGTCCCAGAGACCTTCTTTCATAAGATGGCACTTGATTTTGATTTGCAAGTATGAAAGTTGGAGCCATTGAATTTGTCGATAGACATGAGAGAATGAGTAGAAGAGGCCATGTGGGAAGGTCTTACCTCTTGCTAAAATGCAAGGGCAGTGTCTATTCCCTTACAAGATTGCAGAAATGAATGAAAGAAGAGATCCAAACTGTTTTTAGAAGCCGGCTCTCTCACCACTTGTCAAGGCCATAGCATTTGACAGCCTATCGAAGCATGAGGAACTAGCAGT
This sequence comes from Cibotium barometz, assembly GCF_041138505.1. Lineage (NCBI taxonomy): Eukaryota > Viridiplantae > Streptophyta > Polypodiopsida > Cyatheales > Cibotiaceae > Cibotium > Cibotium barometz. The sequence goes on along the minus strand of NC_141072.1, from coordinate 54,545,671 downwards.
TTGTAGATAAAAAAGGACTAATCAGCAAACTGATGGAGACAATGCACAATTACCTTGTAGACTCTTCAAGAGGAAGCAATGGCAGAACTGAATGCAGCAAAAAAATAGCTCGTTTAGGAGGACAGTCGATCTGCAGCTTCCTTGAGATGATACACACTCTTGAGTTGATGAAGAAGGCAGCCAAAGATGGGCTGCAACAGTATGGCGGGCAGCAGCAGCTCCAAGTGAGAGAGCAGTAGCAGCTTCACGAAAGCAACAGAAGTATGCAGCAGCTACTGAAATCAGGCCGGCGCAGGGTGGACAGTAGATTCAGGTCAGCGCAGCCTTGAGATAAATGGAGCCGGCGCAGGGTGGACAGCAGATTCAGGTTGGCGCAGCTATGAGATGAGTGGAACCGGCTGGTCCTACAGGCTGAGCGCAGCTAGGGAGAAGCTATGGCAGGCAACCTAGCTCTGATACCATGAAGGAAATATAAAAGCAAGTGCAAAACTAGAAATAAAACAAGAGCAAATGAAATACAAAGAGTTACCTTGAGATGAGTGTAGACAAGACACAAGATTGATACTTTCATTGATGTGACACCTACAATATATAGGTGAGAAGTACAAGATTGAGTAGACTGACTTATGGGATAAATGTAGAGGTGCCACATGGCACTAGACTCAAGACACAAAGACTTAAGTGAAACTAGACTAGAAATAGTACACCTAGTGTGCACTTATTTCCAACAGTCCTCTGTCTGGTCCAGTGTCCTCTGATGCCCGACTAGCCCCTATCTCCTCTGGATCCACAGGGTGGAGGATCTTCATGTCATCATAGTCATACACCTCACACTGTCTGCTCTGTGTGTGGGCATTGAAGTGGCCCGTAAGAAATACTTCCCCTAGTGTAGAATAATGCATAATCTCCTCTGACAGACAAGTGTATGGCGAGGCTCCTGTCTCCTCCTCCTGTGGCATGTCCTCTGTAATGACATAGGAGGATCCTGATGGAGAAAAGTAACATAGAGCTATGTATAAAACCCTGTCCTCTGAGAGCTGTAAGCTGATCCACATGTATCTGGCCTCTGGATCCTGTGCTACCACTCTTAGTTTCCCCTGTAGCTCCCGTCTGAATAGGACTACTACTCCCCCCGACCCTCTCGAGGTACCCTGGCGTGTGGTCCTCCTGTATGCTGACTCCCACTAGAATCCCTCTACTCGAGGTAGCCCTCTCTCTGGGCTCTGATGTGTCTCTGTCAGAAGTATGATGTCTCTCCCCACCATAACATGCTCCAGTCGTCCAGGCTGCACCCATAGTGAACCATTACAGTTCCATACTGCCATGTGTATCTCTGTCAATGGCGTGGTCTGTGTCCCATAGGCCCCAAACCGCTAATCCATGGGTCGGCTCAATGATGACCCGACCTTGCCTTCTCTCCTCGTGTGTAAGACTCGTGGCATGCAAGAAAGAAAGAAAGAAAGATATATTAACGTCTACGAGAGGCCAAAGTCGGCCTATGAGACAAAAAATAATACAACTGTGTTCTTCCGGTCATCAGAAGAAAAGAAACAAAAGAAAAAGTGTGCATGTATCTGGATACAACTGTGAATCATCATGGATCGGTGGAGCCCATATACAAACAATATAAGGGGGGTGGGGATGTGGATGGAGTGCTAAGGCAAGATGCATCTCTATATGCTGAAGGGGTAGTACAAGCAGGCTATGCAGATCTATGTCTAACTCCATCCAGTGCCATAAGAGGGATATAAGATATCATACATCGCCGATGCGGAGGCTGTGAATGGCATGAACATGAACCCTGAGTCTGAATGAAAGCGAGCTAGCCTCTCCTGTGTCTCCATCTGGTGTCTCATTCGGATAGCTGCTATCTCTCGGTGACGGAGTTGGGGTGCTCTATGTCCAGTCTGTCTAGGTCTCCTCCTGGCTCTCAATTCCTCTGCTCTCTGTGCGGTCACCCCACGTGGTACATCAGCTGGCACTGGCATAGCTCTCTGGAAGAAATCTGTGAGCTGGGACTGTCTCCCACCCCTAGTGGGAGCGGGTGTCTGGAGGAGTCTCTCTCGAGAACTATGAAGCTCTAGTAGTAGTCTGCCAAGCTGTCGCTGGTCCGAGGCCTCCATCAACTGATGTAGTGAAGAGTGCTCCTCAAACAATCCTGCATATCTATCTCTGACCCCCTGGTGGGCTGTACATCTAAATACAAAGTGATCCTCGGTCTCCACCTCCCCGCGGCACAATCTGCATATCCGCTCAGCTCTAGGAACGTGTGCCGCTCTCCCAGCCTCTATCTCTAGCTAATGTGATGAGACTCGTAACTGTCCAATAGCAACGCGAGAGCTGTGTGGCATGTATACATCCATGTACCGCGGTCAATGTATAAACCCATCCCTGAGATGCTCATAAAGTGGTCTCTGTAATATAGCATCTTCGGTGGTAGTGGGCTCTCTGGTGCTGTCCATGTCTCCTGTATGTAGTGCTACCATATGTCCTGTCTCATCACTCTGTTCCTCTCATTGAGAGAGAGGTAACCCCGTGGAGCAGACTGATCATACTGAAAAGGTGGCAACCGCTTAATGTCTATACCATGATGTGAGAACCACTGTAGCATCTGTGCATACCAAGATTCAGTGTGTCAGCCTCGGCCAGCTGTCTGGATGCCTCAAAAGCTCGGCGGGATAATCTCTCCATGGGCATCTCCCTCATCCTGTATATAAAGGAGATCGTCTAGAACAATGCCTCCACTGCCATAGGTGGTGCAGCAAACTCAGCTCGAACAATGTCATGCGGGACGGATGGTCATCCTCGAGAGCATCAAGATCTGTGGTCTCTCCAGCTGTACCCATGTGGAGGCTGCAAGCCCTGGTGCCCAAACCGCTGCTGCATACATCAAGGCTGGTGTCACTAATGTATCAAAGAGCCACCCCTTCGTGCGGGGTTCCTGAAAATGTGCCTGATGACACTGACGCTCAAGGCCAGCAAGAGCTGCATACCCCCCGGGTCACTCTGTCTCAGACTGCCTGAGCCATGGAGAAGCGTCCAGCTGAGCTAGTAAATGTGATGCCAAGGTAAACATAAGAGCTCACCACCTCGACCCGCCCTCTGCTAATGTGAGAGTAGTGTGGCTCCTGACTGCGGCGGGTGAAGTGTGGAAGATCATAACCTTGGTTTTCCCAAGGTTCACTGTGAGCCCCTGCTGTGCGCAGAAGTTATCAAGAGCCACAAGGTGTCTTTGAAGCCCAACCTGCGTGTCGGATACCAAGACGATGTCATCAGCATAAAGCATAACATGGACAGTAATACCTGATAGCTCAACCCCAGAGCCTCCTCCCTGTGTGATATAATCGACCACCTCATCAATATCGAGCCCAAAGAGCGTGGGGGAGAGTGGGCACCCCTGCTTCACACCAATGGTGCTAGCAATTGTGTCGGACAAGCCTCCTGGGCATCGGACTCTCCCAAAGACCTGCTCATATAGCCTGTATATGCCCCACATCATGTCTGAAGGTATGCCTAGTGTCTGCAGTCGCCGAAAGAGGCGCTCTCTGGGCACAGTATCAAATGCCTTGCGGAAATCCACAAAGCAACAATAGAGCCGTTGCCTCCGTGCCTTGGTCTGATCAATCAGGCACCTCAATGTAAAAATGTGGTTGATGGTCGAGAAGGCTCGACGAAAGCCTGCCCTGGCCTGCTGCTCTCAATCCCCCAACCTCTGCATGAGTGCTCAGCTCTGCCTCCAAAACTGCCCCGTATAGTTTGGCCAATATATGGCCAATCATGATGGTCCTGTAGTTCCCGGGGTCTAGTACATCTCCCACTTTATGGATCGGCACAATAGTGTGCATCGTCCACTCAGCCGGAAACCCCTCTGACAGAGCTCTGTTGAAGAGATGAGCAAGAAATGGTGCCAATGTATCAATAGCATAGATGAGATGCTCTCCCTGTAATCCTGTATGATCTGTCGCCCGTCCATGTTGGAGTCGGCATATGGCCCTCCTAACCATAGGTGGGGTGAAGAAGGTGGAGACTGTGGAGCATGGCTCTGTGGGTTGTGGTATAGGGGCTATGCAGGCACATCATAAAGTCTCTCTGCATATGTCTGCCAGATCTGAGGATCGGCAATAGGTGTGGGAGGACGGGGCTCTCTGAGTCTCCTCCAAGCAGCAGCAGCATCTCTGCTCATGAGCATGTGATATGTGTCCCAGTACTGAGCCTCCTCATAAGCTCGCCGCTTACGGCGGGTGAGAGTATGCATCCTCCTGCCTGCCTGCCTCCGGGTGATCTCCCCGCGAGCCCTCTGCACTCGGAGACTGCGGTAAAGGTTTCTGCACTCATCATCATACCATCGGTTCTGGGGCATGCTCCCAGATGTAGGTGGCCGTCCTATCTGTATGTGGTATGGGAAACTCCTCGCGGTTGCGGAGTGCAGTACATGTGAGAGCTAGGAGGTGAGCATGGCCATGGGTGCCGATGGATCTAAAGCAAATAGCTGATCCTGAACATGATAGTCGTACACCTCGGCTAGGTCCTGTGAGAGAGAAAGAAAGAAAGAAAGAAAGTTATATTAACGTCCACGGGAGGCCGAATCCGACCTATGGGACAGATCAGGTACATCCATTTACATTCCACTCTGGGTATCAATGCCAAAGAGGCATAAAACTGAAAAAAAAAATAACTCAAAATGAACTCTTAAGACTCTTAAGAGTTTAAATTACAATGGGTTCTATTGCATCTAGTTCGAAATTGAGGTTCAAAATAAAAATAGCTATATTTCATCCATGGATGGATTTGCTCTTGAGGGGGGTGGGGTACGGAATTCTTTAATGATTGCTTGTCCTCCTCTGTATATTGCCCATTTTGCCATTCTTTCTTGCTTCTTTAACTTTATTCAGCTCTGCCGATTTGTTCTTGAGTTGTAGCGGGGTGAGTTCATCAGCTATCCATACCTTTGTCCCTTGGAGAGACCTTGTTTGCTTCATCACTGCTATTTTCTCATTGTTGTCCATATAGGAGACTTTTGCCTGTGTACCCTTTACTATAAATAGAGATAGGGTCTCCTAAGTCCACGAAGGGGACTACTTTGCTCAGTTGTGCTGTAAGTACATCTGTATCTAATATGTAGTCTTCTCGAAGCTCTTGAGCTATGTCTGCCCTATCCCAGCCTTGAGGAAGACCACCGACTCTGATTACCTTTTTGTTACTTTCCATTCGTTCCTTTTCTTTGACTGCTGATATGACTTCTTTAACAAAATCTTGTGAGTTAACTGAATTTACCTTTGAAACATGGTTTGTCGTTTCTGTTTGTAGTGTTGTAGGTATGGGTCCTTCTCGTGCTTCCTCTTGCTTCGTCTTCATGGCTTGCACTTGCACTTTCAGTTCGTTGATTTGTTCATCTTTCTTGATAGTCTCGTGTTTCAGTGCTGCTAATTCTCTTTCTTCAGTTCTTGCATGAGGTAGGCTTCCCATGGTGTCGGCTTGCTCACGGGAGGAGGAATGGGCGGTAATCGTGAAGCGGTGACTGAGGCAAAAGACTTCTTACTTTCCATGTGTTGCTGCTGATAAAGGAGAGGGCTGTTGTTGGTGGAACGAGTCCCCCCTCAAGGGTACCCTCTCCCCTTTGGGGGAGACTCAAAAAATGCGACCTACAAGATGCTCAGCTACAGGTGCAAGGGAGAGTTATGTTGCTGCCTTGGGAGCCTGAGCAAGGGTGGGTGGGAAAAGGGGGGGGTGGGTGGGAAAAGGCGAGCTGGGCGAACCTTCGGGCAGAGGGGAGCGAAGAGAGAGAAGGCGAACTGGGCTGCGGGGAGAGAGAAGGCGAACTAAGGGGAGCGAAGAGAGAGCGAAGAGAGAGAAGGCGAGCTGGGCGAAGAGAGAAGGCGAGCTGGGCGAACCTTCGGGCAGAGGGAAGCGAAGAGAGAAGGCGAACTGGGCGAACCTGCGCGCAGAGAGAAGCGAAGGCGAACTGGGCGAACCTGCAGGCAGAGAGAAGCGGGGAGAGAGAAGGCGAACTAAGGGGAGCGAAGAGAGAGCGAAAGAGAGAGAAGGCGAGCTGGGCGAAGAGAGAAGGCGAGCTGGGCGAACCTTCGGGCAGAGGGGAGCGAAGGCGAACTGGGCGAACCTGCGGGCAGAGAGAAGCGAAGGCGAACTGGGCGAACCTGCAGGTAGAGAGAAGCGGGGAGAGAGAAGGCGAACTAAGGGGAGCGAAGAGAGAGAGAGAGAGAGAGAGAGAGAGAGAGAGAGAGAGAGAGGAGAGAGAGAGAGAGAGAGAGTTATATTAACGTCCACGGGAGGCCGAATCCGACCTATGGGACAGATCAGGTACATCCATTTACATTCCACTCTGGGTATCGATGCCAAAGAGGCATAAAACTGAAAAAATTACAATGGGTTCTATTGCATCTAGTTCGAAAATGAGGTTCAAAATAAAAATAGCTATATTTCATCCATGGATGGATTTGCTCTTGAGGGGGGTGGGGTACGGAATTCTTTAATGATTGCTTGTCCTCCTCTGTATATTGCCCATTTGCAATTCTTTCTTGCTTCTTTAACTTTATTCAGCTCTGTCGATCTATTCTTGAGTTGTAGCGGGGTGAGTTCATCAGCTATCCATACCTTTGTCCCTTGGAGAGACCTTGTTTGCTTCATCACTGCTATTTTCTCATTGTTGTCCATATAGGAGACTTTTGCCTGTGTACCCTTTACTATAATAGAGATAGGGTCTCCTAAGTCCACGAAGGGGACTACTTTGCTCAGTTGTGCTGTAAGTACATCTGTATCTAATATGTAGTCTTCTCGAAGCTCTTGAGCTATGTCTGCCCTATCCCAGCCTTGAGGAAGACCACCGACTCTGATTACCTTTTTGTTACTTTCCATTCGTTCCTTTTCTTTGACCGCTGATATTTTGTATCACTCCAGTGAGATAGTATAGATTTGTTTTATTTTATTTTCCATTCCATGATGCCATATGCCATGGACATTATTTTATCACTTTGGTCTCATAGGCTATCTTTCACTGCACAAGGGCAGACTCAAACCAGAAACTATAGCAGTGGAGAGCAAAAAAGATGCTCATAGCCTCAGCAACAATGAGATATAACATGGGGGCTAAGGGGCATCCCTATCATATAGAACGAGAGATGTGGAAACGATCACCTCTACCACTATATGCGAGCACACTACTGTGAGCATCCCGATATAAGCATGAAACATCTCTGATCCAGTTTTGAGAAAATCCCATACATCTAAGGGTTCTTTCAAGAAAATTCCAATCAGCTCAATCATATGTCTAGCAACAAAATGGCTGGGGGCTCGTTGCTTTCCTTAGCCCACTCAATCGCCCCCCCAAAAAAAGGAGAAATTATCAAATACGATTCTTCCTTGAAGGAATCCCTTGTGTATCATGAATCACATCATGCAATACTGGCTGCAACCTCATGCTTACTGCCTTGGCAAGTATTTTGTAGGCAGTCCCAAGCAATGTTATAGGCCTGCATCGACCAATATTCGTCTTCTCACCACCTTTTGTGATAAGGTGAATAAGACCCTCAATAGGAGAAAGAAGGCATACTCCCTGTGTTCCACATCTCTTGAAGGACCATGGTGGTGTTTCCCAAACTCCTCCCAAAATGTCACAAGAGAGGTGGGTAAAAGGCCATCATCCTCTAGATACTTTCCTTGAGGTAATGCATGGAGTGCCTGCTTGAGATCCTCAGCAGAGAAGGGGAAGTACACATGTCCTACGGGACCATCTGATGCAAATGAGGGGGACATGTACTTCAATCAAGGGGGGGGGGGGGGGGGGGGGGGGGGGGGGGGGGCGTGGGGGTGATTTGTATCATCCATGATTTATATGACCTGGGGCTCAGTTGCCTGAGTAACCCACTCAACTCATCCAGAACCACGAGAGTACATTTGTCCAGAGCCAGGAGGATACATAGTCACACGGTTGAGTTTTGCCACTTGGATGAGGTGCCAGTCTCTCAATTCAGGGCATGCAATACATCAGTTGACACAGTCTGAGACACTATTGGCAGCATTACTCCGTTGAACATATGGAGAGTAAGATGCACAGAGGCGAACGAGGATACTCGTATACATCCGTCACAGATGCTATTGCATTTGGGGTCATATTGTTCGTCCTTGGATGGCCACTTGGACCAGAGTACAGGGCTCCTCGAGATCTGCTACAGTCAAGAGGAAGAGATTTCTCAGAGAATCAAAGAATTGCCCTTTCTTCTGTGAGACTTCTTATCTTGATGCTTTCATCCACTTTTGGTGTTTCCATGTGCATGGTGCATTTGGAGTCTGCAGACTGTTCATACTTAATAGAGAAGCATTTTTTTCCCACGTATCCTTTGTTTGTTGAAGCATTTTATTGTTTCGACCACTGTAGGGAGCAATCAGTGCAGCTGCTTATGATAAAGATGTGAAATCATTAGTAAGTGGTTCATATGATGGTTGTTTGAAATTATGGAGTCATGAAGGGCATTGCTTGGATACATTCAACAACATTATTGATTGTGTCACATCTATTGCTTACATACCACAAACAAAGTGCTATTGGGTCACAGGAAAAGCAAGGTGTGTAATTTTTAAATTTAAGTGAGTGTGGAATCACTAAGGAAATGTTGTATTTGTTAGCACACTATTTTTTAGAGGTTTGCAAATTGAAATCGGATATGATTACTCTCAAGAGAATAACTAAAAAACTGCAATGTAGAATGACGTGAGGTCGAGTAACACTTGATTCTCGCTGCCGGTTATGTTTGCACATGGGAAGAATTTTCCCCAAACGATTCTCCAAAAGTTGCTGACTCGGTGAGCTGCGCTGCTGAAGTGACGACGTGCTGAAGTGACGTGAACCTGCGCTGCTGCCCCCGCCTGCCCTCTGTTGCCTCCGCCTGTTTCTTTGCTGCTCCCGCCTGCCTCTGTTGCCTTCGCACCCCCCTTCGCCTGCCCAACTTCTGCCCTTCACTAGCCTTTCAGTCCCCGCCTGCCCTTCAGCTACCCCCGCTAGCCCCTCTGCTGCCCACCGCCTGCCTTCGCCTGCCTCTTTTGCTGCCCCCGCCAGCCCCCCTTTTGCTGCCCGGCCTGCCCTTCAGCTGCCCCCGTCTGCCCCCGTCAGCCCCTCTGCTGCCCCCCGCCTGCCTTCGCCTGCCCCCTTTTGCTGCCCCCGCCAGCCCCCTTTTGCTGCCCCGCCTCCCCCTTTGCTGCCCGCCCCCTGCCTTATTCAGTCCCCGCCTGCCCCTCTGCTGCCCCTTTGCCCTTGCTTCCCCAGCTGCTCCCCACCTTTGCCCCCCTTCCTCTGCTCCCATTTTCCCAGCAACTATTTTATCTGGATTCAAGTCGGCCGCCCACTTTTCTCATCACCCCCACTGGCCAGGAGAATCATCAATTTTTCACAAGACGAGCTCACCACTCTTCAGCATGACATTGACCTTGAGGTCCAGACTACCCTTGTTGCGAGAGTTTATGGTTCCCACCCTTCTCGTTCGCAGGCCCGTGAATGGCTTCTAGCAGCTCTCCCTTCGGAGCTGATTGTGCACTTTCAGGGTGCACTTTCAGGATACTCGTTTACTTGGTCGAGGCTTCTTCCAGGTGGACTTTCATTCTTCAGAAGCTACTTCTCAAGCTTTGGCTAGCAGCCCCTTTCCTCTTGGACCTAGAAAGATTTTCTTCTTTCAGTATTAGGTGTGCTTTGATCCAGTGGTGGAGGATCAGCGCCTTACCCCGGTCTCACTACGGTCCCTGCTCTTCCTCGGTCCTATTGGAAGCTTTTAGCTTCCATAGGGGCATCCTTTGGCCAGGTTCTAGAGGTACCAATCCTCCCGAGCTCTTCCGCCTTAGCTTCCGCGGCCGTTATCGCCAGTCTTGATGGTGTACCCCGGGTCCTTATCCATCGATTACAGATGATCATGTTATGCTTCAGAGACCTGACGGATCTCATTTCCGCCAGAGGATGGAGATTGGAAGCAGACCTGACCAGTGTCGGATTTGTCGTCGATAGGGTCACATTGCTAGAGATTGTCCCAGATCGAGGGGCCATGCTAGGAGGCAGCGTGGTCCTGCCCATCAGAGGCCTTCTGCAGATGCTAAGACTCCAGCTGCTCTTTTGCCACAGTAGACCACACAACGTTGGGTTGTGGTTAGGGATGGCAGGCACCCTCGGACCCCCGTACCTGCCCCTTCACCCACCCTCCTTGTGGAGCACCCTAACCCCTATGGAGCTCTTGCCTCACAGGATGTTGATCCTTTTTTGGAGGATGAGGCCTTGCAAGCACATGATCTCGATCCCTCACAGGAGATGCTGCATTACAGTTACAGGATGATTGCACCCTTGAGGATGATGTTGCACATTCGCATTGTCATGGTACCTCTCCGGTTCTGAGGACTAGCCCTGGCTTTTCCCCGGAGTGGGAGAGAGAGGTAAGGTTGACATCGTCAGATTTTCCCTCCCTTACCTATGCGAGACGTACTTCCGCCTCTAAAGGGGGTCCTTCGTCGACCACGAGATCTGGTCGTTCCTACTCTGAGTCTTTATGAGGATTGTCTCTTGGAACATTCAAGGTCTTGGGGGTTTTTTCCCGCGTCGACGGAAACAAATTGTAAAAACCCAGCTTCATTGTGCAGTCACAGGTGTACCTATGGATATATTGCTCTTGCAAGAGCATAAACTGGATGCTAGTCAGTGTGGGAGATCAGGCAAGCTTCTCTCGGGACACACCTTTTGGTCACCGGCTGTTGGTACCAAGGGTGGTGTTTGTATCTCTGTTTCAGCTTTGATCTTGCCTTGCATCATTGGACATGGTGCCATTCTGCCTACGAGAGCGCAGTGGATCCTTCTTATGCAGGGTACTACACGCATTGGTATTCTCAACCTCTATGCTCCTAACCGTAGAGGTGAGAGGATTGCCTTTTGGAAATCTGTCACTACATTGATGCCTCTTGCCGACCATTGGTGGGGATTTTAACATGGTTGAGATGCCAATGGATAAAAGAGGTGGACATGAGGGCTTGGTGCATCCTCTTGAAAGAGCGTCTTGGGAGAGGTTTATACTCTCCATTCATGGTAGAGATTGTTGGCATGAGGATGACATTTGGAGGAGTCCATCCACTCTTCTTTATTCATGGTCTAACAGGAGAAGAGATGTAGGATGTATCTATGCACAGTTAGACAGATTTTATGTGGATGATTGGGTGCTTGACAGAGGTGGACATACTTTAATTGCTACAGGCACCTCCAAATCGGATCATTGCCCAGTGGTTTTATGTATTAGAGATCCGAATTGCCATGGATTAGCACCCCATGTACGCATCCCTGATCATTTGTTTTCAGATGCAAAACTATCGCGTCGTATGCTTGATATTTGGAGATCTCATGACTTCTTACAGGCCTCTCAAAGCCTTGCCTCTGCTCTCTGTGATATTAGTGACTTTTATCACACATGTGCCCTGTCTAAAAGGCAAGAGGCCTTGGACTTAGAAAGGGCTATTAGACGTAGATTGGCTGCCTTGCAGAAAGAGCACGAGAAACTTCCTCATGCTCAATGGGTTGCAGATTCTTTATGTACTATTAGATCAGAACTTCATCACTCTCTTGAGCAGCGCGCGGAGTATCGTTTCCATGCCCAGGAATCCTTTTGGACACAGATGGGTGGCAGATGTAACAAACATTTCTTTGCTTCTCACGGCCCATCTCTTGCCAGAGATAGAGCAGTTTTGCAGGATTCACATGGCACTCTTCACTCAGATCCTCTCATGGTTAGACAGATTGCCACCGATTTCTATTGCCAGCTTCTTAGTGCTGAGCCGCATTCTGATCTGAGACCCAGGGCAGAGAGGAAGGTTTGGAATGCATTGCCACATTTGATGACCGAGGAGATGTGTGCCACTCTGGATGCCATTTTTTCTATGTAGGCGTTCAGTCATGCTCTTCATGCCTTACCTCATGGTAAGCGTCCAGGGGAGGATGGCCTCTCCCCTATTTTTTTCACTACTTTTTGGGATGAGATTGGGGCTGAGATAACATCGGCTTTGCAGGAGATGTGGGACACAGGTTCTATGCCGTCTTCTCTCATTGAGGGGCTTATTTATCTTATTCCTCCTAAGAGCAGGGATAAGACATTGATTGGCCAATGGAGACCTATCACCTTACTTGGGACTGCCTATAAGATTCTCGCTAAGGCAGTGAGCATCAGATTGCAGTCAATTTTGTAGGATGTTATTCATGATACCCAGAATGGATTCTTACACGGTAGGAGCATCTTTGATATTATTTTCTCGTTTTGGGAGGCCGTCGAATGGGCTAAAGCGAGCAATCAGCCCTTAGCCATTCTGCTCTTGGATTTTGAGAAGGCCTATGATAGAGTGGATTGGGACTTTCTTGGGGGTACTCTTAGTCATATGGACTTCTCTCAGAGATGGATCAAGGGAGTTTCATGCATGTATCGTGATGCCCACAATAGAGTTCTTGCTTGCTGTGATAGAGGAGAGCGGTTTCAGATTTCTATCTCAGTACGACAGGGCTGCCCATTAGCCCCTTTATTATATATCATAGTTGCAGAGGCCATGAGCATCTTTCTCCGCTCCACTGCTGGTATTTCAGGATTGAGGTTGCCTCTTCGTAGTCATGAGGAGTTGGTTGACTCTGAGTTAGCTGATGACACAGCCCTGTTTTTGGAGGCTTCACATATATGCTTATGTTCCTTCCGGGTAGCACTAGGCAGCAGGGGCACTCATTAATTGGCACAAATCTGTTGGTTTCTTGGTTAGTTATTCACCAAGAGTTGATTGGGGTGCAGAGCTTAGTTTTACTTGGATCAGCAGAGGATGTACTGCTAGATATTTGGGATGCCAAGTTGGGATTGATATTTCTCCTGCACAGCAGTTTGCTCCGGTACTTATGAGTATCCGGAAGAAGCTCCTCCATTGGAGCTCCAGGAGATTAGATTTAGCCTCCAGAGCTTTGGTGGCTAATCAGGTTTTGCTTGCCTCAGCTTGGTTTATTGCCTCTTGTTGGTGCTTCTCTCGTGCGTGCATTGGCCAATTGCGGAGATTGATCCGAAATTTTCTCTGGTCGGGGCTTGGATGGCACCTCAGACACTCGTGCCAGGGTAGCTTGGCTCACAGTTATTCAGCCCAAAAGAGAGGGGGGCTTCAATATTATTGATCCGGATGTTCAATGTAGGGCGTTGCTTTGCAAACTTGTGGTAAGAGGTTTCCTACCAGGCACTGAGCCTTGGAAGGATTTTTTCTTGTCTCAGATTTCCAGATGTACACCCAGGGTCGGGAGAGACTAGATGCCCAACACACGTTTTTTGTTCACAGAGGCTGATATTAGGGCACCATCTTCCCCTCTTAATGCAGCCATCGTCAGAGCATGGAGAAGCATGAGATATTTTTTGCGACAAAGGCTTCCTAGGTGTTTGGACGAGGCTGACCGACAACCTATTATGTGGAACGAGTTCATTAGGGATGAGGCTGGTCGGCCACTTGGTGCATCTCGTTATATGCAATGGTCAGGATGGGAGAGATGCGCATACACAGTTCTTGCTTGGAAGACCTTTACGAGTCTTCCGGAGGATCGGAGAGTTGCATCCACTCAGCATCTTAGGGGCTCTCGCATTCGCATTGATCAGATTGATGCAGCTATTCTGCATGAGTGGTTTTCTGGGACCTTTCACAGAGACTATCATCCGAGTTGGTTGGGAGTTTTTTCGAGGATAGGCATACCTTTGCAGGTCATTGCTCTGCCAGGCCAGGAGGATACAGATTTCCTCATGTATTCTATCATGCATGGTGGGAAATTGAGATGTAGTATGGAGGAGATCATACCAAACATTAGGCTTAGTCCAGTGAGGATTGTTGGTTGCTCGGGGAAGCACTCGTTCATTGACCCTTCTCCTCAGATAGTGACTCATGGCTCTTGGTGTTTGTGGCTATATGGTGGCAGTCCTATCACATATCTTCAGTGGGATCCAGGAGAGTGGGAGTGGATTGATGCCTTCGATTCTTTGAAAAGCCTTCCTTTTTTCAGTTTCACTGTTCGAAATGCCAGGCTTCTCCTCACTCGACAGATGCATAGGATCCCTACTCTCAGGCCTCATTGGGAGAGCTACAGCGCAGATATTGGCATAGACTTTGGCACTCATACAGAAGGAGCGAGATCTCGCATTTCTTTTGGTTATTCTTACATGGTGGTCTCCCCACCAATCAGTGGAGATCAGTTTTTGGTGTAGCACCTTCCTGTCCTAGATGTGCGGCAGATTCTAAGTCCGTAGAACATTGTCTATGGGGGTGCAGCATTGCACAGCAGATTTGGGATCCTGTAGCCCAACTTATGGGCAAATTGAGTGGTCGTGCCATGCATGTGACTTGGGGGGCAATTGCTTGGCTCTCCCAGTTCGGTCTGCAACTTTTTTATGAGGGCAGTGGTACAGATTCTGTTTTTTTCATTCGTAGAGGTATTGCCCAACATGGTTTATTGCCGGATGTTCCTCAGGGAGATTATTGCCAGTATTACAGCATGGCAGATCTGGAGAGCTAGATGCACGGAGGCTATTGAGAGTGTCCAGATTTTTGGGTCTCAATGCATTAGTACTATATGGGGTGATATCATCCACACTCTTATGGCTACTTGGGCTCGCATTCAGGGGCCCTCTCGTTCTGCACAGGTGAAGCGTGTGATATTTATGCGGGAATGGGACCATGGCATCTTCTTTTCCTCTAGTACCACAGGTCTTACATGGCATCATGATGCTCCTCAGTGGTTGAAATCACCTTACATATTGGGGTGATTCTATTCTCTTCCGGCTTATAGCTGTGATTGTTGTATGTTTTTCTCATACTTAATAGAAGTCTCTTTCTGAAAAAAAAAATAAAAAATTCCCCAATTTTTACATGCATCCTTTTTTTTTTTTCAACTAGCCTTTGGCCCAAGATCCTCCCATAGTTACCAAATTTCACCGCCCGTAGACGGCCGCCCATAGGCGCTTATTTATCCACCCGTAGGTGATGCTACCGAGGAAGCACCAAGGGGGGTTTTGAACCTAGGACCTCTTGGTCCTAGGCAAACACCTTTCACCACTTGAGCTATCACCTCATCGGCTATGCATCCTTTTTCCTTGGTGTTCTTCCGCTTTCTCATAAAGAGTTTGATTTATGCCTTCGCTCACTTTCTTGTCAACTTGTTCATTTTTGGGAATCTATGTAAGGCCTTTCTTTCATTGTGGTTGGAAAGAACCTCCTTTTTTTGGGAGCTGATGTGGAGAGCAAGTCATCACACTAGTTGCATTGCCTCACTGCTATAGGTTCTTGTAGCTGGTTACATGTAGCCACCAAGGGTGCCCACACTGATTGTCCACCTCAACAGCGTGACACTACCACACCGCAACAGTGTGACAGTGTCACACTGCCACACCGTCACAGTGAGTCACTGGAGGCACCAAGCATTTGGGACCGTTACAAGTAGAGACACACCACCACAACTGACACAAAGAGGTGCACACAGCAGCATTGAAGTCTCCAACGACACTGACGGCACCGACTGACACTCCAATGACGTCTCCTAGAGATAGGAGATTCTACCAAAGGCTACACTACCACCTCAAGGCATCCACCAAAGATAGGAGATGCCACCTTCTCGGCCTTTTAGGTATATATGGTCTCTTGACTCACCTTGAAGGACATCCTTTTATCCCACCTTGAAGGACATCCTTATTCTTCATCTCTCACCATCCTTTATGCTCATCATTTATACCATTTGTACCTTGTGCTCGACAGTCACTTGTCATCTGCTTGAGCTGTGTCATCCTCTTCACTCTGTGACCTCTACTGAGTGTGCACGGTATAGTGAAGGACATGTATGAGTGCTCTCCAAGTAGTGCAAGTATTCTCATTCCTTTTGCAGTCTCGTCTCTTCTTGTGCCGTGTTCCGCTCCATAGTGTCTTATGTGTTGCGTTGTATCTTCTATGTCACGCTGTGAGCATCGAGGACTCTAGACATACTATCTAGAGAAGAGCCACCACTGTGTGTGCTGGGCGACCAACCCTTCTACACCACACTACCCTGACAAGTGTCCAGCTGACTCGTGTTCGGCTTACAAGTGTCCAGCTAACAGGTGTTTAGCTACAACTCTAAAGTGTCCAACTGCAGAGCTGACAAGGGTTCAGCTGACAAAGTGACATCCACTTGCCATTTCCATCGGCTACCCACCTAGATCAGCAGCAACTTGCCTGGATGTGGTGCCACCAAATCGAAAATTAGGGGCTACCATGTAGTAATCACACCTTCCTCAGTCCCAAACGGTGCACCTACTATGGGATGACCACTTGTATATACATGTAACTCTGGGATTGCTAGAGAGGGACTTTTTAATGAATCAAAGTGTCAGTTTTACAATCTTCATGTCGTGTACTGTCTCTTGAGTCCTCTTGCCGATTGTCACTTTCTTATGTCACTGTCTAGTTTTGGGTGCAGGATAAGCATAGTGTCTGGTTAGAGTTGTGTGAGGGCATAGTGGAGCGGGGCATTGTAGCCGCACGTCTCCGTATTCAAGAAGAAACTGAAGGCATACGTCCATAGAGTGAACCCATGACACGTACTAGTGTCACAGACCCTAGTGTGTGGGCAACAAGGTCTACTATAGAATGCTAAAATTTGGCGATCCTACTGGGGAACTCTAACAATTTGGATTTCCTCGAGAGTTCTAGAGTCTAGTGTCCCATGCCCAACACGTGCTCTCGGGTTGGGTCATCAAGCCTCGGGCTAGTGGTTAGGGAGAAAGCAACAATAAAGTGCTATGTCATCTTCTCTGGAAGGCTTGTCCAACATCCCTAGCAATGGCTGGATGCTCTAGGCACACTTTGGGCATATCAAATTGCTAATAAAGCAACTACTCACCACAGCTCCTTCCAGTTGGCCTTTGGGCTCGAAGCCATCTCCCCTTTCGAATTCAACCATGCTTCAATTAGGGTAGGCCTTCCACATGTCTCTTTCTTTGGAGCCTCTCATTCTTCCTCTCATGCTTGGAAGAAACCCGTGCCCTTGCCAACTTGGCCTTGGAAGTAGAACAGCATAGTGTAGCCACCAAGGGTGCCCACACGGACTGTTCACCACACGGACTATCCACTGCAACACGGACGGTCCACCACAACAGCGTGACTGCACACTACCATAGTGAGTCAACGGAGGCACCAAGCATTGGGATCAAGTAGTGCGAGTGCTCGTCTCTTCTTGTGGTGTGTTCCACTACATAGTGTCTTCTGTGTTGCGCTGTGAGAATTGAAGACTCCAGACACACTGTCCAGAGTAGAGCCACCATGTAGTGTGCTGGGCAACCAGTCCTACTACAGGTAGATGGAAGCTCCGGGAGTGGTCCAATCTGCAAAGTGGTCGATTGGAAATTAACTGAACCACTTGACTGTAGAACCTTGGAGAGTGGACCGGAAGAGCACCAAGAAGGCATCCTCCCACTCAAGACCTCGGCTCTTACAAATTGAGATGAACCGTCGGATGTGGTCATCCACATCCTTAGTGGATGATCCTTTGAAGGTGGGAAGCTTGACGCTGACTCAGTACATCACTGTCAAAAGGGGTTCTCTACCAAGAGGATTGGTTGGACTAGGAGGGTTGGCTTGGCCTCCCGCGTTGCCGAGGGTGGGGTTACCAAGGTTAGCCACCATAGGAAAAGGTGGAGGAGGTTCTCTAGGTGGCACGTAGCGGAACCTCTTTTAACTGTAGCAGCGTATTGAGAGAGGATTTTTGGATGGGCTGACCAAACTACCACGGGAGCGTGTATTGGGCATGTAGATAGGACACAACACGGAAAGAGGACGCAATGTATGTAGAGAGAAAGAAACACAGAAAGAGGATGCAATGCAGAGGAAAGGGTGAGCTATCAAGATTTCCAGTTTCAAGAGTCCCACCGGGCATGCCAAATTTTAGTGCATCAGGGTGACACAAGCCTTACCCAGGTCCACCCAACAAAAGATTCAAGAGAGTCGGCCCACACCAACAATATTGTTGGAATTCCAGGAGCTAGCCTCCCAACTTGAAAATGCATGACTCATGTTTGAGCGTGATGTCGGCTTTGTAAATCCAACAGTGACGCAATCGGATGACCCGGTGGCTCAGCTGAAGCGGGAGCTAGAGGCGCACGCTGGAGTGCAGAGGCTCAGTCCGAGGTAACTCCTCTCGGGCGAGGTAGGTCCAGAGCAGCTCGTGGAGGGTCCACAAGATCCACGATGTCGGTGTCCTCCACCTCCTGGGTCCAGAAGAAACTGGTGATGGTTGGTTGCCGAGGGAGGGGGCGGGGTGGCTGGGACCTGCTGTCTCAAGGTGTAACTGTGTCTGCGGAGCTCAAGCAGGAAGAGGCCCATGCAACGCTGGTCCTGGAAGTCAATGATCCTGGAGAGTGGCTTGAGACTTGAAGGAGAGCTCAAGGGAGAGGATTGATCTTGAGCAATGAGCACTTGTGAGGGGAGGGTTGAGCAATGAGCACTTGTGAGGATGGGGTTGGGGGAGGGGCTGTTTTATAGGATGCATCATACAAGCAAAGGGCCAAAGGCTAAAGCCTAAAACAATCCCCAAAACGCCCAAGAAATGGCGAGAAAAACAGAAAAAGTAAGGCCAAAAAATGGCCAAAAAAAAAACAGGGAAAAAAACAGTTGACTGGATTCGACTGAAACGCCACCGTACCACCCATACTGAACCGAACCGTCCGTATCGAACCGGACTGCCTAGGCGGTGCACGAACTGGGTGCCATTGTGAAGCCTGCCCACCGCAACAGCGTGACTCCACACCACCACATTGAGTCGATGGAGGCGCCAAGCATTGGGATCATCAAGTGGCCACCACCACAACCGACACAAGGAGGTGCACCCAGCATTGAAGGCTCCAACGGCACTGATGGCACGGACTGACACTCCAATGGCATCTCCTAGAGATAGGAGATTCCACCAAAGGCTATGCTGCCACCTCAAGGCATCCACCAAAGAAAGGAGATGCTACCGACTCGGCCCAAAGCATATGTGGCCCCTCGACCCATCTTGCAGGACATCCTTCTCCCGCATCCTTATCCTACCTTGGAGGACATTCTTGTGCTCATCCTCCATACCACTTGTACCCCTGTGTTTTGTCATTAGTTTGAGCTGTGTCGTCCTCTTCACTGTGACCTCTGCTGAGTGTGCACGGTACAGTGAAGGACATGTATGAGTGTTCTCTGAGTAGTGCAAGTGTTCTCGTTCCTTCCGCAGTCTCGTCTCTTCTTGTGTTGTGGTCCACTACATAGTGTCTTCTATGTTGCGCTGTAAGCATTGAGGACTCCGGACATACTGTCCAGATAAGAGCCACCATGTAGTGTGCCGGAAAACCAGCCCTGCTACACACAGATGCAAGACATGGCACGACCGTCATTTATGTGGTGCTCACTTTTCTCATGCTCACTTGATGCTCCTCTACGAGGCTCGGTAACTTAAAGGACCTAGGTTCAAGAAATCATGCCACAAGGCGCCATGCAATTGTGCACCTTGTCCAATGAGCACCTTCCTCTAGCAAATGGGTCGAGAATCAAGCTCTATCACTTTTCATTTTTGTGTGAATATAAGTGCAAACACTTCTTCTTCTCCCCCCCATCTCTCTCGTTTTAGCGATGGGCACCTTGCCCTATTTGCGCTTCGCGCTGCTGGCATTAGCACTTGTTGCCACATGTGGCTGCTGTTGGCCTGCGCATAGAACTGTGCGCTGTTATTGGCCCTCCGCGCCTTGCTGTTCGCCTGCGCACAGAGCTGTGTGGTACTCTCGCCCCTCTGCCTCCCTTACCCTACCCACCCTGCTCAGGCCCCCAAGGCAGCAACTTGGGGGAAATAGCCAAGATGAACATACAGGAGCTGGACGCATACATTAAGACTGTAGAGGACAACACCGGAAAGCGTTGGTCGAGCAGAAGAAGGTGTTGCTCAGGGTCCTGAACCAACATGAAAAACAGTTTGAAGGCCTGTGTAAGGAGATACTGGGCAAGAATAACAAGATTGAAGAACTGGAGGCAAAGGTGAACCACGAGGAGCAGGAGATTTGGACGCTGAAAGAGACCCAAATGCAACAACAAGCAATGCCAAAGGCTTCCCCAGTGATAGGGGAGCTCCATGCAGAAATGAAAGCCCTAAAGGCTACTGTTAAGGTCCACACAATGGAGGAAGGGGAACTGCATATTCTAAGGACACACTTGGAGCAGCTGAAGGCTGCTGGTGATAAGTTGCAGGAAGAACTGCAGAGACCACCAAGAAAGATTGGGTGGAGGAGGTGAAGGAAAAACCCTGACAGAGCATCATACATGAGACTCTCGAGGAGGAGAAACATAGGAAGGATAGGGCCCCCACAGAAACTCTCGTGGAGGTGGTGAAGAAGCACAAACCCCCACAGAACATCATACATGAAACTCTTGAGGAGGAGAAATGTTTGAAGGATAGAGCCCTCCATGTGCAAGTGCGAGGGCTACAGATGGGGGCTTTCCCCAAGGCAGATGCCATGACACTTTGTGTTTGCAGCAGCTATATGGAGGGCAGGGAAGGATATGACACGAGAGCACCCCCTCATCATCGGAGTTTCCTTGATACCATCAGCAGACAGACTTTCTTAGACAGATGGGCTGCCCTCAAGGGCACACAAGTGTACATGGGGGGTGATCTCACCCCAGCACAGGTGGCTCACCGGCGTGATGTGATGGTGACAGTTCATGAGGGATATAGAGCGGGCAAGTGCGCTATCTACAGAGATGATAGGGTCATTATCGTTTCAAATAAGAGGAGGTGGTTGACTCTAAGTTAGCTGATGACACAGCCATGTTCTTGGAGGCCTCACATATATGCTTATGTTCCTTCGGGGTAGCACTAGAAGAGTTTTGCTTGGAAGCAGGGGAATTCATTAATTGGCACAAATCTGTTGTCTTTGGATTAGTGATTCACCAAGAGTTGCTTGGGGTGCAGAGCTTGGTTTTACTTGGATCAGTAGAGGATGCACTGCCAGATATTTGGGATGCCAGGTTGGGATTGATATTTCTCCTGCACAACAGTTTGCTCCGGTACTTATGAGTATCCTGAAGAAGCTTCTTCATTGGAGCTCTAGAAGATTACCTTTAGCTTCTAGAGCTTTGGTGGCTAGTCAGGTATTGCTTGCCTCGGCTTGGTTTATTGCCTCTTGTTGGTGCTTCTCTCATGCATGCATTGGTCAATTGCGGAGATTGATCCACAATTTTCTCGGGTCGGGTTTGGATGGCACCTCACACACTCGTGCCAGGGTAGCTTGGCTCACAGTTATTCATCCCAGATGAGAGGTAGACTTGAATATTATTGATCCGGATGTTCAGTGTAGGGCGTTGCTCTGCAAACTTGTGGTTAGAGGTTTCCTACCGGGCGCTGAGCCTTGGAAGGATTTTCTCTTGTCTCACATTTATGGATGTACACCCCGGGTTGGGAGAGAATGGCTGCCCGGCACATGGTTTTTGTTCACAGAGGCTGATATTAGGGCACCATCCTCCCCTCTTATTGCAGCTATTGTCAGAGCATGGAGAAGCATGAGACCTTTTTTGTGACAAAGGCTTCCTAGGTCTTTGGATGAGGCAAACCGACAACCTATTATGTGGAATGAGCTCATTAGGGATGAGGCCGGTCGGCCACTTGGTGCATCTCGTTACATGCAGTGGTCAGGATGGGAGAGATGTGCATACATAGTTCTAGGATGGGAGAGATGTGCATACATAGTTCTTACTTGGAAGACCTTTAAGAGTCTTCCGGAGGATCGGAGAGCTGCATCCATTCAGCATCTTAGGGAATCTTACATTCATATTGAGCAGATTGATGCAGCTATTCCGCATGAGTGGCTCTCTGGGACCTTTCATGAAGACTATCATCCGAGTTGGCTAGGAGTCTTTTTGAGGATAGGCATACCTTTGCAGGTCATTGCTCTCCAGGCCAGGAAACTACAGATTGCATCATTTACTCTATCATGCCTGGAGGGAGATTGAGGAGATGTAGCATGGAGGAGATGATCCCAGATACTAGGCTTAGTCCAGTGAGGATTGTTGGTCATTCATGGAAGCGTTGGTTCATTGACCCTTCTCCTCAGATAGTGACTCATGGCTCTTGGTAGTTGTGGTTGTATGGTGGCAGTCCTATCAAATATCTTCAGTGGGATCCAAGAGAGTAGGAGTGGATTGATGCCTTCGATCCATTGAAAAGGCTTCCCTTTTTGAGTTTCACAGACCAGAATACCAAGCTTCTCCTCACTCGACAAATGCATAGGATCCTTACTCTCAGGCCTCATTGGGAGAGCTATGATATTTCTCTAGTGATACATTGGCATAGGCTTTGGCATTCATACAGAAGGAGCTAGATCTCTCATTTCTTTTGGTTAATTCTTACATGGTGGTCTCCCAACAATCGGTGGAGATCGGTTTTTGGTGTAGCACCTACCTGCCCTAGGTGTGCGACAGATTCAGAGACTGTACAGCATTGTTTATGGGGATGCAGCACTACACAGCAGATTTGGGATTCTATAGCCCAAATTATGGGCAAATTAAGTGGCCGCGCCATGCATATGACTTGGGGGGCAGTTGCTTGGCTCTCCTAGTCCGGTTTGCATCTCTTTTACGAGGGCAGTGGTACAGACTCTGCTATTTTCATTTGTAGAGGTATTAACCTGCATGGTTTATTTCAGGATGTCCCTCACTCATATTATACACCCCCCAGACAGAGGATTGACACTAGTTGGGAGATTATTGCTAGTATTATAGCATGGCAGATTTGGAGTGCTAGATGCACGGATGCTATTAAGGGTGTCTAGATTTTTGGGTCTCAGTACTAATTGCATTAGTAATATATGGGTGATATCATCCATACTCTTATGGCTACTTGGGCTTGTATTCAGGGGTCCTGCCGTTTTACACAAGCAAAGCGCGTTATATTTATGCGGGAGTGGGACCATGGCATTTTCTTTTCCTCTAGTCCCACAGGTCTCTCATGGCATCATGATGCTCCTTAGTTGTTGAAATCACCTTACATATTGGGGTGATTCTATTCTTTTCCGGCTTATAGCTGTGATTGTTGTATGCCTTTTTCATACTTAATAGAAGTGTCTTTCTTGAAGAAGAAGAAGAAAAAAAAAAGGTTCTTCCACTGAAGGTGTTGATGACCACATCCGGCAGTTCATCTCGATATACAATAGGCGAGGCCTTGAGCGGGAGGATGCCTTCTTGGTACTCTTTCCGTCCACTCTACAAGGCTCTGTAGGTAAGTGGTTCAATCTATTTCCAGCTCACCACTTTGCAGACTAGATCGCATTCTCCAAGAGCTCGGGAGGCTACAACTGCTACCAAGGGAGAGGGTGTCGGAACTTATGACACGGAACACAGTGCGGGTGGCCCACGACACAAGCCTTGCCCAGGACCACCCAACATAATATTTGAGAGAGTCAGCCCCCACCAACTACATTGTTGGAATTCTAGGAGCGAGCCTCCGGAATTTTTTTTTTTCCAGAAAGGAGACTTCTATTAAGTATGAAAAATTTTACAAAATGGAGATTTCACACCAAGCAAGGTGGAGATTTCACACCAAGCAAGGTGGAGATCTCAACAAATCAAGAACTTTGTGCTGCCAATAGGGTCCCGAATGAGAGGATGTGAAAAAGATACCAATGTCCCACTCTCTCATAAACTAGGCGTGCTTCCTCTCCGCAGCCCTCGAAGATCCTTGGATTCTGGCCCAGGTAGCCGTAATGGTGTGAATAATATCACTCCAAATCCTACAAAGACACTGAGAAACAAGAACGGGAGTACCCTCAATGGCCTTAGTGCATCTAGCCTTCCAGATATTCCAAGCTGAGATGCTAGCAATAATCTCCCAAGAACTGTCTAACCTCTG
Source organism: Cibotium barometz (assembly GCF_041138505.1). Classification (NCBI taxonomy): domain Eukaryota; kingdom Viridiplantae; phylum Streptophyta; class Polypodiopsida; order Cyatheales; family Cibotiaceae; genus Cibotium; species Cibotium barometz. The sequence goes on along the minus strand of NC_141072.1, from coordinate 54,521,757 downwards.
TGCCGGAGGGACAAAGTGTGAAAGTGGCAAATCCTGAAGACAACACTGCCAAGCAACTCCTTGCCTAACCAAAATGGTCAAGCTCCTATCAGTCCCCTCGAATCTCAGCTGAGGCCCAGACTGTGTCAACCAAATGATAGAACCAAAAGAAATGATAGCATCCGTCTTAATCCTACCAAAGAGGGGTGCAATCGCAGACCAAACCCTCTGTGCTTCCCTGCATGCCCATAAACAATGGTAAACTGACTCCGAAACTCCTGCACATCTAGGGCATGCTGGGCAAGCACCAGTAAACAGACCTCCACTGAAGGGAAACCCAGATAAAGGAGGAAATCTGTGGCTTCCTATAAGAGTGCCACAATCTCCGCCAAAACGCCCTCTGAATGTCAATCAAAATGCGGTAAGACTCCCAAATCGAAATGCCGTAAGACTCCCAGCCTCGGAACTTGAAAATGCACGACTTATGTTTGAGCATAATGTGGGCTCTCTACATCCAACAGTGACACCACTGGATGACCCGGTGGCTCAGCTGAAGCGGGAGCTGGAGGCACTCAAAGTGAGCCAGAAATCTCTGAGCAAGGAAAGTACCCTTCTCCAACTCAAAAGGGAGATTGAGGAATCAAAGACTCAACAAGAAGCCAAGAACGGCCTGTGGTGTGCTATATGCCAGTCACTTGGACACACCGTCCAAGAATTCCCAAAGAGGAGGTATTGCTCTTTTTGTGAGAAAGGAGGACATGAAGACAAACACTGCTACTATCTGAAGGGGTTCCGTCAACTTCATCAGCAAAAAACCCCTCACCCCGCTTTGACAACCCCCAACCTAGCCCATTACGCCACAACCTCCCTTGCCGTTTCACAAACCTTCCACACTCCCACACCTTCCCCTTGCCAACCTACTCCTCAAGTGACCTACCTCCCACCACTCATTCCTAATCCTCTTGCGCGAGCCACCATGGCAGCAGCTCCCATGAACCGTCCTACTCGCACCCCCTTCAACCCCACAGTCGCCCCGTCCTCTACTACAGATGTGGGGAATATGGTCATTACCAAAGCCGATCCCCCCTTCCTAAAGGTGCTCCACCCTGCAGGCATTGTCTAGAATCCAAGGATCATTATACCCAGGATTGCCCAAAGCAAAGGGCATCCGCTTCCTCCGACTTCACATTCCCAGACCCGACCACCCACTTAATCTTAGTAGGACATCCACCGTCCACTTGCCCCCCTTCCTCTCCCACCCTTGATATGTCCGTCACACTCACACCAACCATTCATGAGGATCCACCATCCGCCATAGTGGTACAAAGGAAGGCCAAGAGCAAATGGGAAATGAGCCCAATGATAACACTCCTCCACTCGTCCACACAGTCATAGATTAGCCCTTCTTGCAAGCCTTCAAGGACCTCCACAACCACCCCTGTGTGTCGCACAAACCACCTACACTCTCCCTTCCACTTTCCAAACCACAGCTTACACCTTTCTCCGTGGAGGATCTACTCAAGGAAAATACAATGACAGTGAACCTCTTTGATCTTCTCGAGATTAGATTGAGCGTACGACAATGTTTCAATGCACTATTGGAGAAACTCAATGGTATGCCAACCAATTCTAGTGCCTGGCAGTATGGTGGGCTTCCGGGTCAGGTGTTGCCGGTTGCATGCGTAACAGCCGTTCTAGTCCCTCCCTTACTGACTACGAAAGCCCCTACCTCTCTGTGGAGCTTCTTGGTATGCCACTTTCTGGGGCAATTGTCGATGGTGGCTCTGGGGTAAACCTCATGCCATAATTCCCACTCCATGGAGTCGGTCTCAAGGTAACACAATCAGCCATCTTCTGTGTTTGGATGGCCTACCAACGGGAGGTGACCCCCATCCGGCCTGGTAGAAGGTGTCACTGTAGTTATCTAGGGGATCCCATTCCTACTAGACTTTTTGGTGATCCGGCTTCTTGAAGTCAGAGGGGCCTACTCATTACTCATTTGTCAACCATGGCTTAGAAGTACAGGTGTCGTGCATGACCAAGGTTCTGACCGATTGTGGATTCCTCAAGAGCATGGTCTAGTGGAGCTAAAGGCATGCTTGATTGCCATTTGCTTCACACACAAGGATGGAGGCCTGAGTATGTCCGGTGTACAATAAGAGGCCCAGAACAATTCGCTTGTCTCTGACCCTGGCTCGAAAAACAAAAAAGTAATAGGGCCACATGTGTGTCTATAGGGCGGACATTAAGGCTGAATATGGCTGGAAGCATGGGTGCACTATACACACCATCCAAAAAAAGAAGCGTGTGTGGTATTTTGGGCATTTTTTATAAAAACATATGTATACTTGGCTTTTATTCCAATTTGAAGGGTAAGAGAGCTAATTTTGTGGGTGTTTGTAGATACATGCAGTAAATGGGTAGGTTGCCTGCAGTAGGCACATGTGGAAGCACGAGGTGTGTGAGTTATCCCACATGAGGGGATTGCAATGCCTATGGGATTTTTGTATAAAAGGGATTTTCCCTACTCTTGAAGGCAAACAATCCATTCACTTGTTCATTTTCTCTTGTTTTGGGCATTCAAGTCAGCTATAGGTAGTGCTGATTTCTGATGATCCTAATGGGGAAGGGGGATTTCATCTCCTCCCTTCCCCATCTTCTGTTCTAGGATTAGAGTCTCCTGTGGTTTCTCGATTTCTAGGGTTCGTCAGTAATGGAGTTCTGCAATTGGGTTTCGTCACCATGCTTGTCATCATGCTCGTCTTCTTACGAATGGGGTCCCGTCGGATGCTCTCATGGGTGGGCTCCCTTCTTGGTGGCTGTTTGTGGGTGTTGCAGTATATTCGGTGTTGTGGCTGGTGTGGTCGCATGGTTGCCAGTGATGATCTCGCGGTCTTCTATCCCCCCCCTCTCCCCCCCAACCCAACAACCCCCACCCTCTCCCCCCCCCCCCCCCCCCCCCCCCCGGCGTCTCGTTCCCTTCTACCCACTGTTGCCCACCTCACTCGCATCCTTCAACACCCTGCCCACTCACTCACCCACCTCACCCAACCACCTTTCACCTCTCCCTCACTTCACCTCATAGTTGCTCCCACATTCTCCGCCTCCACATACTCGCCCCGCCTGGCATCGTTCGCAACGTTGATCTGCATAGCATACTCTCGAGTGGTGCCGTCTGTTAACTGCAAAAGGGATTGTGGTGCCGTCCGTCAACCGTAGTGTTCTTCAGTGTCACGTGTCTCCGCACAGCACGCCAACCACCTTGCCCGTTTCAGTCTCAAGTGGCTACTCACACGGTGGGCTCCCTCACACCCAAATGGCCCTTTCATAATACGCTTCTGCCCACCGCCTGACTCTTCTGCTCCAGCCTCCCTCTATCCCCACTTATCACCTTACCATTCTTCCACGCTTATCACCGCTCTTTTCCTTATCGCCTTCCTCATACCTTATCATCAACTCCACCCGCGTATAACCCCCTCTACCTGTGCCTATCACTACTGCACCCCTTCATCGCCTTCACTACTCCTACCTATTGCCCTGCCATGTGATCTATCTTCAGCCTCTCTTAAGCAGCCAACCAAAACCCTATCTCTTTGCTTCTCCTCCTCCCACCATATCTTCTTTTCTTGACATTTCCATCTCTTCCGCGCCAGCCAGTGCATCTCATCACTACAGTGGAGGCTGCACACCAATGGCAAGCTCATGATGAATGTCATGGTGCAAAAGGAACTGTTGCATAACCTACACAACGGCAACCAGAGGTGGGACCATCAAAATAGATCCCCTGGTTTTTATGATAGTGCAGGGTCTCAACTAGAAGTCTTGGTGCTCATGAAGGTGTCTCCAAATCTTGCGGAGGTGCATACAACTATTGTTGAACTGAGCCTCTCTGTGGCACTCAAATTGCATGCCAGGGGGGGCTCCATGAATTCACTGCTTTCTAGCATGGGGATAAAGTACACTACTGCAGGAACTCATGGTGCAATGGAATTTGCTGCATTGCTGATTGGGCAACGATCTCAATGTCAGACAAGCCAAATATTCAACTCCAAGCTGTGGTACTCTGCTATTCCTACAGAACCAAGTGAAGCTGGAACCTTTATGGTAGTGGGTGATCTCTTTGTATCTTGGGTGTGTTCACATGCTTGCAATTATGTAGCTCCATTCATGTGTATGAGGTTTTTCTGGTTGTATGGATGGGATTCATTCCAAAGTAAACATTTGGGTATGAGAAGTTGTAGGAGCCATGTGGTGTGGCGCATTAGCTTAGGAGCCAAGGGGATGGAGGGTTAGACCCGCTCCTTGGTGCAGTAGGGAGAATATGGCTTGGTAACACGATTACTCAAGCATGACTCCACCTTCTCCTACTCATGTGATTGATGATGGCTGTTTTTGGTTCTTGGATTGTGGTGGTTCATGGTTATACACATGTATGGGAGTTATGTGCTAGTCTTCATGTTTGTTCACCGGGATAGTGAACTCTCAACACCTGGGGCACTTGTAAATGGGTAGGTTGCCTGCGGTAGGCACATGCGGAAGCATGAGGTGTGTGAGTTATCCCACATGAGGGGATTGCAAATGCCTATGGGCTTTTTGTATAAAAGGGGTTTTCCCTACTCTTGAAGACAATCGATACAATCCATTCACTTGTTGCTTAGTTTGTTCCACACACACTAGCATGCACCAGGGTTACTTCTCATGGTGGCCGTGGCCTATGGTGGCCACCTCTTTCCTCCCTCATCTTTCTTGAGAAGTCATACCTCTTCACCAACCCACTTGGACTTGTGGTGGTCTCCTGTCTCCGCCGCCTTGAACCTGTGGTGTTTTTACTTCTTCAGCACCTCCCCCTTCCATTTGTAGGTTCACTTTGACACACGCCTCTCCGCTCCTAGTGTTCACCGGGACGGTGAACGGATTAATTGGTAGGGGACCTGTAGTCAGCCTCACTGCCCGTGGTCGGCGGGCACCCAAGCGTATGAACCCCCAAGATCGGGCATCTCCAAGTCGGCATCCTCACTGCGTGAACCCCCAAGATCGGGCACCCCCAAGATCAGGCATCCCAAAGTTTGTGAACCTCAAGGGCGCCCACAAGGCCAACCACTAGCCATACAAAGTGGAATCTCCGGTGACCCCACTTCCAAGTTTGGCTACCCCCTTGACCGACGAAGCGGCACCCACCTACTCGTCGGCGCCTCTCACCTACTCCAATGGCATTTGTCACCTACTTGTGCTCGGTACCTCTCACCTACTCCTATGGCATCTATCAATGACCACTTTTAGCACCTGCCTCATGATAGCCCAAGGGGCCACGCCCATTGTATGTAGAGAGTCTATTGTACCGAGAGAGGATCCCTAATGCAATACAAGGTCTTGTGGTGTCCCAACTTTAGCCTACTTCCATCTCGTGTTGCGTGTATGTCACCTAGGTAGCTCTTGTGTGGTGTTCCATTCATGAGTTTGTGTGAGTGCGTAGTGGAGTGGGACAGAGAGGTCGCCATCTCCCTAGCCTGTGCCAACTCATGAGAGTATACTGCCCTAGAGAGGATCCTTAGTGATTTAGTGTGCCTGCACGACGGGCATCCCAGTCCGCTACAGGTACACTAAAAATTTGGCGATCCTGCTGGGGACTCATGTGAATCAGGAGTTCCCAAAATTTTGAGTCTGTCATAGTTCATCATCTCTGCATGCTCAATACACGTTCACGGAGTTCTCCTTCCATCAGTCCCATCAAGAGTCCCCTTTCTGTCAAGTGCTACAGCCGCAAGTGGCTAGTCCACTTTGTGCCTGCAAAAAGTGCTCCTGCTCCTCTCCCTCTACCCATGGCCGCCATGAATCAAGGTCACGCTGGGAACAACCCTCCGGTTTGAGAACCCTTGTCCGTGGTGTTGGGCCAGATTATCATCAAGTTTCCCATGTTCAAGGGTTCCACCTCGGAAGATGGGGATGACCACGTGCGGCGCTTCATCAAAGCCGTGGTCTCGAGCGGGAGGATGCCTACTTGGCTTTATTCCCATCCACTCTAGAAAGCTCCGCTGACAAGTGGTTTAGTTGCAAGTAACCATTTCGTGGAGTGGCCCACCTTGAGGGATACCTTCTTTTGCACCTTCAGGCCAGGAAACTATGAAGACCGCATTCTCCAAGACTTGGGAAGACTTCAACTCTTGCCCGGGGGAGCGTGTCTGAGCTGATGACGTGGACAAGGGTCTTGGTATCTCGTCTGCCAACCTACCCAGGTGACTTTATGGTCAAGCAATGGGTGTTGCAAGCCCTGCCCCAGTCCACCCAACAAAAGATCAAAGAAAGTAGGCCTGCACGTACCACCTTACTGGACTTCCAAGAGTTGGTCTCTCAACTGGAGAATGCCACGTCCTCACCCACAGACCCTGTGGCTGCACTCACAAGGGAGCTGGACGCCCTGAAGCTTCACAAGGTGCAAAGTGAAGACAACACCCTGGCCCAGCTAAAGAAGGAGATAGAAGAAATCAAGGGGCTACAAGAGGCAAAGAAAACAGTGTGGTGCGCCATTTGCCAAGCCCCGGGCACTCCCCCCAAGAGTGCCCACGGAGAAAGTACTGCTCTTTCTGTGAGAAAGGTGGTCATGAGGACAGGGATTGCTACTATTTGAAGGGCTTCCGCCAATTGCATCACCAACGACCGTTGCATCTGCCACCCACCCCCGCCAGCCATTTCACATCTTTCACCCCCGCACCCATACCTGTCTACCCGCCCGCCATTCCCGCATTCCCACACCCACACCCACACCCACCCTTACCCCCTAACCCTTACCTTCCACCCCTCATGCCCACCCCACCACCTCCTACACCCGCCACCCTTGCAGTCACACCTGTCCCCCGCCCACCTGCTCCCCGTAACCATCCCATTTTATGCTACCGCTGTGAGGAATATGGTCACTAACAAGGTTGATGTCCTCATCCAGAAGGGACACCCTCGTGCCGTCACTGCCCCGAGGCCAAAGATCACTACACTCGGGACTGCCCGAAGCAACGAGATGGTGCTTCCATTGACTTCACCTCCCAGCGCCAGCTGCCACTCACTTGGTCTCTGTGGGAAGTGCTGCAGACACCCCTTCCTTGGTGCCAGTGCACCCCTCTGTCACCTTAGGAATGTCCCCTCACCCAAACAACCCACCACCCTCATCTCATGTGGAGCACCCCACCACAGGTGTGGTCACTCGTGCTCAAAAGCAGGCCCTTGGAGAACCAGAACCACTTCATGACGCTTCCACCCCTCAAGACCTCAAGATCGAGCACTTTGAGGTGATTAACTTAGGAGAGCCTCTCACTAATAGAAGGCGTGGCAAGCACTCCACCTTCATCACATCTGAACCGTTGGCCACTACCAAGGGATCAACCACGACAAAGGTGCACTCAAATCCACCCATAGCCACACCCATCTCGGGCCAGCCGAAGGTCGCGGCTACCGTGGAGCCCCCAATCCCTATAGAGGAACTACCCCCATCTTGGACCAAGGAGCAGTTTGGTGACTTTCCATTGGACCAACAACCAGCACATGACCCCGACATCCTTCACTCCGCGGCCACTGGAGAGCCCCTCCCACTTCCTTCATGTCAGGAGCCAGTCAAGGAGTTCAACCTAGGGACCCCTGAGGATCCATGTCCCATTCTATCGGCTTCTTGGTTATGGGACCACCCTGCTTTACTCGACCAGGCCACCAGTTTTTTCCACTCTTACAAGGATGTATTCGCCTGGACCTACCAGGATCTGGATGACTGCCAGCCGACATAGGCGTGCACACCATCCCTCTCCAGGAGCCAGTCAAGGAGTTCAACCTAGGCACCCCAGAGGATCCATGTCCCATTCTACTGGCTTCTTGGTTATGGGACCACCCTGCTTTACTCTACCAGGCCACCAGTTTTTTCCACTCTTACAAGGATGTATTCGCCTGGACCTACCAAGATCTGGACGACGTGCCAGCCGACATAGGCGTGCATACCATCCCTCTCCAGGACGGTACCTGACCAGCGTGCCTACAAACTCAACCCCAAGTATGCAGAAGCCGTGAAGGTGGTGCTCGAGAAAATGGAGGCCGCTCGCATCATTGCCCTGGTGGAACACACGAAGTGGATCTCCCCCAAGAAGAAGACTAACAAAATCCCGGTCTGTGTTGACTTCTGTGCTCTCAACAAGGCCACAATCAAAGATGGATTCCCCATCCCCTTCATGGACAGGGTGCTGGAAGATGTAGCTGGTCATGCTCTCTACAGTTTCATGGATGGTTTAAGTGGCTACAACCAGCAGGTTTCCCCCCTTCACTCAGTTGTCTGCTCATTCCAAGGTAATGAACAGTCATGTAGGCATAAAATGTCAATTACAGTCCCAGAAAGCAAAAACTCCTATACACCCAAAACTGCATAGGATTAAGCCCTCTGTAGAAATTGATCAGATTTTTATATGACACAGTAGACAGTCTCAAAACGTCATGTGCATAAAAAAGACCAAGGCCTAGGGTTTCACCCTCAAAACACATGCATACAAGGGTCAGTCAAAGACCACACAAATCTCAGATAAACACGACAAAAAGCTCCTGCATTTTCATAGATACACAACGATTTCAAGAACCGTCTAAGCAAACCTAACCAGTGTCTTCTATGTTCACTTTTGACTCTGCTCCATCTTCTCTCTTAAGTGTCCCATACCATTAGGCATCGGAAGACAAAAAGCAGCGCATAGATCAGAACCGAGAAGATCCATGAGATGTATTTTCCCAGCTTAATTCTAACAAGTCTGGCTCTAATACCAATGTCAAGCCCCCAGGCTAACAATCCCTGAGATTAAGCATAAACATAAAGGACACACACATAGACATTGGCATCTATAGAGCCGTTCAGGCTCACTCCCGAGCACAAGGGATAGCAGCATCCAAGGTATGGCTCCACGTGCAAAGGCCCTGGCATCTCATATCACCAGTATACACCCATCAAATGTAAGCGCAGAGTGGTCTCAAGGCCTCGAGTCTAGGTCTTAGGAGCTCTCTCTCAAACTGACTCATAAAGTCACCTATATAGGCCTCCTATAACTAGGAGCCAAATATAGCATGTCTCATGAAAGCTACTAACCCCCACTTAAGATGCCTAACCCGTAGGCTATGGTTAACGTAACCTAAAAGTCTTAACCTTGGTTAGCCTTGGGACGTAACACACCCCACCTTTGGAACACCACTAGACCACACATGTAGAAAACCACTTAACACGATTAAGAGGATTGACACACTGTTAGACATTGAGAGCAACCAAATGACTCGAGATGAAAATATGCTATAGGAAGCTCTAGCGGGCAAACCAATAAGCACACTAACCCTTGAACTAGAAACTATACTAGCCCTAGCGCAGTCCACTGGGTGGCCTCTTTGTACATCGGTCCCAATGGTGCCATGCACTGGTCACAAGTTGGTGCGCTATCAGTGAAATATCAATGGGTTGGCCTCTTTGTACATCGGTCCCAATGGTGGGCATCACCTAAACTAGGAACACCGCCATCCATGGTGGAAGATGGAATGTCAGTGTAGTTGCCTCCATTATCACTGTAGATGTCATGCATAAGTCACAAGTTGGTGCGCCAATCATAGGTGAACATTGTGTAAACCGGCCTCGATCTTCAGACAAAACCAAAGGGCGATGCAAAAATAAACTTGCACACAAAACACTTCAACACCTTTGAGGACCAAGAAAAGAAAAACAAACAGGGGGAGCTAGAGTGCTCTTGCAAACAATACACGGACACCAATTGGCCCCAAAACGCAGTGGTGCCCCTTGCGGTATTTCTTTAATTGATTATAAGAGAGCTTTGATTACAATAAGGCTGGAAACTCAGCCGTCATAGTAGAACTCCTGAAGCCTGCAAAGACCCTGCATCATGGCTTCATATCCACTTGGCATCCACAAACAAATCGAGCCATTGTTTGGAAGGCTAGATGCATTGAGGCCATTGAGGGTACTCCCGTTCTTGTTTCTCAGTGTCTTTGCAGGATTTGGAGTGATATTATTTACACCATTATGGCTACCTAGGCTAGAATCCAGGGATCTTCGAAGGCTGCAGAGAGGAAGCGCGGCCAGTTTTTGAGAGAGTCGGACATTGGTATCTTTTTCACATCCTCTCATTCGGGACCGTATTGGCAGCACAAGGCTCCTGATTGGTTGAGATCTCCACCTTGCTTGGTGTGAAATCTCCATTTTGTAAAATTTTTCATACTTAATAGAAGTCTCCTTTTTGGGGAAAAAAAAAAAGTGGGGGATGCGGCGAGCGTTTTTCAGATTTCCCATCCGGTGAGACAGGGCTATCCCCTCGCCCCCTTACTTTACCTCATTGTAGCTGAGGCTATGAGCAGGTTTCCTTGGGCTACCCCTAGTGTTGTGGGTCTCAGGCTGCCATTGGACTTTGAGTTAGCAGATGATACGGCATTGTTCCTTGAGGCTTCACATGCTTGTTTATGTGCTTTCCAGACAGCCTTGGAGGCCTTTTGTTTGGCAGCAACAGCTACTATCAATTGGCATAAATCAGTTGGTTTTTGGATCAGTGATTCTCCTCTTGCAGATTGGGGTACAGATGTTGGTTTTACTTGGACTGAGAGAGGATGCTCTGCCAGATACCTTGGTTGTCAGGTGGGCGTTGACATCTCCCCTGCACAACAGTTTGCTCTAGTGCTCTTAAGCATTAAAAGCAAACTTCATCACTGGAGTAGGAGGAAGCTCGACTTGGCCTGTAGAGCTTTGGTGGTTAACCAAGTTTTGCTAGCCACGACTTGGTTTATTGCTTCGTGTTGGATTTTTCATAAGGGCTGCATTGGCCAGCTTCGTCGCCTTATTCGAAACTTTCTTTGGTCAAGGCTTGATGGAAATGCACACACCAGGGCCAGAGTTGCTTGGGAAACCATTATCAGGCCTAAGCAGGAAGGGGGATTGAATATCATTGACCCCAAGGTGCAATGTAAGGCTTTGCTCTGTAAGCTTGTTGGTTAGGGGCTTTCTTCCAGGCACTGAGCCATGGAAGGACTTTCTCATGCAGCAGATCACGAAGTGTGTCCCTGTTCGCGGAGGTGACTGGACTCTCAGCTCACACTTTATTTTTTCAGATACATTCACCGCTCCCCTTCGTTCCCCCTGGTTAGGTCCCTCCTACGGGCCTGGGACTGCTTGAGGAGTTTTTGGTACACATCCCCCCGCGTTCAGCGGAGGAAGCTAACCGGCAACCCATTCTGTGGAATAATTTGATCTTAGATGTGCATGGTAGGCCTCTTGGGGCAGCTATGCATATTCTCTGGGCTGGCTGGGAGACCCTATGCCCCACACTGCTAGATTGGAAGAGGTTTCAGAGCCTTACTGAGGTGAAGAGATTGGATGTCACGCAACATTTAGAGGTTCTAGCCGGAGGATTGCACAGATTGATGCAGCCATTCCCAACCACTGGATTACTGGATCTTTTTTGGAAGGTCGTCATCATTCTTGGTTTGGGGTTTTCTCTGCGAGACAAGTGTTCCTCTTCAGGTTATGGGTATCTCCTTGCCTAGGGAGGATGATGTACCGGTCTTTTTTTCTGTACATTGATGGCAGCTAGAGAGATGTGATGTGCAGGACCTTATTGAGGGCCCCCATATTCATCCAGTCACAGTTGTTGGCAAGTTAGGGAAGCACGTCTTTGTTGACCCCCCCCCCCCCCCCCCCCCCCCAAGGGATGATCACAGAGAGTGTTAGTCTTTGGTTGTATGGTGGCTGCCCTATTAGACATTTGCATTGGGACCCCGGTGAGTGGGAGTGGAAAGATGCTTGTAACCCTTTGAAAAGCATGCCTTTTTTCAGTTGTACGGTGCGGAATGCCAGACATCTTATCTTGGGACACATTCAGAGTGTCCCTACGCTTAGACCCCATTGGGAGTCTTACGGCATTTCGGTTGACATTCAGAGGGTATTTTGGCGGGGATTGTGACATTCTTATAGGAAGCCACAGATTTCCTCCTTTATCTGGGTTTCCCTTCATGGTGGTTTGGCCACCAATCAGTGGAGGTCTGTTTACTGGTGCTTGCCTAGCATGCCCTAGATGTGCAGGAGTTTCCGAGTTAGTTTACCATTGTTTATGGGAATGCAGGGAAGCACAAAGGGTTTGGTCTGCGATTGCACACCTCTTTGGTAGGATTAAGAGGGATGCTATCATTTCTTTTGGTTCTATCATTTGGTTGACACAGTCTGGGCCTCAGTTGAGGTTCGAGGGGACTGACAGGAGCTTGGCCATTATGGTTAAACAAGGAGTTGCTCGGAAGTGTTGTCTTCAGAATTTGCCACTTTCACACTTTTCCCTCCGGCACAGAGGTTATACAGTTCTTGGGAGATTATTGCTAGCATCTCAGCCTGGAATATCTGGAAGGCTAGATGCACTGAGGCTATTGAGGGTACTCCCGTTCTTGTTTCTCAGTGTCTCTGCAGGATTTGGAGTGATATTATTCACACCATTATGGCTACCTGGGGGGCCAGAATCTAGGGATCTTTGAGGGCTGCGAAGAGGACGCACGTCCAGTTTATGAGAGAGTCGGATATTGGTATCTTTTTCACATCCTCTCATTCGGGACCCTATTGGCAGCACAGGGCTCCTGATTGGTTGAGATCTCCACCTTGCTTGTTTGCTTGTTGTGAAATCTCCATTTTAAAAATTTTTCATACTTAATAGAAGTCTCCTTTCTATAAATAAATAAATAAATAACTTGCAGCCAAGCAAAACAACCCATAAACAGTCTCAAAACATCCCTGTTGCAAGGAGGATCAGCACACTTGTGCACCTCTGTCCAGCAGCCAACTGGTCTTCTCCTTCCAAAAAGCAAAGAGAGAGAGGAAGGTTCAGCGCCTGTGTTTTCTGTATCACACCAGCCAACCAGCCAACCTTCTCTCTCCAAAAAAAGCAAGCCTGGTCTGTGCCTGTGTTGTCTGTAGCACAGCAGCCAGAGAAGCACAGCCCATGTACTCTCTGAAAAATCAAGTCTGGTTTGCGCCTGTATGTCCAGAGAAACCAGCCCCCTGCCTTATCCTCCTGGCTGCCTCTGCCGACCAGGAAAAACACACTTCTCTGCTGCAGCCCAAGTCCTGCAGCCAATAGAGAGGCGCATCCAGCCCTTTGCTTTCTGCAGTCCAGCAAGCCAGCATGTAAGTGCACCTTTTGTCCCCTCCCCCCACATGGGGTTGTGAACAAGGGACCTTTTTAAAACCTTGAGTCCTTTTTGACTTCCAAACCGATGCCATTCACACTGTCCACCATGTCCCCGTGCACACCTGCATACTGTCCAGAGAAAAACACAGGGTCGTGACACATTGAGTATGTAGCAACGGCTGCAGGTTCTTCATGACTGACATTGATGGCATCTGGAGAGGTGGGTCCAAAGAAGAGGTGTGACACTTGGGCTAGCCCAGTGTCACTTTGACTGGCACAAATGGACACTTTACCACTTTGACCAGTGCGAAGTCCCATGGGCAGCCAGGGTGGCTGCAAATATAATGTATCTTTTCATCAACCAGAGGCTCTTTAAGGTTCAGTTCTGTCCATTCTTTAGTGCCATTCAATTCTTTGCAATTTCCATCCATTCTCTGGTGATAACATAGTAGCATACTTCACTTGATTCCAAAGAAGACTTGTTACCTGAAGGGTACTTCTAAGGGCAAGAAGGTTTCAAGCCACCAATGGCTGGTGGCCTTGACAACTGTGACATGCTTTCTTAGAGTTCTGTCGGTTATATGGCTCATGTAAAATCCTAGATTATTAGTGGATGGACGAACTTGGAAGTTTTTATGTGAGATACACATTGGGACTGGGATGATTGGCGTTGGATTGATGCTGAGAAGCTGTTGTAGATAATACCAGTCTATGTCTATACAAGTATGGTAGACACAATCACCTCAGAGACCATTTGGAGCTAGACCAAGAGACCTTACTGAGAGATATAGCATAATACTAGCGCTGTGCATATTTTTTCCTAGAGGAAGATATGAAGTTTATGAAGGATGGAAGATCACAGTTTTTCTATAATTGGCACTATACAGTGGCCTGCCAGTAAACTTGTGGACATCATTGGTTAGTGATTCTCTTCCGTCTTAGCTCATCTCTGGTGCTCCAGCAGGGACCATTCCACATTGTGTGTGGGGATGCAGAGAGGTTCAGACGTTATCTTGGGATTGATTGAATTTTTGTCAAGATTTAAAAAAAAAACCATATCTTATGGCCACATGGGCTCGCATACAGGGACCATCCAGATCTGCACATGCAAAGCGCACTGTTTTCATGAGGGAGTGGGATCAAGGGATCTTTTTCTCAATGACCCCCACCACAGGACTTTCTTGGCGCCTTTGTGCCTCATTGGTTGAGATCACCCTACATTTTGGGATAAGGTCTTGTTTTGTTCCAGCTTCCAGCCGTGATCTTGTATGGTCTTTTCATACTCAATAGAAGTCTCCTTTTTTCCCAAAAAAAAACGCCATGCTTTGTTAAACAGATTTGCATGCATAGCTTACAGAGTTAGGATTACATACATTCTACAACATCCCTACTGCTTACAGAATTAAGATCACATGCATTGCTTACAGAGTTAGGATCACATACATTCTACAACATCCCTATAATTTGTGCCCTTCATGTGGGTGGTAACATGGTTCAGCCTGTGACATAGTATGCTTGAGGTTCCATTTATGTCATAATTAGCACTCTGACATGCCAGAGCAGACATGGATGACTAGGAACGACCTCAACACCTCTGAATTTCAAATCCGTAAGATACTTAGAAAAATGTTATGCAATATCCATTTTGTTTTCGGTTCAACCATTTTTTTTTGGTTTTCTTGAAGGTACCCTATCATTATTGATGCATTGGCTCCTGCCAATGTAACAGACTGGGTGGCAGATACTTGTTCCTTCCGTAGGCTCCCTTTGTGCAAGGTAAAAATCCAATCTCATTGTAGAGTCTTCCACCTGATATTGTATTAGTTCATGTACTACTTTAGTGTCTTCCACCTGATAGTGTATTATTTCATGTACTACTTTAGGCTCAATGGTTGATTTTAATCAGGTGTTCCATGCACCAGACACGGATGTTGCAATTGGCTTAACAACTGACCGGGAGATAATAGTATGGAGATATAATCAATTTGGACCACATCGTGTTTTGCAAGGCCATAGTGATTGGGTTGAAGCAATTGTAGTCGCCCACAGAAAACAAACCAAAATAAAAGAAGATGCAATGAAAGCTGCATCTTCCTTAAAGAAACTGTACTGTTGAAATCACCTCTTTTAATAATTACTTGTTTTTAAATAATTACTCTATTTCAATTAGATAGGAGCCCGTAAAATTTAAAAAGGAGTGAAAAACTAACTCCCATTTCACACCTCGGAAACAGTTTTCCAAATTGGTCTCCTTCCTTTAAGAAACAAAGAGAGCCAAAGGTGGAGAGTGATGTTGCAACCGACGAAGATGGATTTATTCCATCTGATATTGAAGTTTATAGTGGAGGCGGTGATGGAGCTCTATTAAAGTGGCAGACTGATAGGACTTCAAAAACTTGGGCTCTTTCAGAGCTTGGTCCCTCATTGCAACATTCAATATTATGCATGTTACATCATCAGAAGCTGGATGTTCTTATCACTGGTACTCTCTCTCTCTCTCTCTCTCTCTCTCACTGGTACTGGTTGGAGCTAGACAGATCTGCATTGCATTCTTGTATACCCTGCGCATAGTGGTGAAACTTTGGCAAAAAGAAAGATTACGAATACTCAATGCCCAAGGTGTTCAGGCTCTAATGCTACCAACCAGCACTTGCTATGGCGATGTATTTACACCCATGATTTCTTGCATAGTTTATACGTGCATTTGACTGCTAGATTTCTTGTTACACATTTCTCCGGGAACTTCTGGATCTTTGGCAGATAAAGAGGAGGCTAGCAAGAATGTCGGGAAATTTCCCAGTCTGTCAACTGCAGAGAGACTTTGGCCCATAATACACCCAGCAAAAGAAAGCTGTCTTTGGATTTTGGGATTCCAAGTAACGGCTCCATTTTTTGAATGGACAAGATTTTGGTCTCTTTGGTCACTTTGGATTGCACGCAATCAACTCGCTTTCCAGTCACCCTTGATTGACAAGTATCATTACTTTCATCAATGATGGCAGTCAATCCTTATACGACTGCCAACAGCTAGATCAGATACATCTAGATTTGTTTTTCGATTGTTTTTAATTTTGTGAATTAATCCCATGAGGTGCTTTTCTCTGTACAGTAAAGTAATATAATAGTGATTTTTTTAAAAAAAGTGTGTTAATTAAGTAAAGAATCTCTGTATATTCCATGTGACCCACTGCGGTTACAGTTTCATGCATATCCATGTGATAGAACATAAAATTTTCATTCTTTATGTTATATATCACAGGATCTGCAGACTTCAAGGTGAGGGTTTGGAACTTGGAAGGCCATCCAGGTGCACCAAAATGGAAAAAGGCAGTGCAGTCTGCCAGCCGGGGTCCAGATGTTTTGAGAGGTCATACAGGAAAAATAACTGCACTTGCTGTGTGTAGAGATGATGTGAGCTTCATTCTAGATATCTGATTTTGCAATTGGACAGCTGCAAATTAAGGCGTGTTACAGATATCCGGCTGTCTGTCATTGGTCAATGTGCCCATTGAGCCTCCTGCCCATGGGACGGGCAGGGGGGTTATCTGTAACTGGTCCTAGTTGTTTAAACAAATTACAATGTCTTTTATGCTTCCATGTGCTGACTGGTAGCAGTGATACACCATTATGCAGGTAGTCATTTTCCTCCTCAAGATTGATGGTATATTTTATTTTTGGAAAGTGCAGATTTTGGTTTCTGGTTCATATGATAAGAGCTTAAGATGGTGGGACCTGAACCTGTGCCTACCATTGGACACAGTTGAGATGGCACACGAGCTTCCTATTCAAGTATGTCAGTAAGTACAAAGATTGGCCTGAGTGTGGCTTTCAATCATATGGAGAAAACCATGGCAGTATGCTATTTTAAGTGTTATTATGTGTGAGGGCATATCGTTTGAAAACAAGAATGTACGAGGGATGCAGGCTGCATCTATGCATGCTTAGACTGCTTCTTATATGATTCGCACAGTACATTTGGGTGTCTTTGCACCACTCCCATGTCCTCCTTAAACACTGATTTACAGGATGCAAAACATGTGGCTTTGTTCTCAACTTCAGGTTTATGAGAGAGTCATTATAGATTACTTAGTATTTAGCTTGAGAGAACTCGCAAAATGTGGCAGAAACAATATAACTGAGCACCTCTCATCACTAAGTCTGTCCAAATCGATAACATCAAGGCATAGTTCTTGCTTGGAAGACCTTTAAGAGTCTTCCGGCAGATCGGAGAGCTGCATCCATTCAGAACCTTAGGGGCTCTCGCATACGTATTGATCAGATTGATGGAGCTATTCCGCATGAGTGGCTCTCTGGGACCTTTCATGGAGACTATCATCCGAGTTGGCTAGGAGTCTTTTCGAGGATAGGCATACCTCTGTAGGTCATTGCTCTCCCAGGCTAGGAGGCTATACATTGCATCATTTATTCTATCATGCCTGGAGGGAGATTGCGGAGATGTAGCGTGGAGGGGATCATCCCAGATACTAGGCTTATTCCAGTGAGGATTGGTTCATTGACCCTTCCCCTCAAATACTGACTCATGGCTCCTGGTGTTTATGGCTATATGGTAGTAGTCCTATCAGATATTTTTAGTGGGATCCAAGAGAGTGGAAGTGGATTGATGCCTTCGATCCATTGAAAAGCCTTTCCTTTTTCAGTTTTACGGTCCGGAATGCCAGGCTTCTCCTCACTCGACAAATGCATAGGATCCCTACTCTCTGGCCTGATTGGGAGAGTTATGATATCTCTCCAACGATACAAGGCAGATATTGGCATAGGCTTTGGCATTCATACAGAAGGAGTTAGATCTCTCATCTCTTTTGGTTATTTTTACATGGTGGTCTTCCCACCAATCAGTGGAGATCGGTTTTCGGTGTAGCACCTACCTGCCTGAGATGTGCAGCTGATTCTGAGAGTGTGCAGCATTTTTTATGGGGATGCGGAACTGTACAGCAGATTTGGGGTTTCTATAGCCCAACTTATGGGCAATTGAGTGGCCATGCCATGCATGTGACTTGGGGGGCAGTTGCTTGGCTCTCCCAATCCGATCCGCAGCTTTTTTACGAGGGCAGTGGTACAGACTCTGCTATTTTCATTTGTAGAGGTATTGCCCAGTATGGTTTGTTGCAGGATGTCCCTCACTCTAATTATACACCCCCAAGACAGAGGATTGACACCAGTTAGGAGATTGTTGCTAGTATTATAACATGGCAGATCTTGAGAGCTAGATGCATGAAGGCTATTGAGGGTGTCCAGATCTTTGGGTCTCAGTGCATTAGTACTATATGGGGTGATATTATCCATACTCTCATGGCTACTTGGGCTCGTATTCAGGGGTCCTCTCGTTCCGCACAAGCAAAGCGCGTTATATTTATGCGGGAGTGGGACCGTGGCATTTTCTTTTCCTCTAGTCCCACAGGTCTCTCATGGCATGATGATGCTCCTCAGTGGTTGAAATCACCTTACATATTGGGGTGATTCTATTCTATTCCGGATTATAGCCGTGATTGTTGTATGCCCTTTATAGAAGTCTATTGCAACAGCGATGCCAATATTTGGAATGCCTCTGATGTACTTAAGCACATGCATCCTTGTCTTTGAATGGTTCCCCTAGGGTTCATTTTCTCAGTTTAATGCATTTATAGAAGTCTCTTTCTTGGAAAAAAAAAATTGCAACAGTGATTCCAATATTTGGAATGCCTCTGATGTACTTAAGCACCTGCATCCTTGTCTTTGAATGGCTCCCCTGGGGTTCATTTGCTCAGAATAATTGCATTAAAAGATAAAATACACACTCTTAATGGCCCTTCCATCTATGGTTTCATTTGGTGAAGGTCCTATGATGCACATTTTGTGATCACCCTAATGTTCTAGCAGAAAGAATCATTAATATACAGTTTGACAGACATTCTAACAACTCTTTGAACTACACTGTGGTTGTTTATAGAACTTAGAATTTTGTGACAAAAGAGATGAGCTTGCTTCTTGTGCTGGAGAGCCTAGATTCAAGCTTTGGAATGCCCGCAAAAGGAGGCGATTGAAGAGTGTGGCAAGCAACTTGGGAGATATAATCATTGTAGGTTCTCTTCACAAGTTTGTAAAAGTATTTGGCGTTTGTGCAGAATCTGAAGATTCATTTGAGGGCCATTATCTCAATATTGCAGGTGAAATGGTGCAACTTGGATAAAGGTTTCTGGGTGACAGCTTCAGATGACGGAACCATTGCTTTATGGGACCCCACATCACTAAGCCCCATCCGATCCATCTGTTACAGAAAAGAACCTGTCACAGCCCTGCTAGTGGATGAAGCCAATATGCTCCTTCTTGTCAGCATGCAATCAGACTATGCCATAAGGGCTTACAGGCTCGATTTGACAGGAGAACAAGTGTGTGCATATACAGGACACACAGAACAGGTGCATACCCTTGCATATTTGAGCAACAGAAACCAGTATCTTTCAGGTTCATGGGACAACTCCATTAGAATATGGCTCGCTCCTTTAGAAACAGATATACTTGAAAAGAAAATCAGATTATCTTTATCAAGGCCAGAGCTCACCAAACCAAAAGAGGCAGAATTCTCACAAGATGTCAAGTACACGAGCGCATATGAGAGGGAGCATCCTCTCATATTGCCAAAGCAGCTTCAAGAAATTGTAGCCAATGTTTCCTCACACAAACCAGCAAATGAAGCATATATTCCTAGTGATGTGCCTCCGCTTTCTGCCCGTCCTAAGACAAGCGGTCAGGGTGAGTTGGTAAGGCAGCCATCGCTTGTATTTAAACTCGCAGATCTTGAGAAGTCCCTTAATGATCAGATTTTTTGACCTCTAAACCATAGCAAGCGAAGCTAGTATTGATATCCTACAAGCCTTTGGTCTCAACAGAGTACTTATGTAATTTGGATACTCTCGTTACACCTAGAGACATTTACAAAGCAGCATTTGTGGCACTTCAGATTGTTTTACACATGTATATATGAGCATGTAGATGTATTTGCAAGAATGTAAACATGTCTCTCTCTCTCTCTCTCTCTCTCTCTCTCTCTCTCTCTCTCTCTCTATTGTATCCCTTCACTATATTCCACTCACCTCCATAGCGTACCCCCCCCCCCTCGCTATATTCCAGTTCCAGTTTCATTTTCTAGGTACCAGTAGTATCATCTTTATTTTTCATTTTTCTGGGTTTTTTTTTTATCCAGACATTGTATCAGATCCACCATGATGTAACTTTTGGTCTCATAGGTCATTATGGCCTTTTGAAGACGTTAATATAACATTTCATTTCATTTCATTTCATTTCTCTCTCTCTCTCTCTCTCTCTCTCTCTCTCTCTCTCTCTCTCTCTCTCTCTCTCTCTCTCTCTCTCTCTCTCTCTCTCTCTCTCTCTCTCTCTCTCCCTTCCACTCAGCCATCCGACTCGCTGTACCTAGGCGGCCTCTTGGCATTTACCCCATGGCCGATGTTCTACATGTAACACCCCGTCCCCAGGAATCACTTCGGAATGGGCTTGCGATCTTTGGCGTACCCAGCATCCCAAGCCCACGGGACACTGACCACAATCCTCCCATTAGCTCCAGATCCAAGACATGCTTAACCGTCATCGCACCACCTTCCCACGTATCGTGACAGAAGGGGACCTCTCAGCCATACTCAGTAGCCCCATGCTCGACATACTTGAGAGAGGTGTACCCTCTACTAGAGGGTGATGTGCCCCACATGCTTCATATTCTCATGTACTCCATGATAAGACTCTCTTGTACTAGCGCTTATACCCCGTGTACTTCCCCATGATGATCATTGTATCATCCTCTACTTTGACAGAGCTATGTTATTTGTACTTGTTTTGTTTTTCTTTTCCATCATGAGACATACCATGGATAGCATTGTATCACTTTGGTGTCATAGACCCATTGGGTTTCTTTCGTTCTCTCTCATGGCCCCCTCCTATTTTGGATCATATGGCTCGATTTGACATTCCCAACTCATAGCCCTAGTCTTTGTTTTCTTTTATACCATGATGAGATTACATGGACACTATTGTATCACTTTTCTTGAACCCACCTTTGTTGAAATTGGCTTCGTCTTGAAGTAGTGTCCCTACCTTTGCTTTATCTTCTTCTCTTTCTCAAGTAAGGAAGATTCAACATCCACCAGATTTGAAGAAGGAAGGTTTGTGAGTGGTAAAATGTTACCATACTACTCTCAAGGTAGACGTTTTAAGAGAATTGCAATGACAACATCTTCATCTTCTTGATTCTTGTAAGTTGTGTCAATATGCTCTTTGTGTAGTTCAAATGAGTTGGGAGTGAACCTTGCGGATTCATTTTCAACTCAAAGAACTTAATGAGAAGAAATTTTAGCTTGAGCTCCAAACAAGACATCTAGCTCTTCCTAGGCTTCATTAGATGAATCTTTTCCATCTTTTTGGTGTATGTAATTATCACTTAAACCGAAAGCAATTATGGCTAGAGCCTTCTCATCCCATGCAACCCATGTGGCCTCGCCATCCCTTGTGTTGGGTTTCTTTTCTTTCCGTTAGCTATGTTCCACAAACCCTTTTTCATGAAGGTAAATTTAATCTTTGTTTGCCATGTGTGAAAGCATGTCCCTCAAACTTGTCTAGCTTTGTGGGAAGCTCTTGGGATGTCAATCATATCTGGCTTGCATAAACTGGTGTCAAATCTGTGGTTGAGCTCCTATTTTGTAAGAGATTTGTAGCGGATTGGGATGCCCATCATGCAGGCACACTAAATCACTAGGGTCCTCTCTAGACTCTAGGGAAGTATACCCTTAGGAGTTGGCACAAGCTAGGGAGATGGCGACCTCTCTGTCCCACTCCACTACGCACTCACACAGACTCAAGAATGGAACACCACACAAGAGCTACCTAAGTGACATACACGCAACACAAGATAGAAGTAAGCCAAAGTTGGAACATCACAAGACCATGTATTGCATTAGGGATCCTCTCTCCGTACAACAGGCTCTCTATATACAATGGGCGTGCCCCCTGGGCTATCCTGAGCCAGGTGCTAAAAGTAGTCATTAACAAATGCCTTTGGAGTAGGTGAGAGCACCGAGCATGGTGTCAGATGCCGTTGGAGTGGGTGAGAGGCACCGACGAGTAGGTGGGCGCCGCTTCGTCGGTCAAGTGGGTAACCAAACTTGGAAGTGGGGTCACCAGAGATTCCCACTTTGTGTGGCTGGTGGTTGGCCTTGTGGGTGCCCTTGAGGTTCACGAACTTTGGGATGCCTGATCTTGGGGGTTCCAGACCTTGGGGTTCACACAGTGAGGATGCCAACTTGGGGATGCCCGATCTTAGGGGTTCACACAGTGAGGATGTCGACTTGGGGATGCCCAATCTTGGGGATTCACAAGGCTTGGGTGCCCGGGCAATGAGGGTGACTACAGGTCCCCCACCAATTAATCTGTTCACTGTCCCGGTGACCACTAGGAGCGGAGAGGCATGTCAAGGGCGGGGAAGGGAAGGTGCTGAAGAAGCAGAACCACCGCAGGTGTAGGACTGCGGAGATGGGAGACAACCGGAGAAGGTGCTGAAGAAGTAGAACCACCACAGGTTCAGGATGACGAAAACCGAAGACCACCACAGGTCAAGAGTGTTGTGGAAGAAGTGTGACACTAAATGTTCCCGAGAAAGATGAAGAGAAGAGAGGCGGCCACCACAAGCCACTGCCACCTTGAGAAGTAACCCTGGTGCATGCTGGTGTGTGTGGGACAAAGTAAGCAACAAGCAATGATCCATATATAGCAGTAACCATGTAGCATAACCGAGTAGCAGTTCTGATAAGATATACAATGAGTTGCCAAGATAGGCAGAATAACATGAAAAAAAACATATGGGAAAAAGTAAAAACTAAGAAGCAAAACTGAAAGTGCTGGAATGGGTGGGACGCCCCTAGGTGGTAGCAGTGGTGCTCGTAGGAGTAGTGCTGGAGGGTGGCGCTACAGGAACAAGACCGACACCACCAAAAGCGAGCTATAGGGTTTGTCAAATCCCATGAAGCTGCGAGGCCTACTCCCGAAGAGATGGAAGCTCAAAAAGTTCATGCTGGGCAGCCTCGAGGCGAGAGCAAGTGGCCGCAAGATCGGTCTCGGTGGTGGTGAGGCACGCTCGAAGGAAGACTAACTCGGCTGACAGGAGGGCATGGAAAGGGATGAGGCTCATGGAAGTTAATTTGAAAGGAATAGAAGTGGGAGGCATGGTGAGGGGTCATAGGGAAGGGCGTGACCATGAAGGGAAGGGTGTTGGGAGAGGCAGATGGAGGGTGTTATGAAAGTGTTACTTTCATCAAAATGGATTTTTTTAATTATGAAAGTGTTACTTTCATCAAAATAGATTTTTTTTATTATGAAAGTGTTACTTTCATCAAAATAGATTTTTATGCATAAAAGAATAATTTTTTTATTATGAAAGTTTTATTTTCATCAAAAATGGATTTTTATGCATAAAAGAATAATTTTTTTAATTATGAAAGTGTTACTTTCATCAAAATGGATTTTTAATTATGAAAGTGTTACTTTCATCAAAATGGATTTTTATGTATAAAAGAATATATTTTTTATTATAAAAGTGTTACTTTTATCATTATTGATTTTTATGCATAAAGGGATGCATAAAAGAAATTTTTTTATATTATAAAAGTGTTACTTTTATTATTATTGATTTTTATGCATAAAAGTATACATGAAAGAATAATATTTTATTATACTTTCATCATTATTGATTTTTATGCATAAAGGAATGCATAAAAGATTTTTTTTAAGTGTTACTTTTATCATTATTGATTTTTATGCATAAAGGGATGCATAAAAGATTTTTTTTAATTATATAAGTGTTACTTTTATCATTATTGATTTTTATGCATAAAAGTATGCATGAAAGAATATTTTTTTAATTATAAAAGTGTTACTTTCATCATTATTGATTTTTATGCATAAAATAATGCATAAAAGAAATTTTTTATTGTAAAAGTGTTACTTTCACTAATATCGATTTTTATGCATAAAAGGATGCATAAAAGAATTTTATTTTTATATCAAAATAAGAGTTCTCTTTAATCCTATGCCTAATTTCCCTGAAAATTGATAAATGATTAAGTAAATACTCTGTGAAAGAAAATCCTACCGTTTCATATTCTCTAAGATGACAATGAGAAAATTCAGTGAAACTATTGAAATCGGAATTCGCATGCAGATTCTCATCATGCATCTCATGTTGATGCACGGCATGCTCTTATTGCCAGTTTATGTAATGAAGAGAAACGTGTCTCCTTTGATGAAGTAAAGGAATTTGAAAATCAGATGAGTGCTATACAATCTAAGTATGATTTGATACTAAAAAATGATACATGGGATTTGGCAAACTTACCTCTTAACAAGAATGCCATTGGTATGAAATGGGTTTACAAGCTCAAACGTAGAGCGGACGGTAGTGTGTTGAGCGATGTAACTGGGATCATCAGCCTCGCTTCCGGAGCCGTCATCAGGAGCAGAGGGAGAGGAGTTGGTGGGGGTGGTGGTGCGTGAAGAAGATATGGGAAGGTTGTCCACCTGCAGGTCGTTTTCGGAAGTGATGGAGATGAGAGGGGCAGCAGGGGGACGGGCCGCACGAGTGAAGTGGGTAGGTTCCGGCACAAGGTGTGGCTGGGGCACCCGTCCTCCTGATGGGGAGAAAGGGAGCAGGGCAGATGCAGGATGGGGTAGTGGAGGGGAGTTGGAAGAATCCATGGGTAAGAAGAGGCGGTGGGTGGGGTGCACAGGAGAGAGGAGGACGGGGGCTGCAGAGAAGGGTGCACACGGGAGTTGAGATGGACAGCCCGATGGAGTGGTGCGGTTGATGGTGCATGAGAGGGGAGGGCCCACGGTATGCGAGGGCTGGTGGGTTCCGCAAAGGGGGAAGCCGGGTGGTGTGGGCACGAGAGGTTTGCGCAGGGGGGGTGAGGCACGGTGCAAGATGGGGCCACGAGGAGATGTTGGGGTGCGCGAGAAGGTGAGGCATGGGCGAG
Source organism: Cibotium barometz (assembly GCF_041138505.1). NCBI lineage: Eukaryota > Viridiplantae > Streptophyta > Polypodiopsida > Cyatheales > Cibotiaceae > Cibotium > Cibotium barometz. Next base: position 54,496,580 of record NC_141072.1, on the reverse strand, counting down.
GAGTCCCACGGGTATGCAAGGGAGGTTAGGGATGCGAAGGACGGTCAGTGGGGTGGGCACAAGGCGGTGACGCAAGGATGGGGGCCACGGGGATATGCCAGGGGGGTTGGGGTTGGGGTGCGTGCCAAGGTGAGGCACGGCGCACAAGGAGGGGGCCAGGGGGTATGCGAGGGAGGTTAGGGATGCTAATAGAGGCGTGAAGGGTAGCCGGTGTGGGCACAAGGGGGTACCGCGAGGATGGGGCCACGAGGGTAAGCGAGGGGGGTTGGGGTCAAGGTGTGCGAGAAGGTGAGGCGCGGCACGCGAGGAGGGGGCCGCAGGGTATGCGAGGGGGGTTGGGTACGAGAAAGGGTTAAGGAGGGCTCAAGTGGCTGGCATTGCTTTTTTTTTCTACTTCCCCCCCCTCCCCTTCTCTTTTTTTTCTTCTTATAGGGTTGTCCGGTGGGGATGCGCAAGGTGGTCCACGTGGGGATGCACAAAGGGGGGGATGTGCAAGGGGTCCACAGTGAGGGGATGGGGATGCACAAGATGGGAATGCACGAGTGGTATCCACTGGGATGCACGGGAGGTTGGGGATGCACAAAGAGTGGGGATGCACAAAAGGAATGCACGGGGATGCGTGGGATACACAGGAGTGTGGGGATGCCCAATATGGGAATGCACGAGTTGTATCCACGGGGATGCATGGGAGGTGGGGATGCACAAGATGGGAATGCACGAGTTGTATCCACGGGGATGCACGGGAGGCCGGGGATGCACGAAGAGTGGGCATGCACGGGATGCATGAGGGGGTCCACGATGAGGAGATGGTGATGCACAAGGTGGGGTTGCACAAGAGGGTGGAGATGCACTAAGTACGAAGAGTGGGGATGCACGGGATGCACGAGGGGGTCCACGGTGAGGAGATGGGGATGCGCAAAGTGGGTTGCACAAGAGGGTGGGGATGCACTAGATGCATGAGGGGGTCCATGGTGAGGAGATGGGGATGCGCAAGGTGGGGATGCACAAGAGGGTGGGGATGCACTAAGTGCGGGGATGCACAAGTGGTATCCACGGGGATGCACTCACGGGTTGCATGGGGTTGCATGGGGATGCATGAGTGCAGGGATGCAGGAAGTGGGGGATGTCGAGTGGTGTCCACGGTGATGCATGGAAGTGTGGGGATGCGCAAGGGGGATGCACGCGGGTGCACGTGCAGGGATGCCAAGTAGTGTCCATGGGGAAGTGTGGGGATGCACAAGGGAGATGCACGAGGGGGATGCACGAGGGTGCACAAGTACAGGAATGGGATGCTGAGTGGTGTGCACGGTGCATAAAGTGGTGTACACCTAAAGTAGCGGTTGTATCCCAAAAAAGTTGCACACCCAAGAGGGAAGGTGAGGATGGGACATTGATGGGCTGTCGAATGTGGGCACAAGACCCCAAAGTAATGCGCTTTTTTTTGGCTTTTTTTTTTGATCCACCTCATGTGAGGAATGAAGGCGAGGTAGGATGGGGGGTTGAGGCGAGGATCCTAGGTGACTAATACAATTTGAGACGAGAGCCGTTGACTAATGGGAGTGGCTGTCCACCCAAGGTGTGGAGCTCCACCGCACCTTGGGGCAAGATCGCATGTACTTGGAATGGTCCTTCCCATGTAGGAATAAGTTTTTTGGCACACTTGACTCGAAGGGGGAGACTTCTTCAAGACTAAATGCAAGCTAGAATGGAGTGTGCTAGGTGGTGGCCTTGGAAGCTGTGTAGTAGGCCCAAAGTACACCAATGAGAGCATCCGGCCATTGTCGAGGATGTTGGTGGCAAGCCTTGCGAAGTAGTCGGCACAAGACTTTGTTGGTGCTCTCGGCTTGACCGTTCACACGAGGATAATAGGCGCATGACTTCCTATGGAAGATCTGATACTGAGTGAGGAGGGTGGTGCTCAGCTCATTGACAAAGTGGGTGCCACAATCACTGGTGATCTCCTCGGGACAACCAAAGCGAGCGAAGATGTGCTCGTACAAAAATTTTGCTACTGTTTGAGATGTTCAGTCTTTGGTGGCTATGGCTTCAGCCCATTTAGTGGCATAATCACTGACCACAAGGATGTACCTGCATCAACTGGGGTGGGCCATGGGTTCAATGGGACCCACGAAGTCTAGTCCCCATTTTTCAAATGGAGACCATCCCAAGGAGATGTGGAGAGGTCTGTTGGCTTGCTTACTGGGCTTGGGAGCACACCGTTGACAAATGTCACAAGATTGGGCATGAACTCCGCAATCCTTGAACATGGAAGGCCACCAGAGTCTTGAGTGAAAAAGACGTTTGACCAGGATAGTGACCCCTAGATGGATCATCATGAGCATCCTCCACAAGCGCAGGGACCTTGTGGGGGTTGACACACCGACAGAGGATGCCATCCTAACCAGCTTTGTAGAGTTGGCCAGCCAGTAGTTGAAATGGACGGCTTTTTAGCTAGAGGCGACTCTTGTCCTTGGGAGAGAGACCGGCAGGAAATTCGCCTGTGGACAAAAGAGCAACCACATCCCCATACCAAGCTGGGGTAGCATCTACCGTGAAAAGCACACTATCAGGAAGATTATCATGGATACCTGCAGGGGTGGCGGGCTCGCCGGAGTCGATGCGTTAGAGATGATCCGCCATCACATGGTGTTTGCCCGGCCGTAGAAGGATTTCTAAGTCAAACTCTTGGAATAAGAGGAGCCATCTCCACACTCTGCCCGCCACCTGGGGTTTGTTGAGGAGGTACTTGAGAGCATGATGTTCAGTGAGGACTATGAAGTGCACACCCAGTAAGTGGTGGCGAAACTTTTGACAAGCATACACTATGGCCAACCACAGTGTCACAAACCCCTATATTCTAGGGACATGCGGATGCGTGTCAGGCCTAGAAACATGCGGATGCATGTATGTATTATACCTGGGCATGTGTATGGATCATATGAGTGGATGCATACGAGTCCAAGGATATGGCAGGACATTTGTGGACCTTCGGGCAGTGCCCGTGTGGACTCCGGCCATGCACACATGGTGTGTTATGATGGCAGGCGGAATATTTTCAAGTACAAGAATGATGATAGGTGGTTTATGGATTATTCTTTTTGACTCCCTTTATTTGGGATGCATTGGACTTATGGAACTCATGGTTCACTTACCTTGTGTAGTGTTCTCTTGTCCTACGTGCTCTCTTGAAGATTGTTTCTACCATGTGAGGGTGGAACAATAGAGAGCAGATGGAAGGGAACATGGGCACTTCAAAGGGTAGTGACAAGCACAACATACCCTGTGTAGTGTTCTCTTGTTCTACGTGCTCTCTTGAAGATTGTTTCTACCATGTGAGGGTGGAACAATAGAGAGCAGATGGAAGGGAACATGTGCACTTCAAAGGGTAGTGACAAGCACAACATACCCTGTGTAGTGTTCTCTTGTCCTACGTGCTCTCTTGAAGATTGTTTCTACCATGTGTGGGTGGAACAATAGAGAGCAGATGGAAGGGAACATGGGCACTTGAGAGGGTAGTGTGAATTGGTGGCCGAAATGCCTACAAACTATTGGTGGCCGAAATGCCTATAAACTATGTGTAGCAGAAATGCTTATGGAACACCAGGTTATCTATGCCTACAAGTGATTGTTTTATCTTACTTGAGCCCACCAGGTGTGTGGTCAGAGTACCAACATGGTAAAGTGGACATGACGGGACTTATGTCTATGCCAAGGGTCATGTGGACCGATGTCTTGTCGGCAGGAGACTTATTTTGTCTCGCCCATTTACTTGGGACATGGATTATGATATGTGGACTTATGGGACTGTTTTGTCTCGCCCATTTACTTGGGACATGGATTATGATATCTGGACTTATGGGACTGATTTGTCTCGCCCATTTATCTTGGGACATGATTATGATATCTGGACTTATGGGAATGTTTTTGTCTCGCCCATTTATCTTGGGACATGATTTTGATATTGGTATTATGGAGACTTATTTAGTCTCGCCCATTTCTTTGGGACATGGATTCTTCAGTTATATTGGATTTTTTTGAGACTGTCTCGTCTCGCCCAATCGATGGGACATGATTATATCTTGAATATATGGCTTGAAGCTTAAAGTTGCGGACAACTTTTAAGAAGTTGGGGAGGATGTCACCAGCCTGGACATTTCCCAGTTTGAAAGGGGTCTAGTGGACTCCAGGATGTTTGAATATTTGGAAAGTACAAGCTTTGGGAATGGGGGATTATCCTAGAATACAAAGGACCACACTCCTAAAATTTAGGAGAGTTGCTATTTTTGGCCCGATTCGGATGGAAATTCTGTTCGCGTCATTACATCTGGAATTGAGCAGATACCAAGAGTTGGCAAAGTGCCTATGACAGAATGTCTACCATTTGGGATATTTTTAGAGGTAAATATTATGGAAGGACCCATCTCTTAGATTGGGACATGTGGCAAGAAAGTGGACCAAAGTGAGACAAGTGGCCTGACACTTGTTAGAAAAAGGATCAAAGTGAGACAAGTGGCCTCACACTTGTCACTTCAGCTATTGTGTGGCTCTCCACTTGTCATTGTAGCCTTCTCTTGCTATTTTAGCTCATGGGAGGCCCAAGTCTATAAATTGGAGCCCTCTCTCTTCATTAATGGAGACTCTCTTGCTCCACACTAGCCTCTACCACCGTTACAGGTTGCCCTAATGATGGCTACTCTCTTTCTCTCTCACTTGAAGGCTGCCCATGAAGAATACCGGCTGTTGGGGACTGTTTTGGAGGCTTCCATCGCGAACAAATACATGAAGGCAAGGGTATTTAATCATTTATTATGATTTCTAGCCATTGTACTTGTTGTACCAGCATTTGTACTTGCTGTACCTGCTGTACCAACCCTTGTACTGGCTGTACCAGCTTCTGTACTTGCTATACCACCCATTGTATCGGCTATACCAGCTTCTGTACTTGCCGTACCTGCTGTACCAGCCACCATACCGGCTGTACCAGCCACTGTACCTGCTGTGCCAGCCCTTGTATTGGCTGTACCAGCTTCTGTACTTGCTGTACCACCCATTGTATCGGCTGTATCAGCTTCTGTACTTGTTGTACCTGCTGTGCCAACCATCGTACCTGCTGTTCCAACCAGTGTACCGGTTGTACCAGCCATTGTACCTGCTGTACCGGCTGAATGGAGAGTTGTACTTGCTGTACCCTCTCTATTGCATGAAGACCCGTGGTTTTTGGGGAAGAATCAGTACCCACACGGAGGTATATGGATTATATTGTTGGCTCGGCATTTCTACAGCCTATGTTCCGGCTTGGTTGCCTCGTGTTGGGCTGTGTTATGGCATTTGTATATGGATAATCCGGCATCTCCCGTGGGGAGAGTAAGGTCCTCAAAGCTTGTACATGATATTATTCTCCTTGGGTAATAAAATACTCCAAGGGGGGGTCGGCCCATTTCGGCCTCTATGCGGTGTCACGTGCAAGCTCCATTTTCAGCATTTGTGGATGTTTTGTCCAGCTTTATGTTTTATGCAAAGTGATGATGGATATGTGTTAAGACTGTGGCCATGTTTAAGTGTTTTAATATGCATTGATGGTATCAACAAGTGTGTCAAAGGTCCTAGTCCCCCGGGCACCCGCCGCGAGTTACATTGGTATCAGAGCATAGGCTTTCTTGGAAGCGGAGGCTTCCTACTATCAATAAGAAAGAGAAAAGATCTTAAGTTGGGACCACACTTACCATCATTGCTATTAAGCATGGCCAACCACTTCAGAGCCTATGAAGCAAGAGCATGAGCAATAGACAGCTTGGTCTAAGGATTTATGAATGCACAAAATTTATCTTGGAAGTATGGAGTTGGCTTTATGTGCACACATTTAGCACTCTTTCCATATGAATATTGTGGATTATATTATCAAGCTTACAGGCAAGCTATATGGAGATATATCTCAGGATATGTTAAGGATATGGTGACGAGATATTTCTTTTGGCTTCATGACCAACCTGGCAAAGAAAAGCTAAGTATACTTTGAGTTTGCAAAGTTGGTGCTTTTGCTATTTACTATGAAGTGTTTTTGATGTACACTAACCCTTGTATAGCTATGCAAGGAGAAAGGTGTTGTTGTTTGCCTTGAGATGGTTTCAGGGAAACATTGTTTATGGCTCCCTTTAATGGGATGAATTTTTTTCATGGCTCCCTTTATTGGGATGGATTATATCTATGGAGATTTCTTTCTTGGACGAGATTTATATAGAATTGGGGCCTACTTCGAGGATTACCCAGATCTTTTGAAGGCCTATCTGGAGGCTTTTCAGTTGCACTAGAAGCCAGGGGGAATGTCACAAACCCCTATATTCTAGGGACATGCGGATGCGTGTCAGGCCTAGAAACATGCGGATGCATGTATGTATTATACCTGGGCATGTGTATGGATCATATGAGTGGATGCATATGAGTCCAAGGATATGGCAGGACATTTGTGGACCTTCGGGCGGTGCCCATGTGGATTCCGGCCATGCACACATGGTGTGTTATGATGGCAGGCGGAATATTTTCAAGTACAAGAATGATGATAGGTGGTTTATGGATTATTCTTTTTGGCTCCCTTGATTTGGGATGCATTGGACTTATGGAACTCATGGTTCACTTACCTTGTGTAGTGTTCTCTTGTCCTACGTGCTCTCTTGAAGATTGTTTCTACCATGTGAGGGTGGAACAATAGACAGCAGATGGAAGGGAACATGGGCACTTCAAAGGGTAGTGACAAGCACAACATACCCTGTGTAGTGTTCTCTTGTCCTACGTGCTCTCTTGAAGATTGTTTCTACCATGTGAGGGTGGAACAATAGAGAGCAGATGGAAGGGAACATGGACACTTCAAAGGGTAGTGACAAGCACAACATACCCTGTGTAGTGTTCTCTTGTCCTACGTGCTCTCTTGAAGATTGTTTCTAACATGTGTGGATGGAACAATAGAGAGCAGATGGAAGGGAACATGGGCACTTGAGAGGGTAGTGTGAATTGGTGGCCGAAATGCCTGCAAACTATTGGTGGCCGAAATGCCTATAAACTATGTGTAGCAGAAATGCTTATGGAACACCAGGTTATCTATGCCTGCGAGTGATTGTTTTATCTTACTTGAGCCCACCTCTCATCCAAGGTGTGTGGTCAGAGTACCAACACGGTAAAGTGGACATGACGGGACTTATGTCTATGCCAAGGGTCATGTGGACTGATGTCTTATTGGCAGGAGACTTATTTTGTCTCACCCATTTACTTGGGACATGGATTATGATATCTGGACTTATGGGACTGTTTTGTCTCGCCCATTTACTTTTGGACATGGATTATGATAACTGGACTTATGGGACTGTTTTGTCTCGCCCATTTACTTGGGACATGGATTATGATATCTGGACTTGGGACATGGATTATGATATCTGGACTTATGGGACTGATTTGTCTCGCCCATTTATCTTGGAACATGATTATGATATCTGGACTTATGGGACTGTTTTTGTCTCGCCCATTTATCTTGGGACATGATTTTGATATTGGTATTATGGAGACTTATTTAGTCTCGCCCATTTCTTTGGGACATGGATTCTTCAGTTATATTGGATTTTTTTGAGACTGTCTCGTCTCGCCCAATCGATGGGACATGATTATATCTTGAATATATGGCTTGAAGCTTAAAGTTGCGGACAACTTTTAAGAAGTTGGGGAGGATGTCACCAGCCTGGACATTTCCCAGTTTGAAAGGGGTCTAGTGGACTCCAGGATGTTTGAATATTTGGAAAGTACAAGCTTTGGGAATGGGGGATTATCCTAGAATACAAAGGACCACACTCCTAAAATTTAGGAGAGTTGCTATTTTTGGCCCGACTTCGATGGAAATTCTGTTCGCGTCATTACATCTGGAATTGAGCAGATACCAAGAGTTGGCAAAGTGCCTATGACAGAATGTCTACCAGTTGGGATATTTTTAGAGGTAAAGATTATGGAAGGACCCATCTCTTAGATTGGGACATGTGGCAAGAAAGTGGACCAAAGTGAGACAAGTGGCCTGACACTTGTTAGAAAAAGGATCAAAGTGAGACAAGTGGCCTCACACTTGTCACTTCAGCTATTGTGTGGCTCTCCACTTGTCATTGTAGCCTTCTCTTGCTATTTTAGCTCATGGGAGGCCCAAATCTATAAATTGGAGCCCTCTCTCTTCATTAATGGAGGCTCTCTTGCTCCACACTAGCCTCTACCACCGTTACACAGGTTGCCCTAATGATGGCTACTCTCTTTCTCTCTCACTTGAAGGCTGCCCATGAAGAATACCGACTGTTGGGGACTGTTTAGGAGGCTTCCATCGCGAAGAAATACATGAAGGCAAGGGTATTTAATCATTTATTATGATTTCTAGCCATTGTACTTGTTGTACAGCATTTGTACTTGTTGTACCTGCTGTACCAACCCTTGTACTGACTGTACCAGCTTCTGTACTTGCTATACCACCCATTGTATCGGCTATACCAGCTTCTGTACTTATTGTACCGGTTGTACCAGTCCTTGTACTGGCTGTACCAGCTTCTGTACTTGCTGTACCACCCATTGTATCGGCTGTATCAGCTTCTATACTTATTGTACCTACTGTACCAGCCATCGTACCTGCTGTTCCAGCCAGTGTACCGGCTGTACCAACCATTGTACCTGCTGTACCGGCTGAATGGAGAGTTGTACTTGATGTACCCTCTCTATTGCATGAAGACCCGTGGTTTTTGGGGAAGAATCAGTACCCACACGGAGGTATATGGATTATATTGTTTGCTCGGCATTTCTACAGCCTATGTTCTGGCTTGGTTTCCTCTTGGTGGGCTGTGTTATGGCATTTGTATATGGATAATCCGGCATCTCCCGTGGGGAGAGTAAGGCCCTCAAAGCTTGTACATGAGATTATTCTCCTTGGGTAATAAAATACTCCAAGGGGGGGTCGGCCCATTCCGGCCTCTATGCGGTGTCACACGTGCAAGCTCCATTTTCAGCATTTGTGGATGTTTTGTCCAGCTTTATGTTTTATGCAAAGTGATGATGGATATGTGTTAAGGCTGTGGCCATGTTTAAGTGTTTTAATATGCATTGATGGTATCAACAAGTGTGTCAAAGGCCCTACGGCGGGGGTAGGTGGCGGATGAAATGGTTGCTAGTGATGCAATTGGCGGAAGCCCTTGAAATAGTAGCAATCCTTGTCCTCATAACCACCTTTCTCGCAGAAAGAGCAGTACTTTCTCCGTGGGCACTCCTGGGGGGAGTGCTCGGAGGCTTGGCAAACGGCGCACCACACTGTTTTCTTTGCTTCGTGTAGCCCCTTGAGTTCTTCTTTTTCCTTCTTTAGCTGGGCTAGGGTGTTGTCTTCACTTTGCACCTTGTGAAGCTTCAAGGCGGATATCCAGCTCCCTTGTGAGTGTGGCCACAGGGTTGGCAGGTGAGGACAGGACTCCAGAGGCTGAAGAATTGTTGTCACATTCAAACATCAAGCAGGCATTCTCCTGTTGAGAGGCCAGCTCTTGGAAGTCCAGTAAGGTGGTAAGGTGCAGGCTTGCTTTCTTTGATATTTTGTTGGGTGGACCGGGGCAGGGCTTGCAGCGCCCATTGCTTGACCATAAAGTCACCTGGGTAGGTTGACAGACAAGATACCAAGACCCTTGTCCGCGTGACATCAGCTCAGACACGCTCTCCCCGGGCAAGAGTTGAAGTCTTTCCAAGTCTTGGAGAATGCAATCTTCATAGTTGCCTGGCCTGAAGGTGCGAAGGAAGGTATCCCTCAACGTGGGCCAGTCCACGAAATGGTCACTCGGCGAACTGACTAAACCACTTGTCAACAGAGCTTTCTAGAGTGGATGGGAATAAAGCCAAGTAGGCATCCTCCCGCTCGAGACCACGGCTTTTGCACATAGAGATGAAGCGCCGCATGTGGTCATCTCCATCTTTCGAGGTGGAACCCTTGAACATGGGAAACTTGATGTTAATCCAGCCCAACATCACTGACAAGGGTTCTCGAACCTGAGGGTTGTTCCCGGGGTGACCTTGATTCATGGCGGCCATGGGTAGAGGGAGAGGAGCAGGAGCACTTTTTGAAGTGGACTGGCTGCTTGCGGCTGTACCACTTAAAAGAGAGGGGACTCTTGATGGAACTGATGGAAGAAGAACTCCGTGAACGTGTTTTTTTTTTTCAGAAAGATACTTCTATTAAGTATGAAAAAGACATACAACAATCACAGCCATAAGCCAGAAAAGAATACGATCACCGCGTGAACGTGTATTGGGCATGCAGAGATGATGAACTATGACAGACTCAAAATTTTGGGGACTCCTGACTCACATGAGTCCCCAGCAGGATAGTCAAATTTTTAGTGTACCTATAGCGGATTGGGATGCCCATCGTGCAGGCACACTAAATCACTAGGGTCCTCTCTAGGGCAATATACCCTCAAGAGTTGGCACAAGCTAGGGAGGTGGCGACCTCTCTGTCCCACTCCACTACGTACTCACACAGACTCAAGAATGGAACACCACACAAGAGCTACCTAAGTGACACACGCAACACAAGATAGAAGTAGGCCAAAGTTGGGACACCACAAGACCATGTGTTGCATTAGGAATCCTCTCTTGGTACAACAGGCTCTCTATATACAATGGGCATGCCCCTGGGCTCTCCTGAGCTAGGTGCTAAAAGTAGTCACTGACAGATGCCTTTGGAGTAGGTGAGAGCGCCGAGCACAAGTAGGTGACAGATGCCATGACAGATGCCATTGGAGTGGGTGAGAGGCGCCGACAAGTAGGTGGGCGCCGCTTCGTCGGTCAAGTGGATAGCCAAACTTGGAAGTGGGGTCGCCGGAGATTCCCACTTTGTGTGGCTGGTGGTTGGCCTTGTGGGCGCCCTTGAGGAGGTTCACGATCTTTGGGATGCCTGATCTTGGGGGTGCCCAATCTTGGGGTTTACACAGTGAGGATGCTAACTTGTTGGGGATGCCCGATCTTGGGGATTCACAGGGCTTGGGTGCCCTGGCAGTCAGGGTGACTACAGGATCCAAACCATCTAGTCAGGGTGACTACAGGATCCAAACCATCTAGTCACTTGGGAGTATGAACACCTATTCTATCCCTCTTTTGCAAGCTGTCTGGAGCCAATCTCTAGAAGGACTCTGTTGAGTGCACATAGATGAGAGATGCAAGCGACTGTATGGAAAAGGGCATGAAGAACTAGGTGTATTATTCCAAACTTGGCTAGGATGATCTCATAAGTGTAGTAGGGTGGTTTGCCCGGATGTGTGAGTTGTAATCATGGTTGTAATGAGAAAGCAAAGAGAAGATGTGCGTGTGTGAGTTATCCCATATACATATGGGTGTTAAGGTGCCTCAAAGTTGTATAAAAAGGGCTTGCAGCCAAGTTGGAAATTTAGTCGAATGCAATGCATCTTGTGCTTTTGTGTCTTACGTTTTGCACCCTAGCTCTCTGTTCATCTTGTTTATTCATTCATGCTATCATTAGTTTAGTTAGGGCATTCAAATCAGCTACAGATGTAGACTCATTTTTTGGCGAGATCACGGTGGGACTGGGGAGAGCTTCTATCGCTTTCGCTCCCCAGATCCCCATTCTGAGCTTCTTCTGTTTTTTGTTCTTCACTCTGTGCAGGATACTACTCTGCACGCCCACTTCACGTAGTTGTAGATCCTCGCTGCATTTTCACTCCCTCAAGCCCGCCTCTTGCTTGCCCTCCCATCCGCTTCTGCTCCCCCCCACCATTGCTTTCCCCCATTATCGCCCCCATCTTCCTCTTACTCGACTCCCTCCCATGTGCCTCCCCATCCACCTCTGCTCGCCCTCCATCCACGGCCGCCTACTCGCCCCTCCCCCTACTCCACACATACACACGAGATAGTCCTATGTTTTTTCAAGCTGCCTACTGTGTACTATCATAGTCGACACCACAGTGACGTCCATCACTTGACAACTGCAGGCGGCTTGTATCGATTGTTGCCTCTGCTCAACCACTTCAGTTCAGTGGCGTTACTTTGCAAACATCAGTACGGAGGTGGCACCTTCACATATTCCGTTCGGTGCGCCTTCCATGATACTTTTTTAGATGGCACCCACTTGCATCGTGTGCCACCCATACCTGGCGTGCTTTCCGCATCGCAGGCCCCTTCACACTTTGGTCGCCCATTCCAAACCGCTTCTGCCCTCCTGTGACCCAGCCCTCTTGCCACCTCTTTTGCTACCTTCACCAGCTTGCCACCTGCCTGCCCTTCAAGGTCACCATGGTACAAAGGTCGGACTACACAGCAAGAGCTCGTCACACAGTGTTGAGGTCAAGGCGGAGGGCTGCCAACTGCTGGTTCATGCAGTCCCAGACTCTGTGGACCATCAAATAATTTCTCAATATCTCTCTCTTTCTGCAATTTGTTTTACTTTATTTTCTCTTTTACTCTGGTATACACCTCCTAAATTATGTGGTGTCTCTGTCTCTTCAACTCGTGGTAAATTCTTCGTCTTTCTCTCTTTAAATCTTGTGGTGGATTTTCCTCCCTCCCTCTCTCTCTCTCTCCCTCGGTATCCTATGGTGGATATTTCTTTTCCCTTCTCTCTCTATCTTGTGGTGGATGTTTCTCTTCCTTTCTCTCTCTACTTCTACATCCTGTGGTGGATAGTTCTCTCTCCTTTGGGGTGAGATGTGTGATTGGCCAGAACCGCATCTCGTCCCACTAGTTGAGAGTGGAGACTGCCAGATATGGGCCTAGGGCGGCTGCACCAGAGGACAGGATATGCCAGCTCTGTCACACAAAGAGCTCGAGACAGAGGATCATTACATATGGCGATGCCCTGTATGTTGAGATATCGAGCTCATCTAGTGAGGCGGTGGACACTGATGACCCGCCTGGGGGATAGGCCCCATACTTACACCATTGGCATGGTTGGTGAGATCATGGGTGATATGCGGCCAGTGGGATGACAGGCTGTGTGACAGCTATTCGACTGGCATAGTTATAGCGCCAGCTCATTTAGTTGGGTTCACACTATAGAGAACCCAGTATGTATTTGATTGAGTACCTTTTCATATGGTGTACTCTTATCTTTGTATACGGTGTGTTGAGTGTTGTGTGAAGAAGAAGAAGATTTTCAGCCTCTCACCTAGTGTGTTCTCTTTTAGGGTTTTGTGAGTGTGTGTGTGCTTGCAAGAGCTCAAGCTCTCTTCTCCCCTGCATCTTTTCATGGTATCAGAGCCTGGTTCATGCTAAGGGCTGAGCTGCAAGCAAGAGAAGCACAGGAAGCGGTATGAGGATAAGAGCTTCATCTACTCTTTCCTATTTGTGTTGGCGACTACACCCTTGTCGCGGGAGCTCTACGGGAGGCACCGGCAAACGATCTCTGATTGAGAAGCTTTCGCGGGATTAAAGCTATAGGGAAACTATACTGTCCTATCGGATCGGACAACTATTTTCGGGTCGAAAACGCGTTTCGGGCGCGTTAGGACCTCCGTTTTTTGGAAAGCAGTCGATTGCGGGTAAGTCATCGATTCTCTGTAGAACTCTGTTTTAAGAACTGCAAGAAGACAGATTGGTTGTGCAGACATTGTGTGTGCTGCAAGGAGGTCAACAGTTGCCATTGGGTGTATGTATGCACATTGAGGTCACTGGTTGTGACATTTGAGTGTAATACAGTACCGCTGCAGAAAATACAACAGTTTGTGCAGGACAAACCAGAGTGTTGTTTCTGGTAAATTTGTGTGTTTGGCAAGATGTCAAATGATGGCATAAACCAGATTGTTGCTGAGAAGCTTGATAAGAACAACTTCCATGCTTGGAGGTTCAGGTTGATAAATTTTTTGATGGGAAAGGGTTACTGGGACTATATAGAAGGTGAGCATGAAGAGACACCGGAGATACCGGAGATCAATCCGACTGCTGCAGATGTGAAAGAGTTCAAGGATTGGAACCAACGAGCCAGAAAAGTTATGTATTGGCTCTCTATCAGTATACAGGACACCATGATTGGGCACATACAGGATGCCAAGTCTCCCAAGGAGGCGTGGGACACTTTGGTAAAACTCTATGAAACGAATACCAAGGCGCGAAAGATACAGTTCAAGAATGAACTTCATACTGTGGAGAAAAAGAGTATGTCTATGTGAATGACTATGCATTGAAGATCAAGGGTATTGTGGAATCCCTTGCATCTACTAGCGTTTCAATAGATGATGATGATAAGGTGGAAGTCTGTCTACGTGGTCTCGGGCCACAATACAAGGCGTTCAAGATGTCTATTTAGACTCGGAAAAACATTCCCAATTTCACAGATTTGGTGTCTATGTTGATTATAGAAGAGAAGAGCTTGTTGGGTGAAGATCAACAGTCTTCACAAAACAAAAACAGTTCAGAGCAACAAGCCTTCTACACAAGTTCAGGAAGAGGACGAGGTAGAGGAGGCCGTGGACGCGGCCAAGGAGGTGGCCGAATAGGTAATCAGAATTATGGCCAGCAGCAACAACAACAACAGTCCCAAAATTCACGATAACAACAACACGCAGGTGGAAGAGGCCAATTCAGAGGCAGGGGGAGTCAAAGAGGTTGTGGAAATTGGCAAAGGCAGTATAATGATACACGTGGATGCTTTTATTGTGGTAAGCCTGGACATGTGCAGGCAGATTGTTATAAGAAGCAGGGTGACATGCAAAATGGAAAATTGTAGCAAAACAACTATGCATCCTCGAGCAGAAACAATGAGGATAATGAAAGGTTGTTTGTTATGCAGTATGTCGTTAATGCCATGTCTGAAAATGTTGAAGCAGCACATAAAGATGATGTATGGTACGTTGATTCATGTGCTTCGAACCGCATGACAAGTCATGGGAAGTGGTTCAAGGAGATGAAAAAACTTGAAAGACCAGGTTTTTTGGAAACAAGGGACGACACTACTCATCCAATTGCCCATGTTGGAGATGTGCCATTGTCTATGCAAGATGGCAAAGTGAAGTACCTTACAGATGTACTTCATGTTCCGAACATAACAAAGAATCTGGTTTCAGTTGGCCAGTTGATTGAGCAGGGTTTGCTGGTTCAGTTTAACCCTGATGGTTGTTATGTTGAAGACTTTAAAGACAAGTGCAGGTTGGTTGCAAAAGGCAACAGAGTGGGCAGAATGTTTACATTGAATGTAAACATGCTTGAAGTGAGTGCTGCGATGTTTGCAAATGGTTCAAGAATTATTGCAGACACAAACATTTGGCATAAAAGAATTGGACATGTGAATGTACAGAGAATTAAGTCTATGCAGACTAAAGGAATTGTGACAGGGCTGCCAAAGTTTAAAGTTGAAGGTATGCAAAAAATATGTGAAGCATGCCAATTTGGAAAGCAAACAAAGTATGTATTTCCACGTGACAGAAATGTGAGCAGAAATGCACTAGATGTTGTGCATTCAGATGTATGGGGTCCTACGAAGACCATGTCTATGGGAGACTGCAGGTATTATGTGACATTTATTGATGACCACACAAGGAAAGTGTGGGTATACTTCATGAAGGAGAAGGGTGAGGTGTTCACTCATTTTCAGAATTTCAGAGTTATGGTTGAAAAGCAAACAGGGAAATATGTAAAGTGCCTAAGGTCAGATGGAGGAGGAGAGTACTTCTCAAATGAGTTCTCTGAATTTTTTAAGAAGAATGGTATTCGGAGACAGTTTACATGCAGATACACTCCGCAGCAAAATGGAGTTGCTGAGCGAAAAAATAGGCACATTGCTGAGATTGCGCGAGCATTGATGGGAGAGAAGAATATGTCGCATAGATATTGGGCTGAGGCTGTTTCTATAGCAGTTTACATCATGAACAGGACTCCAACTGTAGCCATATATCATGTAACTCCAGAGAAGAGGTTTACTAGCAGAAAACCTGATTTATCTCATCTGAAAATCTTTGGATGCATTGCATATGTGCATGTGCCAGATGAGTTGAGAACTAAGCTGGATCCAAAAGCTGAAAAATGTGTGTTCATTGGGTATTCCCTTGAGCAAAAGGGATACAGGTGTTATAACCCTGCTATACGTGAGTTGAGGGTAAGCAGAGATGTTGTTTTTGATGAGATGAGCAGTTGGTATGCTGCTGAAAAAGAAGCTGTTGGGGCTGATGTGAGTGGAAATGTGGTTGCACAGAATGCAAGTCGGCAATCACAGTCTTTGAGTGGACTAGGAGAGTCCTCATCTAGTTGTTCAGTTGATAGACCATGGAGTGGCAGGCTGCGTCATAATACCAGTTCTGCAAATGTGATTAGTACATCACATAAAGGCAAAGAGAAAGAGGTTGAGCCCCTTAGTATGCCTGACATTTCTGCACGACATTCTCATGTTGATGGAGAGTCTAGTGGCTCAGAGATGAGCCTTCATGAGGATCTTGGGATACCAGCTATGAGAACACCTGGTGTAAAGAAGGCTATGGAAGCCATGAATGCAAAGCTGCGAAGATCTGGGAGAGTGAAGAATCCTGTGCAGAGGTTTACCTATGATGGTTATGTGGCACATCACTATACATACATGGCAAAAGTTGTGCAGGCTGTAGAGCCCACATGCATTGATGAGGCTGTTGGAAATGTGTGTTGGGAGAAAGCTATGGATGAGAAGATGGATGCACTATATGGAAATGAGACTTGGAATTTAGTGCAATTGCCTGAAGGCAAGAAAGCCAATCGATACAAGTGGGTGTACAAAGTAAAACATAACAGTGATGGAAGCATAAGCAGGTACAAGGCTAGATTAGTAGCCAAAGGATATGCGCAGACATATAGCATTGATTATGAGAAAACTTTCAGCCCAGTTGCCAAGATGGCAACAGTGAGAGTTGTGATGATAGCAGTGGCTGCGTCAAAGCAATGGTCTTTACATCAAATGGATGTAAAGAATGCATTCTTGCATGGGGATTTGCAAGAAGAGATGTATATGTTGCAGCCACCTGGTTATGAGGATGTGAGTCACCCCGAGCATGTTTGCAGGTTGAAGAAAGCCTTGTATGGCTTAAAACAAGTACCAAGAGCATGGTCTAACAAGATTTCTGAGAATATCTTGTCACTATTGGCTTTCATGTAGCCAATGCAGATTTCTCGCTGTATGTGAGACACATTGATAGAGGGGTTGTGCTTGTTGTCATCTATGTAGATGACCTGATCATTACGGGGGACCATGATGCAGAGATCTTTGATGTTGCTTAGACAGAAGTTTGAGATGAAGGATCTGGGGGAGCTCAAATATTTCTTGGGCATTGAGGTGATTAGGTCACCACATGGTATTGAATTAGTGCAGAGACAGTATGGCTTGGACATGTTGTCTAAGTATGGTATGACAGGTTGTAAGCCTATCTCAGTGCCATTAGATCAAAATGGCAAGTTGAGTGCAGATTCAGGAGAGATTTTGGAGGATCCTACTATGTATAGGCGCATAGTAGGAAGCTTGATCTACATGACGATCACCAGGCCAGATTTGAGCTATGCTGTTGGGTTGGTGAGTCAGTTTATGCAGGTTCCTCGGAAGCCGCATTTGGATGCATTGAGACGCATACTGAGGTATGTGAGGTCTACTTTGCATTGTGGACTATTTTATGAAATTGGGAGAGAGATATGTGTACATGGGGTACATAGATGCTGATTGGTGGGCTGGTAGTATCTCAGATAGAAGATCTACTAGTGGCTTCATGTTTTCTTTGGAGAGTGCTGTTGTGACTTGGAGCAGCAAGAAGCAGCCTACGGTTGCTCTATCCAGTACAGAGGCCGAGTATAGAGGTGCTGCTATGCCAACATGTGAGGTAGCTTGGTTGAGAAAGCTTCTTGCAGATTTGGATCTATCAGTGGATAGACAAGTTTTCATTTTCTGCGACAACATTAGCAGTAGACAGTTGGCCCCAGGAACCCAGTTTTTCATGCTCGCACGAAGCATATAGAGTTCCACTACCATTTTGTCAAAGAGAAGGTTTTGGCAGGAGACGTTGACCTTATTTATGTCAGCACCACACAGGATCAGGTCGCTGACATCTTCACCAAAGCATTGGGTACAGAGAAGCTCCGCAGATTCAGGGCTTCGCTTGGTGTACATGTGATGAAGTTGAGCTCGAGGGGGAGTGTTGAGATATCGAGCTCATCTAGTGAGGCGGTGGACACTGATGACCCGCCTGGGGGATAGGCCCCACACTTACACCACTTGCATGGTTGGTGAGATCATGGGTGATATGCGGCCAGTGGGATAATAGGCTATGTGACAGCCATTCTAGAGACTGGCATAGTTATAGCGCCAGCTCATTTAGTTGGGTTCACACTATAGAGAACCCTAGTATGTATTTGGTTGAGTACCTTTTCATATGGTGTGTACTCTTATCTTTGTATATGGTGTGTTGAGTGTTGTGTGAAGAAGAAGAAGATTTTCAACCTCTCACCCGGTGTGTTCTCTTTTAGGGTTTTGTGAGTGTGTGTGCGCTTGCAAGAGTTCAAGCTCTCTTCTCCCCTGCATCTTTTCACTGTATACTATGAGATTCGGGGGAGGCTCCACTGCCTCTTCCGAGCTGGGTTTGGACCACTTTCTAGGATCATGGACTTCCCGGATCAGAGATGCTTGGGAATTTTTCTTCTAGAGCTCCTTAGACACATGAGTCCATAGTGAGATCCAGATCAATTGTACTTGCTCGAGGACCAGCACAGAGAGCTCTCACCGACTTCTTCCATACCAGCACTCCAAGGGCCGATCCACCCTTCATACCCAGACCACAGGCTAGTGCAGGAGCTCGGCCGAGAGGTGTGACACTCGACAGAGCCACTGAGTTATGCATAGCTCGACGCCCCAGACCCCATGGCCCTCGCCCACGGCCACGCCACAACAGGAGGATCCGGGCCATCGTCTCCCACCATCGCAGGACCTTCTCGCGCCAGCTCAGTTTTACCACCTTGAGCACCATGTCACAACGGCCCATGAGGGATGTATTAGGGTGATATGAGAACTCTCTGCTCATGTACCTAGATCAGATTTTATAGTTTTAGATTTTTGTTATCTTTCTTTATTACTATTTTGTACCCACCTCATGGATATGACGTAACCTTTTGGTCTCATAGGTCTTTTTGTCCTTTTGAAGATGTTAAAACAACTCTCTCTATTTTGAGCTCCTAGTACCGTACTTTTCCTCATAGTTGTTTCAGTTTCAGTTAGTTGTTTAGTTGTTTTTAGCTTTTCTTACACAAACATTGTATCAGATCCACCAATTGTTGTAACTTTTTGGTCTCATAGGTCATTTTGGCCTTCTGAAGACGTTAATATATCATTTCATTTCATTTCATTTCTCTCTCTCTCTCTCTCTCTCTCTCTCTCTCTCTCTCTCTCTCTCTCTCTCTCTCTCAGTGAATTTCCTTTTCCTTCCTTTCTGTCTTGCGGTGGATCTCTCTCTAAATCTTGTGGTTGATTTCTTCTTCTTCTCTCTCTCTCTCTCTCTCTCTCTCTCTCTCTCTCTCTCTCTCTCTCTCTCTCTCTCTCTCTCTCTAGTTGCTGCTTCCGGATGCTCCCTCTACTAATGTATTGTAGGGCTAGATACTTACCTTCAGTCCTTTCTTTTCTTTTCCAGATAGTGTATCAGATGTCACATGGTTGTAACTTTGGTCTCATAGGTCATTTTGGCCTTTTGAAGACGTTAATATAACATTTCATTTCTCTCTCTCCCTCTCTGTCTCTCTCTCTCTGTCTCTCTCTCTCTGTCTCTCGTGCTAGATCTCTCCCCCCCTCTCTTTATATCTTGTGGTGGATATCCTCTTTCTTTCTCTCTTGTATTGTGATTTGGCATTATGGTTAATCTTCTATCCTCTGCCTCATAAGTGATCCTACACGATTTGATGGCACAAGCACAACCTCTTGCTACATGGACACCCCTCTTCCATGGATGTGGTTCCCTCAACATCGGCATCAGCATCGGTATCACATATGTACCTTTTTCTTAATGCTTGTTCACCGGGACGGTGAACTCTTATGACCCAGGGTATCTGTAGTAGGGTGGTTTGCCCAGATGTGTGAGTTGTAATCATGGTTGTAATGAGAAAGCAGAGAGAAGATGTGCATGTGTGAGTTATCCCATATACATATGGGTGTGAAGGTGCCTCAAAGTTGTATAAAAGGGGCTTGTAGCCGAGTTGAAAATTTAGTCGAATGCAACGCATCTTGTGCTTTTGTGCCTTATTTTTTGCACCCTAGCTCTTTATTCATCCTGGTTATTCATTTATGCTATCATTAGTTTAGTTAGGGCATTCAAATCAGCTACAATAAGACATTGATGAAGGCTTATTCTTGATCATGCAAAAACACATATGTACCCTCTCTATCTCCTCTCCCAAATCCATCCCCCTGAAAAAGTGCTATACAACATGGTTGGTCTAATCAATGTGTCAAAGAGCGAGCTCTTAGTGCTCAGTGATCCTAAAAGCAATGTTTCTCCGATTGGGCGAAAGCTCCAAGCATGTCTAGGCAATCGGCAACATGGGACCCGTGAAGATCACCACTAAGTACATATAGAGGTGATTGTCTCGACTGCCTTGCCTTGTTATGAGAAGACATGTCTAGACGTAACTTGGTGTGAAGTGTTAAAAATCATGATCTTGGTCTTTCCAAGATTCAATGTGAGGTCCCTCTTATCACAAAAGTGTTAGCAGTCATCTCATGTCCCTACCGTATTACTCAGTAGAGAGTGAGGGCCTTTGTTGTGGGTGTGCCCGCCCGGTTAGGAGTTTTCTCCATTGTTCCTCATTGTCCATATTTTCGCTATTTTTATGGTCATGGGGAACTGTTTTCTGCTGGCCGACTTGTTCTGTCTCACTGGTCGACTAATGTTCTGTTGGCCGACCTAATCATGTGTTGGCTGACTGCCCTTTATATTGGCCGACTGGATGTTATCCAGTCGTGGGCCCTTTTTGGGGCTGTCAACCCAGTTGCTATTGGCCAATTGGCTGCCCCAGTTAGTATATATTGCATGTCATCCCCCCCACACCATTTTGTACCGGATTTTGGTGTATATAGTAGAGTTTATACCACCCTCTCCTCTCTTTCATTTCTGTACTTCTGCTCTTAGTACTTCGTCTCATTTCCGCTGCCCATTTTGACATGGTATAAGAGCCGCAGGTGGCTTGAAGCTTGGAGACATATTTTCTCAAGATGTTAGAAAAGCATGTGAAGATCCCCACCCACCTGACATTCTCGGTGGACCGACAGCTAGACGGGAACATTCCCGGTGGACTGACAGTTGGATGGGAACATTCCCGGTGGACCGACAGTTGGAAGGGAACAACTATGGCATCTGGAAGGTAATGATGGAGTCTGTCTTGGAGTCTTATGATTTGGTTGATTTCATTGTGGTTGGAGTTTCAAGGCCAGAGTTGGAGGAGGAGGAGCTTTCACTATCCACTAGAAAAGAGTGGGAGGCTCAGGCACAGTTGTGGGATCGTGTCAATGCTTGTGTGCGTTCTTTCATCTTCCTTAATTGCACACCTCAAGTGATCAATCACATCAAACACATGACGCTGGCCCTTTTTTGGTAGTACTTGGCTTCTTTGTACAACAATAGGATATCGCCCATGAAGAGAATTTCCTTGGAAGTGCAAATGCGAGTGATGAATCCTACAAAATCTTCGACGATCCGAGAGAACATCAACAAACTCGAGGCTCTTCAACAGGAGGTTCTTCAGGCTGGGAAGGAGATATCTTTAGAGGATATGGCCATCACACTTTGTTGTCTCATCTTACCTCTCAGTACTCATCTTTCTATTCTTCTTTGATCACTAGTGGGAGGCTCAACACCATTACATGGGAGGAGCTTGAGCCGATGGTTTTGGACCGGGAAGAGCGGTTTACGAACCCTCCACCCACAGGGCGGAGGCTCTGAGGCTTTGACTAGCTAGCAGTCGAAAGGCCACAACAACAACAACAACAAGGGCAAAGGGAAGTCTTCACAGGGTGTTGTTGGTATTCAAATCCAAGGTGTCTCTTGCTTTGCGGATGGGGATGATGGTATGGGTAGTTTGGTATGGAGGAAAGACCTTACAAAGAGCCCCATTAAATATGTGAGCTAAGATAGGATTCAAGGTGTCTCCTCCTTTGTGGATGGGGATGATGGTATGTGTCGTTTGGTATGGAGGAAAGCTCTCACAAAGAGTCCCATTAAATATGTGAGCTAGGATAGGAGCGTATGCCGTGCGGTGTTGTTCATGATCCTTATCTCTACCATTATGCAGCTCTATATAGGGCTTTTGTGACAGTAGAGATCATGAAAAGGGTGGCAGACGAAGGGTGTAG
This sequence comes from Cibotium barometz, assembly GCF_041138505.1. Taxonomy (NCBI): domain Eukaryota; kingdom Viridiplantae; phylum Streptophyta; class Polypodiopsida; order Cyatheales; family Cibotiaceae; genus Cibotium; species Cibotium barometz. The sequence continues at coordinate 54,474,250 of NC_141072.1, read as the reverse complement.
GATGTGCGAGATGTCGGGTCTGGTGTGGAATATTATATAGCTTGCAAGCATATACTATGGCCCTTGAACTCCAAATGCTTTGAAGACCATTCACCGAAAGAAAGAAAAAATAAAAGAGGTTGCAATAAAATGATATGCCCAGTGTGAAGCTAAAGCTAGGCAAGACAAGCTGCCCAACCCCCCCATCTCCATTAATATGGCCCAAATCATCGACCTAGAAGAGGAAGATTGGAAGGTGAAGCCTTCCAGTGTGTACGTACGACTGCGTGGGGCCAAAGGATCCCACGACTGGGTGGTGTGTAGTCAAGACCTGTATGATCCCTCGGGTGTCGCCCTTTCCCATTCCACCATCTCAATTATGAATCCATTCGCCTCCGTTGCCACCGATTCCGGGCTCAACTCAATAAGCCGAAAATCTCTTCCTTCATTTGGCCCTCTGCCACGTATCTTCTTTAGCAACCTTCCACACCCCCTCTCCCATCTAGCTGCACCTCTCCTTGCCAATCTTGGGTCCATCCTCGGGTGCAACAAGATTCCCCAGCCTCGTCTCACGACACCCCCGAACCACCCCCAGTGCTGCTCCTTCCACCCCTAGGGCATCTCTCGGCACATTACCATTGTCCACAGTGACTTTCATAGTCACCACAACCTAACCTCACCACCTTCTCACGTATCTTCTTTAGCAACCTCCTCCTTCCACACCCCCACTTCTCCCAGCTACCCACACCTCTCCTCGCCAATCTTCGGTCCTCTCTCGGGTACAACAAGATTCCCCAGCCTTGTCTCACGACGGCCCCAAACCACCCCCAGCGCTGCTTCTATCCTCTCATCTCCTCCCTCCACCCGTGGCGTCTCTCGGCACACTACCATCGTCCAGAATGACTTTCATACTCCCCAAAACCTCGTTGGTCTGCATATCCACCTGTAGCCTCACGAACCATCCTAGATGTCATGACCCTGTGAAATTGGAACAGCACAAGTGTGGGCATGGTGGTCAGTGAGCAAGATAAATATTTCACGATTCATACTTGGGGGCCCGGACAAATGGTAACATGTGTGGACATCCCCAAGTGTGAAGGGGGACCAAGGGAATTAATATTTATAATGTTTTAACCTTGGGTGGCCAGGGATAAGTTTTAATAAACTTAAAAGGGCCTTAGGACCTTAGATATTTTTTAATGGATAATCACCAACCATGCCAGTGGTGTAAGTGTGTGGCCTATCCCCCAGGTGGGTCATCAGTGTCCACCGCCTCACTAGATGAGCTCGATATCTCAACACTCCCCCTCAAGCTCAACTCTATCTCATGTACACCAAGGGAAGCCTTGAATCTGCGGAGCTTCTCTGTACCCAATGCTTTGGTGAAGATGTCAGCGACCTGATCCTGTGTGCTGACATAAACAAGGTCAACGTCTCCTGTCAAAACCTTCTCTTTGACAAAATGGTAGTGGACCTCTATATGCTTCGTGCGAGCATGAAAAACTGGATTCCTGGCCAACTGTATACTGCTAATGTTGTCACAAAAAATGACAACTTGTCTATCCACTGATAGACCCTAATCAGCAAGTAGCTTTCACAACCAAGCTGCACATAACAATTGGTAAACTCTGAACATATCTTTCTTTCTTTCTTTCCACTGGCTTATGTGTGCTATAGAGTTGTTTCTTCTGGCCCTTTGTGAGAGGAGGGGTATGGCAGTTTGAAGGGTGGAAACAGAGATTGGACAGTGGATTTGTATTTCGGCTGAGTTTGAAGCCATGTTCATGGAACAGCCAGATGTGTGCTCAAGGCTGCCCTGTTGTATTGTCTTGGTTGATTAGAGGAAACCACGGTGTGTTGCTTTTGTGGGACACAGATCTGTATGTGAATCCTCTATGCTAAGAGGTCTTGAGGGCTGCCAGATTGGACATGCAGGTTTACTTTCACCTGACTGGCTTTGTTGTACTCAGTTAAACTTTCCATTGAATTTGAATAAAGAAATACGGAAAGGGGCGCCAAGCTTTGGGGCCAACAGGTGTCATTTTCCTTTTTGTTCTGGAGCATTCTAGCTCTTGTTCTTCAACTAATCAGCATACATGGATCTACCTGATATACATTTTTCAGTATTTTCTAGAATTTTCTACTCAATATCATCTCGGAGTCTTTCAGTTTTGTTCTTATAACTGTAGGACAATTAGTTTATTGTACTTTTTAGTCTCATTTAGTTGTTCTCTTTGATGAGACACCAACTTCAGATGTACTCTCAGTTTTGGTCTCATAGGCCACTATGGCCTCTTAGAGACATTAATATATCATTTCATTTCATTTCATTTTCTCTCTCTCTCTCACACACACACACACCGTTGGTCGTATATGCCCTCGTGTTGCATTGTACTACCGACGTTAATACCTCTCTCTCTCTCTCTCTCTCTCTCTCAGACACACACACACACACACAAAATGGCCATGTCGTAACTTTAGGATCTCAAAGGAAACTCATGCCAACCCACCTCAAGTAGAGAACCAGGCAATTCAAGAATCAAAAACTTGTGGATCTTTATCTTTTACAAAGGATTGTATGTTTGGCTCTAGGTAGACTCATAGGTTTCTTTTTTACTTACATTTTTTGTTTTTCTTTTAATGCTGAGACGACTAATCTTCCTCTTCCATGCATTGTACCAGTCTCATAGATCAAAGTTTTGACCTCACGTGGCCGTAAAAAATAATGCACGCACACACACACAATATATTGTCTACTCTACAACTCAGCTACACCAAGTATGGTACCTTCGGTAACAAATCGAATTCCTTGGGGGGGTTCACTCATAAATATGTAAGCATACCATGTAGGTTCAACAAAAGGGATTTTTTTAATCCTAATTTTTTACATTTTTTACATACAAAAGGGTACCATTTAAAGTGAGTATTTATAGATTGAATAGAAAAAGGGTATCTTTTATTCATTAAAAAAATACAAATAAGGGGTTTTTAAATTAGGCCTTGAATGCACGTGATATATAGAGTTTACATATAGTGAACCCCCCCGAGTCGAATTCTTGGAAGTAAATCCAACATATGACATGCAGGATGTCCTAACATGGAGAAAGACTTGTCAACCCAATTTTGAATTGGTTGAACAATATGAGAAATATACTCAATCAAAGATGTTAGCCATTTTGGCATCAAGGTTTGGTTCCATGCTTAAAGAAAACCTAATAAATCTTGTACTAAGCCACTATTTGGTACTGATGACGTTAGTGGGGATGTCGTAGTATCTAGTCTATGCTATGCATGATGGAGTTGATGGTTTATTGTCTTGTGGATGACTACCATGAGGTTTTTAATTGCACTTTCTTTTATGGTGAATTTGGGCATGTTCTTAGATTCATCTAGGTATATCTTTATGCTGCATTAGCGGACATGCAAATTTCACATTGTGAAGTTTTTGTCCAAGTTGCGGATACTGTGTTAATTCTTTCTATCTTTAGTAGTGCATATGCCCTATCAACTATCTTTTGGTCACTTTTAATATAAAAAAATATCTTTCATGCATATGTTTATGCATAAAAATCATTTATGATAAAAATCACACATTTAATATAAAAAAATATCTTTCATGCATATGTTTATGCATAAAAATAATTTATGATGAAAATCACACTTTTAATATAAAAAATATATCTTTCATGCATATGTTTATGCATAAAAATTATTTATGATGAAAATCACACTTTTAATATATAAAAATATCTTTCATGCATATGTTTATGCATAAAAATCATTTATGATGAAAATCATTCTTTTATGATCAAAATAAAATTTCAATAAGCTTCCTTCTATACATAGAATTTAATCCTAAAGAAAGTAACACTTTCTTTTTATAAAATATTTTTAGTAAGCATTTTTCTATACCTAGGATGAACAGTAATACTTTAAGAATACATATACGATGAAAATTACTCTTTTTGAATAAAAAAGTAAAACTTATTTTTCACAATTTTAGAAAAATTTTGCCAAAACCTCCTTTGTATGGTTGACCATTTTTTAATTTTTAACTCTTTACAATTAATCATAAGTTCTCCAAGAGTATTTAAATCATTCTAATGTAAACATTTTCTACTTTATCAAAGAGAAACATTATGAAAAACTTGATTTTATCCATTAATCATTCATCTAGGATAAGAATGGTTGGATTTACTAAAAAAGAGAGGGTTTCTATTTGTTATGATCCCTTAGTGCTAGGCTTCATTATGGCTAAGTCTGCCCTGCATCTACGGAGCTCTGACAAAAACTCAGTAAGCAGACCTTTGTATAAATGTATGCTCTCTTGTGTGTGTGTGAGCATATATTGATACCAAGTTCTACATCCACTATTGGGCACTGATGACGTTAGTGGGGATGTCATAGGATCTAGTCCATACTATGCATAATGGAGTTGATGGTTTACTGTCTTGTGGATGACTACCATGAGATTATAAATTACACTTTTTTATATGGTGAATTTAGGCATATTCTTGGATTCATCTAGGTATATATATATATATGATCTTACGAAACGTTTCAGCCCCGAAATGTTTCACTTCGAAATGCAGAGTTTCAATTTGGAACGTTTCATCCCATGACAAGTATGGATCGAAACGTCCGTACTGAAACACCTATATATATATAATCAAGAAATATAGGTGCTGTTTAAAACTTTAATCACAAAGCTCCCCAAAAAAATTAACCGTTCTAGTTTTGAGGTTTCAGATAACGTTTTATTGAAACTCCGAAATGTTTCAGCCATTATGCGTTTTCATAGTGACACTACTTTAAATGAGACTACAAAAATCATGCGTTTCAATAATGAATTGTGATGTAGCTTGGATTTTCATTATCTCTTGAGAAATAGTTTAATGATTTGTGGACTCTTTACTTTGCTTTACACAAACTAGTGGCAATGGTGGAAGTGTTGGAATTAGGGTGGATGGAGAGACATTATGATCATACTCATTGTATTAGCATAAAATAAACTAGATGAGCGAGAGATTAATGCTAATCACATCATTAACTAAATGGACAACATAACGACACAAGAGATGGAATAATGGAGGTTGTGTACTCATGCATTAGTTGAGAGTCTCTTATATAGCCTGGAGTATAAGAGATCAGGGTGTGATAAACTCCTAAGAAAAACCCTAATAAGCTCTTGAAGGGAGCATCCAAAATCCTAGATTGGAGTGCAAGAAGAGATCCTCTTCCACTTACTCTAGTTGTCTAGAATATGCTCCAAAAATGCTACTGGATACTACTAACCATAATCTATAAAGATTTGCTAAGGCTAAATGCTCGATATAGTTAGCCTCTATTGAGGCTCCTTCTTCTTTGTCTTCCTTTGGAGAATGCTTTATTGGACTTCTTATAGCCCCCTTTGTTGAAGAAGGCACCATCTGTAATACCCTACCTCTGCCTAACTTTTGCATCCTCTTCGAAGAGGATGCTTCCACATCCATGAGCTTTGGTACTGGCAAGTTAGTGAGAGTAATAACTATGTTACCGTACTCCTCTTGAGGTAGACTTTTTAAAAGGACGGTTATGATTACATCTTCTTCAATATTTTTCTTCATCCCAGCCAGTTGAGTGAGAATACTTTTCATGTAATTCAAATGAGTCAGGAGTGACTATTCTAAATTCAATTTTAGCTCAAAGAAATTAATTAGGAGGCTGATTCGAAAGTTCTTTGATTGAGCTCCAAAGAGGGTCTAAGGTGTTCCAAGCCTCATTGGATGAGTCCTTTTCATCTATATAATGATAAAGCAAGACATTATCAATGATACAAAATATCTAGAGATGGCTTGTAGAGTCCCCATATCATCCTTCAAAGACCCCTTTCCAGATGGAATGCATGTTGAAGGAAAGGGAATTCCATATCTAAGGGATCTAAAAGAATTGGTGTTAGAGGTTCCGGGTGATGGCATTTTGGTGGTGATGGAGAGGTGGGAGAGGATTGGGAGGAGAGAGATATATGGGCACTACATCAGGCCCTATTAGATGTACTGCCCTAGGGAGCTCCTCCCACCACGTGGTAGAGTACTTTGGTGAGGAGGAATGATGCAACGAGCTTTCCTTGGGGATTGGCACATACCACATGTAGCTCCTTATGTAGGTATGTGGCCTAGTTTATAGGTGTACCTTGGTGAACCCTGGCCAGTGTTGAGAGGTTGCACTTACTAAAGCGATATGTCCACCTAGTTGTGAGTAAAAATGAGAGGGCACTGGCTGACACATTACAAGCTCCTCCTGTGTAATATTTATCCACTCTACTCTGTCCTTAGTGGTGCTGCCCTAGAAGGTGCCCCAAGTCAAACATGGCCAGTGTTGGTGAGAGGCACGTAAGATTGGTCCATTCTGGAGAGGTGGAGGGCTTCTCGAACTAGGTCAACACCGAGATGGATGGTGTGGACTTGTCCGTCATTATCCAGCACTTGACATGTGGCTTCATTGGTACATATGTTTCTGTAAAGTAGAGGTAGTTGTAGAGGTATGGGCCGCCCCAAGTTTCCAAAGTTGGTAGCCCGTCGAGCCCAAGCTGCTCCAGGCGGGCTACAATGGTTGGATTGGCATAAATGGCTTGGTAGCAGGGCCCGGTGTAGTATAGGAGCTCGTGCTCCACCTTATGATTATTCTTCAACATAAGGGAGTGGACCGACCTGCTTCATAAGGTGCTCCCCAAGATGTGATAACTGGGTGGGATTGCGGACATATTCCTCGAAGCGTCCCCTTGCTAGGCACTTCTTTCTCAGGGTGGGGTGCTTGTGAACCTCCAGGGAGGAGTCGGAAGTCTCGGCCATGGGGAGAAGATGAGGGGTAGGAAGTGAAAGCTCAAGAATTTTTTTTGCAAGAGTTTGGGTAGGATGAAAGCAGAAAGTGAGGAAATGGAAATGGTGGGCCCATATTTATAGTTTTCAGAAGGACACGGTCGTGGCAGAAGTTTGTACGGGCATGGAAACTCTAGGGTATGGGCGTAGTTTTCTCGTTGGTACGGGTGTACAAGTTAAATGATACGGGCGTGTCATTGGTGGTAGATGTTGGAACGGCCGTGGCTTCTCTGGTACAGGTGTGTCTTTTGTTTGGTATGACCATGGAGTTGAGGTTGAGGTTGAGGTTGGAACGGCCATGGCATTTTGAGTTGAGGTTAGTATGATAATGGCATTTGGAGTGAAGGTTGGTATGGCCATGGCAATTCTAGGGTATGGGCGTACGCTTCTGTTTAGTACGACCGTGGCAAAGTTGGAGGAGAATGGTACGTTCGTGGCAAAGTTGGTGGAGAATGGTACGGCCATGGCAAAGTTGGTACAACCATGGTAATATATATATATATATATATATATATATATATATATGGAAACCCTACAAACAAGGTTTGTACCCCTAGGCTATGCAAACAAATTTTGGGGGTTCGCCAAATGGAGAAGATGGTTCCAATTGGGTGATGCCGAGGTTAGTATCTCCTTGGGGAGTTCAGAGGTTTGTAATGAGGGAGTAACTGAGAATGGAGAGGTTAAGGGTTGGTTGCTCTCTGCAAGAAAGACGAGGAGCTTGTGTTGCCAATATATGAGTATGGGAAGTGGATGGTCGAGGGATCCACAGAGTGGAAGTACCTTCATAATACCCTTGCATTGTGAGAAGCCTTTTAGGACCCACTACCGAGATTGCTTGCCCTGTGTGCATTTGTTAGAACTGTTATGAGGGCTAGTATTGTTAGTTTTAGGGGGGGGTCAACAACGGTGGTGGCTTTTGACAGTTCGGATTGGGCTACGGCCAAGTGGGGTAGTTGAGAGGATATATGAGGCATTGGTCTATCCAGAGTGGGGAGCGGCCTCTTTTTGAGCAGTATGGATCTATTTGGATTAGAGGGCGGAATAACGGTGGAGTGGGGACGAGGATCATCTTGGCAAGAGGGAGCAACGGCGGGCACAAGTTCTTTGTCCATCATTAGGACTGTAACTTGGCCTGAGGCCAATTGTAGGATAGCCGTCCTTTGCATCCCAGTTGATATTGCACCGGTTGTGTCCCATCCAACCTCTTCTGAGAAGAATATGTTCACGCATGGTTCCTACAAAGCATGCATCACATAAAAATTCCCTTCCAAGGGATTATTGCCAATGTGGAACCAGATTGTGATTGTGCATTAATGGTGAACTTCTTGAGAGGCCACTATTGTGACCGTGGCACGAGTCTCTTTCAATATGGGGGTTTCCAAGGGAATCCATGTCTCATAAGACATTAAGTTGTAATCAGTCCTTATATCTACAAGTGTTAATTTTTGGGTGAAGCTCTTCTCGGGGTAGTCATTCCTAACCATAACCGAGCAGGCTTCACCTCCCAATCTTCTTCGAGGTCTACCACTTAGGCCATGTTGACCACGATGTTCTTCCCCCAAAGTTTTGCTTTCCACTCTTTAGCCTCTTGTTGGGCTGCTTGTTGCATTTCTTCGTGGTCCTTTTTTCTTTGTTTTTTTTGTCATGAATGGCCTTGAGGGTGGTTTTGGTTAGTGGGCCATAGTAGCGTTTTAATTTTCTACCATTGACATATCCTGCCATCTCGACGCCGTTGAGTGTCTCTATGCACACTGCGCCCTTGCGGGGTTATCTTAGTGACTATTTGGTTTTGGTTAGTGGGCCATAGTAGCGTTTTAATTTTCTACCATTGAAATATCCTGCCATCTCGACGCCGTTGAGTGTCTCTATGCACACTGCGCCCTTGCGGGGTTATCTTAGTGACTATTAGGAAAGGTCCTAAGCCTCTGAGCTTGAGTTTCATTTTATGGGTTTTTGTGCTGAAGAGGAGGATCATGTTATCCTCGTTTATTTTCTTGTCCTTCAGCTGGTCATCAAACCATTGTTTACGCCTCAGTTTTTCTACAATCATGCTATATACAGCTAGGAGGTCAATGGGTTCTATCGTCCTGGGGGTGGTTGTGTGGACTAGGATGGAGTTATTTTCCCATATTTGGTTGAAGTGTTCACGTGCTTCAACTGTCCCTACATATTTTAGCTAGTGGGTGTCTGAAATCGGTAAGGAAGACATAGCGTTCTTACCCAAGGAATCCATTGGGTTTGTGATGAGTACTATGTGAGTGTGTTTCGCGTGATGGCTCCACCTTATCAGCCTTTTCTAGTCACTGAGTGGTGACATTAGGCAAGTATGCAATGCTAATCATATAGAGAGATGTGATCTCTTGCCCATCGGCTATCGCAAACCTATTTCCCATACACCTTGGAAGTATGTCCAAAGGGTAGCAAGGATATGCATCCAATTCTCAGAGTCTTTTGGCTCTGGGGAAGAGGTGCACATTCCTCGCTATCCTTTTCATCATCTATTGTTTTATGGCACGTTTGACATAGGTGGACTATAGTGGATCGAGTAGTTGTTAGTCCTCTACGATGGGTCGGTCACTCATGGGATATACCTTCCACGTGTATAGGTTGATCTTAACTGTCTGATCTTTCCTCCAAATGTAGATATGGCCGGTATCTCAGTTGTGGATCATTTTAGTTTCTCTCATGAAGGGTCGTATACAAGGATGCAGTCGTATGAAACTCGCTGTCTGCTGAAGTTCATCACCACAAAGATGTGGTGGAAGGTGGTTCTAAGGATCTTCTTTTTTTTAATCCTTTAATAGACCGATGGATCTAGCAGTGGCTCCGTCAGTAAGTTTTACCAATAATGTCATGTCATCCATGCCATGGTGCCCCCCATTTTTCCCAGCATTGTTTGGTAACAATGCTCACTCCTTCCCCCCATCTAGTATTGCAATGACCTGGAGGCCATCGAAGGTTATTGGCAATGCAGCATTGAGTTTATCTCCTTCAAAATATTGTCTGAGTTTATTGACTTGAACTGTGGGAGTGCCAGTGATCTCATGGGGTTCAATGAGTTCGTCTTCCTCTGTCTCATTAGAGCTATCTAGCTCCACGGATTCCTCCATTCTTGCCCCGAGGCATCCCTCCATCCAATCTTTACATAAGCTTGGGCTACCTTTGAAGTGTTGAAATTTGAGCATAATGATGAGCTATGGTGGATCAAACACTAGAATTAACATCATTAACAAAGTGATTAGCAAAATAATTAAGATATAATTAGTGGGTAATTAACAAATAAATTAATGTAGGCATGGATACTAAAAAACCAGCAAATTCTCATTAGGGCTATGTCTCAATTTATAGAGTTTACATCAAGCATCAAATCCCACTAATTTCTCCATGATTCACTCCCAGAATATCTCCACCTCTTGCCTGATTCTCTCCACCTCTTCTCTTTTCCCTGAATATCTCCCAGAATAGCTCCACACTTCCTAAATTCTCTCATGCTACCCTTTATTCTCTCCCAGTAGATTCTTCTCACCTTTTCACAAGTTCTTTCACAATTACATCTCCTCTTTTACAGCCTCTAACCAAGAGCTTGTTCCCACACACACCCTATTCACTTGTATATTTCAACACCTCCCCTCAAGTGAATAATCCTAGCACACTTGGACCCTGTATCAAGTTTCCCTCTTACTTGATAGCCCACGACTAGTGCCTCAAGTCCCTAAACTCTATAGTCCTTGACACACTCTCTCTCAATGTGTTCAAGGCTACTATAAGTGCCCGCGACCTTGACTAAAGTGCTCACACATACATCTACCACGTGGCCTACATCATCGGTGGCTCAGAGGTGGTTTTTACTTTGTTGGGATAGGTTACATTGGGTTGTGGGGTCTCTCTCTCTCTCTCTCTCAGAAAAGATGATCCAACTCCACTTCCTTTGGAGCCTCCATGAAGTTTGCTGATGTCGTTCCTTCTTCACTGGGTTTGCTGTAGCACTCTCTCGCCATGTGTCCTGGCTTTCCACATTTGTGGCAAGTGAAGGTCCTTCCTCCTACTCTGCCTCTTCCTTGTCCTCGTCCTCGAGAGAATCCTCCTCGGGTGAAGAATGTTTTTTCTTCTCCTGCTGTTGAGTCGAGTCCTTTCTTCTCTTTGCCTCTACTCTCTTGCTCTAGTAGAGCTGCTTCTATCTCTTGTAGCTTCAATTCAGGTACATTCTTTAGTGTTGCTACAATGTTTTCATAATCACCTTTGTCCACACTCTTCAAAAGTACAGCTAATGCTTCATCATCTTCTACCTTTTTGCCAATAGCTGCCAGCTGTTGCTTAATGCTTTTATATTTGTTCAAGTGTGTGATTAAAGGTTCACTTTCCTTCATGTCCAATTTGTAGAATTGCATCAATAGATTTATCTTTGAATTTTTTGCTTGTGTACCAAATAATTTATTAAGTTCATCCCCTGCATCTTTTGCCCATTGTATCCCTGTGATGTGATGAATGATTTCATCATTTAAACTGAGTACAATAAGTCCCAATGCTTTTTCATTCCTGCTCTTCCACTCATTTTTTCCTCTCTCTGGGCATTCATCTCTCCCTTCAACTAATCCCCACAGATTTTTCCTCATCAACAAATACATGGTTTTTGTCTGCCATGTATAAAACTGTTCTCCATTAAATTTGGCTATTTCCTGTGCTGAACTCATGGTGGTGATGTCAAGGGGGTCTTACCTCTTGATCCAATTTCAAGATTCAAGGGCAGTGTCTACGTAGCCTTTTACAACTCAATCTGGTGTTTAATAGATGATTACAACAAATTTATCAGCATAAAATCACCAAAAATTACACTAAATCAAGGGTAACCAATTTGTACGGGATGGTTGGAGTATCAAACCAACTCCGATTTGCAATCTGAAGCTATAGGGATCTGTATCAGATACCTAATGGTTAATTTGAACCCTCAATTGTACCAAAATATAGTGATTAGCACTGATTAATCACTGATTAGCAAATTAATGCTCTGTTTTGTATGCAGAAAACAGAGTATGCGAGAGCCCAGATCTGGTGCCTTACACTTCAAATGAGCTCAAATGCTTTCAAAGGCGTTAATAGCAATGAGTCTAGTAGATGATTAAGCCAAGAAACACAAGATTTGACCAAATATTGAAAGCTTAATCTCTGCTTTACCAAAGTCACCTGTAGATTTGATGAAGAGCTTAGATCTCAATGTAGACTTGATGAAATTGAATTCTGTCTTCATCAGCTTGTAGAGCATGCTTGAATACACCTTGGGCTAGGAGGAATTAGAAGCATTTGATTTGATGAAGGAGAAATCTGCAAATTACTCAGAAAAAAACGTGCCGACCAAATCGTTGATTTCTGCTTCCTTCGCTGGCGGTTTGCTATGCCATCTTGATGGGCTTGAAGCCAAGTGAGTTGGCTAGCTTGTGTTAGAAGGGCTTGCCCTAATTGTGAGTGTGCAAGGTGAATGGAGTCCTCCACTGGCTGGGGGTGAGGGCTGGGGGTGAAGGGGTGAAGTGAAAACTAACTAAAATTTTGATTATTTGCTAATTATCTACTAATTCTAATTAATGGGCTCATAAACCTGATGGATTCTAGGCATGGCTCTGATACCATGTTGAAATTTGAGCATAATGATGAGCTATGGTGGATCAAACACTAGAATCAACATCATTAACAAAGTGATTAGCAAATAATTAAGACATAATTAGTGGATAATTAACAAATAGATTAATGTAGGCATGGATACTCAAAAACCAACAAATTCTCATTAGGGCTATGCCTCAATTTATAGAGTTTACATCAAGCATCAAATCCCACTGATTTCTCCATGATTCACTCCCAGAATATCTCTACCTCTTGCCTGATTCTCTCCACCTCTTCTCTTTTCCTTGAATATCTCTCAGAATAACTCCACACTTCCTAAATTCTCTCATGCTACCCTTTATTCTCTCCCAGTAGATTCTTCTCACCTTTTCACAGGTTCTTTCACAATTACATCTCCTCTTTTACAGCCTTTAACCAAGAGCTTGTTCCCACACACACCCTATTCACTTGTATATTTCAACATGAAGCAAGGTGCCAATGGGGATCTAGATCTCAAAAGAGATGAAGGAAGAGAGACTTGCAATGTCTCTAGGAGAAGAGGTTGCTCCTTGAGGAAGGTCACCTTAGCTTGTCCTTGAGCTCTTATTTGTATAAGGTATTTGGATGAGTACCTCTGTGTGTGTTCTTTTGAGATGGTCATCCCCTAGGTTTTTGAGATATTCAGCTACCCAATTTTCCTGGTGGGGGATAACTGTCGTCACTGAGTGTTGCTACTTGTGTTGGCCAATGAGGGGGTGTCTATTCTAGGAGCTCTCTATTTTATACGTGAGCCTCTTCAATAGGTCATATGTTGGAGACTGAGGGGCATGGCTCTAGGTAAGCAGTTGGAGGCTCATCTTCTATTTGAGTTTGGCAGTCCCTGACCAATTCTTGGGCTACCAAGAGCCTTGCCTTTTCCTCGATGGGATTAGGGTATTTGGAAACCTTTTTAGGAGCTGGTTAATGTCAATTGGCTCCCTTGCATGGGTGGCTGAAGGTAGCAGATGTTCCTCTTCTGACAAAGAGGTTGATGCATGGATGGTTGTACGATCTTCTGAACCACTTTTAATAACTACCCGGCTATCCCCTTTGTCGATTTTTGTGGTTTTCTTTCTCGAGCGTCTAGTTACTCGTGCTTGTTTCGGGATATTCTTTGAAGATAAAACCTTTGCGTGTCCCTAGTTTTGTGAGGTCTGTAATCTAGTCATAGCATTGAGAGGGGCCGTATGGATGAAGCTGTCTCTTACACTCAGCAAGTTGATGCTAGTGTTGGGGTTAGCTTCACAATATTTTCCTATTGTCCCTACTCTGAGCGAGCGAACAATCCTTATACATGTGGCCGCGCCTTCTACAAAGGTACTTGTCATCCCTTTTTTGATTGGACACTCAACCACTCAGTGCGGTCCTGTGCAATGGTAACATTGCATGAGTGGCCCTTTAGCCATAGTATTCATGTCCCATCCCCATGGAATTAGGGTGGCTAAGTATACAGGGAACATTTGGTCACCCTCCATCATGTAGTGGCTTAAAATTTGGGAGGGTGGATTGCTTGGCTCCATAGGCTCGTAGGTGGGACCTTCAACAACCTCCCCCTTGTCCCCTTATTCAAAAATTTTTGTCAAGGCTAACTAATAGGTGTGACTTGGGAGTACTGGGGGTGGTAAGGGCATTTTTGGTACCCTAATGATTCCTCTTTGGGCCACTTCCTGGCCTGGTTGAGGTACGTTGTGAAGCGCAGGTGGTGCTGGCACGGCCAGGGAGTGATTGCCTTGGGTTTGTTGGTAGGGCTTGAGGTAGCGCTCAGGCTTGATAAAGGCTTGACGTAGGGCTCGGGCTTGAGAAGCCCTCTGTTGATACAAGTTTGTTATTTCATGATTGCCCCATCTTTGGTAGTATGTGCAATAAAGGGTGGGATGGAGTCATAGATGTGGACACTCCATGCTAGTATGGTTAGCTCAACAAATCGGGCACCATACTAGCTCCCTCTTAGGGTAGAGATGTGGTTGACCAACCCGATCGCGACCTTGGCCTCCAATGCTGGGTCATTTGCTAAATTAATACAGTGACCAACTGCTTCGACCTATTGTCGAGAGGTGGACTCCTTGTTCTTTCCTCTTCAGATCTGGTGCTGGTAGACTTGATTGAGGCTTCCGATGTACCCTCGTGGAGTTCTCGCGAATGCATTACCTTGAAGTTGTCCTCGAAGTCCATAGCACTCCTGCAGCATTGCTGAAAGGAGGTGTGGGCCAAGGCATACAAAGAATTGTGTAGGGGTACGTCATCTAGGCCTTCCAAAAATCTCCCAATTAGCCTTTTATCAGAGAATTTATCCCTAGCACTACAACAAGAGTGGAGATATGTGACCCTATTGATGTAGTCTCTCTGATGGTTTCACCATCCTTTTGTTTAACATTATGGAGCTGCTCAACAGGACTCCATCTGTCCCTTCACAAGAATATCCAACCTTGAATGCCTCTTTCAACGCTCTGAAGGTGGCCTTATCTTCTGTTTTCATCAAAGACCTAAACCATTGGCCGGCTTTACCATCTAGAGTGAGGCCAAAGGCACTCACCTTGATTTGGTCATTCACATGGTCGTCGAAGGCTTCGCAGACCTGGTTAAACATCTCTAACTACAGTATGGGGTCTCCAGTCCCATCGAACTTAGTGATTAGTTTAGATATGTTAGCGGGTTTGTTTCGCTCTTTTTTTGGGTCCTTGTATTGGTTGAGCTGGTGCTAGGGGCATGATGCCGCAGCTACCCCCTCCTTATTTCCATGGCTATCCTTAACATTTCAGGGGTTAACCCTGCCACATATGGAGCGGGCATTGGTCAGGAAGGAAACAATAGGTGCTAGATCGGGTGGATAGTAGACCATCGGGGGTCCTTGTCTCATGGGAGGATTGGGTTGTGCCTCGTGCAACCCCATGTGATACCCTGGATATGGTCCCCCAAGTGGGTATTGTTGGTATATTGGTACCCCAGGCTGGTATGACGGGGTTGGGTAGGCCCTTTCTCTCTGATATGACATCTCAGGCCCTTGGAGAGCTAGTTCTAGCCCTAGGTTTAGTATTGGTCTCTGGGCGCTCGGTATGAATCAACCACCCCTGAGAGGTAGGCACAGACCTCTAGACTAGTGGATGAGTTTGGATTTGATGACTCTTACTTTACAAAATTTTCACTCTAGAATCTAGAGGCAACGTGGTCTGTCTTTGCTGTTGGTTTTCCATGCCTCTCTCCTTGGGATATGGCTCGTCTAACTGTGCATTTCCCAGGATAAAATTGTGGAGCCTCGAAGCAAGGATTCTTTGTGAATGGGTAGGGGAGGTAGGGTCTTGCTCTAGGACAGGTGGTCTATCCATACACTGAGCCTCTAGTTCTCCTATCTCAAGATCAGGAGTAACTCGTCCTATGCTAGGATGATCTTCACTCTCACTAATGTTGTCAAATATTAGCACCATTTGGCTCCAAAATGTGTTGACCAAGAGGTCTAATCTTATCAGCGAGGGAGCGTCAGGAGAGTTTATCGTTAAAAACAGGGCACCAATTTTCCTGAGCATAGGTGCATGAATGTGTGGAATTGCAGTGCTAGACCCCTTGTGAATAGTTTGTTCTTTTTTTTGGGAATGGTATGGCCGTATGCTTTCAAGATGGTATGGGTGTGCACTTTGTTTAGGACACGAGCGTACGCTTCAAAATGGAGATGACATGGGCGTACTCTTCCTGGAAGACACAAATGTGGCTATAGGAAGAAACAGACGTGCACTTGTACGAGCATACAGTTTAGAAGGTATGGGCATGCCAAAGTTGCCACGGACATGGCAGAGCAGATGGTACGGGCATACACTTCTATGGCAAGAAATAAGGAATGGGCATGGCAAAGGTGCTCATGGGAGTGGCTTCAGAGAAGGAACAGTCATGCTCTTGTGAAAGATGATGGTATGGGCGTATGCTTTAGAAGGTATAGGCATGGCAAAGTTGCCATAGATGTGGCAGAGCAGATGGTACGCACGTATGCTTCAGTGGGCAAGAAAGAAGGAACGGACATAGCTACAGAGAAGGAACGGCCATGCACTTGTGAAAGATGATGGTACGGGCATACACTTTAGAAGATACAAGCATGGCGAAGTTGCCATGGACGTGGTAAAGCAGATGGTACGGGCGTACGCTTCTGTGGGCAAGAAAGAAGAAACAGGCATGGCTTTAGATAAGGAACGACTCCACACTTCAGATGGTACGGGCATACGATCTAAATGGTACGAGCATACACTTCCAGTTTTTAGAGATTTTTAATGGTGTAAATCTGACAGCCACCTAGAAATATTCCCTGATAGTGTAGTTGTACCCCTTGTTTAATGTAATTTATGCTCAATTAATACAATTTATTCTCTTTTAAATGCCCTCTGCCAAATTAAAGGCTAGAGATATCAAAAGATATACATAGGAGAATGGAATGGACGTACGTTTCTCATAAACTTATCCAAAGTGCAAATTTTGCCTACTCTCCTCCTTTGAGTTTTGTTAATTTAGGTATTTTTTTAAGGTTTGTTTTTGGGGGGGCTAGAGCTAGTCTCTATCTACCTAATAATACCTAAAATTCATAAGGAAACCTTATTAATTGAGATTGATTAGATGATTAAGATATTTGTGCAAACTTAACAAAAGTTGAACAAAATTAAACAATTGTATGAATCTCAAGAGCAAAATCAAACACCTACTTGTGTCTCCCGCATTTGATGAAGACTTTGATGCTCCAAAGCTCCATTGATCTCCATAGCTCCATAAACAAAATCAACAAACAAGCAACAAGCTCAAACAACATACAACAACCGATGGATTTGCACTCCAACCGAGCAAAGTGAAGACTCTAGCAAATGAAATGTGTGAAGGACCCTAAGCTAAATGCTTTCCCTGGTAGCGGCACCAAAGATGTTAACCTAAACATACTACCTTGCAAAAGAGAGGGAAAGAAGAAGAGAAAATAACAATGCAAGGTGGATTCAGAGAATAGCACTTAGCCAATCCTAATGAGGGTTAACTCCCCTATGTGAGGCTCCTAGGGGGTCACTCCACCACCACTTGTGTCACCCAACTCGAGATTTACAAGCTAGGTGAAGAGCAAAGAAGAAGGGAGCTATGGAAAGCTCTACCTTCACTCAATGCCAAAATGCATGCAAGAGGGATCTTAATAGAAAGACAAGAGAAGAGAGAGGAGAAGAGAAGCTAGATTAACACCATCCCTACCATGCATACACAACAATCAAGAAAACAAGCATATACAACACAAGCATGCAAGCATACAACACAATCAAGAAAGCAAGCATATACAACACAAGCATGCAACCATAAGCGAGAGAGAGAGAGAGAGAGAGAGAGAGAGAGAGAGAGAGAGAGAGAGAGAGAGAGCAAGACTCAATTGAGAAAAATGGGATTGTCCCTTTTCATATTCCATAAAATTTCTTATATACATGAGCTCACTTTTTACAATGGTCGATCGCCCATTTATAATTGGGGGCCCAAAATTAGCTTTCTAGCTCTATGTACATCTAGCTCATTCCTATGACCGGCATTACACAAGCCGTAAGCTCAATCATCCCATATCTCTTTCATGAATAAGCACTTTACGTGGTTACAAAAGGAGAAATTACAAGAAGTGTGACCACGCTTGAAAAATGATGTTAACCGAAGTGGTTAACACAGCACCTCAAAGTGAGCCAATTTTCTATGCTTAGTAAAAATAGGGTCTCTTGCAGCTCAATTAAACCTATGCACCTATAACAATCTTATACATGACATAAATCTATAGTGGATTTAATTTTCACATAATATGACAAAATAAATAATATATCAAAGTGAAAATTTTAATTTATGATTATTCGTCTTGTACAAGATCAATAACTCCAAAGATATCAATTCCTAATTCTATCTCCATATCTCTTATATCTTCCAATATAGGATTAAAAGATGACTCATCACACTAAAAGAGCTTTATTAAATTTTGACGTTTTATAGTGATGTTTTAGGGAGTCTCAAAAAATTATGGGAAGTTACGAGGCTCGCTATGTACATTCATATGCACGTTGATATGTACATTAGCATATGTGTTGGTATATACATAGGTAAAAGCGTCGATATGTAAGTCGATATAGATGTCGGTAGTTTTTAAAAAACTATCAACATCATATTTTTTCTCCAATTTAAAAAAACATAAATACTTTTACAAATTCTATAAATTTTAAGAAAAAATTTGTACATCATATGCATACTTGAAAGTATAAATCTCTAGTGGATTCAATTTTCAGATAACTTAAAAAACTCAATTCATGATTGTTCATCTTATACCTGGGGTTCATTTGGTATGTCTTTTTCCTGGTAGGGCGTAATCCCTCAATGATAGGTATGGTATGTTGCACTACCTCAAGCAGTACTCCTTTCACCTCTGTGTATTTCCAAGCAAAGTAATCCTTAAACTCCTTTAACAAGGTAATTGACTCACTTTCTTCTCCTAGTATCAAGTCCTTAGCAACAATGAACATAGGTTTGGGTTTCTCCCCTGGTGTCGCTAACATCCCAATGTACTTCTTTGATTAAAGCTTTGAATATTGAATATTGTGAATACTTATTAATGCTGGTCAAATTTCAACAATGAACATAGGTTTGGGTTTCTCCCCTGGTGTCGCTAACATCCCAATGTACTTCTTTGATTAAAGCTTTGAATATTGAATATTGAATACTTATTAATGCTGGTCAAAGTTCTAAAATAATGCACAGAGAGAGAGAGAGAGAGAGAGAGAGAGAGAGAGAGAGAGAGAGAGAGAGAGAGAGAGAGAGAGAGAGAGAGAGAGAGAGAGAGAGAGAGAGAGAGAGAGAGACTACTAAATACCCAATGGGCCTATAAGACCAAAGTGATAGAATAATGTCCATGGCATATCTATCATGGAATAGAATATAAAATAGAGAAAAAAACACACTAGAGTGACAATAATGTACATGGAATCTCATCATGGAATACAAAGAACAAGAAACATGAGAGGAGCATCAGCCCCCTAGTAGATGGTATACCACTCTCCAATATTTCAAGCATAGGGCTAATGAGTATGGCTGAGAGGTCTCCCTGAGCTACTACATCATGTGGAAAGGTAGCTCAACACTGATGGAGCATAGCCTAGATCTAGAGCTGATATAAGGAGTTCATGGAGACGGTGTCCGGGGGATCGAGGGCTTCAGGCACATTGAAGTGCATAGGCCCGGTCCGAGGTAACTCCTTGCGAGTGAGATGGGTCCATGGGATCTATTGTATGAGTGTCCTCCTCTTGGGTCCGGAAGAAGATGGTGATGGTTCGTTGGTGGGGGGGGTCTATTAGCATTTCACCCTATCTACTATACCAAATTTGATCCATTTTTGTTTCTTTTATCATGCCCTTGATTGTGGCTTTGCCACCCTATTTTTTTTTATTATTTTCTGACATTTTGTGCTTGTCATCCTGTCCCTACAGTCGTAGTCGACCAATGCCACTATTGTATGGGTTGGCCTCTTCATTTCATATGTTCATTCTCAGCCTTGTGTGGTTCTTCTTTCATGTGTATATTGATGCATCAAACTTTTCCATTGATGCATCCTAGCCCAACCACATGATTATACATTAGACTACCCTATTAGTTTTGCAAGTCATCACCTAAATGAGGCCAAAAACTAATTATACCACCACACAGCGTGAGGGGTTAGCAATGGTTTATGCTGTTAAGAAATTTAGGCATTACCTTCTTGCTAACAAATTTATTTTTTATATTAAGTATCAATCCCTCTTGTACCTTGTTAAACCGTTCTCCACATGGAGAATCAGGTGGTTATCAATTCTTATTGAGTTTGATTTCACCGTAGTTGTGAGGCCTTTAAAAAACATGTCATGGAGGATCATCTATCTCGTATACCTAATGGTGAAGCACTAATTGGAATTGATGATGATCTACCTAATGCTACATTTTTCAAGGTGGAAGCTATACCAAAGTGGAGTGAGAGAATTGCTAATTTTCTTGCCAATGGTTTCCTAACACTCAAAAGTTAAGGCACAACATCGTAAGGAAATTGCTAAACGAAGTAGAGCCTTACCAATCAATTGCTAGAACCTGTGGGAAACCATGCTCTTCTCCCAATGAAATAGGAAATATCTCTCCCTATCTGTAAGGACATTAATTTTCCCACCATTGAACACATGTTGAACTGCATTCCAATCAGCCTGACCCTTGTCTGCTATGAAACCAAAGAAATATGTCCTTTCACAACAATGGTTTTCCCCCATCATTTCATTAATGCATTCCCAAAATAGACATTGGGTCTCCGTATCCTCCTCTTTCATTTCACATGCCGCAATTGCTAGAAGATCCTACATGTTGTATGAAAACTCTACTCATTTATGATGTAACACACTTGACCAGCTCTGATTATTTTTATACTCCACCTTCGTAATATGCTACCTTGGAATCATACACAGGACAAGCCATGGTCACTCAATCTGATGTTCGTCGGGTGTGGTCGAGCTATATACATGCATGTCGCAGGTCGCCAAAATCGGTCCATCACATTCAATTCACCAAATCCAACCTTGAAACAGGTCCAATGATGGACATCTTGAAAACAAAGCACTTCTCACTTGAGGACCCTTGTCTCGAGAACTTTGTTCCATGGAAGTTGTAGGTGCAATCTCATTTTAGCTTCAAAAGTGTATCCAAGTTAGAGCTCTCCTTTGTTGAAGGCCCATGCCCAGGCTGCAGTGTGACTAACCTCCAAAACCTAAAAAATCAAATTGTTCAAATTTCACACTTTATTTATCTAAATTTTAATAACTCTTTTACAAAAACATAATTGCCCACCCAAAATAGCCTATTATTTGTCTTTCACTAGTGGTCCCATCTCCTCTGCAATGTTGATGAACTCTTGTTCCCCAATGAAAGGTGAGGAACCACCGTCTTGCACTAGTGCTGCCATTACAATTTCTTTGGCCACACACATTTGTACCTTTCTTGCCCCAGCATTGTGATCTACTCCTAGCACCCTAGACACCATTTTCTTTGGCCTATCAGTTAGTGCCTTTGATGTGCCTACCCGTACCTTATGTTGATGGAAACTGATGTGTATCATTAATCGACTCATTGTCTCATTGGAGGGCATCACATAATAGATGTAGCAATTGCATGTAGCAATTGCACATCATCGACACTGAGCAGTAATGGCAAAGGAGCTTTCCAGACACAGCATTGCTGCACTCCTCTCTAGTGGGGAGATGCCTTTAGCATGCTTACAATAAAATGTGATGTATTTGACACCATGTGGTTCTTTAAATGCGGGCAAAGTTTATTCACACACTTCAAACTACTTAGGCAATGGCTTCGCTGACACACTCTAGAGAAGGCAATGCTAGAGGTTTGTGACTTTGACCACCCAGTGGGGATCATACTGATGCTCCATGGAGTTCATTCTAAACGTGTTTCCATGGTTGGTGGAAACTCAAATGCAATATCGCCCATTATATTGCCTAAGAATCTCCACGGCCTTGATAACCTCTTTGACAAAGGGTTTTCAAGGGTTCTCTACATGCTGGTGATGTCAGATTTGTGAAATTCCTCAAGGAGAAGTGGCATCAAGCTCTGCATATCAAATCTGCAACAAGTGACTTTGGTAAAACAGAGATTAAGCATTCAATGTTTGGTCAAATCTTTTGTTTCTTGGCTTGATCCTCTACTAGACTAACTACAATTGATGCCTTTAAAAGGAGTTGAGCTCATTTAAACTCTAAGTTCCCAGATCTGGCCTCCCCGCATACTCTGTTTTTGCACACAAAATAGGGGATTATTTTACTAATCAATGATTAATCAGTACTAATCACTATATTTTGGTACAATTGAGGGTTCAAATTTACAATTGGGTATCTGGTGTACAGATCCTTATAACTTCATATTACAATTCGGAGATGGTTTGATACTCCAACCATTCAGTACAGATTTGTTACCCTTGGCTTTTGTTGGTGAATTTATGTTGATAAATCTATTGTAATCATCACCTAAACACCAGATTGAGTTGTAAAAGGGTAGACACTACCCTTGAATCTTGAAATTGGATCAAGAGGTAAGACCCCCCTCACATCATCATGAGCACAACACAAGAGATAGCCAACTTTAATGGGGAGCAATTTTATACATGGCAAACAAAAACCATGTATTTGCTCATGAGGAAAAATCTGTGGGGGCTAGTTGAGGGAAGAGATGAATGCCCAGAGGTGAGTGGGAAAAATGAGTGGAAGAGCAGGAATGAAAAAGCATTAGGACTCATCGCACTCAGTTCAAAAATGATGAAATCATTCACCACATCACAGGGATATAATGGGCAAAAGATGCATGGGATGAACTCAATAAATTATTTGGCACTCAAGCAAAAAATTCAAAGATAAATCTGCTAATTCAATTCTACAAACTTGATATGAAGGAAAGTGAACCTTTAATCACACACTTGAACAAATACAAAAGCATTAAGCAACAACTGGCAGCCCCATTGGCAAGAAGATAGAGGATGATGAGGCACTTGCAGTGCTTCTGAAAAGTGTGGACAAAGGTGAATATGAAAACATTGTAGCAACCTTAAAGAATGTACCTGAATTTAAGCTGCATGAGATAGAAGGAGCTCTACTAGAGCAAGAAACTAAGGTCAAAGAGAAGAAATGGCTAGACTCAATAGCTGGAGAGGAAAACGCATTCTTTACCCTCGAGAGGAGGATTCTCACAAGGACGAGGACGAGGAAGAGGCAAAGTAGGAGGAAGGACCTTCACTTGCCACAACTGTAGGAAGCCAAGACACATGGCACAAGAGATTGCTACAGCAAACCCAGTCGAACGACATCAGCAAACTTCATGGAGACTCCTAAGAAAGTAATTTTTTCTGAGATAAAGAGAGAGAGAGAGAGAGAGAGAGAGAGAGAGAGAGAGAGAGAGAGAGAGAGAGAGAGAGAGAGAGAGAGAGAGAGAGAGAGAGAGAGAAAAACCCCACAACCCAATGTAACCTACCCCAATAGAGTAAAACCACCTCTGAGCCACCGATGATGTAGGCCATGTGGTAGATGTATGTGTGAGCACTTTAGTCAAGGTCACGGGCACTTGTAGTAAGCCTTGGACACATAGAGAGAGAGAGTGTCAAGGACTATGAGTTTAGGGACTTGAGGCACTGGTCGCGGGCTACCAAGTAAGAGGGAAACTTGGTATAGGGTCCATGTGTGCTAGATTATTCACTTGAGGGGAGGTGTTGAAATATACAAGTGAATGGGTGTGTGCGGGAACAAGCCCTTAGCAAGAGGCTGTAAAAGAGAATCTGTAAATGAGTGAGAAGTAGTGAAAAGGTGAGAGGTATCTACTGGGGAAGAATAAAGGGTAGCATGAGAAGATTTAGGATACGTGGAGATATTCTGGGAAAAGTGAAGAGGTGGAGAGAATCAAG
The DNA here is from genome assembly GCF_041138505.1 of Cibotium barometz. Taxonomy (NCBI): domain Eukaryota; kingdom Viridiplantae; phylum Streptophyta; class Polypodiopsida; order Cyatheales; family Cibotiaceae; genus Cibotium; species Cibotium barometz. The sequence goes on along the minus strand of NC_141072.1, from coordinate 54,450,337 downwards.
CAAAAGAGGTGGAGTGAATCAAGGAGAGATCAGTGGGATTAGATGCTTGGCATCTTGTGGATGTAAACTCTATAAATTGAGGCATTGGCCTAATGAGAATTTGTTGGTTTTTTATTATCCATGCTTACATTAAGTTATCAATTAATTGCTCACTAATCTCGTCTTAATCATCATCTAATCACTTTGTTAATAATATTGATTCTTGCATTTGATCCACCATAGCTCATCACATTGATGCAAATTTAACACCATGATTGTCGAAGAAGTGGAGTCCATAAAGGAGAATTTTGTGAAATTTGCAGCAATGTAATGAGCTATGGTGAATCAAATTCTAGAATCAACATCATTAACAAAGAGATTAGATGATAATTAAGATGTGATTAGTGATCAATTAAGTGATAGCTTAATGTAGGCATGGATAATTAAAAACTAGCAAATTCTCATTAGGCCAATGCCTTAATTTATAGAGTTTACATCCAAGCATCCAATCCCATTGATTTCTCCTTGATTCACTTCACCTCTTTTGCTTGATTCTCTCCACCTCTTCCCAGAATATCACCACACCTCCTAAATCTCCTCATGCTACCCTTTATTCTCTCCCAGTAGATACTTCTCACCTTTTCATCACACGTTCTCTCACATTTACAGATTCTCTTTTACAGCCTCTTGCTAAGGGCTTGTTCTCACACACACCCTATTCACTTGTATATTTCAACAAGTTTCGACCAAGTGGTTGATTGACACATCTCCACAAATTGGGTGGAGGACCACTTGGTTGATAATCATAACAGTCTTCCTAGAGTGCCTCTTTGTCACCTCCTTGCAAGCCCAGCAATCTGTACAAATGAGGATTTCATCGAAGGGTTAATTAAAGCATGCAAGAGTGCACATACTCGTCGATGGTGGTGACGTTCATTATATCTCTGAGGGATTCCCTGGCCAAGAGACCTTTCCATTCAATTGTCAAAGTGCAGTTTGTCATGACCTACCATTGTTAGCAGAGTTTGACATGATACTAGAGCAAACTGAAGGATAACAGCACATAGTTGGGAAGATGTTTGTTGTCTAGGATGACAACCCCATCGACTCAAAGCATGGCAAGAATTGGCAGAAAAAACCAATCAAGTTGAAAGACAGAAGATTCCCAAGGTGATTTGTAGAGTGATTCGATTCCTTGAGGAGGAGGAGGTAGAGTTCTTGTTGGTGCTGCAAATCATAAACAAGTAAGTGGACTGTATCTTGTTTTTTAGGGATACTGTATTCACTGGATTCCATTATTTGTGAAGCCTATGAAGGTACCTCACATATTATTATTATATTGGATGAATCTCGCCCAAGTGGGGGATCGCATTGCGAAGACGGTCGATCGAGACCTTCACCCATCTTGGCAAATGTGGGTGTGTTCAAGATGCAACTTGTGTGATGGACAAGAGGTGCCTCTGATTTTACTAGGCCAATGGTTGCTATGAGAACCGATCCGAGTGGGTGACGGTTGCTATAAAGAACCCTGGTGCATTGGTTGGTCCGAGCATTCATGCCTCAGAAGTGATATGGCTATCAAAAGTGGCTCCGTTTGGATATGCATGACGTTAGTACTAGGTGTGAGACATATGGGCTCCACACCGGTGTTGAGATATCGAGCTCTAGTGAGGCGGTGGACACTGATGACCCGCCTGGGGGATAGGCCCCACACTTACACCACTGGCATGGTTGGTGAGATCTTGGGTGATATGCGGCCAGTGGGATGACAGGCTGTGTGACAGCCACTCTAGAGACTGGCATAGTTATAGCGCCAGCTCATTTAGTCGGGTTCACATTATAGAGAACCCGTGTATGTATTTGGTTGAGTACCTTTCATATTGTGTGTACTCTTATCTTGTATATGGTGTGTTGAGTGTTGAGTAGAGAAGAAGAAGATTTTCAGCCTCTCACCTTGTGTGTTCTCTATTAGGGTTTTGTGAGTGTGTGTGTGTGCTTGCAAGAGCTCAAGCTCTCTTCCCCCCTGCATCTTTTCATGGTATCAGAGCCTGGTTCGTGCTAAGGGCTGAGCTGCAAGCAAGAGAACCACAAGAAGCGGTACGAGGGTAAGAGCTTCAACTACTCTTCCCTATTGTGTTGGTGACTACACCCTTGTCGGGAGCTCTACGGGAGGCACCGGCAAACGATCTCCGATTGAGGAGCTTTCTTCGCGGGAGTGAAGCTACAGGGCAACTATACAGTCCTTCGGACTAAATTTTTCGGGCCGAATACGCATTTCGGGCTCGTCTGGGCCTCCGTTTTTCAGAAAGCAGGCGATTACGAGCACTGCGGGTAAGTCATCGATTCTCTGCAGAACTCTGTTTTAAGAACTGCAGGAAGACAGATTGACTGTGCAGACACTGTGGGTGCTGCAAAGAGGTCTACAGTTGCCATTGGGTGTATGTATGTGCATTGAAGTCACTGGTTGTGACATTTGAGAGTACTGCAGTACCGCTGTGCAGAAAATACAGCATTTGTGCAGAAAAACCAGAGTGCAGTTTCTGGTAAAGTTGTGTGTTTGGCAAGATGTCTAATGATGGCATAACACAGATTGTGGCTGAGAAGCTGGACAAGAATAACTTCCATGCTTGGAGGTTCAGGTTGACTAATTTCCTGATGGGAAAAGGCTATTGGGACTACATAGAAGGTGAGCATGAAGAGGCACCGGAGATACCGGATATAAATCCGACTGCTGCAGATGTGAAAGAGTTTAAAGACTGGAACCAAGGAGCCAGGAAGGTTATGTATTGGCTTTCCATTAGTACACAGGACACCATGATTGGGCACATTCAGGATGCCAAGTCCCCCAAGGAGGCATGGGACACCTTGGTAAAGCTCTATGAAACAAATACCAAGGCACGTAAGATACAGTTGAAGAATGAACTTCATACTGTGGAGAAAAAGAGCATGTCTGTGAATGACTATGCGTTGAAGATAAAGGGCATTGTGGAATCCCTTGCATCTATTGGTGTGTCAGTAGATGATGATGACAAGGTGGAAGTCTGTTTACGTGGTCTCGGGCCACAATACAAGGCGTTCAAGACGTCCATTCAGACTCGGGAAAACATTCCCAACTTTACAGATTTGGTGTCTATGCTGATTATCGAAGAGAAGAGCTTGGGTGAAGACCAACAGTCTTCACAAAGTAAAAACAGTTCAGAGCAACAGGCCTTCTACACGAGTTCAGGAAGAGGACGAGGTAGAGGAGGCCGTGGACGCGGTCAAGGAGGTGGCCGAACAGGTAATCAGAATTATGGCCAGCAGCAGCAGCAGCAACAACAGTCCCAGAATCAACAACAACAACAACAACAACACGCAGGTGGAAGAGGAAAATTCAGAGGCAGGGGGAGCCAAAGAGGCCGTGGAAATTGGCAAAGGCAATATAATGATGCACGTGAATGCTATTATTGTGGTAAGCCTGGACATGTGCAGTCAGAATGTTATAAGAAGCAGGCTGACATGCAAAATGGGAAAGTGCAGCAAAACAACTATGCATCCTCAAGCAGAAATAATGAGGATAATGAGAGGTTGTTTGTTATGCAGCATGTTGTGAATGCCATGTCTGAAAATGTTGATGCAGCACAAAAGGATAATGTATGGTATGTGGATTCAGGCGCTTCGAACCACATGACGAGTCATGGGGAGTGGTTCAAGGAGATGAAAAACCCGGAAAGACCAGGTTTTGTGGAAACAGGGGATGACACTGCTCATCCAATTGCCCACGTTGGAGATGTGCCATTGTCTATGCAGGATGGCAAAGTGAAGTACCTTGCAGATGTACTTCATGTACCGAACATAACCAAGAATCTGGTTTCAGTTGGCCAGATGATTGAGCAGGGTTTGCAGGTTCGGTTTAACCCTGATGGGTGTTATGTTGAAGATTTCAAAGACAAGTGCAGGTTGGTTGCAAAAGGCAACAGAGTGGGCAGAATGTTTACGTTGGATGTAGACATGCCTGAAATGAGTGCTGCAATGTTTGCAAATGGTTCAGGAGTTGTTGCAGACACAGACATATGGCATAAAAGGATTGGTCATGTGAATGTGCAGAGATTGAAGTCTATGCAGACAAAAGGAATTGTGACAGGGCTGCCAAAATTTAAAGTGGAAGGTATGCAGAAAATATGTGAAGCATGCCAATTTGGGAAGCAAACAAAGCATGTGTTCCCACGAAACAGATATGTGAGCAGAAATGCACTAGATGTTGTGCATTCAGATGTATGGGGTCCTACGAAGACCGTGTCTATGGGAGGCTGCAGGTACTATGTCACTTTCATTGATGACCACACAAGGAAAGTGTGGGTATATTTCATGAAGGAGAAGAGTGAGGTGTTCACTCACTTTCAGAATTTCAGATTTTTGGTTGAAAAGCAAACAGGAAAATATGTCAAGTGCCTAAGGTCAGATGGAGGGGGAGAGTACTTCTCCAATGAGTTCTCTGAATTCTTGAAGAAGAATGGTATTCGGAGACAGTTCACATGCAGATACACTCCGCAGCAAAATGGAGTTGCTGAGCGGAAAAACAGGCACATTGCTGAGATTGCGCGAGCATTGATGGAAGAGAAGAATATGTCGCATTGCTATTGGGCTGAGGCTGTTTCTACAGCAGTATACATCATGAACAGGACTCCAACTGCAGCCATACATGATGTAACTCCAGAGGAGAGGTTTACTGGCAGAAAACCAGATTTGTCTCATCTGAAAGTTTTTGGATGCATTGCATATGTGCATGTGCCAGATGAGCTGAGAACTAAGCTGGATCCGAAAGCTGAAAAATGTGTGTTTATTGGATATTCCCTTGAGCAAAAGGGATACAGGTGTTATAACCCTGCTACACGTGAGTTGAGGGTAAGCAGGGATGTCGTCTTTGATGAGATGAGCAGTTGGTATGCTGCTGAGAAAGAAGCTGTCGGGGCTGATGTGAGTGGAAGTGTGGTTGCACAGAATGCAGGTCAGCAATCACAGTCTTTGAGTGGACCAGGAGAGTCCTCATCTAGTGGGTCTGTTGATAGACCATGGAGTGGCAGGCTGCGTCATAATACCAGTCCTGCAAATGTGATTAGTACATCACGTAAAGGAAAAGAGAAAGTGGTTGAGCCCCTTGGTATGCCTGACATTTCTGCAGGGCATTCTCATGTTGATGGAGAGTCTAGTGGCTCGGATATGAGCCTTGATGAGGAGCTTTGGATCCCAGCTATGAGAACACCTGGTGTAAAGAAGGCTATGGAAGCCATGAATGAAAAGCTGCGAAGATCAGGGAGAGTGAAGAACCCTGTGCAGAGATTTACATATGATGGTTATGTGGCACATCACTATGCATATATGGCAAAGGTTGTGCAGGTTGTTGAACCCACATGCATTGATGAGGCTGTTGGAAATGTGAATTGGGAGAAAGCTATGGATGAGGAGATGGATGCACTATATGGAAATGAAACTTGGGATTTAGTGCAATTGCCAGAAGGCAAGAAAGCCATTGGATGCAAGTGGGTGTACAAAGTTAAACATAACAGTGATGGGAGCATAAACAGGTACAAGGCTAGATTAGTAGCCAAAGGATATGCGCAGACATATGGGATTGATTATGAGGAAACTTTCAGCCCAGTTGCCAAGATGGCAACGGTGAGAGTTGTGATAGCAGTGGCTGCGTCAAAGCAATGGTCTTTACATCAGATGGATGTAAAGAATGCATTCTTGCATGGGGATTTGCAAGAAGAGGTGTATATGTTGCAGCCACCTGGTTATGAGGATGTGGGTCACCCCGAGCATGTTTGCAGGTTGAAGAAAGCCTTGTATGGCTTAAAGCAAGCACCAAGAGCATGGTCTGACAAGATTTCTGAATATCTTGTCACTATTGGCTTTCATGTAGCCAATGCAGATTTCTCATTGTATGTGAGACATGGTGATAGAGGAGTTGTGCTTGTTGTCATCTATGTAGATGACTTGATTATTACGGGGGACCATGATGCAGAGATCTTTGATGTAAAGATCTTGCTTAGACAGAAGTTCGAGATGAAGGATCTGGGGGAGCTCAGATATTTCTTGGGCATTGAGGTGATTAGGTCACCACATGGTATTGGATTACTGCAGAGACAGTATGGCTTGGACATGTTGTCCAAGTATGGTATGACAGGCTGTAAGCCTATTTCTGTGCCATTGGATCAGAATGGCAAGTTGAGTGCAGATTCGGGAGAGATCTTGGAGGATCCTACTATGTACAGGAGCATAGTAGGAAGTTTGATCTACATGACGATCACCAGACCAGATTTGAGCTATGCTGTTGGGTTGGTGAGTCAGTTTATGCAGGTTCCACGGAAACCGCATTTAGATGCAGTGAGACGCATACTGAGGTATGTGAGGTCTACTTTGCATTGTGGACTATTCTATGAGACTGGGACAGAGATATGTGTACATGGGTACACAGATGCTGATTGGGCTGGTAGTATCTCAGATAGAAGATCTACCAGCGGATTCATGTTTTCTTTGGGGAGTGCTGCTGTGACTTGGAGCAGCAAGAAGCAGCCTACGGTTGCTCTATCGAGTACAGAGGCTGAGTACAGAGGAGCTGCTATGGCAGCATGTGAGGTAGCTTGGTTGAGAAAGCTACTTGCAGATTTGGGTCTATCACTGGATAGACAAGTTGTCATTTTCTGTGACAACATTAGCAGTATACAGTTGGCCAGGAACCCAGTCTTTCATGCTCGTACGAAGCACATAGAGGTCCACTACCACTTCGTCAGAGAGAAGGTCTTGGCAGGAGACCTTGACCTTGTTTATGTCAGCACAGAGGATCAGGTAGCTGACATCTTCACCAAAGCATTGGGTACAGAGAAGCTCCACAGATTCAGGGCTTCGCTTGGTGTACATGAGATGGAGTTGAGCTCGAGGGGGAGTGTTGAGATATCGAGCTCTAGTGAGGCGGTGGACACTGATGACCCGCCTGGGGGATAGGCCCCACACTTACACCACTGGCATGGTTGGTGAGATCTTGGGTGATATGCGGCCAGTGGGATGACAGGCTGTGTGACAGCCACTCTAGAGACTGGCATAGTTATAGCGCCAGCTCATTTAGTCGGGTTCACATTATAGAGAACCCGTGTATGTATTTGGTTGAGTACCTTTCATATTGTGTGTACTCTTATCTTGTATATGGTGTGTTGAGTGTTGAGTAGAGAAGAAGAAGATTTTCAGCCTCTCACCTTGTGTGTTCTCTATTAGGGTTTTGTGAGTGTGTGTGTGTGCTTGCAAGAGCTCAAGCTCTCTTCCCCCCTGCATCTTTTCAACCGGATGGCTTAGTAGTCTCCAGAAGCGTTCAGGCTCAGCAGTGCATATCTTTCCAGTCTAAGGATTGTAGTTGTAGGCTCAGAGATCTTATGGATATATGTTATTTTGATGTTATACTAGATTCCAACTTTTAAGGACTATTTTATGGTGTGTGTGTGTGTGTGTGTGTGTGTGTGTGTGTGTGTGTGTGTGTGTGTAGTGTTTTCTTGTTTGCCGTTAGCGTGTGTGCATAACAAAAAGCAATGTCAATTACGGGTGTGTGAGTTCACACCAAATCCATCGACCTAGTGGTTGGGTAGGGTGAGTTAGACCCATGGTGTTGATCAGGGCTAGGCTGAGTCATCGGATCTGGTATAAGTTGAAAAAGGATTAAACTACCAGAAAGCGGATCTGGTATAAGTTGAAAAAGGATTAAACTACCAGAAAGCGGGAGGAAGGGTGGACTTGAGATGCGGGTGCTTTCCAAAAAAAGGAAGGAATAACTGAGACCAAAATTATTTGTGAACTTAGATACACTTGGGAAAATGGGATCATTTATTAAGATCAGTGTCACTCAGATAGAATTTTATGTTTCATAATCGAGGAATAGGACGTTGGAGATGGTTCTCTAAGCCACCGATATGCCTTCTATTTATGATAATTATGGAGGGAAGACCCTTAGAGGAATCATACACATTTCTCAATGTTAAGCTTGCGCTAGTAGTTTTACGAGATAAAACTACTAGAGTAGCGAAACATCGAGATAGTGTCATGTTGAGGCCCCGAGTGTGGTCACTCTACCCTTACACTAGTCTTCCACTATAGATATTGAGAAATGGAAAAAGGGTATGGGATCCTCTCAGCTGTATCAAAGCGTGGCTTATTTTGTTAGGATTTTTGAAAGTGAGACTTGCAACATTGAGTGGGACTTTTTTACATGGCCCAGCAGCAACATTTGGTGACTCAACCCCTTCTCTCAAGGATTTTTGGATTATCATAGGAGGATGATATGATAGCATTTGCTTTTGCTCATCTCTCCTTGACACGAGGTGGACTTGCGAGGTTGTGCTTAGAGGAGCACTTTGTTCAACTATATTTCCCTACTTATGAGGGTAGAGACATAGATGGAGTATGGATCATACCATTTGAATTTTCAAATCTAATGGTGAGGTGTTTCGTGAAAACATATGTCTAGCGCATGATATTGTTTCGTTTGAATATGGTAGTGCAGCTTCGCCAATATTCTCATTATGCAAACCGCCAGAGATCACTTAGACAGAGTTATCAGAGTTCTTAGTTATTTTATTCCTCAACATCTGATTACTACTCCACCTAAGATAGTAGACCCTACTCTCTGCACCCTTTCCAGGGAGTAGCACCTCACAAGATTTCATATCTCATCATTCACCATAGCACGTCTTCGGCGAGCTCATGTGACGAGGAAGCTGAGTCTAGAGCACGAGAGAGAGCTGATGATCTGTCCCGACTAGCAAGCGATGTAGAAGGTTTATTCTCTCACTAGAAGATAAGGATATATAGATTATGTCTATCCACTTTATGGATATATACTTGTATCAAATTTTAAAACCTTATATCAATAAAGATTTTTTTCTATTGAACAAATTATCTTTTATTAATATATGCATTGCATTACACAGTAATGGCACAGAATGCAGTTCATTTTCAAGAATAAGCGGCCATGGGCATTGCATTCCAACACTTGGCCAACGATAAAAATAGATCACTTGCATTTTATGAAGAATGTAAACAATATTATTTTGATCATCCTTATCAAGCTTCCCTTTTATTATTGGATCATGTCTGGATAGCATGAGATGGGAAGTCAGTATAGGCATTTATATTGATTTTATGCCCTTTTACTTCTCAAATTTGTGCCTAGCGATGATTATGGAAAATTTGATCTTAGGGAGTATCGAATCCAAGGAGATAGCCTTTTTACCTTAGACCAATACTTAACCTTGTTGAACCAATCAAGCTTATATCTTTCATATAGAAAATTTGTAATAGTTGGACCATACAAAAAGTTTTGCCTTTTTGGCTTGAGGGAATGAATATCCCAAGGAGTTATAATCAGATCTCTTATAAGAAATAAAAGATATTATTCTCTATTGAATATTGAGGAAAGTTTTTTTAGGTTGCAACTAAAGTAAAAATGATGTTATTTATCAGAGTCATCATGTCATGCACGGGCAAGTCTTCTCACCATGTACAAGTAGAAGAACTTGATAGTGATATCTGCGAGGCTTTGCATAAGTCTCAACCTAGATTTTTTCGTGGTGGTGAAGGCGATAATTTAGCAGATTCTATTTGGAGTTGTGTAGATTCCATGGATGAATATTTCCATATTGATAGATACAATGAGCGTAGTAAAATGGCACTTTCTCGGATGAACATTGCAGGTGTTGCCAAAGCTAGATGTCGAATCAAATCATCTCGATCAAGATCAATTGAGATGGGAAGACATGAATACTTACCTATATAGAAGATTTTGTCCACCAAGATATGAAGAAGATCTAATGAATGAATTCTTGGAGCTTTCTCAGGAAGTGAAACATATTGAGGCTTACCCACCAAGCCTATGTGAACCTCATGCATTTTTCTCCTTCTATGGATGAGATTACTCTCTTGAACAAATTCATCAAGAAATTATATCCTCCAATGGACATCTTGGTCCGAACTATGAAACCCAACTCTATTGCCGAAGAGGTGCATATGGCTGAGGATTTTTTAAGAGCTTTTCCTCCCCAAAGAATGGGCCAATCAAAGGATCTTCCTCCTCCTTATCATATTTCTATTATCCCTTAAATTTTCCTCTCTCTTAGGATCTTGGAGCTTCTCTTTCTCTCCAACAACTCTTGAAGTTGCTCTTCTCCTCTTGGTGTACCAATTGATTGGTCAGGGGCTTCATTGCTAACAAAGAATCAAGCCAAACTTGGAGGTTAAATGAGTAGTTAAAAACTACTTTAATTTATTCTAAATGAGAAATGGATTATCCTAACAAATTGTGAAAAGAGGAATGTTGAAATTAGCTTAATCTAGTGGGATAATCAAAGTTATGTTTATAATTATGGTTAAAATTCTTGGTATTAAGAGTGGATTAGCTAGATTAAGGAGGATCAAACATGGTTATAGTCATGGTTAGGTCATGATTATAAACATGATTAAGAGATACTAATGAGACATGACTTGGGCATAATCATGAAACACACGAGTTACTTCTTCATTAGCAAGAGCCTCTTATATAGGCAAGTAGTACATGACCACATGACATCACCTATGATGTCTTACAAGCATAAGAGGCCATCTCCCCCATGTGGGTATGCCATAAATGAGCAATATTCCCTCTAGGCTATATTTGAAGTAGGCGCCCTTTTGAGGATGTGTCTTGAGTAAAGTAATCAAGGTTATATAGCCCCTTTCAACCTTTGAATGGATTTGGGTGATTTATCCAACAAACCCTCCTTCAACCAAATCCATGACAATGCTACCTTTATGATGGCAATTCTAGGTTCTAGTTACAACATACAAGAAGTTATGATGACCATGCTGGTGCCCGTAGGTCTTATTCCAGTTAGGTTTACAATGCTAGCAATGATGGATGATGCTAGAATACCATAGTAAAGCTTACAATGAGATAGTTATGTTTAGGATGGAGAGGTTTTTAAACATGGTATGGGCTATCCCTTGATTTTACTCAAAAGGCCCATTCTTCTTCGATAAAATTGGCCTCTTCGGAGGCCTCTTCTTGTAGCTCTTCTTTGTCTTGACTTGCAAGAAATGCCTTTTGTGCCTTTTGTTTGAAGAAACAATTTTCTTCAATATGATTGTCCTTGCCGCAGAATCCACAAGTCTTCTTCTTTCCTTTTGTGTCGATGAAGTTCTTCTTCTTGAAGTGTGACTTGTTGTTGGAGAAGTATGCCCCTTCCATTATCCCTATATTCTCTTGCTTCTTCTTGTACTCCTCAAGGAGTGCAGCTTCAATGGCTTCTAAAGTAGGATCCGGAAGATTCATGAGAGTTGACACTAAGTGCCCATATTCATCATAAGGCATGCTTTTCAATAGAACTGCAATGGCATCTTCCTCATCTATTGGTGCTCCTATTGTTGCAAGTTGTGACATTAGGCTTTTCATATAATTAAGATGAGTAGGTAAAGACTCAGAAGCTTTCTTTTCAAGTTTAAAGAATTGGATTTTCAGCCCTATCTTGGAATGCTTCCCTTTTGCCCCAAATAATTTCTCTAAGATTTCCCATGCTTCAGCTGAGTTGTTTGCATTAGAGATATGATGTATGTAGTTGTCACTTAGACCTAATGCAATTATGGCAAAAGCTTTCTCATCCCTAGGTAACCATCCTTGTTCACCATCTCTAGTGGTAGGTTTTTTCTCCTTTCCACTAGCAACTCCCCACAGACCTTTCTTCATGAGATAAATCTTACTCTAACTTGCCAGGTATGAAAGCCTACCCCATTAAACTTATCAACATGAAATGAGGATGTAGACATGATGATAAAGCAAGGTCTTACCACTTGAGTATCCCTCAAGGGCAGTGTCTAATGCTTTTACAAGATTAGATACCTTCACCAAATAGATGAAGGTTATTTATGAAAAATTCAGACCAATCATGCCCTCCTAAAACATTGTTTGCTCTTGAGTTGTAGACATTGTTTCTTACCCGTCTCCTCGGCTTTCTGCTTTTCTTCTTAGGCCTCAAATGTTGAATGTTCGATGATTCAGCATCAGATGGTTCAGCCATTGTGATTCAAAAATGATGTAAATTACAACATCATCAACATATAGAAATATCACCACATACATGAAGCTCAACAATTTCTGAAAAATTGTGTCACTAGATGTCCTTGAATGAGATAGAAGCCTAAGTCTAAACACCAAATGCCTTTAGCACCTTCAATAGCAATGACTTGAGGCCAGATTAAGCACTAATTACTAGTGATTAAGTGAGTTAATCATTCATGCTTTAACTGTTATCAAATGAGCTTTCTGAGATTATGTCAGACCTGAAGCCACCAAACCACTAAACCATTCAAGAAAATGACTGCACAGGCGTGTTTGCAGCTATTGAAAACCCCCAAAGCCAAGGCGAATTAGTGAATCTTGCACTGGTTCAATCGGTGGACTGATTTCCCCCAAAAAAAATGGCGCCGGTTTCGTCTGCAATGCTGGCGTCTTCGCGCAAGTTCCGCCTAATTCCACCAAGCTGCAGCTTCTTTATGATGTTGAGAATGCATAGCTTGAATCCCGTACGAATTCGTGGAGGTGAGTGTGAGCTGTGGATGCTCCAAGGCAACCCTATATTTCAGGCTATGAAATAGGAAGGGATAAGCTTATGATTAAGCTAATTAAACACTAATGATGAGGCAAATTATGGCTTAATGAGAGGGATGAGGTTGTATTAACGTAGCTCTGATACCAAATCTTGGTATTAAGAGTGGATTAGCTAGATTAAGGAGGATCAAACATGGTTATAGTCATGGTTAGGTCATGATTATAAACATGATTAAGAGATACTAATGAGACATGACTTAGGCATAATCATGAAACACACGAGTTACTTCTTCATTAGCAAGAGCCTCTTATATAGGCAAGTAGTACATGACCACATGACATCACCTATGATGTCTTACAAGCATAAGAGGCCATCTCCCCCATGTGGGTATGCCATAAATGAGCAATATTCCCTCTAGGCTATATTTGAAGTAGGCGCCCTTTTGAGGATGTGTCTTGAGTAAAGTAATCAAGGTTATATAGCCCCTTTCAACCTTTGAATGGATTTGGGTGATTTATCCAACAAAAATTATGATTTAAATGTATAGTTTGATTTTAAGCATAAAAGAACATCTACTATCATATTTTCATTACAAGCTTTTATTCTTTTAGAAAAAATTGAGAATTATCAATAATAGCCAGCAGCAGCAGCAGTGAAGCTATGGAAAACTTTTTAGAAAATAATACATATCTTATTTTTATGCATAATGCTAAAAGAGGACTTTCTACCATATTCTAGGATTAAACATCCTTTGCAACAAAAGAATGATTTTCATCATATTCATGGAAAATAAGTTTTTAGTATTTATGCATAAATATTTAATTAAGTGAAAAGAGAAAATTTTGGTAAATTTATTTTTATGCAAAAAGAGGAATTCCCATGATATTCGAGATCCAAACAATTAAATGTTAAAAGAGGAATTTTTGGCATAATTCAAATTATGAGTATTTATCAAAAGTGAAATTTTGAGTATTATTATTTTTATTGAGAAATATGGGTAGAATTGATTTTTGTAAATCCCATGAATCTTTTATTCAAAAATAAGAATATTGAATATATCTTAAGTAAGAAATTTGAGAAAGAATGTGAAAATATCCATCGAGAAAACTTGGATAATTCTTATTCATAAAAGGGAATCTGGAACCCCTGGGAGGATCGAGGATCCAATGAGTAAACGAAAGTTTAGAATTAGTTCTCATTAATGAAGCTTAAGGAATGAAAAAACAATACGTAAATGCTCTTTTTGAGTTTTTACTATTCAATTTTGATAAGGTTTATTTTCTCTTTTTAAACCTTTAACAACACTCTGATACTTAGATTTAATGGGATCGACACAAAAAGTACCTTTAACTAGGTCAAGCAATTGGCAGAAACTTAGAAAAGTCCTATCAATATCGAAAGTAGAGAAACTGTACTAAAAGTGGATGTGACAAGATGTGATGTGGATCTAAATAGATGTAGATGGATGTGATGAGATGTGATGTGGATCTGAATGAATGTAAATGGATATAAATGGATGCAATGTGAAGAGATGAGATGTGAATGTGATGTGATAAGATGTGAATGTGATGTGATGAGATGTCAGTGGATGTGATGGGATGTGGATGAGATGTGATGTGATGTAAATGGATGTGGATGTGAATGTGATGAGATGTGAATAAGATGTGATGAGATGTGAATGGATGTGATGAGATGTGAGTGGATGTGATGAGATGTCAGTGGATGCGATGAGATGTGAATGGATATGTGAATGTGATGTGATGATATCTGAATGAATGTGGTGAGATGAGGTGAGATGTGAATGTGATGTGATGAGACGTGAATGGATGAGATGTGATGTGGATCAGGTTAGATATGAATGGATGGGATATGATGTGGATAGATAAGATGTGATGTGATGTGGATCTGGGTAGATGCGAATGGATGTGAAGTGATATGTGAACGTGATGTGATGATATGTGGATGTGATGTGGATCTGAATGAATGTAGATGGATGTGATGTGATATGAATGGATGAGATGTGATGTGGATATGTTGTGACGTGGATAGATGTGATGTAATGTGATGTGGACCTGGATAGATGTGAATGGATGAGATGTGATGTGGATGGATGTGACATGATGTGATGAGGATAGATGTGGATAGATGTAATGAGATGTAATATGATGTGATTGGATGAGAATGGATGAAGGACGATGTGATTGGATGAGAATGGATAGATGTAATGAGATGTAATATGATGTGATTGGATGAGAATGGATAGATGTAATGAGATGTAATATGATGTGATTGGATGAGAATGGATAAAGGACGATGGGAATGGATGTAATATGATGTGATTGGATGAGAATGGATGTAATATGATGTGATTGGATGAGAATGGATGAAGGATGATGGGAATACATATGACTGAATGTGGAATAAGCAATGTGAATTGAGGTAGAAGAATGTGGAATAACGAGAAATGATGTGGACCAATGTGGAAAGATGAGAGTTTGTTAGAAATTATATTTATGAAACCTATTTTTAAATGACTGTTTTATGTCAAGAATGCTGGGGAAGCATTTTGACCATCTTGTGAATGAGGTCATGGGCCTAAGTGATAAAGTTGCAACATCTGCTGATGGAGAGTCAATGGAGAACGTCTCGCGTAGGAAGGTCAGCCGAGGTCTTGACCATCGATTTAAATGGTGAGCTTCCGGTATGATGGATGAGGGACCAAGGAAGCAACCTATGAGTAAAGTGCTAAGTGACCTGCGAAGGAGCCTAGAGGGTACTAACCATATGGTGCCAAAAAGCGTTGGTCTCTATGATCCGAGTGCAAGTCTCTTCCTTGATCTGACCATGTGACTTACAGGTTCGATCGGATCAGTTTGGTTAGTTAAGGCTATTGACTACGTTAGAATAGATTTTTCTCAGTGGAATCGCCTATGTCTAGTGGGTGAGGGAAGTTTTTTCGGATTCAGTTTTGGAAGAACCGAGGGATTAGTCTCTTGTCCGGATATCTGTGTGGGCGAGGCCCTGAGTGGGATACTCTACCCTGTGCAAAAGTGCTACTTCTGCTACTAGTATCCTAGAATTTGTTGTGTGCGGAGGGGGCAGGGATCTTTCAGCTGGTATCAGAGCAAATTGGCTAAAGTGGATCAACTGAGAAGTAAGAAATGTCAAAAATTTATGAAATACCAGTAAAATATTGTAATTGTGTGATGAAATTCATACAAATTGATATTTAGAATGAAGATTCATAAATTAGAAATTGGGTCTTCAGATGGAAGTACTGCAATTATGTAGAATCCCTAACTTGTTTTGATGCTTAGATATGATGCTATTTACCTTATAGCTCCAAGGACCATGACTACCTTGAAATTATAAGCAAAAATGCTATCCAAATGACGAATTCAAATGCTGGTTGATATGATTTTTGAATTGTGGTTGAGAATTGATGAATTGATTTGGATTTTGATTGAAGGATGATGATTTTTGAATTCTGGTTGAAAGAAGATAAGTTTAACAAAGCCACAATGAGAATGAATGGGGAGAATCCCAGTGATTATGTTAGTAACTGGAATGACGATTATGACTTCTACAGATCACTATGAGATTAGTGGATTATGCTGACACATTGTTGCTGTTTGACCTTTGACCTAATGGATCTAATTAAGGAATGACAAATTGTTGCTGTTTGATCTTTGACCTAGTGGATCTAATTGAGGAATGACAAATTGAAAACCTGCATACTTGAAATTCCCATGAGGAATGTTCAGATGGAATTTCCGGTCTAATGGACCATTATTGTGTTAAGAATATGAATGAATTATTCTCTGGTAATGAGTTCTATATGTTCTTCTTGTAGAAGGGATCTTTATCCCAGGATTCTATGGGGGGCTGACCAAACTATAAAGAACCCCAAAATCAGTTGGATCTAAAGTCGAATTTGAATTATAAATGAAGTGGTCTTTTCACTTGAGCATCTTGGTTAATTTGGAAAAAAAAAAGAGACTTAACATGAATTTTTGTATTGATAGGATCATGTATGGAGGTCGTTGTGGTGGGACTATTAACCCCCAACTCGATGAGGAAGAGCTCGAGATGTTCGTAAAACTCTTCAGAGATCGCAGCTTGGACCTTTCAAGGGTGAAGGGGAAAACTTGGGAGAGGCTATGGAGAAGTGAATCAAAGCAATGGAAGAATACTTCGATGTCATCAGGTACAATGAGAAGAGTAAAATGGCTCTTGCAAGGCTGAAGATAGTAGATACAGCTAGAGTGGCATGGAGAAACCGCTGCAAAACAAACCGTCTGGATCGGAACACCCAGACATGGAATGATCTCAAGAATTACCTAAGGAAGAGAATCTATCCTCCCGTTTTTTTTGAAACCAAGATGAATGAATTTTTAGAGTCAACCCAAGGGAGGATAACTATTGAAGTGTATGAACAAGCGATCGCTCTCCTCCTCAAGTACTTGCCACTGCTGGATGAAGAACAACTGATGGCCAGGTTCATTCGGGGAATGAACGAACCCTTGAATACCTCGATGAAGAATGCCAAGCCAGTTTCTATGGCTGAAGTTGTACGTATGGCAAAGGATTTCGCCAAGGCCTTTGTTTTCAAGGTCCCGCGCCGAAGCTAGTCCCATCATCTTTCAAAAGATTTCTAGCTCCGAAAGGTGATTCCAACTTTCCACCACCTAAGAGACAACAAGGTCAATCTCAAGATATGGGAAGTTCTAGAATGGGAGAAACACCCTTTTCCCGGAACTCAATCCCCTGGAATTCAACTTCAAAGTTCCACTCTTGAATAAAGAAGTGAAATGCTATAACTGTCAAGGATTTGGACATTGCAGTATGGATTGCCCAACTTCTTTTGGATCAAAATTTTTGGGGCAGGAAAGTCAAGGACCAAGATTCCAAACTCCACCTCCTTCCTTCCAGAGTAATCAAGTTCCTTTATGTCAAAATCAGGGAAATCCCAGAGGAAGACCCTCTAACCAACCCACAGCTTCAATGCAAAGTAATGCAAGACCTCTGCCTCAAAATAGGGGAAGTCAAAGAGAGATGTTCGTAGATCGACCGTCTACTTCCAAGGTAGTAACGCTGGAAGTAATAGAAGATGAAAGAGAATGAAGAGATTATCCTCCAGCGCTGAGATGAGGACATCTCGCATTTTTAAGTGGGGTAGGATGTAAGATTCCTCCCTCCAACTTTTGAGGTGTACATCTATAAGAACCTCCCCTTCTATTCTTGTAATCATTCCCCTCTCTGAAATCGAAGAAAGATCTTGTTTTACCCTGTTTTGACATGGAGAGAGAAAATATCTAGAGAGAGGTAATTCAAAATTGAGATATCTTTGGATACAAAAATTCTCCTAATGTCTAAAATGGATTCCCCTGAAACAAAAGTTCAAAATGAACTTTCCAATGTGCATTAGGAATTAATTGAATATGTGTATAAGAGACCTTAGCCTAAGGGTCTACATTTTCAAAAAAAATTAGATTATGGTTCAATTAAGGTTCCAATGGGCCAATTGGATTAATCCAAGTGTTGGGAGGAGATAAATCCAAAGAATAAAAGAAAATACCCAAAAATGAGTACACGCTCACATAAGATGAAGAGTTGACTGAGTACAAGGTTTATTAGTTAAAAATTAAGAGATATTACTAAAACAATGAGATATTTTGGAGAAATGATGCATTTTTGACACCTTGGTAAGGAAAGGGAGACCTTTGAGGTAGGCAACTTTTTCACATGTGTGGAAGGGTTTTTTAATTCAAAAAAATGTGATATTTTTATCTCTCCTCTCTCCTCGATCTAACTAAATAAAAAAGGGAACCAAACTGGTCCAAATCTTGTCCAAATTGAGTCAAGCTGAACCTAAAAAATTCTAGAACCCAGTTGGACTTGGTTAGTGGCCTCCCTCACCTATAAATAGACCCTCATTCCTTTGTATTTTCATATTGGAGCTATACCATGCCAGTATTGTATTAAAATAATCATATTTCTATTATCCCTTAAATTTTCCTCTCTCTTGGGAGCTTGGAGCTTCTCTCTCTCTCCAACAACTCTTGAAGTTTCTCTTCTCCTCTTGGTGGACCAATTGATTGGTCAGGAGCTTCACTGCTAAAACAAAGAATCGAGCCAAACTTGGAGGTAAAATTGATTTATATGGTTTTATTTCAAATTATCTCTATGACTTTCTTCTTCTCAACCCCTCTCAAGCTTGAGAAGCTCTCAAAATGATTGTTTTAATTCAAATCAAGCTTTCCCTAAGAGTCTTAATGTTTAATTAAGAGAAAGTTAATCGTTATGTTTATTTGTAATGCTTTCTTTAAGTAAATCTCTCTCTCAAAAAGAATACTCATCTCTATGGCTAATTCTTTAATAAAAGAATGTTTCTCAAAGATAATCTCTTATTTCAAAGCTAAACTTTAGGCTTGATGAGCTAGAGATTAAGAAAATGATATTTTCATGATTTTGTGCTATTAAAATAATGGTTATTTCTTTTAGATTATTTATGAGTAGTTAAAAACTACTTTAATTCATTCTAAATGAATAATGGATTATCCTAACAAATTGGGAAAAGAGGAATGTTGAAATTAGCTTAATCTAGTGGGATAATCATAGTTATGTTTATAATTATAGTTAAAATTATGATTTAAATATATAGTTTGATTTTAAGCATAAAATAAGATCTACTATCATATTTTCATTACAAGATTTTATTCTTTTAGAAAAAATTGAGAATTATCAGTAATAGCAACGAAGCTATGGTAAAATTTGCAGAAAATAATACATATCTTATTTTTATGCTTTTGCATAATGCTAAAAGAGAACTTCCTACCATATTCTAGGATTAGACATCCTATGCAAAAAGAATGATTTTTCATCATATTCATGGGAAATATGTTTTTAGTATTTATGCATAAATATTTAATTAAGAGAAAAGAGGAATTTTTGGTAAATTTATTTTAATTAAGAGAAAAGAGAAATTTTTGGTAAATTTATTTTTATGCAAAAGAGAAATTCCCAAGATATTCAGGATCAAATGTTAAAAGAGGAATTTTTGGCATAATTAAAATTATGAGTATTTATCAAAGAGGAATTCCCAAGATATTCAGGATCAAATGTTAAAAGAGGAATTTTTGGCATACTCATAATTGAAATTATGAGTATTTATCAAAAGTGGAATTTTAAGTATTATTATTTTTATTAAGAAATATGGGTAGAATTAATTTTTGTAAATCCCATGAATGTTTTATTCAAAAAGAAGAATATTGAATATATCTTAAGTGAGAAATTTGAGAAAGAATGTGAAAATATCCATCAAGAAAACTTGGATAATTCTTATTTAGAAAAGGAAATCTAGAACACTTGGGAGGATCAAGGATCCAATGAGTAAACGGAATTTTAGAATTAGTTCTCATTAATGAAGCTTAAGGAATGAAAATACAATACGTAAATGCTATTTTTGAGTTTTTACTATTCAATTCTGATAAGGTTTATTTTCTCTTTTTAAACCTTCAACAACACTCTGATACTTAGATTTAATGGGATCGAGAGAAAAAGTACCTTTAACTAGGTCAAGCAATTGGTAGAAACATAGAAAAGTCCTATCAGTATTATCGAAAGTAGAGAAACTGTACTAAAAGTGGATGTGATAAGATGTAATGTGGATCTGAATAGATGTAGATGGATGTGATAAGATGTGATGTGGATCTAAATGAATGTAAATGAATGCGAGGTGATGAGATGAGATGTGAATGTGATGTGATGAGATGAGATGTGAATGTGATGTGATAAGATGTGAATGTGATGTGATAAGATGTGAATGTGATGTGATGAGATGTGAGTGGATGTGATGAGATGTGATGTGATGTAAATGGATGTGGATGTGAATGTGATGAGATGTGAACGAGATGTGATGATATGTGAATGGGTGTGACGAGATGTGAGTGGATATGATGAGATGTCAGTGGATGCGATGAGATGTGAATGGATGTGAATGTGATGGAATGATATCTGAATGGATGTGGTGAGATGTGGTGAGACATGAATGTGATGTGAATGGATGAGATGTGATGTGGATCAAGTTAGATATGAATGGATGAGATATGATGTGGATAAATGAGATGTGATGTGATGTGGATCTGGGTAGATGTGAATGGATGTGAAGTGATGTAAATAGATGTGAACGTGATGTGATGATATGTGGATGTGATGTGGATCTGAATGAATGTAGATGGATGTGATGTGATATGAATGGATGAGATGTGATGTGGATATGTTGTGACATGGATAGATGTGATGTAATGTGATGTGTGGATCTGGATAGATGTGAATGGATGTGACATGATGGGATGAGGATAGATGTGGATAGATGTGATAAGATGTAATATGATGTGATTGGATGAAGGACGATGGGAATACATATGACTGGATGTGGAATAAGCAATGTGAATTGAGGTAGAATGTGGAATAATGAGAAATGATGTGGAACAATGTGGAAAGATGAGAGTTTGTTAGAAACTGTATTTATGAAACCTGTTTTTAAATGACTGTTTTATGTCAAGAATGCTTGGGAAGCATTTTGACCTTCTTGTGAATGAGGCCATGGACCTAAGTGATAAAGTTGCAACAGCTGACGGAGAGTCAATGGAGTACGTCTCGCGTAGCAAGGTCGGTTGAGGTCTTGACCAGCCTTGGTTCGATTTAAATGGTGAGCTTCTTGTATGGTGGATGAGGGACCAAGGAAGCAGCCTATGAGTGAAGCACTAGGTGACCTACGAAGGAGCATAGAGGGTGCTGACCATACGGTGCTCGGGCTCTGGGTCGTCGAAGATACCCATGCGTGCGTCGGGGAAGAATATGGAACAAGGAGTTAGAGTTGTTTTCTGAACTCAGACATGGATCTGGTTGATTGGCCTTGCTGGTCCTCAACGGATGAGTCCATGGCTCTTTTATATGGAACTGTTGGTTGATCTTACTGATCTTCAACAGAGAGTCAATTAGGATTTTTCTTATGCGATTATATTTTTGGGTACTATGAGCTAGGAACTATTGAAAAGGCCCCCCGAGTGAACAAGTGGTGAGCATTCTGGCTGCCAATGATGCCATAGGTACACTGATGAAGGAATGCTTGGAAATTAGAATTCAAGCTAGATATTTTGGAGGATTATGATCAGTGATACTATGGTTTCATTAAAAGATTGTTTTAAAGATAGCTGAATCTGTGCTGAATCTGTGAAACAGGCAATTTCATATTGGGTGTATAAGTGGTGTGACTATCTTGAAGTTTGCTTGAAGTACCGGCTAGGGGGCCTGGGAACTCTTTTCCCTGGTACTTGGAGAAAAACATAACCAAATTTCTAAATGGATCCTATCACTACAATAGTTGGGTGGTTGGCTAACTCATGGGATTGGATGGGGTAGGCTGGACTGATGGATCCCTAAAATGAGATTCAATTCTATTATGTTACGATAGTTGAAGTAAAATCCTAGATAACCCTTGTTCTATTGGAAAATAATCAACGGCTGTGCCTCTTGATGAAGGAAAAAGTATTGGTATCTATGATCCAAGTGCAAGTCTCTTCCTTGATCTGACCATGTGACTTACAGGTTCGGTCGGATCAGTTTGGTTAGTTAAGGCTCTTGACTACATTAGAATAGATTTTCCCCCGATGGAATCGCCTATGTCTGTTGGGCGAGGGAAGTATTTCTGGATTCGGTTTTGGAAGAACCGAGGGATTAGTCTCTTGTCTGGATATCCGTGGACGAGGCCCCGAGTGGGAGACTCTATCCTGCGCAAGAAGTGCTACTTCCACTGCTAGCACCTTGGAATTCATTGCGCGGAGGGGCCAGGGATCTTTCAAGAGATGTGTTGAATCACGTACGCCCGTGTTTCATCTATCAAAAAATCAAAGCCAAGATTGTAAAGCTACCTCGAAGATTGCATCCCCTGGACATTCCACAAATGAAATGGGAATGCATAAGTATGGACTTTATCATCACTAGTTTACCCTTAAGTTTTGGCTATGATTCAATTTTTGTAATAGTTGACAGGCTAACCAATAAAGAAGATATTGACTGCTCTGGATATAGCTAGAGTATTTCTACGTGAAATCTTTAGATTACATGGCTTACCTAATAGAATCGTCAGTGTGACACTGAGATGCCAAGTTCACTTCTCGATTCTGGAAAGCCTTCTTCAAAGCAGTCAATACATCCCTTGATCTCAGTGCTGCCTATTACCTAGAGACTATTACATCCCTTGATCTCAGTGCTACCTATTACCTAGAGACTAATGGCCAAACTGAGAGAGTAAACCAAGTAATTGAAGACACCCTTCATGCATTTTGTAGTCATGAGCCAAGGATATGGTTGAATTATCTTCACTTGGTTGAATTTACATACAATGCTTCCCATCATCGAAGTATTGGTACGAGTCCTTTCAAAGCACTTTATGGGCAAGAATGCCTCACGCCTTTAAATTGGTCAGATCCAATGATAAGGGTGGAAGCATCAAAAGAAATTCTTAAGGAGATGTACAATCAGACGCACTCTATTAAGAAGGATATAAAAGCAGCACAAGACAGGTAGAAACAATATGCTAATGCAAAGAGATCTCCTCGTGAATTTGACAAAGGTGATATGGTATTTTTACTAGTACGGCCTAAAAGAAGTTCATTATCCTTAGGCAAGTATAAAAAGCTATCCCCATGATATTGTGGACCTTATGTGATCACTCGAAAGGTAGGGGATCAGGCTTATGAGCTTCTTTTACCCTCTCATCTTAAAGTTCATAATGTTTCCCATGTTAGCTTGTTGAAAAAGTATTTTCCTAGTCTAGAACATATTCTAGAAGCTGAACAAGTTGCCATTCCAGTTCAAGGGAAAATGGAGCTAGAACCTGAAGAAATTCTTGACATTAGGGAAAGGCCCCTTTGGAATAGAATCCTAAGGGAATATTTGGTTAAATAAAATTTTCCCTCCTGAGGATGCCACGGAGGAGGACTTAGAATCAAATTATCCCTGGTTTGCGAGATGAGGACATCTCGGTTCTTTAAGTGGGGAAGGATGTAAGATCTCTCCTACCCCCCTTATAAGGTTTATGTACAATAAATTCCAATTCTAAGTTCTTGAGAGAAAAAGATTGAGAGATTTATTCCCATGTGTTCATTGTATTAAAAAATTTGGGAATTTAAGAGGTTAGATCAAAGCAAGCTTGACAAAAGGAAATTTAATTAGGGGTGCATATATCCCTAAGTACATGTGCACATTGTGTGTAAAGGCACATAAGGACAATTTAAGTAATAGCACCTCATAGAAAATGAAAGATCCCTATCCCCACCACGCAACGAATTCAGGGGTGCTAGCAAACGAAAGTAGCACTTCTTGCGCAGGGCAGGGTTCCTCACTCGGGGCCTTACCCATGGATATCCGGACAAGAGACTAATCCCTCGGTTCTTCTAAAACAGAACTCGAAAAAACTTCCCTCATCCGAAAAGCACGGGCGATTCCTCCAGGATAATTTTACTCTAACGTAGTCAAAAACCCTAACTAACTGAACTAATCTGACCAAACCCGTAAGTCCCATAGTCAGATCAAGGAAAAGATTGTATTTGGATCATAGAGACCAATGCTTTTTTCCTCATTGAGAGGCACAGCCGTTGATTCTTTTCCATAGAACAATTTTTATCCAGGATTTACTTCATCTATCGTACCATAACAGAATTGAGTCTCATTTTAGGGACCCATCAATCCAGCCTAACCCCATCCAGTCCCGTGGGTTAGCCAACCGCCCAACCACTGTAGTGATGGGATCCATTTAAGAATTTGGTAAGGTTTTGTCCCAAGGGTACTAAGGAAAAGAGTTCCCAAGCCCCCTAGCCGGATATTCATGCAAACTTAAAACTAGTCACACCACTTACACACCCAATATAAAATTGCCTTTTTCACAGAATCAGCTGTCTTTAAAACAATCATTTAATGAAACCATAGTGTCACTGATCATAATCCTCCAAAATATCTGGTTGAATCCTAATTTCTAATTTTTCCTTCATCGGTGTTCCTATGGCATCATTGGCAACCAGAACGCTCACCACCTGTCCACTCAGGGGCCTTTTCGATAGTTCCTAGCTTATAGTAACCGGCAATATTTTCACTTATAAAAATCAAAATGGAATCTCCGTTGAAGATCAGCAAGTATCTTTCCCAATGCACGTGTGGGTATCTTCGGCAACCCAGAGCCCAAGCACCATATGGTCAGCACCCTCTAGGATCCTTCGCTCGCAGGTCACCTAGCGCTTCACTCATAGGCCACTTCCTTGGTCCCTCATCCACCGTACCGGTAGCTCACCATTTAAATCGAACCAAGGCTAGTCAAGACCTCGGCCAACCTTGCTACGCGAGACGTCCTCCATTGACTCTCCATTAGTTGTTGCAACTTTATCAGATTAGGTCTCCACGACCTCATTCACAAGACGGTCAAAATGCTTCCCCAGCATTCTTGACATAAAACAGTCATTTAAAAACATGTCATAAATATAGTTTCTATAACAAACTCTCGTCGTTCCATATTGTTCCACATCAATTCTCATTTATTTCATATGTATTCCCATTCTCATCACATCATTTTCCATCTCATCACATCTTTTCTCATTTATCTGCATCAGATCTCATTCACTCGCATCTACCCATATCCACATCTCATCACATCATATTTGTTCACATCACACATCACCTCTATCTCCATTTACATCACATCACATTCATTCGTATCCATCACATTCATTCGTTCATATCCACCACATACATTCTCATAACCATCCCATCACATATATTCTATCCACATTATATCACATCACTTCTATCCACATCATATTTCATTCGTACACATCTCATCTCATTCATTCACATCCATCCAATCGTTCACATGTACGACTTCTCACATTTATCCATACATTCATATCTATCACTTCACATCCACATATATTCATGTCACATCACATCTCTTTACATCACAATTCACATCCATTCTTCACATACACATCCATATCCATTCTTCACATACTCCACTCACATCCCATATCATTCATTTACATCCTGGTTCACATGACATCACATCTCATCCATTCATTCACATCTATCTGATTCACATCACATCTCATCACATCTATTCACCTCACATCTCATCACCTCTATTCACATCACATCCATCCATCCATTCATTCACATCTATCTAATTCACATCACATCTCATCACATCTCATCACCTCACATCTCATCACCTCTATTCATATCACATCCATCCATCCATTCATTCACATCACATCTGATTCACATCACATCTCATCACATCTATTCACCTCACATCTCATCACCTCTATTCACATCACATTCATCCATCCATTCATTCACATCCATCTGATTCACATCACATCTCACCACATCTATTCACCTCACATCTCATCACCTCTATTCACATCACATTCATCCATCCATTCATTCACATCCATCTGATTCACATCACATCTCATCACATCTATTCACCTCACATCTCATCACCTCTATTCACATCACATCCATCCATCGGTTCATTCACATCTTGTGCTTGTTTGTGTGAGTGAAAAAAACCATATATAAAGTATGGTGGGGAGTTGGCACAGTCCTCCCTAAAATTTTATAAGCATAAGGGAACGTGCCTTTCCTCGTTTCCCAAATAACACTCCTGGTATCGAAAGTGGACCAAAGATACACCTTCAATGTTGAAAGTGGCCGTTAGTTTGTTCGAATATAAAAGAGAGAAAAGTAGGCATAGCTTTGTTAGCCTGCGATACTAAAGTTCGATGATGTGATGAGTCTCGTGTGTTATTGTTTCACAATTGTTGCTGATTAATGTAGAGCTATAAACACAAGTTATCTTCAACCTCGTAAACCAAAGCCACAATCTACAAAAAACCATTCAAATCAGGAACAAAATTAAGATGCAGGCAAAGCTTCTCTTGCAAGTGGCTATCAAGGCAGGTCGATCAAATAGCATTAATTAATCTCAGCATGTAATTCTTGGCCCTTGTCCCAAGCTCCAATGCTGCCACAAGCTTTCAAGACATACGTGTAGAGACACCTTCATGTTGCATTAATTCAATGCATTTGATTACCTTTTCATCATGCCCTTGTTCAGCATATCCAACAATCAATGCATTCCAAGAGACTACATTTCAAATTGGAAGGTGATGACAAAGTAGGTCGATTTCTTGATTGTGTAGGCACTTTTTGTGTGATCACAATCTAGGGTAATTAAAGTTGCAAACTTGGAGCATCGGTAGCATAGTGGCTTTGGTGGCACACCCCACGCTTGCTTGCAGGGACTGACTTAGCCTGCCTACATGGCCGTCGGTTGCCTTCTATCTACAGGGCATCGCGCGTTGGGTCTGAGTGTCGGATGCTTGGTGTCTATAGGGCTACAACTTGTACCGTGCGCGTGCCACCCATGCAATCCCCTCTTTACCCCATGTTGTCACCCACAGAGCATATCGTGAATGCCATCACCATGGCTGACCTTACCTTCGTTAACCACAATAGAGCTAGATCACCGTCCTACGTGTGAGAGAGAGAACATGGTGTCCCATCCGCGTCAATCCAAATTTGCTTTTTTTGGAGTGTTGGCTTTACTTTTGTCCTCTTCCACACAGACTTTTGTCCATGCCACGTGGACCTTATGGTCCACGGTTAAAAAAGGGGCGAGATTCTACTCCATTTGAGAGAACCCACTACCCTTTTTCCATTTCTCAATATCTATAGCAGAAGACTAGTGTAAGGGTAGAGTGACCTCACTCGAGACCTCGACACGACACTATCTTGATGTTCAGCTACTCCAACAGTTTTGTCTCGTAACTACTAGTGCAAACTTAACATTGAGAAATGCATGTGATTCCTCCAAGGGTCATTCCTCCATAATTCTCATAAATAGAAGGCATATCGGTGTCTCAGAGAACCATCACCAATGTCCTATTCTTTGATTATGGAGCAGACAATTCTACTTGGGTGACATTAATCTTAATAAATGATCCCATTTTCCCAAGTGTATCTAAGTTCACAATAATTTTGGTCTCAATTATTTATTCCCTTTTTTTTTGGAAAGCATCAGCATCTTGGGTCCACCCTTCCTCTCGCTTTCTGGTAGTTTAATTCATTTTCAACTTATACCAGATTCGGTGACTCAGCCTAGCCCCAATGAATACCATGGTCCAGCTCACCCTGCCCAACCATTGGGTCGATGGATCCCGTGTGAACTCACACACCCATAATTGACATTCCTTTTTGTTATGCACACATGCTAACGACAAACAAGAAAACAATGTACACACACACACCCCTCCCCATAAAATAGTCCTTAAAAGTTGGAATGTAATATAACATCAAAATAACATACGTCCATAAGATCTTCGAACCTACAACTGTGATCCTTAGACTGGAAAGATATGCACTGTTGAGCCCGAACACTCTGGGACCACTAAGCCATCTGGCATGGAGCCCATATGTCTTACACCCAGTACTAACGTCATGTATATCCAGATGGAGCCGCTTCTCATAGTCATATCACTTTCGAGGCACAAATGCTACGACTAACCAATGCATGAGGGTTCTTACAACAACCGTCACTCAGATCGGTTCTCATAGCAACCGTGGCCTAGTACAATTGGAGCCATCCCTTGTCCATCACACAAGTTGCATCTAGAGCACATCCACATTTGCCGAGATGGGTCAAGGTCTTGATTGACCATCTTTGCAATGTGATCCCCCACTCGGGCATGGGATTCATTTGGTACAATAATAATCTATGAGGTACCTTCATAAACTTCACAAATAATGGAATCCATTGAATACAATATTCAAACAGAAACATGAACAATCAACCATGCATCGCACATGTTGTCCAACACAGAGTAAACCATTGTAAGTGCAAGCAAGACTTTCTCAGTCCGAGTTGACACTCCGAATGCGAATCTCTCATTCTATGAATCTAGCCAGTTGATAAGCTTACTTGTCTTACTTGATCTTGTTGTCTCAGTCTTTCAACCTCTTGAGGACTCTCACTATGCCTTCAACTAGACATATCTACCTTAATCATGGTCAAGTTCTAAGGCCTTTATAGGACTACCAAGGTACCCTATAATCCTTCTGAATGAGGTCTATCCTTATGGAGCAATGCGGTTAAATGTAGACAAAACTTGAGCTAGGTCAATCACACCTTAAACTAGAGAACTAGCTAATTTTCTAGAGGCCTTAAGATACTCTTAGATCTAGATGTTGTATAGGATAGTTATTTTCATCCAAGGTATAATTTCAATCAATCAAGGGATAAATCGATTCATAAGATCATATTCTTTCTCTAGAAACTAGTCAGTTTCTTACTTTAAGATCTCTATTATTGGTCCTGAATATGCCGACAATATGGAATATATCCAAGTAACTTAAGTCATTCGTATTTGTTTAGGTCTTGATGTCTTTATACGAATGATATAAGCCTTTGTTTCTAAAGGATCATTCTCATTCTAGGCTTCATTCTTAAGCGCTAATCTTATATGAACAATATGCATTTTTACACATGAACATATTTAATCTTTTCTTTTGATAGCCACTTAAACTACATGCCACTTCCTAAAGATTTGAAAAATACTCTTTAAGCTTAAATGAACTACATATCCTTGGGAATTAATGTAGGAAACAGGCTATTACTAGAACATTATTTGAATAATGTATTTAGAGCTAATTAGAGTATTCATCCCAAGGTTTAAGGTTTAATTTTTCAAGGCTTGATGCACATTTGTACACATCTTCATCCTTAGTTCATGGTATGTCCAATCATAACTAATAAAGCATAGTTCAAAAGGGTACTATGACATGTAAGGGTTGCAGGATACTATTGTAAGGCATTAATTGCACAATATCCTAGCATCTACACCTCATGAATGGGCGTTGTGAAAATGAAGGCTAGGGTGGTCGTTTTTATAGGGAAACACCCACATTGGTGCATGGGAAGGCTCCCAGTTTGGTATAGCCACCATGCACTTTAGTTGAACTTCATCTACCCTAGTTAAATTCCATATTTCTTGAGAAAAAGAGGGCTAACTCATGCATGCCACTCATTTTTGTGGGCTAGACTAACTTTAGTTGGTGCATGGTGGCTATACCAAACTGGGAAGGCTCCCAGTTTGGTATAGCCACCATGCACTTTAGTTGAACTTCATCTACCCTAGTTAAATTCCATATTTCTTGAGAAAAAGAGGGCTAACTCATGCATGCCACTCATTTTTGTGGGCTAGACTAAGGTGAACTCAAGCACCACTTAGTGAACAAATAGAATAAGGAGCTTGACACCACCAAACCACCTTGGTGAATACCATCTACCCAAAACCACAAGCTGTTAATCCCATTTTGGATTAACAAATATGCTCCTCCATTTGAGGACATTAATAAGTGTCATGAAAAGGCATTATAAAAGTTATACATTATGGGATATTGGGCACTCGAGGCCTTAGTTAGTAAGTTTTGGGTGCCCAAGGGTGAATAAGGGGGGCCAATTGTATATAAGGCATTTTCTCATAATTGAAGAACACAATCCCCCTTTGTGCTATGTGAGACCTTGCTTGTCTTATGAGAGAGAGAGAGAGAGAGTGTGTGTGTGTGTGTGTGAGAGTGTACTCTAGGACATGTTCCTTTTCTATGCATGTATGTGTGGAAGAGTGAGAGAGAGATTGCCTTGTGTTGTGGTGCAAGTGACTCTATGGTGACAGCATGGAGGTGGAGATTTCAAAAGCGAGCTTGGGGACCTCAAGGGACGTGAGCTCCAAGCATTGGTAAGTACCCAACGATGGTTATTGTTTATTGCTTCTTCCAATTGTGAATGGTTAGAGTTCTCTCTTGGGAGGTGTGGTAACCCAAAACATTTTTGGCATCGATGTCGGGGAAATACCATTGTTTTTTCCATCCTCTTGGAGCTTCAGCTCCCACTATGCAAGATTCATGATTGCCTTTGCATTAAAAAAGTGCATTGTGAAGAGAATGTATAGATAAGGTTTGATTGGTAGAGAAGAGTTGTGAGAAATTGTATGTTTTTGGTGTGTAGGTGAGTACTTGGTAGGAAAGCTGCACTGTTTTTTTTTCTTTTTACAAAATCATAAAAATAAGGAGCCAATGGCTATGCTTATAACTTGAATTACATACCTTATTCCTAGCACAACCATTCAGGAACATTTGGATAGGTGGATTACACTCCAGGTTGTTTCATTCTGTCAATGCAGGGGCCAAAAACGTGAAAGTGTAGATAACGGTTTACGGCGTGAACCATTTCTTTCTACTTCATAGCGTAAACCACCATTCGCAAATCAGTGCCGCAAAATTTGGGATTACCTTACCAAAAATAGGTACCTTATCTTGACACCTCTGACATGATCTGAAGGAATCTTATCCCATGAATTAGCAGTAAGATAATTCACGACGTGAACCATTTATGTTTACATTTCACGACGTGAACCATTCATCATTTCATGACATGAAACATTTCCTCTTTCACGGCGTGAACCCTTTCTTACACTTCACGACGTGAAGTGTCCTCTGCGGTTTCATGGTGTGAACTGTCAAAAACAGATCTAGTTCACGAACTAAGGGTGATCTAGTTCACGAACTAAGGGTTGTCAGACTAAAGTTAGGGGAGGAGCTTAACTGCGTAATTGGAGTCTAACTAGCTCAGATCAAGGTGACATTAACGTGAAATTCTGAGCATCTATTTAACACGTGAAAGTGAAGAAAGAGTTCACGACATGAACCATTTACGTTTCACGACATGAACCATTTCCTACTGCTTCATGGCAAACTATATTGTCTACAGTTTCACAACCCAAAAACTCGGCTCGATAGAAACCTATGAAAAGCTAATTGGGGTAGTAATTTAGCCTGTCAAATCACATTCTCATGCACTTGAGGTCTGGTAAACTCATTGGAGAAAATTTCATATGACTTGAACGACGTGTAACTCAAATTCAGATGTGCTAACCAATTTGTAATTATCCTTTTTGTGAGATACTTCAAGATCTCCATCGATCATAAGCATAGGCATGCATCTCATTAATAGTGGGCGTGGATCTAGCACCCTTTCCAAGTATGTTTATAAATTCATGTTCCTGGAGCATGCGGGAGGTGCTAAAGACAATAAAATTATGAGCGTACAAGGCTATATATCTGACTTTGCCAGTGTTTATGAAGGTGCTAGGGGAGATAGGAGTGTCAAAGTGTTGGCACAAGCACGACACCTTCTTGGAGCAACTAAAGGATGTGTATCAAATTCTCAAGCTTTGGAGGGCACCAAAGTTCAACAATGTGCAGAGTGATGAAGGTATGGTGGCCACTTTCAACACTGAAGTTGTATCTTTGGTCCACTTTCAAGATCAAAAGTGTTATTTTGGAAATGGGGAAGGGCACGTTCCCCTATGTTTATTATTTTTTGGGGAGGATTTTGCCAACTCTGCACTATACTTTATGTATGGTTTTTTTCCCCCCTCACTCACACAAACAAGTACAAAAGTCCTATGACTTGACGAATGACATAGAACTTAGATTCAAATGTGGTAATGATCGTAATGTTTTGTCTTACGAGGTACTTTGAGATCTCTGCCAAATATAAGCATAGACTTGAGGTTCATCAATTGCAAAGGTCACTCTAGCATTCCTTCCAGGTATGCTTTCAAATACAAGTTCATTCGAGTGCTTCAAGATGACACGTTCTTTTAAAGCATGTTGACAATGCACAAGAGCAAACAATTAAGTGGATAAGGGTACCCAAGCATTTTAGTTGTTTGTTTTTTGTAGAATCTTTGACCATCGCCATGACATACCAGGTTATTTTCCAAAGATTTGCCATGTTGATTGTATAGTCTTTGGCCATCACATATGGGGTAAGAGTTACCACCTTTCTTGTAGAGTCTTCGGCCATCACATATGGGGTAAGAGTCACATGACTTTTATTTTTTGTTTATGTGGTATGCATTGGTGCCTTGTTTATTCAATGTATGAGAGCTCATATTTCTTATGAGCTCATATTTCTTATGAGCTCTCATGTTTTCATGTGTATGAGCTCTTATCCATAGAGATATAAAGAATAGACATCTATCCATAGAGCTATCTATGCTTAGGATCTATCTATGCTTCAGAGATCTATGTATAAGAGCTATCTATGCGTAGAGAGCTATCTCATGAGATCTCTATGGAATCATAAGAGGGAGCTCTACGAGATCTCATAAGATCTATCTCATGATATGTCTATGTAATCATAAGAGAGATAGCTCTCTCTTATGCATATAGAGATCTATGTAATCATAGGAGAGAGCTCTATGCCATAAAGAGAACTATGTATTCATAGGAGAGAGCTCTATCTCTCATGTTTGCATAAATTTGTTTAGTAGCTCAATTGTCTTTTTTGTTTGTTGTTTGTAGAGTCTTTGGCTATCACATACCGGGTTATCTTCTAAAGAGTGGCCACCTTGTTTATAGAGTCTTTGGCCATCACATACGAGATAAGAGTCACTCTTTTTTTTTTGTTTATGTGGGAACTCTTTTCTCTACATACATTGAGAGAGCTCTCTTTATGTATTGAGATAGCCCTTTTTCTTTAAGATAGCTCTTATGCATTGAGAGCTCTCTTTATACAAATAGAGAGCTCTCTCAATGCATTGAGCTCTCTACATATATTAAGAGAGCTTTTTACATGTATTGAGAGCTCTCTATGCATAGAGATCTCTCTGTGTATAGAGAGCTCTCTGTGTATAGAGATCTCTCTGTGTATAGAGAGCTCTCTAGCTCTATATGCATAGAGAGAGCTATCTATATATATACATAGAGAGAGCTATCTCCTTGAGAAGCAATTCCACTGCCTCTCCCGTGAGCGTTGTCACACCGACGCGTTGCACTACGTGTCCGGACTTCACGTGGATATTAAATTTTATTTTTTTTTCACGTGTGAATTGGTTTCTCACGCCGTGAAACACTTTTCACACGTGAATCGGACTTCACGTGGATATTAAATTTTATTTTTTTTTCACACGAACTGGTTTTTCACGCCGTGAAACACTTTTTACACATGAACTGGACTTCACATGGATATTAAATTTTATTTTTTTCGCGTGGACTAGTTTTTCATGCCGTGAAACACTTTTCATGCGTAAACCAAACTTCACATGGATACTAAATTTTATTTTTTTTTCGCGTGAACTAGTTTTTCACGCCGTGAAACACTTTTCACGCGTGAACCGCTTCACGTGGATATTAATTTTTTTTTTCTTTCGCATGAACTGGTTTTTCACGCCGTGAAACACTTTTCACGTGTGAATCGGACTTCACATGGATATTAAATTTTGTTTTTTTTTTCTTTCGTGTGAACTGGTTTTTCACACCGTGAAACACTTTTTACGTGTGAACCGGACTTCACTTGGATATTAAATTTTATTTTTTTTCGCATGAACAATTTTTCACACAGTGAAACACTTTTCACGCATGAACCGGACTTCACATAGTGGATATTAAATTTCATTTTTTTCGTGTGAACTGGATTTTCACGCTGTTCAAGCGTGAACCGGACTTAAGTGGATATTAAATTTTGTTTTTGTTTTTTGCGTGAACTGGTTTTTCACGTCGTGAAACACTTTTCACGTGTGAATCAGACTTCACCTAGATATGAAATTATATTTTTTTCCTTTTTTTTCGCATGAACTGGTTTTTCACGCCGTCAAACACTTTTCATGCGTGAACTGGACTTTAAGTGGATATTAAATTTTGTTTTTTTTCACGTGAACTAGTTTTTCATGCGTGAACTGTACTTCACGTGGATATTAAATTTTGTTTTTTTTCGCGTGAACTAGTTTTTCACGCCGTGAAACACTTTTCACGCGTGAACTGGACTTCACGTGGATACTAATTTTCATTTTTTTTAGCGTGAACTGGTTTTTCACGCCGTGAAACACTTTTCACGCATGAACCGGATCCGCTTCATGTGGATATTAATTTTTATTTTTTTTTCGCGTGAACTGGTTTTTCACACCGTAAAACACTTTTCATGCACGTGAATCGGACTTCACGTGGATATTAAATTTTGTTTTTTTTCACGTGAACTGGTTTTTCACGCCTTGAAACACTTTTCACGCGTGAATCGGACTTCACGTGGATATGAAATTTTGTTTTTTTTCCTTCGCGCGTGAATTGGTTTTTCACGTCGTGAAATACTTTTCACGCGTGAACCAAATTTCACGTGGATATTAAATTTTATTATTATTATTATTATTATTTTCACGTGAACTAATTTATCATGCCGTGAAACACTTTCACGCGTGAACCAGACTTCACGTCGTGGATATTAAATTTTATTTTTTTTCACGTGAACTGGTTTTTCATGCCGTGAAATAATTTTCATGCGTTAACCGGACTTCACATGGATATTTAATTTTAGTTTTTTTTCTTTCGCATGAACTAGTTTTTCACGCTGTGAAACACTTTTCACAGGGGAGCCGAACTTCACCTAGATATTAAATTTTGTTTTTTTCTTTTTATTCGCCGCGTGAACTGGTTTTTCATTGTGAAACACTTTTCACGCATGAACCAGATTTCACGTGGATATTAAATTTTGTTTTCTTTTTTTGTGTGAACTGGTTTTTCACGACGTGAAACACTTTTCACGTGTGAACCGGACTTCACGTGGATATTAAACTTCCTTCTTCTTTTTTTCGCGTAAACTAGTTTTTCACACAGTGAAACACTTTTCACTCATGAACCGGACTTCACATGGATATTATTTTTTTTTTGTTTTTTTTCCACGTGAACTCGTTTTTCACACCGTGAAATACTTTTCATGCGTGAACTGAACTTCACGTGGATATTATATTTTATTTTATTTTTTTCATGTGAACTGGTTTTTCACGTCGTGAAACACTTTTCACACGTGAACCTAACTTCACGTGGATATTATATTTCATTTTATTTTTTTTCGCATGAACTCGTTTTTCACGCCGTGAAACACTTTTCACGCGTGAACCGGACTTTACGTGGATATTAAATTTTGCTTTTTTTCACGTGAATTGATTTTTTACGCCGTGAAACACTTTTCACGGGATTCAAATTTCACCTGGATATAAAATATCATTTTTTCGCGTGAAATTGGTTTTCACACTGTGAAACACTTTTCAAGTGTGAACCCGACTTTTGGATATTAAATTTTATTTTTCTTTTTTTCTCTTTTCACGTGAACTGGTTTTTTACGCCGTGAAACACTTTTCACGCGTGAACCAGACTTCACGTGGATATTAATTTTTTTTTTCTCACTTGAACTGATTTTTCATGCCGTGAAACACTTTTCAATAGTGAACCGCACTTCACATGGATATTAAATATCATTTTTTTCGCGTGAACTTGTTTTTCACACCATGAAACACTTTTCACGTGTGAACCGGACTTCACATGGATATTAAATTTCACTTTTTTTCACGTGAACTGGTTTTTTCACGCTGCGAAACACTTTACACGCGGGAACCGGACTTCACGTGAATATTAAATTTTGTTTTTTTCACGTGAACTTGTTTTCATGCCGTGAAACACTTTTCACACGTGAACCGAACTTCATGTGGATATTAAATTTCCTTTTTTTTGTGTGAACTGATTTTTTTATGCCGTGAAACACTTTTCACGAGAACCAAACTTCACGTGGATATTAAATATCATTTTTTTTCACGTGAACTGGTTTTTCACATCATGAAATACTTTTCACGTGTGAACCGAACTTCACATGGATACTAAATTTCATTTTTCTTTTTTTTTCATTTCACATGAACTGGTTTTT
Source organism: Cibotium barometz (assembly GCF_041138505.1). Taxonomy (NCBI): domain Eukaryota; kingdom Viridiplantae; phylum Streptophyta; class Polypodiopsida; order Cyatheales; family Cibotiaceae; genus Cibotium; species Cibotium barometz. The sequence goes on along the minus strand of NC_141072.1, from coordinate 54,413,881 downwards.
TACGCCGTGAAACACTTTTCACGCGTGAACCGGACTTCACGTGGATATTAAATTTTGTTTTTTTTCTTCACGTGAACTGGTTTTTCACGCCGTGAAACACTTTTCAATCGTGAACCGAACTTCACATGGATATTATATTTCATTTTTTTTCCGCGTGAACTGGTTTTTCACGCCGTGAAACACTTTTCACGTGTGAACCAGACTTCACGTGGATATTAAATTTTGTTTTTTTTTTCGTGAACTGGTTTTTCATAGACCTCACATCGGACTTTACGTGGATATTAAATTTTATTTTTATTTTTTTCTTTTTTCACGTTAACTAGTTTTTCACACCGTGAAACACTTTTCATGCGTGAACCAAACTTCACATGGATATTATATTATTATTTTTTTCACGTGAACTGGTTTTTCACGCCGTGAAACACTTTTCACGCGTAAACCAGACTTCACGTGGATATTATATTTCATTTTATTTTTCTCTACGTGAACTCATTTTTCACACCGTGAAACACTTTTCATGCGTGAACCAGACTTTACGTGGATATTAAATTTCGCTTTTTTTCTCGTGAATTGATTTTTTTACACCGTGAAACACTTTTCATGGGAACCAGATTTCACGTGGATATTAAATATCATTTTTTTTTCACGTGAACTGGTTTTCACACCGTGAAACACTTTTCACGTGTGAACCGGACTTCACGTGGATATTAAATTTCATTTTTCTTTTTTTTCTCTTTTCACGTGAACTGGTTTTTTATGCCATGAAACACTTTTCACGCGTGAACCGGACTTCACGTGAATATTATATTTCGTTTTTTTTCTCACTTGAACTGGTTTTTCATGCCGTGAAACACTTTTCAATAGTGAACCACACTTCACGTGGTTCAATAGTGAACCACACTTCACATGGATATTAAATTTCACTTTTTTCGCGTGAACTGGTTTTTTCACGCTGCGAAACACTACACGCGGCGGGAACTGGACTTCACGTGAATATTAAATTTTGTTTTTTTTTCGCGTCAACTTGTTTTTCACACCGTGAAACACTTTTCACGCATGAACCGAACTTCACGTGGATATTAAATTTTCTTTTTTTTTTGCGTGAACTCATTTTTTTACCTCGTGAAATTATTTTCACGGGAACCAGGCTTCACGTGGATATTAAATATCTTTTTTTTCACGTGAACTGGTTTTTCACATCGTGAAATACTTTTCACGTGTGAATCGAACTTCACATGGATATTAAATTTGGTTTTTCTTTTTTTTTTCACGTGAACCGGTTTTTTACGCCGTGAAACACTTTTCACGCGTGAACCAGACTTTACATGGATATTAAATTTTATTTTTTTTTTCTCGCATGAACTGGTTTTTCACGTCGTGAAACACTTTTCAATCGTGAACTGGACTTCACATGGATATTATATTTCGTTTTTTTTTTGCGTGAACTGGTTTTTCACGCTGTAAAACACTTTTCACGCGTGAACCAAACTTCACGTGGATATTAAATTTTGTTTTTTTTCCTGTGAAGAACTGGTTTTTCACGCCGTGAAACACTTTTCACGCATGAACCAAACTTCACGTGGATATTAAATTTTATTTTTTTATTATTTTTTTCATATGAACTAGGTTTTCACGCGTGACGTTCACGTTGTGGATATTAAATTTCATTTTTTTTCGCGTGAACTAGTTTTTCACGTCGTAAAACAGTTTTCACTCGTGAACCGGACTTCACGTGGATATTAAATTTCTTTTTTTTCGTGTGAACTGATTTTTAACGCCTGAAACACTTTTCACACGTGAACCAAACTTCACGTGTATATTAAATTTCGTTTCTTTTTTTCACGTGAACTGGTTTTTCACGTCGTGAAACACTTTTCACATGAGGGATCCGGACTTCACGTGGATATTAGATTTTGTTTTTTCGAGTGAACTAGTTTTTCACGTCATGAAAAACTTTTCATTGTGAACCGGACTTTACATGCATATTAAATTTCATTTTTTTTTCGTGAATTGGTTTTTCACACCGTGAAACACTCATGTTGCCATATATATAGGCAGTGATGTGTGTAAACACACTTAGGACCACCAGGGTACTTTTTCCCTCCTTAGGAAGTTTTTTTCCCCGGATACGCCCATTATTCTAGGGCTAACTTATCTTTGTACATTGACACAATCTAATACACTGTGTGTTGTGTGCATTCTTGCTTCTTCTTCTCCAAGCTTTGTGTGCTTTCCTGCAACCCTAATTCCAACAATTGGTATCAGAGCAGGTATCAGCTCCTAGGGCTAAGCAGCTAGCACCCTCCGACTCACGTTCTCCGATCGAGGTGAGCTTTCACAAGCACTTACAAGTCCCTATACTCTGTAGATAAGCCTATAGGATGCTGCGTTCTCAGAAATTGCATCTGAGGTCATTTCGGGCTCCGCTTTTGCATTACAAGTTCTGTATAGGTGTTTTTGGCATTTTGTGCATTTGTGCAGAAATTTTGACAGTGCAGTTTTCTGCAAAACAGGCATACATATTCTATTGTGGACCGTACTACATAGCACGAGTTGTTTTCTGTTCAGTCTTTGCTTCATTACTACAGGTAGCTTTTGCATCAGTTTCAGTCAGTGGGGCCATGGCTGATAACAGCAATGATGTATTTCGCATGTTGTCTAGCAATGATGTATTTCGCATGTTGTCTGCTCTGATGACAAATTGGATGGAGACAACAACTACCCACTTTGGGCATACATGATGCAACATGTTTTGGTTGCAAAAGGAGTGTGGAAAGGAACATTGTGCAGGGTATGGATGTATGTCCAGGTTCTGTGGATGTAGGATCTGTTGAGGATGTTGCAGGTTCTAGCAGCTCTACTATTGCTGATGTTTTACCCACTGCTGAACAAGCTCATTGGGATGGTAAAGATGCGCAGGCTCATGCCTTGATTGCACTTTCTGTCAAACGTAACATCACTCCACATATTCGTTCAGCTAAAACAGTAAAACAGGCTTAGGATATTCTAGCTGGTTTGTATGCAGGTCGTAACGAGGCAAAAATCTCTTACCTGCGTAAAGAGCTAGAATTGAAGATTATGCAAGAAGATGATGACATGAATGTTTTTCTTGCTGAGATTAAAGATCTCAAGGAGCAGTTGATTTCTGCAGGTGAGATTATTCCTGATCATTCTCTTGTGCAGACTGTTCTTGATGCTTTACCTGAGTCATATCAGACTTTTACTTCCACGTGGAGACTTGTTTACTGAGGATAGACCCTATGTTGTCAAGTATGATACTTTAGACAACAAGCTCTTGCAAGAAGCATAGTCCAGGAAAAACAAGGCTAGGCAGCGTGCAGTTGATCAGGCATTTGTTGCTGCCCAGCAGAGAAGAAGTGGTAAGGCAGTCCCTTCCACTGTTTCTTCTCCTATTAGTAGGTCTGCAACTTCTTCTCCTTCCACAGGTAACAACAATAGGTCTGAGAAGGCTCTTGATAAAGGCAAGAAAAAGATCAGGTACAACTATTGTAAGGCAACTAATCATGTCATTAAGAATTGCCCTGAGCTAAAGGCTAAAGAGGCAAAGAAGAAAGAGCCAAATGCAGCCACAATAGCGGATGCTTCTACAAATGCAGATTCTGCAAATGTTGTGCAGGATACAGAATAGGCATTTAGCATGTATTGCTAGTATGACCCATACATAATGCATGTTTGGCAGTTTCTGTTGTCTCTGATGTATGGTATTTTGACAGTGGTGTCACAAAGCACATTACCTCGCATCATGATATGTTCACTTGTCTTGAGGCTGTCCCTAATGGGAATACTATCACATGTGCTAATAATGCTTCTTACCCAGTGAAGGGCGTTGGTAAAATTATGCTTACTGCTGCAAATGGCAACGCTTTCACACTTTCAGATACTTTGTATATGCCAGGGATAAAGAAGAATCTATTGTCTGTCTCTACGCTTGCTAGACTTGGACTTGTAGTCAAATTTGTGGATGGCAGATGTACTGTTCATGATTTGACTTCTGGTGATACGATTATTGCATCTGGCACCTTGTTTTATGGGCTGTATAGGCTCAATTCTTATGACAAGTGTGTGGAAGATTCAGCAAATGCAGTTTCTGATGAAAAATGAAAAGGCAGTTTCAGATGCAAAACTATGGCATGCTCGTTTTGGTCATCTGAACTTTGCTAGTTTGCTGCGTTTGCAGAAATTTGATATGGTTGCTTCATTGTCCCCTCTTGAGGCACCATTGAAACATGTTTGTGAAGGCTGTAATTTGGGCAAAATGTAGCATTTTGCATTTCCAAAGGATGGTTCTGTGCGGGCCACTCGCAAATTGCAACTTGTACATAGTGATGTATGTGGGACTATGCAAACTCCAACACTTGTACTTCGTGACTTTCATTGATGATTACTCAAGGCATGCATGGGTATATCCACTGAAGGCAAAGTCCGAAGTGTTTTTGTGCTTCAAACAGTTTTTGCTTATGGTTGAAAATGTATCCAATTATACTGTGGGCACCCTTCGTTCTGATCGGGGGGGAAGAGTTTGATGCATTTCTGGCTAGTCGTGGGATAAAACACCAATGTATAGTGCCGTATACCCCTCAGCAAAATGGTATTGCTGAGAGGAAAAACAGGTCACTATGGAGATGGCACGATGTATGGTCAAGAGCCAAGCTTTGCCACATGCGTTTTGTCTTAAGGCTATCATGTGTGCTGCATATGTACTCTACAGGTGTCCTAGTAAGGCCTTGCAGTCTGTTACTCCATACGAAGCTTGGCATGGCAGGAAGCCTTCTATTAGTCACTTGCATGTCTTTGGTTGCTTGGATTATCTTTAGTGCTTGTGCAACAACGTAGAAAATTGGATGATAAGGCTATCAAATGCATTTTTGTTGGTTACAGTGCTGAGAGCAAGGGTTACAGATTGTATCATCCGCAGTCAAAGCGTATCTTGATTAGTCGAGATGTTGTTTTTGTGGAAGATGTTGTGCAGCCTTTGTTATCATGTACCAAAGAGACAAGTGTGAGCTCACGGGATGTATTTGATACGTTGTTGCCTCTGTTTACAGGTGGCAAATATTCAGCCTATGCAAATTTCAAACGACATCATAGATCAGCCTATTTCTGATGCAGATTTACATGATGTAATTTATGAGGATAGGGCTGAAAATGAGCAGGCTAGAGGTATGCCTAAATGGCTAGTGCAAACCTTGCGTGATAGTAAAATTGATGCACCTATTTCTAGTCGTACTCGTTCAGGTTTTCAGCATGCCTCTTATGCATCAGATTGTTATGCTTTGGCTGTGTCTAGTATGTGTGAAGAGGAAGAACCTCTTTCATTTGATGAGGCACAAAAATCAGAAAATTGGTTGGCTGCAATGCAAAGTGAATATGATGCTATAATCAAGAATGGTACATGGTCTTTGTGTGATTTGCCTATTGGTAAAAAGGTCATTGGATGTAAGTGGGTTTTTAAGTTAAAATGAAAGCCAGATGGCAATGTTGATCGCTATAAGACTAGACTTGTTGCAAAAGGTTATGCTCAAGAAAAGGGCATTGATTTTGATGAGACCTTTGCTCCCACTTGTCGTATGACTACCATTTGTAGCATTTGTGCATTGGTAGCTCATAATGGTTGGAATGTACATCAATTGAACATAAAGACTGCGTTCTTGAATGGAGATTTGCATGAGGAGGTGTATGTATCGCAGCCTCGTGGTTTTGTTTAAAGAGGGCAAGAAAACAAAGTGTGCAGGTTGAAAAAGGCTTTGTATGGTTTAAAGCAAGCTCCACGAGCTTGATATGAAAAGATACATGCATATTTAACTGCACATGGTTTTCAGAATAGTCCAACAGAAAGCACTTTGTATGTTAAACGTGTGGATGATGTACATCTAATCATTGCTCTCTATGTCGATGACATGCTACTCACAGGACCAAATGAGAGTCATATTGCTGATTTTAAGGCTGATTTGAATGCCTCTTTTGAGATGTTAGATTTGGGGCATTTGCATCATTATTTGGGGATACAATTTAAGCAGTGTGATGGAGGTATTGCTTTGTGTCACACAAAGTATATTGGGACATTGTTGTAGAGATTTAGTCTTGAAGACTGCAAGCCTATTGCTACTCTAATGGAGACAGGTTTGAAGTTGAGTCTTCATGATACTGGAGATCAATTTGCTATCACACTCTATCAGACAGCTGGTTGCCTCATTTATGTATGCATTACGAGGTCGGACATTCAGTTTGCAGTCTCACAAGCGAGCAGGTTTATGCATAGCCCAGGGTCTCAGCATTGGAAGGCAGTTAAACGCATCTTTCGCTACTTGAGTGGCACCATACATCTTGGGTTGTTTTATCCCAAGGGGGGATCGTTGCCGCTAGATTTACATGCTTTTTTGGACTCGGATTGGGCTGGTTGCTATGACACGAGAGTGTCCACAAGTGGTTTTTGTTTCATGCTCGGTAGCTCATGCATATCTTGGTTGAGCAAGAAGCAACCTACTGTGGCCACTTCTAGTTGAAGCTGAGTACAGGGCAGCTTTCACAGCTACGGTTGAGTGTGTGTGGCTCAAATGGCTTATGTGGTTGACTTGGGGTGTTGGACAGGAGTCTGCCACCTCTATCTACACTGACAGTCAGAGCGCATTGGCAGTTGCAAGAAACCCAGTTTTTCATGCTCGCACAAAGCACATTGAGGTGCATTATCACTATGTCAGGGAGAGACTCTCAGTAGGAGAGATTAGCTTGGCATATGTGCCAACACATGACAACCTCGCCGATCTTTTCACAAAGGTGCTTCCTTGAGAAGTTTGAAGCTTTTCGCAAAGCTTTGGGCTTGCTCCCCTTTGTGGACTGATCTACTTCGGGCATGGCATTTTCCTATACATGAGTGCCAGTTCTCGTTCACACCATCACTCCCAGGGGAGATTTGTTGCCATATATATAGGTAGTGATGTGTGTGAACACACTTAGGACCATCGGGGCACTTTTTTTCTCCTTAGGAGGTTTTTTCCCTCGGCTTGTATATACGCCCATTATTCTAGGGCTAACTTATCTTTGTACATTGACACAATCTAATACACTCTGTGTTGTGTGCACTCTTGCTTCTTCTTCTCCAAGTTTTGTGTGCTTTCCTGCAACCCTAATTCCAACACTTCATTCATGAACTCCGCGGACTTCACGTGGATATCAAATTTTCTTTTTTTTCTTCACGTGAACTAGTTTTTCATGTGTGAACCAGACTTCACGTGGACATTATATTTTGTTTTTTTTGTTTTTTTACATGAACTGGTTTCTCGTCGTGAAACACTTTTCACGTTGATAGGATAAAAAATGTATAGACTTTTTTTTGGTTCATGCTTGTAAATAGGGTGTGTGGAAATAAAATGAGTGAGAGGGTGTTTTGTACATATTTTCCTTTGCAAGATGTGAAGAATAAAAATTTTCTTGGACCAAGCCATTGGGTTTTCCTTGAAACCTCAAGGTGGTGCATATATTAAATATAGCCTTAGAGAAAATGTGGGTCTAGGGGGTGTGATTTTTTAAAAAAAACCTTGGCAAATTCTTTTAAAATTGGAAGAGGTGGTTTAAATGAAGAGGTGGCTGGGTCGTAATGGACACGAAGAAAAGACAAAAAAAGAAGTTGAAGATCTGGTGGCACCACAACTAGCGGCGTGTCACTTCTGGATGATCACGATTCTATTTGTGGAGCACATGCATTTAACTTGCTAACCTTGCATGGAGTCTACAGGCTCTATAAAATGCTGGTACACATGTCTGAACCAGGGGAGGGGAACTAGGAAGAACATTACGATTTCTTTGATTTACTGTGACAAAAAATCATGACGTTGAAAGATGGGTTTGCTCGTGAGACTGAAGACGCTGCCGCGGACCTGTGATGACGGAAGGCAAAAAGGTGAAAAGATGCCGGCAACAATTCGCTTGAATACACAAATGTTCAGAATTTTTTATTTTGATGATCGTGATGCTGTCGTTGATCTTTGCTGAAGCAGCCTGCTCTGACTGAATTAATCATCACGGTGATGTTGCTATTGATCCACAGCTTGATTCAAATCACCTTATTTTGATGATCGTGATGCCCATGTGGTCCCTTTGGCTAAAGCGACTTGTAGATAATCATAATGCTCTGTTGAACGGCGGCCTGCTCGTAATGTTTTTGTGACGCTGCTCCAAATCTTTTGTTGATGATCGTGAAGCTCTGTTGAACGGCGGCCTGCTCGTAATTTTTTTGTGACGCTACCCAATACAAGTTTTTTTTATTACTCGTAAAGATCGTGGTGAAGCAGCTTGCTTCTGGACTAGTGGTCATGATCGTGATGCTGCCTCCTTGGAGCTGAAGAAGATCGATGTGATGAAGTGGCTAATTGCTATGGTATGCTGAACAAGTTAGGAGGACGTGGGAGCAGCCGCTTCTGGACGATTTTCTGTGCAGATATTTTTCATCTTGATGTGCTGCCAACTAAGAAGGATTGGTGATGTGCCTTGGTCATTTAATTGCTAGTCATAATTTCTGAGATTCTGCCTTGAACGATTTTTTATGCAATTGATGAAGACATGTACCTGTTGTTGATGATCAGTTTGGGCCGTTAATGCTATGTGAAGAAAAGTCTTGTTGCTGTTTATTTTCTTGACCAAAAAATCAGAGATTTCAGAACTACCTTTTGTCTTTTCGTTGAGGCGGAATCCATTGCCTGGTGGGTCAAATTGCCTCTGAGTTGTTCTACTCGGAGTGAAGCATGATTCTATCTATTGAACTCGACAGTGGTGTTGAAGAAATCATGTTTTGTGGTTTTCATATTGAAGTCGTATTCTCCGCAGTGCATGGGGATTACTGGTCTTTACTTTTGCAAGTGGATGAGGAAGAATGGGAGAATGTTCGTTTTCCTGCTGAAGAAGGCCTCCCTGAATACATTTATCATCTTGAGTTTTGTACAGAAGTTGATATAATTTGATGGAAAATGTATCTTATTTGTCACCTGAAAGTAATCTCCATCTAAAGTTTTTTAAGGGAGTTTTTGTGGGATGTGTATTCTTCTTTCCCGGGTTGTTTTCAGCTTTATGTGAGAGAAGGGAGTTGGGAGATAGTTGCAGGAAAATGAGGCGCCAGTGTGATTGGTCTTGTTTGTTTTAGGAATAGATCAGAATCTTTGTCGTTTGTCTCATCATTCTTTGGCGATCCTGCTAGGGACAAAGTTTTCTGAATTGGGATTTGTGTGCACCCAAGACAAGACAAACCCGGAAGTATGGCTCACGAGTTTACTCGTTTTTATGGCTTGCCTAATGAAGATCCGGAAAGGTTTATAGAGAACATAGAATTCACCGCCTTGATTAAAAATTGAAATTCTCCAGAAGTGTTGCTTCAAATTCTATCTTTTTGTTTGGTAGGAGAGGCTCGTTCCTGGTTGCAAACTTTTAGAGCTAAGTTTCATGATGACCAGGGTGTTCAGAGGAACCCCACGTATGGTGAAGTGAAGGCTGCATTGGTTGCTCATTTTGTTTGCACCAGAGATGCTGATGGAATATGGAGAGAGTTGTGTGCCTTGCAACAGAATTCTGGCCAATCAGTTGATGACTACTTAGGTCGTTTCACAGTAATGTGGAACAAGTGGCAAGCTGCACTGATACCAGAAATCCCTCCCCGTGTGATTAAGAAGGACCGGTTTATTGCTGGTCTAAGATCTGACATTCGGGTAAAGGTGGAATGCAAGGAACTTCCCACATATGAAGATGTTCTCCGAGTTGCCAAAGAAAAAGAAAGAAAGATGAAGAAGCTGACTCAGATGGGTATAGAGGTGTCAAAAATACCAACTGTTCCAAAGCTTATTCCACATATGGTAGCTGAGCCACCGAAGACAGTACCAAAAAAAGAAGAAACGCTGAAAGGGGAAATTCATGAGATGTCAAAACTCATGAAGAATCTCAGCTTAAACTTGATGGCAGGAAGAGGTCGGGGACGAGCTCCAAATGGCAAAGGACCAGGCAGTATGCCTCCTACTGGTGGAGCTCCATCATCATGGTTTCCAGGATGAGGTCGAGGTATGAATGCTCCTTATGTGCAATGCTTTAATTGCAGAGATTGGGGGCATTATAGCACTAATTGCGATAAGCCTCCAAGAATGGGTGGTGAAATCTATCCTTTGCCCTCTGGATTAAGTAATAGAGTGAATGATCATAGTGTGGAAATCAAAGATGCAGGTCAACCAGGATCAAGTAGCAGTTCCAAAACTACTGTGGAAGAAAAAGGTAAAGGAAAACTAGTGAGTCTGCTTGGTTTCGAAGATGATGAGGTGACTGTTTTGCCCTTGGGCAAGCGAGATCGAAATGAAGAAGCTGAACCCAGTGCTAAGAAAGGCAAGCAAACAGAAGAGGTGATCACTCGTCAGAGGAAGAAAACCAGGAAGCCGAGGAAAAAGTACAAAACATATGACTATCCGATGGGGAAAGATCAAGGTGAATACGATCTTGTGGAAGACCTTTCTAAGAGGAAGCTAGATATCACTTTTGCCCAAATGATTGGATTATGTCCCAGATTGAAGAAGGATTGGCGACGTGCTGTGAATCCAAAGAAAAAGATGGGAAAGACCACTAGTAATAAATTGACTATTTCTGAACTTCCAGATATTTGTCCTTCTGTTGAGGCGTGGCATAACGGTTTAGACCTTGGTGAAGCTTATATTGATGGTGGTGCTCAGATCTGTGTTATCACTCAATCTTGTACGGAGAAACTAAATCTAAAGGTAACTTCCCCTTCAACTTTTTGAATACGGATGGCTAATCATGCAAAGGTAAAATGCTTGGGAATGGTGGCTGATTTGAATGTTGAAGTATTCAGTACTCTATGTAAAGTGGATTGTCATGTCATACCTGCGGGATTAGGGGCCTATCCTTTGATTTTAGGGAGACCCTGGTTAAGGAAGGTTGGGGCTATTCAGAATTGGAAAGATGGAGTGATTACTGTACATGCTTCTTCAGGGAAAAAATGAGTTTTGATATGGTGAGTCGGACTGAAATCTCTGAAGTTGAAAAGAGAGAGGTAGAAGATGAGTCATCTAGCAGTAGTGAGGAAGATAGTAGTGCAACTTCTGAGAGTGATATAGCTGATGTAGCCTTCGTAGGAGGGGTTGAAGATTTGCATTTGGGTAGTACAACCATCAATGATAGTGAGGAAGAGGATAGATTTGAAGAGATAGAAAGATTTTTGCAACCAAAAAACTATGCAGAGTCATCTTTAACTCTAATGGAACAGTCATTATCTTCTAGTCTATCTCCTGAAGAAAAAGAGGAATATTGCAGGGTACTGAGAAAATATCCCAACTTATTCATCACTTCTTGTGAGGAAATAAGAGGATTCAAAGGGAAGCCACTTAGAATTGAATTAAAAGAGCATGCAAAGCCAGTATTTCAAAGGATGAGGAGGTTGAATCCCAAACAGATTTCAGTTTTGAAAGAGGAAGTAATAAAGTTACTTAAGGCTGATATTATCTTTCCTGTTGGTCTTTCTGATTGGGCCAGCCTAGTGGTTATTGTGCCAAAGAAAGATGGCAAATGGAGAATCTGTGTGGACTACAAACCTTTAAATGCAGCAACAAGGGCCAATCATTATCCTCTTCCACATATTGATGACATTTTGGATCAGATAGCAGGCCATCATATGTATAGTCTGTGTGATGGATATTTTGGCTACTTCCAGATTGCCATAGCTCCAGAAGATCGAGTGAAGACTACCTTCCTTACACCGTGGGGTTGTTTTGGCTACAAAAAAAATGCCCTTTGGGCTCAAAAATGCATCGTCTCATTACCAGGAAAACTCCGACCAGGTATTGGCCCCATTCTTGGATAAGTTCTGTAAAGTTTTCATTGATGATATATGTGTCTATAGTGATCGTGCTGTACATAGTCAGAAGCTTGATGAAGTCTTTCAAAAATTGGATGAAAGTGGTGGACAGCTGAACCCAAGAAAGTGTCATCTAGCACAAGGAAGAATCAAGGTTCTTGGACACATTGTGTCTGAGAATGGAATAGAGCCAGATCCGGACAAGATTAAGGCATTGATGATGCTGCCCTCTCCTTCGACCACAAAGCAATTGCATACTTTCTTACAGAAAGTAAAATATTTGTCACGGTTCATTCACATGTTGTCACATGCATTATATCCTCTACAGCAAGTAGTAAAGTATGATCCCTTAAAATGGACTGATGAAAGTGAAGAAGTGTTTGAGGCAATAAAAGAAATGTTAGGACAGATTTCTAGTGTGAAAGCTCCTAACTTTTCCAAGCCATTTTATGTGAATCCCTCAGTTGGGGTGGATGCAATAGGGGCTATATTATTACAGCAAGGAGAAAATTCTCGGTATATGCGACCTGTGTATTATGCTAGCAGGGTCAAAACTGAAGCTAAAAGGAGGTACACAGCAGCTGAATTAATAATGGCCAGTTTACTTTTTGCTTGTAGAAGATTCAGATCTTATTTACTTCCTCAATCATTTGTTGTCTTGACTAGCTGCACCCTGCTACCTCATTTGTTGTCTTGACTAGCTGCACCCTGCTACCTCAGTTGCTGAATAACACTGCTCTTTCAAAGTGTATGGTTAAGTGGATAACTAAACTTCAAGAGTATTCTTTTACTTTCCTTGTTGAAAAGTCTACTAGAGCTTCACTGGCAGATTTACTTACATATAAAGAAGGTCCTATATTGGTGAAGGAGGTTGATGATCATACAGTTCCATTGGAAGAAAAGATGCTGGACAATGCTTTTGTTCTTCATTTTGATGGTTCTTTCAGGAAAAGTCTAAATTTAGCAAAGGGTGGCATGGCATTATATGATCCTGGGGGAAGGCTAGTTCAAAAGAAAGGTTTTCTGCACAATGTTAGTAGCAACAATGAAGCTGAATATTCAGCTTTACATGAAGGCTTAAAGACATGTCTTGAGAAAGGTATAAGAAGATTAGCTATTAAGGGTGATGCTTTGTTGATTGTTAAACAGATACTTGGTGTTTGGAAGACAAAGCATGCTCATCTCAAGCATTGGTTGTTGGCTATTAAAAAAATGTTGAGGCAGTTTGATGCATGGACATTACATGTGGAGAGGAGGCAAAATGTTGCAGCTCATGAAGCAGCTCAGGATGAAACTGAGATGATGTCTTATACATGAAGGGAACAGATCTGATTCTCAAAAGGATACCCTGGCAAGAGGAAATCATGCATATTTTGGAAACTAACCATGAAGGCATATGTGGTGGCCATTTTGCTTTCAAGATTATGATGAGGAAGATTTTAACTGAAGGTTATATTTGGCCTGGCATTGGTGTAGGTCATGCCTACAATGTCAACAAATGGGTAAGAGGATTCTTCATCCAGAACTCAGAAATGTCATGATTGCTTATAACATTTTTGAGAAATGGGGAATTGATGCAATTGGTCCTATGCCAATGACTGCAAGGAAATGTTGTTATTTGCTGACTACTATTGATTTTCTATCTCGTTGGGCTGAAGCAAGACCGGTGAAGACAGTCAATGCCAAAACAGTGTGTAAGTTTGTATATGAAGATATTTGCTGCCGTTTTGGGGTTCCTTTGGAGCTTGTTTCTGATCGTGGGCCTGGTTTTCGAAGTGAGCTAATGGATCTGCTTTGTGAAAAATTGAAAATCAAGCATAGATATTCTTCTCCGCTTTATCCCCAATGTAATGGTATGAATGAATACTTCAATGGGAAGTTAACTAGTATAATGGGAAAGATGATCAGAACTCATGAAAAAAATTGGGATCTAGTTGTACCTTGGGCATTATGGGCATACCGAATAGTAGAGAAAGAAGGCATTAAATTCTCTCCTTATCACTTAGTCTATGGAAAGGAAGCACTTCTACCATTGAATGTAAAAATACCTACCTTGCAATTATTGATGAAATTAGAAGAGAACCCAGACTTAACCTATACCAATAGGTTATTGGATATGCAAGAAGCACAACTAGATAGAATGAAAGCAGTGGAGCACTACACACAGGTTCAAGAAAAAATCAATGGAAAGCTAATCAGAAATTTAAAGACAAAGAAATCAATAAGGGAGACTTGGTGATGAGATATGACAGTAGGCTGGATTTCACATTTAAAACTCGGTTTGTGACTAAATGGGAAGGGCCATACCTTGTGATCCAAAAGTTTGGCAATCGATCATACCAGCTAGCGGATTTGGATGGAAGTCTTCATAAAAATTAGAGTAAATGGTCTAAGATTAAAAAAGTATATTGTGAGAATTATGCAGGTAAGTTCATGTGGACCAGTCGTCATGAAGACCAAACAAATAAAAGACCTCATGGATGAGGATATCTCCACCGAAATGACAACTATGTTTGATTGTTGACTGCTAGACATTAATGTCTGCAGCTTGGGGGATGGGCAAAATGATAGGACAAAAAATGTATAGACTTTTTTTTTGGTTCATGCTTGTAAATAGGGTGTGTGGAAATAAAATGAGTGAGAGGGTGTTTTGTACATATTTTCCTTTTCAAGATGTGAAGAATGTAAATTTTCTTGGACCAAGCCATTGGGTTTTCCTTGAAACCTCAAGGTGGTGCATATATTAAATATGGCCTTAGAGAAAATGTGGGTCTAGGGGGTGTGATTTTTTTTAAAAAACCTTGGTGAATTCTTTTAAAATTGGAAGAGTGGTTTAAATGAACAGGTGGCTGGGTCGTAATGGACACGAAGAAAAGACAAAAAAAGAAGTTGAAGATCTGGTGGCACCACAACTGGCGGCGTGTCACTTCTGGATGATCACGATTCTGTTCGTGGAGCACATGCATTTAACTTGCTAACCTTGCATGGAGTCTGCAGGCTCTATAAAATGCTGGTACGCATGTCTGAACCAGGGGAGGGGAACTGAGGAAGAGCATTACGATTTCTTTGATTTACTGTGACAAAAAATCATGACGTTGAAAGATGGGTTTGCTCGTGTGACTGAAGACGTTGCCGCGGACCTGTGACGGAAGGCAAAAAGGTGAAAAGACGCCGGCAACAATTCGCTTGAATATGCAGCTGTTCAGAATTTTTTATTTTGATGATCATGATGCTGTCGTTGATCTTTGCTGAAGCGGCCTACTCTGACTGAATTGATCGTCTCACGGTGATGTTGCTATTGATCCACAGCCTGCTTTGAATCACTTTATTTTGATGTTCGTGATGCCCATGTGGTCCCTTTGGCTAAAGCGACTTGCAAATAATCATAATGCTCTGTTGAACGGCGGCCTGCTCGTAATGTTTTTCTGACGCTGCTCCGAATCTTTTGTTGATGATCGTGAATCTCTATTGAGTGGCGGCCTGCTCGTAATTTATTTGTGACGCTGCCCAATACAAGTTTTTTTTTATTACTCGTAAAGATCGTGGTGAAGCGGCTTGCTGCTGGACTGGTGGTCATGATCGTGATGCTGCCTCCTTGGAGCTGAAGAAGATCGATGTGATGAAGCGGCTAATTGCTATGGTATGCTAAACAAGTTAGGAGGACGTGGGAGCAGCCTCTTCTGGACGATTTTCTGTGCAGATATTTTTCATCTTGATGTGCTGCCAACTAAGAAGGATTGGTGATGTGCCTTGGTCATTTAATTGCTAGTCATAATTTCTGAGATTCTGCCTTGAACGATTTTTTATGCAATTGATGAAGACATGTACCTGTTGTTGATGATCAGTCTGGGCCGTTAATGCTATGTGAAGAAAAGTCTTGTTGCTGTTTATTTTCTTGACCAAAAAATCAGAGATTTCAGAACTACCTTTTGTCTTTCCATTGAGGCAGAATCCATTGCCTGGTGGGTCAAATTGCCTCTGAGTTGTTCTACTCGGAGTGAAGCATGATTCTATCTATTGAACTCGACAGTGGTGTTGAAGAAATCATGTTTTGTGGTTTTCATACTGAAGTCGTATTCTCCGCAGTGTATGGGGATTACTGGTCTTTACTTTTACAAGTGGATGAGGAAGAATGGGAGAATGTTCGTTTTCTTGCTGAAGAAGACCTCCCTGAATACATTTATCATCTTGAGTTTTGTACAGAAGTTGATATAATTTGATGGAAAATGTATCTTATTTGTCACCTGAAAGTAATCTCCATCTAAAGTTTTTTAAGGGAGTTTTTGTGGGATGTGTGTATTCTTCTTTCCCGGGTTGTTTTCAGCTTTGTGTGAGAGAAGGGAGTTGGGAGATAGTTGCAGGAAAATGAGGCGCCAGTGAGACTGGTCTTGTTTGCTTTAGGAATAGATCAGAATCTTTGCCGTTTGTCTCATCAACGTGTTAATGGACTTCACGAGGATATTAATTTTTTTTTCGCGTGAACCGGACTTCACGTGGATATTAAATTTTTTTTTTTGGTGAACTGGGTTTTCACGCCATGAAACACTTTTCACGTGTCAACTCCGCGGACTGCATGTGGATATTAAATTTCATTTTTTTTCACGTGAACTAGTTTTTTACACCGTGAAACACTTTTCACGTGTGAATCAGACTTCTCGCGTTTTTCTTTTTTCGCGTAAACTAGTTTTTCACGCTGTGAAACACTTTTCATTCGTGATTCCCACTTCACGTTGATATTAAATTTTGTTTTTTTTTTGCGTGAACCAGACTTCACGTGGATATTAAATTTGGTTTTTTTTTGTGAATTGGTTTTTCAAGCCGTGAAACACTTTTAAACGCATGAACCAGACTTCACTTGGATATTAAATTTTATTTTTTTTCGCATGAACTGAGTTTTCGCGCTGTGAACCAAACGTGTGAACCAGACTTCACGTATATATTAAATTTCATTTTTTTTCTTGGAACTAGTTTTTCACGTCGTGAAACACTTTTCACACGTGAACTCCGCAAACTTTACATGGATATTAAATTTCTTTTTTTTCGAGTGAACTAGTTTTTCACACCGTGAAACACTTTTCACGCATGAACCGAACTTCACGTGGATGTTAAATTTTATTTTTTTCTTTTTTCTTTTTTCTTTTTTCGCGTGAAGTGGTTTCTCACGCCGTGAAACACTTTTCACGCGTGAACCGGACTTCACATGGATATTAAATTTTGTTTTTTTCGCATGAACTAGTTTTTCACGTCGTAAAACACTTTTCACGCGTGAACCGAACTTCACGTGGATATTATATTTAGTTTTTTTTCGCATAAATTGTTTTTTCACGCCATGAAACACTTTTCACGTGTGAACAGGACTTCACATGGATATTAAATTTTTTTTTTCTCGTGAATTTTTTTTCCATGCATGAATCGGACTTCACGTGGATATTATATTTAGTTTTGTTTTTTTTTGCGTGAACTGGTTTTTCATGTCATGAAACACTTTTCACACGGTGAACTTGGTCTTCACGTCGTGGATATTAAATTTTAAATTTTTTTTCGCGTGAACTGGTTTTTCATGCCTTGAGTTACTCTTCACGTGTGAACCAGACTTCACGTGGATATTAAATTTCGTTTTTCTTTTTTTCACGTAAACTGACTTTTTACACCGTGAAACACTTTTCACACGTGAACCAGACTTCATGTGCATATTAAATTTTGTTTTTTTCTTTTCTTTGCGTGAACTGGTTGTTCACGCGTGACACTTTTTACGCGTGAATCAGACTTCACGTGGATATTAAATTTTTTTTTCGCATGGATTTGTTTTCACGCTATGGAACACTTTGCACGCGTGAACCGGACTTCACGTGGATATTAAAATTTATTTTTATTTTTCGTGTGAACTAGTATTTCATGCCATGAAACACTTTTCACGCATGAACCGAACTTCATATAGATATTAAATTTTCTTTTTTTTTCTTTTTTCGCATGAACTGGTCTTTCACATCGTGAAACACTTTTCACGCATGAACCGGACTTCACGTGGATATTAAATTTTATTTTTTTTCGTGTGAACTGGTTTTTCATGCGTGAAACGCTTTTCACGCATGAACCAGACTTCACATGGATATTAAATTTCATTTTTTTCGTGTGAACTGGTTTTTCATACCGTGAAACACTTTTCACATAACATGAACCGGACTTCACGTGGATATTGAATTTTATTTTTTTCTTCTTTTCGCCTGAACTGGTCTCTCACACCGTGAAACACTATTCACGCGTGAATTGGCAGACTTCACGTAGATATTAAATTTCATTTTTTTCGTGTGGATTGGTTTTTCACGTTGTGAAACACTTCTCACACGTGAACCGGACTTCACATGGATATTAAATTTTGTTTTTCTTTTTTTTCACGTGAACTAGTTTTTCACGCCATGGAACACTTTTCACGCGTGAACCGGATATCACATGGATATTAAATTTCAATGTTTTTTCAAGGTGTACTAGTTTTTCACACCATGAAACACTTTTCACGAGTGAACCAAACTTCACGTGGCTATTAAATTTCATTTTTTTCACGTAAACTAGTTTTTCACGTCGTGAAACACTTTTCACGCGTGAACTAGACTTCACGTGGATATTAAATTTCATTGTTTTCTTTTTTTCGCGTGAACTAGTCTTTCACGCCGTTAATCGAGTGAACTGGACTTCACGTGGATATTAAATTTCATTTTTTTTCTTGTGAACTGGTTTTTCACGCCTTGAAATACTTTTCACGCGTGAACTCCACGGACTTTACATGGATATTAAATTTCATATTTTTCTTTTTTCGAGTGAACTGGTTTTTCACACCGTGAAACACTTTTCACGTGTGAACCGAACTTCACCTCGATGTTAAATTTTATTTTTTTTTCTTTTTTCTTTTTTTTGCGTGAATTGGTTTCTCACGCCGTGAAACACTTTTCACACGTCAACCGGACTTCACATGGATATTAAATTTCTTTTTGTTTTTTTTCGCGTCGTGAACTGGTTTTTCACGCCGTGAAACACTTTTCATGCGTGAACCGGACTTCACGTGGATATTATATTTAGTTTTTTGTTTTTTGTGTGAACTGGTTTTTTACGCCGTGAAACACTTTTCACGCGTGAATAGGACTTCACATGGATATTAAATTTTGTTTTTTTTTCTTGTTGTGAACTTGTTTTTCACGCGTGAATCGGACTTCACGTGGATATTATATTTAGTTTTTTTTTCACGTGAACTGGTTTTTCACGCCGTAAAACACTTTTTACACGGTGAACCGAGCTTCACGTGGATATTAAATTACATTTTTTTTCCACGTGAATTGGTTTTTCACGCTTGAAACACTCTTCACGCATGAACCGGACTTCACGTGGATATTAAATTTTGTTTTTTTTTGCGTGAACTTGTTTTTCACGTAGTGAAACACTTTTCACACATGAATTGGACTTCACGTGGATATTAAATTTCATTTTTCTTTTTTTTGCGTGAACTTATTTTTCACGTCGTGAAACACTTTTCACGTGTGAACCGGACTTCACGTGGATAATTTTATCATGGAAACAAAATGAAATTTAATATCCACATGAAGAGCATAAAAAGTGTTTCACGGCGTGAAAAACCAGTTCACGCAAAAAGAGGGTATTTAGTATCCACGTGAAATCCAGTTCACGTGAAAAAAAAGGAAATTTAATATGCACGTGAAGTCCGGTTCACGCGTGAAAAGTGTCTCACGGCATGAAAAACTAGTTCATGGGAAAAAAATGAAATATAATATCCACGTGAAGTCTGGTTCATGTCGTGTGAAAAGCGTTTCAAGGCATAAAAAACTAGTTCACGTGAAAAAAAAGAAAATTTAATATCCACGTGAAGTCCAATTCACGGGTGAAAAGTGTTTTACGGCATGAAAAAAAAGTTCACGTGAAAATAAATAAATAAATAAATGAGATTTAATATTCACGTGAAGTCCGATTCACACATGAAAAGAGTTTCACGGCGTGAAAAACAAGTTCACACAAAAAACACAAGTTCCACGGCGTGAAAAACAAGTTCACGCGAAAAAAAGGAAATTTAATATCCACGTGAAGTTTGGTTCACGCGTGAAAAGTGTTTCACGGTGGGGAAAACCAGCTCACAAGAAAAACAAAATGAAATTTAATATCCACGTGAAATCTGGTTCACTTGTGAAAAGTGTTACACAGCGTAAAAACCAGTTCACGCAAAAAGAATTTTTTTTTAAAAAAAAAGAAAATTTAATATCCACGTGAAGTCCGATTCACGCATGAAAAGTGTTTCACGGCGTGAAAAACTAGTTCACATGAAAAAAAAAAGAAATTTAATATCCGCGTGAACTCTAGTTCACGCGTGAAAAGAGTTTCACGATGTGAAAAACCAGTTCACGTGAAAAAAATGAAATTTAATATCCACCTGAAGTCCGGTTCATGCGTGAAAAGTTGTTCACGATATGAAAAACCAGTTCACGCGAAAAAAAAGAAAAAGAAATTTAATATCCACGTGAAGTCCGGTTCACGCGTGAAAAGTGTTTCATGGCATGAAAAACCTGTTTAAACGAAAAAAAAATTGAATTTTAATATCCAGGTGAAGTCTGGTTCACGCGTGAAAAGTGTTTCACGGGGTGAAAAACGAGTTCATGCGAAAAAAAGAAAAAAATAATTTTAAATAATTATTCAAATAAGAATAGGTTTATAAAAAGTAATTAATCAAGAGTATTTTAGTACCATGCTCAACCTTTTTCCTAGTAAAATGAAAATGGACACCAACATGCTTGGTGTATAGTTAGAAAAAATAGGATTGCCCAGCAATCGCACTCTCACTGTCAATGAAGATGGTAGTTCCGGTGTCCATGGGAACACGCATCTCCTCAAGAAGCTAATGGAGATATATGTAATGGCACATGGTCTTTTTGTGGATCGCCCTCGTTCATCATAAAGTCATTGGAACCAAATGGATTTTTCGCATAAAATTTAAAGCCAATGGTACCTTGGACAAGTACAAAGCCTAACTTCTTGTAGTGAAAGGCTTTTGCCAAAAAGAAGGCATTGACTTCGATGAGACCTTTGCACGTACAACTCAAATGACGAACAATCCATCTCTTAGTCAATCTAGCCGCACACCACACATAGCAAGCCTCCTAGATGGATGTCAAGAGTGCCTTCCTAAATGGCATTCTCGAGGACTATATTGACCAATCTCCGGGCTTCCCGCTCCCCGAGTATGAGGACAAAGTCGAGTCTACTTGAATAAAGCTTTTATGGGCTTAAAGAAGCCCCTTAAGCATGGTATCATCGCATCGACAAATTTCTTCACAGCCAAGGTTTTCACCCATCCCACTGTGATCCCAATACCTATATCCACAAAGATCAAGGGATGGTGTGCTACCTAGTGTTGTATGTCAATGATCTTATCATCTTTGGTTCAAATCAAGCCAAAGTGGCTGATATCATGGCACAGCTGAGACAAACGCCTGAGATGACTAACCTCGGTCTTCTCTCATATTTCCTTGGCATGGAGGTGATCCAACATCCTGATGGTATCCTTGTGTCACAACAAAAGTATTTTCTTCAAGTCCTTACTTCTTATTTTCCTGATGGTGCTATCCCTATAGTGGCCACCCCACTGGATCCAATCATCAAACTCACAAAGGAGGAGGATTCACCCCCACATGAAGAGAGAGCCTATCGACAAGTGGTTGGGAAACTTATATTGCTTACTAACTCTAGACCTGACATTTCCTATTGCACATCTATCTTAAGTCAGTATTTCAATGCTCCAAAGGAGCCACATTGGAGTTCAGTGGATGAGGGTTGTTCGCTATCTAGCGCGTGCCTATATGTTTGGAGTTCACTACAATTGTGGGATCACCCTACGTGGTTACATGGACTTTGACTGGGCCAATGATATCGCTTCTCGATGTTCTCATGGTGGTTATTTATACACTTGGATCTAGCCCTTTCTTTGGTCTAGCAAGCAGCTGGATACCATTGTAGGTTCTTTAGCTGAGGTCGAGTATCGGGCCCTTTTATGATGCCACCACTGAGGTTGGTCAATGCTTTCAAGTTCTTGTTCCATAGACTGTTTCCAAGTTAGTTGTTTGATTTCCTCTTTCCACGATGTTGGCTCATCATGAACCACATAGTCTGCTGAAAAAAAACAAGCAAATGAGGCATGAGGATTGAGCCTCTTGGCCGACGAGAACTGTCCAAGGGGGTATTGATGGGAAGCATGCCTAAATCCCACATGGTATGCTGATACCAGTGGGGTAAAGGGTCCCTAGGTGGCTGTCAAGAGGAGGAAGGCTCCTCAAATGGTGGATTAATAGTCGATTGATTAGGTTCATGTGGCACAGTCGAAGAATCTTGATTGGGTGGTATGGGCAACAGAAGGCGAACTAAGTCCCATTCATCAAAGTCAATATCTCGATGAATAAAGACTTTGTTCGATCTTGGATTAAAGACTTTGTAAGCCTTTGATTCAGAAGAGTAGCCCACAAAAATGAGCAACTCACTCCTTGGCTCAACCTTGCCCCTCATGTCATTCGAAGTGTGTGTAAGCACGACACCCAAAGACACAGAGATGGGAAACAATCGATTTCTCGCCATAAAATGCCTCAAACAAGGTCCTATGAGGGGCAACAACTATAGGGCAATGATTTATAAGGTACACTACAATGTTAACTGATTCTGACCAAAGGTGTTCAGGCAACTCTGGTGCTGTAAAGAGCACGGAGCATACCATATCCATAACGATATGGTTCTTGTGCTCGACCACTCCATTTTGTGAGGAGGAGTTGGTGGAAGTGAGCTGGCATTGAATGCCCTACTCTTGCACAAGAACTCAGCAAATTTATGGGAGATAAAGTCATCACCATTGTTTGCAAGAGAAATCCCAATGAAGATGCCCATTTGGTTAGTGACTAACCGAACCCACGAGATAAAGCATTAGAAAGCATCTAATTTATGCTTCAGGAAATACACCCACATGTACCTCGAATAGTCATCTACAATCAGCATGTAATAGAGAGACCCATTCAAGGAGGGGGTTGGGCGGGCATTGCCCACTCAAGTCGAAGTGAATCATCTTGAGGATCCCATAAGCACAATGAGTAGCATGATGTGGGCTGGTGTACGATGTTGCTTACCCATTTGACATGGGCTGGCAGACATCCTTTGTGACTTTCAGGTGGGGTATGCCTTAAACCAACTCATCCCTAGACAACTCATAGAGTGTGTCATAGGGAAGGTGACCATAGCAATAGTGCCATAGTCATTCAATGTTTGAAGGACCTCGGGTCACATAGGCACAAACTTGATGAAACTCGGAACCCTTAGAAGATGGCTCAGATAAAAAAGTAGACATCCGGCATCCTTTCGTGCTTGACCTCAGGCGACAAATGAGACCAGTAGTCTCATCAATCACCTTGACAAATCTCTTGTTGAAGTAAACTTCATGATCGAGTTGGGTCAGCTCGGATACATAAAGTAAGTTAAGGCCCAAGTCAGGAACAAGAGACATTGTCCAAGGTTTCCTAGTTAGGATCTATGTTGGTGTCAAATAAAACAGTGCCAAACAGATTTTATGGGCATCTGGGTATTGTTGCCGCATCGAAATTCACCCTTACAAGAAGCTGAGAAATGAAAATGTCACATTGCATGCCATATGGTGTGTAGCTCCGCTGTCAACTATCCAAGTGGCTGGATGGCCACAGGGAAGAGTTAGGTCGGCTTCGATGATGGGCACAAGTGGATCATCAGGTAACTGACAGATCTAAATGAGGGCATAAGCTTCCACACGCTGCCTCGTCTAGCCCATTATTTCTTCTTCCTTCGGAAGAGTGGCCAGAGTCAACCTTAGATGTGGCCTGAGTGACATACCCGAGGGGCCGGGATGAGATGTAAGAGATGACCAATCAGACATCCCTTCCGAGGTGGCAAAGGATATTGACTCGGGGGGGACCTTGAGAGACTAGTGGTTTGCCACGAAAGAGATCTAGGCCAATTCGTACCAGTGCCTTCTTGCCGATTCCCTAATGGGGCACCCTACAGTGTAGGTGCTAGTTCCCTAATGGGGGACCCTACAGAGTAGGTGCTAGAGTATTACCCCCTCTTGACTGGCCAATTTGGGGCATTTCTACCACCTTGGTTGTTTTGGCAATTCGAGTTGTTGGTGTTGGGGTTGTTTCCTCTATTTTCTCTGGCTTTAATGCCACACTCATCATAATGAACATGTCCAGACATCTGTTAAAATGAGTGCAGTATCTATTCTTTTGGGAAATAGGTTATGGCTCACTCAAACCCCCCCCCCCTTGAAACACATCCAACAAGAAGATTACCTAGTGAACCGCAAGAAGATTACCTAGTGAACCGCAAATGTCATGAGGATCTTTCCAATGGCTGAGCTCGTAACACTAAAAGGTCTCCAACCTCCACAACTCCTTGAGAAGCAATTCCACCGTGCCTCCCACGAGTGTTGTAACATCGTCGCATATTGCACTACGTGTACTCGTCCTTCCTCCTCTCACCTCACTTCACTCACATACACTCACTAGAATGGATTAGAGAGAGATTAGTAAGAGGAGTAGAAAGAGCAAGATTCTATTGCACAATGGGAGAGTTCTTTGTATTATGAGAGATATTCACTTATATACATGGCCATAAGTGTTCACAGTCACTTAAACTGTAGCCGGCCGGGCACTTTAGGCTCATAAGAGGCCTAATAATATTACAATGACTACTCTCATAATATATCCATGAATTACATCACTTGGGACTTTATCCTAACTTACTACCACATGCTCTTGAAGTGGAAATCGCCATAAGTATTCTGTCGGACCATTACGGGCACCCGTTCAAGTTGGAGATTTGGACACCATTGCTTCATATCTTGAATGTACAACCTTTGGTGTATCTACCTTGACTCCTTGAGGTAAGATAATGACAGTAGCTCTTGTTAACCCTAGGAATGGGTTAACATTCTCCCCTTCCTAATGTCGATCGCGTCCTCGTGATCGTGTTAAAGACCTTTGTGTGGGGAGAATTGACAAGTGTTGCTGATGGCATTTGATGTTGAGTGACATTCAATGGTCCTTGTTCCTCCAGAAGGAATAAGAAAGGCTAGTTAGTAAATGAATATGGCAGGAATTCCTAATGGGGTGGGGGTAGTGGGGGGTTTTTTACACGAGTGATTGTATTTTTATATTTTTGTGCGCATGCTTTTATGTGGGTTATATTTTTTGCTCACTTTGTTTTAAATGGCAATCTTAAGCAAAGTTACATGTGATTTGTGTTAGTTGGGAAACTAAGAGATGTTAATGATGGGGGATAAGAGAAGGAAGGCTTGAGAGGAATGTAGGCAAAATCATTAGAACGAGATTGTGATTCTTAGTTCCTCATCCGATTCATTGAAGCGGATTCATTGAAGTGACAGTTATCATTTGAAGAAATTGGCCTTCGATGATGTCACTTTTTGTGGTAGGATTCTTATCAAGTGTTGAGTAAGAATTGTTCCTGCATGCTTCTTCCCATGTGCTTTTTATGCCTTTATGTATATTTAAGTGTTCTTTGAAGCAGATAATCATGAAGTACGTTAAATGAGTCAAATGGATTCTTATTGAGCTGCTGCTTGTTGAAGTAGCCAGTTGTTAGCAAGGCATGAAAGAATTACGTCGACTTGCAAGGCAAATTTAGCTATCTTCACTAAGGATTAGATATCAATGTGTTGTGAAGATTTAGTCTTTCATTTGGAGAGGTTTGTAATTTGAAAGAAAATTCCAGGCAATGGGTTGTACCATTGACCAGGTTGTCACCCACCATGCCCCCCCCCATCCAAAGATGTACCTGGAAAGTTGTCAATTGATGAGGCTTTGGTGTAAATGTTCTCCAGTGCACGAGTATGGATATGTACTCATGGAGCAGCTGCTACATTAACTTAGCCAAAAGAATAGTAAGCTATAAGCTTAAGGATATTGAAGATCATTGGAGTTTCTTGTGATATTCTACCATTTTTAGGTAGGCCAAATGCGTGACTCCCTTGTGTTTTTATCTTTTTTTCTTTCTTTCTTTCTTTCTTTTTCTCTCTCTCTTTTTTTTTTGGGTTTTTTCATGTTGTTACCACCTTGCAAGCAACAGGTTACTGTGGCTACTCTCCTTTTTGTGAGAATAGGTTCTACTGTATCCACATAGTATCCACATACTATACTCTCCATTTAACTACTTTGGATTCCAAGGTGGATGCAAACACATTTTGTTTCAATTCATTTGGCTGATTTTGATTATCATTAGAGTGTTATTGACTCTCAAAAGTACTCACATGAGTATTAGGATCCTCTAAATGCTTCCCTTTGAAGATAGGGCACTTCATTTTCTCATGATGTTGTGCCATTTGGAGAGGTGGCAAACCTCCAACTAACCCCAAAAGCTTGATTCGTCCGAGGGGGTCACGAAGCCACTAGATTCACTAAGAGAACTCTAGTTTTACTAATAAGTCTGTTAGTCATAACCTCTATGGGGACACCCATTATTTTATTTTGGGATATTGTATTTTATGCGCCTTTTATTTATATCATCTGCTAGGATTAATGTGTTTAATTTGCTGTGTGGTGCTGGTATGATATCTACTAAGATTAATGTGTTTAATAAGTTGTGTGTGTTCTGGTATGATATAGTTAGGATTAATGTGTTTAATCAGTTGTGTGTACTAACTAATATTATTTTAGATGTAAGAGATGATTGAGTGTGGCGGATTATGTCTTAATCGTGAGTGGAACATGTGTTGGACCGCTATGAAATATTTTGGAAGACCTTTTATGGTTTTATATTTTGGCATTAATATTTTTGTTAAGGCTAAGGTCTCAAACCTTTGTACATACCAATTAGTATTTTATACTTTTGATAGGTCCAAGACTTTAAATTTGAAGCTTGCTATATTTTTGTAAAGCTTTTATGCTCAAAAACTCAAAAGCACCTGTGCTTTATTTTTTGGACTTATCTTTTTGAGAAGCAAGCCTTTCTAATACATATAAATATGGGTGAGTGGTACAAGGGCCACACTCATCCAAGGGAGATTCAACCCAATCTTGTGTCAATGGTGATCTCTTTCTTATTCTTTTTGAAAATCTTGTGTTGGCTAGCCTTAGTCCACCCTCAACCCATTCTTTTATGTATGATCACAACAATGTTGGTGAACTGCGTAGCAGTTGTCCCAATGGCATTTGCACGGAAGTGGACAGTACAGCTGCGAGACTGCCTATGTCTCTGGGCTCTCTGGCAAATGAGGGTGCCTTCCATGTGTGCGTCTCATATCCATTCCTAGGGAATGAATGAATGGACTCATCTTGCACAACCTCCTCAGACATTCTTGACACTAGGTTTCCTTGAGATCCCTCTTTCGACTCTTCTGAAATTGGAGTAAGTACGTCCAATTCCCTTTCCCTTGTTGGTTCGTTTCTTGGATACATTATATCCCTGACCCAGTTAGCCCGTAATTTGGCTTCGTGAAGTTGTTGACAGTTTCTCTACTAGGGCCCTCGCTTTTTCAAGCTTCCTCATCTCTTCTTCACATTTGGATATTCACCAATTCCTTTAGGGGTTGATGGTCTTTCCCCTTGCGCTTCTTGGTCAGGCTCATTTGGTTTGAGTGCTTGATCTTTCTCGTCTCTTGATTGAGTGGATCCGGTGTCAATCGTATCTTCTTCAGATCCATTCTAAATTGTGACTCTGGTGTCACCTTTACCCACTTTTTTCACCCTCCTTCTCCTGCCAGTTCTAGAAGTGGTTGCATCTGCTGAGTTCTTCCCGTATCCCTTGTCCCCTAGTTGGGCTTGGGCTCGGGCTCGTCTCAGGACATTCAATGGCGTGATGTTTCTAGGTTGCACACTTATGGTCCGGACGGTGACCTGGTTAGAAGTGGAAGCAGGACCACTTGCGCGGTATGGACAATCTTTGATCAAATTATCAATCCCACATTTAGTACAAGTAAGTATTGGCATGCCATTTGGTGGTGCAATCAATTGTTGAGGTTGATGTGTATGAACCACATTCTTGTTAGGACATTCAGCGATTCGACGTGGTCCACTTCTGCAACCAAAACATTGTAGTGGACCTCTCCTCATATTTGTGTTTATGTCTTTACCTTTCCACTGTACCGTGGTTTGAAACACAGGTTTATGCTTTTAATTTGTGCAAGTCTATGTTTTACTCTAATTTTAATTTATGCCAGTCTATGTTTTAATTTGTGCAAGTCTATGTTTTAATTTGTACAAGTCTATGTTTTACTCTAATTTTTATCCTTGAGAATTAAAATTTCTTCTCCAAGAGTCTTAAAGGTACTGACAGTGGTATCAGAGCTTTGGGGACCACTCAAGGAGAAGGAATTTAAAGAAAATTTCAAAAGCAATATTTACGCAAATATTTGGAGCAAAGAAGACCAAAGATTTGATTTTTGGTAAATACTAAAGCTTCAAATAAAGAAGGAATAGTTGCAGGGCAAGGCCAAAGAATTGGGACAAATTGATTGAGAAGTGGAAGGACATTAACAAATGAGTTTTAACCATTGGATAATAGTTCTTCTCCACCACCTTTTTCAAAACCTCCTTCCAAAACCAAAAAACTACTTCAAAAGCCACCTTTTGATTCTCTCATCCTCCTCTTCAAGATGGGAGTCCATGGATAGAATGAGCAAAGCTTGAAGATCACTCTTCTAATCTCAGAATTTGGCAACCTTTGGAATTCACCAAATTAAAAATTGGAGAGTGTGGGGAGGATTCTTTAATCCATTAATTTTTTAAAATCTCTCTCTCTCTCTCTCTCTCTCTCTCTCTCTCTCTCTCCGCCATTCTCTCTCCTTATTTTACTTTGCACTAAACCACCTATAATCTCCTTCTCTCTCTTTGCGATTTGCAGAGGTTCTCTTTTCGACCGTTTATTTTTCTCTCTCATTCTTTTGCGATCGCCCTCTCTGCCTTTCTCTCCCTTTCGCTTTATGCGCTACCGAGTCATTTTGTTGTTCTTTTTCCCTCTTCTCTTTTGCTTCGTTACACTGACGCCAACCGTCACCTTTGTTTGGTTGGTTATCCTAGCTAAAGAATTAGCTAGCTTAGCTGGCCTATAACCTAGGCTTATATAACACCATCTCTGCCATGCCCTCGTCCCCACCGTAAGTACAAACATGATAACCAACACTTTCTGAGATATGCACAAAGAATAAAGATACAACAAAATACATAGAGTAATTGGAAATAGATTGTAAAACTGTATCATCACACTATAATGAATCTTCTCTCTCACAATGAGCGCTTTACGCGACTTTACGCATGTATATATAGTGATTACAAAGAAGATCTGAAACGGTGTATGCGCCTTATTGCAGTTCTGTGGTTCATCAATGTGAATCTGCCTATGGTATTAATGTATTCCACCTAGGGTATGTTAGCACCGCTAGCATTGCCAATGATTTATGTTTCCAAGACGGCTTACAACTCGACCCCTCTAGATGATGACCTTCCTCTACCTCTACCTGAACCTCTCCCAATATTAGTAAGTTTCTGAAAATCAAGAAAGTTCTCTCGACTCCATTGGAGGTCTAAAACTAGTTGTATTCCTTGTTGTTGCTAAGATCATTCAAGGTCACTGACGCTATATCATCGTCATCTACTATGGGTGATCCAATAGAAGCAAGGACATCTTTAAGCCCTTTAACCTTCACTGAGTAATCATTCATACTCAACTTCCCTCTTGTCACATTATGTAGCACCTATTTAAGATGCATCTTCCGAGCTTGAGTGTTTGTGGTGTACATCTTCACCAAGGTGTCCTAAGCCTCGTTAGGTGTTTGTGTATCCTATATGCACAATCATAGAGCATGCCACACTGATAGGCAGCCAGTACAACAACTTTCAGGCTCTTTTATGCCAAGCTTTATATGCTTGCACCTACTGAGGGGGTGGGATTTTTTTCACCAATCTCTGGTTCTTTTTCGTCACCTATGATGAATTCCTTATATTCTTTTCTTATAAAGAAATTTGTCATCCTAAACTTCCATGCTTGGAAATTATTCTTCTTGCTCATAAATTGGGAATACCTACTTTGCAACTTTGCACCAAACCAAAAATGGGGCATACACTGTCAAAATCAACACTTCATGAGTGCCTACGAAAAACTTGTAGAACTTGTAGAGTAACCAAAATGGGGCTTGAAACACATCTGAATCGCACTGAAATGTGCTACTAGGGTTTTCTTTCTTCACCCAGGAGGATGCCTCAATTTGAGACTGTGACTTTCCTGTCTACTTGTAGCTCTCACAACTACCAAAGGTGTTGCTCCAAAATCAAAGAGGAAAAAAGATAGAAATATCTTACCCACTTATCGCTTCTTTGCTTGCCTTGGTCTTGCCTCCTTAGCTCTTACACAAGCCGAACCTTTGATACCATAAAGAGAATGCGGGGGAGAGGGACAGCTTGATTTCCTTATAAGCAAAACACACACATATACAAGAGAGATATGAATGGCTAAATTTTCTTCTATCTCCCTCTGTTCTCTATAACCATAAACTAAAGAGATAAGAGTACATACTATAAGGGAAGTACTCTCCTACTATAAGGGAAGTACTCTCCCATAACATCGGTCCATAGTGTGAACCTAACTATATGAGCTAGCACTATAACTATGCCATACTTTAGTAATCCAAATATGGTTGTCATACATCGTGTCGTCCCACTATCAACCATAATCTCACCAACCGTGCCAGCAGCATAAGTGTAGAAGCTATCACCCAGGTAGGTCATCAATGTTTGCAGCACTAGTTAAGAGAGAGAGAGAGAGAGAGAGAGAGGTAAAAGTGAGAGGAGTAGGAGAGAGAGAGAGAGAGAGAGGGAGAGAGGGAGCGAGGGAGCGAGGGAGGGAGAGAGAAGAAGAAAAATTGCTTGCCGTTTTCGAAAAGTGCTCGCCAAGTATCGCTTACCATCAAGCTACCCTACGCTACTTTCTAGGGGTGTGTCCTTGCCAGAAAGCTTTGGATTGTCTCCATCTACATAGTATGATCCACAAAGATGTTAATGCTAGAGGCTAGCACGTTGATGGTGGACTTCGAATGTCTTGTTTGAGACTTTCAAGTACTGGCCCACAAGGATTCACCTTGAGATCAAAGTAGAAAATCATTTGTTCCACCTAAAGGATTTTGGAGATGAGCTCCATATTGTTTCAAGGGGGGGCAGCTTCCATGGTGTTGCCCAAAACCCACCTTCTACACTACGCCAAGAACTTTGATATACTATGGCAAGCTATAGTTACAAGCCCATCAAGTAGCTCTCCTGCTGCTGGAGCTCAGGCACCTCATATGGGATGTGTCTAGAATTCTTAGTGTGATGGATGTGGAGTATACATATAGAGAAAAGCCACCACTCTCATATCAATATTGCGAGTGCAATGGCCAGGGTTTGGATGACATTAACATGCCACGTTGCCAAGCCTTAGCCAGTAATGTGAGCGATTCAGCTTGTGCCACGTGGCGTGCCACGTCTCACACGGTACACTGTGTATGAATACACTCTGTAGGCTCGTTGCGCATCTTCTCCCGCTCAGCTATCATCCGCACAGCTAATGGCGATGGCAGCAACAGCAGCCACAGCGGCTATGGCGATGGCGTCCCCTTCTTTTACCAGCGAGATTATGGGCCAGCATCTCAAGTCCTTGCCTCATCTCGCCATCTCTAGGCGCCCAGCAGCCCCTTTGAGGGCAGCATCAGGCCAAAACACCAGCGATCCTTCTGCTTCCGCGTCGTCTCACAGGCGGCGGCGGAGCTTTCTGCGCAGCATCCTTCTTGCGGCCGCAGCGTCGGGGTCAGCCGCCCGAGCCGACGAAGAGCAGCAGCAGCAGGGCGTGGCTTCATCCCGCATGTCTTACTCGAGGTTCTTGGAGTATCTTGACAAGGACCGCGTGAAGAAGGTGGATTTGTTTGAGAATGGCACCATCGCCATCGTGGAGGCAGTCTCGCCGGAGCTTGGAAATAGGGTGCAGAGGGTCCGTGTGCAGCTGCCCGGCCTTAGCCAAGAGCTCCTGCAGAAGTTCAGAGAGAAGAACATCGATTTTGCCGCACACAGCGCCCAGGAGG
This sequence comes from Cibotium barometz, assembly GCF_041138505.1. Taxonomy (NCBI): domain Eukaryota; kingdom Viridiplantae; phylum Streptophyta; class Polypodiopsida; order Cyatheales; family Cibotiaceae; genus Cibotium; species Cibotium barometz. Next base: position 54,381,899 of record NC_141072.1, on the reverse strand, counting down.
ACTCTGGTGGCCTCCTCTTGAATTTGTTAAGTAATCTAGCTTTCCCTTTAATCCTTGTTGGTGGCCTTTTTTTGCTTTCTCGGCGCTCCCAGGGCGGCCTTGGAGGCCCTGGTGGTCCTGGGAACCCTCTGGCTTTCGGCCAATCCAAGGCTAAGTTCCAGATGGAGCCCAACACTGGGGTTACCTTCGACGATGTCGCTGGTGTAGACGAAGCCAAGCAAGACTTCATGGAAGTGGTGGAGTTTCTCAAGAGGCCGGAACGCTTCACAGCTGTCGGTGCCCGCATTCCCAAAGGAGTTCTTCTTGTAGGCCCACCGGGTACTGGGAAAACCTTACTGGCCAAAGCCATTGCTGGTGAAGCAGGTGTCCCTTTTTTCTCGATTTCAGGATCTGAGTTTGTGGAAATGTTTGTTGGTGTTGGAGCCTCTCGGGTGCGGGATCTCTTCAAGAAAGCCAAGGAGAATGCCCCTTGCATAGTGTTTGTGGATGAAATTGATGCGGTTGGGAGACAGAGGGGTACAGGAATTGGTGGCGGGAATGATGAAAGAGAGCAGACTTTGAACCAGCTGCTCACGGAAATGGATGGTTTTGAGGGTAATACTGGTATTATTGTCATTGCAGCTACGAACAGAGCGGATATCCTTGATGCTGCATTGCTTAGGCCAGGTCGATTTGATCGGCAGGTAAGAGCAGCACACTCCCTTTTGTGGTATATGTTTCTGAATAACTGCGTACAGTTAGTGGGGATGTCGTAGTATCTAGTCCATACTATGCATGATGGAGTTGATGATTTATTGTCTTGTGGATGACTACCATGAGGTTATGAATTTGGGCTTGTTCTTGGATTCATCTAGGTATATATAACTGTGTACAGTTTTAACCTTGATTATTACTCAGGTGACTGTGAATGTTCCTGACGTGAGGGGACGAACTGAAATTCTGAAAGTGCATGCGGGGAACAAGAAATTTGACTCTGATGTCTCTCTTGAGGTTATTGCCATGAGAACGCCTGGTTTTAGTGGTGCTGATCTTGCTAATCTTTTGAACGAGGCGGCAATTTTGGCGGGAAGGAGAGGAAAGACCGCAATATCTGCCAAGGAGATTGATGATTCCATTGACAGAATTGTGGCAGGGATGGAAGGGACCATCATGACAGATGGGAAAGCCAAGAGTCTGGTGGCCTATCATGAAGTTGGCCATGCGATATGTGGGTGAGTAACATACAAGATTTTCATTTTTGTTTTGTTTTTCATCTCTATCCACCAGAATGAAGGCATGGAGGTGAGATAAACTTTTCTCTGTTTTTATGTCTTGTAGAACTTTGACTCCGGGGCACGATCCAGTGCAAAAGGTGACCCTCATTCCAAGAGGTCAGGCTCGGGGTCTCACATGGTTCATACCTGGTGAGGACCCGTCTCTCATTTCCAAACAGCAAATTTTTGCACGCATTGTAGGTGCCTTGGGTGGGCGAGCTGCAGAGGAGATTATTTTTGGTGAACCTGAGGTGACAACAGGCGCAGCAAGTGATTTGCAGCAGGTCTCGTCAATGGCAAAACAGGTGAGTGATTCCTCAACAAGAAGTGTTACAGCTGGGTAGAATACGACGTTACTTGTGAGGCTGGACACATTCTGACGCAGCCTTCTTTGGATTGGTTTGACAGATGGTCACTGTGTTTGGTATGTCCGAAATAGGGCCATGGGCTTTGATGGACCCATCTGTCCAGGGTGGTGATGTCATCATGCGTATGATGGCAAGAAATTCTATGTCTGAAAAGCTGGCGGAGGATATTGACCGTGCTGTAAAGGCCATCTCAGACAAAGCTTATGAGATGGCATTGGCCCACATTCGCAATAACCGAGCTGCTATGGATAAGATCGTCGAGGTTTTGTTAGAGAAGGAGACTATGTCTGGAGATGAATTCAGAGCCATCCTCTCTGAGTTTACCGAGATTCCAGCACAAAACCGAGTTCCCACATCGGCGCCACAGCCAGTAGCTGCTTGAATGCCGCAGAAAATGAGCCGTGTATATTTAATTCCCATTAACTACCTAAAGGTAGCTATGCTGGTGCTTGATCTGAGGATCATGCAATGGAATGTAACTTTGGGCAATATTTGGCTTGTAATTTCTTTGCGATTTGTGATTCTGTTGAAGACAGGGATGTTATAAGGTAGACCATTGAGGAAGATACATTGTACTTGGACTGGGATTGCAAATGGGAAGAGTCACAGTAGTTTTACTTCGACTTCTGGACTCGGCAGGGGACATGCTCATCTTGCAATGTAATTTCTATTAGGTCCCTATAACTAATAAGCAGTCAGCCTAGCCTCGTATCTGAATCCAGCCTAGTTAAGACAGTGAACAAGGGGAATTATGTTCTCAAAGGGGATACTTCATTATGCATGACTTTAATGGGATATGCTGTTTTCTTCAGCTGTATTAGATTGCCGCTTTAACTATGTTAAGTTCTTTGCATGCAAATGTCTTTCGCTGTCATCTAGGTTATGATTCATGTTGTTTGTTAAACAAAAATTTCCCCCTGTTGAGATGGGGGGGGGGGGGTGGGATTTCATTAATAGGATCTCGTCTCCCCCCTCCTTTCCTTTGTCGATCCTCTCCAGTCCAGCCCTCGCCACATTTGAAGAGACAAATCAGCAGCAAACAAGCAGTAAAAAGGAGACATTGTAACTGCTTCATGTTGCAAAACATATTTTACAACTTTGGAGGAGAGAATACGGCTTACCATGGCGCATTTCTTAATCGGCTGCGAGTTAGTCGGAAATTTCCTTAAAAGGTGGTAGAAACGGAGGTGTGAAGATCAAGATTGAGGTGTAATCTGTGGTGTCTGATTTGGCGGAAACATGTGGAGGGCGAGCACGCAAGGACACACTGGGTAAGTGCATTATTATTAAAAGGTTAGTTTGTGGGAAGAGCCAAACAGCTCTAAACTTCCACAACTGTCATCCAGAAGCTGAAAAATGGTTACAGAGCGGGTTGGAGCAACATGAAGGGCATTCCAACCGAGTTTTCAGCAGTCGGGTGTTCATCTGCAAAAGACGGAACCAAGCCAGTGGGAGGTTGCCATGGGGGAGGAGATTTGAAGCTAAACTGCCCTCCTTAGCAGGTGGTTCAGCTAAGTGAGCAGCTGTCTCCGGTACCCGAGTTAGAGATTGAAAAGCTAGTTGAACACAAGAACAGAGACATATCAGCTGAAACATCCTGACACTTGGAAGGACCAGGCTGTGGTTGTTGGAGACAGGCAGGGCTTTTCGGACATGAAGGGAAGACGAGGATATGAAGTTGAACTTCAAAGGCTAGAGTAAGAGCTGTGTCCCACGAGGTGCTTGGAGGGGTAGCAGAGGGGGGGGCAAACATTTCTATTATAAGGACTAGTTGGGAACCCATGCGAAGCACGTCTCTTGAGGGTTCCAAAATCAAGTGCTACCCAAACCTCCTCTTCCCTTTCACGAACCTCCAAATTCTTACCATGTGGCAGCTTTGTGAAACTCTTCCTTAAGATAATATAGAGATGCTTGCTTTTGCCCTTCAAATTTAAGGTATTATCATCCTTTTCTCTTGTCAGTGAAGGCAGTGTTCTCCACTGCGCAGTGAAGGCAGTGTTCCTGGTTTATTTATTTTTTGAGTGAACCTGACATGAATCGTCTTACCATGGGTTAGAAGAGGAAAATGTAGTTTTGAACTAGCATTTGCTTACACAATTATCTTCAGTTATGGATATATGCCTTTAAAAACCTTTTAAATTCTAAAATCAACAAATTCAAAAGCCTTTTTAAATTCTAAAATCAACAAATACAAAAACCTTCTACATGCTAGGTTTTTAATTTTTGACATATGAATCGAAAATTCAAAAACTCTTTTGACATAATAAGAAGTTTAAAAAACATTCAATTGAAAACCTATGCCTTCAAAAGCCTATTTAAACATTTAAGAGAAATGGCTATACCTATTGCTTATTCAAGAAGACAATGCCAAATTTGATTTGCAATATGTACCTCCAATGAGTCTAATAAATATAAATTTTCAATAAATTAAAATGTTGTCATATTTGAAAAGTCTAAAATCAAGTTTGGTAATGCCCACAAAGGTGCGCTAGCATGAGAGAAGCATATTTTAGTTAGATAAGCTTGGATAACTCATAAATCTAGTGTAAATAGCCTAGTACTCTAATGAATTCATATTTTCAAAATGTTGTTTTTTAAAAGCTCAAAATCAAGTTTGTTAATGCTCACAAAGGATAAGAGGCACAGACTTTAGTTAGTTAGCTAAACCACTCAAACTTTACACCATTTCATCACATATCACCCATAGCATATATGATAATCACAAGTAATGTTCACTAAAAACATTCTTTATAACAATCAAGAACTCTCTACTCTTGGAGTTGAAATTTTTGACATGTTTCAAAAACTCGTTAACTATTTTGATTTAGTTAGATAGGTCTTGTAATATCACATGCCAAACCAATAGCATGGATGATAATCACAATAAGTGCTCATATAAATCAAAATTTACAACAAATACAACACTTGTCTACATGCCAAATTTTAAATTTTTGACACCATTTAAAAATTTTAAAATTCTTCCGACATAATAAGAAGTATAAAAACCTTCAATTGAAAAAACATACCTTTAAAAACCTTTTAATATGCAAATCTAACTATTAAAAGAAGAATTTAAATAGAAACTATGGCCATCCCTATTACTTGTTTAAGAAGATAATGCCAGATTCAATTTATAATATGTGTACTTATTGCACAGTGGAGAAAAATGAAATCAAAATATTTATTTTGTACTTCAAATTATAATTTGCAAGAAAATAAGGATAGAGACATAAACACCATATTGGGTCCAATTTACCGCACATGTGTGAGACCCAGTCCCACACATGAGTATTTCAATGACTTATTAAGATATGAAGTAATTTGGTACAATCAATATCATTGATAGCGAGGAGATATCATCTCATCAGAGGAGAAAAGAGAATATAGAAAGAAAGGAGAACTTCATCTAAGGAACCTGCAATTCTTACAAATCATGTTTAATAGGTCTCTCTCTCTCTCTCTCTCTCTCTCTCTCATGAAATAATTAAACCATATAAGAGAAAAAAATAAAAGAAACTGATACTCTTTGTAGACGTTTGCTTATCTCAGCCTGTTCTGGCTCCTTGTATATATACGTACAGGCTTGCAACTTGTAGTCGGCTGTAACTCTTTGGTCTTTCATTAGAATATAGTTAGTTTATACTTAAAATTACGAGAATAGTGTTGGTCTACAACCCTACATGGACTGTTTTGCTAAATTCGGTCGTATGTAAAAATAGACTACTTTGGAGAGGTCTATTTTAATAAAAGTTTATTTTTTCTTTTAAGAATAGGAAAGTTGCATGCTTCATGCATGCATTTAATTATTCACCTCACATTTCACTAGGATAAAGTATTACAATAAATCAAATAAATTAACTACTCTACAAATCCAATTGAATTAAACTAAAGAGGTCGTCTAAGGAAATAGTCCAAATAATTGATGGCCGTCCACACTGCCAAAATGGGTCTAACCACCTACGCAAAAATTGGAGAAGAGTCATCCAATGCCAACGCTAGCCCTGCCACACCACTGATCAACTTATCAAGAACCATCAAACGGATTATATGCACATAGTATTCACCATTCAAATAATCATTTATATAATATTCTCATAACACGTCTCGGGGTTGAGGAGAAATATTCCTTAGTTTTTCATAAATTTCAAATAAAAATTGTGTTGCCTCAAGCAGTGAATTGACACGAAGAAAAAGTGTGCTGCCTCAAGCGGCGATGATTAGCACGAAGTAAAGGTGTGCTGCCTCAACAAAAAAATGCACAAACTGTTGATGTGAGCAATTGTGTTGTCACAAGAGGTGAATCCATACGAAATAAAAGTGTGTTGCCTTAAGCGGTGTTCTGCACAAACTATTTAGGTGTTGCCTCAAGCGGTGAATCTACACCATAGTGAGGACTATGTGTTGCTTCAAAAATAACAAATCTACACACGATAATGAGAATTGTATGTTGCCTCAAGCGGCGAATCTACGCACCATGTACTACATCATACAACAAATTGGTATACAACTATGAATAAAATCAATGTAAATGATTATGATATGCAAAATTAGGGTAGGATAGGTGGCTAGTGATGACTCAGGAATCCACTGTAATTCTTCAACACAGAATGGTTCTTATACTTAACCAAATATCGATGGTATATATTTTCTCTATGAGTATTGGTCTAGTTATGGTCAATGAAAATTTCAAGAATTAAAATCTCAGAGTCTTGAGGCAGGTCATCAATAATAGGTGAAGTAGGGGGGGTATCCTTAAATGGATGCAATAATAGGTGAAGTAGGGGGGGTATCCTTAAATGGATGCAATAAACTATTATGAAAGGAATTATGTATACACTAATGGGCGCGTTGGTCTAACCTAAAAGCATTATCGTTTCTCTTATGTGTGATCTTAAAAGGCTCATAAGATCGTGGAGGAAGATTAACTTTTGGATGCTTGTCAATGTTCTTTAGTCTTCATTTTTTAATTCTTAACAAGACAAAACCATTGTGTTTAAATTTCATTGATTGACCCTTCTTTTTTGTTAGCTTGCATAAATAACACGAGCAAGAAATATATGTATGGTTGTCAATAAAGATTAGTAATGAATCAAGGCTAGTGTGGGTAATTTCTTCAATTATACTTTACTAATGAGCTAAATAAACATGATAGAATGAATAGAAATCAACCAAATAATATGACAGAGATTGACAACAACAATGGAGTTTTAACGTTTTCTTAATGTGATTATTAAAGAATATAAGAAACAAGACAAATCCACTTATTTTTCTCGGTAGGTTGCCTCTAGACAATGTAGTATTTGCATATCCTTTGAAGCAGTGTCGTAGAACTAGAAAATGTCACAGGACTGATATCAACAAGTTGTACAGCTTGAGGTTGATGTCAGTTCATCGCCACCACATTGGATTTGTGTATTAAATTTGATTTTTTTACATGTAATTGATCACTATATTTACATGACTATTAAATCATTGAACTACTTCACCCAAGAATTTATTGAGGGTTTTAGGACGCGAAAAGAAAAATTTGTCGACTAGGTGACTAGTAGTTAATCTTGACAAAAGGGTAACTTGGCAAGGTCATAACAGTCAAACTATCAAGAATTAGAAAAAACTCAAAACTACAAAGTTTAAGACTATAGAAAATACTACAAAAAGTATCGTGTAATGGACTTCCAAAAATGAGTGAAAAAGGATTAAATTGACCCTCCAAAATAGCAAAAATGATGATTTTTGTAAAAATTTGTCAAGAAACAAGTGCTCATTTTGACTCTCAGATATATTTAAAACTAAGTAGAATTTAGCTAGGTTTTTCTCACAAGGTTTTTTGACTCTCAGATATATTTAAAACTAAGTAGAATTTAGCTAGGTTTTTCTCACAAGGTTTTTTATAAGAGCTAAAATGTTTCTTTTTAAAGAAAATCCAAATTCTGAATGAGGAGAAAGTTACAAAAGCTTTGAAACATGGCTATTAGGAAGGTTTCAAAATGAAAAAGTTCTCAAAATTTAGAAGTACAACTTTACTACATTGTGTAATTCATAGTTATAATAGGAGATTGTGAGTGTGTAGTAATAGAGAACATGAGGAGATGAAAAGAAATAACTTCACTCAAATATTTATATGAAAAATACTAGAAAGCGGTAGTTCTCAAAAGTCTCTTGCCATGCCGCTTCTTTAGTCACCTTAGATATATAGTATGTAAAAGCGATGCATTATCTTTTCATGCAAGAGACCTATAAAATATTAGTTAAAGATAAAGGGAAATTGAAAAATTAGTGTGATAATTAAGATTGAATTACAGAGATAATTTTTGCATGAAGTTCAAGAAGCTCTTTCTCTCTCATATGACGTCGGATTTCAGCAAGAAGAGTCGTTCTCAGGATTTTCGGGTAAGCATTATATATCTGTAATTATGATTAAAATTTTATTTTTCAAGAAGAAAACAAAAAATGCGCAAGAGAAAACCTGCAAAGAATCAGCATCATGTTTCTCTCTCCGGGTGTCAAAATCAAGCAAGATGAAAGTCGTTTTGGGAGATGAGAAATGTGATTTGAAGATCAAATTTCTCTATAATTATGCTTCTAAAATAAAATTTCAGCAACACATAAAAATGAAATTCATGAAACAAAACCTAATTAAGGAAAGAAAATGAAAACCTTGCACCTATTCTCGAAACCGAGCGTAGCCAACACTCTCATACCACTGTTGCATAGTGGAGCAAATTGAAATCAAAATAATCATATATTTTTACTTTAAATAATAATTTGCAAGAAAATAAAGTATAGAGACATAAACACCATAATGGGTCCAATTTACCTCCTCATGTGTGAGACCCGATCTCACACATGAGTATTTCAATGATTTATTAAGATATGAAGTAATTTGGTACAATCAATCTCTTTGATATAGAGGGGACATCATCTCATCGGAGGAGAAAAGAGAATATAGAAAGAAAGGAGAACTTCATCTAGGAACCTGCAATTCTTACAAATCATATTTAATAGAGTTCTCTCTCTCTCTCTCTCTCTCTCTCTCTCTCTCTCTCTCTCTCTCTCTCTAATAGAGCTCTCTCTCTCTCTCTCTCTCTCTCTCTCTCATGAAATAATTAAACCATACAAAAAAAATAGTAAAAGAAACTAATACTCTCTGCAGACGTTTGCCTGTCTTAGACGACTGGCTCTGACTTCTTGTATATAGGTACAGGCCTACAACTTGTAGCAGTTGTAACTCTCTGGTCTTTTGTCAGAATATTGTCGAGTTCATTCTTAAAGTTATGGGAATAGTCGATCTACAAATCAATATAGGACGTTTTGCTAAACTTGGTCATATGTAAAAATAGAGTACTTTGGAGAGGAAACTTTTCTTAAAAATAGGAAAGTTGCATGCTTCATGCATGCATTCAATTATTGATCTCATATTTCACTAGACTAAAGTATTACAATGAATCAAATAGATTGACTACTCTAAAATGGTCAAATTCAATTAAACTAAAGAGGTATTCTAAGCAAATAGTTCAAATAATTAATGGCTGCCAAGCGCACACACATGCACAAAAGAGAGCAAGACACAAGAGAGAGATGGATGGTTGAGTTTTTTTCTATCTTCTTGTCTTCTCTACAACCATATAATTAAAAACACAAGAGTGCATACTATAAGGGAAAGTACTCTCTTACGATAACATATAAATGGTCAGTCCATAGTGTGAAATTGACTATATATAAGCTGGCGCTGTAACTATGCCATAACTTTAATACTCCAAAGTGGCTGTCACATAGCCTAACATCTACTAGTGGCATATCAACCATAATCTCACCAACCATACCAGTGGCATAGTGCGAAAGCTACACATAGCCTAACATCCACTAACGGCATATCAACCATAATCTCACCAACCATGCCAGTGGCATAAGTGCGGAAGCTACACAGCCTAACACCCACTTGCGACATATCAACCATAATCTCACCAACCATGCCAGTGACATAAGTGCAGAAGAAGCTATCACCCAAGCGGGTCATCAATGTTCGCCATAGCACTAGTTGATGAGCTCGATATCTCAACACTCCCCCTCGAGCTCAACTCCACACACTCCACCCTACGTAAGCTCCTAAACATGTGGAGCTTCTCTATGCCCAATGCCTTCGTGAAGATTTCAGTCACCTGATCCTTTATGCTAACATATACTAGCCTGCTTGGACCATCTCCTTGACAAAGTGATAATGCACCTCAATGGGCTTCGTTCTAGCATGGTATACTGGGTTACTAGACAACTGTATGGTACTCATATTGTCACAATAAATGACAACTACCCTATCCACGGCTCACCCATATCACCAAGTAGCTTCTGAAACCAAGACCTCACAAGCTTCCATAGCAACACCCCTGTACTCTGCCTCTGTACTTGATAAAGTATATCTTGGCTATTTCTTATTACTCCAACTCATAGCAGCACTCCCAAATGAAAACATAAAGCCACTGGTAGACCTCCTATCTACAACACTACCAACCCAATCCGCATCTATGTACCCATCTAGTTGTATCTCTATACCAGCTTCATAGAAAATTCCATAATCAACTATAGACTTTATGTACATGAGAATCCATCTCGCCACATCCAAGTGTGGCTTCCTAGGGGATTGCATAAACTAACTCACAATTCTAACAACATAGCTCAATTTTTGCCTAGTAATGGTCATGTAGATCAAGCTTCCTACTATGCGCCTGTACGTAGTGGAGTCCTCCAAAAGCTCACCTCTGTATTTGTGGAAAGCTTTGTGTTCTGCTCCAATGGCACTAAAATAGGCTTACAGCCTGTTATACCATACTTGGACAACATGTCCAAGCCATACTGTCTCTGTAATAACAAAATGCCATGAGGTGATCGCACCACCTCTATGCCCAAGAAATACCACAGCTCACCCAGATCCTTCATCTCAAATTTCTACTTCAAAATCCTCTTGATATCATGTATGTCAGCATCACTATCACTTGTGATAATCAAGTCATCCATATAAATGACTAGTAGCATGATTCCTCTATCTTTTTCATATAAAGTGAAAAATTTGCATTGGATATCTAAACTCCAATGGTAACAAGATATCCTTGATCTTGTTTGACCATGCTCTAGGTTCCTGCTTCAAGACATATAGGGCTTTGTTTAACCTGCACACAAAATCTGGGTGTGCATCACTCTCATAACGTGGTGGTTGCATCACTTATACTTTTTCTTACAAATCATCATGCAAGAAGGCATTCATTTGATGTAAAGACCAACCCTTTGCTGCAGCCATAGTAATGACCACTCTCACAATTACCATTCTTGTAACCGGGCTGAATGTCTCCTCATAGTCAATGCCATAGGTTTGCGCATAGCACTTGGCAACCAATCTCGCCTTATACATTCTCATTGAACCATCTATGTTATGGTTGATCTTATGCACCCATTTACATCCAATCGTCTTCTTTTCCTTAGACAAAGGCACTAACTCCCATGTTGCATTTGCATCCAATGCTACCATCTCCTCATTCATGGCATCTTCTCATTTTTTATTTCCAATTTCCTGCTCAAAACAAGTGGGCTCCAAATCTTGTATTAATTTAACCATGTAAGCATAATGATGGGTTGTATATCGATCATATCTCAACTTGTCAGCATGGTACCTAACCCTCGCAAACCTACGTACACCTAGATCACTGCTAGGTGTTGTCAAAATAGACTTGGTTCTCCTTACACCAGGAGTAACCACACATGGAATGCTAAGCTCTTAATCAAGGCTCTACTCAGAGCCTCTAGAGCCACCGTCCACATATGAGTGACCTGCTGATACATCATGCACAAAAAGTTGATCTCAACCTGTCAGCATGGTACCTAACCCTCGCAAACCTACGTACACCTAGATCACTGCTGCTAGGTGTTGTTAAAATAGACTTGGTTCTCCTTACACCAGGAGTAGCCACACATGGAATGCTAAGCTCTTAATCAAGGCTCTACTCAGAGCCACCGTCCACATATGAGTGACTTGCTGATAGATCATGGACAAAAAGTTGATTTACTTAGAGTCTCTAGAGCCACACATGGAATGCTAAGCTCTTAATCAAGGCTCTACTCAGAGCCACCGTCCACATATGAGTGACTTGCTGATAGATCATGGACAAAAAGTTGATTTACTTAGAGTCTCTAGAGTCACCATCTGCAAATGAGTGACCTTTATAGATTAGGCACAAAAGGTTGATCTACCTGTTCCTTCCCTTTGCATTATACATGTGTACCTACATCTATCCTCAACCTGCTTGACCATGGACTAACATTGGATCTACGTCAATGTTTGGTCAAGACCCGGCACTTATGTGGTTCCGGACCACGTGGTCAGCTCCTGAAGAGCCGCGACTAATGCAATTGTGCCAAATACAACAAGATAACACTTGAGAGTTGAGCTACCGATCTACCTAATCTTGGGGAGTTATTCATGACTACAAGTAGGTTAGGTCCTAGGTCCGTCATGATTCCGAATAGGAATTCACATCTAGACAAGAATGCACATAACACATAATGGATGTAGAATAGACGAAACTATGTAGCATAGAATAGACAATGCTATGCAGTGTAGAATAGATACGAGTTAGAGACCAACCCATGAGACATTCTTCAGTATCAGCTTCAAGTCTCAATAGTACAATACACTGGCCAAAACTCATCTCATGAACACTTCAGCTCAACACCTTCAGTTCTCTATCCTTTAATCCACACATACATGAATAATCCCCTTTGTTGCTTACATCCATCTGGGTACTACCCGTTTGCAAGAAACCATTACAAAGTTGTTGTTACAAAGAAAGAAAGCCTAACCCATAATAGATTGTTACACAATGGGACAATCTAGGCAGTGGCCAAACGGGTTGGTTGGCTTCCAACACTTGGTGATCACTATGGAAGCAGCAAAGTGCACAATTATTATTGCTCTAAAAAAATTTCAGATCCGAATTGCCTCTGACTTTGGACCATGTCATCTAGACGTCTATGGCCTGTTCCATCCACCTTCTTCCGGTTCAGCCTCTGTTGCAATACCCCTGACACAATTATTATTGCTCTAAAAGTTTTTTGGATTCGGATTGCCTCTGACTCATGACCATGTTGTCTAGGTTCAGCCTCTGTTGCAATACCCCCTGACACAAACTTTATTGGTTGGTCTTGGGCATACCTGGGCTCATAGGATCTTTTCATGCAGCTGCTCACCCAAGTATTCTCAAGCCTTTTCCTTTCATCTGCCCATTTGAACTGCACATCAATGGGTCATACCTCCGGGTACTTTGCTTTAGCCCTTTTCATAGTATCTACTACCATGTCGGCCACAGAAGCATGGGGTTCTATCTGTTCCAGAGTTATGGCATCGTTTACAAAGACGGTTTTCTCTAGCTCTCTTGGCTCTCTTCTCCCACCTCGACTCCAGCTCCACCCATAGGGTTGACTTCCGGATGGTTCTGGTCTTGGCACCTCATTTTCTTTGTCTACTAGATGACTCCATTGGTGAGGGGCACTAGTAGTGTTGCTCTTTGAATGAGCCATTGCCTCCTCACCTGGATCCACGAGTCATAAGAGCCCACTTCTTCCTGACATGGCTCTGGATCTGGGGAAAGGACTTCGGCCTTGTCCTACTCTATTGTTGCTGCTGCTTGGGAACTACTTTGGTCCTGACTTATCACCTTAGGCACTTCAAATTGGTTCATGAATTTGGCGATATCATCCCAGTTGTGGAAGGCATCTTCATTCGAGTACGACAGAAAATAAGTTCCTTATCTTTAGGGAAGTACAAGAAGCTCCCTCCCAGATACTGTGGACCATATGCTATTATAAAGAAAGTAGGGAAGTACAAGAAGCTCCCTCCCAGATACTGTGGACCATATGCTATTATAAAGAAAGTAGGGGATTTAGCTTATAAACTTCTTCTGCCTCCCCATCTCAAGGTACATAATGTATTCCATGTCAGTTTGCTTAAGAAATATGTAACCAGCTCGAGTCACGTACTTGATGATGAACAATTGATTTCTCCGACTCAAGGCCAGATGGTACTTCAACCTGAAGAAATCCTTGACGTTCTGAGAAGGTTCTCAGGAGCAGAGTCCTCAAAGAGTTTTTAGTCGTGGAAGTTCTTCCCTCTAGAAGACGCCACTTGGGAGAAAAAAGAAGAGTTGGTAAAAGATTACCCCCACTTTGCGAGATGAGGACATCTCGTGTTTTTCAAGTGGGAGAGGATGTAAGATTCTTCCTCAACCTGATTATTTGATAAGCTCTTACCTCAATCCCCTGTAATCATTCCCTATTTCCGAATGCAAGAAAGTATTAATTTTCCTTGTTTTTACCTAGAGAGGAAAAAAATTCTAGAGAGAGGTAATTCAATATTGAGATATTTTTGGATATAAAAATTCTCCTAATGACTAAAATATAATTCCTTGAAACAAAAATTCAAAATAAATTCTCCAATGTGCATTAGGAATCAATTAAAAATGGTATAAGGGACCTTAGCCTAAGGGTCTATATTTCCTGAAATTTTTAGATTATGGTCCAATTAAGATTCCAATGGGCCAATAGGATTAATCCAAGTGTTGGGATGAGATAAATCCAAAGAATAAAAGAAAATACCCAAAAATGAGTAAATGCTCATATAAGATGAAGAGTTGACTGAGTACAAGGTTTATTAGTTAAAAATTAAGAGATATTAGTTAAAAAAAATGAGATATTCAAGAGAAATGATGCATTTTTGACACCTCAATATAAGGAGAGAATGCCACCTCAAGGAGGTGCCTTTTTCTTCATGATTACTTAAGTTTTTTAATCCAAAAAATGTGATATTTTCTGTCTCCTCTCTCCTAGAAACAAACTACATCAAAAAGGGAGCCAAATTGGTCCAAATCTTGTCCAAATTGAGTCAAACTGAAGCTGGAAAATTCTAGAACCCAGTTGGACTTGGTTAGTGGCCTCCCTCACCTATAAATAAACCCTCATTCCTTTGTATTCTCATCTTTGAGCTATACCATGCCAGTATTATATTAAAATAATCATATTTTCTATTATCCCTTAACTTTTCTCTTCTTGTGGGGAGCTTGGAGCTTCTCTCTCTCTTCAACAGCTCTTAGAGTTCTCTTCTCCTCTTGCTAGCCAATTGATTGGTTGGGGGCTTCACTACTACTAAGAAAAAATCAAGCCAATCTTAGAGGTAAGATGGATTTTATGGGTTTTTTTTTAAATTTCCTCAATGACTCTTCTTCTCAACCCCTCTCAAGCTTGAGAAGCTTTCTAAATGATTATTTTAATTCAAATCAAGATTTTCCTAAGAGTCTTAATGTTTCATTGAGAGAGTTAATCTTTATGCTTATTTTGTAATGCTTTCTTTAAGTAAATCTTTCTCTCAAAAAGAATAGTTATCTCTATGGCTAATTCTTTAACAAAAGAATGTTTCTCAAAGATAATATCTTATTTCAAAACTAAACTCTAGGCTTGATAAGCTAGAGATTAAGAAAATGATATTTTCGTGATTTTGTGCTATAATGGTTAATTCTTTTAGATTGTTTATGAGTAGTTAAAAAACTACTTTAACTCATTCTAAATGAGAAATGGATTATCCTAACAAATTGGGAAAAGAGGAATGTTAAAATTAGCTTAATCTAGTGGGATAATCATAATTATGTTTATAATTATGGTTAAAATTATGATCTAAAATCATAGTTTAAATTTAAGTTTAAAAGTAGAACTTCTATCATATTTTCATTACAAGCTTTTATTCTTTTAGGAAATTTAAAAATTATCAGTAATAGCAGCGAAGCTATGGAAAAATTTACAAAAAAATACATATCTTATTTTTATGCAAAATACTAAAAGAGGAACTCCTACCATATTGTAGGTTTAGAAATTTTAAGTAAAAAGAATGATTTTGACCATATTCATGAAAGAATACTTTTTATATTTATGCATAATTATTTAATTAAGAAAAAAGAGAAACCCAAAATTGGATTAGTGGAAGAAAAGTATTTTTTATAAAATCTCGATATTCTCGCATAGAACTATTTCTTAATCTGTTGTGGTTAGGAAGGAATGAAATTCATAAAGTTAGAATTTTCCTTACGATTAGAAGTTCCGTTAATTTATCTGAAGAAAATCCTTAGGAATCAAAGTTAGAAGTAAACCGAATAATTTTGGTTAGACCCCACGACTGTGAGAATGGCGGCCAGTAAACTACTTGCCCATCTCTTGAATCTAAATCAAGCAAAAACCTCGTGGACCAATTCCAAATCTTGACACAAAGAATAGACTATCGTTGAATTAGAGTAGTTTTCCCTTAACCAAAATCACCAAGGATCAAGTTGGAAATTCAGTCAAATGATGGGTAGATTACCCTGATGTGAGATCAATGATTCTCATTAAGAAAATCTGGATTATGGAAAAAAGAGTTTTGTGGAATCAAACTTAAACCGGAAATTCTACTTGCATAGAACCTCTATTTTTAAAGGATTGTTTTACACTAGAATGCTAGAGGAAGCATTTGGTATGTGATTAACTATAAGGAGAGACTTGTTGCAACAACTAGCGGGGAGTCATCGAGGGACGTCGCTCGCGGCAAAGCCTGCCGAGGTCTTGACCAGCCTCCGTATGGTTAAATGGTGTGCTTCCAGTATGATGGGCGAGGACCAACGAAGCGGTCCCTGAGTGAAGTGCCAGGACACCTAAGTAGGATCCTAGAGGGTTTTGACCAGGTGATGCACGGGCTCACGGTTGCTAGGACACCCATGCATACATCGAGGAAGATATGGATGAACTGAAGGGAATTACTTTTGTGAGCTGAATTTTGATATTGGATCTCGTTGGTTGACCAACTAGTCTTCAACGGAGAGTCCAGATGATATATTTTTGTAAAACAATGGACTCAATATTTTGGAGGATTATGATCAGTAATACTATGGTTTGATATTGAAAGATTGTTTTAAAGATAACCGAATCTGTTAAAATGGCAATTTCATATTGGGTTTGTAAGTGGTATGACTACCTTGAGTTTTGCTTGAAGCGCCATCTAGGGCATCTAGGGGGCCTGGGAACTCTTTAGTCGGGCAAAACATAACCAAATTTTTATAAAAGAATCCCACCAATACAGTGGTTGGGTGGTTGGCTGGATCGGGGGATTCCTGCGATACAAATAGTTATGATTAGGTTATGTTAGTTAGATTAAGTCCTAAGGAAGACCTTGTTTTGTGGGAGGGAATCAGCGGCAGCGAGACGGCTATGCCTCACTAAAGGAGGAAAAAAGTAGTGATTCTATGGACCAAGTGCAAGTCTCTTCCTTGATCTAGCCATGTAACTTTTGGGTTCGGTTGGATCAGTTGGTTAGTCAAGACTTTGACTTGTTAGATCATTTCTTCTTTTAGATAATTTTCTTGGTGGAATCGCCTGTGCCTTTCGGGCAAGGGAGGTTTTTTCGGCTTCGGTTTTGGAGGAACCGCCGGGCTAGTCTCTTGTCCAGACATCCGTGGTGGGTGAGGCCCCGAGTGTGGATCCCTGCCCCGTACAAGAGGCTGACGCTGCTTCCGTCGCCAGCGCCCTCAGAGGGGGCGGGGGTCTCACACATGTCTAATTTCTACCTTTATGATAATAAAATAATAAATCTAATCTAGGTCCCAAGGAAAAATTATCTCATTGATACTAGAGTAATGAATAAAAGAAGTTATAGAGTGTTCTAAGTAAATTAATATTGTTTAAATAAATACCTTATTCTAAAAAGATCAAGAAAATATAAAATAAATCATGTATTATTCAAGTAGATTAATTAAAATTTCTAATATTTTTATATGATTTTTTGTGTAAATAATTCTCAAAGAAAATATAAATACATTTATGAAAAGACCATATGAATATCTAATTTGAAAAATAATTAATAGAGAAATTATGGTTATAATAGTGATTTGTGAGATAAATCTCATATAGAGTATCACAAACATAAGGTTTATGCCTTTACAAAAATATTTAAATCTTTATTTTGGAAAAAAATTGTAAGTGATAAGACATAAAATTTAACCCCTTCAATGTTTTCAAATTGTAAGTGATAAGGCTAAAATTTAACCCCTTCAATGTAAGTGATAAGACATAAAATTTAACCCCTTCAATGTTTTCCCTTTGATTTGAGTGGTTAATGGGTATCTTTGGACACCAAATGTAGAAGTTATGGCTACTTTGAAAAAACCTAATTTCACCAACGAAATTATGCTTACAAAGTAGAAGTCACACATTTTTACCTTGAGGTTTTGACACACAACAAAAAGATACCACACTTTCTGTATGAAAATAACATGCAAAGAGAACTTTTATTATGATTTCTAATTTAAAAATAATAATAAACATATCTAATAAAACTTCTTCCACTTTTAATTGTCTCATGCATATTTTTTCCCAAAAAATAAGATTTGAGAAGAGGTCAAGGGCCTCTCAGAATTTTTGGGGAAAGTTCTAATTTTGAGATTTTTTATTGTATTGAAAACATATGTAGTGTACATTTTTTTAAAAGAAAGCAGATAAAAATGAGAAGAATAGTGTTAAGGAATTCACAAAACCTATTTCTTTCACCAAAAAAGGTTTTGAAAAGAGGTACAGAGCTTTTGAGAACATTCTAAGGAAAGTTGTATTTTTGAGTCTTTATTTTGTATTTAAACATGCATTGTGTATATTTCTTTGAGAAACTAAATAAGCAAGGTGTTCTTAATGGATAATTTCACCATTGCTTGGATGCTTGGAAGTTTTTGCTCAAAAAATTCTTGTTCTCAAATATGTTGGCCAAAAGATAGTGTTTGTACTTTTTCATGGCACATACCATGGCCAACCCTTCTCTTTATGTGGTAGTGTAATTCATGCCTATTTCATTGAGTTGTCCATTCAGTTGTCTACTAGCAAAACAAATAGGGTAGTCTAATTTATGCTCCCTTGGTTACACTAGCACACACACCTAATGGTATAGTTTGATGCATCAATATGCACATGGAAGATTATGTCCAAGTTAGGGGGCTCTCAAAATTGGTGCACTTGCCAGGGCCTTCTTAAGTTCATCATATGCTTGCTGACATTTCTCGGTCCATTCAAAGACTACAAGTAGCAGCCATGCAATCTCGACATAGAATACTATAAACCTTATGTAGTACATATCGACATGTCCCATAACCTTTGCATTGCCTTAAAATTTACGGGTGGTGGAAGTTCCAAAATCAACTTTACTTTGCTTTCATCTATGGACATACCATTTTTAGACATAATGTGCCCCAATATAATACCATGCTTGACCTAAAATTGGGCATTTCAATGGGTTCAAAGATATACAATATACAATCAACACCTTTGAAATTTGAAATACTTTTCTCAAGAAAGCTAGGTGGTCTTTCCACTTAGACTGAGCACACGTCATCAAAGAAGACTTCCATTCATTTTTTGTAGATAGTCTTTGAAGGCTATACACATTAGCTGCTCAAATGTCACCGTGTCAGGGGTATTGGTTAGTCCAAAGGGCATAACTCGACAGGCAAATGTGCCTCCCATCGTTGTAAATATAGTCTTGTGTTGATCCTTAAGTGCGAGACACTTAGTTATAGCAAGAAAATCCATCTAAGAAGCTATAAGCTTTTTCACCAGCTAATCTTTCTAACACATGTTTAGTATACACAAAAAATGGGTGGTCATCTTTCGTGAATACTCTTGAAATCAATTCCAAAATCAATAAAAAGGATAAGCAAGGTATCTCTATAGGGTCCCTCTTCTTTGATCCACTGAGCTTTTTTGCAAATACACACTTGGATATGTGATGGTGGAAGGGCCAGATCCAATATTCCTTTGGTACGAAGATCCTAGGTAATTCGATGCACTATTGTTTAAGTGACTTCATCTCCTAAAATCTTTTATGATCTCAAGTGCATGAAAGGGGGTTTTCAATAGGTTAAATATCAATCTTTGGACCTAGATTTTGTTTATGGACCTTTGGTTACCCAAAGGTTGAGTTATTCATGGATGTGAATAACTCTGGTTTTCGACACCTCACTTTTTCACTTATCCTTAAAACCCAAGGTTACCCGCCTACTCTCACTAATGCTTCCTTAGTTGGCTAGATTAGTCATTATCAAGAAATAATATATCTCAAAAGGATAGTCACGCATGAAAATCAATAGATAATTATGCGTGAAAAACGTAAGATAGTCATAGTACCACCATTAAAAGCCAGACCAGTTTTTCACGTTGAACTTTTTTAAAATTTAAATGCCTATTCACCACTAATGGAGTTCCATAGCCTATTTACAATGGTTGGTCACCTTAGAAGTACTCTAAAAACTATTTTGGTGTGAATTTCTCAAGAAATTTATGACCCTGTGAAAAAATATTGGGTTTTGATGCCAAAATATTTCTATCTTTTTACAATAAAAGCACTTGCAGTGAGTTTGGATGGTCAATTCAGTTCATGTAGACAAGTTAATATCCTCTATTTATGAAAATATTTTGAGATAAATTTCTCAAGAAATTCATGGCGTGATTTTTTTGGAGGTTTTTCATGCATGAACTATTAGATTTTCATGATCATGAAAAACTAAGTTTTTCATGTTAGATCCTTTTTAGGATAAGAAGATAAGATTTTTAGGATAAGATTTTCTATATTTAGACAAGAAATCTCATGATTTTTAGTGTGATTTTGGGGGAAATTTTTTTGGCATAAAAATCTTTGGTTTTTCACGGCCATGAAAAACTTGCTGGCATCATGAAAAACCAAAAAAAAAAAAGATCTCTGATTTTGCTAGTCCAAATCTCAATTTCCCCTACTCAACAAGTGCTTTAGGCATTCCCAATGTGGTTAAGATAGTCATGCTCTTGGAATAACTTAAACAAAAATACGTTTTTTTTAAAGGATTTTAAAAGACCATACCCTAATTTTAAAGTCATGCTCTTGGAATAACTTAAACAATATTACTTTTTTTTCTTTTTTAAGGATTTTAAAAGACCATACCCTAATTTTTCACTTATGTCTTCCTTTAGGTTGTTTCCTAAGCACTCATACCATACTTCCTTTACCAAAAATAACAAACCCATCACTTTACCACACATTCTACCACTCTGTTGGAACCTTATTCACACATGACACATCAAAACTTTAACAAAATTGAAAATAATGGTTATTAAGCATGCAAACAAGGAGAAATGAACACAAAGAAGTTAGAAGAAGAAAGATAGATATCCCTGGGGTAGCAACGATGCCAAAAAAGTCATGGATCTTCACAACTTCTCTAAAACTCTCCCATTGTAGTAGAAAAACAAACAATAACTATCATAGGGGCCTTACCTTGCATCCAGCTCGAGATTCATAGTCTCTAAGCTCCACCAATGGTTGCTAGCTCCAAGATCCAATGTCTTCCTCCTTATTGTCACTGCCAAAGAGGTACTCCACTTCCTTGTAAGCACTCATCTCTCTTACTCTCACTCACTCTCACATAATGAACAAGAGGCACATGCACCAAGAATTATACACTTTACTCTTAACTCTCTCTCTCCATATCCACAAGATAGAGTAAGTAGACATGCATAACTCAATCGGTACAAAAGGGGATTATATCTATTCATTATAATAAATTTACTCACTCTCACATAAAGAACAAGAGGCACATGTACCAACAACTATATACTTTACTCTTAACTCTCTCGCTCTGCCATTTACGCAAGATAGAGTAAGTAGACATGCATAACTCCATTGGCACAAAGGGGGATTACGTGTATTCATTTATGAGAAATTCACTTTTATACAACTGGCCCTTATTCACACTTGGGTACCCAAACGTAACCCTAATTTACTAAGCTTGGTCATTTGCCAGCCCAAAATGGGTCTTTGAGTGCCGTTTACATGACACTTATTGGGCTACATCGCTGTGTAGTGGGGAGTACCTTTGTTAAGCCCAAAATGGGATTAATAAGTATCTAGAGTTTATTACTTGATTAGGCCTATATGGAGTCATCCCTTTAATAACCTTTGTTGCACTTTTGTTAAGAATGTGGCACACTCCTTGCCATTTTGATAGTATCAAAATTTAAATACCTTGCCACTTTTCTATGGAGTACAAGTGGTAGTAAGTTACCCATTTTATTATAAAAAAGCCAATAACTCATCAAACTTGAATTCTCCTCCTCACTTTACTATGAATTTCTTCAGCTTCATTCTTACCTTAGTTTTAAGCATTATTAACCATTCCTTAAACTTTTTAAAAGATTTAGTACTTTTGTCAACCATTCAAACTTTTTAGAATATTTAGGTCTTTTCTTAAAAATACACCCACATATTCCTATTATAATCAAAGTAAAGAAATAGTACCCATCTTTCCATAGAGATTAGCATGTAGAGCTAAAGAGGAACCTTGGTGCTAAAACTGGCCTAAAGAGGATTCTTGGCCCATCATGTAAGCTTCACACACATTGGAGGGAGGAATAGTACTAATCTTTCCATAGAGATTAGCATGTAGAGCGAAAGAGGAACCTTGGCGATAAAACTTGCCTAAAGAGGATTCTTGTCCCATCATGTATCTCCTCCTTTCTAGTCATCATTGAATACACCCAAATATTCCTATTTTAATCAAAGTAAAGAAATAGTACTCATCTTTCCATAGAGATTAGCATGTAAGCTAAAGAGGAACCTTGGTGCTAAAACTATCCAAAAGAGGTTGATGTTCTCCTAGGTTCTTGAATGATTATCTTAAGTGGTGGTGGATTATTCATAGGTGTCGTCTACGGGCGTTGTCCTTTGCTAACAACTATCCTCTCCCTAGAATGGTTGTGTGTGTACATCTACCAAAATGTGGATCCTAGTAAGTATGAGGTGTGGTTTATACCATTGGGTATGATTGGTGGAAGTGCGTGAGTGTGTGTATGGGTGTCAGGATGTGGACCACAAGGTAGGAAGGATTGTTTGAGACTATATTCCTAAGTGCCGGTGGCAAAAGGATGTGAGTGAAAGGGTTTGAATGCACATCGAAAACTCGATTGTAAGTGGAATCAAATTTGACATTGGGCTCAGTAGGATTTTCTTTTGGATTTGTGGGTGGTTTAACAATTGGACGATACGGACGATGTACCTACAAACAAACCCAGATGTATCGGCTCTACTCTGCATAGGGGATGCACTCTACCCATTCACAATGGTAGGGAGCCAACATAAACCGTAAAAGGAGAGTGAGAAGTTTACCTGTACTTACCGGTTTGTCAGGAAGACATGGACGTTGATGTTGCATGTCGGAATGCCAGTAGTAGCCACCGAATGGGGTCTTCTTTGTGCCAATGGCTTCTTGTGTCGACGACGATTTCCACCTTTTTTTTGACACGCAGGTTGAGTGTGTGCTTGTGGTGGCATCGGCTACCAATATCATTTTAAAATGATATTGTGGTGCCCCCAATATCATTTTAAGGAAGCTGGGTTGATTTTACATAGTAAACAAGAAAAGAACCCCATTCATTATCAACTGTACGATGGCTCTTTGACTTCTCGAGTCTTGCCAGTCGGTCCTTCATCAACATGATCATCTCCATGTGCATCTCTTTGTCTATCGGACTATATTTAAGAAGCATCTTGAACAAGCTGGAAGCCAAATTCTTGTCTAGGGTTTTGGTGAAGAAAGGATGAATATGGAAATTACTCCTATTCTATGAGTTTCTAAACCGAGGGTTGAAAATAAGTGATTGTTTATCACCATAAGGACAAATAAATTCTCCCTTCTAGCCATAGAGGTGGTTTGAATATCCTCATGTGATTTTTTATCGCGTAAGGACAAATCAATCATCCCTACTAGCCATGGAGGTGGTTCAAATATCCTCATGTGTTGAAGCAGCCATCCTAAGAATTGTGCATGTATCTTGTGGGTGCACTTGCAAACAAGAACTTGAGAAATAATATTGGGGGTAACCTTTTGAGAAAAATACAAAGATTGAAAGAGATGGATTGAACCCTAAAAGAGTTGAATCCGAACCTAAGCTCTAGTTTGAGAAGAAAAAAGTAATAACGGATACCTTGAACCCTCTTTTTATCTTTGATACTCTTCTCAACAAATCGAGAGGATCAATTATTTTAGGAGTAACTTATCACCAAAGGTTGTGAAGGAATGAAAGAGTCATAAAAGAGGCCACAGTTGTTGGAAACATTGTTTGAAAAGATTATTAAGATCCATCTCATTAGATTGTATTATAAATAACTAAATAATGTTTTGAGAAATAATGATGACTCCGTTTGGGAGAGGCTTGTATAAAGGTATTAGCACAAAATTGAATAATTGACGTGTGGAGGTCGTTATCTGTGGGGGGCCTCACACAAAGGCTGGTCGTTTGGGATCCTAACCCCATCTTAGACAAACATGGGTCTAAACCTAGATGATCCCCCAAAATGGATGCTATAATAATGAATGTGAAACATGCTAGCCAACAAATCTAAGAGGGAATGCCTATTTTTCTCTTATGGAAATGTGTTTTGTAAAAAATGAACAAGAAATGCTCTAACGTTTTGTACAAATAAAATCAACTTACCTCTTCAGTAATGCTGTAGGAGAGCATGTGAGATAAGTTTCTCATTGCAACCAACCAATCTCCCATTTACACCATAGATGTATCTCAACCGCGACCAAGACTGCCCTCTTGAACACAATTGACACAAATGCCATTCGAAACTTTAAAAATAGGAAGTAAAAGAACCATGAAGGAATAGAATTTCAAATATTTTCTTATGGTTGATCAACTCTTCCACGAATGCTAGCAAAGCTCTTCAATATAAAGCCACATGCCAAGGTTTCCTTGAGTCATGATTAGAGCACACCATACCCAAGAGTGTCCGTGGTGGTAAAAAATGAACAAGAATTGCTAAATATTTTGTACAATCTCAACTAAGAGCTCAATGCCCTCACAATAGGAACTTGTTAGAGTTACTCCACCCTTTTGTATGACAAGACTAGTGGCAATGATGATACCACAAGCACTAGTGAGGGTGTGCCCAACCTAGAAACCAAATAATCAAAGCAACGCATGGAAGATTTCAGAGGACAATGTCCTCTTTGACATTTTCCAATATGAGCTTTGGGACAAGAAAGCTTATCTTGTGTGAGACAAAGTTGGATCACTTGCTCTATGGAAACGCCAAATAGGGAAGTCTATGATTTCATGTATATACTTGCTTAGGCTAGAAAGAGAGTGCCATGGACTATTTTTTAGTCATGGTCGGCCAAGTGTGAACACTAGCCACTTGTATATAAGGTAATTTTAACATTAAACAATACACAATCATTTCCCTTACAAATAGAATACTTGTGGGCTTTCCTTCTTCTCCTCTCTACTCTCTTTCTTAATCCTTGTTTTCTTTATGGATGCATGCTTGGATAGTGTAAACCACTCTGTTTGGGTGGCTAACATGGTTACAACAGCCCAACTTAATGTAAGGCGCTTCACCATCTTAATCACGCAAACGAGCACTTAACTTTTGCAAGCACTGCTGGAACATATTAAGCAGCCTTACCTTGCACTAAATGTCAAATATTTGATGGAATTGGAGATCCTATTCAGTACCTAGAGAAGTTTGATCAAATTTGTGAGGCCATGAAATAGATTGATGACCCCACAATGATCTGCTTATTCAAACTTTGCCTTGAAGGCAAAGCAACCCAATGGTTTAGGTCACTAAACCTACTTGAAAAGGCCAGCTAGATGTCTTGAGACACTCATTTTCACTATGGGATTCTTGCCCAGTGGATCTAGATGAAGCTCTATTGCATAGACATATAACCTCAAGCAAGAGGAGGGAGAAGCAATGCGGGACAAGAACCAAGTATCTCCATATGAGATGTAGAACCTGTAAAAGACTGCATGATCTATTGCTCATGGATCGATTCACGAGATCACTATTAAGAGAAAGAGGATTCACGTTCATCTAGGCACTCCATCTTTGATGTGTGCCGCAAGGCAATATACCTGGTAGGTAATCTACAAGATAAGGATGTAAAATTTATCCACCCGAACAAAGAGATAGGCAATGCATCATCGAAAGCCTCGTCGGCCAAGGGTGCCCCATAATTAGCACTAGCTATATTTCTAGTCAAAGACATAAGCATGGACGAGCTGGTAGAAAATTTGCTAAATAGTTTAGGCTAGCAGTGGGACAAGGCCAACCAAGGGCAATCCCAAGGCCACTTCAACCAACACCTCAAGCAAGACACCCACGCCTATTCCCATGAACAGATATGGTTTGGTGTGCAATTTACTGTCAAAATCATACAAGTACAAAGTGTTCAATGCTAAGGCCTAGACATCAACAATTTTGTTCTCACTTCCACCAAACAACCATGACACAGCTCATTGTTAGTACCAGGGAAACCCAACACCACAAAGACCTATGCTTTCAGTGCCAAAGCAACCACTTGCTCTATCTCTTATACCAAACAAGTGGCGTGTAATCTAGTGCCTATTTATTAGAATCCTGTACTAAGACGTATGTATAGACCGCTTGCCATCAATGCCATACCCACCTCCAGTATTATTGGCATCCAGGATCACACACATGTAGCTATGGAGGATGAAAGATATCCACAATAGGTGTGTAGGAATAGAGTGCAAGTAGAGAGATAAGATGGAAGCTCAAGACATGAGAATGGTGCAAGGGGAGAGAGAGAGAGAGAGAGAGAGAGATTAAGAGATAGAGAGGGAACACAATGTAAAGAGATTACACAACACAATGATAAATAAATTATGAGAATACTTCCACTATGTACATTGCTTCTATAGGAATCAAGCCTCATCTTTTAATCTAGACTTAATAAGGGATGTTCACACCCTAAGGAGGTGTGCACAACAATGGACACACTACTAGACTTTGAAAATATCCAACAAACCCTCCCTTTGGAGTGAAGGAGTGTCATCTAAGAAAGAGACCTTTAGTATGATGATTTGGGCTCTTAGACTGCAATCATGTGATACAAAAGAACTCAATGATGCCAACACCTCAAACTCTCATATCAGGGCTGATACAAGAGCTTGACCATACATAATGCACGCATCAGTCTATCCATACCCCCTGAATCTAAGAAGGGAAATTAAGATAAAAAGGAGCAGATCCTTTTATAAAAACAAGGCTTACAAAAGGAAACCCAAACCCCCTGGATCTAAGAAGGGAAATTAAGATCAAAAGGAGCCGATCCTTTTATAAAAACAAGGCTTACAAAAGGAAACCCAAAGATTCAAATTTTGGGGGGCATCCTAGGCAGAGAACCCATGAGTACAAAATATTCAGATTTCGGGGAAGGTCCCGGGGAGAGAACCCTTGACTAAAATAAAGAAGGATTAAAAGTTGAGGTCTCCCCTTTGATGTTGATGAAGATCCTTTTGCATCATCATTTCTCCATGCCAATGTGACTTGAGGTCCATGCTTGGTTTTTTGAGGTAGAAGTGTTTGATGAAGACCATATGAATAGCTCCATGAAGGAAGCATAGCCCATGTGAGTGTCCCAATAACAAAGACCAAATAGCTTTCTCAACCTTTCTAAATGTCATGATTGAGTAGAAAACTTTCTCTCACATCAACATATTTATGGTGGAGTCTAACATAGCAACTAATGGAGAGAATATTCTCTTCTATGATTAAGCCACCATATAGCTAAGAGATATCATTGAAGATTTCAACAACATTGAACGAAGCAACTTGTGTCTCCTCCTTGAGGGAAGAAAAACATACATAAAACTTATAATCCATTTGAACTGCTTACCAGAGAACCATGGTACGATGGCAAAACTACTAGGCGAGGACTTTTGAGTGGCATTATAAGGTGGTGGCCTCCCTGTTTCAGTGGTGTGAACACTCCCTTCATTGGTGTGAACACTACAGAAGAGGTTGTAGTATGTCAAAAGAAACACAAAGGTGCTCTTGATTATGAAATGTTATGATACCTTGGCGGTGGCAACAGAATCAACAATAGTATGATGTTTGTGAATGATGAATGTAGCATCAAAATCATTAATAAGTACTGCATGGAATCATCAAAGTAGTGGCAGCAAGGTGGTGAAGGCATCAAAATCATCACATCAACTCCACTACCAAAACTAGCAAAAATGCACCCTTAATGATGATGGTAATGGCAGGTTAGTTCATAAAATAGCAAGGCTAAATGGATGAAAAAATATAGGTTTGATGGTAGAGCAATCTAAATGAAAACACAGATGCCCTAAAAATGTAAAAATCCTTAAAACACAGATGCCCTAAAAATGTAAAAATCCTTAAAACACAGATGTGAGAGGACCAAGAATATAAGACATTTCCGGAGCCTATGGACTCCCAAGATTGGATTCACATTCTGGCAACCATGGACACTCTTGCATAGAAGCTTGGGACAAGGTTTGCACAGTGCCAGAATCACATCCATGTTTGTTCTCGACGCATTCGGGAGAAAACAGTAGTGGTATCTTCTCCCCTTGAGCTAGAGTTTCCCCAAAAATACCATCTAGCTACATGGCCCGCCTAGGTTAACATCAGAGCTTGGCACAACATTTTATCTTAGGAGACGTGGACCTCATTAGGCCTTCCACCCCTTGCACCATTTGTAGCAACCATTACTAGGGTAAATAAGTCCCAATCTATGACCATCTCAATTGTTTTGAAAAGCAGAGTTTCTTACTAGATCTAAACCTGCATCGTGCAAGTTTTATGTGACCCCCACAAGTACGTTGAAAAGGGGCATCATCCTCGAGAGGGGATGGATCGCGTTCATGGATTCCATCATCAATTTTTGACAGTGAAGGACCGCGACACTTGAGCTCCCCTTGTCCTGGTTTGTATGGATTTGTGTGAAGGTTGGGTACAATCCCGACACCTTTCCCTTTGTTTCCATTTCTCGGTTTGAGGGGGACGTTATAATCTGAAGGTGGACCAACCTTGATTGGTACAAGGGCCCCACTTTGCTTGATGCCATGGATGCTGAAGCAACCGTCTAACATATCTCTACATCTACTCGTACAAGGGTGTACATGTTGGGTGGTATTGGAACCATCTCAGTTCGTTGTGTAGAGATGGTATTATCAAGTTTGCATTTGCCTAGCAGGGCTCCCCAACCACAGATGTCAAGAGTGCAAAACGTAGGTACGTGTGTGTGCAAGAGAGAGGGAAAGTTTTCTTCTAGTAATGTTTTAACCCATGAAATGCCATCCATTGTGTCGTTTACTTTCTTATCTTATTGTATGTGCGGGTGCGGGTATGAGAGAGACATTGAGGGATGCACGTGAAAAAACTTGAGACGACGAGTTGAGAGACTTTGCTTTTGCGAGAAGAGCCCTTCAAAGAAAGAAATAGATAGAGAGTGTGTGTGTGGGTGGGTGAGAGTAAGAACGACCTCTCAGCCACACTCTTACGACCACATGCACCCGGATTCTTCATCATTAACCTCTCCCCCAACAACCCACCGACAAGGCACCCGGTCATGTACCGCTCCCCTCGCACCATAGACACATCCATCGTCTCGGCAAAACCAACAAAGCTAAAAACCCCTCACCACACAGAGAGAGAGAGAGAGAGAGAGAGAGAGAGAGAGAGAGAGAGAGAGAGAGAGAGAGAGAGAGAGAGAGAGAGTTATATTAACGTATGAGACCAAAATGATGTGTACAGTGTCCATGAAATCTCATCCTGGATGAAATAAGAAAAAGCAAGAGTAAACTAGAACTGAAAGCTCAAAGCTAAGATCTCTGACTTTGAGATTATACAAGATGAAAAATCTAGATCATACTATGCCAGGTATAGGATACAATAAGTGATGGGATATAGGAGGGCTGAATAAAAATAGTCAATCAACCCTATATGTCACGCAAGGGCCCATCCAAGGATGTCCCTCATGGGTGATACAAAAAGGCTAGAGATGTCAATAGTTAGCTGCTGTGAGGATGAGGCTACTCGACGGCGGGCCAGGATCTCCTGAATCTAGGACTGATGAGCTGGGGGTGCTCAGGGTCCAACAACCGGACGAGAGCATCTAGCTCTCTAGAGTGTGCATGCCCAATCTGATGTGACTCCCATGGGCGTGCTATGAGGGGGCACTGTGGTATAGGCTCTCGTATCTATCATGGTGGGATGATGCCTCCCTATCCACCCCTTTAGGTGGGAAAGCTAGTCTGAGAGGAGGGTTTTTGGGGCAAGGATCTCTGAGTCGTGACTCTATGTGTCAGCTGAGCTCCAGTAAGAAGAGTCCAAGGCACCTTTGATCTTGGTACTCCATGATCCGAGATAAGGGTCCAAAGCCCACTCTGAATAGACAATGAAATCTCCCTCTAATGTCATAGTAGAGTGGGCACTGGCAAACATAGTGCTCCTCTGACTTAACCCCCGTCTGACAGAGTGTACATGTCCTATCCTCTATGGGTATCCGCTCAGCTCTACCAGTCCCTATCCTCAGTCTATGGGATGATACCCTAAGCTAGCCAATGGCTATCCTCAGCTTGAGACATGAAGGCATCGAGATAACTTGGTCTCTATATGAAACCATCTACTGTGAATCTCAAGAAATGATCTCTATAGTATTGCATCTTGGTATGCAATGGGCCTACCGGTATGATCCATGTGTTACGTGTATAGCCCCAGTAAATTGTATCGGATCATGTGTTCTTGTCCTCATGTGTAACCTAATGTATGGGGAATCTTGATCATTCTGAAATGGAGAGAGCCGGTCCATCTGTAATCCATATGCCTAAAACCAAGTGAGTATTGTGCCATACTAAGATGAATGCTCTCCTTCGGCCGCTATCTCTGTAATGACTGCAGTGCAAGTCAAGGGAGTCGAAGTGGATCCATCTCCCTCACCCTCGGTATATAAGTGACTGTCCAGAATAGGGCCTCCATCAACATAGGAGCCGCAATAAACTCAATCTGGATGATCTCATGGGGAACATATGGCTTGTTGTGTATCATCCGTTATAGCATCATGATCAGATGACACTCTATGCCCTACCAATCTGTCGAGGATAAATCTGGTGCCTGGAAGAGAGTTGCATACATAAGTGTCGAGGTTGACTAGGGTGTCAAAAAGCTATCCCTTTGTTCTCGGCTCCTGAAAATGCGCTTGGAAACATTGCCCCTTCATTAAGGCTAGAGCTACATATCCTCTAGTGAGTCTATCCTCTCTATTGCCTGTTTCGTAGAGAAGCATGGATAGTGAAGGTAGCTTTGAGATAGACATATGAGTGCACCACCTCAACCCTGCTACCCATGTAAGTGATATGTGTACGGCTTGCAAAACTAGTGCTAGAGACCTTAGATAGTCCTCCCGAGCATCTCACCCTACCAATAACTGACTCATATAAAGCAATGCTAGCCCAGATCATGTGAGACGAGACCTTGAGATGTTGTAAGCACTATATGAGAGACGAGCCCGAGCCACTGTACCAAAAGCTTTGTAGAAGTCCACAAAGCAGCAGTATAGTCATAAAAAAAGCCAAGGGATGATTCTCTGCCAGTGGCACCAAAAATGTTATGGCTCACCCCAAACCCCCTTAAAACACATCTAACACGAGATTACCTGGTGAACTGCAACAAGCTCGTAACCCTTGAGGTTTCCAAGCTCTACAACTCCTTGAGAAGCAATTTCACCGCATTGTCACACCGCCGCGTTGCACTACGTGTACTCGTCCCTCCTCTTACCTCACTTCACTCACACACACTCACTAGCATGGATTAGAGAGAGATTAGCAAGAGCAAGACTCTATTGTAAAATGGGAGAGTTTTTTTGTATTATGAGAGATATTCACTTATATACATGACCATAAGTGTTTACACTCACTTAAAGTGTAGGCCGGCTGGGCACTTTAGGCTCATAAGAGGCCTAATGCTATTACAATGATTACTCTCATAATATATCCATGAAGTACATCACTTGGGAATTCATCCTAACTTACTATCACACGCTCTTGAAGCGAAAATCACAATAATAAGTATTCTGTCAGACCATTACGAGCGCCCGTCCAAGTTGTAGATTTGAAAACCATTGCTTCATATCTTGGATGTATGACCTCTTGGTCTATCTATATTGACTCCTTGATGTAAGATAATGGTGTTAGCTCTTGTTAACCCTAGGAATGGGTTAACACCTTCTAGTGATACAAGTAAAAGTGCATGGAGAGCCCTATAAAGGCACCCTTCCTCTCCTTCTCCCATGTATGTGGGATTATTGCAAAAGATCCCAAGCCT
Source organism: Cibotium barometz (assembly GCF_041138505.1). NCBI lineage: Eukaryota > Viridiplantae > Streptophyta > Polypodiopsida > Cyatheales > Cibotiaceae > Cibotium > Cibotium barometz. Next base: position 54,350,043 of record NC_141072.1, on the reverse strand, counting down.
CTCACACAGTTTCACTATGGTCTACTTAATAATAGCTCGAAACATGAATATGTGATCGAGCGTGGAGAAGGTCCTCCTAAATCATGCCTTCCCGAGCCTATGCCTTGTATCCCTCTCTCTCTCTCTCTCTCTCTCTCTCTCTCTCTCTACCCGTGTGCTAAGCTCAAACTCCAGTATAGATGCATAGAGATTTGCCAAGATATGGCCAATCATGATGGTTCTAGAGTTATTAGGATCCATGGGGTCTCCCGCCTTATGGATAGGCACAATAATGTGTGATTACCAAGTGGGGGGAAAGCCCTTTGAGAGGACCCTCTAAACATATGGGCTAGTAGGGGTGCCAAGGTGTTGCCTAAATAAGAGAGGTGCTCAACCATAAGCTCCTCGTGATCCTGTGATCATCATTCTATAAAGCCTACATATAGTCTTCACCATCATGTCTCCAATGAAGAAGGTGAATGTGGTGGTACGTGCATACAGTGGATGTCGGAGGAGGGGGTTGGTGGGGAATGTGGTATAATGCGTGTGCATATGAAAGTGCCAAATGTGTGGGTTTGTGATGGGGGTGGGTAAGCGGACTTTCTGGATCCTACGCCAAGACTCGTCAAAATTCCCACACAAGAAGAGTTGGTTAAAGTCCTCGTGTTGTTTAGGACAATGTGCTCATTTCTTGCATGGCAAGTAAGGTCCCGGCTAGTCTGATCACCTTCACGTTTTTAGATTTTTCTGATAGCTAACTCACGGAAAAGACGTGCATGTGTGATACGGCATTCATCGTCAAAGAATTCAGAGGCATAGTGTACTTGTGCTCACTCTTGCTCCTAGCATTGAAGCCCCCAACACATAGGGAAGAAGCAAAGACAAGGTTTGTGCCCTTGGCAACAACCACCACCGATGAAGGGAGAGGAGAGAGGCAATTCCCACCGCTGGTGACTCAGACAATTTTCAACAACTCAACGTTCGATCTACTACCATAGCGACCTACCTTGTTCCCATTAGCGAGAACCACAAACATACAGCTCTCCAATGCGGGGCACATGCAAGAAATTCTAAATTCTTCTCAGTTCCTCATTTAAAGCAGCAATATTAATGTGGGCAACAAAGCTAAAAGCTTTTAGGACTTGGACTATCAGAGGAAACAATTGTTGGGCTATTTTATGGATTGCCTAAATTTGAAGTGAGGCTTTCTCTAACGATGTACGGATATCAATGTGGGAAAGAAGGTTGGAGAGCTTTTGATTGACATCATATCAAAGCTCGTAAGAGAGATACCGTTGATGATATGTGGTTGCTTGGCAAGGACGAAAGTGAAGGTGTTTGTGGGATAAGGCATGAGAGCAAATGAGGTAATCACACGTAATCAACCCCATGTCAAGGCATCAAGGCGGCGAAGTGATCGACCAAACCCTTTCCACCTCCCATGTGGTCAAACATTTGGCACCCGAGAAGGCTAGCTAGCTCTTCATCACGTTAAAACACATGAAAGCTATCCACTATCCCTAATTCTGGTAGGTATGTCCCATATCTAGTTTAACGCTTAATTCCGTCAAAGTAAAGGCTTTGTGTTATCCCCAACTTTGATAAGCATACCCCATATCTATTGATTGTAGAAGCCTCAATCAATAGAGCAACAAGTAGTGTCTACATACTCTTAGTGGAAGCTCTTGGAGTAACAAAGCATCCTTTAAGAAATCTAGCATATCTATCTGCATCTCTCCTTTTCATCCATTGAGATCCCCTAATTGCAGTACTTCTCCTTGGCAAGAAATGTCTTCCATATCTTTGTAGGGAGTAAGGTATGGACAACCTGGACCAAATGGACTAAATAGAGAGTATGGGGGGGTTCCCTAACGTAGAGCTATACATGCATCTCTGAAGGGTTGCCTGTGTATGTGCATCCATGTGAACCTTCAATATGAGAGAAAGAAAGAAAGAAAGAAAGAAAGTTATATTAACATCTACGGAAGACCCCAAGGGCATATGAGACCAAAAGTAATACAATGGTACCATGGATGTACTGAGACATGGAAAACTGAAAGAAAAAGTAAAATGAAAACATCTGACAGTACATGTGATCAACAGATGATCCTGTGTAGAGTGAGATATGTTGTGATCAGCTAATGTCGATACCCACCTCAGCCAGAACCGATCTGATGGTGGAGTGAATGTCAGGCCTCTGTGATGGGAGAGAGAGAGAGAGAGAGAGAGAGACAGAGACATAGACAGAGACAGAGAAGCACGTGGGAGGGGGGGGCGGCGGGGGTACGGGGATGGGGATGGGGGGTATGTTATACTAATGCTAACTGCACTAAACAACATGCTAAAAGAAATATAAGATAAAATAAAGAAACACATTGGTGTGTCAGGTCTAATTTGCAGGCCAAAAAAGTGTTAGATGAGCAGCTTTTGGGCATTGCATTGTTCTACTCAAAAAGGGGAAGTTATTCCATCAAAGTGGTTTGCCCAAACCATCAATAATTTACATGAAAAGAACGACTGTAGTAGCAGCACATTTGTGTTCAAAGTTACGTAAGCATGCCCCATCAATACTCTGTTTCCAAGAGGCCATCAATCAAACCAAACTCCATGGCCTGCAAATCAATATGGAAAAAGTGCTCATGGTTAGAAGTAAAACAGCATTTTCAAGCTAGACATTTCTTTCAGAAAATCATACCCGGTGTCATCAGTACAGACAAACCCAGCCGAAAACGGATCACCTTGTGAAGAGAAAGATTATCTAGCTGCAACCAGTTGTGAAGTATTGTAAAACATGATCTTGGTTTTAACAAGACACTGTAAGATCCTTCTACTGAGATACATCCATGTGTCTTTTCAGCCGCTCCACTAAATCTGGAATGAGGATGATGTCATCTGTGTACAAAAGAATAGGCTCTACTGTAGCCCCAACCACGATACTGTACCCTCCAACTTTTGTCAATGAACTCAGCAATCTCTCAATGTACTCCAAATAAAGATGGAGAGAGTGGACCCCATCAGATAGACCTCATGCTTGTATCCGCCTTATCATAGTCAAATTAAGTTTAGCCAAAAGCATGCTCCTCATCCAACAATTAAGATGTTCAGAGATCTCTGAAATGCTCCTACAGAGATCCTTCCTGATGTCTTTTTCCTACAGGAGATAGATACATGTAGCTTTGCATTCTACAATTAGTTTGGGGTTGGGAGGCATGGCAGTGGAACAGTATGGAAAACTAACCTGTGTTGACTTCATAAATGACGGACGTAAGCTGTGAGGTGAGGGCTGATAGAGGTGCTGAAAGATCAAGATATGTAATTTTTGGTACAAGTACTCCATTTCAACACCAACATAACCTTGCCGTGGCCATTGGCGTATGAAGAAGCCTAATCTCTAAGCATCTCTGCATCCTCAACTTTATTGATCAATCTCTAAGAGGACAACCAGGTGTGTGTGTGTAGTCATACATCTGCACCTCTCTACTCGTGACTGACAATTCATGCAAAGGCAGAGGGGAGTAACACTCTGTGAAGTGTACTATACTCTGCCCTAGCAAGCATATAAACTATCCACCCTCCGCATCCTATCTGACCACTGAGAGCACTATGCATAAATGAAGGCTGGATAGGACTACTACACCTTCAAATCGTTCGACGACTCCACACGTCCAAGTCTCACCTCGGTAGGCTGCCATACATAACATGATATAATAGGTAGTCCTCTCTCTATACTCTGATGTGCCTTTGTATAGAAAACATGATCTCTCCCTATATATGTCTATGCAAAACCTCAAGGATCTACCCTAGTGGTCTTTTGAAGGCATTAATAAAAGTTTCTTTCTTTCTTTCTCTAGATGCACTGCACATGGCTTCTTCTGTAAGGGTACTCTGCAGTCCTATGAGACAAAAAGGTGTTACAAAGTATCCAAGTGTTACACTGATCTGGTAAAACAGAAAAATAAAACACTGGAAAAAAACTACTGGCCACAAATACAAGTAGCATCTCAGGAACACAATAGCATGATGACCCAAGGTCCAAGGACCATCAAGCTCAGGTGGCTGGTGGAGAGGTCTCATCATCATCCTCGGGAACTGTATAAAGGGCATCAATGTCCACGTGTCCTATGTGGGCATCTCTGTATCTCCTGGACTTGGAGGACTGACGGGGGTAGGTCTTGGATGCCTAGCTCGCTGCATCTGAACCGCCTGGTCTATGGTAACCCTGGGAAACGGAGAGGCTCTTGTGTGCACTGTCTGACTCGTCTGAGAGGCGGGGGGGCCCTGGGCGGGTTCCTTTCTCAGGCAGCGGCGAGAAGCTTCCTGGAGGTGGGAGAAAAAGCTCGTGAACCGAGGCTGAGAAGTATCTGTGCCCGGACACTGTCGGCATGATCAAAGCAGCTGGTCCCTGTGTCTACACAGCTCCAGAAGGTAGAGCCCAAGACAATGCTGATTCGGAAGAAAGAAAGAAAGTAATAAGTAACATCTACGAAAGATCCCAAAGATCTATGACACCAAGAGTGATACAATGGTACCATGGATACACGGAGCTACTGAGCCATGGAAAACTGAAAGAAAAAACATCTAACACTAGCATATGTACATGATCTGATGGCAGAGGGAATGTCAGGCTTTGGAAATGAGATGTTATATCAGCAGAAAATCTCATGGATCTTCCTTTATTGGATGGAGGGTCAGGGCACTCTGGGATAGAGGGTGTCTGGCCTGCGCTGGATAGATCAGGCTCGCTCACTGAGAGGACTCTGATGTGGATGCCTGTACTGCAAAGAAACCTTTGATGGCTCTCTAAGAGGGGTCCTATGAAAGTTGGGCCTGTCTCTAAAAGTGCTGCCTCAGAACTACACCCATGTGTCGTCTAAGCTCCAAGTACATGCCCAGGCATCTCTGATCCTCAAGGCAGCCTCCGTATCTCATAGTAGACCATGCAGCGACTTCCAGAGGATATAGGGGCTAGCCGGGCATCAGAGGACACTGGACCAGACAGAGGACATTATGGGGACCACTTAATAGAGTTGGGGAGCCAGGCATCGTCTTGTTATTTATAATGGGATCATAGTAACCTGGACCGGCAGAAACGGTCAGTTCGGACCGGGTTGGAAACAGTGTTTCCGAGTTTCCGCGAGGTCGGAAATGGCAAGAAACGGAGTTTCTTTTGAATTTATTTTAGACATGTAAAAAACATGCATAGAGACATCCTATTAAATAAACTTATGTCAAGAGATGCAAAAAACATGCATAGAGACCTCAAACAAGACACATCAAAGACTCAAGTGGACATTATAATCATAACACTTAACAGAATGTAGATAATGGACATGTATGATGTCGCGGCAAATTCATGTGAACCATAAAAAACTGAAGGCTGAAGCATACATAGCGAGCTGCAAATTGTGATCATAATACATCATACATATCAGCAATGATCATCAAACTTGGGAGTCAGAGGTGCCCACTGTGGCATTGCCAATTTTCAAAATTAAATGGTTCAAAAACTACAAAATAACCGACATGCCGGCTGTCCATAATCCCTAAGGATAAGAAAAACTAAACAAAAAACATGGAACATCAATGAATCAGTGATCACTGTTGAGCCTCATCTGAAGCACCCGAGGAGTCTGAATCCTCCTAAGAGTCCTCACGGCTCTCGCGTGTGTCCTCACTGCAAGAAGATGAGTCCTCTCCAGTAGCCTCATCTCTAGTAGCAGCACTAGTACTAGCTGCAGACGGCCTCCCTCTCCTACGACGACCACCACGTGTGTCGTGAATTGGTGTTGTGGCCTCCTCGTAAAGCAAAGTGTAAAGATCTCGGTCCTCTTGTGGAATTGTGGGAATATCCCACACCTTCTCAATGTCAATCTTGTCGACATTCACTTGCATTGGCTCAGGACCCATAGCTGCCTGCTCAAGAAGCTTCAAGTTACAATTGCAGAAAACAAGACGCTCAAGTTGGGCTGTAGTCAACTTGTTCCTCCTCTTCCTATGGTAGAGCGCCCATGTGCTCCAATTCCTCTCACAAGATCCAGAGCTGCAATCTTGTGAGAGGACTCGAATGGCAAGACGTCTCTATTCAAAGAGCAGATTTAGGATTAGTACATTATACAAATACGGTGTCGCTGTTAAAGCTTAAGCGGAGGGGCTTCTTACTCACCAACGTAGGCACACCATGTCCATATTTCTCCCACCATGAGACCGGCTGAAGCTGCGTTTCTCGAAGTTTTGCAGTAGGTCTTGTGAAGTAGCCAATGTTGTTGCGGAAAGCAAGGAGATCATCCTCTAAGCATCGCAACATCTCCAAATTGCCACCACACCATTTCTCCACATAGGTTTGGAAGCCATCGTTTAGCTCCTCACACTCAATCTGATCCTCGCTACGCCATAGAGGATGCAACACATGAGCCACGGCATGGATTGGTCTATGAAACCAATCCCAATGGTTTTGCCAAATCTGCTTGATCTCTGCGATTCTACAAGTAACAAACAAAACCAAAGAAAGACTTTAAAGTTAGAACTTAGAAAAGAGCCAAGACAAAAAGGCAATTTGGCAAAGGCTCATGAGCCATGAGTCATGAGCGAAGAAGTACGTACCTCTCTACAGATAGGTAGGCATTGTTGTCTAGTGCCTCCCCGATCCTATCCATGTACTCATAAATGAGGCCTAGTGTACTCTCCTCCATGTCCGTAATGCGCAAGACCGTGTAGATGAGATTTAAGGTCTTCACTAATGCCTCTGCCTCTTCCCACCATGCTTTATTGAGGATCTTGCGTCTAAAATCCACAAACTTTGGGGTCATACTCTTACCCAACTGGATCCATGCATCACAACTAATAGTGCGAATCAGATTTGGCCGCACACGAAGAAGCCGCTCAAGCACTACGAACATGTATGCAAACCTCATAGTGGATGGCTTGAGAAGCTCCAAGGTACTATTAGCCCTGTACATGCTCAAAACCTTTGCTCTCTGTGTCACAAATTTGACAATGCTCCTCGCGGTGGCAAAGATTTCGCTGACCCAAAAAATTCTCCCCAAATCCTCAATCAATAAATCAAGACTATGGGAGGCACAAGGGGTCCACACAATTGTTGGGAATGCATCCTCCAACATACTCCCCATGGAGACACAATTGCTTCCATTGTCCGTAATAACCTGCACAACATTTTGTGGGCCAATCTCCTCAATCACCTTCTTGATGTGTGTCCAAATAAAGAGACCTGTAATGGTGAGACCCGCAGCCGATGCATCAATGGCCTTGTAAAACATGGTGCCTTTGCAAGAGGAAATAAGCACATTATACACATTCCTCTCGCATACATCTGACCATCCATCACATAAGATAGTGCAGCCATATTTCTTCCATGTTTCTTTCAAAAACTCAAGCTAGCCTTCTACGTTGAGTTTCTCCTTCTTTAATTCTCGTGTGCGGATAGCACACCGTATAAACAAGCGCGTGACCTCCCTTGTTGCCTCCTTCATGGCTTGCTTTTGCAAGCCTGCTTTAATGCTTGCTCTTTGCAATGAACCCTTTGCAGGCACTTCCACACTAGGTAAAGGCGTCCTCTTTGCACTAGGGCCCTCACCCACACTGGAAGATACATGTGCACTGTCAACATCTGTCTGGATCACAACTCTAGTCTCGAGGATGCTTCACCTGTTGCATGTGCTGCCATATGTTGCTCACCAACATCCAAACCAAGGCGTTGCTTTCTCCAACCCTCAAATGATGCCAATACATCGGGCGGCACATTTTGACATAAAGCGACATCTCTGCCCGGGACATGCCCCAAATGGTCTTTTACCCGGGTCACTGAACCTGCTTTTTCATATCCACAAAAATTACATTTCCACTTGCGGGAACCCCCACCTCCGACATATCCATCCCCTTTTGTTGCATACCGCCAATAGGGATCTGTAGGCATAGTGAGACTTGAAAGCACTTGCCCTTGAGAACACTTGCCCTTGGAGGCCTGGGCTTGAGCCTTGAAGCCTTGAAGAATGGGCTGCCCGACAGCCACCTATGAGACTGGAGAGCAGGCTGCTGCAGAGTACAAGCCTTGGGGCCTTGTGGGGACAAAGGCTTGAGCCTTAGGGCCTTGGCCTTGAGCCTTGGGCCCTTGTGTGGCAATGGGTGCAACCCTTGCACAGGCGCAGCGTTCGGAGAATCCCAAGAAAGGAGGAGCGAAATGAAGAAATCGCACGCGGCCCCCGGTTTAACGGAGTTGATTTAGCAGGTACCCCGGCACTGATGTATGGAGCAGTGGTATGGGCGCCAGGCCTTGCTACCCATTGGTGGACATAGATAGAGAGACCACAAGCCCTCGTGATGGCATGCATGATACACAGCAAACCGTCAATACCTCATGACATTATCCAAGCAGAGTTTCCTGCGCCTCCTATGATGGTAGAGGCCATATTCCAAACTATATGCCTGCTAGACAGATTCAGAGAGATGCCACAAGACAGATTGTCATACAGAGCTTTTGAGGCATCTAGATAGCTGGCTGAGGCAGGAGACAAAGGATCATGGTATGCACAAGTCACACATTGGTTCTCACAGCATGGCCTAGACATGGATCATCTACCACCATTCCAGTATGACAGGGATGCACCACATATCCGTCTCTCTCATAGTGAGAGGAACAGAGTATTGAGACAGGACCTATGGCAGCTCTATACACGAGAGACATGGATATCGCCTGCACAGCCTCTTCCACCGAAGATGCTATACTACATAGATCACTTCATGAGTATCACTGATGATGGATTTATAGAGAGGCCTAGATACATGGAGGGCTTTTTACCACATGGCTCCCGAGTGGCTATTGGTCAACTTAGAGTTTCATCACATCGATTGGAGATCGAGACTGGAAGAGCAGCACGGATCCCCCGAGAGGAGAGGGTATGCAGATTGTGCAGAGAGGAGGTGGAGAGTGAGGAGCATTATGTATGCAGATGCAGAGCATATACAGCCATCAAAGAGAGATATCCCATTTTATTCAGAGAGCCACATTCCGTACGCCAGATCTTTGAGGCAGCAGACCAACGCATACTGGGGAGATTCATTCTAGACATACAGCGTCACAGAGAGACATCATTACAGGCTCAGACAGCTCCAGAGGCGGGACAACAAACACAAATTACTACATTTTTTCAGAGATCCATCCCACTCCCAGCCCCTACACGACAGGGAATTACTCTCCGAAGAGCAGAGACACTCAGAGCCTGCAGGAGACAGAGGATACCTGGCTTTCGGACACCACGCCTATACCAGAGAGAGATGATAGAGATCAGAGCTCAGTTTCACAGAGAGGGTGCGGAGCGACTGGCTCCCTTCAGAGCAGACCCATGCATGTTCTTCAGGGAGCTGTGGACACCCCCTTCATTGATGTATACCATTTTATACCCCCAGTATGGTATAGGATGGAGCTAGCTAGGTTGCATATCATGACTGTATACTCCATGCATATAGCTTTGCATTCCCCTCCATCACCTCTGCCACTCATTGTACTTATTGCACACCCAGATTCAGCTTTTTAGTTCAATACTTTTTCATTTTGTTGGGATGACAGAGGATACCCCTTATAGGTACACCGATTTGTCTCATAGGCCGAGTTCAGTCTTTTGGAAGACGTTAATAAAATCTTTCTTTCTTTCTCAATTGTATCACTTTTGGTCTCATAGACCCACTGGGTCTTTTGAAGACGTTTAATATATCTTTCTTTCCTTCTCATACATCCATGGGTGTGGGTGTCCCCAGTCAGATATTGGTAAAAAATTGAAGTTCTACAGAGATCACTTCAGACTTCTGAGGATGAATTCTTTGAGATCCTGAGATATACACACTACACATGCATATGTATCATGATTGGCCAGCTAAGGGTATCCTCCTACCGCCTTAGGATAGAGAGTGGCTGAACCAAGGATATCTCACGGCAGGAGAGATGATTATCCTTCCTCAACCAATACCAATCTCAGAGTCCATCTCCATTTTTGGAGCCACTTCTATGGGATTGTCACTCCATAGAGCGGCCACATTTGTGCCATGTTCACATGGGGCCAGGTCAGTGTCCCATGGAAAGGGCCAGTTTTGTGGTGTCACATGGACGGGAGCCAGATCAGTGCCACCCGTGTGCGACCAGTGCTGCGTCACATGGACGGGGACCAGTTTCGTGTCACCCGTGTGTGATTTGCTTAGTGCTGTATGGACGGGAGCCTATTGGTGCCACCCGTGTATAGCCAGGATGGTGTCTTACCTATGGGACTGTCACTCCATAGGAAGACCAGGACATTGATTTATATTTGTCGCGTCAGTTTTGTGCCCGATAGGAACCTCTTGTACAAGTTTCATGAAAGGGGGATTTCGTCCACTATTTGTGCACATGCATTTATGCCTGCATAAATTTGTTTTTGCATGACTTGTTTGCGTGTGTCTGCATGTTATGCCGTGCCAGTACACTAGATGGGGACGCCCCCAATGTACCGTGGAATGCTGTTTGCTGACTTGGTGGTGTGGCGTGTGAACAGGTGGTAAGTATTGTCATTTTGCCCCTTTTAAAATGTAAAATCCATAAGCTATAGTTAACTTTAATGTTTATAAGCTAATGTGTTCACACACATTTAAAAGAAGGACCGGACACTTCCTTTTGATGGCGCCCACAGTATTAAATTGAATCTAAGGTTTTATAACCTTTGATAAGGCTTTTGCATGGAACATTTATTGAAAACTCCCCACGTGGTGGGTTGGTGGTTTCTTTCTCTCCATCGCTTGCAGCCTACTTGTCACGACCCTGTGTTTTTCTCTGGACACTATGCAGGTGTGCACGGGGACATGGTGGACAGTGTGAATGGCAGCAGATTGGAGTCAAAGAGTAAGCCCATGTGTGGACAACCCCAAGTGTGAAGGGGGCAAAGAGACTTTAACTCAAAAGGTTTTAAAAACCTTTAAAAAATATTTTAATGCCCTTCATGAAAGAAAACGTGCCCCTTATGCTATTATTGGGGCCACGTGTGTCTTTTTTGGAAAAAAGAGGGGCTGGCAGGCAGAAAAGGGGGAGGCGCCTCTCTTTTGAGGGTGGTGTGCTTTTCCAGTCAGGAGGGCTGCTCATCTGGTACACAGGCGGCCAGCGCTGAAGTTCTGAGTTTGGCTGCGTACAGGACTGCCCTTACACGCCTCTTTTCCTTCTCTTGCTTTTGTGTGAGCAGGCAGTCGAGCAGGGGCTGAACGGTGTGTGGATCTCTCCCTCTTCCTGCTGAAAAGCTGCGCAGGTCTGCAGGGAACAACCGGCGGGCTGGACTGCAGGTTGTGCTGGACGGTGAGCAGGTTCCTCGTGCTTCTTTCTCTCTCTCATGGAAGCAAGCGATGGGCTGCAGGCAGTTGTAGGAAGCGCACAACTGCAGAGGTGCTGGACTGAACAGGGCATGAGAGGCTCTCTTGGAAAGAGGGGACTGCAGGAGAAACAAGGGCGTACACGTGGGGACAGCCAGCACTGCTCTCTCTCTCTCTCTCTGTCTGGCGACTGTTGGGCTGCAGGACAGGAGGTGGGCTGGATTGGTAGCACACGTGCCCTCTCTATCTGGCGACTGTTGGGTTGCAGAACAGAAGGTGGGCTGGACTGCAGGCGCAGAGGGCTGAAACACATGCTCTTTTGCACAAGAGTCAGGCTGCAGCTTATAGGTTGGTTTCTCTAGACACAAAGGCAGCCAAGTGTGTGCTTTTTGGAGGACGCCGTGTTTTTGCAGAAAGGAGGGGCTGGTTTTTCATGAACATAGACATCATGTCAATGGCGTTCAACTGATGGAACTTTCAGCTTCTCTTTGCTTTGGGTTCGGGATTGTTTTGAGATCAGTACGAGGACAGTTTATGGGCTGTCTTTGTTTGGCTGCAAATTCAGCTATGTACTTGAGTTTTTGGCTGCAAGTACAGGTCACCTGGTAGTATTTCTTGGCATGGGAGTGATGCAAGCTCGCATGGCTGCATGCTCATGGAGCAGATTGTTTTCTTCCTGCTAGAAAGGAACAAAGGGACCTACAATTATGGGCATCTCTATGTTTCCAGATGTTTTTTGTAGTTATGATACCTCCAAGGAGGATATCTCTCAATGTTAATGAGACATGAGAGGCTGTATGGTACTTTGATAGTGGTGCATGTAGGCATATCACCTCAAGGAGAGATTTGTTTAGGAGGCTAGGGGCTTCCCAAAGGGAAAAAGGTCTCATGTGCTAATAACTTTTTTTATACTGTGAAGGGTTTTGGTGAAATTGTGTGCAGAGTAGTGAATGGGTTGGATCTATGACTTCCTGATGTGCTGTATGTTCCAAGGATAAAGAAGAATCTCTTATTTGTTTTCTCTTTTGCTAGAACAGGTCTTGCTGTTAAATGCAAAGTTAGAGATAGTGAGAAGGACTAGGACTATATGATAGTCACTTCTGGCACTTTGTCCCATGGACTATATCATCTTGACAAGTATGAGAAGAAGATACATGATGCATGTATGGTGACTACTGCTACTCCTACCACGCAAGAGGCAAAGTTATGGCGTGCATGCTTTGGGCATGTAAATTTTGGCAGTTTGATGATTTTGCAGAAGCATCATATGGAGATGATATGTCTCATGTGGAGTCCCCCCCCCCCCCCCCCCCCCCCCCCCCGGGACATGTATGCGAGGGATGCATTTATAGGCAAGATGCATCGGAATGCCTTTGTGAAGGATGGTCCAATAAGAGTTGTCAAGAAATTGTAGCTCATTCACAGTGATGTATGTGGTCCCATGCGGACACTTGCCTTGGCAAAGCATCTATATTTTGTGACATTTATTGATAAATATTCCAAATTTGCATTGGTTCAACCCATAAAGGCAAAATCTGAGCTGTTTTCGGCATTAAATTTGCCATGGCTGAAAATGAGGCAAAATGAAAAGTGCAAACACTTCATTTAGATAGAGGGTGGGAGTATATGTTTAACGCCTTCAAGCATACTTGTCATGAAAGGCCATAAAGCATCAATGTACGGTGCCATATACACTGTGGAAAAATTGTGTTACAGAGAGGAAGAATAGATCCCTCTTGGAGATGGCACGGTGTATCTTGAAGGGCAAAGGATTGTCCCACAAGTTTCGGATGGAGGCAATCATGTGTGTTGATATGAGGCCTTGGTAATTCATAGAGTCTTGCGTGTCTTTGTAAGAGCTCTATAAGTCAGGAGCCTGGATCTAGTGCAGACGTGCACCTGCTTCATGCACCTTAGGCCGGCAGCAATCTTGAGGCCCGCGAGGGTAGCTTCATGGCGGTATGGGACGTCACGAGGTAGACATTGGTCGGTACATCCATCTAGTTAGCTCAGCTCGTGGCTCGGTGGATCCAACCTGCTACACAAAGAACCAGTGATTTTGTTTGTCTCTACAAATTTACAACTACTTAGTCAGCTCTACAGTAGTCCAAAGGTAGAGGGTTTCGTTAATGCCCACCCTTCTTCAGATGTGTGTGTGTGTGTGTATGTGTGTGTGTGTGTGTGTGTGTGTGTGTTGAGTGGCGTTCTCGTTCCCGTTCCCATTCCCGTTCCCGTTCCCTAATCCTTATACGTCGTTCTCGTTATAGACGACATGGGACATTCTCGTTCTCGTTCCCGTTCCCGTTGCATTGTGACTATGTTGTGTACACTTCTGTGTGTACGTAGTTGCTGCCTCTACTTGGTGAAGCCATGTCAACAACATTCCGCCCTCAGCACCTGTGAAGAACCGTGCGTCAGCATAATCATCAACCCTCTGCACCTGGCTGAGCTGCTACCCATGCCCAAGCGCGACTACGCAACGCCCTGGGAAGGCTTACCTCAGTCTCCTCATTTTTTTGCCTCTCCTTCGATTGCCATCTCTACTACACGGGTTGCCTCTCTTACAGCTATGTTCTTGTGCCTAGTTCTCAGCCACATCATCAGCATCAACATTGTCGGAATCAACAAATTCAAAATTTAGGGTTTTTCAGATTTGGGGCTTTTTCAAATCAAGGTGATAATCCTCTAATTAAACACATTAATTTGGGGGTTTCAACAAAATTGATCCATTAACATCAAATTGAAGCCTAATTGAAACTTTTCTGATTTTTTGGACAAAGTTAACTAATTAAATCCCATACCACGCATTGAGAGTCTTCCAGGTTCTCTACCCTGGCCCTCCAGCCTAAAATGACTAAAACCCTAACCTAGGCCCTGTGCGCAGCAACACTAGCTCCTTCAACACTTGCCCTTTTTCTTGAGCTTGCCTACATCATCCTTGTCTTTTTTCCATCAAAGACCTATTCTTTCTCTCAACAACACCATTTTGCTGAGGAGAATATGGCATCGTGCATTGATACTTTATGCCTTTTTCTACCATAAAAGCTTTGAAAGCAATGGACATTTATTCCCCCCCTCGATCTGTACGGAGGGTCTGCACTTTGCAACCTATTTGAATTTCAGCTTGTGCCACAAAATGCTGAAAACATGCAAATACATCAGATTTTACCGTCAAGGCATATACCCAAGTAAATCTGTAGTAGTCATCGATAAAGGTTACAAAGTATAGGTGCTTACCAATAGATCGTGTCCGCATAGGACCACACACATCACTATGCACAAGCTGTAATTTCCAAACAGCCTTTGTTGATCCATCTTTTGGGATGCATTTCTGTGCATCTTACCCAATATGCACCCTTCACATACATGTTTTGGTGGCAGTTCTACATGAGGCATATCCTATACCATTTTATGCCTTTGCAATAGCATCAAACCACCATAATTCACATGCCCAAACCTGGCATGTCACAATTCATGGAGGGATTTTTTTAAGAAGCTTATGGCCGGCCCTAAAGGCAAGCACGTAACAAATTCTTCTTATACAGTTCACTGTGTTGGTGAGGTGATCCTCACAACAGCAGATGGTATAGAATTATGTCTTCCAGATGTATTGTATGTGCCAAGGATTAGGAAGAACTTGTTGTCCGTCGCCTCTTTTGCTAAAAGAGGATATGCAATGAACTTTGAAGACGACAGATGCACAGTGAAAGACCGTGAAGGTGGCTATGCATTGGTCACTTCCTACACATTGTACCATGGGTTATATTAGCTTGATAGGTTTGACAAGAGAGAGGATGATGCTCATGTGGTTACCACTCTTACACCTGCCATGCACGAGGCAGAACTGTGGCATGCCAGGTTTGGGCATGTGAATTATGGCAGTTTGATGCTATTGCAAAGGCATAAAATGGTACAAGATATGCCTCATGTAGAACTGCCACCAAAACATGTATCTGAAGGTTGCATATTGGGTAAGATGGACATAAATGCATTCCCAAAAGATGGATCAACAAGGGCTTTCCGGAAATCACAGCTTGTGCACAGTGATGTGTGTGGTCCTATGCGGACACCATCTATTAGTAAGCACCTATACTTTGTAACCTTTATCGATGACTATTCCACATTTGCCTGGGTGTCACTAGCCTGAACATTTCCCAGTACGAAAGGGGTCCGGTGGACTCCAGGATGCCTAAATATTTGGAAAGTACAAGCTTTGGGAATGGGGGATTATCCTAGAATACAAAGGACCACACTCCTAAAATTTAGGAGAGTTGCTATTTTTGGCCCGACTCCGATGGAAATTCTGTTTGCGTCATTATATCTGGAATTGAGCAGATACCAAGAGTTGGCAAAGTGCCTATGATAGAATGTCTACCAGTTGGGATATTTTTAGAGATAAAGTTTATGGAAGGACCCATCTCTTAGATTGGGACATGTGGCAAGAAAGTGGACCAAAAGGGAGACAAGTGGCCTGACACTTGTTAGAAAGTGGATCAAAGTGAGACAAGTGGCCTCACACTTGTCACTTCAACTATTGTGTGGCTCTCCACTTGTCATTGTAGCCTTCTCTTGCCATTTTAGCTCATGGGAGGCCCAAATCTATAAATTGGAGCCCTCTCTCTTCATTAATGGAGGCTCTCTTGCTGCACACTAGCCTCTACCACCGTTGAAGGCTTCCCTAATGATGGCTACTCTCTTACTCTCTCTCTTGAAGGCTGCCCATGAAGAATACCGGCTGTTGGGGACTGTTTTGGAGGCTTCCATCGCGAAGAAATACTGAAGGCAAGGGTATTTAATCATTTATTATGATTTCTAGTCATTGTACTTGTTGTACCAGCCTTTGTACCTGCTGTACCAACCATTGTACCA
Organism: Cibotium barometz; assembly: GCF_041138505.1. Classification (NCBI taxonomy): domain Eukaryota; kingdom Viridiplantae; phylum Streptophyta; class Polypodiopsida; order Cyatheales; family Cibotiaceae; genus Cibotium; species Cibotium barometz. The sequence goes on along the minus strand of NC_141072.1, from coordinate 54,333,858 downwards.
ATCCTTGTACTTGTACTTGCTATACCACCTATTGTACCAACTGTACCAGCTTTTGTACTTGCTGTACCAACCACTGTACCTGCTGTACTAGTCACTGTACATGCTGTACCAACATTAGTACTTGTTGTACTTGTTGTACCAACCACCATACCGACTGTACCAACCACTGTACCTGCTGTACCAACCACTGTACTTGCTGCACCAGCCACTGTACTTGCTGTACCGGCTGAATGGAGAGTTGCACTTGTTGTACCAACTCTATTGCATGAAGACCCGTGGTTTTTTGGGGAAGAATCAGTACCCACACGGAGGTATATGGATTATGTTGTTGGCTCGGCATTTCTACAACCTATGTTCCGGCTTAGTTGCCTTGTGTTGGGCTGTGTTATGGCATTTGTATATGGATAATCCGGCATCTCCCGTGGGGAGAGTAAGGCCTGTTGGGTGTTGGACTCACACTCACACACACAAACCTGCACATTAGGGTTAGGTGCAAGGTTGAGAAGCTCACACACAGAAATGAGAGAGAGAGAGAGAGAGCCAAAAGTGTGGTATCCACAAAATGCAAGTCAACCCTTGCATGTGTGCCACATCCATATAATATAGAAGTACAAAATATTATATGTTAGAGTGTCCTTTCACACTTGATGTCCAAGGGGAAAAACCACATGGGAAAAAGTGCCCTTGGTTAAGCCCTGTTCACACAAAGCACTACCATAAGTGAGCATATGCCTACAAATCCCCCCTGTAGTGGAAGTGTGAACTTGTACAAGGGTAGCAGATCACTCTCTGTATGAGAGTAAGCCCAAAGCTTTGCGGAAAGCTTCAAACTTTTCTCGAGGTAAAGCCTTTGTGAATAGATCTGCAACATTATCCTGTGTAGGGCAATAAGATAAACTGATCTCCCCTGCATGTAGCCTCTCTCTGACATAGTGATAATGAATCTCTATGTGCTTGGTACATGCATGAAATACTGGATTTCGTGCCACGACCATAGCACTCTGGCTATCAGTGAGAATGGTGGTGGGTGTCTGCTGACACTCACGAAGATCAGCCAATAGTCTCCTCAACCATACACAATCTACTGTAGCTGTAAAGACTGCCCTGTACTCAGCCTCACAAGTAGATGTAGCAACAGTGGGTTGCTTTTTACTCAACCAAGATATGCATGAGCTGCCAAGAAAAAAACAATTCCCACTGGTGGATTGCCTGGTATCATAATCACCAGCCCAATCTGAATCACTGTATGCATAAAGCTGCAAGCTGCTCCCCCTGGGATAGAACAAACCAAGATCCAGGGTACCCTTAAGATAACGAAAGATGCGTTTGACTGCTTGCCAATGTTTAGTGCCTGGGCTGTGTATGAATTTGCTCAGCAAAGACACTCCAAAAGATATGTCTGGCCTCGTGTTACACAAGTAAATGAGGTATCCCACTGCCTGGCTGTAAATGCCGGCCTCAAAAGGCTCTCCAATATCATGCATAGTAAGCCGTACACCTGGTTCTACCGGAGTAGAAATGGGCTTACATTCATCCATGTGAAACCTTTTCAGCAAACTTTTTATGTACTTAGTTTGCTGCATAACAATGCCATCATCTGTATGCATAAACTGTATGCCGAGATAGTAGTGTAAAGGCCCCAAATCTGACATATCAAATTCAGCTTTCAAATCAGCTTTGAAATCTGAAATTTGTGCTTTGCTTGTACCTGTAATGAGCATGTCATCTACATACAAGATGATTATGAGAATATCGGCATCGGTTTTCTTCACATACAATGTGCTTTCAGCTGGACTATTGTCATAACCTTGGCTGGTTAGATGAGCATGTATCTTATCATACCAAGCTCTTGGAGCTTGCTTTAACCCATACAATGCTTTGTGCAACCTGCATACTTTATGTTCCTCACCAGGAACTACAAAACCAATGGGCTGATTTACATATACTTCCTCCTGTAAATCCCCATTCAAGAATGCAGTTTTGATATCCAATTGATGCACTTTCCATCCTTTATGGGCAGCCAATGCAATCACAGATCTTATTGTGGTCATTCTCGAAGTAGGAGCAAAAGTCTCTTCATAATCTATTCCCTTTTTCTGGGAGTAGCCTTTAGCCACAAGTCTTGCTTTGTACCTGTCAATAGTACCATCAGACTTTCTTTTGACTTTGTACACCCACTTTGTGCCAATTACATGCTTGTCTTTAGGCAATTCCACAAGATCCCATGTATTATTCTTCATGATAGTAGAAATTTCAGCTTGCATAGCTTGCAACCAATGCTCATTCTCATGTGCTTCTTCATAAGAAGAAGGCTCTTCTGAATCAAAGAGACCACCCATTGCGAATGCAGACTCCCCACGATGTACATTCAAAGCATGGCTGGAACTAGCCCTTGTTCTACCTGTGAGTGGAGCTGCAAGTTTGCTTTCTTGCAAAGTTTTCAGCAACCATCTTGGCACTGACTTGGCTGTGTCTATGGCTGTTTGCTCTTCCCTGACAAGATCTTCCACTTCTTCCACAGAAGGGGACTGAATGGCCGGCTGTTCCACATGTTCTACATGTGGATTTTCTTGTGTACGGGCTGGCTGATCTGAATCCCCCCTAATTGCAATGGGTAAAAGTCCATCAAACATGTCCTGTAAGCCTGTATCATTGCTTTTATACAAGCTGACCATGGGCTGTTCTGAATTTTCAGCAAATACCACATCTCTACTCACAAAAATCCTTCGTGTAGTTGGATTATAAAGACGGTATCCTTTGCTTTCATTGCTGTAGCCCACAAAAATGCATTTAATTGCTTTGTCATCAAGCTTTGTTCGGAGTTGTTCTGGCACATGTGCATATGCCAAACACCCAAATGTACGCATATAATCCACTGTTGGCTTTCGGCTATACCAAGCCTCAAATGGTGTTATGGTTTTCAAAGCTTTTGTTGGACACCTGTTCAACACATGAGTTGCACACATTATAGCTTCCATCCAAAATTTGTGAGGCAACTTTTGTGCTTTCACCATGCATCTTGCCATCTCCATGAGAGATCTATTTTTCCTTTCAGCTACACCATTCTGCTGCGGTGTATAAGACACAGTACATTGGTGTTTGATGCCCTTTTGAAGCATATAATCCTTGAATGCATTTGACATGTATTCTCCACCTCTATCTGAGCGGAGTGTTTGGACTTTACATGCACACATATTTTCAGCCATTGCTACGAAGTGTCGAAAGCATGTAAACACATCTTCTTTTGCTTTCAAAGGGTAAGCCCAAGCAAACCTGGAGTAGTCATCAATGAATGTGACAAAGTAAAGATGCCCCCCTATGGATGGTGTCCGCATTGGACCACATACATCACTATGTATGAGCTGTAATTTACTTTCAGCTCTAACAGCTCCATCTTTGGGGAATGGTTTCCGTTGCATCTTTCCCAAAATACACCCCTCACATACATGTCTTGGTGGAGACTCAAGAGGCGGCATATTATCAACCATATGATGCTTCTGCAAAAGCATCAAACTCTGAAAATTTACATGCCCAAAACGAGCATGCCATAGCTCTGCATCATGCATAGCAGGAGTGTGGGCAGCCACTGTATTTGCATCATAAGTGCGCTTGTCATAGCTGTCCAGCTTATACAAGCCTTTGTATCGTGTTCCAGAAGTGACTATTTCATAACCCTTTGATGGGTCTTTTACCAAACACTTCCCGTCCTCAAATTCAACCTTGAAACCTTGGTCGTTTATGGCTGAGACGGAGAGCAGATTTTTCTTTATCCCTGGAACATACAATACATTTTTCATACATATATTGGCACCATTGGCTGCAATAAGTATGACATTACCAGTTCCCTTTACTGGATATGTAGTATGATCTGCACATGATACAGTGCGGCCATTTGAAGCATAAACCAAGTGCTGAAATACATCTTTGCATGAAGTGATGTGGCTCGAAGCACCACTATCAAAATACCATGATGCATTCTGTCTGTTAGATACAATGCAAGACATATCAGTGTCTGAAGCACCTGGTGTGTCACTAGTGCATGTGACCAAAAAAGTGTACTCTTCCTGGATTACATTAGCTGATTGCTGTGCTTTGTCATCCGAAGAGTCTGCTATACTGCATTGCCTCCTTCTTTCTTTTTCTCTTTTGCAATCCGCTTTCTACATTCACTGATGTAGTGTCCAGGCTTATGGCAGTAGTGACATTTGCCCTTCTTTTTGGGCTTGTTTGCATCTCCTTTGTCAGACTTTTCACCACTAGAAGAGGGCTGTCCATGTCCAGCCTTGCTAGACTGTTGTCCCCCATGCTTAAAGCTCTTTGCTTTACCCTTATCCTTGGCTGTAAATGCCTTTTCTCCACCACAGTTGCTCGATATGTTTGCTCTTGTTTGCTCTTCCTGCAAGAGTAAACCCACGAGCTCTTCAAAAGTGACGGGATCACCACCTCCTCTCATCGAGAGGTTGAGAGAGGTGTGAAAGCCCAAGTAGGAAGGCGGTAAAGAATGAAGAGTGTTGGTGACCATCTGTCTGTCTGGGATAACCTCGTCAATGTTGAGCAATTGTTCCTGCAAATCTTTCACTTTGGTGAGATGATCTGCCATGGAGTCACCCTCATCCATAGAATTGCCTCTTCAAGTAGGCAACTCTTGCCTCGTTGCGTACCTGATACATTGCTTCCAATGTGTCCCATGCAAGCTTCGATGTCTTGCACGAACGAATGTGCGGAATAATAGTCCTTTTCACTGAAAGGGCTATCAATGACATGGCCTGTGCATCTCTAGAGTCCCATCTCTTCTGCTCTTGTGTGGGAGCAGAAGAGATGCTTCCAATGTGTCCCATGCAAGCTTCGATGTCTTGCACGAACGAATGTGCGGAATAATAGTCCTTTTCACTGAAAGGGCTATCAATGACATGGCCTGTGCATCTCTAGAGTCCCATCTCTTCTGCTCTTGTGTGGGAGCAGGATCTACATCAGGAGCTCTTTGAGCACCTCCCCTTTGAGGCGTGGCTGGCTGAATGGTATGTGGGCGTGTGTCATCACCACACACGATGCCCCAAAGCCCTTTGGCTACCAGCAAATTACGGATCATAAAACTCCAGAGGGAGTAGTTAGATCCATCCAGCTTGTCCTCCTGGGTGAGCACACCAAATACATCTGTAGCATTCTGTGCCATGTCAACAAAATATATCTGCAAGCAAACCAAGCACCAAGGTGCACTGCCAGGGCAACCAAATGTCCTGTGCAAATGTATGCCTGCAAACCAAAGCAAGTGTAAACCTGCACCAAATTGTCCAATTACACACAATGTGTATACATACGCGACAATCGCAGCTGTAATGCCCAATTACATGCTCCAATCAGAAAATCCCCAATTTTTATGCACTCCAATCGCTTCAATGTGCACCTAATTCGCCAATTTTCACAAAAGCCCCAAATTTATGCAAATGTAAGAGGTTCAATTTGCCAATTTTGACCTCAATTTTGAAAACCCCCAAATTTCTGCAAATGAGAGAGGTTAATTTGCTGATTTTGACCTCAATTTTGAAAACCCCCAAATTTCTGCAAATTAGAGAGGTTCAATTTGCTGATTTTGACCTCAATTTCAAAAACCCCCAAATTTCATCTGCAATTTTCCTTTCAATCTGACTTGCACAGCATTCATTGTCTGCAAAATCGGCATATGACCTGCACTGCAATGGCTGCAGATTTTGTATTTGGGTTTGATAAAAAATTTTGACAGAGAAATACCTTCAGGCAAGGACAGCAGGCTTGGAGCAGACAAATTGAAAAAGAACTTGGGCAATGGAGGAAGTCGTTGCAGGTGGCCAGTCGTTGCAGGTGGAGAAGGCGGATGGCTCTGGGCAGCCGACGGGGAGCAGGGGCTGAAGCTTACGGAGCTGATGTCGTAGGCTAGCTGCACCAGGCAGTTAACGAGCTAGTCGTCGGAGTCATGCGGGCGTTGAAGACGGAGCCGCTGGGCGTTGGTGTCGGGCGAGCCAGAAGCGGGAGACAAAAGCGAGTATGGCGCTGATGAATAGTCGGGCGAGTCGTCAGTCGGGCAGGCGTGAGCCGGTAGGCGCTTCAGACGCAGGCTCCCGGCGCTGGAGTCGGACAGGGTGCGCCGGTCGAGACGGACCATAGACGGCGGCCTGAATGGAGACGCCGGACGGTAGAAGCGACGGAGTCGTCGGCCGGCGGTTGCCGTGACGGAGCGCAGGGCGGCGACTGGAACGAATATGCCGGACGTGGTCGACGGCCGGAAGGGAGCACCAGCCCCGGGACGGAGCGTTGCTGTAGCGCCGGAACGGAAAGGTGTTGACGTCGACTGGCTGGGGGCTCTGACGGAGAAACGGAACCGCGACGGGCACCGGCTGTCGGATGAACGGAGCCACGTACGTTGCTGTGGCCGCCGGCTGGGAACGGCGGTGCCGCCCGCGAGCTGGGCGGTGGTGGTGGGCTCCCCACTAGTGCCGCCCGTTCCTAGTGGCTGGACGGAGGAGCTCCGACGGAACCAGATAATCCGGCGACGAAATCCAACGGACGGAAACACAACGGCGACGGAATTCGACGGACGGAACCACAGTGGCGACGGAATTTTGCATGAATTTTTCCAGCAGCAGAATATCAGGGCCAGCTCCCAGCTCCCTGCTCTGATACCAAATGTTGGGTGTTGGACTCACACACTCACACACACAAACCTGCACATTAGGGTTAGGTGCAAGGTTGAGAAGCTCACACACAGAAATGAGAGAGAGAGAGAGAGAGAGAGAGAGAGAGAGAGAGAGAGCCAAAAGTGTGGTATCCACAAAATGCAAGTCAACCCTTGCATGTGTGCCACATCCATATAATATAGAAGTACAAAATATTATATGTTAGAGTGTCCTTTCACACTGGATGTCCAAGGGGAAAAACCACATGGGAAAAAGTGCCCTTGGTTAAGCCCTGTTCACACATAGCACTACCATAAGTGAGCATATGCCTACAAGGCCCTCAAAGCTTGTACACCCAGTGTAACTCGCGGTGGGTGCCCGGGGGACTAGGGTCTTTGACACACTTGTTGATACCATCAATGCATATTAAAACACTTAAACATAGCCACAACCTTAACACATATCCATCATCACTTTGCATAAAACATAAAAGCAATAAAACATCCACAAATGCTGAAAATGGAGCTTGCACGTGTGATACCGCATAGAGGTCGGAATGGGCCGCCCCCCCCCCCCCCCCCCCTTGGAGTATTTTATTACCCAAGGAGAATAATATTATGTACCCATTGAAGGAAAAATATGATGTATTTGCATGTTTTCAACATTTTGTGGCACAAGCTAAAAATCAAAAAGGTTGTAGAGTGTAGACCCTCCATACACATCAAGGGGGGGAATACATGTCCATTGTTTTCAAAGCTTTTATGGCAAAAGAAGGCATAAAGCATCAATGCACGATGCCATATTCTCCTCAGCAAAATGGTGTTGCTGAGAGAAAGAAATGGTCTTTGATGGAATTGGCTAGATGCATGGTTAAAGGCAAAGGCTTGCCTCACAAACTTTGGATGGAGGCAATAATGTGTGCTACACATGTGTTGAATAGATGCCCTACCAAAGCATTGAAAACCATAATGCCGTATGAGGCCTGGCACGAAAGGAAACCTAAAGTTGATCACTTTAGAGTTTTTGGATGTATAGCTTATGCACATGTATCTCAGCAATTGAGAGGTATGCTTGATGACAACGCAGCTAAATGCATATTTGTGGATTATAGCAGTGCCAGTAAAGGCTACCGTCTCTTTAATCCTTCCACATAAAGGATTTTGGACAGCAGAGATGTTGTATTTACTGATAATTAAGACCAACCATTGACTCAAATTTTTGGAAAGCCACCTTCCAACCCACTTAATATGTTTCAAGGACTTCTCCCGCTGGGAATTGATGGCTCAACAAATCAGCCATCAACTTTGCCTAATGGACAGCATTTGGGTGTTCAAAATGAGCCCATGAACAAGCTCATTATACCTCAAAATGTGGAGGAAGCAATAGAGCAAGAGCGGACAGCAACGGAAGAGACTAGAGTTGTGCCTCGTTGACTGCTCTGTACTTTACAGGAGAGCGAACTTTCAACTCCACTTGGTAGCAGGACTCGGGCTGGTTCACGTAATGCAAGAGAACACGTAGATGTTGCTTGCATGAGTACACTTTGTGATGCAAATGAGCCACATTCATTTGAAGAGGCTCATGAGGATGAGCATTGGATGCAAGCCAACCAAAATGAGATAGATTCTATCCGTGAAAACAGCACATGGGATTTGGCAGACTTACCTGTACGTAAGAAGCCCATTGGCACCCAGTGGGAATACAAGTTTAAAAGAAAGTCTGATGGTACCATTGACAGCTACAAGGCCTTGCTAGTGGCGAAAGGTTATGCCCAAAAAAAGAACATTGATTATGATGAGACTTTCGCACTTACTTCTCGTATGGCCACAGTTAGATGTGTTGTTGCATTGGCTACCCATCATGGATGCAAAGTGCATCAGTTGGACATAAAATCAGCTTTTCTCAATAGGGATTTACATGAAGAAGTGTATGTAAATCAACCCATTGGTTTTGTGAAGAATGATCATGAAAACAAAGTATGCAAGCTTCGAAAAACACTTTATGGTCTCAAACAAGCTCCCCGAGCTTGGTATGAGAAGATACATACTTATTTGACCACGCAGGGATTTCGCAATAGTCCAACGGAGAGCACCCTCTATGTGAAAGAGGATCATGGTACTTTGATTACGTTCATTCTTTATGTGGTTGATATGTTGCTAACTAGGAATGATATGGAGAAAATTTCAGCATTCAAAGCTGAATTACAAATGTCATTTGAGATGACAAATTTGGAATTGTTGCATTATTATTTGGGCATACAATTTGTGCAGACAGATGTTGGGATTTATGTACACTAATCAAAGTACATTCAAAAGCTGTTGCACAAATTTGGGTTTCAAGATTGTAAGCCTATCTCTACTCCTATGGAGCCAAGGTTGAAATTGAGCGTGTATGATGTTGGAGAGCCTTTTGATATGAGTGTTTACAGCCACGCAGTGGGCTGCCTCATATATTTATGCAACACACGCCCAGATATTCAATTTGGGGTTTCCTAGTGTAGCAAATTTATGCACAACCCAGGTACAAAGCATTGGCAAGCAATGAAGCGGATCTTCCGCCATCTTCAGGGCTCCCTAGATCTTGCATTTGTATACCCCAGGGGAGCAGCTTGCAGTTACATGCTTACAGTGATTCCGTCTGGGTTGGTGATTATGATACACAGCAATCTACCAGTGAGAATTGTTTCTTTTTGGGGCATTCATGCATATCATGGCTGAGCAAAAAACAGCCCATTGTTGCCACATCTACTTGTGAGGCTGAGTAGAGGGCAACCTTTACAGCCACAGTAGACTGTGTATGGCTAAGGAGATTAATGACTGATCTTCGTGAGTGTCAGCAAAAACCCACCACCATACTCAGTGCCAGCCAGAGTGCTATAGCCGTGGCATGAAACCCAGTATTTGATGCACGTACTAAGCACATAGAGATTCATTATCATTATGTCAAGGAGAGGATTTATGTAGGGGAGATCTCATGATCTTACTGCTCTACACAGGACAATGTTGCAGATTTGTTTACGAAGGCGTTGCCTTGAGAGAAGTTTGAAGCTTTTCGCAAAGCTTTAGGCTTACTCTCCTAAAGAGAGTGATCTACTGCAGACCTTATACAGGTTCACATTGCCACTACAAGGAGGATTTAGTGGCATATATGCTATGAGTAGTGCCACATGTGAACATGGGCTAACCAAGGGCACTTTTCTCCCTTTGGGGTTTTCCCCTTGGATATTAGGTGTGAAAGGACACCACATTTATTGTATTCTGATATTGTGGAGTTAACCCCCAAGCTCCACACATTCTATGCTATCATCTTTGTGTGAGCATCAATCACCATCTCTCTCAAGAGTGTTCTTGCTGCTGTTCATTCTCTATGTGTCTATGTCTCTGTGCAGCCCTAACCCTAACAAGAGAGGAGTTATTGATGTATGAGGGAAGACAAAACCACATATGCGACAAAGAAGATACAATGTGTACACAGTTTGTAATAAAAGATGTCTAGTAAAATTGTGTCTGTGTGTGCATTATTTTCTAAGAATCACTGCTGCAAAAAATGTTGACAACACCCACCATAGAAAATGAAAATAGATGATTAAAATGCTTTGAAGTCAGCATACCTCAGCTGCAGAGAAAAACCGATCCCTATCTGTGAACTTTTGCACCTTCTCCAAGGGTTGGCCAGTAAAAGCCGCATACATCTTGTCAATTTTCTGCACTCAAAAGGACACATCTTACTCACAAAAGAGATCATTTGTTTCACATAAGGTGCCCAAAGCTCCTTTATTTTTGGTGGCTTGGAAAAAAAGTGCACTAAAAAAATAAAATTCAAACATCGGCCCTAGAGGACCAAAATTAAAGAACAGGAGGTGAAGAAAACCCACATCTCGTGATGCTACAACTTCATTGACTTGCCTTCTTACATCTTCCGTAGTCCCCTTCAACATGCAAACTTATAGTTAGAAACCAGTAAATAAAGAGAAAAAACGGTTAAACATGGTGCTTCATAAGTCGAAATCTGCAACAATCAAATTGATAATCTTTTCCAAGGCTGTCCAGCATGAACCATGGCCAACACGAAATCATTAAGCCCATTAAGTACATTGTATACAGTATGCATTGAGCAAACCATGCGAGCACTGAATCTCATGAAACGGCTAATAAATTTCAGAAGATGCACCGCTTTAATTCCTGAATATCTAGTAATTTGCAAGGAGTTTGGGACATGTAAGAGTCAAAAAATTGGGAGAAGTCACAAAAAGTTGAGATCACACTGTGGGATAACAATGTTCCACCCTCATATTGTATTGCCTAGGGACAAGCTAGCTCATGTCTGTACAGCCCCCATTTTGAGGAGTCACGTGGTTAAGCAGCTCCGAGTGCCCAACATCATGTATTCACACATGGGATGGTGGCCTAGGAGGCAGATGATTTAGAGATGGTTGAGATGAGATTTGGCACACTGCTATATATGCTATAGTAGACCATTCCATCCCTATATTCACGCGAGATGGTGGCCTAGGAGACCAAACAACTTAGATTAGATTTGGCACACTGCCAAATAGGCTACACGCTATACTTGATAGCTATCCCATAATGGCCCCACACATGGAGTAGGTAGACTTTACTCTTGGAACACCCTATCGGGATATTGCCGAGCCAAATGGGACACTGACTATGACCGCAGACTTACACGGTCATGTCATGGCCACCACCCTGCAAATACATACCTACATAGATGCACTATGAGCCCCACGTTCATCTAGTTCATTAGTCATCTCTGTTAGTTTACACCCTGGCTTTTGTTAGCATACAACCTCCCACCTACACGGCAAGTCCCTTCTGCACACAATTGATTAATCATCACTATGAGTTCACTCCCTAGCAACCTTCGTCTTAATAGTTCCTGATCAACCATCAAAGCTTGTAGCAAGGTTGGTTGCCCAGCACACTAATGTGATCAGACAATATGCTCATCAGAGTCCTCAACACTCACAACACAATATACACTTAAAACAAACCAAAACAGACTTAAGTGTAAATATAGCACAATGAGAAGAATACTATAAACATTACTTGTATTACTCTTGAGAAACTATTACATGCCTCTCTGTTACAACCCCATGGATCTCCTAAACGTGAGACACGAGTAATTAGTACATACCCCGTGCAGGCTAGCTCACCACCCAACTGTAGGTTCACATCCGCAAACCTCCCCCAAGCTAGAGGCTAAGGCCCCAATTCCACGAACCATGCCAATCAACATTGGTATACCACCAACACCTACCTATTGAGGCCTTGACATGACCAGTCATGATCCGTCCACCGAGATTCGTCGAATCCAATCCCCAACAGTAATCCTGGTCCATCACAAACCACAAAGTGGATAACTCTCTATGTACAATAATAACCCAAGCCTCACTTATATAGTGGCTACTGCTCCTATAAATAATTGTCCCATCATAAATAGCCAGTATACTTCGTACTATTAGCCATAAGTCTCAGCCACCTGTATCAGTTTGCTTCCTCTAATCCCAAGACTCCCCTAACCTTGCTTAATTAGACCATAGAACGTAACATAGTTCCCCTCCTCGGTTTCCACTCTTAGAAACAAAATCTATCTCAGAAAGAAAATTGGGAAATCTATGTTGTAAACCAGCAACTAGCTCCGAAGTCGAAGACATTCCTAGTTTTGGAAATAAATAGGGGAAAGTCAAACTACATCTAACAACTAACTCCATGATCTCGTTCACCATTCATGCACTTTCCACTCATAACTCTGCCATACAAACTGACTAAATCTACAGCCATAGGACTAAGTAATTCCTCGTATTACCTTCCCTCTCTGAGAACCATAGGACTATCAGATATCTCAAAACTCTCATTTCATAAATGACCTCTGAAAGTGATCTATCAAGACCGTGTCCAAGCCAAAACACCCATGATATAACTCTCCTACTCTACCATATCTTTTGCCAAATGCACAATTGTGAAATTGGTTGTAGAGCTGATCGATTCTTTCTAGAACTACATCTAGAACCATATCTTTAAGTTCTAATGCTCAAGGGAAACTTGGGTTGATACCCATATCAAACATAACCTCTTCAATATTCTTGTAGGAAATCCTAACCAATCAAATGATCTCTGGGTGCTTAACATGTGCAATATTCCACCAGAATTGATGTATCCTCTCTACCGCCTGACAAACTGAGAACAATCATCATGAGTAGTAACCTATCTTCTGTTCACGAACATTCCATCCGCAGAGATTTTAGCAAATGGCTCGAAATATGACCGATATATTCGGGGTTTTGTCCCAAGAGGACAAATTGGATGACAGTAATTACTCCCTCTGGAGTTTCATGGTCCGAAATCTGCTTGTGGCCAAAGGATTATGGGGTTATGTGTCAAGTGACGATATATGCCCTTGTAACATAGCACCTAACATGTCTGACCCGTGGTGCTCAACAAGCTACAACACTCACTCCTCCCTCAGAGGAGTAAAAGAGATGAGATACTCATCATGCCCAAGCAATGGCTTTGATTGCTTTGTCGGTAAAGTGATCAATCATACCGCATATCCGATCTTGCAGGACCTCACGACGAGCTTGGGATGTACTTGAAACCATGTATCACGCAAAGAATGAGACCAGGGTTGCATTTCTCAAGAAAGAGCTTGAGAACTTGGACATGAATGATGGTGATAGTATGGTTGATCATCTTACGAAGATCCAGGATCTTCGGGAGCAATTGCTCAATATTGATGAGGTCATTTTTGAAAAGGAGCTGGTTTCCAGGACACTATCATCTCTACCAGAAACCTACTTGATCTTCCACACATCGCTCGCTCTATCTGTGCGGAGAAACCCGGAACCAATCTTGTTTGAAGAGTTGGTTGGCTTGTTACTATAGGAGAAGCAGAATCGGAAAAACAAATCTTCCAGCATGTGTGGCAATGATGGGGCTTTTGTTGCGCAAGACAAGGGCCAGGGAAAAGCCAAACACAGTTTTCAACCAAAGGCTGATTGGGGACAGCCTTCACAAGAGGCTAAAAATGATGCAGGCCAGCCCAAGAAAAAGGGCAAATGTCACTACTGCAAGAAGCCAGGTCATACTTGAATGAGTGCAGAAAAAGGCTTGCAAAGGAGAAGAAAAAGGAAAGTGGCATGGCTGTAGATTCTGTTAGCATTATTCATCTCCTGGTAGTGTGCCCAAGTTGTGTACCAGGGGTGCCCAGATTTATCCCGGGCAGCAACACCATATTTTTCCCTCCGGTCAGGGCCCTTGGTTGTAGGGTTGGCCACCCATATTCACATGTTTATTATTTTCTAGTCGTGGGTCTTTTTTAGAGCAAGTCGGCAAGCTCTAGTAGGGGCGATATAAGGCCAGGCTCTTACTCATTTGTAGATACCAGATCCTCCCTCAAGGGAGTAGCTCATCATGCCCTCACTTACGGGGACCACCCCTTGCACAAAGCTGTTTGTATCATTGCTTCTTCATCATTATGCAGATTCGTTTCCTTTCTCTCTGTGCCTATGTCTCACGCTTTCCGCTACGCACTTTTGACATGGTATCAAAGCACCGGGTTGAGGCTCTTCTACAGAAGGTGTTCTAGGAGGTACAGGGCAGCCCCGATTGGCTGCGTTTTCTGCAGGTCTGGGGCGGCCAGAGTAGGTACCCTATTGGCTGCATTTTCTGCCCTTGTGAGCAGGTGAAGGGCAGCCAGCATGGCTGCGTTTTTTCCTTTGAAGGTGGGCAGCCTGGCTGCGTTTTTTCCCAGAGGAGGTGCTGGGCAGCACAACAGCGTTTTTTCTCCAGAGGAGGTGCTGGCCAGCCTGGCTGCGTTTTTTCTCCAGAGGAGGTGCTGAAGGTGTTTTGTTTTCCTCTTCCCTCTCTTCTTCTTGGTACACGTGCTGCCGGCTGGTTACAGCAGCGTTTTTTTGCATTATCTCATCTGCGTTTTTGGAGGCAGTGGAGGCAGGTGTTCTTTTCCAGGAATGGTGCCTTCCCACATGGCCTTGAGCCCTTGCTCGGCCAATCTTTGCTTTGTCAGAGTTTTCAGACTCATGGGTGCACACTTGGATTCACATCCTCGAGGTGTGTGGCAGACAGTTAGTCCTTTCTCGATAGCAGAGGGGGTCTATGAGTTTGTGCCAGTTCAGCATAGTTTTGCTGGTGTACAGGTGTTTCCTTTAGGTTCTCAGGGTGTTCACCTTGAGAGGGGGATGTGGTTACTTGGCAAGGTGAGCCACTCCTATTCCCCAAGCAGATGGCCTGGATTACAGGGTACAAGCACAAGAGTCTTCATCCCTAGGATGAGCATTGATTTGGGAGCTTGGTGTACAAGTTGATATCAGCATTCATCCAGAGGCAAGCTAGGTCATTTGGTGACGAGAGCTGTTGTCGAGGTTCACAGGTACTTGCTCAATCGCACGATGGAAATAGGAGGCATGACAAGTGTACAGGTTCATTGGGTACAGGCATAGTCACATGAAAACGCGTCTCTGGAGTGAGAAACCCCGAAACGTTTCTGAAACTCTTGATTTTTTTGGTTTCTCAAAAAAAAAATTTGTTTCTCAAAATGTTAAAAGTTCCTATTGTTTGGAACTTTAGCAATGCAAAAATTATATAGAAAAAAAACCAAAACCTAGGCGTTTCTAAACCGAAGACCGAAACGTTTCGCCCCGAAACGTCAAAAACCCCGAAATGTTTCTGGTGACTATGGGTACAGGTAGGTACCAGTGGAGCAGTAGTTTGGAGCAGATGATTGACATCAAATTGTGCTTTGGGATGATGAGTTGTGGATGGTTGGTTCCACATGGACACGTGACTAGTTGGTTGGGAGCTTGCCAGTTGGGGGTGTCAGGTTTTAGCAAGAGAGCCTTCTTAAGTTCAGTGCCATAGTTAACACCAAAGAGCTCAAGGGACGTTGCCATGTAATTGGGTGACTCATAGGGGTGTGTGAGTAGTAGTCCCATCACGCAACGGGGAGTTATGGATACAGGTTTTAAAGGTCAGGTGCCAGCAGGATTGTCAGCTATAGTGCTGGAGGTATGTTTCTTCCACTCGGAGTGTTAGCAAGACAGAGGCATTCTTGGACTGAGGGATACATGGAGATCCAGAAACCTTGTATCTTGAGATTTGTGTTCAAGAAGCTCAGAGTTGGAGGCTTCAATACGAGGGCTGATGTAGACATTGTGGGCCTTTAGGGTGTCTAGAGGGGGTGCCAACAGGGAGACAGTTTAGCGGTATTCTCTAAGGAGTAGATTTTTTTTTCTTGGAGGTAGAGAGTCAGACGACATCCTTTCTTGGGCTAAAGAGGGAGCACGTTGTGTGGATTGGTGTGATACAGATTGGGTTGGAGATATGGACATCTGGTGGTTCATTTTTGGATTTTGCTGGACTTCTGGATCAAGAGCAGTTTCTTGGAGTTAAGTGGCAGAGGCGGGAGCAGATCGACTTCTCGACTTGCTTTGGAGGTTTCCTTTTCCAGCTCCTTGGACCGGTTTCTCTCCCAGGATCTGAGAGGGGGTGTTAGCATTATTTATCTCCTAGTAGTGTGCCCAAGTTGTGTATCACGGGTGCCCAGATTTATCCTGGGAACCACCATATTTTCCATGTGGTCAGGGCCCTTGGTTGTAGGGTTGGCCACCCATATTCACATGTTTATTATTTTCTAGTCGTGGGTCTTTTTTAGAGCAAGTCGGCCAGCTCCAGTAGGGGCTATATAAGGCCAAGCTCTTACTCATTTGTAGATACCTTGACAGGAGCTTCCAAGCCTAGGTCCTCCCTCAGGGGAGTAGCTCATCATGCCCTCACTTACGGGAACCACCCCTTGCACAGGGCTGTTTTCCTGACTTGCAGTTATGATGCATCATTAGAGCATATGTCTCTCAATGTCAATGAAAGACACGACACATGGTACGTTGACAGTCGTGCTTCTGAACATATTACCTCACAGAGGAATTTGTTTAAGAAGCTTACGGCTAACCCTAAAGGCAAACGGGTAACATGTGCAAACAATTCTCCTTATCCGGTTCAAGATGTTGGTGAGGTGATCCTCATAACAACAAATGGTGCAAACTTATGTCTTCCAGATGTATTGCATGTGCCAGGGATTAAGAAGAACTTGTTGTGTCTCCTCTTTTGCTAAAAGAGGATATGCAGTGAACTTTGAGGACAACAGATGCAAAAAATGAAAGACCGTGAAGGTGGCAATGCATTGGTCACTTTCAGCACATTGTACCAGGGGTTATATCAGCTTGACAGGCTTGACAGGAGAGAACATAATGCTCATGTGGTTACCACTCTTGCATCTGCCATGCAAGAGGCAGAATTGTGGCATACTAGGTTTGGACATGTGAATTATGGCAGTTTGATGCTATTGCAAAGGCATAAAATGGTATAGGATATGCCTCATGTAGAACTGCCACCACAACACGTATGTGAAGGGTGCATATTGGGTAAGATGCACAAAAATACATTCCCAAAAGATGGATCAATAATAGCTGTCTGGAAATTACAGCTTGTGCACAGTGATGTGTGTGGTCCTCTGCAACCACCATCTTTTGAAAAGCATCTATACTTTGTAACCTTTATTGATGACTACTCCAAATTTGCTTGGGCGTATCCCTTGAAAGTAAAATCTCATGTATTAGCATGTTTTCAGCATTTTGTGGCACAAGCTGAAAATCAAACAGGCTGCAAAGTGCAAACTCTCCGTACAGATCGAGGAGGGGAATACATGTCCATTGCTTTCAAAGCTTTTATGGCAAAAAAAGACATAAAGCATCAATGCACGATGCCATATTCTCCTCAGCAAAATGGTGTTGCTCAGATATAGAACAAGTCTTTGATGGAAATGGCTAGATGCATGGTTAAAGGCAAAGGCTTGTCTCACAAATTTTGGTTGGAGGCAATAATGTGTGCTACATGTGTTGAATAGATGCCCTACCAAAGCATTGAAAACCATAACGTCGTATGAGGCTTGGCACGAAAAGAAGCCTAAAGTTGATCACTTTAGAGCTTGATGACAAAGTAGCTTACTGCATATTTGTGGGTTATAGCAATGCCAGTAAAGGCTACCGTCTCTTTAATCCTTCCACACAAAGGATTTTGGACAGCAGAGATGTTGTATTTGCTGAAAATTTAGACCAGCTGTTGGTTGAATTTTTTGGACAGCCATCTTCAGGCCCACTTAACATGTTTTGAAGGACTACTCCCGTTGGGAATCGATGGCAGAATAGATCAACCATCAACTTTGCCTAATGGACAGCATTTGGGTGCTTAAAATAAGCTCATTACACCTCAAAATGTGGAGGAAGGTGTAAACCAGCCTCGGTCTTCAAACAAAACCAAAGGGCGGTGCAAAAACAAACATGCACACAAAACACTTCAACACCTTTGAGGACCTGGAAAAGGAAAACCAACAGGGGGAGCTAGAGTGCTCCTGCAAACAGTACACGGACACCGATTGGCCCCAAAACGCAGTGGCGCCTCTTGCGGTATTTCTTTAATTGATTATAAGAGACCTTTGATTACAATAAGGCTGGAAACTCAGCCGTCACAATAGAACCCCTGAAGCCTGCAAAGACCCTGCATCATGGCTTCTTGTCCACTCGGCATCCACAAACAAGTCCAGCCATTGTTCACATCGAAAGACTCTCACATTGAGTCTGCATACATGCATACAGAAGCTTTTTCCCATGATCAGGCCTGCCACAACCATCCATAGCCTCTCACCCTATGAACAACATCACACCCTAACACATCGAGTGCTTCTGCATCACAACACAGACTCCCAAACTGTTTCCCAAAAGAGAACTCGCATCACAGCACAGCATACCATACAGTAGGCACACCTATACACTCCCTCTCTACCTTCCGAGGATACTAACCATCTGTGTCATGGATTCCCGAACCCCTGACCAATCAGTAGCAAGGCTATACCAAACATGTGTCCACTCCTGTGACCGTTTGCCTGCATGTGATCTATCTCTTGGAAAACCGTAAACATGTTTTCCTCGAGAAACCTACGACCTGTTTCCACGTGAATCTCTTAGGCCTGTTTCTCTTTGAAACCTTTGTCCTATTTCCATACAGAACCATTCACAGCACCATTCAACAACAGTGCCAACAACGGCATACATCTAGTCACCTATTCCCTGTTCCCTAATGAAACATCTGGAAACATAGAGATGCCCATAACTGTAGGTCCCTCTCTTCCTTTCCAACACGAAGAAAACAATCTCCTCCATGAGCATGCGAGCTTGCATCACTCCCATGCCAAGGAACACATTCAAGTGACCTGAACTTGCAGCTAGAAACCCAAGCACATAGCTGAATTTGCTGCCAACCAAAAACAGCCCATAAAAAGTCCCTGGAATCCACTCTCCAAGCTCCCAAACCCCTCCTCCCAAAAGAGAGAGAAAGAAAGAAAGAAAGATATATTAACGTCTACGAGAGGCCAAAGTCGGCCTATGAGACAAAAAATAATACAACTGTGTTCTTCCGGTCATCGGAAGAAAAGAAACAAAAGAAAAAGTGTGCATTTGTCTGGATACAACTGTGAATCATCATGGATCGGTGGAGCCCATATACAAACAATATAAGGGGGGGTGGGGATGTGGATGGAGTGCTGAGGCAAGATGCATCTCTATATGCTGAAGGGGTAGTACAAGCATGCTATGCAGATCTATGTCTAACTCCATCCAGTGCCATAAGAGGGATATAAGATATCATACATCGCCGATGCTGAGGCTGTGAATGGCATGAACATGTACCCTGAGTCTGAATGAAAGCGAGCTAGCCTCTCCTGTGTCTCCATCTGGTGTCTCATTCGGATAGCTGCTATCTCTCGGTGACGGAGTCGGGGTGCTCTATGTCCAGTCTGTCTAGGTCTCCTCCTGGCTCTCAATTCCTCTGCTCTCTATGCGGTCACCCCACGTGGTACATCAGCTGGCACTGGCATAGCTCTCTGGAAGAAATCTGTGAGCTGGGACTGTCTCCCACCCCTAGTGGGAGCGGGTGTCTGGAGGAGTCTCTCTCGAGAATTATGAAGCTCTAGTAGTAGTCTGCCAAGCTGTCGTCGCTGGTCCGAGGCCTCCATCAACTGATGTAGTGAAGAGTGCTCCTCAAACAATCCTGCATATCTATCTCTGACCCCCTGGTGGGCTCTACATCTACATACAAAGTGATCCTCAGTCTCCACCTCCTCGCAGCACAATCTGCATATCCGCTCAGCTCTGGGAACCCGTGCCGCTCTCCCAGCCTCTATCTCTAGCTGATGTGATGAGACTCGTAGCTGTCCAATAGCAATGCGAGAGCTATGTGGCATGTATACATCCATGTACCGCGGTCGATGTATAAACCCATCCCCTGAGATGCTCATAAAGTGGTCTCTGTAATACAGCATCTTCGGTGGTAGTGGGCTCTCTGGTGCTGTCCATGTCTCCTGTATGTAGTGCTGCCATATGTCCTGTCTCATCACTCTGTTCCTCTCATTGAGACAGAGGTAACCCGTGGAGCAGACTGATCATACTGAAAAGGTGGCAACCGCTCAATGTCTATCCCATGATGTGAGAACCACTGTAGCATCTGTGCATACCAAGATCCAGTGTGTCCAGCCTCGGCCAGCTGTCTGGATGCCTCAAAAGCTCGGCGGGATAATCTCTCCGTGGGCATCTTCCTCATCCTGTATATAAAGGAGATCGTCTGGAACAATGTCTCCACTGCCATAGGTGGTGCAGCAAACTCAGCTCGAACAATGTCATGCGGGACGGATGGTTTGCTGCGTACCATCCTCGAGAGCATCAAGATCTGTGGTCTCTCCAGTTGTACCCATGTGGAGGCTGCAAGCCCTGGTGCCCAAACCGTTGCTGCATACATCAAGGCTGGTGTCACTAATGTATCAAAGAACCACCCCTTCATGCGGGGTTCCTGAAAATGTGCCTGATGACACTGACGCTCAAGGCCAGCAAGAGCTGCATACCCCCGGGTTACTCTGTCTCGGACTGCCTGAGCCATGGAGAAGCGTCCAGCTGAGCTAGTAAATGTGATGCCAAGGTAAACATAAGAGAACACCACCTCGACCAGCCCTCCTGCTAATGTGAGAGTAGTGTGGCTCCTGACTGCGGGTGAAGTGTGGAAGATCATAACCTTGGTTTTCCCAAGGTTCACTGTGAGCCCCTGCTGTGCGCAGAAGTCATCAAGAGCCACAAGGTGTCTTTGAAGCCCAACCTGCGTGTCAGATACCAAGACGATGTCAATCAGCATAAAGCATAACATGGACAGTAATACCACCCCTTCATGCGGGGTTCCTGAAAATGTGCCTGATGACACTGACGCTCAAGGCCAGCAAGAGCTGCATACCCCCGGGTCACTCTGTCTCGGACTGCCTGAGCCATGGAGAAGCGTCCAGCTGAGCTAGTAAATGTGATGCCAAGGTAAACATAAGAGAACACCACCTCGACCCGCCCTCCTGCTAATGTGAGAGTAGTGTGGCTCCTGACTGCGGGTGAAGTGTGGAAGATCATAACCTTGGTTTTCCCAAGGTTCACTGTGAGCCCCTGCTGTGCGCAGAAGTCATCAAGAGCCACAAGGTGTCTTTGAAGCCCAACCTGCGTGTCAGATACCAAGACGATGTCAATCAGCATAAAGCATAACATGGACAGTAATACCTGATAGCTCAACCCCAGAGCCTCCTCCCTGTGTGATGTAATCGACCACCTCATCAATATAGAGCCCAAAGAGCGTGGGGGAGAGCGGGCACCCCTGCTTCACACCAATGGTGCTAGCAACTGTGTCGGACAAGCCTCCTGGGCATCGGACTCTCCCAAAGACCTGCTCATATAGCCTGTATATGCCCCACATCATGTCTGAAGGTATGCCTAGTGTCTGTAGTCGCCGAAAGAGGCGCTCTCTGGGCACAGTATCAAATGCCTTGCGGAAATCCACAAAGCAACAATAGAGCCATTGCCTCCGTGCCTTGGCTTGATCAATCAGGCACCTCAATGTAAAAATGTGGTCAATGGTCGAGAAGGCTCGACGGAAGCCTGCCTGGCCTGCTGCTCTCAATCCCCCAACCTCTGCATGAGTGCTCAGCTCTGCCTCCAAAACTGCCCCGTATAGTTTGGCCAATATATGGCCAATCATGATGGTCCTGTAGTTCCCGGGGTCTAGTACATCTCCCGCTTTATGGATCGGCACAATAGTGTGCATCGTCCACTCAGCCGGAAACCCCTCTGACAGAGCTCTGTTGAAGAAGAGATGAGCAAGAAATGGTGCCAATGTATCAATAGCATAGATGAGATGCTCTCCCTGTAATCCTGTATGATCTGTCGCCCGTCCATGTTGGAGTCGGCATATGGCCCTCCTAACCATAGGTGGAGTGAAGAAGGTGGAGACTGTGGAGCATGGCTCTGTGGGCTGTGGTATAGGGGGCTGTGCAGGCACATCATAAAGTCTCTCTGCATATGTCTGCCAGGTCTGAGGATCGGCAATAGGTGTGGGAGGACGGGGCTCTCTGAGTCTCCTCCAAGCAGCAGCCAGCAGCATCTCTGCTCATGAGCATGTGATATGTGTCCCAATACTGAGCCTCCTCATAAGCTCGCCGCTTACGGCGGGTGAGAGTATGCATCCTCCTGCCTGCCTGCCTCTGGGTGATCTCCCCGCGAGCCCTCTGCACTCGGAGACTGCGGTAAAGGTTTCTGCACTCATCATCATACCATCGGTTCTGGGGCATGCTCCCAGATGCAGGTGGCCGTCCTGTCTATATGTGGTATGGGAAACTCCTCGCGGCTGCGGAGTGCAGTACATGTGAGAGCTGGGAGGTGAGCATGGCCATAGGTGCCGATGGATCTAAGGCAAATAGCTGATCATGAACATGATAGTCGTACACCTCAGCTAGGTCCTGAGTGAAGTGAAAAATAGTGCGTGGTGGCTGTATGATGGGTGGGTGGGTCTCCAATAAGCTCCTGAAAGTGAGGGATAGGTATGTATGATCCGCCCCAATGGGGCATGGTGGTACGGTGAAGTGAGACACCATATCTGCTGCCTCCCGGGATCCCATCACATAATCCACTGTACTACTACCGCCTCCCACTGGAAAGCAAGTCAACCCACCTGAATCTGGCCACTGAGTCATCCCGTTATAAATAACGAGATGGTGTCGGGCCCCAAGCTCCAGCAAATGTTGCCCATATCCAGTGCTATCAGCTCCTCTGTCAGCGGAGATCCGAGTGGTCCCTGTATCCTCTGTAGCTAGCGGCTCTAGTCTCAAGGGATCCTCAAAGTCATAGATCTCGCACTATCTGCTCTGAGTCCGTGCATTGAAGTCCCCCATCAAGAAGACTTCTCCCAGTGTCGAATAGTGTAGGATCTCCTCAGATAAGACAGAGTATGGAGACTCACTAGCCTCTCCTCCACCCGGCTCCTCGGTGGTGGCAAACCACGACCCCTTCGGAGGAAAGTAGCAAAGGGCAATATAAATCCATATGGTCTCCGAGAGGTGTAAGCTAATCCACATGTATCTCGCCTCCGAGTCTCATGCCACGACTCGAACATGCTCATGTAACCCATGCCTGAAAAGCACTGCAATACTTCCTGAACCTCAGGAAGTGGCCTGTCTCATCCCCTGTCGGTGAGCTGACTCCCATTGATAACCCTCAACCCGTGGTAAGCCCCTCTCCGGGCTCTCATGTGTCTCTGTCATCAACATGATATCCCGGCCCTCCATCACCTCCTCAAGTCTCCCTGGATGTGTCCATAGGACTCCATTACAGTTCCAAATTGCTATGTGTATCTCTTTGTCTTCATGTTGTTTCCTCCGTGTCTCAGGCCAGATGGCGCTATTCGACCCTCTTCCCATCAATGTAGATGTGACCATCCCTATAATGTGCCTTCTTCCCTTCTTTGCGTGCCGCCTTGATCTTCGGCATGCATAATCTTCTGTGCTCCAGTTGCATCCATGTGAGATCATCATCGAAGTAGATGGGGTCCCCTGGCAAGCTCCTCAAGATAGCCCGTCTTCTCATAAAGCTCATCCTACTCTCCTCGTCCGAGAACTGTAGCACTAAGGCCTTGCCTTTGGTGGAGTCCTTTGGGGTTGTCCTCCATACTCTAGTGAATGGGAGCGGCTCATCCTCCTTTAGTCCTAGCTTGGTACATAGGTTCCGCATGGGCAAGGCTGCTGTCCAACCCAACGCTCCCTGCTGTCCAGCCCTGCCAGTCCTCAAAGAGAGAGAGAAAACATGCTCAATCCAGCCCCGCCTCCTAGAGAGAGAGAGAGAGAGAGAGAGAGAGAGAGAGAGAGAAATTCGTGGGTGGGCCTGCTGCTGTGCACTGCCCTGCAGTCTGCCCGCCTGTGCTCCCTGCTGACCAGCCGTCAAGAGAAAGCACCCAAGTCTCAGCGTACCACCCTGCCCGCCAGGCGCCAACCAAAAGCAACACAGTTTGCTGGCCCGACCAGCCTGCCAGCCTTTTTGTAAGGAGGGAGAAGAAGGTGTGCTGTTCAGCCCTACCAGTCCTCAAAGAGAGAAAGAAAGAAAGAAAGAAAGATTTTATTAACGTCTTCCAAAAGACCGAACTCGGCCTATGAGACAAATCACTGTACCTGTGTGGGGTATCTTTTGTCACCCCAACAAAATGAAAAAGTACTGAACTAAAAAGCTGAATCTGGGTGTGCAATAAGTACAATGAGTGGGGGAGGTGATGGAGCTCTACTACTAGGAGAATGCAAAGCTATATGCATGGAGTATACAATCATGATATGCAACCTAGCTAGCTCCATCCTGTACCATACTGGGGGGTATAGAATGGTATACATCAATGAAGGGGGTGTCCACAGCTCCCTGAAGAACATGCCTGGGTCTGCTTTGAAGCAAGCCAGTCGCTCGCACCCTCTCTGTGAAACTAAGCTCTGATCTCTGTCATCTCTCTCTGGTATAGGCGTGGTGTCCAAAAGCCAGGTGTCCTCTGTCTCCTACGGGCTCTGAGTGTCTCTGCTCTCTTGAGAGTAATTCCCTGCTGTGTAGGGATTGGGAGTGGGGTGGATCTCTGAAAAAATTTAGAAATCTGTGTCTGTCGTCCCCCCTCTGGAGCTGTCTGAGCCTGTAATGATGTCTCTCTGTGACGCTGTATGTCTAGAATGAATCTCCCCAATATGCGCTGGTCTGCTGCCTCAAAGATCTCGCATAGGGAATGTGGCTGTCTGAATAAAATGGGATATCTCTCTCTCATGGCTGTATATGCTCTGCATCTGCATACATAATGCTCCTCACTCAGCATCGGCGATGTATGATATCTTATATCCCTCTTATGGCACTGGATGGAGTTAGACATAGATCTGCATAGCATGCTTGCACTACCCCTTCAGCATATAGAGATGCATCTTGCCTTAGCACTCCATCCACATCCCCACCTCCCTTATATTGTTTGTATATGGGCTCCACTGATCCATGATGATTCACAGTTGTATCCAGACACATGCACACTTTTTCTTTTGTTTCTTTTCTTCCGATGACCGGAAGAACACAGTTGTATTATTTTTTTGTCTCATAGGCCGACTTTGGCCTCTCATAGACGTTAATATATCTTTCTTTCTTTCTTTCTTTCTCCACCTCCTCTCTGCACAATCTGCATACCCTCTCCTCTCGAAGGATCCGTACTGCTCTGCCAGTCTCGATCTCCAATCGATGTGATGAGACTCTAAGCTAACCAATAGCCACTCGGGAGCCGTGTGGTAAAAAGCCCTCCATGTATCTAGGCCTCTCTATAAATCCACATCAGTGATACTCATGAAGTGATCTCTGTAGTATAGCATCTTCGGTGGAAGAGGCTGTCTAGGTGATATCCATGTCTCTCGTGTATAGAGCTGCCATAGGTCCTGTCTCAATACTCTGTTCCTCTCACTATGAGAGAGACGGATATGTGGTGCATCCCTGTCATATTGGAATGGTGGTAGATGATCCATGTCTAGGCCATGCTGTGAGAACCAATGTGTGACCTGTGCATACCATGATCCTCTGTCTCTTGCCTCAGCCAGCTGTCTAGATGCCTCAAAAGCTCTGTATGACAATCTGTCCTCTGGCATCTCTCTGAATCTGTCTAGCAGGCATATAGTGTGGAACCATCATAGGAGGCGCAGCAAACTCTGCTCGAATAATGTCATGAGGTACTGATGGTTTGCTGCGTATCATGCGTGCCTTCATGAGGGCCTGTGGTCTCTCTATCTGTGTCCACCAATGGTGGGTAGCAAGTCCTGGCGCCCATATAGCTGCTCCATACATCAGTGCCGATGTGACTAATGTGTCAAACAGCCACCCCTTCATCCGGGGCTGCTGAAAATGCGCCTAGTGGCACTATCTCTCTAGCATAGCCAATGTTGCATATCCCCGTGTCAATCTGGCTCTAGCTGTGCTGAACCCATGGTGAAGCACGTGGCTGCTGCAGAGAAGGTAACCCCTAGGTACACGTATGATGTCACCACCTCCACCTGGCGTCTTGCAAGAGTGAATGTCAGTTGACTCCTACCCTGTCTCGATGTATGAAAGACCATAACCTTGGTTTTCCCAAGGTTCACAGTAAGACCCCTCTGTGTGCAGAAATCATCGAGTGCATGTAGATCACTAATACAATATCATCAGCATAAAGCATAATATGTACTGAGGTACCTACTAAATCAACTCCATCTCCGCCTCCCCGTGTAATGAAGTCAGCCACCTCATCAATGTATAACCCAAATAGCGTGGGGGAAGGTGGGCATCCTTGCTTCACACCAATGGTGCTAGCAATAGTCTCGGACATACCTCCTGGGCATCTGACTCGCCCAGAAACTTGCTCATATAATGCATAGATGCCCCATGTCATATCTGCTGGTATGCCAAGAGACTGCAGGCGCTGAAAGAGCCTCTCTCGTGGTACTGTGTCAAATGCCTTGCGGAAATCCACAAAGCAGCAATAGAGCTTTCTCTTCCTCACTCTAGCCTGATCAATCATACATCTCAAAGTGAATACATGGTCAGTGGTAGAGAAAGCTCTCCTGAAGCCTGCCTGCCCTGATGAGCGTAAACCTGCTCGCTCAACATATAAGCTAAGCTCTTGCTCCAACACTGCACCATAGAGTTTGGCCAACACGTGGCCAACCATAACCGTCCTGTAGTTGCTCGGATCGAGCATATCCCCTGTTTTGTGGATCGGTACAATGGTGTGCATCGTCCACTCCGCAGGCAAACCCTCTGCTAGTGCCCTGTTAAACAGGTGTGCAAGAAAAGGAGCAAAAGAATCTACTGCATATATGAGATGCTCACCTTGTAGGCCCATATGGTCGGCGGCCCGTCCATGCTGTAAGCGGCGGATAGCGTCCTTTACCATCGAGTGGGTAAAGAAGCTAGCTGTGGTAGGTTGAGGCTCATGTGGCTGAGGTATAGGTGGCTGCTGTGGGGCGTGGTATAGGCCCTCTGCATATGTGTGCCATGTCTGTGGGTCTGCAATGGGTGTCGGTGTCCGGGGCTCTCTGAAGTGCAGCCATGAGATAGGGCTCTCTCTACTCATGAAGAAATAGAAGATCTCTAGCTCCTATATCTCTACGAAGGCCCGCCTTTTGCGGCGAGTAAGTCTCCTCATCTCTCTCCTGGACTCCTGTTCTGTGATGGCTCCCAAGGCTCTCTGTATGCGGAGCCGTGAGTATAGGGCTCTGCACTCGTCATCATACCACCTGTTATGGGACATAGTCCCAAATCTCGCAGGCTCTCCTGAGTGGACACGATGTGGGAAGCTCTGTAATGCAGCCGTGTGTAGGAGTGATGCCAGCTGGGCTGTAATGGTATCCATAGGTGCCAGTGGATCCATGAGTAGGATCCATGAGTAGGAGCCCATCCTCTACTCTCCCAGTGTATATGTCTACCATGTCATGTGTGAAGTAGATGGTAGTGTGTGGCGTCGGTATGTGAGGGGCTGGTGATACTGGTGGCCCGGCTAGTGAAAATGCCAAGTATATATGATCTGTCCCAATAGGACGAGGTGGGATGGAGAATGAGGTAACAAGCTGTGATGCCTCCAAAGACCCCATAATGTAGTCCACCACCGTGCCTCTGGTCCGTGTATGACCCCCATGTGGGAAGCATGTCAGCCCTCCTGATCCCGGCCATTGTAGCATCCCGTTATAAATAATGAGACGATGCCTGGCTCCCAACTCTAGTAAGTGGTCCCCATAATGTCCTCTGTCTGGTCCAGTGTCCTCTGATGCCCGACTATCTCCTCAGGGTGGAGGATCTCCATGTCATCATAGTCATACACCTCACAGTGTCTGCTCTGTGTGTGGGCATTGAAGTCACCCGTAAGAAATACTTCCCCTAGTGTAGAATAATGCATGATCTCTTCTGACAGACAAGTGTATGGCGAGGCTCCTGTCTCCTCCTCCTGTGGCATGTCCTCTGTAATGACATAGGAGGATCCTGATGGAGGAAAGTAACATAGGGCTATGTATATAACCCTGTCCTGTGAGAGTTGTAAGCTGATCCACATGTATCTGGCCTCTGCATCCTGTGCTACCACTCTCAGTCTCCCCTGTAGCTCCCGTCTGAATAGAACTGCTACTCCCCCCGACCCTCTCGAGGTACCCTGGCGTGTGGTCCTCCTGTATGCTGACTCCCACTGGAATCCCTCTACTCGAGGTAGCCCTCTCTCTGGACTCTGATGTGTCTCTGTCAGAAGTATGATGTCTCTCCCCACCAGCCCCACCTCCTAGCAAGAGAGAGAGAGAGACATGGCAGTTCAGCCCGCCAGTCTATTGCACAAAAGAAAGGGCCCTGTGTGTGCTGCTACCCGACATGTAGCAAGAGAGGAAGAGAAGCCCGTGGGTGAGCCTGCTGAACTATACGCTACCTTCAGTCTGCCCGTCTGTGCTCCCTGCTAACCTATGCGCTGCCTCCAATCTACCCGCCACCCTCCAAGTGGGGGGGGGGGGAGAGAAAGAAAGAAGATTTTATTAACGTCTTCCAAAAGACCGAACTCAGCCTATGAGACAAATCGGAGTACCTATATGGGGTATCCTTTGTCATCCCAACAAAATGAAAAAGTACTGAACTAAAGTACTGAGATAGAGAGAGAGAGAGAAAGCGCTTCAGTCCTGTGCGCCCTGCTAACCCACCGTCCAAGAGAAAAACACACCTCCCCATGCTACAAGCCCAACCAGCCCGCCAGTCTCCTCTCGAAAAAGCATACCCCTAAAGATGCAGCTGGAGCCTCCCAAAAAGCATGAGAGAGAAAAGCATGTCTCCCAAAAGTAGAGTAGCCTCCCAAATTAATTTTTGGGCCACCAAAGGTTATAAAACCTTCTAAATTAAATTCTCTTTGTCCCTTTCACACTTGGGGTTGTCCACACATGGGTTTCCTTTTTAACTCCAAACTAATGCCATTCACACTGTCCACCATGTCCCCGTGCACAGGGTCGTGATAGGAGGAGTGGAGCAAGAGTGGACACAGGGTCGTGATAGGAGGAGTGGAGCAAGAGCGGACAACAACGGAAGACGCTAGAGTTGTGCATCATTAGCTGCTCCGTACTTTAAAGGTGTTGGGTTTTATGCTGTGTATGCACCCAGAGGAGTGCTAGTGATCATCAGTAGATTACTGGGGCACTTTTTACTTCAATTAGTGGAGGTTTTTTCCCCCAGTTTAGTTCAGTTTCACTTATATGCAGTTTATAAGTGTTTTGGTCCACCCGGCACATTTTATGGCCGGACATGTGAACACTTATCTTTAGGGTCACTATTATGTGGCTATTGTACTTCACTTTTATCAATCAAGCATACACTGAAGTCGTGTTCTCTCTCACTGTTGGTTTTCCACGCTTGCTTGAAGCTCCTGTAAACCCTAACCCTAATACTGCAGCACCTTCATTTGGTATCAGAGCATTGAAGCTCTGCCCTGCTCTGCCCGTTACCTTTGATACTGCACTGCTCCGTACATGTTATCGCCTGTTTCCATCAACTGAAGGTACAGTCGCACAGCTCCGTACAGTGTACCTGCACCAGTCCGTACACACTTGCGCAGGGCAGTACTGCTCCGTACATCTGTGCTTCCGTACAAGACAGCGCCGCCTTCAGTACCCGTACTGTACCTGCAGCGCACGTGTATACTGTACCTGCTTCGAATGACTGCGCCTATCAGCGCCTGTACCTGATACGTACATCTGAACCTGCAGCGCACGTGTATACTGTACCTGCTTCGAATGACTGCGCCTGTCAGCGCCTGTACCTGATACGTACATCTGAACCTGCAGCGCACGTGTACCAGTTCGAACTGCAGTGGTCGACTGTAACTGTACCCGTGGTACCTGCCTGCAGTGTACCTGCATAACCCGACTGTACCTGTCTGCAGTGTACCTTCACAGTACCTGCAAAGAATATCCCAGCAGTCGCCTTCAGCACTGAAAAGTACAACTCGACTGTACCTGCACAGTACAGTCAAATGTACTTGCTCTTTTTGTGGACTGAACCTGCAGGAATACCACAAGCTAATCAGTCATTCAGTGGTAAGCATTAAAATTCAGTTTTTGGGCATTTTTATTTTCTCTGTGAAAATATACAGGCACAACAGGCAGATTTTCTAGCAAGGAACCATACAGGTTTTTTGCACAGTTTGGGTGCAGCAAATTTGGGCATTTTTGGGGCATTTTGGCATTGTGTACGCCACTTGCTGCTCTACTCAGTCATTGGTGCATTAAGCTGCACATTCAGAGGATTGAGTGCAGGCATATTTGGGTGAACTGTATTCAGTGGAGTACAGTTATTATCAGGGTTTCTGCTATTGGGTTTTTTGGTAAACAGGTACAACATTGTGCGTAAGCATAATGGCAAATCAACAGCAAAGTGATGTATTCACATATTTGTCTAAGGAAGACAAATTGGATGGCACGAACTACTCCTTGTGGAGTTTTATGCTGAAAAATGTGCTTGTGGCAAAAGGTCTTTGGGATTTTGTTAGTGGTGATGAACCACGTCCAAGTCCATTGGCTCCAGAGACTCCTCCCCAAGGGGGTGCTCGTGGACGAGGACAACAGGTACAGGCTCCAGGACAGCCATTGCCTGTTCAAAGAACAAATGCTCAAAAGACATGGGATGCCAGGGATGCACAAGCTTTGTCACTCATTGCATTGTCAGTACAGAGGTCCATTATACCTCATATTCGTTCAGCTGGCTCTTCACAGAATGCATGGGTGACTTTGGAGCAGATGTATGCTGCTCGTAATGAGGCTAGGATCTCATTTTTGAAAAGAGAGCTGGAAAATCAGAAAATGAATGAAGGAGATGATATGTCTAGCCACTTAAACAAGCTGCAGGATTTGAGAGAACAACTCATCAATGTGGATGAGATTATTCCTGAGACACAGCTTGTGTCCACCATCTTGCACTCTTTGCCAAGATCTTACTTGGCTTTTCATACCTCTTTGAACCTCAGCATGAGGAATGCTGTTGAACCCCTCAAGTATCAGGAACTTGTTGCTCTCTTACTACAAGAGGAGCAAATGAGGAAGAATATGAATATGAACACAAATGCTGAACAAGCATTTACTACAGGTCAAAAGGGGAAAGGAAAAACTCAGCCAAAGAGTGCAAATCAAAATTCAGGTGATGGTGGTTCTTCACAGGATACCAATAAAAGTGATGGACAGCCCAAAAAGAAGGGCAAATGTCATTACTGTAAGAAGCCAGGTCACTACCTCACGGAATGTAGGAAGAGGATTGCCAAAGAGAAGGCAAAGGAAGCTGGGATGTCTGTTAATGATGCTTCTAAAGCTCCTCCAGAGACTGCTTCTTTTGTTGAGGACAGGGATTACTGTTTTTATACATGCAGCTATGATGCCTCTTGGTCTTCACAGGCACTCAGTTTGACAGAGCATGCATGTACTTGGTATTTTGATAGTGGTGCCTCAAAGCATATCACATCTCGCAGGGATTTGTTTAGTCATGTTGGCCCTACCCCTGTTGGCAAAACTGTTCAGTGTGCCAACAATGCTTCATATCCAGTTCGTGGCATTGGGGAGATTCAGCTCACAGCCATTGATGGCTCCATTCTCCGCCTTACAGATGCCTTATATGTACTAGGGATAAAGAAGAATTTGTTGTCCATTTCTTCTTTAGCACATTGTGGAATGCAGGTCCATTTTGATGATGATAAATGCATGGTCAGAGACAAAGCTAATGCCTTGACCTTGATGCTTACTGGTACATTATGTCATGGACTTTATCAGTTGGATGCATTTCAGCCAGTAGATCAGTCTGCTTATAATGCATTCACTCTTACTCCAGCTATGGTTGATGCGGAGTTATGGCATGCTCGCATGGGGCATGTAAATTTTGGTAGTCTTATGCTTATGCAGCGACATAACATGTTTACAGATCTACCTCTCATGGAGAAGCCTCCAGATCACATTTGTGAAGGATGTATTTTGGGAAAAATGCACAGGTTTTCCTTCCCACGTGATCAAGCTCTAAGAGCAACTGCAAAGTTGCAACTTATACACAGTGATCTTTGTGGTCCCATGCAGACAAAGTCATTAGGTGGTTGCTTCTATTTTGCAACATTTATTGATGACTTCTCTCGTATATGCTGGGTCTATCCTTTGACACAGAAATCACAGGTATATGATGCATTTTTGGCCTTTGTAGCACTTGCTGAAACAGAGTCAGGATGCAAGGTGAAGACTCTCCGTTCTGACCGAGAGGGGGAATATATGTCACATATGCTGAATTCCTTTCTTGGGAGTAGAGGTATAAAACATCAGTATACTACTCCTTACACTCCACAGCAGAATGGGGTTGCAGAAAGGAAGAATCGGTCACTCATGGAGATGGCCAGATGTATGCTAAAGGCAAAAAGGCTACCACATATCTTTTGGGTGGAAGCAGTCATGTGTGCTTGTCATATTTTGAATCGATGTCCCACAAAGGCATTGGTTTCTATTACTCCTTTTGAGGCTTGGCATGACCGCAAGCCTTCTGTATCGCATTTTCGTATCTTTGGGTGTCTTGCATATGCACACATACCCAAAGAGTTGAGGAGGAAGCTGGATGATAAAGCCACAAAATGCATTTTTGTTGGGTATAGCCGTGAGAGCAAGGGCTACGGTTATATGACCCACTATCCAGGAAGATATTCACTAGTCGGGATGTGATTTTTGATGAAAAATCAGAAATATCCATGGCTGGTTATGAGGCAAATCAGGCTGAAAATGATGTGTTTGAAGGTCTACTACCGATGGAGTTTCATTCCACAGTTGGTGATCCAACTCATGAGGGTACAAGACAGCCAGCAAATGATGTAGGTGGTGCAGAAATTCAGCAGCCAAATGAGCCAGAAGCTGAACCAAATATGGGGCAGCAGGCACCACAGGTCAGACTTATACCTAGATGGTATTTGAGGACATTACAGGACAGCCATTTAGAGGGTCCTCTTGCTGGTCATACTCGTAGGGAAACAAGGACCAATGAGCATGCACACATCATGGATTTGAATCTGGTTATGGCAGCCAGTTTACAGGATGATGATGAGCCTGATTCATTTGTGGATGCACGAGATAATGTGCATTGGAACAAAGCCATGCAGGATGAGCTTGATTCTACTAAAAAGAATCAAACATGGGATTTGGTTGATCTGCCCAAAGGCAAGAAAGCAATTGGTACTAAATGGGTCTATAAGTTGAAAAGACATGCAGATGGATCCATTGACAGGTACAAAGCCCGTCTAGTTGCAAAGGGCTATGCACAGAAGAAGGGCATTGATTATGAGGAGACATTTGCTCCTACATCCCGTATGTCGACACTTAGGTGTGTCATTGCATTGGCTGCACATCGTGGTTGGGTTGTTCACCAGTTGGACATAAAGACTGCATTTCTACATGGGGACCTCGAGGAGGAAGTTTATGTATTTCAGCCCATGGGTTTTGCAGAACATGGTCATGAGGGGAAAGTATGCAGGCTGAAAAAGGCCTTGTATGGTTTGAAACAAGCTCCACGAGCTTGGTATGCAAAAATAGATGCTTTTCTACTCACTCAGGGATTTGTGAACAGTCCATCAGAGGCCACTCTGTATGTAAAGAAAGAAGAGACAGATCTGCTGGTCATCAGTCTTTATGTGGATGATCTTTTGCTCATGGGATCAAATGATGACAAAATTGCAGCTTTTAAGGAGATACTGCAACAGACATTTGACATGTCTGACTTGGGGCTTGTACATTACTATTTGGGCATACAGTTTGTGCAGGATAACAGAGGCATTGGGTTGTTGCAATCACGTTATGTTGCTAAACTTCTGGAGAAGTTTAAATTTCAAGATTGCAAGCCTATTAGTACTCCTATAGAGCCTGGGATGAAACTGTCTCTACAAGATGACAGTGTTTCCTTTGATGCCACTACATATGCTCAGGCTGTTGGGTGCCTCATTTACTTGTGTAATACAAGGCCAGATATTCAGTATGCAGTCTCTCAGTTGAGCAGATTCATGCACAGCCCGCGGTTGTCACATTGGCAAGCTGTGAAGCGTGTATTCCGTTATTTGCAGGGTACCTTGTCTCTTGGATTGCTTTATCCTGAGGGGGGTGACATGCAGTTATACGCTTACAGTGATTCAGATTGGACTGGTGATTTTGATACCGGACATTCCACTAGTGGAAATTGTTTCTTTCTTGGCTCTTCATGCATTTCTTGGCTAAGCAAGAAACAGACCACAGTGGCCACTTCGTCTTGTGAGGCAGAGTACCGAGCAGCCTACACTACTACTGTTGAGTGTGTTTGGCTGCGTCGTCTCATGACTGATATGGATATTTCAGTGGAGGAGCCTACACCTATCTATACTGATAGTCAGAGTGCCATTGCTGTGGCCAGGAATCCTGTGTTTCATGCTCGCACGAAACACATTGAGATTCACTATCATTTTGTTCGGGAGAGACTCCAGGCGGGAGATATCAGTCTGATCTACTGTCCTACAGATCAGAATGTGGCAGACATCTTCACCAAGGCATTACCACGTCCGAAATTTGAAGCATTCCGCAATGCTTTGAATTTGTTTCCTTTTGGTGGATGATGTACAGTGATCACATATCACTCCAGGGGGGTTTGTTGGGTTTTATGCTGTGTATGCACCCAGAGGAGTGCTAGTGATCATCAGTAGATTACTGGGGCACTTTTTACTTCAGTTAGTGGAGGTTTTTTCCCCCAGTTTAGTTCAGTTTCACTTATATGCAGTTTATAAGTGTTTTGGTCCACCCGGCACATTTTATGGCCGGACATGTGAACACTTATCTTTAGGGTCACTATTATGTGGCTATTGTACTTCACTTTTATCAATCAAGCATACACTGAAGTCGTGTTCTCTCTCACTGTTGGTTTTCCACGCTTGCTTGAAGCTCCTGTAAACCCTAACCCTAATACTGCAGCACCTTCAAAAGGAGAGCAAACTTTCAGCTCTTATGAGAAAAAACAGCCAAAAATAGAAGGAGCGAGTATGAGGTAGGGGGAGACGAGGATGGCAGTGGTAGCAAAAAAAAAGGACAAATTTTATTTATTTTGTTGAGATTATTATTTTTTTGGACTGTAATAAAGGCAAGGAGGTCATGAAGGGAACGAGCTTGAAAAAGAAACCTTATGGAATGTGGGGACATGCCGGAGTGACTAGAGACCATATACTTTTCTTCTTCTTTCTCTTTTTTTTTTTTCTTTGGAGGGAGTTAAGGAGAGGCACCAGGGCGGTACACCTTAATCCTAGAGCCATTAACCAAGAGAAGGTGGCCATCCAATGTGCAAAGTTGCACAACACCTTGAGGAAGGATCTAGTGGACCAAGAATGTCTCTTCAAGCTAGAACCAACTTCTTTACGTTGAAAACGGGAAGCCATGGGAGAGAGAAGAGAGAGAACAAGAGTATTTGCACGACTCAATGCTCATGGTTTGATTGTATAATCACAAAGTACAATGTGTTTTTATAGGCCTGGAAGTAGCCTTATCTTTTGACACACACATTAGACACATGTCTCACATAAGACATGTGGCTACACTTATCTTATCCAGATATAAGGGGTGTTCACACCTAAGCAAGAGTTCACACACTCATACATATGAACAAGACTTAAACACACATTTAAGCCCTTTTTAGAGGCTATTCACACACACACACACACACACAGAGTGGTTCAAACACGGGATGGTACACACATATGAAGACTCTGAATACCCAACAATCCCACTTCCGAGTGAAGGAGGTGAGACCCAACACGAAAGAAAGGCACTACCTTCTAACCCCATCACATGTTGTGTCAGAGCCGACTCATCATAATGTAACCAAGGCAGCAAGGCCAACACTTTAGTCACCCACCTAGCTCCTAACTGGGATAAGGATAACCCAAAGACTTTTAAAACTAAAGGCACACACACACACAGAGATAAGTACAATCAGATTTTAGGGGCGCTGCCCAAGGCACAGAACCCTTATTGACTCTCACACACACAGAGACAGCTAGTAAGTCAGTAGGTCGGCAACCAACAATGCGGTCCGCGTCATGAGTTCTAACACTCTCACCCCTGGTAGTAGTTGCGATTCCCCTAGCTCCTACAGAAGACAGTCCTCATAGATACCAAGTCACAAGGTGTGGAGGTGTTCCTCAGAGTGGCCTAGTCCACAAAGTGGTCGGTTGGGAACTGACTGAACCATTTGTCACAAGAAGCCGGTCCAATCCAATACAAATGGTGCAACCAGCCGGTACATGTGTACCGGCAGGTACAAAGAAATACACAAGGTACAGATCACATCAGCCATTAGGCACAATACATACAAACAGCACATAGTCGGGCCCAGCAGGTACAATAGTACACAAGGTACTACAGGTACAAATGCAGGTTCAGCCCCATATACTTCAGGAAGTACATGAGATACAATAGGCAGCGGCAACTATGGTTCCCAATGGGTGCAACAATATAGGTAGCTGTTGTATGGCTGTCACAATCCTCCAGAGCTATGACATGCGGGAGGATCTCTAGGCTGTTGTCTTGGGAGTATGATGGACGCACTCATGGGAGGGTGGTAACCCTAGTGAGTGTTATGTGAACTCATGGAAGGGTGATAACCCTGGTGAGTGTTATGTGAACTCATGGAAGGGCAGATGATCTGGTGAGTATTTGGATCCTGCATGGACAGCACCCATGGTCGGAACTACCGGGGATACCTAGACACCCCATTGACAGTATGTGCACACCTATCTGGAACTAAGGTGTGCACACTTAACTTTATTTAAATACTCTTTGTTTGCTAAAGTTTATGGTTACAGGTTCAAACTCATTAAAATCTGGGCAGACAAACTTATAAGATTATACGTAACTTCACATCAGGGTGGACTATTTAACATATCGAGGCCATTTATTAGCAATGGACGCTTGGACAAGCATAGAAGAAGCCCACAAGTTGCTAAGATGGGCTTGGGAATTCTTTTTTTGGGCTGGACCAGCTAATATTGGCATGAACATGACTTGAACGGTTGGCAACTTCACACGTGGGGCTGTAAAAGGACTGCCAAAGAGAAGGGCAACTGTTTTGCTACATGCAAGCAAGGCTAGCTAGAGTGCACGACAGGCATATGGGCTGGCTGAGTGCTTAGCAAGGCTGGACAGGCTGTCTATCTGCTGTTCGACTTGCATACAGGGCCCTAGACAGCTGGTCGACTTGCATACAGGGCTCCACAGGGCAGTCTACTTGCATACAAGGCATCTTAGGGCTGGTAGATTAACACACAGAGATCCCCGAAGTATTGGCTCAAAATATGGTATCAATGGAAAAATGATAATAATATTGAAAGAATGAAGCATGAAAGGGTCAAGATTCGGGGTTGCTGGTAGTTCCACTCCCACGGCAACACGAACCCCTTTACCCGCAGCACCCAAAGCCTCTCTAAAGAGAGCAAGCATTCAAGCAAGCATGCAAAAGCAGGCAATTAAAGATGCAACTAGGGAACTCACTAGGCTTTTCATCCAATGTGCTTTGTCTTTTCACATTGTGCGCGCACCACGATGGAAAAAGGCCATGAGGGCAATCAGCCGCATTGGATGTGAGTGGGAGGGACCCTCCTATGAGACCTTGCGCACTAAAGAGCTCAGAAGAGAGCAACAAGCAGTGGAGGTGGAGATGGAGCCATTAAGAGCCACTTGGAGCACGTATGGTTGCACACTGTTATGTGACGGGTGGTCAGATATACGCAAGAGGAATGTGTACAATATTTTGGTATCCTGGCTGAAGCTCACGCCCCCCTCCCTGCTCGCGTTGCCTGCACATCTGCGCCCTTCGCCTCCCTACCTGCTCGCCCCCTCGCCTCCCCTCGCTCCTCGCGCCTTCCCTTGCCCCCCCCACCTGCCTTCGCTGCTGCGCCCCCTCCCTCGCTGCATTGCCCGCCGCCTCCATTAGCGCCCCCCCCCCCGCCTGCCTTCGCTGCTGCGCCCCCTCCCTAGCTGCTCTGCCCGCCGCCTTCCTCACCTTCGCGCCCACCCCCCCCTTCCTTCGCGCCCTCCTCCCCTCTGCAGCGCCCTGTCCCCCCCCTCCGCCAGCTCGCTCTCCACCCCTCCCTCTTGCGCGCAGCTCCCACCCCCCCCCCCCCCCAAGGGTTTCTCCTTCGCCTCCCCCCCCCTCCTTTTTCTTGCTTCCGCCCCCAGGGGGTTTTGTTTTCCTTTTTTTCTCCGACTTCCGCCTCGCTGTGTGTAGCTCGTTTCTAGCAGGATCTCCGCCTTCGCCGTAGCTTCAGACTCTGATGGAGGCTCCTCCCGCCCCGCCTCAGAGGGACTCATCCGCAGCCCCCTCGCCCGCCCCTGAGGACACCCCCATCAGGCTTTCTCTTTCGCCAGAAGAGGAAGCGAGCCTCACCGCAGAGGTGGAACGCCTCCAGGCTCATTCCACCATCTGCCGTATAGTCGGCACTCGCCCCAGCAGAGGGGAGAAGTGGTCATTGATAATGGTAGCAACTGTCTCTATGGGACAGATGCTAGAGGATGAGTTCCACAGATTGTATGGACTCCATGTGCATCCCATAGCCTAGACTTGCTCATTGAAGATCTTGCCAAGATTAGGTGGATTGCTGACATCTTTGACACTGCGCGTAGCTTGGTGAAGTTTGTTACCAAGAGGCCCAAGGTCTTGGCAATGATTCGTGCCAATAGTGACCTTGAGCTTTTGAAGCCCTCACAAACCAGGTTTGCATATATGTTCATTGTGGTTGAGAGGGTAGTGAGAGTCCGACAAGGACTCATGCACACAGTGGTTAGTCGAGAGTGGATGAGCTAGGAGGACCATGAGCACCCGAAGGCAGTTGCTTTTGCACGCAAAGTGATGCAAGAAGATTGGTGGAAGGAGGCAGAGGCTTTATTGAGAGCTCTTCAACCAATCTATAGTGTTGACATGGAGGGCAGCACTCTTGGACTCTTGTACGAGTTCATGGACCGGATTGGAGAGGCTCTTAACCGATGCACTCTCTTGACAAATGAGAGGTACTGAACTTCCAACTAGTTGTTGCCTTCTTGTTGTAACTTGTAAGTTGTATCGTACTATGATCTATTGTAGCCTGTAGGAGTGAGCTAATAGCTTTGATCATTCATGGCTAATTTTCATGGTTGAGGACATTCGACGGGTTTGGAATGACCGCTGGGATTGGTTCCATAGAGCAATCCACACAGTTGCCCACATATTGCACCCTCTCTGGCGTAGTGAGGCCCAGTATATTAATGAAGAGTTGGAAGATGGATGGCAAGATTACATTCAGAAATGGACAGGAGGAGACGTGGAGCTCATGAGACGCTTGGAGGATGAGCGGTTAGTGTATCGGAATGCCAGCCACACATTTGGTAGACAGACTGCATGCATGCGAGAGAGACAGCTTCAGCCAGTCTTATGGTGGGAGAAGTATGGGATCAGTAGCCCTCACTTGGTGAGTACAGCTCTAAAAGACAAGTCTGTTATTTACATAATACATTGATCAATGATGATTATACTTACAAAGTTTCTCTATTTTAATGGCAAAAACGCCTCGCCATTCGAGTCCTCTCACAGGATTGCAGTTCGGGTCCTGCTGAGAGGAACTGGAGCACATGGGCCCTCTTCCATACAAAGAAGAGGAACAGGTTAGTCTACTGCTTAGTTGGAGCGGTTGGTGTATTGCCATTGCAATCTCCGCCTAATTGAGCAGTCGGGCAATCCGATACAGCCTCATTAGGTCAATGTTGATAAAATCGACATAGAGAAGATGAAACATGTCCCAAAGATTCCTCACGAGGAGCGCGGCATATATGCCATATTGTATGAGGAGTTGATGGCACCTGCTAGTAGCATTATCAATAGGTGCTAGTACTAGTGCAGCAGCTGAGACGAGTGCGGCAACTAAGACAGCATCATCCTCTTCTGAGAGTGACATTGAGTCTACCGAGGAGAGTACTGATGAGGACATCGAGGATGTTGAGGATTGAGTGCCCACTTAGTAGTGCCCACACTCCATATTGAGGACTCTAGTCTTTGGGGCTATCAAGCTCCTCTAGTTTACTATTTGTCATCATTCATGCATGACTGCATCTTTCAGGCTTCAGCATGCTTTACTTTGTGTATTTCAAACTTCAGTTTACTTTTTTTGTTTTAGCTCAGGATTTCAAACTTTTTGTGATCACTTTGAGTGCCATTATTGAGTAGTTGCCATTATTGATGATGAAATCCAGATCTTGATTCTTGATGTTGCCAATTTATTTATGCCAATTGGTCAGTGACTCAGTTGGGTGCCCACTGTAACCGGGTCACCCAGATTCTTTAGTTTTAGCTTGTAAACATGTTTAATGTGTAAATGATGCATGTTTAATATTGTTTTGCATGGACGGCAACATATTTTTAACATATTATAAACCTATATATAAATTTTGAGGCCTGTACCCCCCCTTTTTGTATGAAACATTTTTGAAACTTCTCGAAAATGAATGAAACGTTTATGAAACGCCTGGCAACTATGAGCACAAGGGGGAGACGGCGCCGGCGGCGACGCAGTGCAAAGGGGAGGGGGGGGGCTCACTCGATAGAGTAAGACATGGTACGGGCATTACGAGTTTCTCGTATTACCTTTGGGACTCGTGAATGCTCATTCCACGTTTCTATCACAAAAAATCAGCTTGGTAATTCTTACACCCCATGGAGTGGCAAAGACAAAGAACGGATCTATTGTGGAGGTGGCTAAGGCCATGCTACAAGAATATGCAGCCTTGCTTTTCCACCCACCACCCCTAATTTCCCACCAACAAAGATCTGCTAATAAAAACCTGAGGGGAATGCCACTCTAGGAACATCTTAACATGTAACTAGGTGCAAGTAAAAATGCACGTTTGGACGAGACACATGCCCTTATGCAAGTCTATACTTTTTCCAGCTCAATTATTTATAAACCATGGAGACTCCATAGAAGACTTGACGTCCATGTTGCATGAACGTCACATGGGATATCTCGCTGGTAAGAGGAAATAATAAGCAGTTGACTCCTGAGTCAAGTGGCGCCATGTGGCATGCTGGGCACAGCACGTGCCAAATGGCATGGCGGGCGCCCAGCATATAACACCATGTGGCATGGCGGATGCTTGCCACATGGCACTAGTGGTATGGTGTGGACACCCACCAATGGTGCCACACTGTATATCACATGGCACAATATGGTGTGAGTTTTATCGAGATTTTCCAAAACTGTCACATGCACGCCCGTGCCATGGCTAACCCTGTGCAGGAACAGTCTTAATCCTTGATTAGTGTAGCAGTTACGACAGCATATAGCGTCAGCATCAGTAGAGTAGCAGAAGCATTAATGATGGCTCTAATGATTGACAATATTTCAAGGCACTAGCAAAGACTAAAATAAGCAAGTGTGACCAGAATAACAATTTGCAAAAGATTGTAAGATAAGCTGCCATACCCCACAGCCTCCTTGTGGTTGGTGGATCATGATTCGAGCGTTTGGCATGGCAAAGCGTTTTCCTTTTTCTCCACCCGCTAATAAAAGTGCACCCTGACTAGCTGCAATCCCAAAGCATACAGTTTTTACCTTCGGTTTTATCTGCAGACACACAAGAAAAAACTTACTGTATTGCTTCCAACTAAAGCTACACAACATAATGAACTCAACAAACACCAGGCTGTTGTGCAATCTTGCTTGCATATTAGGTGGCACGATGCTAAAAGTACTTAAATAGCCCTCCAAGAAGTGATTAGACAATCTAAATAAAAGTAAGCCACCAAAGAAGAATGGAGTTTACAAGGGGAGAAAAAGTCTTTTATAAAAGAACCTAACCATTAAGACAAGAAAATGCCCAAAGCTATTTCCTAGGTATTGAGGTCCATTCACAATGCTTATAAAAAGAAATATAGGTGCTGGGGATAGTTTAGTAGATGAAGAAGTCACCACCTAGTCTTCCAAACGTGCAGACAATACGGAATACTTAGAATACCTAGTAAAGTGGAGGTACAAGCTAGAGAAAAGCTCAATTTGGGAGAAGGTAAACAATTTAAAGAAGAGATGCTCTAATACTGCTTCCAAAGACGTAAACTTTTCTTGGGGGAGGAAGAATAAAATGTCATGTATTTACAAGATTTCATTAAGGACAGGCATGTAATTAAGGAATTACATGATTTCATTAAGGAAAAGCATGTAATTAAGGAATCTAGAGGACTAGGTCACATCTTCCCCTTTACTCATACAAGTGTCACATGCACCAGCCTCGACACTCAAGTGCATGCCCAGGAATTTCTAGAAGACTTAAGAGATTCACCAAAGGCAAATCACGCCCTTCTAACCACGTCCCCCTCTTTCATCACCACCTCTAGCTCTCACCTCCAAAGAGGTACGTGTGCCCACAGATCCACCCTGGAGATCTAGCCGCCCCCATGTCCCACCTCAACCCAATGGAGTCACCCTGGACCACCCCCACTAGCTGCAGCACACTCGACATCCAGGGGCCCAGGTCCACAACAGCCCTCCACAAAAAAGCTTGAGACTGAGGGGATTCTCCAGCGATATAGATACCCCCCTCTCTGCTGAAAACGTGCTCTTACGTGCGCAAGTGTGAAGCGCCCCCCACCCCCCCCCTTCTGCAGTCGGCCAGGACAAGAGTCGGCCAGCAACAACAGAGGGCCCCCACAACCAAAAACAAGGAAAAAAGACAAAAAAATGGGGAAAATGGAGAGAGCTCCGGGGCAAGCACACCCACAATAGAGGCCTTCACTGAGTAATATGGTACAAACAGGAGATGACTGCTCACACCCCCTCTCAGCTCCTGGATGTGGAACCAACCCCAATGAGCTAGAGTGGTGCCGGAGCATCACCTGAGGTAGAAACTTCGTGAAGAGGTCCGCCACATTGTCCTCCGTGGAACAATAAACAAGCAAGATGTCACCAACCAAAATCTTCTCACGAACAAAGTGAGATTGTATCTCTATGTGCTTGGTCCGGGCATGGAAGACCGGGTTCCGACCAATAGCTATACAGCTCTGATTATCGCAATGGATGACCGTGGGTTCCTTCTGTG
Source organism: Cibotium barometz (assembly GCF_041138505.1). Taxonomy (NCBI): domain Eukaryota; kingdom Viridiplantae; phylum Streptophyta; class Polypodiopsida; order Cyatheales; family Cibotiaceae; genus Cibotium; species Cibotium barometz. The sequence goes on along the minus strand of NC_141072.1, from coordinate 54,290,650 downwards.
GAAACCCAATCTCGCCAAGTAACCTCCACAACCACACAACCTCGCAAGCAACACCACAAGCAGCCTAGTACTTTGCCTCTGTAGAAGACAAGGCAATAGTTCGCTGCCTCTTGCTGGTCCATGAAATAGCTCCTGAGCCAAGGGTAAATCCGTAGCCTGATGTAGATCTCCTGATGTCTGGATCTCCTCCCCAATCTAAGTCACTCCAACCTTGGAGTCTGACTCCATCCATCATTCCCCCCTCTAGTGTCATAGAAGAGTCCAAGATCCTTCGTACCTTGCAAATACCGCAAGACCCGCAATCCTGCGTCCCAATGAGTCTTCAAGGGTGTCTACATGAATGAGCTCAACAACCCCACTGGAAAGCTCAAGTCCAATCTAGTGTTGAGCAACCAAATAAATGAACCAACAAGCTTTCAATACAAGGAGGTATCAACCTGCTCACAAGGATCATTAACTATAAGTTTGGTGTTCGGGTCCATCGATGAAGAAATAGGCTTGCAGTTCTCCATCCCAAAGGTCTCCAACACCTCATGAACATACTGCTGAGAAACAAAGAACCCCATTTGGGTCTACCAAATCTCCAATCCCAAGAGGAAATGGAGTAAGCCTAAGTTGGTCATCTCAAACTCCTTTGACAAGGCAACCTTCGTCACAGTTATGTGCTCCACATGACCGCCAATGAGAATGAGATCATCCACATAAAGGATAATCAACGTGACCATACCATGTGCCCGAAAGAGATACAAGTTAGGATCTACAATCCCCTTTGATCCCAGAACCTCGAAGCCTGGAGGCTGCTCAACATACACCTCCTCCTGCAAGTCACCATTATGGAACGCAAATTTTACATCCATATGATATACAGGTCACCGCTGAGAAGAGGCAAGGGCAAGAACGGTCCGAATCGTCGTCATCCTCGTTGTCGGTGCAAAGGTATCCTTGTGGTCGATGCTAGGCCGCTGAGCATAGCCCTTAGCCACAAGTCTATCCTTGTGCTTGTCCACTGACCCATCAAACGTATACTCGGTCTTAAAGACCTACTTGACACCAATGACTGACCGTTATGATGGCCTCGCAACCAACTCCCAAGTCTTATGGCATCCAGTTCAACTTGCATGGCTTTCCTCCGAGTCTCCTGGGAAAGAGCTTCCTTAGGGGAAGTGGGCTCTTTGTCCTGAATCATACGACAGAGTTCACCTGTAACAACTCCTCTGATTGACTTTTATCACGACCTCTGTGCGATCTTCGAGGTCCACTCGGAGAGATACTCCATAACACCTGACTCCCGAATGGTGTCTAACAACCACTTTGGTACTTGAACAAAACGTGGAGCCTCTTGCTGCTGCTAGGGTTCATCTCCAACCTCAGGCTCAACCTCTACAACTAACTGAGGCTGTCTAGCTGGAACAATAGATTGGGAATCATCCTCATACTCATATGGTTCTCCAAGAAGTGGTGGCTCATCAACAATGGAAGCTGGAACATGCTCATCAAAGACAACATCCCTGTTGACAACAACCAAGCTTCCACCTCCGCTTCTTTGGAATGTGAACATAGGCATCACTCCCAAACACACGAAATTGGGAGACATCTGGTTTCCTGCCAAAATAAGCCTCATACGGAGTCATGTTTTTTGGTACTGAAGTCGTCGGAGATCAGTTGAGGATATGGACAGCCATAGCCACAACCTCTCCCCAAAGCACACGAGGAAGATCACGATACTCCCAACACCGTCCTCACCATCTCCACCACATTCCAGTTCTTTCGCTCAACTACTTCATTCTCTAAAGGCAAACCTGTACTGGCCAGCTCCCGCTTGATGCCATGTTCCGCACAAAACCACACAAAAGCATTAGAAGAGAACTCCCCTCCTTTGTCAACCCGAAGCGTCTTCACCTGCGATCCAGTCTCCTCCTTGAAAGAAAGTGAAGCAAATAAAAAACACAGATGTAGACCCAACTACAAGACCTGTAAATGCTGAAAGCTGATGTTTATTGTAGAAAACTGAGCACGAGAGAATCCCGTAGGTGTTGTACAATCGTAAGAAGCAGAAGCAACTGCTAATGACCTCAACTAGATGCAAAAGAATGAGATAAATTGGGGGAAAGGGGGTCAGCCCTTATATACTCCCCCAAAGTGCTAGTCGACCAACTGTAGCAAGCCGACATTAGGACAGTAGCCTAAAATGCTATAAAAATGGTAGAAAAATGCTGAATAATATCTGCTAAGATATGTCATTGCAAGGCCTCATATATGGCCAATACAAGCATGAACATGGTGATGTAGACCATCTGGAGATGATATAATTCAACATCTCCTCTTCAGCGCCAGATGTCAAATCTCCATAGGATCTCCTCGTAGAACGCTCCTGGAACAAGACTCGAAACCTATGAATAAACCAAACAAACATGAAGGGGGTGCAGGCCTGACTCACCTCCCAACCTTGACAGCCGTGGGCAAGCCCACAAGTCTCAACCTCGTAGTATGACCCTCTTCCTCATGAAGGTGAGTCTCTCCGTCTCTCCTGCAAACTGTAGGATGAGGGCTCGCTTGCGTGTTGAGTCTTTCCCGGCTCTCCATGCTTTGGTGAAGGGGAGAGGGTGCTCTTCCTTGTAGCCGAGCTTCATGCATAGAAGCTGTCCATCTTTCTCGGGAGTGGAGTCGGGTGTCTCGGCTATACCTGTGACTCGAATGTTGAGGCGGCGGGCATGCCTCATCTTCTCCTCCTCAATGGTGGTGTGAATGATTTGGTGTTCTTCCCTTTGAGTCTCCTCCCTCGCTTCTTTACGGATGTTCTTCTTCACCACCTCAACCCATCCTGACTGCTTGGCTTCGAGTTTTCCCTCCATGTCCTTTGTGATCTCCTTGGAGATCTCTTCTTTGATGGCCGTGAGAGTGTTGTCACCTTCTCAGTATTCTTGATGGCTACCATTTCCACTTTCAATGCACTCACCTCCTCCTTGAGTGCCGTGTTCTCTTGTTCGAGGTTTGTGACCCGTGCTTCAAGAGCCATGATGTGCCGGTGTAATTTGTTCTCCACCTCATTGAGGTTGGAATCGGATGTCTTCTTGTTCTCCTTGATTGGTGCCTTCATTGCCGTCTCGAGGGCCTGGAGTTTCTCTTGGAGACTCGGGGCCATTCCTCCAGAGCACTCTGCAGTCCTTCCCACACGCAGGGAAGAGAGAGAAAGAGAGAGAGAGAGAGAGTTTTGTTGCTGCCTTGGGGGCCTGAGCAAGGGTGGATGGGGAAAGGTGGCACGCCAGCACAGCGAACAGTGAAGGCGCAGTGGGCGGAGAGAGAGAGAGAGAGAGAGAGAGAGAGAGAGAGAGAGAGAGAGAGAGAGAGAGAGAGAAAGAAAGAAAGAAAGAAAGCTGTATTAACGTCTACTAGAGGCCAAACTCGACCTATGAGACAAATCAATGTCCAGATGTCAATGTCCTCTGGGTGTCCAAAAAAAGAGAGGACAAAATGAACATGAAATAAACTATGAAATTATTGAGCTAGTGGGGGGGGGGTGATGGATGGAGCACTGATCACACTGATGAAGAAGGACAAGGAAACCCAGTTCATGTGGGTCAGGCGCAGCTTTCCCAAGAGGTGAAGCTTGTACATTGCTGTGTGCTACTTCCCACCAGATGCATCGAAATTCTTTTCATGAAACTCCTCCCCATTCATGCCACTTTACGACATCACGGAGTTCTCCACACAAGGAGATATTCTCCTTGTAGGTGACTTCAATGCAAGGACACGGGGCCTCCAATATCAGTCATACGACTTTGATCATGATTCAGCCATCATGTATGAGCTTGACCCTACAGAGATGGGCACCAGCAGGACCTCAAAGGATACAGGACTCACAGCAACAGGGAGAGCATTATTAGACATGGGCGCCGTACATAACTTGATTATATATAACAGCATGTCTAGATGACCAGAATCTGGAGGATTCACATGCTTTCCACACGGAGGGGGAAGTAGTACAGTGGACTACCTGATGGGCTCTCTAGCCTTTACCCCTTACATACAGGATTTCATCATAGCCCCTCCCCCAATCGGAACTGATCATACATATCTTGCCTTCACCATGTCAAATCTCCCACATTCGGTGCCATATCCCATACAACCCTCCCCCTACATGAAGGTGCACTTCACATGATATCGACAACATCTACAAGGATCACATATGGCGTCACCTCTCATCCATTGACTTACATACCACCCCCCTTGCCAATGCCACCACCCAGCTCTCAGCTATCCTACATGAGTCAGCTCAAGCCACCTACCTGTGCACCACCCATCGGCAAAACTGAGCCTCTATTGGATCCATACCCCAAAACAGTTGGTATGATCAGGAGTGCAAAGCCTACCATATGCAGCTTCGCCAATGCAGCTTCGCCAAGACCAAGCAAGGGGCATCATCATGGCACCACAAGCACAATGGAGATCTAGGCGATTTACCAGGTGCAAGAAGCGGGAATTCTTGGCCGAGAGGGAGGAGTTCTACAGGTGTTTCCTGAGGTCAGGCAGCTCCGAGGCATGGCGGATGCTAGAGGAGAGGAGGCCCCCCACCCCCATCACCGACCCAGTCACATGGCATGGGTAGGGCTCTATGATGCCCCAGATCAGCCCGCCTTTGATACATCACAGATCCCCCGGCCAGCCAGATCTTCACTCCTCACAGTGGCCAATGTCACAAGGGCCATACATAAGCTTAACAGCGGGAAGGCCAGGGACCATGAAAATCTCCAAGCTGAACACATCATACATGCATGTGATACCCTTGCACCCTTCCTCGCTGAGCTTTTCAACACTGCCATATGTGAAGGCCTACCCCCCTCTTGGGCTACCGACACAATCTTTTTGCTTGACATTCCCATAGGCCTACGCCTTGCCAGGGCAGGTCTACATGTTCCTAGGTTTGCCAAAACCCCAATGCTCTAAATTGGTTCTTGCCTCCAAACATCTGTCCCAAATCTGCTCTTTCGTTCTCCTCCTGACATTCATTTAGTCCTAATCCCTTCAGGCATTGATGTCTCCCATCACTAGGGCTCACCCTGATCTGTTCCTACCTAATCTACCCTATGCATGATCTCAATAGTCATAAACAAGACCTGACGCATGTTACATCGGCCTCCCCTGTTCATGCTCCTTCATTTCAAGGATATACATAAAGTACTTTTTAAAAATGGTTTAAAAACTGAAGAGCGTGACCAGGATAAGAGGAAAATTACCCAAGCCATACAGTCATAGATCGCCAAAACGGAGTAGGTGCTGCCACCAGGGCAATTAATGTACATCTGTGAACATTTGAGAGGCAGAAAAAAAAATCATCAATCATCGGCATCCAACCCCTAAAAACATCAATTGTCAATACGTGCATGGCACAAATGCCCATGAAATAATGGTATCAGCCACTTATGCACCATTCATCAATTCATAAACACTGTACATACATGCACACATATATCTATACACAGCCATATAGGATTTGAGTACTATACACATGCATAACGCATATAGATCCATACAACACACGCACATACAAACACGATGGTTTGACTGAAGATACCTGAATGTCCTCATTTTCTTCCACAGCAGCTAGTGTCATGAGTTGTGATATAACACGCTGTGCAACTTGTGAATTGATGGGCTGGCCAATGAATATGATGCGGTTTCGTAGCAAAACAGATGATAAATCCATGGCACCTGCTGGTGTGATAACAGATGGCATCATAGGTGGAGCTGCCTTCTTCGCTGCTCTGATACCTTCACTGCATTGTCATGCAACAACCAAAATTCAGTTACCTTCACTGCATTGTCATGCAACAACCAAAATTCAGCTTACTTCCAATTATCCATCAGATCCTGTATGTGCTTATATCTGCATATGAAAGCTTATTAGCACAATCGAAAATCTGTATATACATTAGTATATTTGTGCATACTTATAAGATATACCTGCACATGTCCACTTCACAAGCATATGCATGTAGTCTGTGGATGTACATGAGCCCTGTAGATATCTACGTGTGTGAATGTATACTACGTACATGTGAATATGGAGGACTATCTATAAAGGCATACACACACATATGTACATACAATACATGTGTACGGGCACGCATGATCCAAGGTACAGTTTGGTCTTGTGAAGTTCTTAAAAAAGTTGATCTTGTTTTTAGTACTTTTCCAATTATTGTATGATGGCTGGCTCTATCCAGTTAACAGTGAAAAAGGGTTTCTCAATAAGAACGTTTCGAAATAAGAATCGATGTGCGGATATGATGGAATTGGTAGGCATGCGCCATTAGTGCGAAAGCCTTATTTAACATCACACACACACACACACACACAGAAACACATACATACATATTTGAAAAGATGGTATAGTTACATTCATATATGCATATGTATGCATACATATACATATACACATCCATGTATGTGTAATAGCATGTATAAGAGTAGTTTCCTGCACATGGGAAGTATACTATAGATTCTGATGTACAGAGAGCGTGTGTGTGTGTGTGTGTGTGTGTGTGTGTGTGTGTGTGGAATTTTACTACTCACAGGCGATGTGCAGCAGCCTCCATGGTAGCGGTGGGCGACTTGCTGTGGATGGTGAGGGCATGGTGCGATCTGCGAAGCTGAAGCGGGGGTAGCTTCTGGCCAAGAACCTCTTTGCAGGTGGAGACTACACAAGACGAAGACGAAGGAGACGGAGGAGAGACTGTAAACGGAGCTGCCATTTGTTGCAGAGGAGCGAGACTCACGACTAACTAATCCAACGATCATATTGTAAGATATATGTCAAAAATTATTATTATTATTATTTTTTGATTTATATAAAAGGGTATACATTTCATCAACCCTTGTGGTGGCTCTTACATTGCTACAAGCTTTTCAGTTAGTTGTAAACATAACTTACAGCCTCCAAAGTGACCCTCAAGTTGCATCCATTCAAAAAATGCTTCTTCCACCACGCTAGTAGTCAATGTATCCATTAGTGCCATGAGATGATATCTTGTACTAGAAGTTTGTCACAAGCACACCATGTGGACGGCGCGCGCTAGTGCGATACACACCCCAACCATGTTTGTAGAACCCCCATGTTTGGGCTGCTATTGAGATCCAACAGCTCCGCATCAACTTTTTGAATAGTGGCTACGAATTTCTACCGCGATTCATCCATGCCAAAATAGTTTTGTAAATTTTCATACTTGCATTGTGAAAACACGAGCGTCATAGCCTTAGATGATCACATTGTAGTATGCAAGGATCACATGAGGCACATGTGAGTGATGGTTCATGCCCTTTTTGGTGAGGGCATGGGTTTCTTGGATGCAAATGACTTCTTCTAGGTTGTAATGTTGAGAGAGATACATCACCATTTATCTGACTCAACAACAAGTGTCAGATAAATGGTGATGCAAATGACTTCTTCTAAGTTGTAACGTTGAGAGGGATACATCATCGCCAACCAGAATGCTCACCACCTGGTCAATCTCTCTAGGCTCACCTAGTACTTCTCTCAAGGGCCTTTTCAATAGTTCCTAGCTTATAGTACCCAGGAGTATAATCTCTTTTTTCCATAAAATCCACATGGACTCTCCATTGAAGATCAGCTAGATCAACCAACAAGATCCATTTACCAAAAAGAGCCATGGACTCATCCGTTGAAGACCAGCAAGGCCAACCAACCAGATCCATGCCCGTGTTCAGGGAAAACAACTCCAACTCAGTGTTCTATTTATCTTCCTCGACGCACGCGTAGGTATCCTGGGCGACCCAGAGCCCGAGTACCGTATGGTTAGCACCCTCTAGGCTCCTTCGCAGGCAGTAGGTGACCTAGCGCTTCACTCATAGGCCACTTCCTTGGCCCCTCATCCACCGTACTGGAAACTCACCATTTTAAACGAACCGAGGCTGGTCAAGAACTCGGCCGACCTTGACATGCGAGACATCCTTCTTTGACTCTCGATCTGGCTATTTGCAACCTTTTTCACTTAGGTCCCCATGACCTCATTCCATAAGATAGTCAAAATGCTTCCCTGGCATTCTTGACGTAAAACAATCTTTAAAAAAGCAGGTTTCACATGCAAATACAATCTCCAAGCAAAATTCTCATCTTTCCATATCATTCCACATCAATTGATATCATTTCACATCAGGTGATATCATTTCACATTATTCCATATCATTTCACATTATTTCCACATCACTTCACATCATTCAAATCATTCCACATCATTCCACATCATTCAACATCATATCCCACATCATTCCACATCATCCCACATCATTCCACATCTTTCAACATCGTCCCACATCATTCCACATTAATTCACATCAATCCACACATCAATTCCATTTCTACAAACAAGATGGTCTCTTTTCGCTTCTGTGAGTGAATTAGATTTGATTATCAACTTTCCTTGATCTAGTTATGACAATTTTTATTCCACAATCAACTAGGTTAAGAGTACAGTTACTCTACTTTTCATACTGACAAAACTTTCTAAGTCTCGACCAATTACTTGGCTTAGTTAAAGGTAAATTTTTCTCGACTCAATTCAATTAAGTCTAAATTTTCGTTTACTTTTGGGATCCTTGATCCTTTCAAGAATTCCAGAATCCTTTTCCAGGGAATCTAGGAATAAGTCAGTCACACAAGTATTTACATTCATTCAACTAAGCATGTTTCTCGTCTTTTTTTGGGAAATCCTTTTCCCATTTAGAATGTACTCAAGATTCTATTTTTCGAGAATCTAGACGTATACTTCATAATTCCAAAAGTAAAATATATTCGTGATTCCTCTTTCTAATTAAAAATTTATCCATGTTTTCTCGATGCATTCCTATAAATATCTTCACATTCTTCTCTATTTTCCCAAAATAAAATATCATGAAAATCCCTCTTTTGACATAAAATATTTATGCACACATACTAATTCATTTTTATCTATATGAATTATATTCATAATCCTTTCCATAATGCTCATAAATTAAATGAATCTAGAAACATTTGTGCATAACCTTCTTTCTTTTTATGGTAAATGAATAATGCTCAAAACTCCACTTTTAGCATAAAATTTACTATATGCATAAACTCATTTTCTAATGATAAAAATTTTGCCATAGCATCCCCATATTTTCTATGAAATGAGAATGCTCAAAATTCCACTTTTAGCATAAAATTTATTATGCATAAATTCATTTTCTAATGATAAAAATTTTGCCATAGCTTCCTCGCATTTTCTATGAAATGAGAATGCTCAAAATTTCACTATTAGCATAAAATTTAATTTATGCATAAACCTTCATCTCTAAGATGATAAGCTTAGAGTTTAGGGTAAGAAAATGAGATTAGAATTAAGGTTTAACCTTCCAATAAGGATTTAACCATAATAAGTGAGTATTCCTTCATAAAGAGTGAATATAAATCATAAACAATACACCTAAGCATAGGAGATTAACATTACTTTATCTCAACAACAACATAAATCAAGAAAGGCATGGTTTTAAGAGGAAACCATGAAATAAAATGCTTCCCAAGCATGTAGAGAGGTTGGGAAGAAGAAAAAAGAGAGTAAACATCATTGTTTAGGCTTACCCTTGGTGTGTTTGATTCTTTACCTTACAAGAGTTGTGTAGCCTTCAAAGAAGAGGCTTGGCCACCAAAAGAAGAGGGTAATCTTCAAGAGAAGAAGAGGTTTAGTGAAGCACCAAAGCTTCACAATGGAGAGGCAAGAAGAAAATACACTAAAATGAAAATTACACTAGCATGGAAATACTCTAAGATTAAAACACAAAGGAATGGGGTTCTATTTATAGGTGAGGGAGGCCACCAACCAAGATCAACTATGATCTAGAGGCTTCCAGCTTCAGTTTGATCCAATTTGGACAAGTTTTGGACTAGTTAAACCCACTTTTTGATCCAGTTTGATGAGAGATGAAATATCCCATGCTTTTAGAGTATATTTGAATATAAAACAATGGGGGATATGATGGAAATCTAGGAGCCTCCTTGATGGTCTCCTCCCATCCCCCTGAGGTGTCAAAATTCACATTTTTATAATGCTAAGTACCAGTACTAGCAACTCTTCATCTTATGTGAAAATTTACTCATTTCTATTGGATTTTCTTTTCTTCTTGCATTTTTCTTATTCAAACACTTGGATTAATCCAATTGGCCCATTAGAACACTCTTTGGACCTTAATAATTTTTTTTTGAAAATAGGTACCCCTAGGTTAAGGTGTCCAATGCACATATTCAATTAATTTCTAATGCACATTGGAAAACTCTTTTTAAACTTCTGTTTCAGGGAAATTCATCTTAAAATAAAAAGGTAACTTCGTATCCAAAAATATCTCAAAATTATATTACCTCTCTCTAGAATATTTTCTCTCTCTAGACCAAAACAGGGCCAAACAAGATCTTTTTCCATTCTGAAAGGGGGGATGATTACAAGAGACTGAAGGGGAGGTTCTCACATATTTACATTATCAAAAGTTGGAGGGAGGAATCTTACACATTTCGAGGAAAAGTTTTTGTCCTCATTTCTCTCAAGCTCAAGGCAAGTGGAGGAAGAAATTATTATTTTTCCCTTTCCTCTTTGGGAAGTGAAAGGCATGCACATTGACGCATCAAGCATGAAATCCGATCCTAAATTTTTTTGATGAACTCATATGCATGGAAGTCATCTATCGTATTGTAATGGAGTTATACACTGCCCTTGTGTTGATAAACAAGTGGTAAGACCTCTCCTAAATCAATGTTCACATTGGTGTATGTATTTATGCATCATGATGAAGTGGAAGGTGGAAGCAAGAAGCATATTGAGAAGCACATGCATAAGCTATTGAAACATGGGTGGCAACCATGTGTTAGTCTATGTGGCAGCTAGACACAAAGATGCAACCAATGAAGCCAATGTAATGAAGAATGGTACATCCAAATCTCACTTGAAGATTGTCTTTGCAAGAAGATGGTTTCATCAAAGTGAAGGAGCAACAAGGGTGGTGCACAAAGCCACTATGGAAGAGATGGTACCAAAGATATTACTAAGGTTGAGGGGAATTTTGGAAGTTCCTCACATGATAAATAACTCTTCTAGTTGAGGAGTGAAGCATGATTGCTAGAATTGGGAGTGAACCACATTTCTCTATAACTCATCACTTTTGTAAAATCCTAATCTATAAAGGCTACCTACCTTGTCATTTATCCTATGGTTGAGAGGGGGTCATTTTGTTCTTGTATGTCCAATGCTCACCTTGCTCCATGTTTGGCATTGTCCCATGGTGGCATTGAGAGTGGGTGTTGAAATATATGATGTACAAGTAATAAAGGGTGAGAGAAAGAGGTCATATAGGTGTGAACACACCCCAAATAAAGTGGGCATGTGGGTGGAGAAGGGATCTAGGGTTGGCCCACCAACCCTAGCCCTTGGTGAAACCTATATAAAGGGCAGGAGGCCTCACTTTTTGTAACACAACACAACCAACACATGAGGGTGAAGGTTAAGCCAACTTTGGAGTGGCTGAAACAGAAGGTGATATAGAAGCTTTCTACACATCTTGTGTTCTTGCTCTCTCTCATATATGTTACTCTATCTTGCCATCAACTATTGCTTCTGTTGTGCATACTCCCCATAATTTTAACAGGTCTCACTGTGATGGTTCTGGTATGGACTTATCTCATTATCCCACTAGGAAATTGAGAGTTAATAATTTACTTTTGAAATATCCTCTATTTGTGGAATATACTAAAGCAGCCATCAATAACTTAAAAAGGAGAAGGGGACCTGGGGGCTCTTGGAAACAGTTTGCCAATGAGATGCAAGGTGTCATTAGGGCTGTGGGTAAACTGAGAGCTGAGGAAAGGAGAGGTGAAAAAAAAATGGTACGCTCTTCTAGAAGAGTTGATATTGAAAAGACAAATTATTGACTTGGACTCTGGTGACACTGAGTTGTCCTTTAAGTGTCAAGCTAATATCAAAATGGAGGAAGATAAATGCTTTAGAGAACATGAATATTGGACCAGAAAGAGTCTCTTCAGCAATAAAAAGAAACCTGACAATAAGCTCTTTAAACTTTCCAAAAATAAAAGGGGCAGAGTGATAGGGGGTGCATTTTAGACGAGGATGTCACTCCTTTAAATGACTCCAAACTGCTTGCTCTGAAATGGGTCAATTTTTTGGGGTCTACATTGAGTCTAAAACAAGACTCATCTTTGAGGAGGTTTGAAGCTGAAAACAAGCTGCTTGGTCTTCTTAATCAAAAAATGGATTCTCATAAAGCTAAATGGTTAGAAAGGGACATTGAGATGGATGAGTGTTGGTGTGCTCTACTAAATTTGGGTAGGGAGAAGGCTCATAGGTGGGATGGTCTTTCATTTTAGCCCTCTTTAAAAGAGGTGGTGACATTTGCAAGAAAGCCCTCAAATTTGGTCAATGGGACAAAGCCTTTAAAGAAGGATTGGTGAAACTTATTCCCAAATAGACTGCTTGCAACATATTTGGGCATTGGAGGCCTATCACCTTACTGATTGTGATGTATAAAATTTTAGGTAAGGTGCTTGCTACTATCAGAATTACCCCTGTGTTGCAAGAGATCATTTCAAAAAAACATGGCTTTATTAAAGAAGGCAGATCCATATATGACAACATCTTTGATGCTTTACTAGGTAGAGATGTGGCCATTAAAACTCAACAGAAATGTATCATGATGCAATTAGATATTGAGAAAGCATATGATAGGATAGAGTGGTATTTCATTGCAAGAGTGATGGAAAGAATGGGGTTTGGTACCAGAATGGCTACTTGCATCTATTCTCTTTCCTTGGGTGGTTACTCTAATGTACTTCTTAATGGAAGAATAGTAGGAGGCTTTGAACTTAACAGGTCAGTTAGACAGGGGTGCCCTCTAGCCCCCCTACTGTTTGCTATTGCTTCTCATCCTATGATCCTTTTACTTGAGCTAGCGTGTAGAGAAGGCAAGATTATTGGCTTAAAACTCAAACATAGTGAGCAATTGGTCATCCAATGCTTTGCTAATGATTCTCTTTTATTTTTAAAAGCTGAGAACAACAATGTGAGAATGGCCTTAAATATTGTTCAAGATTTTGCTGATGCATCAGGGTCTAAATGCAATATTCTAAAATCTAGGATTATAAGCTTGATAGAGGATAATGATTTTGATCTTAAAAGATGGGGATGTGAGGTAGTACAAAAGGGTCACATTGTGAGGCTGCTTGGAGTTCCCTTTGGGGTGGGTCTTACCAATAAACAATTGGTCATGTGGGCTATAAACACGTTTGTGAGAAATTAAAGAAGTGGGAAGGTTTGAGAGTACCCTTATCAGAATGGATTTATGCAACTCAGTGTTGAATGCCTATGTTATGTTTCTAAGTCTAGTGCTTAAATTTGGGAAGTGTCACTGGAAGGAGATTACTGGTCCTATCAGGGATTTCTTATGGAGAAATGATGTAGGTAAGAAAAGAGTTCCTGCATGGTTGGCATGGGAGAAATTGGCAGTGCCCAAAAATGGAGGCATTGGTATCATACATCTGCCCATCCATTGTGAAGCTAGAAGGAGCTTGATGTTACCTAGGATGATGTCTCAACTCCCCACTTGGTCCTTGATGATAAGGGAGATGGTGGAATTGACTGAGATCTTAGCCAGAATGATAAGGGAGATGGTGGAATTGACTAAGATCTTAGCCAGAATGAAATGGGGGAACTTAACCTGGATAGACAAATTGTTTTGAGCTGCTCCTCTAAAAGTTACATGTTCTGATTTTTGTAAAATGCTTTGCAAAACAGCTGGAAAGAGAATCCGAGCCTCATGGTTTGGGATGGTGGAGGGAGAGTATCTAGGAATTCCATGTTGTCACTTGGGTTATGGTGGACTCACAAGCTTGACCCTCCTCTTGCAGCATTGGATATTGAGGTGGCTAAGTGCGTTAATATTTAAGGTATTAGACACCTAGCTGATTGTTGGGACAGTAATGCTGCTGGATGGAAAGAGTTAAATCTATTATCCTTGGAGTTTCAGCTAACCAGAAAAGAGAGAGAATTGATGAGACATGTGCTTGAGCTGCTCTGCTGTGCAGAGTGAGTTATGTTCCACAGCCACAAATATTTCAGTCTGGATCAAGGATTGGGCATGATCTAATGGGGTCAAGCTGAAGGATGGTAAAACTAAAGACATTTATGCTCTCATGAGGAAGGGAGATGCTAATGCTATGTACTGCAATAAAATATGAAATGTAAAGTGGAGTGTGGCAAGCTGGAAAAAGAGATGGCATGTGATATGGAACTCTCAGATGCCCGAAAAATTCTAGGTTTTTTTGTGGAAGGTTTGTATGTGGGCACTTCCTATTGGTGGGTATAAGCTGCAGAAAAGAAACATGGCTAGTGGTGTATGCCCTAGATGCATATCTTCTCTAGAAAATGGTAAACATATGTTTTTGGACTACCCTGCCCTAAGGAGCACCTGGGGTAAAATGACGAGGTGGATACATAAGGGATTAAATATGTAATTTTTTTGGGAGGATTGGCTTCTTGGGAAATGGGCAATTAATGATAAATGCAATGGATTAGTTGTCATCACGGGTCTCTTTTTTACTTCTTGAAGAATTAATTAAAAATCTCACAAATTACATCATAATTGAAACAAAGACTTGAATTGAAATTGATAATTAAATAACTTAGCATAACACAAGGTAAAATAATTAAAATAACATCACCATCAAAAGTAAAGGATAGAGAATACCACACAGTAAACCAGATTACGTGCGATCTCCCCCCTCAAGTGTGTAGCTCCACTTCTACGACTTGAGTATTTTATTCATAAAAATAGCCCAAGGAGCTAAGAATAGATGAGCGTACAAATCGGGCTTGCTTTTTCCACTTTTGGGGTATCGCTTTACATATTTTTAATCATATCAAAATCCCTAAGGTTTGTACATATAAAAACCTTTGCCCAAATATAATTGCTAGTGGGCCTTGTTACATAAAATAACTTTGTGCACATTTTCACATATAATAATCTCATGCACATTTTCACATTCCATTTAGCTGATTCGTGCACATTTTCACATTCCATTAAGCCGATTCGTGCACACATTAAATCAAGCATATTTTTCTTTGATTATTAATTCATAAAAAATATGATAAAATATATACCTGTAAACAGTCCTCCCGTATCATTATGTACACATCATCTAGCATGGTGTGAGTTTCCACTTGTTACACTCCAATGAGCATGGCACATCAGTTGCATAAATCACTTGTTTCACTTCGATCGTGTGGTGCAGTTATCAAGTATAGTCCACTTGTTTCACTTGACCCAAGTATAGTGGTCAAGTATAGTCCACTTGTTTCACTTGACCCCAGTACAGTTGTTAAGCATGGCGCTACTTGTTACACTTTAACAACATACACCTGTCAAGAATGGTCTCAAGCTATGTCAATACCACTAGGTAATCAGTATTTAATGTGGAGTCACCCATGATACCAATTCACTAGGATGGCACACTAGTGTCCGGGCATCCCCGTACAACTAAAGGGTGGACATTATGAAACATCCCTCCTGCTTGGATAAGCAACTGACCTCATATGCTTCTTTTCTTATGCGAGCAAAGGAGATCAATTGTCATATACTATATAAATTCAAGTATGTTCCCTAACAAAAGACAATATATCAAGGACTTATATGTGTAATAAATTCTAGTGTCCCATACCACCAAAAATTATCCCACATAGATGTAGAGATACGTATGCATCAGAATCCTTCACACAGCATTAATATCATGTCCCATACCACAAGACTAATACATAGTGAAAACTTCATAAAGTATAATTCAAGATGGAAGGGCCAATTCCTTCAAGAAGTTCTACTTTTAATGCATAAAAACTCTCCTTGAGTTTACTGCCTGAGTTTACCGCGAAAAGTGTTAAATAATCAAATGCAATAAATATGTCACCTCAAGAGTCTAAGTAGTTGTCATGGTATTCTTCTTATTCATCTTCATAGATCATATTGAGTCCTAATGAAATAAACTTTGACTTGCGTGGACAATTTGATGTGATGTGTCCAATCTCGTTACAACTGTAACACTTCTTGGAATCGTTTATTAGCATTTTGTGAATCATCTATCTTAGTGTTAATACCTGTATAAAGCTTATCAAAGCTTTAGTATTAAAGCTTAACAAAGCTTTTAATCAAGTTAGCTTTATTAGTAAAAGCTTACAAAGCTTTTGTGGGCCAGACAGTAGCGCAAATCGGCACAAACAGCCAGGCCTCCTCCCTAAATCGCGCAGTGCCAGGAATTCGTAGTAGCCAGTAAAAGCGTGTCTGTGAGAGAAAGAACCTGCCCAACAATGCAATTGAAGAGGACAGCTGGCGCAAATTGAGAGAGAAGAAGGGATATTTTAATAAGAATATATATATATATATATATATATATATAAGGATTGAATCCTTCTTTAAAATTGCACAGCACGCTTTTGGCTTTTGGAGAAGAAGAAAAAGAATATTTATTATCCCTCCATTATAGAAATCATGTCCTGACCACTATGTTACATAATGTCCACCCTTTAGTTGTACGGTGACGCTCGAAATTCTAAAAGTAAGAGAATGCTTCTCATGCCTTGATCATCACATCCGTAAAGAAGGATCTCCAAACCAAATTCAAATTCCCAAAACCACTTTTGAGAAACTAAACATGGTTTCCCTTTCACAGTAGTGGTTTTAGAGGAAGGGTGACATTAATTTCTAGCCATTGATTCTAATCTCCATCCAAGGGTCTATACAAATCCCATAACCATTCAAATCTTTGGCCCAAAGGTCTTCTAAGCTTTCTCCCCTTTACCCTTTGGTTTCTTGTGAGCTTGTACCTTCTTCAAGAATGTACACCCATGCTCTGATACCACTCTCACGGGTCCCTTTTGTACTTCTTGAAGAATTAATTAAAAATCTCACAAATTACATCATAATTGGAACAAAGACTTCAATTGAAATTAATAATTAAATAACTTAGCATAACACAAGGCAAAAGAATTAAAATAACATCACCATCAAAAGTAAAGAGAATACCACATAGTAAACTAGATTGGGTGCAATCTCCCCCCTCAAGTGTGTAGCTCCACTTCCACGACTTGAGTATTTTGAGAATTGTATTCATAAAAATAGCCCAAGGAGCTAAGAATAGATGAGAGTACAAATTGGGCTTGCTTTTCCCACTTTTGGGGTATTGCTTTACATATTTTTGATCATATCAAAATCCCTAAGGTTTGTACATATAAAAACCTTTGCCCAAATATAATTGCTAGTGGGCCTTCTTACATAAAATAACTTTGTGCACATTTTCACATTTAATAATCTTGTGTACATTTGCATATTCCATTAAGCCGATTCCTGCACACATTAAATCAAGCATATTTTTCATTGATTATTAATTCATCAAAAAATATATACATGTAACATTGGTTTTTAACATTATTAGAGGTTGCACCTTATGAAAAATTTGGTCCAGTAGAAATGATATAGTGTTCTAAGACTACTTGTACTAGACTACAGGATTCTGAGCTGATGTATAAATGTATTTGCATGTGTTGGTCTATCTGTAATGTAAATAAAATATGGTATGTGGATTTGGATGTGCTGATTCAGAACTTACAGAGAAATATCTCATAATTATGTCCCCTTTATATTAGCTGAGCTTCATGCATACTTGGGGTTACTCCCTAATGTGGACTTGCTGGCTACAAGTGAGATGCTAGATTGAGAAGAAAAGGTCCCCTAGATTTGGGCCCAAAACACAAGTGGATCATACTTTCGTTGCTTTTATTGAGAACCTAGTTGGCACAAGACCTACTGTTAAGGTGTGGTCAAAACATGGACGGCAGTTGGAAAAACAATCTTCTCGGGGATGCACTATTGAGGCTATGATGGAGGCTTGTTTACTACTTGGTTATCAGATTTCTTGGGATTAATCCAGTTTTTTATGTGAAGATGATAGATGGGAATTCCTTTGTAAAATTTGAAACGAGATAAAAAAGGAGTAGAATAGGGTGGATGTGGGGTAACAGAGGTTGTGAGAAAGTTGGGTGTGGTTGGGTGTGGGTGTGATGTGGTTGGGTGTGGGTGTGATGTGGTTAGGTGTGGTTGGGTGTGGTTGGGTGTGGGTGTGATGTATGTTGATGATATGACTTTCAATAGTTAATATATATACTTTATTGTTCCCAAAAGAAAAAAAAGGGGAACACCTTTGGGCAAAGGAGAGAAGGTTTATGTGAATTTTGAGAGAAGAGAAGCTTTATGTGAATTTTGAGAGGTTTCTTTTCCAATAAGAATGAAGAAATTCCACTCTTTTTTTCTAAAATTTATTTTTACTTAATTTTTTCCTCCTTTTCCCTCCATCCACGGGCAGCAATTGCGTAGCTGGCTGGCAGGCGATTTGTTCTTCTTTCTTTTTTTCCATGTTGTGCTGTTGGCCGCCCCCGCAAGACTGATTCCTTTTCTCTCCCTTCAGCTCCAATTGGACGTCACCCATCTCTTTACTACTATGCGCCGGCTAATGTACCTCATATTACTTCACTCAAAACCTTATAGCAAATGCTTTAATAATAAAAACTTTAATTTTAAAAGCTTTTTTAATCTTTTTTCTCTCTCCCTCGTCGTTAATATGTTTGGCCATTTTATTATTAATAAGCACCCAAAACGTTTTTTTGAGTTTCGTTAATTAATTAGAGAGGTAAATGTCAGAAAATCTTGGTTCATCTAACCTTGGAAAAAAAATCAAAAGTTTAAAATATTCATACCATTTTTATTTTAGAAACAAATCTCATAAAATCGACTTAAAACAGTAAACGGATGCCTCAAATGCACGTGGACATGCATGCTTCTCTATCGTGCCCTCTCTAGAGTCCCTCTTGGTGGGCTGACCCCTCTCTTTCTCTCCCCCTACTTGGGACAGTCGTGAGAGGAATGGAGGGAGGGAGGCCTGTAGGCGAGGGGAAGGTGGGAAAAGACGCGACCAGGCGAGGAGAACACGGGGGACGTGACCAGGCGAGGAGAACATGGGGGAGTTAAGCAGGCAAGGGCAACATGTAATAAAGCCTTATATTATAAAACTTATAATGTAAGCCTATATATCAAAGCTTATAAGCTTTATACATTATACTATTCCTTAATCATTCTCTATAACTAAAGACTTTGGTAATCAATCAAGTTTTTCTTCATCCCCCTGGCTGACACTATCATACTCCTAGATATTGGGTCTTTGATAATTCATATTCTTTCATCAAGCACGATTGGCTTCAAAGTTTATATTTTCATCAACTTAAAGCGGCGGGACAAGCTTCTTTCCAAACAAGAATCATATAAGTTTGTTGTTTTTATAATTTTAAAATTATCTTATAAATTATTTTATAATTTTTTTAAAAAAAGTACTAAAAATTGCTAAATGAAGAAGACTTCAACTATAACGACTTCTTTGACTCTTGAGGTAACATATTTATTATTTGATTATTCTTACAATAAATTTTATTTAAGACTTTTTTAGAAATTTCAAGGAGAGTTTTTATGCATCAAAAGTAGAACTTCTTGAAGGAACTGGCATTTCCATCTTGAACTATACTTTATGAATTAGCATCCGGGCATTCCCGTACAACTAAAGGATGGACATTATGTAATATCCGTCCTACTTGGATAAGAAACTGATCTCAGTTGCATATTTACTTGCAAGCAAAGGAGATCAATTGTTGTATAATATATAAATTCAAGTATCTTCTCTAATTATAATAAAAGACATTGTATCAAGGACTTCTATGTGTAATAAATTCTAGTGTCCCATACCACTAGAAATTATCCCACACAAATTTAGAGATAAGTATGCATCGGAATGCTTTACACAGGATTAATCTCGTGTCCCATACCACAAGACTAATAGATAGTGAAAAGTGCGCCATCCTAGTGAATTGGTATCGTAGCTGACTCCATATGGTTACCTGGTGTTATTGGCATAGCTTGAGACCATGCTTTAACAGGTGTATGTTGTTGAGGTGTAACAAGTAGTGCCATGCTTGACAACTGTATTGTGGTTAAGTGAAACAAGTAGACTATGTTAGATAACTGCACACAATCAAAGCGTAATAAGTGGTATATGCAATTAATGTGCCATGCTTTACAATGTAACAAGTGGTAAGTTACACCATGCTAGATGATGTGTATAACGATACTCTCATCATAGTAAAACAAGTGGTGAGTATATATTGTGTTTGTGCCTATCAATGTTTTCATATTGGGATTAATTGTAGAGAAGGGCAATTAATTGGAATAACTAATATGTTTACATTTGAGAGATAGCTGATGAGCAGTGCGTGTGTCACACATAAGGGATCTTGTCTATATCATATTATTTCTTATTATTATTTGTGATTTCATGATGAGTATGAGGGTCACAAATTTAGGTGTCACACAAGTTTTATTGTTGTAGTCCATGTTCACCCAAGCCTCTGAGTGTTAATCTAGTTCTAGGATTAACAAGAGCTACCGCCATTATCTTATATCAAGGAGTCACGGTAGATACACCAAAGGGTCATACATTCATGATATGAAGCAATAATGTCCAAAGCTACTTGGACGGGCGCCCGTAATGGTGCGACGGAGTATTTATGGCGATTCCCACTTCAAGAGCGTGTGGCAAGTTAGGATGAAGTCCTAAGTGATGTACTTCATGGATATATTATGAGAGTAGTCATTGTAATAGCATTAGGCCTCTTATGAGCCTAAAGTGCTCGGTCGACCATAGTTTAAGTGAGTGTGAATACTTATGGCCATGTATATAAGTGAATTTCTCTCATAATACAACATACTCTCCCATTGTGCAATTGAGTGTTGCTCTTGCTAATCCTCTTGCTAATCTCTCTCCCTAATGCATGCTAGTGAGTGTGTGTGAGTGAAGTGAGGTGAGAGGAGGGACGAGGACCCGTAGTGCAACGCGACGGTGTGACAAGGCTCACGGCGGGAGACGCAGTGGAATTGCTTTTCAAGGACTTGTAGAGCTTGGAGACCTCAAGGGTTACGAGCTCGGCCATTGGAAAGATCCTCACGATAGTTGCGGTTCACAAGATAATCTCTTTTTGGATGTGTTTCAAGGAGGGTTAGCATGAGCCATAATGTTTTTGCGCTGTCGGGGAGCCATCCCTTGGCTTTTTTCATTGTTTTGTCTCTAATCTATGCATAACCCATTGCCCATTATCTTGATTAGTGGTTTCCTATGAAAAAGATATGTATTTGATGGTGATTTGTGTGAGATTTGGTATAGAATAGCTTTCTTTTTGTTTTTGAAAAGAATGCTTTTTGCTTAATTTTTAGATTAATTTATTATTATTTTTATTATTTTGGTGGTTTTTCATGATCTTAAGGCTTGCACATAGTTTGTATTAGGCTTAGTTTGCATCCATTGCATCAAACAATGCAATAGAATGCAATTTTAGTGAATGTTAGCTGTCTTTAGTTTAAACATAGATCTAAGATCATTAATTCAAGTTTAATTGTATATTTTTTGTTGAAATTATTTGGATTAGAGTGTTAACAAGAATTAGGAGTAGCTTAATCTTTCAAAAAATTTCTTAAGACCATCAAAAAACCCTTGAATTTGACTAATTTCTCTTAATGGACTGGTTTTTGTCATTAAGGGTGTAAGATTCCTTCCTCCAGCTTTTGAGGTGTACAGGTGTAAGAACCTCCCCTTCTGATCTTATAATTATTCCCCTCTCTGAAATAGAAGAAAGATCCTGTTTTATCCCGTTTTGGCCTGGAGAGAGAAAATGTCTAGAGGGAGGTAGTCTAGAATTGAGATATTTTTGGATATAAAAATCCTCCTAATGTCTAAAATGGTTTCCCCTGAAACAGAAATTCAAAAAAAACTTTCCAATGAGCAATTGGAGTTAATTGAAAATATGTATAAAGGACCTTAGGGTCTAGATTTTCAAAAAAATTTAGATTATGGTCCAATTAAGGTTCCTATGGGCCAATAAGATCAATCCAAGTGTGGGGAGGAAATAAATCCAATTTATAAAAGAAAAATACTCAAAAATGAGTAAATGCCCACATAAGATGAAGAGTTGACTGAGTACAAGTTTTATTATCCTCTTAAAAATCCTCTATAATTTGGAGAGATTAGAGCTTCTCTCTCTCTTCAACCTTCTTTGGAGCCTTCCTCAACATACTAACCAATTGATTGGTTGGGGGCCTCTCCTAAGACTAAAGAATCAAGCAAAACAAGAGGTAAAGTAGTGTGACTGTATGGTCTTTTTCTTAATCTTCTAAATAGTTTTCACTTCTCAATCCCTCTTAAGCTTGAGAAGTATTTAATTGAATGGTTCTTCAATGCAAATGAAGCTCTCTAATGAGCTTTAGTGATAATAATCACATAAAGTTTACATTTATGGTTAAATAAGAAAGCTTTTATGTTTATCTCTCTCTCCCCCCAAAGAATGGTCATTCCTATGACCAATTGTCTATTCAATTAATGCTTCTCATGGAGAAATTTCTTATTCACAAATCAAACTCAAGGCTTGTGAAGCTAGAGGTTAAGAAAATGGTTTTTATACTTATATGCTTGTAAATTATGGAAATATTATGAGATAAATTCATAAATTGGAATTAAGGGTAAAAGATAGTTATACTATCATAATTTCATTACTATGTCTTATTCTTTTCATAAAAATTAAAAATTGCCGGTATAGCAGCGGAGCTATGGCAAAAAATTTTAAGAAAATTGATACATAATTCATTCTTATGCATAACGTAAAAAGAGGACTTCCTACCATATTCTAGGATTGAATATCCTAGGCTAAAAGAATGGTTTTTGTCACATTCAATGGAAAACTAATTTTTAAGTTTATGTGTAGTTGAATAATTAAGAAAAGAGAAAATTATGTAATTATATTTAAATGATAAAAGAGAAATTCCTATGACATTTGGAATTCAATCATTTAAATGGAAAAAGAGAAATTCCTAGCATATTGGAATTAATGGATATTTTATTTAAATTTAAAGATAAATTTTAGATAAATTTATTTTATGTATGAGGAATATTTAAATGATAAAAGAGGAATTCCTATGACATTTGGAATTCAATCACTTAAATGGGAAAAGAGAAATTCCTAGCATATTGAAATTAATGGATATTTTATTTAAATTCAAAGATAAATTTTAGATAAATTTATTTTATGTATGAGGAATATTTAAATGATAAAAGAGGAATTCCTATGACATTGGAATTTAATGGAAAAAGAGAAATTCCTAGCATATTGGAATTAATGAATATTTTATTTAAATTCAAAGATGAATTTTAGATAAATTTATTTTATGCATGAGGAATATTTAAATGATAAAGGAGGAATTCCTATGACATTTGGAATTCAATCATTTAAATGAGAAAAGAGAAATTCCTAGCATATTGAATTAATGGATATTTTCTTTTAGATGAATTTATTTTATGAGAAATATTTAATGATAAAAGAGGAATTCCCATGACATTGGAATGCAAATATTCAATTGCAAAAAGAGGAATTCCCATGATATTTGAGGTCCAAAAAATCACATGGAAAAAAGAGAAATTTTTAGTATAATTTGATTTATGACTATTTATCAAAAGTGGAAATATGGGTAGAATTGATTTTTGTAAATCCCATGAATTCTTTTATCCAAAAGAGGAATATCGAATATAATTCATATGAGGAATTGAGAAAGAATATGGAAATAGCCGTCGAGAAAAAGAACCTTTATCTAGGCCAAGCAATTGGCAGAAATTTAAAAAAAGTCCCATTATCGGTATCGAAGTAGTAAAAACTACTAAATGGGAATAGGATGTGGAACGGATGTGATAAGATGTAACTGGGATGCGATAGGATGTGAATGGATGTTATAAGATGTAAATGGGATGTGATAAGATGTAAATGGGATGTGATAAGATATAAATGGGATGCGATAGGATGTGAATAGATGTAAATGGGATGTGATAAGATGTAAAAGGGATGCAATAGGATGTGAATGAATGTTATAAGATGTAAATGGGATGTGATAAGATGTAAATGGGATGCGATAGGATGTGAATGGATGTGATAAGATGTCAATCGGATGCAATAGGATGTGAATGGATGTGATAAGATATAAATGAGATATGATGTGGATGTGAATGATGAGATGAGAATGAGATGAGAGGATATGTGAAAGGGTGAGATGGGAAGTAAATGGATATGGATGTGTATGTGAAAGAATGTGATGTAAATGGATATGGATGTGTATGTGAAAGAATGTGATGCAAATGAATGTGGATGTGTATGTGAAAGAATGGATGTGGATGTGAATGAGATGTGATGTGATGTAAGGGGATGTGGATGTGATGAGATGTGTGGTGTAATGTGAAGAGATGTAGATATGAATGTGATGTGGATATGGATGAGATGTGATGTGATGTAAAGAGATGTGATGTGACGTGAATATATGTGGATGTGAAGTGATAGATGTGAATGTATGGATAGATGTGGGTAGTCGTACATGTGAATGATTGGATGGATGTGGATGAATGAGATGAGATGTGTAAGAATGAAATATGATGCGGATGTGATGTAATGTGGATGGGATGAATGAGATATGATGTGGATAGATGTGATGTGATGTAGTGTGGATAGAATGTATGTAATGGGATGGTGATGAGAATAAATGTGATGGATATGAACCAATGTGATGTGATGGATATAAATGGACGTGATGTAAATGAATGTGATGGACGTGAATGGATGGGATGTGATGTGATGGATGTGAATGGATGGATGAGATGTAATGTGAATGGATGTGATGTGAATCGGATAAATGAGATGTGATGTGAAATGGATGTGATGTAAATTGGGATAGATGTGAATGGATGAGATGTGATGTGAATGGATGTAATGTGATGTGATGTGAATCGGGATAGATTTGAATGGATGAGATTTGATGTGAATGGATGAGATGTGATGTGAATTAGATGTGATGTGATGTGATGTGGATCAGGTGGTAGATAATATGAATGGATGAGAGGTGAATGAATGTGATGTGATGAGATGTGGAATGGGTAGATGCGAGTGGATGAGATGTGGATATGGGTAGATGCGAGTGGATGAGATGTGATGAGGATAAATGAAGAAAGATGTGATGAGATGGAAAATGATACGAGAGTGGGAATACATATGAATTGGATGTGGATTCAATAAAGTGGATTGATGTGGAACAATGTGGAAAGTCAAGAGTTTATTATAGAAATTGTAAATGACTGTTTTATGTCAATAATGTTGGGGAAGCATTTTGACCGTCTTGTGAATGAGATCGTGGAGAGCTAACTGATAAAGTTGCAATAGCTAATGGAGAGTCAACGGAGGACGTCTCGCGTAGCAAGGTCGCCTGAGGTCTTGACCAGCCTCGGCTCGATTTAAATGGTGAGCTTCCCCGGTACGGTGGATGAGGGACCAAGGAAGATACCCACACGTGCGTCGGGGAAGATATTGAAACAAGGAGTAAGAGTTGTTCTCTGAAATCGGGCATGGATCTGGTTGATTGACCTTGTTGGTCATCAACGACGGATGAGTCCATGGCTCTTTTATATATGGATCTGTTGGTTGATCTTGCTGATCTTCAACAAAGAGTCCATCTGGATTTTTATAAGTGAATATATTTCCGAGTATTATGAGCTAGGAACTATTGAAAAGGCCCCTGATGAGTGAACAGGTGGTGAGCGTTCTGGTTACCAATGATGCCATAGGTACACCGACGAAGGAATGATTGGAAATAAGAATTTAACTGGATATTTTGGAGGATTATGATCAGTGACACTATGGTTTCATTAAAGGATTGTTTTAAAGTCAGCTGAATCTGTGAAACAGGCAATTTCATATTGGGTGTGTAAGTGGTGTGACTAGCTTGAAGTTTGCATGAAGATCCGGCTAGGGGGCCTCGGAACTCTTTTCCCTGGTACCTGGGACAAAACCTAACCAAATTCCTAATTGGATCCCATCACTATAGTGGTTGGGCGGTTGGCTAACACATGGGACTGGATGGGGTTAGGCTGGACTGATGGATTCCTAAAATGAGTCTCAATCTGTTATAGTACGATAGATGAAGTAAATCCCGGATAGAAATTGTTCTATGGAAAAGAATCAACGGCTGTGCCTCTCAATGAGGAAAAAGCGTTGGTCTCTATGATCCAAGTGCAAATCTTTTCCTTGATCTGACCATTGGACTTACGGGTTCAGTCGGATCAGTTTAGTTAGTTTAAGGCTCTTATTTATATTAGAGTAAAAATATCCTGGAGAAATCACCCGTGCTTTCCGGGCGGGGGAATTTTTTCCAGGTTTGGTTTTGGAAGAATCGAGGGATTAGTCTCTTGTCCGGATATCCATGGGTGAGGCCCCGAGTGAGGGACCCTACCCTATGCAAGAAGTGCTACTTCCGCTGCTAGCAACCCCAAATTCGTTGTGTGGAGGATGCAAGGATTCTTCAGCTGGTATCAGAGAGAATTGGCTAAAGTGGATTAACCGAGAAGCCAGAAATGTCAAAAATTTATGAAATAGCAATAAAAGGTTGAAATTGTGTGACGAAAGCTCTTTACTGCTGGCAGTATATATGAGTAAATCTAAGACCTTGAAATTATAAGGAAAAATGCTACCGAGATAATGAATTCAAATGCTGGTTAATATGATTTTAGAATTCTGGTTGAGAATTGATAAGTTGATTTGGATTTTCTGATTGAAAAATGATGATTCCTGAATTTTAGTTGAAAAGCGATAGGTTGAACAAAGCCACAATGAGGACGAATGGGACGAATTCCAATGATGATGATAATAACTGGAATGATGATTGTGACTTCAGCAAATCACTATGAGATTAGTGGATTGTGCTGACAGATTGCTACTGTTAACACTTGACCCAGTGGATCAAGTTAAGGGATGACAAATTAAAAACCTGTATAATTGAAATTCCCATGGAGGAATGTTCAGATGGATTTTTTGGTCTAATGAACCATTATTGTGTTAAGGATATGAATGATATGATCTGAATGAATTGTTATCTGATGATGAGTTCTATATAAGGGATCTTTATCCCAGGATTCTGTTGGGTTGACCAGACTATAAGGAACCCCAGAATCAGTTAGATCTTAAGGGAAAGAGTTATCCTCCAATTTGCGAGATGAGGACATCTCGCGTTTTTCAAGTGGGGTAGGATGTAAGATTCCTCCCTCCAGCTTTTGAGGTGTACAGGTGTAAGAACCTCCCCTTCTGATCTTATAATTATTCCTCTCTCTGAAATAGAAGAAAGATCCTGTTTTCTCCTGTTTTGGTCTGGAGAGAGAAAATGTCTAGAGGGAGGTAGTCCAGAATTGAGATATTTTTGGATATAAAAATCCTCCTAGTGTCTAAAATGGTTTCCCCTAAAACAGAAATTTGAAAAAAAGTTTCCAATGTGCAATTGGAATTAATTGAAAAATATGTATAAAGGACCTTAGCCTAAGGGTCTAGATTTTTAAAAATTTTTGGATTATGGTCCAAATAAGGTTCCTATGGGCCAATAGGATCAATCCAAGTGTGGGGAGGAGATAAATCCAATTTATAAAAGAAAAATACCCAAAAATGAGTAAATGTCCACATAAGGTGAAGAGTTGACTAAGTACAAGGATTAATAGTAAAAAACTATGAGATATTACAAAAAAATACGATAATTTGGGTATAATGATACATTTTTGACAGTTTGGTAAGGAGAAGGGGGCACTTCAAGGAGGCGCCTATTTCACACATGTGGTGGAGTTTTTAACTTAAAAAAATTGTGATATTTTTATCTCTCCTCTCTCTTGGATCAAACCAAATCAAAAGGGAGTCAAACTAGGTCTAAATCTTGTCCAAATTCAGCCAAACTGAACCTGGAAAATTCTAGAACCTAGTTGGACTTGGTTAGAGGCCTCCCTCACTTATAAATAGTTCCTTAGTCCTTTATAAAAAAATCTGTGAACTATACCATGCCAGTATTATACTAAAATAATGATATTTTCTATTATCCTCTTAAAATCCTCTACAACTTGGAGAGATTGGAGCTTCTCTCTCTCTCTTCAACCTTCTTTGGAGCCTTCCTCAACATATTAACCAATTGATTGGTTGGGGGCCTCTCTTAAGAGACTAAAGAATCAAGCAAAACAAGAGGTAAAGTGTGACTTTATGGTCTTTTTCTTAATCTTCTAAATGTTTTTCACTTCTCAACCTCTCTCAAGCTTGAGAAGTATTCAATTGAATGGTTCTTCAATGAAAATGAAGCTCTCTAATGAATTTTAGTGATTAATCACATAAAGTCTACATTTATGCTTAAATTAGAATGCTTTTATGTTTATCTCTCTCCCCCCCAAAGAATGGTCCTATGACCGATTGTCTATTCAATTAATGCTTCTCATGGAGAAATTCCCTATTCACAAATCAAACTCTAGGCTTGTGAAGCTAGAGGTTAAGAAAATGGTTTTTATACTTATATGCTTGTAAATTATGAAAATATTATGAGATAAATCCATAAATTGGATTTAAGGATAAAAGATAGTTATACTATCATAATTTCGTTACTATGTCTTATTCTTTTCATAAAAATTAAAAATTGCCAGTAATAGCAGCGGAGCTATGGCAAAAAATTTTAAGAAAATTGATACATAATTCATTCTTATGCATAACGTTAAAAGAGGACTTCCTACCATATTCTAAGATTGAATATCCTAGGCTAAAAGAATGGTTTTTGTCACATTCAATGGAAAACTAATTTTTAAGTTTATGTGTAATTAAATAATTAAGAAAAGAGAAAATTATGTAATTATATTTAAATGATAAAAGAGAAATTCCTATGACATTTGGAATTCAATCATTTAAATGGAAAAAGAGAAATTCCTAGCATATTAGAATTAATGGATATTTTATTTAAATTCAAAGATAAATTTTAGATAAATTTATTTTATGTATGAGGAATATTTAAATGATAAAAGAGGAATTCCTATGACATTTGGAATTCAATCATTTAAATGGGAAAAGAGAAATTCCTAGCATATTGAAATTAATGGATATTTTATTTAAATTTAAAGATAAATTTTAGATAAATTTATTTTATGTATGAGGAATATTTAAATGATAAAAGATGAACTCCTATGACATTGGAGTTCAATCATTTAAATGGAAAAAGAGAAATTCCTAGCATATTGGAATAAATGGATATTTTATTTAAATTCAAAGATGAATTTTAGATAAATTTATTTTATGCATGAGAAATATTTAAATGATAAAGGAGGAATTCCTATGACATTTGGAATTCAATCATTTAAATGGGAAAAGAGAAATTCCTAGCATTTTGAATTAATGGATATTTTATTTTAGATAAATTTATTTTATGAGAAATATTTGATGGATAAAAGAGAAATTCCCATGACATTGGAATGCAAATAATCAAATGCAAAAAGAGGAATTCCCATGATAATTGATGTCCAAGAAATTAAATGGAAAAAAGAGAAATTTTTAGTATAATTCGATTTATGACTATTTATCAAAAGTGAAAATATGGGTAGAATTGATTTTTGTAAATCCCATGAATTCTTTTATCCAAAAGAGGAATATCGAATATAACTCATTTGAGGAATTGAGAAAGAATATGGAAATAGCCGTCGAGAAAAAGAACCTATATCTAGGCCAAGCAATTGGCAGAAATTTAGAAAAAGTCCCATTATCGATATCGAAGTAGTAAAAACTACTAAATGGGAATAGGATGTGGAACGGATATGATAAGATGTAAATGGGATGTGATAGGATGTGAATGGATGTCATAAGATGTAAATGGGATGTGATAAGATGTAAATGGGATGCGATAGGATGTGAATGAATATTATAAGATGTAAATGGGATGCGATAGGATGTGAATGAATGTTATAAGATGTAAATGGGATGTGATAAGATGTAAATAGGATGCGATAGGATGTGATAAGATGTAAATGGGATGCGATCGGATGTGAATGGATGTGATAAGATGTAAATGAGATATGATGTGGATGTGAATGATGAGATGAGAGGATATGTGAAAGGGTGAGATGGGAAGTAAATGGATGTGGATGTGTATGTGAACGAATGTGATGTAAATGAATGTGGATGTGTATGTGAAAGAATGTGATGTAAATGAATGTGGATGTATATGTGAAAGAATAGATGTGGATGTGAATGAGATGTGATGTGATGTAAGGGGATGTGGATGTGAATGTGATGTGGTGTAATGTAAAGAGATGTGGATATGAATGTGATGTGGATATGGATGAGATGTGATGTAAAGAGATATGGATGTGATGTGATGTGACGTGAATATATGTGGATGTGAAGTGATAGATGCAAATGTATGGATAGATGTGGGTAGTCATACATGTGAATGATTGGATGGATGTGGATAAATGAGATGAGATGTGTAAGAATGAAATACGATGTGGATAAATGAGATGAGATGTGTAAGAATGAAATATGATGTGGATGTGATGTAATATGGATGGGATGAATGAGATATGATGTGGATAAATGTGATGTGATGTAATGTGGATAGAATGTATGTGATGGGATGGTGATGAGAATGAATGTGATGGATATGAATGAATGTGATGTGATGGATGTAAATGGACGTGATGTAAATGAATGTGATGGACGTGAATGGATGTGATGTGATGGATGTGAATGGATGGATGAGATGTGATGTGAATGGATGTAATGTGATGTGATGTGAATCGGATAAATATGAATGAATGAGATGTGATGTGAATGGATGTAATGTGATGTGATGTGAATCGGATAAATATGAATGAATGAGATGTGATGTGAAATGGATGTGATGTAAATTGGGATAGATGTGAATGGATGAGATGTGATGTGAATCAGGATAGATGTGAATGGATGAGATGTGATGTGAATTAGATGTGATGTGATATAATGTGGATTGGGGTAGATATGAATGGATGAGAGGTGAATGAATGTGACGTGATGAGATGTGGATATGGGTAGATGCGAGTGGATGAGATGTGATGAGGATTAATGAAGAAAGATGTGATGAGATGGAAAATGATGTGATTGGATGAGAGTGGGAATACATATGAGTTGGACGTGGATTAAATAAAGTGGATTGATGTGGAACAATGTGGAAAGTCGAGAGCTCATTATAGAAACTATATTTATGACATGTTTTTAAATGACAATTTTATGTCAATAATGCTGGGGAAGCATTTTGACCGTCGTGAATGAGGTCGTGGAGACCTAACTGATAAAGTTGCAACAGCTGCGGAGAGTCAATGGAGGACGTCTCGCATAGCAAGGTTAGCCGAGGTCTTGACCAGCCTCGGTTGGATTTAAATGGTGAGCTTCCGGTATGGTGGATGAGGGACCAAGGAAGCGGCCTATGAGTGAAGCGCTAGGTGACTTGCGAAGGATCCTAGAGGGTGCTGACCATACGGTGCTCGGTCGCCGAAGATACCCACACGTGCGTCGGGGAAGATATTGGAACAAGGAGTAAGAGTTGTTTTCTGAAACCGGGAATGAATCTGGTTGATTGATCTTGCTGGTCATCAAACGGATGAGTCCATGGCTCTTTTATATGGATCTATTGGTTGATCTTGCTGATCTTCAACAAAGAGTCCATCTGGATTTTTATAAGTGAATATATTTCTGAGTATTATGAGCTAGGAATTGTTGAAAAGGCCCCTGAGAGTGAACACGTGGTGAGCGTTCTGGTTACCAATGATGCCATAGGTACACCGATGAAGGAATGATTAGAAATGAGAATTCAATCGGATATTTTGGAGGATCAGTGACACTATGGTTTCATTAAAGGATTGTTTTAAAGTCAGCTGAATTTGTGAAACAGGCAATTTCATATTGGGTGTGTAAGTGGTGTGACTAGCTTGAAGTTTGCATGAAGATCCGGCTAGGGGGCCTCGGAACTCTTTTCCCTGGTACCCGAGACAAAACCTAATCAAATTTTCAATTGGATCCCATCACTACAGTGGTTGGGCGCGGTTGGCTTACCCGTGGGACTAGATGGGGTTAGGTTGGACTGATGGATCCCTAAAATGAGACTCAATTCTGTTATCGTACGATAGATGAAGTAAATCCCGGATAGAAATTGTTCTATAGAAAAGAATCAACGGGGCTATGCCTCTCAATGAGGAAAAAAGCGTTGGTCTCTATGATCCAAGTGCAAGTCTTTTCCTTGATCTGACCATGGGACTTACGAGTTCGGTCAGATCAGTTCAGGTAGTTAAGGCTCGTATCTATGTTAGAGTAAAAATATCCTGGAGGAATCGCCCGTGCTTTCCGGGCGGGGGAAGTTTTTTCGGGGTTTTGTTTTTGAAGAACTGAGGGATTAGTCTCTTGTCCGGATATCCATGGGCGAGGCCCTGAGTGAGGGACCCTGCCCCATGCAAGAAGTGCTACTTCCGTTGCTAACACCCCCAAATTCGTTGCGCGGAGGGGGCAGGGATCTTTCAGCTATATCAAAGGGAATTGTCTACTAAAGTGGATTAACCAAGAAGCCAGAAATGTCAAAAATTTATGAAATAGCAGTAAAAGGTTGAAATTGTGTGACGAAATTCATACAAATTGATATTCAGAATGAAGATTCATAAATACGTAATTGGGTCTTCAGATGGAAGTACCGCAATTGTATGGAATCCCTGACTTCTTGAGGCCTAGACATGATGGTATTTACCTTATGATTCCAAGGACCGTGACTACCCATATATACCGAGGGTATAACTGCAGCTCTTTTACTGGCAGTATATACGAGTAAATCTAAGACATTGAAATTATAAGCAAAAATGCTATCCCGATGATGAATTCGAATGCTGGTTAATATGATTTTAGAATTCTGGTTGAGAATTGATGAGTTGATTTGGATTCTGATTGAAAAATGATGATTCATGAATTTTGGTTGAAAAGTGATAAGTTGAATAAAACCACAATGAGGATGAATGGGACGAATTCCAATGATGATGATAATAACTGGAATGATGATTGTGACTTCAGCAAATCACTATGAGATTAGTGGATTGTGACAGATTACTACTATTAACACTTGACCCAGTGGATCAAGTTAAGGAATGACAATTAAAAACCTGTGTAATTGAAATTCCCATGGAGGAATGTTCAGATGGAATTTTCCGTCTAATGGACCATTATTGTGTTAAGGATATGAATGATATGATCTGAATGAATTGTTATCTGATGATGAGTTCTATATAAGGGATCTTTATCCTAGGATTCTGTTGGGTTGACCATACTATAAGGAACCCCAGAATCAGTTGGATCTTAAGGGAAAGAGTTATCCTCCAGTTTGCGAGATGAAGACATCTCGCGTTTTTTAAGTGGGGTAGGATGTAAGATTCCTCCCTTCAGCTTTTGAGGTGTACAGGTGTAAGAACCTCCCCTTCTGATCTTATAATTATTCCCCTCTCTAAAATAGAAGAAAGATCTTGTTTTATCCCGTCTTAGCCTGGAGAGAGAAAATGTCTAGAAGGAGGTAGTCTAGAATTGAGATATTTTTGGATATAAAAATCCTCCTAGTGTCTAAAATGGTTTCCCTTGAAACAGAAATTCAAAAAGAACTTTTCAATGTGCAATTAGAATTAATTGAAAATATGTGTAAAGGACCTTAGCCTAAGGGTCTAGATTTTCAAAAAAATTTGGATTATAATCCAATTAAGGTTCCTATGGGCCAATAGGATCAATCCAAGTGTGGGGAGGAGATAAATCCAATTTATAAAAAAAAACCCAAAAATGAGTAAATGCCCACATAAGATGAAGAGTTGACTGAGTTTAAGGTTTATTAGTAAAAAACTATGAGATGTTACTAAAAAAATGAGATAATTTAGGTATAATGATACATTTTTGATACCTTGGTAGTAAGGAGAAGGGGGCACTTCAAGGAGGCGCCTATTTTACACATGTGGTGGAGTTTTTAACTCAAAAAAATTGTGATTTTTTTTATCTCTTCTCTCTCCTGGATCAAACCAAATCAAAAGGGAGCCAAACTAGGTCCAATTCTTGTCCAAATTCAGCCAAACTGAACCTGGAAAGCTCTAGAACCTAGTTGGACTTGGTTAGAGGTCTCCCTCACCTATAAATAGATCCTTAGTCCTTTGTAAAAAAATCTGTGATTTATTCCATGCCAGTATTATACTAAAATAATGATATTTTCTATTATCCTCTAAAAATCCTCTACAATTTGGAGAGATTGGAGCTTCTCTCTCTCTTCAACCTTCTTTGGAGCCTTCCTCAACATATTGACCAATTGATTGGTTGGGGGCCTCTCCTAAGACTAAAGAATCAAGCAAAACAAGAGGTAAAGTGTGACTTTATAGTCTCTTGTCCGGATATCCGTGGGCGAGGCCTCGAGAGTGAGGGACCCTACCCTACGCAAGAAGTGCTACTTCCGCTGGTAACACCCCCGAATTCATTGCGCGGAGGGAGCAGGTATCTTTCAAGGGTGAATAATCTTGTTCAAGGAGACCAAAGAATTAGAAAATGTATTAATTGGGGTCTAAATTGATCATATGAGTAGTCGAAATTGAGGTTTTTGTGATTGTTTTGAGAGCATCTAGATGCATCAAAACACCTAATCACATCAATTTTTTGATCAATTGGCAAAATTTGACTCTCTTTGCTTAATTTTGCCTTAAAAGAGAAGACCATAATTAAGAGTCTAATTAATCTTCTAATTTTGATTAATTTACACAATTGTTGATGCACAAAGATTAGCATTCCCTTGCTCTATCCAATGATGTGCTCAATTGTTTGAATTAATTAGAGATTAATGGTTAATTAGAGGTAAAAGAGGTAAAGATTAATCTTCGGTTAATCTTTAATCACTTTTTTACATAACTCATTAAGGCTAATGAGCATGCTCTCATGAGTTGTCAATTTGTCCATTTTGGGGGTCATTTATGAAAGGTGTAGGGTGTCATTAAAAGGTTGACTTTTTTTATTCCACTTACCTTTTTTGGGAAAATGTCCATATCCCTTTCATTTTAAATTTAAAAATTATTCCCCTCCAGAAGGGAAATTCATATTTTCCACACTAGACTCAAAAAAAATAAAAAATAATAAAATTTAATTTCCACGTGAAGTCCGGTTCACGCGTGAAACACTAGTTCACTCGAGGGAAAAAAAATCAAAATTTAATTTCCACGTGAAGTCCGGTTCACACGTGAAAACCGTTTCATGGCGTGAAACACTAGTTCAGGTAGCAAAAAAAAAAATTGAAATTTAATTTCCACGTGGAGTTCACGCGTGAAAACCGTTTCACAGCATGAAACACCACTTCATGCATTAAAAAAAACGTAATTTAATTTTTCGTGAGTCCGACGTGAAATTCGTTTCACGGTGTGAAGCACTAGTTTCACCCGGGGGGGGACTCTAGAAAACACCCCTGTTTGGAGGCCCGTATCTCCTAAACCGTATATCCGATAAAGGTGCTCTAGGGCTCATCGAAAAGCTGACATCGAGCTCTTCGACTTTGGACTTGGTCGTCCAAAGTTAAAATCGACCATTTTGACTTCCGACTAGCAGCCTCAAAATTCGACCCGAAAATCGAGGCAAAAAACAACCCAAAAACCATAAAAATCGTAAAAACCAGTGCGAAAACGATGATGAGCCATATTCAGGCTACTTTTTGAGGGTCTAAACCACAAAATCATGGACGACTCAGGGAAACAAAGTTGTAGTACTCCAAAAATACTACAACTTCCTCATATAGAGTTTTTCAAAACTCCTTTTGGAACACCCTCAAAAACGTGCTGTGAAACAGGGAAAAAATTCTCAGAATTTTTTTTCGTCTTGAGACAATGATGGAAAATAGGTTTTAGGACCTCCACTTCCATGTGGGAAGTTTCTAGCATACGCTTTTTTCGAAAAAATATCTCAAGGTCGTTCACGTGCGTATAGCGCCTAAGCTAATTAGGGCAAACGAACACACGTTTGATCCAACGAAGAGTACGCCAAGCCTCTTGAGGCTGCCAAGGGAAAGTATAAAAAGCAAAAGAAAGAAAGAAAAAAAGAAACTATAATTGCTTAAGGAGCATTTAGGCACTCCAACATGGCCATAATAGAGGGATTGCCAAGGATTACACAAGGATTGAACCCAATGGCTGACATATTCGAGCCATTGAGGACTATGCTGCAAATTCACCTCCCAATGCTATTGGCCATGCCTATAACAAGCATGCATCGGGTTTTACACCCCCTGTCACTTCGATTCCATCGGTCTTTGGTCCCTTGCCTAACATTCCTGCAAATCCTACAAGTACTAACTCTTTCCTAGATGCCCACACCTTGGACATACTGATGACTAGTTTAGGAAGGGGGGTGGCCCAAGGACTCACTGAGTCTCTTCTAACAAGAGAACTTACATATATGACCTGAATGACTCATACAGAAATACAGCTGTTCAAATTTCCAAAATTATGAGCAAATATGATGGAACAACAGACCGTGTTCAATTCATTCAAATGTTTGAACAGAGATGTGAAGCCTTTGAAAATCCTAACTGCCCCACTAAGGTACATGCGTTGAACTTATGCTTAGAGGAAAAATCTAGTCGATGGTTCATCACATTGATGCCGGTGATCAAGACCAACTTCAAAACCTTGAAATTAGTCTTTATACATGGCTTTTCCAGACAAGGTGATCGATGGAGTGCAGTAACAGAACTCTATTCAATTGAGCATCAACCAAATGAAACCATTAGAGATTTTATCCTTCCGATAAAACTCTTGGACTCACGTTGTGAGTCATGGGAAAAATTAAACGATGTTCAATTGAGCAGATGTTTCATGATCTTGAGAGGGGTTGAGAAGTGAAATATTTTGAGAATATTAATGAAAACCATGAAATTACTTCTTACCTATCTTGCTCTTCACTTAGTGTACCACATAGACCAAGTAAGAAACTAGAACCCACCCAACCACCCCAAATGGATAATAATGATCACATTGACACATGCGGAACGTAAAAAGCAAGCTCAGGAGAGCATGCTTAGCTTGGTTGAATGTCTTACAGGGTCACCGGTTGTGATTAGACCTCATGATGCCAAACCTAAAGCAGCAACCAAGATACAAATCCTAGAGGAGTACCGCTTTCCCTTTCAAGAGGAAGACATACTCTCTACAGAAGAGTCATTTTGAACAGACGAATAGACTGTACGAACTATAGGCTTGAGAAAGCACGTGAGGAATTCGATAATTCTCGTACAAGATTAAAACAGTCTCTTAAAACCTCATTTGGAGGAATGCTCTTCTCTCATAATAAAGCCAGCATCACATCAACACTTGCACCTTTAATGGTTCAGCCTGAGTTATACAAGGACATAACGAACTACATAAACGAGGACTGTGAGGATTCGCAAGTTTCCAAACATCCCTCATTAAGAATTGTCAGAGGGCCAAGTGTGCCATTGTATGCATTGTGTACTCTTGAAAAAGCCAAGACCCAAACAGAAGATGAAAGTTAATGGGAATATGAAATAGACACATGATCTAAAGCTGAAACAATAACCGAAACACCCATGGTTCCTTTGGAAGATTCTATCATGGTATGGTTGGATTTCCCTACAGGCAATGATGTTCAGCGCAAACGCGCATTGATTAGCCCTTCAACAAGTCATAACATCATGATAATAGACACTTGGGTGTCATTGGGACAATCTAAACTCATCCCTACAAGCAACAGTCTTGCAAGAGGAGCCAATGGACAAAACATTGAAGTTCCAGGTTCCTTTAGATGCACTACTGGAACAATTGATGGCGATATGGAATTTACATTCCGTGTTACATTAGATTCCCTTGAGTATGATGTCGTCTTTGGTGGACCTTGGATAAGTGAATCGTTGTATTCACTAGATGAATCCATGCAAACAGTCACCTTGAACACTCCTGCAAATAGTCACCTTGAACACTGCTGCAAGCAATGTACAATTGCTATTAAACGGGAGGAAGAAACCTTGCAAGAGCTGGAACTTCCAACATATCTTACTTGAAAAGATCCCTAGGATTCTGGTTGGATTGAAAAGATCCCTAGGATTCTTGTTGGATTGAAAAGATCCCTAGGATTCTAGTTGGATTGGAAATTGCAAATAAAATCACCACAGCTCAAGCACAACTTTATCCAACATAACACAATCTCATGACCCTCAAGCTATGGGGTCTGCTAGGTCAACCAACACTCACGACACATCTTGAAAGGATTACCTTTACACAAGACCATGTCTGGGGTACTTTGAACATACAATGTATATTGAAACTAACCCCCTCACTTGCAAGTTTTTTGTGGTTGAGTATGTGTTGGAAGCAGATTTAATATTGGGCCATAAATTGACTGTTGCTGCCCAAGCACAATTGTGCTTTGCTAGCGATAGAGTCATCATGATGGCCAATGACAAAAAGTTAACAATACCATACTGCCAAGAAGAGGATCCAACTT
This sequence comes from Cibotium barometz, assembly GCF_041138505.1. Lineage (NCBI taxonomy): Eukaryota > Viridiplantae > Streptophyta > Polypodiopsida > Cyatheales > Cibotiaceae > Cibotium > Cibotium barometz. Next base: position 54,252,083 of record NC_141072.1, on the reverse strand, counting down.
TAATGGATATCTATGATACTGAATGCAAAAGGATACAAGCCTCTTCCACAAAAGCCCCTCTACACAATGACCTACAATCTACGTCAACAACCAACTTCGATAAAGCCTCTACTCCTTCAACCCCATCCTCATGTATGAATTTCAATGCCAAAACCTCGCAATCAGCAGCTATTCTTGAAGAAGTTCCCATAGCCAAACCATCTATCTCTAACAAGGAACAAAAAGAAAAGACCCCAGAGCCTATGCATCTTTATTAACAAAACTCACCAATGGAGATAACCACATTCTCAAAGGCCTCGTCATCATCGACAGCCACTTCACAAGAGACTCTAACCTCATCATCAACAATGCCAATGAGTCTCAAACATACAGCCTCAGTGCCAACCCAAGTCACGGAGGGCCCCAAACCTTCCACACCAACCCAAAAGAAAACTCCACCAAGATTCCCACAATCATGATATTTAATAGTATCAAAATGTGGGTGGAGAAGTAGCTACTTTTAGCTCAAGGCTACTATGAGGTGCCAATCAAATTTGGGTGCCTCGATAGTAAAAAACTCTTCCTCAATGAAGCACTCGAAAGCCAAGGAAGAAGAAGAGTTCTCCATAACACCGTCCACAAGAGCCTATGCAAGTTCCTCAAAGAGCTCCACCAATGCAACAAGTGTGGGTACCAAAAACATTGCTGTAAGCACAAGGGTACTATCAAAGAAATACCAAAACTTGGGTCCCCAAGCGCATCACAAAGTCCCCTAAGCTTGCACAAAGAAGAAAGCCTTAACACCAAGGACATCAGCAACGTGATACTTTAACAACAAGGATACTATGATGATAATTCCATCATATGGTTGCCAAAATCGAACAATGTGAAGAAAACCTCACCATTTACTTCAACCCCAACAACTTCACCTATAGTTCGGCACAAGAATGAATCCCAAGAAGCAGCAAGCAAATCCCTCCACCACCACTCTCGTGCATTCTCAGCACCAACATAAGAGCTTGTCTATTCAAGCAAACAATCAGCAGTCTTCCCTACTGCCTCGACATCATTTTAGCAACAAATTCAAGATCAATACAGAGACTTAGGAGCACATCAAGAACAAAATAACAATGCTCTTGTCACCCCTCTTGTAGTGAGAAATGAGCACACAACAACAGCTATTGCTTGCAAGTCATGACCTAGAAGACAAAAAAAAAACGCCTCCAAGTCAAAACCTGCAAATTCACGGAGTTCCATCTCACGGCTTAAGAATCTGCACTTTCACATTTAACCCTCATCATGGATTAGAATGACGTTCAATGGTCTTTGTTCCTTTGGAGAAAATAAGAAAAGCTATTTAATGAATGAAGAGGTTAGTTATGTATTGGGAATTCCTAACGGGGTGGGGGGTACGAATGATTGCATTTTTATTTTTGTGTGAGTCCTTTTTTTTGGCCCACTTTGTTTTTGGCAATCATCGGCAAAGTTACATGTGATTTTTGTTAGTGGTGGGGACACTAAGAGATGTTAATAATGGGAGAGGAGAGAAAAGGATCCGAAGGAACGTAGACTTAATCATCAAAAGAACAAGATGGTGATTCTCAGTTCCTCATTTGATTCATTGAAGCAACATTCATCATTTGAAGTAATTGGCTTGTGATGATGTCCCTTTGTGTGCTAGGATTCTTGTCAAATGTTATTGAGTAAGACCTGATCCTGTCTTCTTCTGCCTAGGTGCTTTTTATGTTTTTATGCATAATTAAGTGCTCTTAGAAGCAGATTTTCATGAAGTACAAGAATTGAGTCATATAGACTTTTATTGAATTGCTCTGTGTTGAAGTAGCCACTTGTTGGTGAGGATTGAAAGAATTACGTCGACTTGCGAGTCTAATATAGATATCTTCACTAGGGATTGAAAATCATTGATTTGTGAAGATGGTGGCGTCGTTTGGAGAGGTTTGTAATTTGAAGGAACCAGGCTTTCGCCCACCATGGCCCCCCCATTCAGAGATGTACCTGTAAGTTGTCGATGGTGAGGCTTTGGTGCAAATGTTCTCCAGTGCATGAGTATGGATATGTACTCATGGAGTAGCTACTACAGTAATTTAGCCAAAAGAATAGTAAGCCCAATAAGCTTAACAACTATATAGTGGCTATTGTTTGTGTGATATGGCATCAAAGCCATCGACAAGCTTGTTCATTCTCCCCACACAAAGGTCTTCCACGCGATCATGCGAACGCGATCGCCATCAGGAAGGGGGAATGTTAATTCAATTCTAGGATTAACAAGAGCTACCACCATTATCTTACATCAAGGAGTCACGGTAGATACACCAAAGGGTCATACATTCATGATATGAAGTAATAGTGTCCAAAGCTACAACTTGGACGGGCGCCCGTAATGGTGTGACAGAGTATATATGGTGATTCCCGCTTCAAGAGCGTGTGGTACCAAATGAGTGCATATACTAGGAGGCTAACCCACATTAGGCTTGTGAGCATGAGAGCATGGGAACAAGCTCTAGTGGAGCATGGGTTAGGACTAACCTTAAGGGTTAAGGTTAGGGTCAGGCATCCAAGGGTCACACATGGGAAATGGAGAGTCAAGAGTCACTTGAGGGCTCTCCATGGGGAACACTCAAGGGGGGCTAAGACTATGTTATCTTGAGGCTTAGGCTATGGTCTCTTGATGTTATCTTGAGGCTAGGTTATGTTATATTCTCTTATGTAGAGGATCATAACTACTCACCTACCATTTCACACTATAGCTACATGCTATTGGATTGGAGCTCTACCTCTTGATGGTATGGGACATCATGGTAAAGGTATGATGTACTTCATTCATGTGTACATCCCTTGGGCTCGAGAGTGGATAAGTTTATGCTTGATTTATCCATGTTTATGCATAACAATTATCTAGAGAGATCTTAGGGTTTTAACAGTGGTATCAGAGCAATCTCTAGTTAATTGTTGTTATTTTTTCTTTCTTATTGTAAATTTTGGTATTTTTTGAAGTAAATTTTAATATTTATTAAATAAAAATATTATTTTATTGATTTGTGTTGATGATTTGCACGTGGATCGTCGATATGGCAATTGGAACGCGTGTTACTACTATTCAATGGACGAATCGACGTTGCAGGGGAATTCCTTGCGTTTAATGCTATTTTTCTCTATTTTTAATGGTTTAAAATAAGAATTAATGGAAATTTTTACAAAAATACCACATATTTTATTATGGATATTTTTGGTAGAATGGATTCCCTAAATTTCTAAAATTTTTAGGAATTTTTTCTAATTTTTTAAATTTTTTTTGAGCATTTTTATGGTTAAAAATATATTTTTTATACATTTTTGTGGGTTTTCCCACGGGTATGCTATCAAATTTCTGTCGATTTTCTACTGAAATGCAGTAGGGGACAGCATGTTGATGCATGGAATGCTCTCGCGTGTGCGTGGGACCCTCTTCGCCTCTCAATTTTGATTTTTCCTTCTTTTTTCTCTCCCGCGTGTGAACTCCTCTTAATAGGGATTAATTTTTAATCATAATTAACTTTTAATTATGACTATTCAAAAGTTAATCAAGTATTAATCTCTCTGTTAACAGAGAAGGAGGGAGTGAGAAGAATGGTGTTTGAGAAGAGTGGAAGAGAGGAGAGAGGAGAGGGCTCCTCCCTCTCCATCTCTCTCACATCGCAACACAGGGGGGGTAGGGCGCTGCTGTGCACTGGGCGCCGCTGTGCACTGGGCGAAAATCGCCCGCCCTCCCCCAAAAAATCATTTTTAAAAGGTTTTTAAAAAACTTTAGTTAAAGCTTTATTATTTTAGCTTTTTAAATATATTTAAAAAGATTTTTTTAATTGCAAAAAAGCTTTTCAAAGGTTGTGAAAAATCTTTAAAAAAAGGAGAAAGTATGAAATTTTGAGAAAAAAAATCTCTAAATTTTTTTGATTTTTTCTTCTTGAAACCTTTTAAGATTTCCGCATTCCTGGGAAACCTTTTGGCTTTACGAATTCCGGAAAATCTTTTGACCTTTCGGATTCCGAAAACTTTTGACCATTTCTGTGTCATTAGATCAAAATGGCAAGATAAGTGCAAACAGAGGTGAGATTTTAAAGAATGCCACTATGTACATGAAGATAGTGGTGGGCAGCTTGATCTACATGACGATCACCAGGCCCAGACATCATGAACTACACAATTGGGTTAGAGAGAGTCAGTGTGTGCATGTTCCTCGAATGCCACATTTGGATAGTGTGTGGCGCACACTGCCCTAGGTGAGGTCCATTGTGGATTATGGCCTCTTCTATGAGGCTAGTATACATTTGTCACGGGACCCTTTAATCTTCTTGAAGAAATAATTAAATACTCACAAAATACTTCAAAAAATTAAAACAAGCACTTGAATTAAATTGAAATTAATTAACATAGCATAACACAAAAGCAAAGGAAAGAAAATAACATCACCATCAAGACAAGATTGGGTGTAATCTCCCCCCCCATACCGTGTAGCTCCACTTCCACGACATGAGTACTTAAAGAATTTTATTTCATAAAAATAGCCCAAGGAGCTAAGAATAGGTGAGCGCACAAATTTGGCTTCCTTTTCCCACTTTTGGGGTATTGCTTTACACATTTTTAACCATATGAAGTCTCCTAAGGTTTATACATATAAAAACCTTTGCCCAAATAAAATTGCTAATGGGCCTTGTTACATAAAATGACTATGTGCACATTTTCACCTATACATTAATCTTATGCCCACTTGCATAAAACTGAATCCTGCACAAATTAAATTAAACATATTTTTGTAAGATTATTAATTCATAAAAAATATGAATAAATATATACCTGTAACAACATGTGTAAGTGTATATATATAATGATGTAGATTGGGCTAGTAGCATCTTGGATAGAAGATCTATTAAAAGGTTGATGTTTTCCTTTGGGAGTGGTGCTACTACATGGAGCATCAAGAAGCAGCCCACAGGTGCCTCGATAGTTGCCTTGCTGAGAATGGAGGCAAAATATAGGGGTGCTGCGATGGCAGCATGTGAGGTAGCTTGGTTATGTAAGCTGCTTGGAGATTTAGGGCTGCATGTGGACATTTAGGCTGTCATATGTTATGTGATAACCTTAGTAGCATATAGTTGGCCACCAGGAACCCAGTGTTTCATATGCAGACCAAACACATACGTTCATTATCACTTCATCAGAGAGAAGGTCTTGGAAGCATATGTTGATCTCGTTACGTAAGCAGCACAGAGGAGCAGGTAGCTCACATTTTCACCAAGGCCTTGGAGGCAGAGAAGCTTCACAGATTCTGCGAGTCTTGGAGATGGAGTTGAGCTTGAGGGGGAGTGTTGAGATGTTAATCTCAACAAGAGTTGATACTCATGATGTGCATGGGTGACCATTCCACATTTACACCCTTGGCATATGTGGTATCTACTACTGACACATTGGATCTTTGCCGGTGATTCTATAGCCGGACTACACCTACCTAGTCCAACCGAGTTATGACATACCTACCTTCCATCTCACCTACTTAGCGTGTCTACATTATGGACCGCTTGTGCATATTACTCTAGTACTTATGTTGGTTTTCACTTATCTTTTGTAGCCTTCTTTTGAGAGCAAGAAGAAGGAGATTTTAGCCTTCCATCTTTGTGTGTGTGTTATCCATTGTTGTGTGATTGTGTGTGTGCTTGCAAGAGCTCAAGCTCTCTCCTCCCCGAATCTTTTTAGGTGTGTTCCTAAATCTCTAGCTACCCACCTTCCTATTTCTTTTGCCATTCTCAATAGATCAATTTGGGTTGTTGTGGCAAGTTGCAAGGTTGTTCCTGGAAGACCACCTATATTTGATTTTTAACAAGGTCTTATCGAGGTTAATCCTCCTCTTCTTGGGTGAGGCACCTATATTTGGTCTTACCGAGGTTAAACCTTGTCTTCCTAGATGAGGCACATATTGAGGTGTAGTCCCTTCCTGGGCCAAGCATGTATTAGGGTATGTACCTCAAATGAGGCATCATACGACTGTAATTAGTAGGTTCTTGAATGTTGGGACTAGAGTTTCCTCCATGATTTCGCAACATAACTACATACATGTGTGTGAGGATCTCAAAGTCACTCAACATATTGTTAATATCAATGTCATCCTTTGTTAAAGGTTTAACACATTAATAAAAATATCATTAAGTCATGTAATCTAGATCTCTCTCTCTCTCTCTCTCTCTCTCTCTCTCTCTCTCTCTCTCTCTCTCACCCATCTAGCCCATCACCATGATACCAAGTAAACTAACATGTCTCAGAGTAGGCCTTTGACCCTATACCTCGTCCCCCATATCTCTCATCCATCTACACATATTCTTGCCCACTTGTCTCATGCCACTGTCATGATCTACTCGCTACTCGACACCCTACTAGCACATAATTCTCTTTTGCCAGTGCATCACTTGCTTCTACCTATCATTGCATTGCCATTTCCCCATGCTTCTCGTAGTGAGTCATATGCTCGATGTCAAAAAACCCAGCTCCAATATTTGCAGATCGCCATGCCAAGCAACACCATTACCAACAAAAATAATTTGATGTCCATGAGACATTGTACATCGTCATCCATCCATGTTGCCAACCATCACCGTCAAGTCGTGTAGCTTTGTACCTACAATGTAATGTCAATGTGCAATTTCAGCATGGCACTTGAAAAGTTTAGCAACTTTGACACCACCACTAACTGTCACTACCAATCATCACCATTCAAATCTACAACTTTTAATGTCGCTAATTATCACCATCAATTTTGCACCTTTGTAACTGGAGCTACATGCAATGCAATGTCAACATGGAGATCAACATAAGAAACAAGTTAATGGCTCCAACTTTCCCACCTAGCAAACAAAGGTGAGGCTAAGGGATGGTGTGTGGAATGTCTTCAAGGGCACTGACCACATATCAAAGTGCCAAGAGGATTTGTGTCTAGCAAGATAGGAATGACAAAGCCCTTGCCTCATTGGACTCATCCTCGCAGACAACCTCATACATCATGTGGACTTTAACAAACCAACCAAGGAGGAGGTATGGGATAAGCTACTGAATCTTTTTGGCAACAAGATTAATAATCCAAAGTTATTTCTCGAGCGAAATTTCTATAATATAAAAATGAAATGAGAGTAATACCCTAGGAGAACATTTGGGTAACATAGGCTCTATTCTTCAGTAACTTGCTAGCCCAAAAGCAAACATTAATGAAGATGACATGAAGGCAATTCTTCTATCTAGAATAGAACAGGATTTAAATTTTTTTGAAACCCTAATGGCAAATGATGGGATGGTTGTAGTCCTCTCATAGATGAAGACTACCACACTACAAAGAGCAAGATGAAGTTGCATGTGAATTAGACAAAGCCATCATGCTCTGAAAGTTCAAAGGTAAGAACGAAGGCATGACATTTAGATGCAACTTCTATAAGAAGCTTGGACACATTGAAGACAGCTGCTGCAAAAGGATGGCCAAAGCATTGAGACCAATAGAAAATATTTCTCTCAAATGAGGAATATTATGATTGGGTCTTCTAATTTATTCTGTGTGTGTGAGTCAAGGGTTCTTTGCCTGCGGAATTAAATAATCCTTGTGTGCGTTTTCCACTATGTAATAATGCCTTATTGTTATAAAGGCTCCATTGTTCTCTTCATACCCTTGCTTTTAGAGCAAGGGGCTGTTGTTTTTAGGTAAACTGATGTAGGTTTTCATGAGTGGTCAAGCTCTTATATTATTCTCTTCATACCCTTGCTTAGAGCAAGGGGCAAGCTTAGAGAAAGGGGCAATTGTTTTTGGGTAAACTGACATGTAGCTTAAGCCCTTATATTAAGCCTAACATGAGATTTTTGGTGTTGGTGTCATTGGTTCTCTTTTGAACACATGATACAATGTATGGTCCAAATCACCACGGATATTGAAGGTTTCTCAGACAATAGCTCCTTCACTCCAAGGGGGGGTTTGTTGGGATTCGGGGACTTGTAGGTGTGAACACCACCTATGTGTGTGGATAGGATAAGTGTGCCATGTGTCATTAGTTTGGGTGTGTGTATGTGATTTCTATGGGTCAAAAGAAGGTAAAGGCTTCAAGCCTACAAAATCAAGTTGTAGTTTTGCATGTCAAAAGTGTAGTACTTGGGCGAAACAAAAAGAAATGGATTCTGTGAATTGTTCTTTGGTGGTTAGATGCTTTGGATACCATCTTGATGAACGAACTCTTCAACATCCGGGTCATTGCCTGACACATCATCGAACGTTAAACGATCTGATAATTCATCAAAATCAAAGTCACGTTTATTACATGTTGATTCATCCATCATTCTGTCCAAAATGCCCAGGTTGATTCATATGTACTGCAATTATCATACAAGTGATTCATATATTTTGCAAGGATCAAGATAGTTTGCAAGAGAAAGAGAGTAAGGGCATACATCTTGATCCACGTAGGTGGCAATGGAGTGGATTGAGAACTCCTGGCAATGGAGTGAACTGAGAACTCCACAGATTTAGTGCTTTGCTTGGTGTGTCAACCTATCAATTCCAATGCAAAAAAATCCACAATAGGTGAGTGGGCTAGGATTCGAATTAAACACCATAGAAATACCCAACATAAGCTACATACAAGGTTCTTGGGAGGCCATCCTACAGGGTCCAAAACCGTTGTTGTCAGTAAATCCGAATAAAAAAACCGACACCGAAAGCCCAAAGTTAGTGTGGTCCGAGTTTACTTTTCGAGCCTGATTCATTATCCATCGATGATGTCAAACTTTGGCAGCCTTCTTTTAATGGTAGCAGTGTTCACGGCGGAGAATATTTTTCTTCTCAGATCTTAAAACGTGCAATTTTAAAATTTACAAGTTTTTCTTCAATATTTAGAGGTTTTTTTCACTAAAATATAACTAAAATGCTTAAAATTTTGTCGATCTTTAAAATTGCAAAAATAAAATTTACAAGTGAGATCAGGAATTTTTGTAAGGGTTTGTGGGTTTTATGTAAACACTGAATGGTATCCATGTAGCCGCCCCAATTTGAACGATTGATGTCATGCGCTTTCACAGACGACCACCAGTGCTCGAAAAAAACCCGGGTTTAGTGTAATATCACCTTCAAATTTTAAAAGATGCCTGCAAATTTATAGGTGCAAGGTGCGAATACTTGCAAAATTTGAGGGAATATAGTACAAATACCTTCAAAAATAAAAAAACTCTTCAGTGATAATTTCTTAATTTTATATATGAAGGTTTTCTAATTTTTAAGAAAATAGTTTTTTTTTCGAGCACTGCTGTAGCCCGAATAGCTTTTCCCGAAAATCGTGGTTTACCGCTGGACCATGCCGCGATATCCACGTGGATGGCCTCCGCTTGCTTTCGGGACCCGCCTGCGGCGTTGATCCCAACTCTTTCCGGCTTAAGGACCCCGCTGTGTCAGACAGTTGTTGGGTGGTGGTAAGAGTAAGAAGTCTTATTTCTTAAATTGCGAGAGGAGGGTTTGTGTGTCCATTTCTCATGGGGAGAATCAGCCAGTCATCCTACGTGGCGGAGGAAAAAGCGTCGAAAAAAATCAGCGACCGCGTTGGCTTTCCCTGGTGTGGACACGCCAGCCCAAAAGATCTTCGACGCTCGTATTCTTCTTCTTCGGTGCGAGATCTCTTCCGCCTGCCCTGCTTTCTACACGCTTCCATCAAGATCTCGGTCCCACCGACGTGGCCCTTTGCTCTCTGTCGCTCATTAGCTTCGCTTTCATCAGCTCATACTACCAATGCTAATCATCATTATCATTTGTTAAGTATTATTTATTTAGGCCTCTTTCCTTACAGATAAATCATTATTTGTTAGGCCTTTAAACACCATTAGATTACTCTTCAAAGATGCCTCCTTCTTCTTCTTCTTCTTCTTCCTCCTCCTCCATTGAAGAAGCATGCCAAGCCCCAGAGGGCGTTGCCGAAGCTTATAGTGGTGATGATGAGCAGACCAGCAGCCCCTTGATTAGTCCTAATCATAATACTAATACTAATCCTTGCAGTGGGGATGTTGAAGAGGGGCAAGGTGAATCCCAGGGGGGCTATCCGGGTGCTGCTAATTATAGCATTACATGCAATTGTGAGGGCAACAACAGGAAGCGGTGCAGAGGACAGTCTTATCGCAGTTCATGTTTTCGCAAGGACATCGAAGAGGATCAGCAGGTAATCTTAACTATAGAGTGGGATTATGCTAATCAAGGCATAATTAAGAGCAGTTGCTTAATTATCCTTATTGTTTTCAGTACTTCGAACAGATATTAGGGTCCTCATCAGTAGGATGGACGGATGAGAAGCACAGCTCCTACTTGGACTACATGGAAGCTGATTTCATGAAGAGCGTTATGTTTGATGGCAATCTATGTGCAGCCCACAACCAAGCTACAGACCCTACAAGCCTCACGGATTCCTCAGATTTAGTCGATTGTGCAAGCTCCCAACAAGCTAGGGCTATAACGGAGGTCGGTAGTGGGCACTAATCCGAAACTATGAAGGCTATTTAGAGTTAATTATCATGGTTATTGCTATGAGTAGGATTATGTTTAATTGACTAGCTGTTATCCTGGTTACGATCATGATTAGTTTTGTAATTGGTTCGTGCAGTTCAAGGCGTGGCGAAACGGCGGATGGCGGCCCGTTACCGTCCAAGCCCCTGACATCGGGCCGTTGATACCGTTTGTAGTGGCTCTTAAGAACCCTTGGATCAAACATTTTTTGGCGCGAAGAACTAACACAATGCATGCAAGCCCTCTTGTGGAAGGTTTGTTGTTGAAAGCCGCAATTTTATTATAGATTAGTTCTGTGATAGGCCATATTAATAATATATTTCATTGGTTGATGGAGTAGTGTTTCGTTGCAGAAGCTGCTTGCAAACGCTTGAAACCACATGATGCCCAGCAGCCTGCAGATCGACAAGACGAGTCTTTCCTCGTCAAGAAATCTCATTTTTATAACTAGAGCGAGTTATGTTATGGCTTGTGTAAGGAGGTGAGGACTTGGGAGGTTAATCAACCCTCATTAACTTCGCTTTCCTTGTCTACTCTCCACATACTTAAGAGTGCACATTCCAGGATGTTTCATTGAGAGCGCTCTCTCTCTCTCTCTCTCTCTCTCTCTCTCTCTCTCTAGAAGTGTTTTGACACAAAGGATATGGAAAAGAAAAATACATCGTTTTTAAAACGACATCTCACCCATGTAATGCACACCTTTAGATGAAATGGTGTTTCAAAGTATCTTTGTTATTTTACATATTACTCTTCAAAAAAAATATATTGAATATTTACTTTTTTATTTCAAATGTGGTAGGGGAAAAAATTGAAATTGAAATTGAAATTGTGGGGATGATTTTGCAAATATGATTGTAGAAATGTAAGTGTAAATAGCATTCGAAGTGACAACTTCCAATGATTTTGCAAATACTATTGTAGAAATGTAAAAGTGTAGAGGTGAGGCCTTAGGAGGTTAATCAACCCTCATTAACCTCACTTTCCTTGTCTACTCTCCACATACTTAAGAGTGCACATGCTAGGAGATGTTTCCTTGAGAGCTTTCTCTCTCTCTTTAGAAGTGATTTGACACTAAGGATATGGAAAAGAAAAATACATCATTTCTAAAACGATTTCTCACCCGTGTAATGCGCACACCTTTCGATGAAATGGTGTTTCAAAGTGTCTTTATTATTTTACATATTACTCTTTTTTTAAAAATCTATTAAATATTTAATTTTCTATTTCTATTGTGGTAGGGAAAAAAATGAAATTGAAATTGTCAAGATGATTTTGCAAATACTATTGTAGAAATGTAAGAAAGTGTAAATAGCATTTGAAGTGAACTTTTAATCATATCGCACTAGTAAAATGTGTCTCTCCAAATCATAGAAACTCTTTTGTTGAATATAAAGCACAATTTTGAAGAAACTTTTTTGTGATTCTAGAACAACCAACAACTACCCACTTGGCAAATACTATTGTAGAAATGAATTTTCCAAGTGGTTCTAGAACTAACCACCCACCCACTTGGAAAATACTATCATAGAAATGTATTTTCCAAGTGTAAATAGCATCTTAAGTGTGAACTTTTAGTTATATTCCACTAGCTTAGAAGCTTAATGTGTGACCAAATCGTACTTTTGTTGATAAATAGCAAAAAAACACAATTTTGGAGAAGTTTTTTGTGATTCTAGTAAGAACCAACCACCTTTAGCTCAAGAGGGCTCTCTCTCTCTCTCTCACACACACACACACACACACACACACACACAAACATGCACACAATTAGAGTCTCGATCACTCACTTCACTACCACAAAATCCTCTGCATGAAATACTTTTGCATGAAATACTTTTGGATCCTTGAATCCCATACCTTCAAAAAATGTACTACGCTACTTGTTGGTATTAGTTAGTTTGACAACACAACAAAAAAGATGGCTCTTGTTCACTCTTTTTTATATACTTAATCTTCGATTTTATAAGCTTTTATTAACAAAACAATAAAAAAAGAGTGTAGTGTTAAGATTCTTAAATCCATTCTTATTAACATGCTTTCTTGAAAAAGTAAATTTGTTAAAAAAGTCATTATATATATTAAATAATGTCCATAGTTACACAATGCTCCCTCATGAGCCAAAGCAATTTAGAGGCAATCAAAATGTATTATTGATAAGAAGACATCATGTCCATAATTTCACAATTCTTGATCTTCATGATTGTTCTATAGTCAAGAGCTTATTGTAGCCTTGCTGAATCATGTGTTATTGGGTCTTGCTTTTGAGCTGCAATGCAACTCCCCCATGTGGGTGTGTTAGCTTGTCTGTCACATCCTCATTCTATTGTAACCAGAATGTCCTTTGATAAGGGGGTAAAAGCAAATATTTCTATACCTAGATGGAGGCAAAAGAGAATGTCCTTTGCGGTGGTTCTCTCTCACAAAAAGTGGGTAAGGAATAAGTTGGAAACAGAGGAAACCTTCAATCCAACATATTCAAGAAAGCATCCATATCATACAAGAATCTAATAGACCACAAGAAAGCAAGAGTAGAGACGAGAAGAGCTCACAAGTATTCTATTGCAAGGGAATAAATGTGTCTTGCTTAGTGTCAAAATTAACTTATAGACAAGTCTGAAAACATGGTAAGGGTAGAATATTTTTTGTGCTTCTAGCCATCATAAATAGCACTCACAAAGCACTTTATATTTATCATTACATAACAAATTTTGTCTATCAAGGATCTAATTTTAGGAAAATAATACATTTTGAAGAGTCTCTACATTTCATTTGTATAGATATTATTAAAAATACATTTCATTTGTATAGATATTATTAAAAATATAAATTAAGAGTGTTTTATTATTAAATAGCAGTCCTATCTCTAGGACATTATTTTTTGGTCCACCATACTATGCTTTCACCCACAAGTGACTAGTTTTCACACTAGGTTGGCCAAAGTTAAAATTGGTCCAATCATTACTAGTCTTATGTAGGTATGCATATGAAGTTCTACACTTCCCCTATTTGATATTAAGCTCAGGGTAAGGCTGCTTTATATGTTCCAATGGTGTATTACAAAAAATAAGTACCGTTCGAGAACGAGTACGATGTCAAAGCGCTTTACGATAAGTGGGGTTGGTGAAACCATGTAATGTACACCCCTTCCTAACAGTGATTGTGTCCTCGTGTCACCCAATTCAGTGTGGTGAATATGACTACCGAGTTGGAGAGGTGTGGATGGTCAAGGATACGCCATGAAGTTGGCATGCGAGGTTGAGTGATAGATTTGAGACCAATCTGCAAGTAGATGTAATGTATATTGATGATTAGCTTTGGGTAGCCCTAGTGGTAGGAGGCAGCTTAGTGAAGTCGCATTGGTATGTGTAATGTAGAAGTCCTTCATATGGAAAGCCTTTGCTTAACGTGGAAGTGGATTGGGTCCTTTAAATGCAAGTAGTTGTCATGGTGGTGGATTGGGTCCTAAAATGCAAGCAGTTGTCATGGTGGTGGATTGGGTCCTTTAAATGCAAGCAGTTGTCATGGTGGTGGATTGGGTCCTTTAAATGCAAGCAGTTGTCATGGTGGTGGATTGGGTCCTTTAAATGCAAGCAGTTGTCATAGTGGTGGATTGGGTCCTTTAAATGCAAGCAGTTGTCATGGTGGTGGAAATCGTTCACTCCGTTTGATAGGAGGAATTAGCTCCAGGATCACCATGGAATGATTACATGGGTAAATGGCAGTCCAGAGCATCTTGGCTCAAGAGAATGTTATGCCCGATTGTCATAGTTTTATACATGGAGATTGGGCTTCTTCATGGTGGTTAACACATTAGACAAGGTGAGATTGGGTTGTGTTGAATTGGAGTCGGAGTAAAGGCCGGGTTATGTTGCATTGGTCTTCATCATGGTTAACACGTTGGCCCAAGAGAGGTTGGGTTGTGTTGAATTTGAGTAAAGTTTGTTTTAGTAGTGAAGCTCTTGGAGGTACCCACAAGGTTTTTGAGATATTGAGCTTGACTAGTTCTATGACAGACATTGATGACCCGCTTGGGTGATAGCTTTCGCACTTATGCCACTAGCATGGTTGGTGAGATTATGGTTGATATGCCGCCAGTGGATGACAGGCTGTGTGACAACCACTTTGGATTACTAGAGTTATGGCATAGTTATATAGCGCCAACTTATATGGTCGAGTTCACACTATAGACTGACCATTTTGTATGATGTTGTAGGAGAGTACTTTCCCTTTATGTATGTACTCTATCTTTTAGTTATATGGATATGGATATAGAGAAGAGAAGAAGATAGAAGAAAATTTAGCCATCCATATCACTCTTGTGTTTTGCACTCTCTTGTGTGTGTGTGTGTGTGTGTGTGTGTGTTTGTTTGTAAGGAACTCAAGCTCTCTCTCTCTCTCTCTCTCTCTCTCTCTCTCTCTCTCTCTCTCTATGGTATTAGAGCTCTGGTTCGTGTCAGAGCTAAGGAGGCACGAACAAGAAAGCAAGGAAGCGGTACACGAGTATGAACATCATCATCTCTTTCCCTTCTTGGTTTAGGTACAATACCCCTCGGTAGCTCCAAGAGCTACACATCTCCAATTGAGGAGCTGTCTTTACAGGTTTGGAGGTGCCCAAGTGATATGTAGTACTTTGTATTCATGTTTTGTGGCCAGAATTGAATTTCGAGTGCATCTCGGCCTCCGTTGGTGTCATTGCGAGGTATTTTGGATAGTTTCGGGAAGTTTTGGTTGAGAATTATCTTTGGGTGAAATTTGGTTATTGCAGTGTAGTAGGGTATTTTGGGAGTGCAAATGTATTGTTTTGACATTGGGTGTATGTATATGTACTTTGGTCAGATCTAGTGACCTATTGGTTGTGTTAAAGTACCATTGCACAGTAGTCCATATAAGATACTACTGTGTTACAGGTTGCATTTAGAAATTGTGTGTTTGCAAGTTTCTAATTTTTACAAGAAAACATGTTTGACGAAATCAATAACACCTGGTAGTGATCCAGGTGTACGCAAGTCTATGAGGGTTAGGTACCCTGTTGATAGGTTGAGATATGATGGATATACAACCTATCATTATGCTTACATGGTTAAAGCAATATAGGAATTGGAGCCCAATGTTTTGAGTAAGCACTTGGAAATAAGAAATGGGAAGATGCCATGAATGAGGAGATAGCAACATTGGATACAAATGCAACATGGGAGTTAGTGCCTTTGCCTAAGGAAAAGAAGGCAACTGTGGATGTAAGCGAGTGTATAAAGTAAAGCATAATGCTGATGGTTCAATGAGCACATATAAGGCAAGATTGGTGGCCAAAGGTTATGCGCCAACTTATGGCATTGGACTATGAAGAGACATTCAGCCCGATTGTAGGAATGGAAACTGTGAGAGATATCATTGCTATGGCTGCAACAAAGGGTTGGTCTTTACATCAAATGGATGTAAAGAATGTTGAGACTCAAGCTCGATGTCAGCTTGTGCCAATTGCACTATGTGCTGGCATGTTAGGTAGTAACATGTGTGAGACATAAATGACCGCGTCTAGCTGGTCATAGTGTGGACAAGCTAGGGTTAGCATTGTGTGGACACAACACATGTAGTGTGTTGTAGATTATGGATTATGGCTTTATGCATTGTGTGAGAAGGGAGATGGCTTCCCTCTATGGTTAGGGTTTGCTTACTACATTAGGGTTTGCTCCAGTGTGTGTGTCTCCTCTCCCTCTACCTATTTTTCATCATGGTATTATAGCTTGGTGCTCTCTATTAGGGTTTATGAGTGAGTGAGAGAAGAGGGAGAAGAAGCTATGAAGAAAAGCTGTGAAGCTTGCCATTGGAGCTGTGAAGCTTGGAGCACACCGTTTTTCATCAAATCTGAGAGCTTGGCCTATCGGCGAGTAAGGACTACTAAACATCCTTGAGCGGATTGTAGGTGCAAAAACGCAAACAACACCAGATTTGAGTTGGCCAAAGCAAAGAAAAATTCTGTTTTGCAAGCTCTCCATTGAAGCTTGAGTGTGGTGAATGTATGAGGCAAATGGTTGCAAGTCTGACAAAGAATCATGTATATGGAAAATGGGAATGTATTGGTAACTCATGTGCAAGCCCTACATTGAATTTGGAGCAAAGTTGATGCATTTAAGTGAGTGGAAATTCACTGTTTTGAAGCCCTCACAAAAACAGAGAAGAGATGTTCATTGTGGATGAAATTGGAGTTGGTTTTTTGCAAAAATCACTACATAGATGGATTGGACCTAGGAGTGTTGGGGACTCACATCTACCTTCAATTACCACAACAAACCACCCAATTCTCCTCAGGAGCAGGCGGCGCAGACTGTAGGGAAGAAACAGTGCAGAATTTTCAATACTATGCTAGGTGGAGGCCAAAATTGTGAGATCCAGCGCACCGGATTCCCAATTGTTGGTAGCGGAAGCAACTCCCTCTAGCGCAGGACAGGGTTTCCCACTCGAGGCCTCGCCCTCGAATGTCCGAGCATGAGACTAAACTTGGTGGTCATTCCGAAAACCAAAACTGAGAAAATTTCCCATGCCTTGAAAACGGGGACGATTCCACCTTTTTGAATTTCCTAATAACGAATTTTCAAACGGGGTCAAGAGACTAAACTATCCTTCATCTAATTAAACCGGATAGAAGGAAAACTATTACAGACTTAACTTGAAGGAATCAACATTTTTTCCTAATTGAATCAAGCACAGCCATTGATCTATTCATTTAAGAAGTCTTCAGGTTATTATTTAACTATTCGAGTTCTAAGCGTATTCTTATTAATCAATTTTATTATTAAAACTCTACTGATTCCAGCCTATGGCCCATGGGTTAGCCACCGCCCAACCACTGGAATTGCTAGAACCAGACAAGTACTCACCCACCCATAATTGAATGCCTTTCTTAACTTTAGCTTTAGAAAACAGATACGCACACACTCCTCTTAAAACTTGAACTTATAAAATGATCCATTGAACAAACAGTTATTGATTATAGATATCATAACTCAAAATTTTCATCCAGTTTCCTATTTCTCAAAAACAGTTATCACTATGGACTCTTCGTCTCGAGACCAACTGGTCAGCATCCAGTAATAGTTTACAATAATCTTTTTCGTCATCATACATATATATCTTTCGTGACATACGCATGGGTGTCCTAAGCACCGCGAGCCCGTGCATCGCCTGGTCAGAACCCTCCAGGATCCTCCTTAGGTGTCCTGGCACTTCACTCAGGGACTGCTTTGTCGGCCCTCGCCCATCGTACCGGAAGCACACCATTTTTCACCATACCGAGGCTAGTCAAGACCTGGGCAGGTTTTTGCCACGTGAGCTCTCCTTTGAACACTCTGCGCGCCAGCTGTTGCAACTAAAATTCCCTTAGAAAAACACATATACCAAATGCTTCCTCCAGCATTCTGGCGTAAGACAGTCCTTTAAGAAAACAAGGTTTCTATGCAAGTTTTCAATTTTGATTTTCTTTTGAATACAATGAGTATATCTTAAATCCGTATCCAAAACTTCTAGATCGCAGGTCCGAATTCCAAACAGAATTCCTTGAATTCTGTAACCTTGATCCTCAGATCAAAATCAAAGGGTCTCAACTTAGTTTCAGATTCGGTGGTTGGGTGATTTGAGTGTATTTTCTTGAACTGGTCACATCGTCTTTCCTTGAAACTCACGAAGAGTTTGGTCTTGGTCAAAGTCTGATTCTGGGTTCGAGTCTGGTAAAGTTCTTCCTGAACTACCTTTCTCGAAAGGGGGTGATATTTCAATCACTATTTTAATGAATTTCATTCATTGAATATTCACTTAACTGATTTCTAAACTAATCACGAATTCCTATGAGGAATAAATTAATCAATTTATCTAAATTTCCAACTTTGATAGATTTTTTGAATTTTCTCATTACCGTCCGAGTGAATATGAAACGATAGAATTTTATTTCATAGTGTATTTACTTATTCATTTATCAATTATTCATGAAAATTAAACATAGAATTAAAGAGAACCCTAATTTTGATATAAAAGTCATTTATGCATCAATTTAAAAAAAAATCTTTTATGCATCATTTTATGCATAAAATCAATTTTGATGAAAGTAACACTTTTATAATAAAAAAAATTCTTTTATGCATCACTTTATGCATAAAAATCAATATTGATGAAAGTAACAGTTTTATGATAAAAAAATTCTTTTATGCATCACTTTATACATAAAAATCAATATTGATGAAAGTAACACTTTTATGATAAAAAAAATTCTTTTATGCATAAAAATCAATATTGATGAAAGTAACACTTTTATGATGTTGGAATTAGGGTTGCAGGAAAGCACACAAAGCTTGGAGAAGAAGAAGCAAGAATGCACACAACACACATTGTATTAGATTGTGTCAATGTACAAAGATAAGTTAGCCGTAGAATGATGGGCGTATATACAAGCCGGGGGAAAAAACCTCCTAAAGAGGAAAAAAGTACCCCGGCGGTCCTAAGTGTGTTCACACACATCACTGTGCCTATATATATGGCAACAAATCCCCCCTGGGAGTGATGGTGTGAACGAGAGCTGGCACTCATGTATAGGGAAGTGCCATGCCCGAAGTAGATTAGTCCACAAAGGGGAGCAAGCCCAAAGCTTTGCAGAAAGCTTTGAACTTCTCACGAGGAAGCGCCTTTGTGTGAAAAGATGTGAAAAGATCGGCGAGGTTGTCCTGTGTTGGCACATAGGCCAAGCTGATCTCTCCTGCTGAGAGTCTCTCCCTGACATAGTGATAATGCACCTCAATGTGCTTTGTGCGAGCATGAAAAACTGGGTTTCTCGCAACTGCCAATGCGCTCTGACTGTCAGTGTAGATAGAGGCATAAACCTGCTCACTTGTGAGACTGCAAACTGAATGTCCGGCCTCGTAATGCATACATAAATGAGGCAACCAACAGATGTCTGATAGAGTGTGACATCAAAGTGATCTCCAGCATCATGAAGAATCAACTTCAAACCTGTCTCCATTGGAGTAGCAATAGGCTTGCAGTCTTCAAGGCCAAATCCGCCGCAACAATGTCTCAATATACTTTGTTTGACACGAAGCAATACCTCCATCACATTGCTTAAATTGTATCCCCAAATAATGATGCAAATGCCCCAAATCTGACATTTCAAAAGAGGCCTTCAAATCAGCCTTAAAATCAGCAATATGACCCTCATTTGGTCTTGTGAGCAACATGTCATCGACATAGAGAGCAATGATTAGAGGCCATCAAATCCCCTTCAAATCAGGCCTTCAAATCAGCCTTAAAATCAGCAATATGACCCTCATTTGGTCTTGTGAGCAACATGTCATCGACATAGAGAGCAATGATTAGATGTACATCATCCACACGTTTAACATACAAAGTGCTTTTTGTTGGACTATTCTGAAAACCATGTGCAGTCAAATATGCATGTATCTTTTCATACCAAGCTTTACCAATAGGCAAATCACACAAAGACCATGTACCATTCTTCATTATAGCATCATATTCACTTTGCATTGCAGCCAACCAATTTTCTAATTTTTGTGCCTCATCAAATGAAAGAGGTTCTTCCTCTTCACACATACTAGACACAGCCAAAGCATAACAATCTGATGCATAAGAGGCATGCTGAAAACCTGAACGAGTACGACTAGACATAGGTGCATCAATTTTACTATCATGCAAGGTTTGCACCAGCCATTTAGGCATACCTCTAGCCTGCTCATTTTCAGCCCTATCCTCATAAATTACATATGGTAGATCTGCATCAAAAATAGGCTGATCTATGTTGTCGTTTAAAATCTGCATAGGCTGAATATTTGCCTCATTAGGACTTACATTTGAATTCCCACCTGATCTATGTTGTCGTTTAAAATCTGCATAGGCTGAATATTTGCCTCATTAGGACTTACATTTGAATTCCCACATTTAAAATCTGCATAGGTTGAATATTTACCTCATTAGGACTTACATTTGAATTCCCACCTGTAAATAGAGGCAACAACGTATCAAATACATCCCGTGAGCTCACACCTATCTCTTTGGTACATGATAACAAAGGCTACACAGCATCTTCCACAAAAACAACATCTCGACTAATCAAGATACGCTTTGACTACGGATGATACAATCTGTAACCCTTGCTCTCAGCACTGTAATCAACAAAATTGACAGCCTTATCATCCAATTTTCTACGTTGTTGCAAAGGCACTAAAGCATAGGCCAAGCAACCAAAGACACGCAAGTGACCAATAGAAGGCTTCCTGCCATGCCAAGCTTTGTATGGAGTAACAGACTGCAAGGCCTTAGTGGGACACCTGTTGAGTACATATGCAGCACACATAGCCTCAAGACAAAACACATGTGGCAAAGCTTGGCTCTTGACCATACATCGTGCCATCTCCATAAGTGACCTGCTTTTCTTCTCACAGCAACACCATTTTGCTGAGGGGTATACGGCACTGTACAATGGTATTTTATCCCATGACTAGCATCAAACTCTTTAGACATGTACTCCCCCCTGGATCAGAAGAACGGAGGGTGCCCACAGTACAATTGGATACATTTTCAATCATAAGCAAAAACTGTTTGAAGCACAAAAACACTTCGGACTTTGCCTTCAGTGGATATACCCATGCATGCCTTGAGTAATCATCAATGAAAGTCACGAAGTACAAGTGTTTACCAAATGACAGAGTTTGCATAGGCCCACATACATCACTATGTACAAGTTGTAATTTGCGAGTGGCCTGCACAGAACCATCCTTTGGGACCGCAGAACGCTGCATTTTGCCCAAAATACAGCCTTCACAAACATGTTTTAATGGTGCCTCAAGAGGGGACAATGAAGCAACCATATCAAATTTCTGCAAATGCAGCAAACTAGCAAAGTTCAGATGACCAAAACGAGCATGCCATAGTTTTGCATTTGAAACTGCCTTTTCATCAGAAACTGCATTTGCTGAATCTTCCACACACTTGTTAAGAATTGAGCCTATACGGCCCATGAAACAAGGTGCCAGATGCAATAATCTTATCACCAGAAGTCAAATCATGAACAGTACATCTGTCATCCACAAATTTGACTACAAGTCCCCAAGTCTAGCAAGCGCAGAGACAGACAATAGATTCTTCTTTATCCCTGGCACATACAAAGCATCTGAAAGTGTGAAAGCGCTACCATTTACACCAGTAAGCATAATTTTACTAATGCCCTTTACTGGGTAAGAAGCATTATTGGCACATGTGACAACATTCCCATTAGAGACAGCCTCAAGACAAGTGAACATATCACGATGCGAGGTAATGCGCTTTGTAGCACCACTGTCAAAATACCATACATCAAAGTCAACAAAAACTGCCAAACATGCATCGTACACAGATGGGTCATACTGGCAATACATGCTAAACGCCCATTCTGTATCCTGCACAACATTTGCAGAATCTACATTTGTAGAAGCATCCGCTATTGTGGCTACATTTGACTCTTTCTTCTTTGCCTCTTTAGTCTTTAGCTTAGGGAAATTCTTAATGACATGATCAGTTGCCTTACAATAGTTGCACCTGATCTTTTTCTTGCCTTTATCAAGAGCCTTCTCAGACCTATTGTTGCTACCTGTGGAAGGAGAAGAAGTTACAGACCTACTAATAGGAGAAGAAACAGTGGAAGGGAGTGCCTTACCACTTCTTCTCTGCTGGGTAGCAATAAATGCCTGATCAACTGCACGCTGCCTAGCCCTGTTTTACCTGGACTGCGCTTTCTTGCAAGAGCTTGTTGACTAAAGTATCATACTTGACAACATCAGGTCTGTCCTCAGTAACAAGTCTCCACGTGGAAGCAAAAGTCTGATATGACTCAAGTAAAGCATCAAGAACAGTCTGCATAAGAGAATGATCATGAATAATCTCACCTGTAGAAATCAGCTGTTCCTTGAGATCTTTAATCTCAGCAAGAAAAACATTCATGTCATCATCTTCCTGCATAATCTTCGATTCTAGCTCTTTACGCAGGTAAGAGATTTTTGCCCTGTTATTTACGACCTGCATACAAACCAGCTAGAATATCCCAAGCCTGTTTTGTTGTTTTAGCTGAACGAATATGTGGAGTGATGTTACGTTTGACAGAAAGTGCAATCAAGGCATGAGCCTGTGTATCTTTACCATCCTAACGAGCTTGTTCAACAGTGGGTAAAACAGCAGTAAAGTAGAGCTGCTAGAACCTGCAACATCCTTCAACAGATCCTACATCCACAGAACCTGGACGTACATCCTCAACAGATCCTACATCCACAGAACCTGGACGTACATCCATACCCTGCACAATGTTCCACACTCCTTTTGCAACCAAAACATGCTGCATCATGTATGCCCAAAGTGGGTAGTTGCTTCTCCATCCAATTTGTCATCAGCAGACAACATGCGAAATACATCATTGCTGTTATCAGCCATGGCCATTGACTGAAATATTTCCTATATGCATCTTTCTATGCATAGAATGAAAATAACACTTTTAGAATACACAAACGGAGGGGATTACTCTTTTTGAATAACATAAAGATAAAACTTATTTCTACAAAATTTAAGAAAATTTTGCCATAACCTCCTTTATATGTGGCTGACCATTTTTCAATTTTTACATTCTAAATCTACTTAGAATTCACCCCAAGATGAATTTAGCACTCTAATAGTCTAATCAATTCTCATTTTTTTAAGAGAAAACAATACGAAAAGTTTAACGCTATTTAATTGATTATACATCTAGGATAAAGAAGGGCTGAATTTAATGAAGAGAAGGGAGAAGCCTTTCCATCAAGGCATAACATCTAATTTCAAATTAAAAGAAGCAAGAAATCATAAAACCATAGAATAGAATTAGATAAAAGTAGAATTTCTAACTTACATGGAGTTTTGTGAGCTATCCTTTGCTTGAGGGATTGAGGGTTCTACTCTTGCTTGGATCAAGAGTGGCCACCAATTCTGGTCCATAGGAACCTTAATCTAAAATTTAAATCTCTCATAGAGTCACTCTCTCACATGCAAGAAATCACACGTAAGAGCTCAAACAAGCAATATCATAAGGTAGTGGATAGAGAAGAAGAGCACTCTATTGAATCAACATAAAAGAATGAGTTGTGAGAGTTACATTTTACGTCTCATGTGTGGCTGCTAGGTTTTACACTCTCAGGAGACCAAAGTTAAACTTGGGTCCTAGCTCTCATTTGACCACTCTAGCTTGTGCAACACCAAAAAATAGCACTCTCTACCTAAAATCCCATGGTGTACAAAGTGAATTGCACACATTTTGGTGCATGTGGCCCAAAGGTGGTGAAAATGATATGATTGGGTTGGCATCAATGCCATAGAGGTCTTCGAAAAGGGTTAATAGGGTCATTATGCAAACCCTACTCGGGGGAAGGGGACACCTTATTTTCTATGGAATCATGAAGACATGGAATAAGGGTGTTCTTTCACATATAGTTAGGAGAAAGAAGACCCTTAGGATAAGGCCTTTTGAGCAGATTATAATTTATTTCTAATGCACCTTCTAAAATTCTTTTTGAACTTCTGTTTTGGGGGAATTTATTTTAATAAGAAGAGATATTTTTTCATCCAAAAATATCTAAAAACTGAATAACCTCTCTCTAGAACATTTTCTCTCTCTAAGCCAAAATAGGTAAAACAAGATCTTTTATTATTCTGAAGAGGGGATTGATTACAGGGGAAGATATTGGACATCTTGAGGGCTGGGGAGGAATCTTATAGAAATTCAAGTCTTGTGATTGATTTATTTCAAAATCTCCTTAGCAACTTTGTGGTACACACACTTGAGAAGGATGCTATATAATTGGTTGAAGCAATTATGCATTTTGGAGCTGATTATGAGCTGATTAAACAGGCTATCTACAGTGATTAGTGAAATAGAGGGTGATTAATCAGCTAATTACTCTCTCAACTTAATCAATTGGTCTAATTCCTTTTACATGGAGCTGATTAATGAGCTGATTAATCAGGCTATCTATAGTGATTAGTAAAATAAAGGGTGATTAATCGGCTAATTACTCTCTCAATGTAATCAATTGGTCTAATTCCTTTTACATGGAATTAGTAGACATCAATGCTAAGCTAATGAATGCCTGGTCTCTCAATTTGGACAAGAATCAAAGGAATTAGAGCACTTTTACTACTATTTTTTATTGGTTTTACTGGTTTTTCTCAAAATAGAGAAGGGGATTTGATAAATTTGGTATGTACGCACCTTGGATGGTGTTGATATGCAACATTGAGCTTGCTTAGGTGTCAATTCAAGTTATCCAAACTTGATTGAACCACTACATTGCAATTTGAAGCCTTCAAAAAAGCGTGCCAAAACAGGGTACTTTGGACTGTGCATGCCATTTCAATTTGAATGCAATCAGTTTGCTTTTATACATCAACAATGAAGTTCGTTGAGTACTTTGGAGTATCTGGAACACTTATTAGAGTGTGGTTGAGCTGAGAAAGGCTTGTTTACATGTTTGGACGTGTAGCGCAAATCACTTGTTTGCCACCATGAAACATGTTGTGGGATCTAAGATGACAAATGGTGAAAGTGATGACACTTGGTATATGGACTTTGGAGCATCAAACCATATGACTTGTCATGGTGAATGGTTTGAACATATGAAGCCTATGGATGTGAAAAGCTATGTGGAGACAAGAGATGATACCCAACATGCTATCACACATGTTGGTGAAACAAAGTCTAGTGCAGATGTCTTGTATGTGCCTTCTATTACAAAAAGTTTGACCTCAGTTGGTCAAATGGTGGAACAAGGTTTACAAGTTCATTTCAACGAGCATGGATGCTTCATTGAGGATTTCAAAAATGGATGTAGAGTCATTGCCAAAGGTAAGAAAGAAGGCAGGTTATTTAAGTTGGATGCTAGGATTCCTGAGTTGAAATCATCCACGTTCTCTAAAAGCCGAAATGTGGTACAAGACATTGACATGTGGCATAAAAGGATTGGACATGTGAACATACAAAGGTTAAAGAACATGCAAGCAAGAGGCATTGTAAGTGGGCTGCCTAGATTCAAGTATGATGGGAATATGCATGTCTGTGATATTTGCCACTTCGGAAAGCAAGCAAGGTTGCCATTTCCTAAAGAAGGCAACATGAGTAGCAGGCCACTTGAGATAGTTCATAGTGATGTATGGGGTCCTGCACAAAACCCATCCATTAAAGGCAGCTTGTATTATGTGACATTCATTGATGATTTCAGCAGAATGACTTGGATTTACTTTCTTAGAGAGAAAAGTGAAGTGTTGGGAAAGTTTATGGACTTCAAAGCTCTTGCAGAGAAGCAATATGGCTCTTGGATAAAATGTTTGAGGACAGATGGAGATGGTGAATACACCTCATATGCTTTTGAGAATTTCTTGAGAAAGCATGGCATAAGAAGGCAATTAACTTGGGAAAGTTTATGGACTTCAAAGCTTTTGCAGAGAAGCAATATGGCTCTTGGATAAAATGTTTGAGGACAGATGGAGATGGTGAATACACCTCACATGCTTTTGAGAATTTCTTGAGAAAGCATGGCATAAGAAGGCAATTAACTTGCAGGTACACTACCCACTTGGCAAATACTATTGTAGAAATGAATTTTCCAAGTGGTTCTAGAACTAACCAAAAAATATTCTACCCTTACCATGTTTTCAGACTTGTCTATAAGTTAATTTTGACACTAAGCAAGACACATTTATTCCCTTGCAATAGAATACTTGTGAGCTCTTCTCGTCTCTACTCTTGCTTTCTTGTGGTCTATTAGATTCTTGTATGATATGGATGCTTTCTTGAATATGTTGGATTGAAGGTTTCCTCTGTTTCCAACTTATTCCTTACCCACTTTTTGTGAGAGAGAACCACCGCAAAGGACATTCTCTTTTGCCTCCATCTAGGTATAGAAATATTTGCTTTTGCCCCCTTATCAAAGGACATTCTGGTTACAATAGAATGAGGATGTGATAGACAAGCTAACACACCCACATGGGGGAGTTGCATTGCAGCTCAAAAGCAAGACCCAATAACACATGATTCAGCAAGGCTACAATAAGCTCTTGACTATAGAACAATCATGAAGATCAAGAATTGTGAAATTATGGACATGATGTCTTCTTATCAATAATACATTTTGATTGCCTCTAAATTGCTTTGGCTCATGAGGGAGCATTGTGTAACTATGGACATTATTTAATATATATAATGACTTTTTTAACAAATTTACTTTTTCAAGAAAGCATGTTAATAAGAATGGATTTAAGAATCTTAACACTACACTCTTTTTTTATTGTTTTGTTAATAAAAGCTTATAAAATCGAAGATTAAGAAGTATATAAAAAAGAGTGAACAAGAGCCATCTTTTTTGTTGTGTTGTCAAACTAGCTAATACCAACGAGTAGCGTAGTACATTTTTTGAAGGTATGGGATTCAAGGATCCAAAAGTATTTCATGCAAAAGAGAGGATTTTGTGGTAGTGAAGTGAGTGATCGAGACTCTAATTGTGTGCATGTTTGTGTGTGTGTGTGTGTGTGTGTGTGTGAGAGAGAGAGAGAGAGAGAGAGAGAGAGAGAGAGAGAGAGAGAGAGAGAGAGCCCTCTTGAGCTAAAGGTGGTTGGTTCTTACTAGAATCACAAAAAACTTCTCCAAAATTGTGTTTTTTTGCTATTTATCAACAAAAGTACGATTTGGTCACACATTAAGCTTCTAAGCTAGTGGAATATGACTAAAAGTTGTCACACTTAAGATGCTATTTACACTTGGAAAATACATTTCTATGATAGTATTTTCCAAGTGGGTGGGTGGTTAGTTCTAGAACCACTTGGAAAATTCATTTCGACAATAGTATTTGCCAAGTGGGTACAATTTCTTGAAAAATGGTGTTGCTGAGAGGAAGAATAGAGTCATTTGTGATGTGGCCAGGGCGATGCTCAATGAAAAGAGCATGCCAGACTATTATTGGGCAAAAGCGTGTGCTGCCGCGGTGTATGTACTTAATAAGACACCCATAGCAGCCATACATGGAAGTACGCCAGAGATGCAGCTAACAAGTTTTAGGCCAGACATTGGACACCTCAAAGTGTTTGGTTGCATAGCTTATGTGCATGTGCCTGATGAGAGAAGGAGGAATTTGGATCCTAAGGCAGAAAAGTGCATTTTTGTTGGGTATGCACAGGATCGCAAGGCATATAAATGTTGGGTATGCACAGGATCGCAAGGAGGAATTTGGATCCTAAGGCAGAAAAGTGCATTTTTGTTGGGTATGCACAGGATCGCAAGGCATATAAATGTTACAATCCACAAACTAGGAAAGTGGTTATCTCACGAGATGTAGTGTTTGATGAACTTGCTAGTTGGTACAAGGCAAAGGATGAGGGTGTAAGATCCCTGACCCCACTGCGCAACGAATTTGGGGGTGCTAGCAGTGAAAGTAGTACTTCTTGCACTGAGCAGGGTCCTACACTCGGGGCCTCGCCCATGGATATCCAGACAAGAGACTAATCCATCGGTTCTTCCAAAACCGAACTCAAAAAAACTTCCCTTGCACGAAAAGCACGACGATTCCTCCAGGATAACTTTTCTCTAACGTAGTCAAAAGCCTGAACTAGCTGAACTGATCTGACCAAACCCGTAAGTCCCATAGTCAGATCAGGGAAAATGCTGTACTTAGATCATAGAGACCAATGCTTTTTTCCTCATTGAGAGGCATAGCCGTCGATTCTTTTCCATAGAATAATTTTATCCAGGATTTACCTCGTCTATCGTACTATACAGAAATTGAGTCTCGTTTTACGGTCCAGCCTAACCCCATCCAGTCCTATGGGTTAGCCAACCGCCCACCAACCACTGTAGTGATGGGATCCAATTAGGAATTTGGTTAGGTTTTTCCCGGGTACTAGGGAAAAGAGTTCCCAGGCCCCCTAGCCAGATATTCACGCAAACATAAAACTAGTCACACCACTTACACACCCAATATGAACTTGCCTTTTTCATAGATTCAACAATCTTTAAAACAATCATTTAATGAAACCATAGTGTTACTGATCATAATCCTCTAATTATCCAGTTGAATCCTAATTTCAAATTCATTCCTTCATCGGTGTACTTAGGGCATCATTGGCAACCAGAACGCTCACCACCTGTTCACTCAGGGGCCTTTTCAATAGTTCCTAGCTCATAGTACCCAGCAATATAATCACATAAAAATATCGAGATGGAATCTCCGTTGAAGATCAGCAAGATCAACCAACAGATCCATATAAAAGAGCCATGGACTCATCCGTTTGAGGACCAGCAATGTCAATCAACTAGATCCATGCCCGAATTCAGAAAACAACTCTTACTCCTTGTTCCAATATCTTCCCCGACGTACTTGTGAGTATCTTCGGCTACCTAGAGCCCGAGCACCGTATGGTCAGCACCCTCTAGGATCCTTCCCAGGTCACCTCGTGCTTCACTCAAAGGCCGCTTCCTTGGTCCCTCATCCACTGTACTGGAAGCTCACCATTTAAATCAAACTGAGGCTGGTCAAGACCTCGGCCGACCTTGGTACGCGAGACGTCCTCTGATGACTCTCCGTAGTATCAACAGTTGCAACTTTAACAGATAGGTCTCCACAACCTCATTCACAAGACGGTCAAAATGCTTCCCCAACATTCTTGACATAAAATAGTTATTTAAAAACAGATTTCACATACAAATACAGTTCTAACAATATTTCCATCTTTTCTCATTACTCCACATCCTTTCACATTAGTCCCCATCTTTTCTCATCTTCCCACAATTTTATTTTCTTCATCGATCCCTATTACATCACATCATTCCCACATCAAATCTCATCCAACTGCACATCAGTCCACATCATCCATACATCCATCCACATCATCCACATCAATTCACATCATCCATACATCCAACCACATATCCACATCAATCCACATCAATTCACATCATCCACATATCCATCTACACCAATCCACATTATCCACACATCAATCCACATCAATCCACATCATTCATACATCCATCTACACTAATCCACATTATCCACACATCAATCCACATCATCCATACATCCATCTACATCAATCCACATTATCCACACATCAATCCATATCATCCTCCATACATCCATCTACATCAATCTCCATTATCCACACATCAATCCTTATTAATCCACATCATCCATACATCCATCTATATTAATCCACATTATCCACACATCAATCCTCATCATCCATACATCCATCTATATCAATCCACATTATCCACACATCAATCCTCATCATCCATACATCCATCTACATCAATCCACATCATCCATACATCCATCTATATCAATCCACATTATCCACACATCAATCCACATCATCCGTCTACATTAATCCACATCATTCATACATCCATCTACATCAATCCACATTATCCACACATCAATCCAAATCATCCACATCATCCATACATCCATCTACATCAATCCACATTATCCACACATCTATCTACATCAATCCACATTATCCACACATCAATCCACATCATCTATACATCCATCTACATCAATCCACATTATCCATACATCAATCCACATCATCCATACATCCATCCACATTAATCCACATCATCCATACATCCATCTACATTAATCCACATTATCCACATATCAATCTACATTCATTTCATAAGTATTCCCATTCTCTTCTAATCACATCTTTTTCTATCTCATCACTTATTTCCTCATTTATCCTCATCAGATCTCATCCACTTGCATCTACCCATATATCTCATCACTTCACATACATTAACATCTATCCAGTTTACATTGCATCTATTCACATTCATTTCACATCACATCTCATTCATTCACATCCCGATTCACATGCTAACACATTCATTCATGTCCCTTATCGTTCATTCACATCCCGATTCACATCACATCACATCCATTCACATCCCTTATCATTCATTCACATCCTGATTCATATGCTATCACATTCATTCACATCCTATATCATTCATTCACATCCCTTATCATTCATTCACATCCCGATTCACATGCTATCACATTCATTCACATCCCTTATCATTCATTCACATTTATCTGATTCGCCTCCCATCTCATCACACCTATTTACCTCTCATTCTCATCACTTCTATTCCCATCACATCCATTCTCTATTCATTCTCATCTATCTGATTCATATCACATATCATCACATCTATTTACCTCTCATTCTCATTACTTCTATTCTCATCTATCTGATTCATGTCACATATCATCACATCTATTTACCTCTCATTCTCATTACTTCTATTCTCATCACATCCATTCTCTATTCATTCTCATCTATCTGATTCATATCACATATCATCACATCTATCTACCTCTCATTCTCATTACTTCTATTCTCATCACATCCATTCTCATCTATCTGATTCATATCACATATCATCACATCTATCTACCTCTCATTCTCATTACTTCTATTCTCATCACATCCATTCTCTATTCATTCTCATCTATCTGATTCATATCACATATCATCACATATATCTACCCCTCATTCTCATTATTGATATAAACATTTTTTACACATCTATTTATGCATAAGAACAACTTTAGTAGGAAATAACACTTTTATAAAAATCTGTTTATGCATCTATTTATGCATAAATTCAATTTTAAGGAGAATAACACTTTCAAAATAAAAATAAACCTTTTATGCATCTTTCTATGCATAAAATCAAAATTGATGAGAATAACTCTTTTGAAATAAAAATAAATTTCTTTATGCATCTTTCTATGCATAAAATCAAAATTGATGAGAATAACTCTTTTGAAATAAAAATAAATCTCTTTATGCATCTTTTTATGCATAAAATCAAAATTGATGAGAATAACTCTTTTGAAATAAAAATAAATTTCTTTATGCATCTTTCTATTATGCATAAAATCAAAATTGATGAGAATAACTCTTTTGAAATAAAAATAAATTTCTTTATGCATCTATTTATGCATAAATTCAAATTTAATGAAAGTATCACTTTTATAATAAAAGAAAATATTTTATGCATCTATTTATGCATAAAAATCAATTTTGATGAAAGTAACACTTTTATAATCAAAATATTTTCAATATGCATCTTTCTATGCATAGAAATTAATTCTAATGAAAATAACACTTTTATAATAAAAATATTTCTAATATGCATTTTTCTATGCATAGAATAAAAATAACACTTTTAGAATACACAAACTATGGGGATTACTCTTTTTGAATAATAAAAGATAAAACTTATTTCATAAAATTTAAGAAAATTTTACCATAACCTCCTTTGTATGGCTGACCATTTTTCAAAATTTTCTACCCTTAAGTTACTTAAAAATTATCCCCAAATGGTTTAAAGCATTCTAAACTAATCAAATTCCACTTTCAAAGGAGAAATAATATGAAAAGTTTAATTCCAACAATTAGATTACTTGAATAAAGGCTGAATTTAAGAAGAAGAGAGGGAGAAAGCCTTTCCAGCAAGGCATAGCATCATTTTACATTTTAAAATAAAACAAAAAATCAAAAAACCATTAAAAGGAATAAGAAAAAGTAAGATTTCTAACTTACATGAATTTCTGGGAGCTTTCCTTTGGCTCGATGGTTTGAGGGATCTACTCTTGTTTGCGACAAGAGTGGCCACCAATTCTTTAGAAGAGGGAATGGTCAAAAACTAATAAATTATTAATAAATTCACAGTTTTTGGCTTTGGAGAGGAGTAGAGTAATAGTGCATAAAACACTATTAACCATTTACAAAGGGGGAGGCTTCATTTATAGGAAAAAGTGAAGCCTCTAACCAAGCAAACTGATTCTAGAATTTTCCAAATCAGTTTGGATAATTTTTGACCATTTTTAGGTCAGTTTAGCTTACTTTTTGGATCTAGTTGAAGCAGGAGAGATAAAAATAT
Source organism: Cibotium barometz (assembly GCF_041138505.1). Classification (NCBI taxonomy): domain Eukaryota; kingdom Viridiplantae; phylum Streptophyta; class Polypodiopsida; order Cyatheales; family Cibotiaceae; genus Cibotium; species Cibotium barometz. Next base: position 54,219,543 of record NC_141072.1, on the reverse strand, counting down.
CTCATTATTTGTGAGTTTAAAACTCACCCACACATGTGAAATAGGTGCCTCCTTCATGAGGGGAATTCCCCCACACTGAGGTGTTAAAAATGCATCATTTCTCTAAATATCTCTTCTTTTTTAACTAATATCGTTGTCCTTAGTCAACTCTTCATCTTATGTGAGTATTTACTCATTTTAGGGAGGATTTTCTTTATTTCTTTAATTTATCTCCTCCCTACATTTGGATGAATCTGATTGGCCCCTTAGAACCTTAATTTAATTTTTTTTGAAAATCTGGACCCTTAGGATAAGGCCTTATGAACAGATTATAATTGATTTCTAATGCACCTTCCTGAAAATCTTTTTGAACTTCTGTTTTGGGGGAATTTATTTTAATAAGAAGAGATATTTTTCCATCCAAAAATATCTAAAAATTGAATAACCTCTCTTTAGAACATTTTCTCTCTCTAGGCCAAAATAGGATCTTTCTTTTATTTCAGAGAGGGGAATAATTATAAGATCAGAAGGGGAGGTTCTTACACCTGCACTCCTCAAAAGCCGGAGGGAGGAATCTTACAGAGGGTGTCATTGATTCCGTTGATGCTGATGTGCTTTTGACCATTTTTGGGTCAGTTTAGTTCACTTTTTGGATCCAATTTTAATTAGGAGAGAGGAGAGATGAAATATCTAATTTTATTGATTTAAAATTCAAAAGCAATGATGGGAAAAAGGCGCCTGCTTCATGAGGGGGAATCCCCACTCTGAGGTGTCAAAAATTTATTTTTTTAGTATTTCCTTTTGTCCTTAGTCCACTCTTCATCTTATGTGAGTATTTACTCATTTTTGGGGAGATTTTATTTATTTCTTCAATTTACCTCCTCCCTATATTTGGATTAATCTTATTGGTCCATAGGAACCTTAATTTAAAATTTTCAGAAAATCTGGACCCTTAGGATAAGGCCTTTTGAACATATTATAATTTATTTCTAATGCACCTTTTGAAATTCTTTTTGAAGTTTTGTTTTGGGGGAATTTATTTTAATAAGATGAGATATTTTTCCATCTAAAAATATTTAAAAAGTGGATCATCTCTCTCTAGGCCAAAATAGGATGAGATGAGATATTTTTTCATCTGAAAATAAGATGAGATATTTTTCCATCTAAAAATATTTAAAAAGTGAATCATCTCTCTCTAGAAGATTTTCTCTCTCTAGGCCAAAATAGGTAGAAACAAGATCTTTTATATTTCTGAAGAGGGATTTGATTTTATAGGGGAAGATACTGAACTTCTTGAGAGGCTGGGGAGGAATCTTACATTCTCTCCCACTTGAAAAATGAGAGATGTCCTCATCTCGCAAACTGGGGGTAATCCCGCAACAGTTCGTCTTCTTTCTCCAGGTGGCATCTTCAAAAGGATAGAACTTCCATTTAACCAATAATTCTCTCAGAATTCTATTCCTGAGAAACTTCTCTCGAACATCAAGGATTTCTTCAGGTTGGAGTTCCATCTACCCTTGGGTTTTGAAGAAGTTAAGATTTCATCATTAAGCACATGATTCTGGCTTGGTACATACTTTTTAAGAAGGTTGACATGAAATACATTATGTACTTTGAGATGAGGAGGCATAAGAAGTTCGTAGGCTAAGTCACCTACTTTCTTTGTAATCAGATATGGCCCAAAATATCTGGGGGATAACTTCTTCTACTTCCCAAGATATAGAAAACTTCTTTTGGGGCGTACTCGAATGAAGACCATATTTGCTTCTTTGAATTTTCTATCTATCCTCTTCTTATCTGCATACTGCTTCTGTCTATCTTGGGCAACTTTTATATCTTTGCGAATTGACTGTATATGCTAGTCCATGTTGTCAAGCATCTGTTTGGACATCTCGAGTAGGACCAAGTTAATGGAGTTAAGCAATCTTGTCCATATAGAGCTTTGAAAGGGCTCATCCCAATACTTTGTTGATAAGAAGCATTGTAAGGCGAACTCGACTAGGTGGTGCAGATAACTTAGCCACTTCTTGGGTTCCCTCCACCATAGCATGACCGAAGTATATCTTCGATTACTTGGTTTACCCTTTCTGTTTGATCGTCGGTCTCGGGGTGGTAAGCTGTGCTGAGATCCAAGAAAGTTCCTACTGCTTCGAAAAATGCAGTCCAGAATCTTGACGTGAATTTGGGGTCTCGATCACTTACTATTCTTTGGGGTAGGCCATGCAATCTAAAGATTTCCTTAAGAAACACTCTGGCCACATCCACTGTAGTGTAGGTTTCTTTTATTAGAATCAGATGGGCAACTTTGGTTAGTCTATCAACTACCACGAAGATGGAGTTGTAACCTGATTGCACTGAAGGTAATCCAGTAATAAAATCCATACTGATGCATTCCCACTTCATCTGGGGGATGTCTAATGGATGTAACTTCCCAGGCATTTTTACTCTCTCGGCTTTGACTTTCTGACATGTTAGACATTGACATACATGATTTAGTACATCCTTTTTTAGTCCAGGCCAAAAGAAGCTTTTCTTCACAGACATCCAGGTTTTGATGAAACCTGGATGTCCTGCAAAGGCTGTCATGGGCTTCATTCAGAATTTGACCCTTAGTTCCCTCATCATTGGGAATGCATAGCCTGCGATTATAATACATAATTCCATCATCCAGGTTTTTCTTCACAGACATGTAGGTTTTGATGAAACCTGGATGTCCTGCAAATAAGGCTGTCATGGGCTTCATTCAAAATTAGACCCTTATTTCCCTCATCATTGGGAATGCATAGCTTGTGATTATAATACATAATTCCATCATCCAGGCTGTACCCTTGAACGCGGTTCAACTCCTGTGGAGTTTTGCTTTCCTGCATAAGTAGGGTAGCAATAGGGCCAAAGAATCTATCCTGCATGATCTTCTCTCTTGCCTGGGCGGTACTTGATTTCAAAATCAAATTCTTGCAGGGTTTGCATCCACCTTCTTTGGCGCATGTTGAGATCCTTCTGAGTGAAGATCCCCTTTAAGCTCTGATGATCTGTCATCAAAGGGAATCTTTGACCCAGTAGTAGGTAATGTCTCCACAACTTCAGGGCATATACTACTGAAAGTAGTTCCAGGTCATGGATAGCATAATTCCTCTCATGCATTCTGAGTTTTCGGGATTCACAGGCCACTGCATGACCTTCTTGCATGAGTGCACCTCCCAGGGAAAAACCACTGGCATCAGTTTACTACCTCAAAGGAGGGTAGAGAGAAATCTGGCAACTTCAGAATGGGATTGGTTACCAAGGCAGTCTTCAGCTTATCAAAAGCACTCTGGCACCTAGTAGACCATTGAAACGGGGTATTCTTCTTGAGAAGATTAGTCATGGAGGAAGCTATGAGAGCATACTTTGGTATAAAAATTCTATACCAGTCACAATCCCAAGAATTTCAATGTTTTTGGTTCAGGCCAATCTATGACTGCTTGGACTTTTGCAAAATCTGGAGAAATTCCATCTTTGGATACTAGAAAGCCCAGGTATTCAACATGGTTGGCAGAGTTTTGCAAAGAGTTGGTGCTTCCTTAGAATCTCAAGAACTTTTCTAACATGAGCTTCATGGTGGTCATCTGCATTCTTTGAGTAAATCTGGATATCATCAAAGAAAACAAGAACAAAATCATCCAAGTATTCTCTGATAATGTCCTGCATTAGGCGATTGAATGTAGCTGGGGTATTTGTCAATCCAAACAGCATGACAGTGAATTCATAATGCCCATAAGCGAGTATTGATGGCTGTCTTCGGGATATCTTGCTCATTAATCTTGATCTGATAATACCCTGATTTGAGATCTATCTTTGTGAAGATCTGGGCTCCACTTAGCCTATCCAGAAGCTCATCAATTCTGGGGATAGGATACTTATTCTTAAGTGTCAGCTGATTGAGACCTCTATATAGTCCACACAGAGTCTTAGCGTTCCATCTTTCTTTTTCTGAAAGAGAAGTGGCGCACCCCAAGGTGAAACACTGGGTCTTACAAACCCTTGTTCTAACAGCTATCTAAGTTGTTCCTTGAGTTTGATGGCTTCAGGAACTGGCATTTTGTATGTGCATAGGGCTACTGTGGTTGAGCTCTGGGGGTCAATTCTATCTCATGATCTACTTCTTGGATTGGAGGCATCTCTGTTAATTCTGCTAGGAATAAATCATCATAATCACTTAACCATTCAAGTTCTTTAGCTTTTAACTTTGAGTCTACCAGATTCATTTTGACAACATAAATGAGCTGCTTCTTTCTAAGTCCTTTTAGTAACTTAGAAGCTTTTATTAATTGCAGACTTGGGGATCCTGAAATTCCGGTTCCTTGAACTTTATTTTTGTGAAGGTCATGGAAGGAAATGGTTCCATTATGACAATGAATGTCAGCTTGATTTTTGTGGAGCCAATCCCAAAGGTAGGACTCTGAATTGATAGTCAGTTAAATTCCCATCTAGATTGAATACGATCTGTTCAAGGTGAGTGAAAAGAATCTTCCCACACTGGCCAATTCAATTTGCATAGGTTTTCCTGATTTTTATTCTAAGAGACTAGCTTACGCAAGTATCTTGGGGAAATGAAAGAATGAGTACTACTTGAATTAATCAAAAGCTTAAAAGGCTTACCCTGATACTCAGCTGGAGTATGGATGACTGAGAATTGACGGTTTGGCCCTTGGTTTTCAATTGCAGCATATGTCCTCTTTCCTCTTCCACTACTTCTGCTATTGTGACTACTCTGATTGCTGCAATCTGAGGCGGCGAAAATCTTTCTCTTTAGTTGCCCCAGTTCTGGAAAGGAGTTCTGAGGCTACTCTGGACAGAGGCAGATGGTTGAGCTGGAGTTCTCTTGGGATTTCCTTGATTTGGTGAGACGGACCTTGATTTGACTGATATGAAGGGATTGGTTTGAGCACTCTGGGTCCTTGACTTCCCTGTCCCCTTGACATGGTAGGAGGAGTCGGGTAGTCTTTCAGCTGGTGAACAAAACCCTGGCATCCAAAACACCGGTTCTCACTTCTGAGCTCGTCTCTCTGAATCCTTGAGGCAAAAGCTTGATGGTACTCTTCAATTGTCCAGCTATCCTGCTTTAGTTCCAAGAACTCATTCATTTTAATTTCAAGGAAGCCCGGAAGACAAAACCTCTTTCTGAGGTAAGCTTTAAGATCGATCTAGGTCTGGGTATTTCGGTCAAGACAGTTAGTCTCGCAGTGATTCCTCCAAGAGCGACCCTGGTCGTTTCCACAATCTTTAACCTGGTGAGAGCCACCTTGCTTCTCTCATTGTAGCCAGTTACATCAAAGTATTCTTCCATAGCCTCAATCCACTTTTTCACTACTTCACCTAACTACTCCCCTTCACCCTTGAAGAGGTTGGGATTTGTGCAGTGCTTTTTGAACATCTGGATCTAACTCTTCGTCATCCTCATCGGTTAGAGGATTTGGTTGCCTTGCACACGGGCCGCGCGCCTCATGACTTTGACAAAATGAGATTTTTGTGAGCTTAACTTTGACAATAGATTTATGATTATTTGATTTTTGAGATTTATCTTTAAACAGATAATTATTTCATTATACTTCTTGAACTAGATTAACCATATTTACAATCATGAAAGCAATTTGGATTTTTTTTTTGTTTTGCAAAACCTCATTTATTATAAATTTTTTTTGATATATACATAGAGCATCATGGCTCCAAAGTCACTGTCTCAATCGCGTACGCATAAAGAAGCGAAACTACGAAGGAGACATGCCATGGTACACACGATTCATTACAGCAAGAGGTGCTGTAATTCTACTTCTAGGGATAAAGCGGCTAAGAAGCCTAAAAACTCGGCATGAAATTCTGAAGTTCCTGGGTGAATGATTTAAGAGTTGTTTATGATGAACAAACCCTAGCCTTATCAAAATCATGGCTAAGGAAATATTTTGCTTGAGCCTTCAACGCTGATTGTTGGTATTGATATTAATACATCGTCCTCCAAAGAACCACATATACCGACGTCGCTCTACAGGATCAAAAGTAAAGACTCTCAAAATGACGTGCGAGTCTCACTCTGCTTACTCGGGTCGTAGCAGAGTTGATGAGGTGCTCGAATGCAAAGGCTATCATATCCTTACTCTTGGAGAGTTCAGGAATGCCAAATAGATTCGGGGTATCCATCTATAAATTTCCAATTCAATTTATGAGTTTTCAATTTTTGAAGTTTATTCAACATAATATTAACACGCAAAAACATTATTTCCCAGATTTACTTTAAAATTTAAATCAATTTCTATTGTTGTTACGTAAATTTACAACAGCGCTTTGATACCAATTGTGGGATCCCACTGCCCCCTCTACACACCGGATTCTCGGTATAGCTTGCATAACAGAAGCAGCTCCCTCATGCGTGCGGGGTAGGGTTTCCCACTCGGGGCCTTGCCCTTGAATGTCTGGGCACGAGACTAAGCTAGTGGTCATTTCGAAAACGATTTTCCATGCCCGAAAAATAGGAACGATTCCACCATTTTGAATTTCTTAACGAATTTTTCTAACGAGGTCAAGATACTGAACTAACCTTCATCTGAATAAACCAGATAGAAGGGAAACTATTACAAACTTAACTTGAAGGGATCAACGCTTTTTTCCTAATTGAATCAGGCACAGCTGTTGATCTATTCATTTGAGAAGTCTTCAGGTTATTATTTAACTATTCGAGTTCTAAGCGTACTCCTATTAATCAATTTTATTATTAAAACTCTACTGATTCCAGCCTACCGGCCCATGGGTTAGCCACTGTGCCCAACCATTGGAATTGGTAGAACCAGACAAGTACTCATCCACCTTTTATTGAATGCCTTTCTTAACTTTTGCTTTAGAATACAGATACGTACACACTCCTCTTTAAACTTTAACTTATAAAAAAATTCATTGACAAACAATTATTGGTTTACAGATATCATAACTCAAAATTTCCATCCAGTTCCTTGTTTCTCAAAAACACGTATCACTCTGGACTCTCCGTCGAGACCACTTGGTCATCATCAAAACAAAAAGAGATCCAGTAAACAGAGATTACAATAATTTTTTGTCATTATACATATATATCTTCCACGACATACGCATGAGTGTCCTAAGCACGGTGAGCCTGTGCATCGTCGCCTGGTCAGAACCCTGCAGGATCCTCCTTAGGTGTCCTACCACTTCACTCAGGGACCGCTTCGATTGGGCCTCGCCCATCGTACTGGAAGTACACCATTTTTCACCATACCAAGGCTGGTCAAGATCTGGGCAGGTTTTTGCCGCGTGAGCCATCCTTTGAACACTCCCCACCAGCTGTTGCAACCGAACTTCCCTTAGAAAAACACATATACCAAATGCTCCCTCCACCAGCATTCTGACGTAAGATAGTCCTTTAAGAAAACAGGGTTTCTATGTAAGTTTTCATTTTTGATTTTCTTTTGAATATAATGAGTATATCTTAAATCCATATCCCAAGACTTTCTGATCGCAGGTCTGAATTCCAAACAGAATTCCTTGAATTCTGTAACCTTGATCCTCAGATCAGAATCAAAGGGTCTTAACTTGATTTCCAATTCGGTGGGTGATTTGAGTGAATTTTCTTGAGAACTGGTCACATCGTCTTTTCTTGAAACTGACGAAGGAGTTATGTCTTGGTCATAGTCTGATTCAGGGTTTGAGTCTGGAAAGGTTCTCCCTAAACTATCTTTCTCGAAGGATAATATTTCAATTACTACTTTACTGAATTTCATTCATTGAGTATTTGCTTAACTTAATTCAAACCTAATCATGAATTTCTATGAGGAATAAATAAATCATTTATCTAAAATTCTGACTTCGATAGTTTTTTTTTGGAGTTTTCTCATTACCATCCTAGAGAATATGAAACGGTAGAATTTTCTCTCATATATTTACTTATTCATTTACCAATATTCATGGGATTTAAATATAGGATTAAAGAGAACTCTTATTTTGATATAAAAATTATGTATGCATCTATTTATGCATAAAATCCAACTTCTATGGAAATAACACTTTTATACAAGAGAAAATCCTTTTATGCATCTATTTATGCATAAAAATCAATTTTGATGAGAGTAACACTTTTATAATAAAAAAATTTCTTTTATGCATCTATTTATGCATAAAAATCAATCTTGATGAAAGTAACACTTTTATAATAAAAAAATTCTTTTATGCATAAAAATCAATCTTGATGAAAGTAACACTTTTATAAAAAAAAAACTTTTATGCATCTATTTATGCATAAAAATCAATCTTGATGAAAGTAACACTTTTATAATAAAAAATTCTTTTATGCATCTATTTATGCATAAAAATCAATCTTGATGAAAGTAACACTTTTATAATAAAAAAATTCTTTTATGCATCTTTTTATGCATAAAACTTAATTTTGATGAAGTAACAGTTTTAGAATTAAAAAAAATCTCCAATATGCATCAATAACAATTTTATAATAAAAATATTTCTAATATGCATTTTTCTATGCGTAGAATGAAAATAACACTTTTAGAATACACAAACAGTGGGGATTACTATTTTTGAATAATAAAAGATAAAACTTATTTCACAAAATTTAAGAAAATTTTGCCATAACCTCCTTTGTATGGCTGACCATTTTTCAAAATTTTTCATTCTCAAGTTACTTAGAAATTATCCCAAATGGTTTAAAGCATTCTAAACTAATCAAATTACTTAGAAATTATCCCAAATGGTTTAAAGCATTCTAAACTAATCAAATTTCACTTTTTAAAGAGAAATAATATGAAAAGTTCAATTCTAAGAATTTGATTACATATCTAGGATAAAGAAAGGCTGAATTCAAGAATGAAGAGAGGGGGAAAGCCTTTCCATCAAGGCATAAAATCATTTTTCATTTTAAAGAAAACAAAAATTAGAAAACCATTAAATGGAATAAAGAAAAAGTAGGATTTCTAGCTTACCTAAATTTTTGTGAGCTTTCCTTTGGCTTGATGGTTTGAGGGATCTACTCTTGTTTGCAACAAGAGTGGCCACCAATTCTTTTGAAGAGGAAATGGTCAAAAACTAATGAATTTTCAATAAATTCATTGTTTTTGGCTATGGTGAGGAGGAGTAGAGTAACAGTGCATAAAACACTATTAAGCTTCTACAAAGGAGGAGGCTTCTATTTATAGGAAAAAGTGAGCTTCTAACCAAGCAAACTGATTCTAGAATTTTCTAGATCAGTTTGGTCAATTTTTGACCATTTTTGGGTCAGTTTAGTTCACTTTTTTGGATCCAGTTTTGAATTAGGAGATAGGAGAGATGAATTATCTAATTTTATTGATTTAAAATTCAAACGCAATGATGGGAAAAAGGCACCTACTTCATGAGGGGGAATCCCCACTTTGAGGTGTCAAAATTTTATTTTTTAGCATTTCCTTTGGTCCTTAGTCCACTCTTCATCTTATGTGAGTATTTACTCATTTTTAGGGGGATTTTATTTATTTCTTCAATTTACCTCCTCCCTACATTTGGATTAATCTTATTGGTCCATAGGAACCTTAATTTAAAATTTTCAGAAAATCTGGACCCTTAGGATAAGGCCTTTTGAACAGATTATAATTTATTTCTAATGCACCTTCTGAAATTCTTTTTGAACTTTTGTTTTGGGGAAATTTATTTTAATAAGATGAGATATTTTTCCATCCAAAAATATTTAAAAAGTGAATCATCTCTCTCTAGAAGATTTTCTCTCTCTAGGCCAAAATAGGTAGAAACAAGATCTTTTATATTTCTGAAGAGGGATTTGATTACAGGGGAAGATACTGGACTTCTTAAAGGTTGGGGAGGAATCTTAGAGCACAGCCAGAAGGATATGTACACCTGAGGTACCCCACTCATGTATGCAGATTAAAGAAAGCATTATATGGTTTAAAGCAAGCACCTCGTGCTTGGAGTGATAAGATAAGCCGATATCTTAGAGCACAACCAGAAGGATATGTACACCCGAGGTACCCCACTCATGTATGCAGATTAAAGAAAGCATTATATGGTTTGAAGCAAGCACCTCGTGCTTGGAGTGATAAGATAAGTCGATATCTTATCTCCCTTGGATTTCAGGTTTCTTCAGCAGATCATGGGGTTGTCTTACTTGTCATCTATGTGGATGACTTGATTATCATAGGAGATCATGGTAAGATGTTATGCATGTCAAGAAGGCATTGAGTGGGCATTTTGATATGAAAGACTTGGGTGAATTGAGATATTTTCTTGGGATTGAAGTGATCAAAGACCATGCAGGTACATGGTTAGTGCAACGCCAATATGTTGGCAAAATATGGGATGACAGGATGTAAGCCAATGAGTACACCTTTGGAGCAGAATGTGAAGCTATGGGGGCTGATTTTGGTGAAGAGTTGGATGATCCATCTATGTATAGAAAGATGGTTGGCAGTCTTATTTACGTGACTATCACACGCCCGGATCTCAGTTATGCTGCTTTGGGACTAGTAAGCCAATTTATGCAGAGCCCTTGAAAACCTCATTTAGATGCAGTGAGATGCATTATGTGATATGTAAAGACCACTGCACAATATGGTCTTCTTTATGAGCATGGTAAAGGCTTGGATGTACATGGCTACACAAACGCAGATTGGGCAAGTAGCTCGTATGACAGGAGGTCTACTAGTGGTTATGCCTTTACATTTGGAAGTGCAGTGGTGAGTTGAAGCAGTAAGAAGCAACCTATTGTTGCTTTATCTAGTGCAGAGGCTGAATACAGGAGTGCAGCCATTGCTACATGTGAAGGGGGATTTCTAATTTTTGAGCAAAACCATCTGAGCATTTGAGCAAATTGGATCAGAATGTAGTTTTTTTGTGTCAAAGTTTATGAAAACAATCCAAGTGTATGGACCCCTTTTGTGAATAAAGGGGTCATATTGCTTAAGAAAAGAAATGGATATCCTCATTTCTGACTAAACAAGTTTTCTAACTCTTGAAGTTCATGAAATGAGGCCATGATTATGAAACCGTTTTGTAAATGAAGGGTCCATATTGCTCAATAAAAGAAACAATAAAAGAAGTGGTTATCCTTGTAAACTAATAAACCACAACAACTAGTTTTGTGATTGTAAAATCATCCTACAAGGCTTCCCATCATGAAGGTTTGCAATCTGCAAAAAGTATTATTATAATAGTCCTTTCAAATTTTGTTCAACATCATGAAGGTGTGCAATCTGCAAAAACTAGGCCTTGAGGCATGCAAGATAATGATGTGAAGATCTCTTTTGTACTCAAGTTAGCTTGGTGACCAAAAATATTATCTTTTCTATCCACATAAGTTAATATGTAAATAATATAGCTAATTTTAAGTCAAATACACTCACAATATTTTCTATTTTGCTATTTGTTGTATTTTCCAATACATTCTCACATTATTTCAAATAAGTTTTCTACCTATGCAAATGAAAATGAAGACATGATTTATCACATAGAAGAAATGTTCAAGTTCTTTTGTGATGTAAAATCATCCTTCAAAATGTCCTACCACAATTATCAAGTGGAGAATAATTAGCACACTATCCTTGTGGTTCAAATTACTCATGGAAAAAAGGATTTCTTATATCCAATCCAAGGTACAAAAGGAAATGTAACAAATATAACCAAATTTTAAGTCAATATTTTACACTCATAGTTTGGTATTTTGCTACTACTAGATGTGTTGAGTTCATGTTATTTCAAATAAGTTTCCTACAAAGCGTCTTGCCACAATTATCAACAAGTAGAGAAACAAACCAAAAATTTACACAAGGAGAAATGCAAAAGGTCCCAAAAACATTGTTCTTGTGGTTCAAAATCTTCATGGAAAAAAGGATTATTATAGATATCTTTTCATTTTGTATTCAACATCATGAAGGTTCAGTCTTCAAAAAAATACCATTTTTGTGGTTCAAAATCCTTATGAAAAAAGGATTATTATAATAGCCCTTCCATTTTTTGTTGACCATCATGAAAGTACAGTCTCCAAAAACTAAACCTCAAGGCATGCGGGACAATGCCTGGAATATCTCTTTTTTACTCAAGGTGGCTTGGTGAACAAACATATTATTTCTGCTATCCAATCCAAGGTATGAAAGGAAGATGTAATAAATATGTTTGCATGGAATATAGGCATCCAATTTGCGGGATCGTCCAATGAAGTCTTCACAATTGCAAGAAGGAAATGGAGAAATGTCAATCTTGTATTCAATACCTTTTTGCATTGATCCTTCTGTAGAAACAATGAACTCAGCATGCTCCATGGCCTTCACGACTGTTGCGTCCTTAACAATGCATTTCATGACCAATGACCTCTGAATTCTATCTTCCATTTCTTTGGAGATTTTGTTTCGCCATCTGATTGCTTTGCCATCTCGACGCCGAGGTCGATCTTCATGCAATACTATTGTTTCATCATGGGCTTGAATTGGTGAAGCACAACTTGCACCCACCATCGGAGTTGACACTCCTAATATGACAAACCCCGAGCTTGTCAACCTGGCAATCTCTGCACTTATCAAGGATGTTCCTGATTGAACCTTCCACCTTCCTGGTGATGGTCATGGAATACCTGTAATGCTAGTTGATGGCTTCCACATGTGGGTTACATCATTTCCACAAAACCAAATCATTTGGGAGCGCACTCCAATTGGTGTTTGAATCCTCCCAAAGAATGATGGTGCAACAACTCCACGTCGATTTTCACGATCCTTTATATTGACAAGCTTGTTACATTTTCCTCCTTGTCCAAGCCAAGCCTGGCAACGGACTTGGCTTGTTATAGGAACTCTTTGTAATGCCCAATTTGCATCATGCACTTCATATTCTTGTACACTCTTGGAATCATCATCCTCAAAACTCTCTGTTGCAAATTTAGTACTAGATTTTGAAGACATGGAGTATCTTTTCTTATTTGCATAACTGTACTCAGGGCGGTGACTATCATCCTCACATATATTTGAAGGCATTGACTTTGGCCTTTTCCTTCGCACAGTCTTGTCATCTCCATCATTAAAACATACTTCAGATGCAACACCCATTTCCTTTGCAACATCACTTGTTAGATCAACAACTGTTTTGGCACTAATGTCAATCCGAGATTTTAAAGATCTTTTTTTTTAAAGGTCTCCAGACTCGGCCCACTTCCGATAAACTGGCCCTTCAAAAAAGATGTGTATCTAGCGCTTTGTAAAATTGCATTTGAGAGGTCACTAATAGAGGCATTGTAGAGACCAACATATTTGACATGGTTCAATCCAGCCCTCCAACTACCATGAATAGACTCTGCTAGATTTGTTCGAGGTATCAAGTACTTCTCGTTATCTGACATACTCTGCAGAGATATTGTAATGGCAAAATTACATTATTAACATGACAAAAAAAATTCAAGAGAAATACAAAACCAACCTCTATAATGTAGTGGCCCCAATGGGAAATCCTAGCATGCCACCATGCAAACCAAGTTTCAAGCCGTGGCAAGTCTGAGTCACTTGCATGGCCTGCATTCCACCATGTCCTTAGGCTTCTCATTTTGACTTCTGCAGCTTGCTCTGTAGAGGCATCCTTCCAGCATCTACAGCGGATTTTAAATTCCTCTTGGCTGCCAACTTTTATACATGCCTTTGCATGGGAATGAAGACTTTGCTCCCAATGGAAAAGGCAAGAACGCTCTTTCCCTTCCATTATATTGTCAAGGCCACCATTGAAAGTGGCACGTACAGCTCTCCAGTTGGCTTGGGCCTCATCTGCCATGAACCCTTTGAATTCAGCATTGTCAAACCCTTCTGAAACCATTACTTTGTTGAGAGTATCCCAAAATAGAATTTGTGCGTCAGTATCTTCCACCTTGAAGTCACAAGTTGCAATTGTTTGCAACTCTTGGATAAAAGGATTATACACATGGCAAGCCATGGTAGTCCAATCTTTCATTCGCTTCACAAAGTCAAACAACACCCAACAATGACCCAGTTCTCCTCCAAGTCTCATTTTATTTACCAAATCAACCCCTGAACCAGAACCTTGGGTAGACATTTTAAATACATGACACCTGCTGAATGAACTATGTTGTAATTGTCCAGGAAACACTACACTTTGGAAATAATTATATCTACAATGTCTTTTCAAGTATAAAATTCCATTTAGCCCATCTGACACAGGTCGAGAGTCACGTCGACCCTCCTTAATCCATCTTGATAATCTACAATGTCTTTTCAAGTATAAAATTCCATTTAGCCCATCTGACACAGGTCGAGAGTCACGTCGACCCTCCTTAATCCATCTTGATAATCTACACAGACATAAAGTTGATCAATATTCATTGTGATAACATAATTTAATAAACCAATGCAATAACAAATGTTATGGTAATTACCTTCTTTTGTCAAGCAAAGGTTCACATTGTTTTAGCAAATCTTGTAGCTCAACATCTGACATCTTAATCCCATCTTGCACATTTTTAGACAATAAAGTTTCCAGAATAATGTCTTGGACAATTATATTTTGTATCCCTTTAGGGCATACAGCACCACCAGCCCTCACCATTTCAGAAACTTTGGTTTTAATGGCATCCTTTGTTCTTCTAGTCAAACCATCTCCAACGGGATGATTATGATGGCCATGGTGTATGACTGCACGAGTAAGATTCACACCATCTCTACATTCTGGCATGCAGAGTAACATTTCACAGTAACATCTCTCCAAGCAAATTGGTGGACAACCACAATGTATACATGATAAGGAGCCATATGATTCAATTGACACATTTGCTGGGGCCACTCTAATCAATCTCCCATCCCATTGTGTCTCATTCTCTATCCCAATTCTTTCTTTATAACCACAAGTTGCATTTATACAACGGAGGTGACCTCCACATTCCTTTCTATGAACCACACCAGGAAATACTATATTTGTTGTAATAGGATCACTCTAAACATGACCATCAAATTTTGACTCCGTACCTTTTGTGCGATGTTTCATTGAAGTAGCTGGTAGCTCAAAGAAAACATCACCATCATAAGTAGAAGGCAACTCATCCACAGAGTGACGTGCATTCCAACCTTCTCATAGGCCTCACACAATCTGTTCTTTATAGGTAGTTGCATAGTAATCTCAATGACACTATGTTGTTTGTTATTCTCAATGTTGCTAGCTGAATCATGTTTCCTTGCCTCATCATTTTTGTTGCAAACAGAGTAGAAATCTTTTTTGTTTTCGTGCACTAGAGTCTTCTGAAGTTCATTGTCATCAAGCTTGAATCTTTCTCCCTTCACGGTGAAAATATCACCAAATTGCGCATCAAGGTGAAACATTTTGTATCCATCATCATGGACTTCGTATTGCAGCTCCATTGTCAAATCAGACCCATTATCACCAAAGTGCTGATGGATAGATATGGACCCAAGTGTGAATTGAAAATGGCTAGCAAGCACCATCTCTGACAACACTCCTCTACCTATGGAAGTGCGAACAAACATATGCAAAGATCTATCCTCATTCTGAATTGTGACAGATTCCATAAGAACGGAATGGTTAAGCTGTGCAACTCAATGAGATGAAGTCCAAAGGGTGAGATCAAGAGGAGAGTGTTCGTTTCAAGAACTCATTTTAAACAAGAGTCTGCCGCAAGAAAAAATGCTCACAAATGCTTTGCACACACTGCCCATTGTTTATACTCACAACTTTGTAAGATAGGTCTTGTGAAAGTCGGCACAAGTGTGACAATGGTACTGAACCATGATGTAAATTTTAGCCATCATTTGTTAACAACAATACTATAATACCATGGACTCTTAGACCTTTTAATCCCCAACCTTTCTTTGACACGTATGGGAGTTATTGCAAGCCATTCTCGCTAGCAATGACATTTCATTATTGCTACATAAAGTTGATAGAAAGATATAAATTATAACTGTGGCGAACAAGAAATGGTTGGCTAGCACATCTCTAACCTTTTGAATATAAATTATAGGGGTCTATTGGACTCTATCTTTCATCAATTATTAATGAAAGGTAGAGGCCAATAGACACCTTTTGTCGACGAAAGGGGTCTATGGGCCTCTATCTTTCATGAACCATTAATTAAATATAGAGGTTAATAGACCCCTTTCGTTGACGAAAGGGGTCTATTGGCCTCTATATTTAATTATTCTCTCCAATAGGGGTCTATCATTAATTGAATATTAATCAAAAAAATATTTAATTGTATGTCGACCTCACATAGTAAAATTATCAACCTCA
Source organism: Cibotium barometz (assembly GCF_041138505.1). NCBI lineage: Eukaryota > Viridiplantae > Streptophyta > Polypodiopsida > Cyatheales > Cibotiaceae > Cibotium > Cibotium barometz. Next base: position 54,203,289 of record NC_141072.1, on the reverse strand, counting down.
CAATTATGAAAAATTATCAACCTCACACAGTAATGATGTTTAATTAAATGATCACTCATCATTGCTGCACTCATTAGCAATCGAATTCGTATGATAATCATTATAAGTCATGGTTCCTATTAACATCATAGTTTGGTAGCATAGATTGTAATTAAAGCCAATAGACCCCTTTCGTCGACGAAAGGGGTCTATTGGCCATTCATTTTCATGAGAACCCTTGGATGAATTATGGATTGGATCGGCCATCGCCGCCCTTGCCCTCGTGATGACTCGCGACCCACCCGCACGCCGCCCCCCTTTCCCGCGCCCTCGTGTCTCTCTGTACTCTAGGCTCTCATGAAAATAAATGGCCAATAGACCCGTTTCGTCGACGAAAGGGGTCTATTGGCCTTTAAATTTTCTTAAGGGCTCATGAAAATGAAAAGCCAAAATACCCCTTTCGTCGACGAAAGGGGTCTATTGGCCTTTAAATTTTCTTAAGGGCTCATGAAAATGAAAAGCCAAAATACCCCTTTCGTCGACGAAAGGGGTATTTTGGCCTTTCATTTTCATGAGGAAAAAGGGGCCCCAAATTTGAAAAAAAAAACGTTTGTCTTAATTCTCCTCATTAGTCTCTTAAACACCAACCATAAATGCCATAACTTGAACTGATATCCCTATGAAAAAGCGACTTAAAACTTCAAACAACCATTTTGTTTTTTTTGCAATTGTGTTAGTAGACACACGATATCACACGATATTTTCATGAAATGTTTTATAACAATAAAATCATGAGAATCTTACACAAATAACAAGAAGACGGTATCCTTAAATGACCGACAAATTTTGGCATCGTTTTCATGAAATTTTTTATAACAATAAAATCATGAGAATCTTACACAAATAACAAGAAGACGGTATCCTTAAATTTTGGCATCGTTTGGGGGTGGCCCACCTTTTTCCTCATGGAAATGAAAGGCCAAAATACCCCTTTCGTTGATGAAAGGGGTATTTTGGCCTTTCATTTTCTTAAAAAAATTAAAGAAAATGAAAGGCCAAAATACCCCTTTCGTCGACGAAAGGGGTATTTTGGCCTTTCGTTTTCAATCTTCAACGCCTTTTGTTTTCATCAACGCTCTGCCTCCCTCGCCCTCGCCCTTGCTCTGCATCGCGGTATACAAATCATCAAGGCTCTGCCTCCCTCGCCCTCGCCCTTCTCTGCATAATCATCAACTCTCTGCCTCCCTCGCCCTTGCTCTGCATGGCGGTATACAAATCAACGCTCTGCATGGCGGTATACTCCCCATGTGCTTGGCGCAACGTCGAGAGGTGCTGACATGGCGGTATACTCCCCATGTGCTTGGCGCGACGTCAACCCGTGGTGGACGGCGTCTCAACCTGTCATGGCCATGCAAGTCTGAAAGGTATGCACACGTCGGGCCCTCTTGTAGATCTTTTTATTATTGGGGGTGGAGCAAAACACGTCGATGATGCTGGCCTTCTTTCTGCTGTGCGAGACACCTTGCGTGTATCCTCCCGGCTTGTTTCCTAATGAAGATGATTACAACCAATCCACTAATGAAGAGTCAATATTTTTTCAACTATAGTATCCATACTACAAGGCTCCTTTTACTTAGATAAAGGGCCGCACTAGGAGAGTTATAACGTTACCTCGTTGATTCAAAAGATACTTTGGCACTCATACATATCCCACTTCTTTTAGTTGTCCTTACATGGTGGCCTCCCCATTATTTAGTGGAGAGCTATTTTTGGTGCAGACCCTAGATGCCCAGTAGCTTGTAAGATAGTACAACATTGCATATGGGGGTGTAGATCTCCTCAAAGGATTTTGGGCTTAGCATATATAAGTAGATTGAGGAGAGATACCATACACGTTACTTAGGGTGCTTGAGATGAGGAGGATATACATGAGTTTTGTCCAAAACAAGAAGCCACAACTCATATCTATGAACATGTAAGCATTTCAAAAGTTTAGTGATCTTTCATCTCTTAGATTTACAAGTATGATTGAAACAAAAACTCAAATTTAACTTCTTCTTTATTGTAAGTGCAATTAATACTTTTAAGCTTAATTTTAATAGTAAGTTTTCTAGATCCATGATTATAACACTCAGTTAATGATATTTTTAGACATTCCATTTCAATGCATACAAAATGATTACCACTAAACAACACTTTACCAAAATCTAACTTTATAGCTCAGGAATGAATTACAAGAGTTATTATGCTTACATGAATGATTTCATTTTATCTCATGTGACCTAAATATAACATGTTAAAACTGTGGAAAGGCATATTATGATATGTCCATCAAATGATATTGACATATGTACGCATAGTACTTGGAGATTTTTCGCTTCCCTTTTAGACACATGCACTATTATGAAAATAAGGCAAGGAGACGAGGAGGCCTTAGGAGACACAACACTATTCGAGATATTGTATGCTTTTAAGGTTAATAACTTGTTCTTGTATGCTTAATAACTTTTTCTTGTATGCTTTTGTTGTCCAGCTAGTCTCCTCAAGCCCCATCATCTCGTCAAGTGCAACTTCAATTAGCAGCATCACGATCAAGCTTCAGGTATTTTCTATTTTGAAGCCTCTTGGGGTTTCTTTGTATGCCATTGAAGTAATGCTGGGACTTAATTGACCTTGTAAGTCTATTCTATGCCATGTGATGACTTCTTTTTTTAAATGCATCTTTGTCACATTGGCAGGATGGTAAAATTAAGAACTTCTGAGAGGAGGGGGAGAGGTGGAAGAGGAGAACGAGGAGGCAAGAGAGGTGGAAGGACAAGTAGCAAGAGAAGTTTGCAAGTGGAATCTACACCAAATTTAGAGATTCAAAAAGAGGTTGAAATTGAAGTTGAAGAGGATAAGGAGATGGAAGACTTTGAAGACATAATTTGTCTACATGCAGTCTCTGGGATGATAGGTGACTTAGCGAACACCATCTCTGCCCATGTACATACCCATGTACCTCCATGTGTATGTCATCTACTTTCTTTGAGCTGCGTCAATTCTGGCATAGTATGGACTAGATACTACAACATCCCCACTAACGTCATCAGTTGTGGAGGAATCTTCTAAGAAGAGAAAGAAAGAGGATAAACAACTAGATGAGGAGTTTGAGCAAGAGTTTCCTGCTGCACTTGATATTGGCCAAGGGAAGGATGTTATTGAATCTCTTGCAATCAATCCTGGAAAGATAGCTCCCTTGATCCCATTATGTCGATGTGTTGTAAATACAAGAGTGAGAGGCCTACGAACTGATATGGATAGCCTAAAGCAAGCTCTAGAGGCAGAAAAATATATTCAACAGAAAGGAATGTTTATTTTATCTACAACACTTTCGGATGGTGTTTCACAAGAGGTGACAGATGAAATTGAACAATCATGGGATTCTTGTTGGAGGGATATAAATGCAAAATTTGAGGCACAGATTGTTGATGATGCTGATTGGTCATTTTTGTCTCGAAAGATGTTTTTTGTGTGGGAGGGGAATCACCGTACTGTTGCATGGATGTCTCTAATTGAGGAGAAATTCAAGACATCAAAGGCATGGCATATTCAAGTTTTAGCAAGTTTTATTACTCCAGAGAAAGAAACAGAAATGAAGCTAATAGCTGCTCTTCAAAGGTTCAATCTGTAAGTGCGAGTTCTTACTTATATGTGTTACCTTTTTTCGAGCTTTTAAGGGTTTTGTGAACAATTCTTAATATGTTTGAAGCTATGTATTTTTTATTTTTTAGCCTTAATGAAACAGCAATTATTAAAACAAATCTCAAGGATTATTTGTTCAACACGAAGACAATGTGTTCATGTGATGAGAATGAGTACTTATCACTTTTTTCTGAGGAAGAAAAAAAGACACTTGAAAAGCATAGGGCAAATGAAAGCAGTAAAGGATCAAGTACTTGGTATCCTTTGACATCTCTGATGCTAGGGAGAATGGTATTTGCAGTAAGTTTCATGCCATTTGTCATGGATGTCTTTTAAATTAGAACTAACTAATTCATTGTACTCATTCATATCTTTGGAATATATTTTAGCCACTATACAAGCAAGATTATGAGGCAAAGCTAAAGGAACTTCAGCCAAATTTGAGTGTTGCTGATATGGAGAAATCACTTAAAAGTATTCAAAAGGATGTGAATCTCAAGTATGGTCAAAAAATGATCAAGGTATGGTTAATTTAATGATTCTTAACATAAAGTTGGCTTTTTAAAGTGTTCAAGTGTTTTTTGAGATTGGTCATATGATCTTTGTTTACAAAATGATCAAGGTATGGGATATGCATGTATTGTATGATTAAAAAATACAGTTGAGTGTGACGATTGCATGTACTGTTTATATGTAGATTCTGTCTATTGTCAAACCAACAAATGGTGAAGATTGGTTTAATATCTTGTGGAGCCTCCCATTTGATGATAAATCATCCATTGTCACATTGGAAAAGTTGTATAACATCTCCATTGCAAAAGTCTCAAAGGAGACACAACTAGCAACCCTCAGAATCTTAGGGTCAGATTCAAATTTGAGAACAAGTTATGGGATGCCAAAAGCTGATAGAGAATTCATAAAGTGGATGGCAAAAGAGGCATGGATGGATCAGTTGCTTTGTGAATCTGAGAGGTTACTCTCTCAGGTCTTGGTTGCTAGTCAACAAGCTAGCTTTGTGCTTCCTCAAGATCCTACGTTGAGAGAGTATTTTGGGGAAATACAAGCAATGAACAGACTTGAACTTTATGAAGATTTAAAGGATTCAATGACTGTTGCTACAGTTGCAACAGGACAATGGATATAACGAGGGCATCTCGACGATTGGTATTTAGGTAAGCAATACATGTTTTTTCCTTTTCAATTAAAAATCCATCCTTAAGTATTTCGCTTTTGTACTAAGACTCTTATTGTATGCCGATTCTTGCAATCCTTAAAAGCTGTTGGTAAGATTGAAAAATTGTTGGAGTATGGACAAAAATTCAGGACTTAAAATTCTATATGTACTCTCCAAACATGATAGAAAAAGAAGGGAAGCAAGTGCTCTCTGAGTGGGAGAGAAAGAACTGCCCGTGGTGGTGGCTCGATATGAAAAAAGGATGTTGCATCGAGGAGGAGGTAGAGCTGTACACACAGCATAAAAAGGGAGAGATGGGTTCATCAAGCTCAAATTCAGTCCATGAGGATGTTGCATCGAGGAGGAGGTAGAGCTGTACACACAGCATAAAAAGGGAGAGATGGGTTCACCAAGCTCAAATTTAGTCCATGAGGATGATGCAGTCATTGAGGTTCAAAAAACACTTGAGAAGATGACTAAAAAGGACAAAGATTCAAGTATGGAACTAAAGAAGGGTGGTAGGCCACCAAAAAATCCTGGTACTAATAATGGTAAGTTATCTTGATCTTTTTTCAAGCTATTATTTGTTTGTGTAACATATGTTGTTATCACTTTGTGTCTTTACATATGTGGTGTGGGTACAAATGTGCAGGTACTGCAGTCTACACCCATTCTGAAAGGATGTAAATGGAAAGATAGGTCTGTCCGCTTTTTGTACATTCCATTGACCTCTCTAACTAGTGGCACATGTGATGCTTCACATTGCAAGGTTTGGTGCTATGACATTAGGAAGTGAATGGGGTCTTCTTGGGCCCTTTAATTTGCCCAAGCCTAATCAAGGTGATTAAGGAATAGCCAAATGGGGGGTTGCCATGTGGACTGAAATGTTGGGTTTGTAAGAGAGGTGTAAGAGTGGTCAAAGGGTGCACTTTTCTCCCCAAAAAGGGGGGGAGGCAATTTTACAATTTTCGGACCTCCATAACTTTTACATACAAGCTCCGATTTGAGCGGAGATTATAGATCCGTGATCTACGCATCAAGAGCTTTCCATAGATATGTAACATGATATGGTTTTGTCCGCTAGATTTTAAATTCCATTTTTTCCCCAAAATTCAAATTCGAATAAAGTAGCCATTTTGAAGCTTCTAATTAGAAAACGTTTCTTCTTAAGAGAAAAGGTTTGACTCCTTAAACTGCCAAATAAAAGGGCCCAAGAAGCCTTCCATTGAGGTCCTAATGATTATGTCGAGTTTGGGAAGCAATTGTCTGTCTCAAACTTCACACAAGCCTATATAGACATGAAGGAATACTTTGTGGGTCTTGGAGGTGAAAGAAAAACAAGAAATGGTAAGAGTGTTGCTTGGGCTGCAGATTTTATCATTATTGATCTGCCTACACAGCTAGAAGCGCTTGGAGTAGAGGATTCCACATCTCCATCTTGGAATTTATTAACAGAGGACCATGTACGCTACTCCTTGCTAGTAGCGGCCACAATTGTTTCAGATTCTGGCTGGATCCTAGTTATGTGTGCTCCTCATGTTCTTCATTTGGTTGAGCGTTATGCTAGGATCAGTAGATTGGAGTTTGCATGTCGAATGTACATGTAATGCTTAGATGCATATTGCACAATCAAAGTTGGTGGTATTGATCATAAGGTGAGACAATTGTCATACAATGACATGTTGAAAGAATTTATGCTCTCGTATAATGAAATGGCTTGTACTAAGTATATGTTTAATTCTTTTCTTATCTTTAGGTGGATGTTGTGGTTTTATGCCTTCTTCATGGGGCTGGTATGTCTTGTGTTTGTAATCCTGGAAATGCTTCCGTGGTTGGTACCAAATTGGGCATTGCTTTTGGAAGTAGTTTGTTTCATCATTATTTACCAACAAGTGAGCAAACTATAAAACATGGAGAGAGTATTCCATGGAGAGGTGCATCGGAGAAGGCTCCATGCATGATGTTGTACTTCTTGGAGTTCTTGTGTCCAATTTCTGGACATGTGGTGGACTTAGGTGCTTGGACTGGTTCTATGCAAAAAGCATGCGTGCATTCTGGGAGAGCATGCTTATCTATTGAGAATGATCCTGACATTTGCAATTCTATATTGCAACCATTTTTGGATGGACAGAAAGGAAAGGGAAATGTGTTAAGCAACTATGGGACTCTAAATGATTCCGAAGATGTGGAAATGGTTGTTAATCTTCCAGACGACTAGTGAGTATGTTACTCTCGTGTTTAATCTTTTTAAACTTATTTGTTGGAGAATATTATTATCAATGAGGCATTGATATTGATTGATCTATTTTAGCTTTTTGCCTTCTTATGCAGGTGCTATGGCTGAGATGATGTGTACTCTCTTGTGTGTGTGTGTGTGTATGTTTGTTTGCAAGGAACTCAAGCTCTCTCTCTCTCTCTCTCTCTCTCTCTCTCTCTCTCTCTCTCTCTCTCTCTCTCTCTCTCTCTCTCCCGCATTCTATTTGGTTGATGTTGTTCAAAGTGATGGTGGGTCATCATTGTACCATGGGCTAGGATTATGCGTTCCATGGTTATCCCATCCAAATATGTACTTAGAGGGTTGTCATTTGATGAGGCTAGTTGCAAGTGCATATGACGTTGCATGCTGTGAGGTGTAAGAGGTAAAACATTTTCATGCCCCAAAAGAAATATGCATGTGTGCCCTATGTGTGTACTCCAACTTGAATATTACTCCAACTCAACTGCTTTCTTTGAATCTCTTTACTGCTTTTCTTGACATCCCTTTTTGGGAGCCAAGGTTGTGAGATGCTGATGCTTTTGATAGTGGACTTTGCCCATAGGTGCAATGGAGCTAGGCATCCTTGTCTTGCTTGGTTGATCATACGGGATGGAGGAAGTTTATAGGAGGGTCCTACTGCTGAATTGAGAAGGATCCAGGTGATGGGTCATATCCTCGTCATATCATGGGCCATGCTTGCATTTTCCATCATCCTTGCCTATCCAGAAATGTACAGGATGACTATCGATGATGAGGCTTAATGTAGGTGCTTAAGATATCGGTGCATATTCATGCTAGATGTGTCTACTACTGAGAATGCAGAGCTTGTGTATAGATGTAGGTATCGTGCAAGGTCCATGGGCAAAAGGTGTGCCTATGTAGAAGCTCCTTTTGGTGAAAACTCCAAAAGTCCGCTTTATTTTGACTCTCTATTGCTTTCTTGAACACTTACACATGGTTGGGGATAGAAGATTGAGTGCTGATATGTAGCAAGGGTGCTCGCCCATAAGTCGGCTGTGAATGAGGTTGGGTTGTCCATGAGAATGGAAGAATTATTTAGGACAACTAGAATGGTGTGTACATCGGTAAACCACGAGCTATGACTGGCTTGTAAGACATGGCCAAATGGATCTAGGAAATTCTTGAGCCTCTTTTTGAAGTGTTGTGGGATAATCAGCCTTCTTGCTTAAAGCATGGCGATGCATGGCAATGTCAGTGGAAAGAAATGAGGCATGGAAAAGCTTGTGCAGCGTGGGGGTGAAATTTTGGATTACTAGATAATGCCAACCATGGGAATGGATCTTTGCTTTGGCCTTTTGGGTATCTCTACCTCACATAATTAGTATGGTTATAAGCAAGTTTAGTGCCTTGAAGGGAGGCAAAGCCTGGTTGATTTGAATAACCTCTTTGCGTGAAGTTCTCCATTTGGGTGCATGGATTTGAAGGCTCCATCGACCACAATTTAGATACCCATTTGATTGAAGCAAGATGGAGGATTCTCTAGATGACATCTTCACAAAGTCCTTGCATACCCATTTGATTAGGGAAAGATGGAGGATTATCTAGTGGTGGATATTTGCACAAAGTCCTTGCTTGGTGTGCATACATAGAAGGCTGATAGTAGCCCTTGTGCATAGACATCAGAATGGCAATTTATGGCTAGAAAAAGGACTAGATTTAGAAAGAACAAGATACAATGAAGAGGACAAAACAAGATAATCGGATCAAAGACAAGCATGCAAGTGTTGGCATGGGGCATGATGCAGCTTTCCAAAATGGGAACCCAATGTCAAAGTGTCTAGATCAAGGTGCAACTGAGACCATTGGGTGCAACCAAGACGAGAGGATAGATGGATTGGTGCCTGATGGACCACAATTTAGGATAGTCTGTCTAGGTCTATGGAAGCTTTGGTGGTACCATGATGTGTATGAACAAGGTTAAATGCAAACTGAAAACTTCCAAGGGTCTATTTGCAAGTGAAAGCTGATTTTGGTTTGGATTTGCTTTTGGACTTTTTTTGGGGTTTTTTAGCATTTGGACTTTCTAGGAAATGTACATGTTCTTCTTATTCATGTTCTCGAAAATGTAACTTTTCTTCTTATTCCCATTAGATAAGCCTAATAAACTAGACTACAAATGGAGATTAGCATACTCTTTTATTCATTATTCTTTGCTTGTACAAGGGCTTGGGTGAGAGACAAGCCCTTGAGGGTATTCCATCAACCCACAAATGACCAGACTAGAGAGCACCTCGATGGTGGCTTAACTCCCATGGGTATTCCATCGACCCAGAAATGCCCAGACTAGAGAGCACCTCGCTGGTGGCTTAAGATGGTTTTGTTGGCAGGACGAGTTCACAAGGGGGCAACTACATCAAGGTAGAACCTTCATCAAACACTACAATCTTTTGCAAGCAATGAAAAGAAGAATCTTATGGCAAATTTTGTTGGTTTTTTAAAAATGATTTTTTTCTATCTTTTAAACTTTGAGTTTTCCACTTGATCTATAACCACTAAAACATTTTTTCCCCTCGTAACACCCCAAAGCCCCTCTTATTAATTAATCATATTTTATTTTTCACCGATCTCTCTTATTTACTATATTAAAAATATCTTCTCCTCCTACATCCGAATAGGCATACGAATTAAAAGAATTAATGTTTCTTCTTTCCTTTATTTTCTCATATGCTTGAACTATAAGGCTTGCCCTTCTTAACTAATATTAAAAACTCTTCTTTTCCCCCCTCTCACATGCTTAACCTGGAAAAGGTTTCCTTTTTTTATTTTCATTCAATCCACCCCTCATCCTCTCTCACACACCTATTAAACTCACCCCATCCCTTCTTACAAACTCATTAAACCTTCTCATCCCCCCTTACACAACCATTAAACCCCCCACCCCACTTCTTTAATTAAACCCACCTATATCCTCTCTTACACACCCTTACAAGCTCATTAATCCACCCACCCACCCCCTCCCCATTACCTTATCTTACACACACATTTACCCCCCCTCCCCCCCCCAAAAAATAAAAATAAAAATAAAAAATCTCCTCTTACAATCCCACCCATATCCCCTCTTAACCATTTAATTAGATCCACACTCATCCAACCTTACAGGCTCATTAACCCTCTTCCCCTTTTTCCAAATTTACCAAAACATTTTTTTTCAAACTAACCCCCTCCTTGTTATCTTAAAAAAAATCAAAAACATATATTTATTAAACTAACCCGTCCTTTCTATTTTTTTAAAATAATTATACGTATATTATTTTAAACCCAACCCCCCTTTTTTACTTTTAAAAAAAAACTTCCAAAAAAGAAGGGGAGGAGGAATAAAGAGAAAAAAAGCAAAAATTTCAAAACTTAAAAAGAAGATAATGGGGAGTTTTATTTTTTTTCATGCACATGTGCCCCATTTTTACATGTATATATGCCTTGATTTACTCCACCCATATCTTTTCGAATCATGGCTCATCATTTCGTACATGTTCTCAAGACCATCCTACCACCATGTATATGTGCCTTGATTTACTCCACCCATATCTTTTCGAATCATGGCTTATCATTTCGTACATGTTCTCAAGACCATCCTACCACCATGTGAGTGTTATAATACCATGAGCTTTATATACATTCTTAGGTAGTATGAGGATTGGGTGGGGTGTTTTTTCGTTCCTTGAGGATGATTGGAAGGTTTTAGCTAATGTCATGAGAGACATGGTCATCTCCCTATGAGATGAGGTACTGACATTCATTCAAATTTATGGCATTCCATGGCTTTCCGCACATCTTCTATTCCTCTAGTTTCACATGGATGTTTTCACACCTATCTTGACCTAGACATACTTTATTTTGACCCTTCATTGCTTCATCACCCGAGGTCACATGGGTTTTATCAATGTCACACATTCGTTACCCAGATCACTTGTTGGACCACATCATGGGGCATTACAAGGAGCTCCACATGTCCCCTATGGCCTCACCACATCAAGCTTTGTATCACCATATCTGGAGCCTTGGGGGAGGAGCCCTCCATACCTCACATATCCTTGCCACCTCAACTTTTGAGGAGATTCCCACCTCCACCCTTGTTACATTTTTAAAGGGGGAGCCTCTTCTTCATCCCTTCCATTCCACATCACATTTAGAGACCTTAAGTAAGATTCCTCCCTCTGGCTTTTGAGGTGTGCAGGTGTAAGAACCTCCCCTTTTGATCTTATAAATATTCCCCTCTTTGAAATAAAAGAAAGATCCTGTTTTACCCTATTTTGGTCTAGAGAGAAAAAATGTTTTAGAGAGAGATTATTCAATTTTTAGATATTTTTGGATGGAAAAATATCTCTTCTTATTAAAATAAATTTCCCCTAAACAGAAGTTCAAAAATATTTTCAAAAGGTGCATTAGAAATCAATTATAATCTGCTCAAAAGGCCTTATCCTAAGGGTCCAGATTTTTGAAAAATTTTAGATTAAGGTTCTGAGGGGCCAATTAGATTAATCCAAATGTAGGGAGGAGATAAATTGAAGAAATAAATAAAATCTCCCAAAAATAAGTAAATGAAAAATTTTAGATTAAGGTTCTGAGGGGCCAATTAGATTAATCCAAATGTAGGGAGGAGATAAATTGAAGAAATAAATAAAATCTCCCAAAAATACTCACATAAGATGAAGAGTTGACTAAGGACAAGGATATTAGTTAAAAAAGAAGAGATATTTAGAGAAATGATGCATTTTTGTTGACACCTTAGTGTGGGGGAATTCCCCTCATGAAGGAGGCGCCTATTTCACATGTGTTGTTGAGTTTCAAACTCACAAATAATGAGATATTTTCATCTCTCCTCTCTCCTGCTTCAACTAGATCCAAAAAGTAAGCTAAATTGACCTAAAAATGGTCAAAAATTGACCAAACTGATCTGGAAAATTCTAGAATAAAAAAGTGACCAAATTGATCTCAAAAATTCTAGAATCAGTTTGCTTGGTTAGAGGCTCACTTTTTCCTATAAATGAAGCCTCCCTCTTTGTAAATGGATAATAGTGTTTTATGAATTGTTACTCTACTTCTCCCTAGAGTCAAAAACTATGAATTTATAATAATTCATTAGTTTTTGACCATTCCCTCTCCTAAAGAATTGGTGGCCACTCTTGTTGCAAACAAGAGTAGATCCCTCAAACCATCAAGCCAAAGGAAAGCTCCCAGAAATTCATGTAAGTTAGAAATCCTACTTTTTCTTATTCCTTTTAATGGTTTTCTAATTTTTGTTTTGTTTTAAAATGTAAAATGATGCTATGCCTTGCTAGAAAGGCTTTCCCCCTCTCTTCTTCTTAAATTCAGCCTTTCTTTATCCTAGATAAGTAATCTAATTGTTGGAATTAAACTTTTCATATTGTTTCTATTTTAAAAGTGGAATTTGATTAGTTTAGAATGCTTTAAACCATTTGGGGATAAATTTTAAGTAACTTAAGAATAGGAAAAATTAAAAAATGGTTAGTCATACAAAGGAGGTTATGGTAAAATTTTCGTAAATTTTGTGAAATAAGTTTTATCTTTTATTATTCAAAAAGAGTAATCCCCATAGTTTGTGTATTCTAAAAGTGTTATTTTCATTCTATGCATAGAAAAATGCATAGTAGAAATATTTTTATTATAAAAGTGTTTTTTCTATTAAAATTAAATTCTATGCATAGAAAGATGCATATTGAAATTTTTTTATTATTATAAAAGCGTTACTTTCATCAATTTTGATTTTATGCATAGAAAGATGCATAAAGAATTTATTTTTATTTCAAAAGATTTATTCTCATCAATTTTGATTTTATGCATAGAAAGATGCATAAAGAATTTATTTTTATTTCAAAAGATTTATTCTCATCAATTTTGATTTTATGCATAGAAAGATGCATAAAGAATTTATTTTTATTTCAAAAGAGTTATTCTCATAAATTTTGATTTATGCATCTAGAAAGATGCATACCTTCATTGATTTTCTATACCCAATTCCTCTACTAGACTAGGAAGTTTTATGTCATCAAGAAGTGTTGTTATAGTGCTCAATGGAGGTATCAATATGTTTAAAGGGCATTAATTTTATGTTATTTTGAAAAGCAAGTGCCTAAAATTAATGATAATATTTTACTACACTTATATTTTTGCAAAGAAAGGAGTTAATTATAATTTTAGTATTGTTTTATGGTTTGTAGAACATCAAAAACAATTCTAAGAAAAGATTTATAAATGTGGACCTGGATGATGAGAATGCTCCTCTCTACAAGAGAATAGAGGCTTTTAATGTCAACCCTTATGTAATGCAATAGGCCAAGAAATTAGGGAGAAAGCATGTTGAACCCACCTAATACCTCAACCCAACAACCACCTAAATTTTCATGGATAGCGACTAATAGGATCTTCTAATGTAGAAGACCCATTGGAATTCTGAAGGTTTTAGAAAACTTCTTCTATAACCAAGACACAAAGTTCAAACCTTGCAAATATCTTCTTGCAATATTTCCAACAAGTGGTTGGATCTCATTCACTCATCTTCAAACCCAGCCACAAGTTTGGAAGCTACTTCTTTACAAAGTTGAATACATGAGATATAAAGGGATTAAGTTTCCTTCAATGCCAACATGTTCAAACTTCTTCTCCATTCTCGTATGACCGACGAGTCTTAGTGATCATCCCAGTGAGACTATCTGAAAATGGACCGAAATTCTTCAGTATCAAGATGATTTGTGTTCCTTGGTTTTTCTACAAGAACCTAGAAATGTTAAAAAAATTTTATGCATAAAATCTTTATACTTACTCAAAGAAACATTTTGGGACCTCCTCTTGTAAGGTTCCCCCCTTCTAAAATAGGGGAAACACTTAAGATAGTCCACTAAGTCTTAACTTGAAGAAAATTTTCTATTTATCGACACCTTGACTATGTAGAGATTCAAGGATACAATTCATAGGTAAGACCTAGTCCTATCCCATAGGGAAAGTGTGATCTTCTAAAAATCAAATCACCCATAGGGTAATTGATCATAAATTGGGCAACTACTAGACTTGATTTCTAGAGGCAACGCTTTTTTCCTCATCCATGCAAGGCATAGCCGCTGGCCTAGTCTTCTAGAATAGAGTTGCCCAAGAACCTATTTATCTAGCGTAGGGCTTTCACTTAATCTGTTGGAAAGCTACTCGACTAATCGGGTCCACCCGTCCATACGATGGTGCCATCGGGGCATTCCATCCTCCCACTTTCCATTCTACTCACGCGTCAATTTGTTTTCTAATTAATCCTACCACACTGTTTGACATAAATAAACATGTTCCTTAATTAAGGCCCTTTTCACAAGGTTAAAAGAGTCTTTTCCCACAGTACAATAATGCCAAAGACAAGATTTATAAAAAAGTTTATACATGATTTAATTTCATACAAGCCAAACCAGCTCTCTTATTCTTTTCCTTTATACTGTCGCTGATCTAGAATTCGGCCTTCCAGCCTCTACATGTTGGGAAAAACCCTACGAGACCATACACCTCATCGTCGGGGGTTGCTGGGTGGGCAAGGAATCAACCCGGCATGTCGCCCTCTCAGGATCCATCGCTTGATCCTCCTGCCCTCAGAGGGATGTCTGCACACTAGGGTGGGCTTATTCACCGCACTGGCCTGGGCCCTCAGAATTAGGGTGGGCTTATTCACTGCACTAGCATGGGCCCTCAGAACTAGGCAGTATCATAATCTCTCACCTCAATCGGTGAACCTTATTCTCCCAATGGTATGAGGGATACCTTGGGCCATTCTCGGGCTTTGCTAACGATGCCGCCCGGCTACACAAGCACGGAACGGAGTTAGCGTCGAAGCCAGGAAAAACTTGCACTCTTTAAAGATAACAATTTCAATGCAATTTATTGAATACAGCATCACACAATTCGTAACTTCATACAATTTTATGTCATTATTTTAAAAGGAAAAGATACACATTTATTAACACTAATATAAAAAAAACTCTTCTTTAAAAGATAACCAAGCTAACCTGGCCACCATTTCCTTGAGGAGCTTGTAAAGGGAGGGTTGGAGCCACATCGCGAGGGGATCTTCTCTAATCTCGTTGTTGCACGCTTCTCTCGAGGCAATATTCTGACGTCTCCGGGAGCCACATCGAGGGGATCTTCTCTAATCTCGTTATTGCACGCTTCTCTCGAGGCAATATTCTGACGTCTCCGGGAACGGGCCATCTTGGACGTCGCCTTGTAGGGCTCGCTGTCGCGGTCAAACCGCTCCAGTCAAATCTCAATTCTGAGTCACTGTATGAGCAAAAGACCCGCTCTTAAGGCTAAAACCTCTTACTAAAGTCCACGCAAATGGGGGGGATTGTGAGACGACGTCCTCAACACAAAAACGTTTTGCTAAAGGGGAGAAGGGTTGAGGGTTGCTGTAAGTCTCTTCACACGGGGGGGGGAGAAGAGTTAAGGACACTGCCTCCTAGCAAGAGGGGGATGGAGGAAAATTGCCTTATCTGAAAAGTGGCAAATGAGGGGGTGTGGAGAGGGGTGGCTGTAAGGGATAGCTATACTACAACAAGTACACTATAGCAAGTACACTGAAAAGTGGCAAATGAGGGGGTGTGGAGAGGGGTGGCTGCAAGGGGCAGCTGCAAGGGGCAGCTATACTACAGCAAGTACACTGCACTGGGATAGACGACGGTATGGACGCCGGCACAACAGAGCATACGCCACTACGCAGAAATGCATGTTGCCCATGGAGCACCCCGGCGGGGGTTTATATAACTATGGGGTACAGGTATGGGTGCTGCCCAAAGCAAGGACGAAAGGACGGTGTACCAGTAAAGGCTATAGATCAGTGGCTTGCATGGCTCTGTGGGAAAGGTACGGTGTCGATTAACAGGGACAGGAGTGGTACGCATGTACCTTATCTGGTCTGGGGTAGCATGGGTGTCCACGTAGCGGTATGTGTGGACCACACAGTGGGGGCAGACATCCTTTGGTTCTTGTGCGGCCATTGTACGGGAACCTTGGTAAGTGTGTACGGTCCAAATTTTGGGAAGGGGTCCAAATTTTGGGAAGGGGTCCCTAAATTTGGGACGCTGGCCTCGATTTGCATGCCGGACCACCCCGGCGGGGGGCGAATTTTTTTTTTGATCGGGAGGTTCTCCTGGTCGTTGGGGTGCAGACCGTTTGTCAATCGGACGCCCGGTCATGCATTTATTAAGGTTTAAAGGTCGTCGATTTTTAACTAAAAATGACAAAAATTTACGTATAAGCTTTTGATTTGGTGTCCGTTTTGGATGCTGTAAAATCCTATATTGGGATAAAATCACGCGTAGATTCTAAATTTGGGCTCAAAATTTGAAGATTCTAAGTAGAAATGACTCATTTAATAAAATCATTGATTTTTATACCATAAAAACTCATAAATTTATCTATTACATGGACATTGCTTTATTAGTGTGAAGATGGGTATGTTACATCCTTCCCCCCTTAAAGAAATCAAGATGTCCTCATCTCGTCAGGAATTGGGGATAATCCTTTAAGAGTGTAGCTTCATCTTCCCAAGTTGCATCCTCTTCAGGGTAATCTTTCCACTGTACTAGATGTTCAACAAGAGTTCTATTTCGGAGTTGCCTTTCCCTAGAATTTATGATGCTACTGGGCTGTAATTCAAGGACTCTTTGAGTAGGGATTACAACTTGTTCATCATCAAGAATATGATCGAGACTAGGTACATAAGGTTTTAACAAACTTACATGAAATACATTGGACTTTGATATGGGTTGGGAGTTGGAGTTTATAGGCACTTTTACCTAGACACTTGATAACTATAGAGGGACCACAATACCTAGGACTGAGTTTCTTATATTTCCCAAGTGATAGAGAACTTTGTTTGGGTCGCACTCATAGAAGAAATTTGTCTCCTTCCTTGAAGATCCTTTCAGATCTCTTGGTGTCAGCATAATGCTTTTGTCGATCTTGGGCAGCTTTAATATCTTTTTGGTTTGCCTTGGTTTGTTTCTCCATCTCTTCGAGCATTTTCTTGGATGCCTCAACTCTTATGGTTGGATCAGAGAAATTTAGAGGAGACAAGCATTCTTGCCCATAGAGTGCTTTGAATGGTGACATTCCTATGCTCTGATGATAAGATGCATTGTAGGCAAATTCTACCAGAGGAAGGTATTGAATCCACCTTCTTGGTTCCCGTCGACAATATGCTCTGAGAATGTCTTCAATTACTTGATTGACTCTCTCGGTCTGGCCATCGGTCTCTGGATGAGAAGGTATGTTAAAGCAAAGTTGAGTTCCCAGGCTTGAAATAAGGACTGCTAGAACTTTGAAGTTAAGTCAAAATCCCGGTCACTTACTATCCTTTTTGGAAGACCATGAAGTTTGAGGACTTCCTTGATGAATATTTGAGAAACATCAGAAGCTTTGAAGGTCTTGTTTACTGGTATAAGGTGAGCTACTTTGGTAAGTAAGTCCACTACTACTAGAATGGAGTCATATCCTCCTTGAACAGTGGGGAGACTTGTGACAAAATCCATACTAATGCACTCCCACTTCATTTGGGGAATATCCAAGGGTTGAAGTTTCCCAGGCATCTTGACCCTTTCAGCTTTGATCCTTTGGCATGAGAGACATTGCTTTAAGTACCGAAGGACATCATTTTTCAAGCCTACCCAATGAAAGCTCCTTCTTATGGCATTTAATGTTTTTGCATAGCCTGGGTGTCCCGCAGCAGTAGGACTATCATGAGCTTCATGGAGGATTAGTTTCTTTAAAGCAGGATCCTTAGGGATACATAGCCTGTGATTGAAGTAGAGGCTTCCTTCATGAGTGGAGTATCCCTTGATTAGATTCTTCTCTTTCTCTGAATTTCCCCCTTCTTCTACTTTATCATCCTCTGATAATGTGGATCATGAGATGAGATTTCTTCCACCTTGACCATTACGGGATTATTTGGCATTGAAATTGCACTCAAGAAAGATTTGCAAGACTAAGTGCATCTGCTATCACATTATCTTTCCATGGGTAGAAGTTGATGTCTAAGTCATATTCTTGTAGAATTTCAATCCATCTCCTTTGCCGCATGTTGAGGTTAGGCTGGGTGAAGATCCACTTTAGACTTTTGTGGTCAGTTACAAGCTGGAATTTGCCGCCCAAGAGATAATGTCTCCATAATTTGAGGCAATGAACAACTGCTAAGAGCTCCAAATCATGGGTAGCATAATTTGCTTCATATTGCTTCAGCTTGTGGGAAGTATAAGCGAGTTGTCTTCCTTCTTGGCCTAAGACACCACCAAACCACTTCAAATTTCTTAGTGAAATCAGGAAGTTTTAGGACTGGGGCAGAAGTAATAATGACCTTGAGCTGATCAAAGCTGTTTTGATGGATTGGCAGCCACACTATTTTGCAATGCTTCTTAAGAAGATCCGTCAAAGGTGCAGCTACCAAGGCATAATCTTTTATAAAAATCCTATACCATCCCGTGATTCCCAAAAACCCACGAACTGATTTAGGGGATGGCCACTCTAGAATATCTTTGACCTTGGGCGGGGTCTACTAAAATGCCATCTTTGGAGACGATGAACCCAAGATACTCAATTTGATGAGTAAAGAAGGTACATTTGCTCTTCTTGGCATAGAGTTTGTGTCTGCGCAATAATTACAGAACTCTACGCACATGCTCCTCATGCTCTTCCATTGATTTGGAGTAGATTAAGATGTTATCAAAGAAAACAAGCACAAATTCATCCAAGTAAGGACGGAATATATCTTGCATTAGGCGATTGTGTTAAAATATACAAGTGAATAGGGTGTGCACGGGAACAAGCCCTTGGCAGAGCAAGAGGCTGTAAAAGGGAATCTGTAAATGTGAGAGAACCTATGAAAAGGTGAGAAGAATCTACTGGGAGAGAATAAAGGGTAGCATGAGAAGATTTAGGAGGTGTGGAGATATTTTGGGAAAAGTGAAGAGGTGGAGAGAATCAAGCAAAAGGGGTGGAGTGAATCAAGGAGAAATCAGTGGGATTAGATGCTTGGATGTAAACTCTATAAATTGAGGCATTGGCCTCATGAGAATTTGCTGGTTTTTGATAATCCATGCCTACATTAAGCTATTTGTTAATTACTCTCACTAATCACGTCTTCATTATTTACTAATGACTTTGTTAATGATGTTGATTCTAGTATTTGATCCACCATAGCTCATCACATTGTTGTAATTTTAACATGGTATCAGAGCCATGCCTAGAATACATTAAGTTTATGAGCCCATTATCTAGTTAATTAGGATTAGTAGATAATTAGAAATTAATTAATTTTTTAGTTATTTTTCAACTCACCTCTTTAAACCCACCTAGTGGAGGAGCTCTAGCTCCTTGCACACTCAACATTAGGCCCATTGCTTCTAGCCATACATAGCCAACCCATAGGAGCTCTAGCCAGTCAAAACAGAAGCGCAAACCGCCGACAGAATGAGGAGAAATCATATTTTTTCCAGCATAGTTTTTTCTGAGAAGATTGAAGATCTTGTCTTCATTCAATCAAATTGCTCTAATTCCTCATAGCTCCAAGGGTTTTCAAGCATGCTCTACAAGCTGGTGAAGTCAGAATTCAATTTGATCAAGTCTACAGTGAGATCTAAGCTCTTCATCAAATCTGCACAGGTGACTTCGGTAAAACAGAGATTAAACATTCAATGTTTGGTCAAATCTTGTGTTTATTGGCTTAATCCTCTACTAAAATCATTGCTATTGATGGCCTTGAAAGCATTTGAGCTCATTTGAAGTCTAAGGCCCCAGATCTGGACTCCCCGCATACTCTATTTTTTGCACACAAAATAGAGGATTAATTTGCTAATCAATGATTAATCAAAGCTAATCACTATATTTTGGTGCAATTGAGGGTTCAAATTAACCATTAGGTATCTGATACAGATCCCTATAACTCTAGATTGCAATTCGGAGTTGGTTTGATACTCAACCATTTCGTACAAATTGGTTACCCTTGATTTACTGTAATTTCTAGTAAAATTATGCTGATAAATTTGTGGTAATCATCATTTTGTATTTAACCCTTGGTTAATGCCTATAAATCTCACTCAAATTCAAGATTATACATAGCTAGAGTTGCATTTGGGAATGTGCATAAGAATGAATGCTATATGCATTATGTATTGGGCACATTACATCAGTGTAAAAATGGGATCAGACACTGCCCTTGTCCAGAATAAGGCAAGAGGTAAGACCCCCCGCATAGATTTGGGTTTGCATTGCATAATGACACAAGATAAACATCAAAAACCTAAAAGAACTATCAACAAAACATTTGAACATGTTGCTCACATGGAGCAAGAAGACCTGACAAGCTCATGGCCCCAGCCATGAAAGAAGAAGATCCACATTAAGAAGATCTAGAGGAAGCATTGAAGAAAGACATGGACACGAGAAGAGAAGCTGCCACAAGAAGACTGAAAGAAGAGGAAGACATGGACGCGTGAAGAGAAGCTGCCACCACGACAAGAAGACTGAAGATAAGAGAAGATGTGAGGCTCCAAAGAGTGAGGAGCCATGTGAAAATCTCAGAGAGAGAGAGAGAGAGAGAGAGAGAGAGAGAGAGAGAGAGAGAGAGAGAGAGAGAGAGAGAGAGACCCCACAACCCAATGTAACTTGCCCCAACAAAGTAAAACCACCTCTGAGCCATCGATGATGTAGGCCACGTGGTAGATAGATGTATGTGTGAGCACTTTAGTCAAGGTCGTAGTAGGCACTTGTAGTAAGCCTTGGACAGATAGAGAGAGAGAGTGTCAAGGACTATGAGTTTAGGGACTTGAGGCATTGGTTGCGGGCTATCAACAAGTAAGAGAGAAACTTGGTACAGGGTCGAGGTGTGCTAAGTTAACTTGAGGGGAGGTGTGCTAGGCACTGGTCGCAGACTATCAAGTAAGAGGGAAACTTGGTATAGGGTCCAGGTGTGCTAGGAGTCTTCACTTGAGGGGAGGTGTTAAAATATACAAGTGAATAGGGTGTGTGCGGGAACGAGCCCTTGGCAAGAGCCTGTAGAAGAGAATCTGTAAATGTAAGAGAACTTGTGAAAAGGTGAGAAGAATCTACTGGGAGAGAATAAAGGGTAGCATGAGAAGATTTAGGAGGTGTGAAGATATTCTTGGAAAAGTGAAGAGGTGGAGAGAATCAAGCAAAAGAGGTGGAGTGAATCAAGGAGAAATCAGTGGGATTAGATGCTTGGATGTAAACTCTATAAATTGAGGCATTGGCCTAATGAGAATTTGCTGGTTTTTGATTATCCATGCCTACATTAAGCTATTTGTTAATTACTCACTAATCACATCTTAATTATTTGCTAATCACTTTGTTAATGATATTGATTCTAGTATTTGATCCACCATAGCTCATCACATTGCTGTAATTTTAACAGGTTGAAGGTTGCACGAGCATTGGTTAACCCGAATGACATTACAGTAAACTCATAGTGGCCATAACGGGTATTGAAGGTTGTCTTGGGTATATCTGCTTCCTTGACTTTGATCTGATAGTAACCAAACCTCAAATCTATTTTTGAGAAAACTTTGGCCCCATGAAGCCTGTCAAGAAGTTCGTCGATGCGAGGAATAGGATACTTATTCTTGACAGTGACTTGATTCAGCCCTCGATAATCTATGCAAAGGTGGAGAGTTCCGTCCTTCTTTTTTTGGAAAAGGACAGGTGCCCCCCAAGGAGAGCTACTGGGGCGTACGAATCCTTGCTCAATGAGTTGGGAAAGTTGCTCTTTAAGTTCAATGGCTTCAGGAAGGGACATTTTATAGGGCGCTTTTGAGACGGGTTGAGCCTCAGGGATCACCTTGATTTCATGATCGACTTCTCGAGGAGGCGGTAGCCCTGTAAGTTCAATGGCTTCAGGAAGGGACATTTTATAGGGCACTTTTGAGACGGGTTGAGCCTCAGGGATCACCTTGATTTCATGATCAACTTCTCGAGGAGGCGGTAGCCCTGTAAGCTCATCAGGGAAGATGTCAGAGAATTCTTGGAGCCAAGAGGGTTCTGTCTCCTTACTAAGTTCAATGGCTTTGTTGAGTTTGACTAAGAAAACTTGCTGACCCTTACGTGTTCCCTTGAGAAGATGTTTTGCCTTGACTACCCTAGATTTAGGTTTTCCTGTTATCCCCTGAACGGATATTACTTGGCCATGCTCATTTTCAAAAGTGATACTCCCCTAGTTACAATGTGAATGCTAGCTTTGTTTGCAATTAACCAATCCATCCCAAGGATTCCATCATAAATTCCTAATGGCAAGACTCTAAGTGTCCCGGCTCATTGCACTCAAAACACAGAGGGGCTTCTCTGGAAGAAGTAGCATAAGAGCGGGGGACAAAGAGTTGCTTTGTCGCCCTCTGTTGTAGTAGGGGAAATTCTGTTGGGGTTTCTTGTAGGGGTGATCTTTAGGATTTGTCTCAGGGTAAGATCTCTTTTGAGGCTTAGGTTTGTCAGTCCTCAATTCTTTCACAAGGGGCTTTGCTCGTATGAGAGCATCCTGTAGTAATGAGCTTGGCCTCATTGCTTCAAGACGGGAATCTAAGGGTTAATTTAACCCTTAGCAAAAACGAGCCACTTGCTGGGAAGTAGTCATACCTGGGGCATACTTCTGAAGAGTGATAAATTTGGAATAGTAGTCCTCAAGAGTTAAGCTGAACTGCCTAAGACAAAAAAACTCATTCATCTTTATGGATTCATGGGAAGGGGGAAGATATCTTTCCTTCACGGCCTGCTTGATGTCTTCCCACGTTTGAGAATGCTCGGTGACTCCCTTGTCACGGCACCACTGTTTCCACCCGAGTTTAGAATCTCCGATGAGGCGAAACTGTGCAAGCATAGACTGACTTGCTACTCTAGTACCGGCGGGGCAGAGAAATAATTGTCCATCGCTTCAATCCAGACTTCAGCATCCTTCTCAATCTTTGAACCTTCTCCTCTAAAGGAGGGAGGTTGCATTTGCTTGAGCAAGAGCTTCTTCTCCTAGATATCAGTGTAAAGCGCATTGGGAAGGGTGATCATCCTGGGGCCATCATTGTAAAAACAATTTTTAGATTACAAGATTCATACTTGCACAACACTTATTTTGGAGAGTAAAACACTGAAATCATTTTATTTCCAAATGTTTACAAGGATGAGTTTTATTACAAAGATCTGAGACTAATATAATTAGTCTTATTTGCCATCAGGAAATTCCTAAGCTTGACTATGACATAAGGGTAGAGTGGTCCACATAGGTGAAATATGGGGGTTCCACTGTAGTTTCTAAGACTCTAAAAATTGATGTGGTAAGGGTGGTAGACTCTAAAAATTGATGTGGTAAGGGTGGTAGACTCTGGATTGGGGTAGGTCCCAACATAGGTACTCTATCAGCAGGTAAGATCTGCATCAGTTGGTCATACACCCACCGATCTTGTCTAAGAAATGATAATACTCAAAATTTCACTTTTGATATAAAAGTTATCTATGCCTAAATTCCATTTTCTAATGATAAGATTTTACCATAACTTTTCCATATTTTCTATGAAACGAGAATGCTTAAAATTTCACTTTTAGCATTAAAAATAATTATGCATAAAATTTATTTTTTTAATAATAAGATTTCTGCCATAGTTTCCCCGCATTTTCTATGAAATGAAAATGCCCAAAAGTTCACTTTTAAAATAAAAATTTGTTTATGCAAATTCTTCATTTTCTAATGATAAAATTTTACAATAGTTTCCCCACTTTTACTATGAAATGAGAATACTCAAAAGTTCACTTTTAGCATAAAATTTCATTTATGCAAAAACCTTCATTTTCTATTGATAAAATTTTACTATAATTTCCCCACATTTACTATGAAATGATAATGCTAAAAATTTCACTTTTAATATAAAAGTTAGTTTATGCATAAACTAAGGCTTAAACATAAACATTAATTCATCATAATCAAGAAAAGCAGAGAAAAACCACAAAATAAAATGCTTCCCAAGCATGAGGGAGGCTGGGAAGAGATTACCATTGAAAAAGAGAGGAAAAAATCATTGATTTAGGCACTCCTCAAATTTCGAGTTCCGTGACACCATGGTGCAGATACTAGAGAATATGTCCCTCCCTCATTTCTCTCGTATTGAAAGAGGATGGGGTAGAGATTTCTGGAGTCGTGGGCCGAGATATTTCTTCATCCAAGCAGATCGAACTGGGAACCTTACCACCGACCTAAACCGGATTCGTTGGATTGAAAAGTTGAAGATGATTTGTTTATTCTGGTTCGTCGGTACCCCCTGTGGGAAAGCTATGGAAAAATTATATCTTTAGAGAATGAAAGGAAAAGATACACATTTATTAACATTAATATAAAAAAAACTCTTCTTTAAAAGATAACCAAGCTAACTTGGCCACCATTTCCTTGAGGAGCTTGTAAAGGGAGGGTTGGAGCCGCATCGGGAGCATCTTCTCTAATCTCGTTGTTGCACGCTCCTACCGAGGCAATATTTTGACGTTTCTGGGAAGGGGCCATCTTGGACGTCGTCTTGTAGGGCTTGCTGTCACGGTCGAAACGCTCCCATCAGATCTCAATTTTGAGATCGTTTGCTCACCGTATGAGCAAAAGACCACAGTGCATGAATCCTCTCTTAACCCTAAAACCTCTTAATTACTGAAGTCCACGCAAAGGGGGGGGAGAATTGTGAGATGTCCTTAACACAAAAATGTTTTGCTAAATGGGAGAAGGGCTGAGGGCTGCCTGTAAGTCTCTTCACACGGGGGGAGGGGGGGGAGAAGAGTTAAGGACACTGCCTCCGAGAGCAAGCAAGGGGGATGGAGGAAAATTGCCTTATCTGAAAAGTGGCAAATGAGGGGGTGTGGAGAGGGGTGGTTGCAAGGGGCAGCTGTACTATAGCAAGTACACTGCACTGGGACAGACGGTGGTACGGACGATGGCACAACAGAGCATACGCTACGCAGAAATGCGTGTTGCCCATGGGTTTATATAACTGTGGGGTACGGGTACGGGCACTGCGCAAAGCAAGGACGAAAGGACGGTGTACTAGCAAAGGCTGTAGATCACTGGCCTGCATGGCTTTGTGGGGAAGGTATGGTGTTGGTTAACAGGGAAAGGAGTGGTACACATGTACCTTATCTGGTTTGGGGCAGCATGGGTGTCCACGTAGCGGTACGTGTGGACCACACAGTGGGCGGCCGTCCTTTGGTTCTTGTGCGAACATCATACGGGCACCCTGGTAAGTGCGTACAGTCCAAATTTTAGGGCGGTGTTCCCAAATTTGGGGTGCTGGCTTCGATTTGCGTGCCGGACCGCCACGAGGGGTGAAATTTTGTTTTGTCTGGGAGGTTCTCTTGGTCGTTGGGGTGCAGACCGTTCACCAATGGGATGCCCGATCGTGCATTTATTAAGGTTTAAAGGTCGTCGCTTTTTAACTAAAAATGATTGTGAAATTTGCGTATAAGCTTGATCCGGTGTCCGCCGTTTTGGATGCTGTAAAATCCTATATTAGAGTAAAATCGCGTGCAAATTCCAAATTTGGGCTCAGAATTTGAAGATTCTAAGTAGAAATGACTCATTTAATAAAATCATTGATTTTTATACTACCATAAAAACTCATAAATTTATCTATTACATGTGGACATTTCTTTATTAGTGAAGATGGGTATGTTACATCCTTCCTCCCTTAAAGAAATCGAGATGTCCTCACCTCTTCATGAATTGGGGATAATCCTTTAAGAGTGTAGGTTCATCTTCCCAAGTTGCATCCTCTTCTTCAGGGTAATCTTTCCACTATACTAGATGTTCTACAAGAGTTCTATTTCGGAGTTTCCTTTCCCTAGAATCTATGATGCTACTGTGCTATAATTCAAGGGCTCCTTGAGTAGGGATTACAACTTGTTCATCATCAAGAATATGATCGAGACTGGGTACATAAGGTTTTAACAAACTTACATGAAATACATTGTGG
Organism: Cibotium barometz; assembly: GCF_041138505.1. Taxonomy (NCBI): domain Eukaryota; kingdom Viridiplantae; phylum Streptophyta; class Polypodiopsida; order Cyatheales; family Cibotiaceae; genus Cibotium; species Cibotium barometz. The sequence goes on along the minus strand of NC_141072.1, from coordinate 54,177,194 downwards.
ACTTTGATATGGGTTGGGAGTTGGAGTTTATAGGCACTTTTACCTAGACACTTGATAGCTGTATAGGGACCACAATACCTAGGGCTGAGCTTCTTATATTTCCCAAGTGATAGAGAACTTTGTTTGGGTCGCATTCGTAGAAGAACTTTGTCTCCTTCCTTGAAGATCCTTTCAGACCTCTTAGTGTCAGCATAATGCTTTTGTCGATCTTGGGCAGCTTTAATATCCTTTTGGTTTGCCTTGGTTTGTTCCTCCATCTCTTCGAGCATTTTCTTGGATGCCTCAACTCTTATGGTCGGATCAGAGAAATTTAGAGGAGACAAGCATTCTTGCCCATAGAGTGCTTTGAATGGTGACATTCCTATGCTCTGATGATAAGATGCATTGTAGGCAAATTCTACCAGAGGAAGGTATTGAATCCACCTTCTTGGTTCCCGTCGACAATATGCTCTGAGAATGTCTTCAATTACTTGATTGACTCTCTCAGTCTGGCCATCGATCTCTGGATGAGAAGGTATGTTAAAGCAAAGTTGAGTTCCCAGGGCTTGAAATAAGGACTGCTAGAACTTTGAAGGTAAGTCAGAATCCCGGTCACTTACTATCCTTTTTGGGAGACCATGAAGTTTGAGGACTTCCTTGATGAATATTTGAGAAACATCAGAAGCTTTGAAGGTCTTTTTTACTGGTATAAGGTGAGCTACTTTGGTAAGTAAGTCCACTACTACTAGAATGGAGTCATATCCTCCTTGAACAGTGGGGAGACTTGTGACAAAATCCATACTAATGCACTCCCACTTCATTTGGGGAATATCCAAGGGTTGAAGTTTCCCAGGCATCTTGACCCTTTCAGCTTTGATCCTTTCGCATGAGAGACATTGCTTCAAGTACGAAGGAAATCATTTTTTAAGCCTGCCCAATGAAAGTTCCTTCTTACGGCTTTTAATGTTTTTGCATAGCCTGGGTGTCCTGCAATAGTAGGACTATCATGAGCTTCATGGAGGATTAGTTTCTTTAAAGCAGGATCCTTAGGGATACATAGCCTGTGATTGAAGTAGAGGCTTCCTTCATGAGTGGAGTATCCCTTGATTAGATTCTTCTCTTTCTCTGAATTTCCCCCTTCTTCTACTAATTTCATCATCCTCTGATAATCTAGATCATGAGATGAGACTTCTTCCACCTTGACCAGTATGGGATTATTTGGCATTGAAATTGCACTCAAGAAAGATTTGTGGGCTAAGTGCATCTGCTACCACATTATCTTTCCCAGGACGGAATTTGATGTCGAAGTCATATTCTTGTAGAATTTCAATCCATCTCCTTTGCCGCATGTTGAGGTTAGGGGTGAAAATCCACTTAAGACTTTTGTGGTCAGTTACAAGCTGGAATTTGCTCCCCAAGAGATAATGTCTCCATATTTGAGGCAATGAACAACTACTAAGAACTCCAAATCATGGGTGGCATAATTTGCTTCATATTGCTTCAGCTTTGCGGGGGAAGTAAGGTGCAGCTACCAAGGCATAATCTTTGATAAAAATCCTATACCATCCTCTGACTCCCAAAAACCCACGAACTTCATGAGCTGATTTAGGGGATGGCCACTCTAGAATATCTTTGACCTTGGCGGGGTCTACTTAAATGCCATCTTTGGAGACGATAACCCCAAGATACTTAATTTGATGAGTAAAGAAAGTACATTTGCTCTTCTTGGCATAGAGTTTGTGTCTACGCAACAATTGCAGAACTCTACGCACATGCTCCTCATGCTCTTCCATTGATTTGGAGTAGATTAAGATGTTATCTGTAAGATCCCTATCCCCACTGTGCAACGGATTCGGGGTGCTAGCAGCGGAAGTAGCACATCTTGCGCGGGGCAGGGTCCCACACTCGGGGCCTCGCCCCCACGGATATCCGGACAGGTGACTGATTCCGGGATTCTTCCAAACCGAACTCGGAAAAACTTCTCTTGCTCGGAAAGCACGAGCGATTCCACTAGGATAACTTTTCCCTAATGTAGTCAAAAGCCTTAACTAACTGAGCTCATCTGACTGAACCCGTAAGTCCCATAGTCAGATCAAGGAAAAAGACTGTACTTGGATCATAGAGATCAATGCTTTTTTCCTCATTGAGAGGCACAGCCATTGATTCTTTTCCATAGAACAATTTTTGTTTGGGATTTACTTCATCTATCGAACTAAACAGAGATTGAGTCTCGATTTACGGATCCATCAGTCCAGCCTAGTCCCATGGGTTAGCCAACCACTGTAGTGATGGGATCCAATTAGGAATTTGGTTAGGTTTTGTCCCGGGTACCAGGGAAAAGAGTTCCCAGGCCCCCTAGTCGGATGTTCATGCAAACATAAAACTAGTCACACCACTTACACACCCACCAATATGAAATTGCATTTTTCACAGATTCAGTCATCTTTAAAACAATCATTTAATGAAACCATAGTATCACTGATCACAATCCTCCAAAATATCCGGTTGAATCATAATTTCCAATCATTCCTTCATCAGAGTATCTATGGCATCATTGGCAACTAAAACGCTCACCACCTATTCACTCAGGGGCCTTTTCAATAGTTCCTAGCTCATAGTACTCGGCGATATAATTACTTATAAAAATCAAGATGGAATCTCCATTGAAGATCAGCAAGATCAACCAACAGATCCATATAAAAGAGCCATGGACTCATCCATTGAGGACCAGCAAGGTCAATCAACCAGATCCTAAAATAACTCTTATTCCTTATTCCAATATCTTCCACGACGCACGTGTGGGTATCTTCGGTGACCCAAAGCCCGAGCACCGTATGGTCAGCACCCTCTAGGATCCTTCGCAGGTCACCTAGCGCTTCACTCATAGGCCGCTTCCTTGGTCCCTCATCCACCGTACCGGAAGCTCACCATTTAAATCGAACTGAGGCTGGTCAAGACCTCGGTCGACCTTGCTACGCGAGACGTCCTCCATTGACTCTCCGTCAGCAGTTGCAACTTTATCAAGTAGGTCTCCACGACCACATTCACAAGACAGTCAAAATACTTCCCCAACATTCTTGACATAAAATAGTCATTTACAAACAGATCACAAATACAGTTTCTATAATGAATTCACATCTTTCCAGTTTGTTCCACATCAATCCATATTACTTAACCCAATTTTGATTCATAAGTGTATCCATTCTTGACAGATACATCATTTTCCATCCCATCACATCAGATTCATTTACTTCACATAACATCCATTCTTATCTTTCTTAATTTACATTACATCTCATCATCCATTTCTCATTATATCTCATTCGTTCAGATCTTATATTATTCATTCACATTCTGATTCACATGACATCTCATCTCATCCATTCGCTCATATCGACTTCATATCCATTCACATTCATATTTGCATTCATTATTCCACACACACATCCACATTCGTATATCCACATTCACATCTACATCCATACATTCATTTTCACATCCACATTCATACATCCACATCCAATCCACATTCATACATCCACATCCACATCTACATTCATACATCCACATTCACATTCATATCCATACATCCATACCCACATTCCACATTCATACATCCATATCCACATTCCACATTCATACATCCACATCCACATTCACATTCACATCCATACATCCATATCCACATTCCACATCCTCATTCACAGTCTCATACATCCACATCCACATTCCATATCTACATCCATATCCCCATTCACACATCCACATTCACATTCACATACATCCACATCATATTCATCGTTCATTTTCATCTATTTGATTCGTTTCACATCCTCATATCTATTTATAGAATACAAAAGAATTCTCATTTTTTATATAAGATTTCTTTACGGTTCTATTTATGCATAAATTCCATTTTAAGGAGAATAACACTTTCGAAATAAAAATCAATCTTTTATGCATCTTCCTATGCATAAATTCATTTTAAATGAGAATGACACTTTTGAATTTAAAAATCAATCTTTTATGCATCTTCCTATGCATAAATTCATTTTAAATGAGAATGACACTTTTGAATTTAAAAATCAATCTTTTATGCATCTTCCTATGCATAAAATGAAAATTGACGAAAATAACTCTTTTGAACTAAAAATAGATTTCTTTATGCATAAAATTAAAATTGATGAGAATAACACTTTTGGATTAAAACAAATTCTTTATGCATCTTTCCATTCATAAATCCAATTTAGTAGGAATTACACTTTTAGAATAAAAGAATTTCTCTTATGCATCTAATTTAAGCATAAAATCATTTATGATGAAAATCACACTTTTAATATAAAAATATCTTTTATGCACCCATTTATGCATAAAAATCAAATATGATAAAAGTAACACTTTTACAATAAAATAATAATCTTTTATGCATTCCTCTATGCATGAAAATCAAATATGATAAAAGTAACACTTTTACAATAAAATAATAATCTTTTATGCATACCTCTATGTATGAAAATCAAATATGATAAAAGTAACACTTTTACAATAAAATCAATCTTTTATGCATACCTCTATGCATGAAAATCAAATATGATAAAAGTAACACTTTTATGATAAAATAATAATCTTTTATGCATTCCTCTATGCATGAAAATCAAATGTGATAAAAGTAACACTTTACCAATAAAATAATAATCTTTTATGCATACCTCTATGCATGACAATCAAATATGATAAAAGTAACACTTTTACAATAAAATAATAATCTTTTATGCATACCTCTATGCAAGAAAATCAAATATGATAAAAGTAACACTTTTACAATAAAATAATAATCTTTTATGCGTACCTCTATGCATGAAAATCAAATATGATAAAAGTAACACTTTTACAATAAAATAATAATCTTTTATGCGTACCTCTATGCATGAAAATCAAATATGATAAAAGTAACACTTTTATAATTAAAAAATTATCTTTTATGCATACTTTTATGCATGAAAATCAATAATAATGAAAGTAATACTTTTATAATAAAACTAAATTTCTTTTATACAAATAATCAAAATGCATCTTCTATGCATGAAAATGACACTTTAGAATATAGAATTCATAAGGATTACTCTTTTAGAATAATGAAAGATAATACTTATTTTCAAATTTTTAAAAAATTTTGCCATAACCTCCTTTGTATGGCTGACCATTTTTCAATTTTAAGTCTCTAAAATCAATTAGAAATGCATCAAGAGTATTTAAATCATTCTAAAGTAACATTTTTCTACTTATTTAAGAGAAACATTATGAAAAACTTGGAGACTTAAATCGTGAAAGTGTAGGTTCTTAAGCCTTGAGATGGACTCCTTGAATTTGTAAATTTTGACCTCTTTTTTTTTATTTTTATTTTTTACATGAACTGCTAAGACGTGAAACATTAAGGCATGAAAGATCAGACGTGAAAGTCATGACGTGAAGTTACAGACGTGAAAGTCATGTTATGACGTGAAATAGCACACGTGAAAGTCATGACGTGAAATAATAGGCATGAAAGTCATGACGTGAAATAGTAGACGTGAAAGTCATGACGTGAAATAGCAGACGTGAAGGTCATGACGTGAAGTTGCAGAGACTTAACAAATATATAGTGGCTATTGTGTGATATGGCTTAATCCATGATGAGACTTAAATCGTGAAAGTGCAGGTTCTTAAGCCTTGAGATGGAACTCCTTGAATTTGCTTCTTTTTTTTCACATGAACTGCTAAGACGTGAAACACTGAGGCGTGAAAGACCAGACGTGAAAGTGCAGCGTGAAAGTCATGACGTGAAATAGCAGACGTGAAAGTCACGATGTGAAGTTACAGATGTGAAAGTCATGACGTGTTGTAGATGTGAAAGTCATGACGTGAAGTAGCAGACGTGAAAGTCATGACGTGAAATTGCAGACGTGAAAGTCATGGCGTGAAATTGTAGACGTGAAAGTCTTACTGTGAAATAACAGACGTGAAAGTCATGATGTAAAATAGTAGACGTGAAAGTTATGACATGAAATAGCAGACGTGAAATTTATGATGTGAAAGAGCAAACGTGAAAGTCATGACGTGAAGTTGCAGACGTGAAAGTCATGACGTGAAAGTCAAGATGTGAAAATTCAAGACTGACATGGGCCATGACTTTACAACTGTGTTTGCACTTGCTTAGGATGGATCATTTATCGTTTCCAGAGGGGTGATAAGAGCATTGTTATTTTGTTCTTGATGTGCTCTTAAGTCTGTGTATTTGGTCTTGAAATTGTTGCTGAAATGATGTCGAGGCAGATAGGGAAGACTACTGATTGTTTGCTTGAATAGACAAGCTCTTGTGTTGGTGTTGGATGCACAAGAGTGGTTGAGGGATTTGCTTGCTATTTCTTGGGCCTCCATTCTTGTCGAACTATAGGTGAAGTTGTTGGGGTTGAAGTCGGTGGTGAGGTTTTCTTCACATTGTTCGATTTTGGCAACCGTATGATGGAATTACCATCATAGTATTTTTGTTGTTGAAGCACATGCATAGGTACCCATCTTTGATAAACAATGTAATTTGTTGGCCAATGTGCTTGGTGTTGAGGCTACCTTTTTTGTGCAAGCTTAGGGGACTTTGTGATGCACTTGGGGACCCAAGCTTTGGTATTTCTTTGGTACTACCCTTGTGCTTGCAGCAATGTTTTTGATACCCACACTTGTTGCATTGGTGGAGTTCTTTGAAGAACTCGCATAGGCTTTTGTGGACGGTGTTGTGGAGTACTCTTGTTCTTCCTTTGCTTTCGAGTGTTGTATTGACTTCAGCAATAGCTGCTGTGATTGTTTTGGCATCAAACTTTGTAGATGAGGATGGGGTTGATGGTATCGGAGTTGGTTGTTGATGCATATGGTAGGTCATTGTGTAAAGGGGCTTTTGTGGAAGAGGCTTGTATCCTTTTTGCGTTCAGCATCATAGATATCCATTAAAGTTGGATCCTCTTCCTCGCAATATGGTATTGTCAACTTCTTGTCGTTGACCATCATGATGACTCTATCGCTAGCAAAGCACATTGGTGCTTGGGCAGAAATAGTCCATTTATGCTCGAAGATCAAAACTGCTTCCAATACATACTCAACCACAAAAAACTTGCAAGTGATGGGGTTAGTGTTAACGTAGATTGTATGTTCAAAGTACCCCAGACATGGCATGGTCAATTCTTGTGTAAAGGTAATCCTTTCAGGATGTGCCGTGAGTGTTGGTTGACCTAACAAATCCCATAGCTCGAGGGTCATGTGATTGTGTTCTCGTTTTGGATAAAGCTGTGCTTGAGCTGTGGTGATTTCATTTGAAATTTCTAATCCAACTAAAATCCTAGGGATCTTTGCAGAGTAAGATATGTTGAAAGTTCCAGCTCTTGCAAGGTTTCTTCCTCGTGTAATAGCAATTGTGGAGTGTTCAAGATGACTGTTTACATGGCTTGTTTTTCTTGGGTTTAGAAGGTTTTGTTTTCTCTTTTGGGTTCTCTTTTAAAGTATGTTCTTCTACCCATGTTGAGGTATTGTCTTTTACACTCTTTTGGACTGTTTATCATACCTTGGCTTGTAAGTGTGTAAGTACATTCAAGGGCACCGTGGCCAATTACCCATTTTGTACACTTAAGATGTTAAGAGTTGTATTTTGTGAGACAAGTTGCATTGAAGCAACTCATCTTGGAAAATCTTGGAACATGTAATCAATGCCACACTATTCACACGTTGGTCGCAAGCTGTTAGTGACTATGGACATGGAAGTATTCCAAACTGTGCAGTCTACCACCTTGTGAGGTCCACGACAATAGAAACACTAAAATGTTCGATTAACTGCCTCCTGAGCAGTTTCTACCCTTTGGAGTGTTTCTGTTTGGTGCACTGGAGATGGAGGTTGTTTTGAGTCCATTGTGGATGAAGCGGGACACTTTTTACTATCAGGTTTTACAATACATGCAATATAGAAAAACAGGTGCCTTGTCTACACAATGAGGATAAGGATGGTCATAGTGATTGTATTCAACACAAGGCATTTCGCTCGTCATTTTTGTAGGCATTAAGGATGTCTGATTTTGAAGGTTTTCATCCTCTCTTCGAGATGTTGGCTGTAAGGTTTTGAGCAAGGCTGTATAAAATTCTGGAAATGTTGATTCCGAGATCGATCTTTCTTTTGCCATTGCTTCATTTGGTTTAGATGAGTAACATCTCATAGCATGATCATCTTCTGGCATGTTGTCATCTAAACGTATTGCTTCTTTATTACAACATTGATCGAATGTTTTCGGATTGGATACAATGATCAAGTTGTGTAAGCTGTTATTCTTTAAGCCCATCATGAAACATCTCCTCAATTGAACATCCTTTAATTTTGCCCGACTCACAACGTGAGTCCAAGAGTTTAATCCGAAGGGTAAAATCTCTAATGGATTCATGTGGTTGACGTTCAATTGAATAGTGTTGTGTTGTTGCACTCCACAGATCACCTTGTCTAGAAAAGCCATGTATAAAGGCCGATTTCAAGGTTTTAAAGTTGGTCTTGATCGCCGATTTCAAGGTTTTAAAGTTGGTCTTGATCGCCGACATTAATGCGATGAACCATCGACTAGCTTTTCCTTCTATAAGCATAAGTTCAACGCATGTACCTTATTAGTGGGGCAGTTGGGATTTCCAAAGGCTTCACATCTCTATTCAAACATTTGAATGAATTGAATAGGGTCTTTTGTTTCGTCGTATTTGCCCATAATTTTAGAAATTTGCACGGTCGTATTTCTGTATAAGTCATTGAGATCGTATGTGAGTGCTCTTGTCGGAAGAGACTCACTGAGTCCTTGGGCCACTCCCCTTCCTAGACTAGTCTCAGTATGTCCAAGGTGTGGGCATCTAGGAAAGGGTTGGTACTTATAGTATTTGTAGGAATGTTAGGCAAGAACCAAAGCTTGGTGGAATCGAAGTGACAGGGGGTGTAAAACCCAATGACATGCTTGTTTATAGGCATGGTCAATAGCATGGGGAAAACATTTTCTGAGAATTTTTTCCCTGTTTCGCAGCACATTTTTGAGGGTGTTCCAAAAGGAATTTTGAAAAACTCTGTATAAGGGAGTTGTAGTATTTATGGAGTACTATAATTTTTTGTGATTTTTGGGCTCTTTTTTGCCTCGATTTCTGGGTCAAATTTTGAGGCTGTTGATCGGAGGCCAAAATGATCAATTTTGACTTCGGACAAACAAGTCCAAAGTCGAAGAGCTCGATGTCAGCTTTCTGATGAGCCCTAGAGCACCTTCATCAGATATACGGTTTAGGAGATACGGGCCTCCAAACAGGGGTGGTTTCCAGAGTCTTTTTTTAAATTATTTTTTTAATTTTTTAAACGCATAAACTGGACTTCACGTGAGGATTAAATTTTGATTTTTTTTTTATTTTTTATTTTTTTACTGCGTGAACTTTTGTTTCATGCTGTGAAGAACTCTTCACGCGTGAACTGGACTTCACGTGAGGATTAAAATTTAATTTTTATTTTTTATCGCTTGAACTTCTGTTTCATGTCGTGAAGAACTCTTCACGTGTAAATCGAACTTTACGTGAGGATTAAATTTTATTTTATTTTTGACGCGTGAACTTCTGTTTCACGCCGTGAAGAACTCTTCATGCGTGAACCGGACTTCACAGTGAGGATTAAATTTCTTTTTTTTTTTGCCTGCTGCATGAACGTCTATTTCACGCCATGAAGAACTCTTAACGCGTGAACTGGGCTTCACGTGAGGATTAAATTTTGATTTTTTTTCAATGCGTGAACTTCTGTTTCACACCGTGAAGAACTCTTCACACATTAATCGGACTTCACGTGAGGATTAAATTTTAATTAATTTATTTTTTTAAACGCGTGAACTTCTGTTTCACCGTCGTCGCGAAGAACTCTTCAAGCGTGAACCGGACTTCACGTGAGGATTAAGTTTTGATTTTTTTTGACACGTGAACTTCTGTTTCACGCCGTGAAGAACTCTTCACGCGTGAACCGAACTTCACGTGAGGATTAAAATTTTGATTTTTTATTTTTATTTTTTACCGCGTGAACTTCTGTTTCACGCCGTGAGATGAAGAACTCTTCACATCTGAGCCGGACTTCACGTAAGGATTAAATTTCATTTTTTTAAACCTCATGAACTTTTGTTTCACGTCGTGATTAAAGAACTCTTCATGCGTGAACTCCGCGCACTTCACGTGAGGATTAAATTTTGATTTTATTTTTATTTTCGCGTGAACTTCTGTTTCACGTCGTGAAGAACTTTTCATGCGTGAACCGGAATTCATGTGAGGATTAAATTTTAATTTTTTACCGCATGAACTTCTGTTTCAAGCCGTGAGGAAGAACTCTTCATGCGTGAACCGTCCGCTTCATGTGAGGATTAAATTTTGTTTTTTTTATTTTTTATTTTTTGTCACGTGAACTTCTATTTCACGCCATGAAGAACTCTTCACGCGTCAACCGGACTTCATGTGAGGATTAAATTTTGATTTTCTTTTTTTCTTTTTGTCGCGAGAGAACTGCTGTTTCACGCCGTGAATAACTCTTCACGTGTGAACCGGACTTCACGTGAGGATTAAATTTTAATTATTTATTTATTTTGGCCTGTGTGTGAACTGATGTTTCACGCCGTGAAGAACTCTTCACGTGTGAACCGAACTTCACGTGAGGATTAAATTTTGATTTTTTGTTTTTGGAGCGTGAACTTTTATTTCACACTCTGAAGAACTCTTATGATGCACAAAGATTAGTTTTTTCTTACTTTGTCCAATGGTGTGCTCAATTGTGTGAATTAATTAGGGATTAGTGGTTAATTAGAGTTCTTGATTAGTGTAAAAGAGAAAAAGATTAGTAAAAGGATTAATTTTAGACTAATCCTTGATCACCTTTTTACATAACTCATTAAGGCTAATGAGCATTCAATGAGAAGATGCTCATGAGTTGTCAATTTTTGTCCATTTTAGGGGTCATTTATGAAGGGTGTAAGGAGTGTTATTAAAGAGTTGACTTTTTTTATTCCATTTACCTTTTTTTGGAAAAATGCCCATATCCCTGTCATTCTAAATTCAAAAAATATTCCCCCCAAAAAGAAAATTTCGTATTTCCCACTAGACTCCAAAAAAATAATAATAATAATCCTCACATGAAGTCCGGTTCACGCATGAAGAGTTCTTCACGGCGTGAAACAGAAGTTCACGCGCAAAAAGCAAAAAAAATCAAAATTTAATCCTCACGTGAAGTCCAGTTCACGCATGACGAGTTATTTACGTCATGAAACAAAAGTTCACGTGTCCAAAAAAAAAGCAAAATTTAATCCTCACGTGAAGTCTGGTTCACGCGTTAGTTGAAACAGGAGAGAGGAGAGATAAAAACATCTCATTATTTTTTAGTTTAAAACTCCTCCACACATGTGAAATAGGTGCCTCCTTCATGAGGGGAGATCCCCACACTGAGGTGTCAAAAATGCATCATTTCCTCTAAATATCTCTTCATTTTTAACTAATAAACCCTGTACTCAGTCAACTCTTCATCTTATGTGAGCATTTACTCATTTTTGGGAGTTTTTCTTTTATTCTTCAATTTATATCCTCCCTACATTTGGGTTAATCTTATTGGTCCATAGGAACCTTAATTAGAGCATAATTCAAAAATTTAAAAATCTGGACTCTTAGGCTAAGGTCCTTTATACCTATTTTTAATTAATTCCAATTGCACATTGGAAAGTTCTTTTTGAATTTCTATTTTAGAGCAAAACATTTTAGACACTAGGAGGATTTTTATATCCAAAAATATCTCAATTTTAAATTACCTCCCTCTATACATTTTCTCTCTCCAAGCCAAAACAGGGTAAAATTGGATCTTTCTTTTATTTCTGAGAGGGGAATAATTATAAGATCAGAAGGGGAGGTACTTACACCTACACACCTCAAAAGCTGGAGGGAGAAATCTTACAGGATAGAATAGTTTCCCTTTAGCTCCTCTCCCACTAGAGAGACAGCTCCTCAATTAGAGTTCGTTTGTCGGTGCCTCCCGAAGAGCTTTCGACAAGGGTCTAGTATCCAACACAAAGGGGGGAAGAGTAGAGGTGAAGCTCTCACCCTTGTGTTAACCACTCTGGTTAATATTACCTTTTTAGCATGGCTACACTCTTTGTAATCTATGTTTTGTAACCGCGCAATGCACTTATTGTATGAGAGACATGGGATGATCGAGAACTTACGACTTATGTAATGCCGATGAGAAATAGTTGTACATAGAGCTAGAAAGACTACGAAGACTATTTTTGGGCCCCCCTTGTGTAAATGGGTGTAAATGGGTCGGCTAGCTATTTTAACTATGAGCTCTTGTATATAAGTCATTTTATGAACTATGAAAAGGGAAAATCCCATTAGTCTCATTTGAGTTTGCCTCATCTCTCTCTCTCTCTCTCTCTCTCTCTCTCTCTCTCTCATTTGAGCTTGTGGATGCATGTTAGCTTGTGTTCTTGCTTGCTTGCTTGCATGTTTGATTGTTGGTGTATGTAAGTAGGGATGGTAATGCTCTCATTTCTCTTCTTCTCTACCCTCTCATTTATATCTACCAAGTCCCTTTTGCATTCTAGTTGCATGAGGTGAAGGTTGAGCTCTCCATATCTCCCTCCTTATTTCTCTCTACCTAGCCATTGGATCTCTTCTTGGGTGACACAAGAAGAGGTGGAGCCCCTAGTGGCTTCACATCAAGGAGTTAACCCTCTTAGGGTTGGCTAAGTGCAACTCTCTGGACTCGACCCTTGCATGTACCTCTCTTCTCTTCTCTTTTCTTATTGTGTGTAAGGTGACATGTAATCCTTAACATCTTTCTACCAAGGATGCATTCATAAGAAACTGGCTTAATCTTAAGCTCTTTTGAGTGTACGGGATGGGAACATCGATTTCTGTGCTCGTTCTCCTAATATGGTCATCCCCCAGGTTTCTAAGATATTTGGCTACCCTGTCTCCCTGTTGGGGGGTAGCTGTTACAGTGGAAGGTGCTGCTTCTGTTAGCCTTTGTGGGGGTGGCTAGTCTGGGATCTTTCTAGGATATACTTGAGCTTCTTCCGCAAGTCTCGGGTTTGAGATCGATGGGCATGGCTCACGATAGGCTATAGGAGGCTCATTTTCCATTTGCGCTTTGCACTCCCATACCAACTCTTGGGCTACCAAGAGTCTCTCCTTTTCCTCTATGGAGTTAGAACATTCAATGAGTTTTTTTAATAGTTGGCATGTGTCGATGGGTTCTCTGGGTTGGGTGGCAGAGCATAGAGAATCTTCTTCTTTAGATGAATAAGTGAACACATGCGTTGTCGTGCTGTCTTCTGAACCGCTTTGATAACCACCCGACTCTCACCCTTGCCAATTGTTGTGATTTTATTTCTTGAGCATCTAGTCACTCGTGCTTGCTTTGGGGCACTTTCTTGGCCATGGTCTTGTTAGGTTGATGCCTCTGCTATACAACATGATTTGTGACCCTCTACCTATTTTGTAGTCTAGTTATAGTGTTAAGTGGGAATGCTTTGATGAAGTCATCTCTCTAGCATTCAACAGGTTAAGGCTGGTGCTGGGATTAGCTCCGTGAGCCCTTCCTATTACTCCCAGTCTTAGTGGACAGTCCTTATACATATGGTCAATACCATATCCTACACGGAATGGAGTCAGGGCTAGAGCACCTACAAAGGTACTCACCATCCCTTTCCTGTTAGGACACTCAGCCACTTGTCGCACAATCATAGCACTATATGGGTGGTCGTTTAACCATCCTATTCATGCCTCTGGCCCACAGCATTGGGGCTACTCAAGTACATTGGGTACATTTAGTCTCCCTCCATAACATAGTGACTTAAGATTTGAGAGGGCAAGCTTGTTGGCTCTAGGGTTTCTTAAGTGGGGATTTCCAAAATTTCCCCTTCATTCCCATCTTTGAAGATTTCAGTCAAGGTTAGCTGACGAAGTGGTGTGCAAATCTTGGTAGTGAGGGTATAGGTGGAAGAACCGGGGGGTGGTAAGGGCATTTTGGGATAGGGTCTCAAATGTGGACATTCCGTTTGGTATGGTTAGCTCAACAGACCGAGCACCATATAAGCTCCCTCTTTGCATAGAGATGGGGTTGACCTCCCCGATCTACGGTTCTTCATTGTTGTGTCATTTGTTACATTAAGGCAGTGGCCAACTGCTCAACTTACTATCCAGATCTGGACTTCTTGCCTTTCCCCTCAGACTTAGTGTTGGTGGTCTTAAAAGAAGCTTTCTGATGTGCCCTCATGAAGTTCTCAAGAACGTATTCCCTTGAAGTTTTCCTCAAAATCCATAGCCCTCTTACAGCATTGCTCAAAGGAGGTATGGCCCAAGGCATACAATGAGTTGTGCAAAGGCATGTCATCAAGTCCCTCTATAAATTTCAATATCAATCTTTTGTCAGAGAACTTATCTCTGGCACTATGGCGTGAGTAGAGATATCTAACTCTATTGATGTAGTCTGTGATGGTTTCTCCTTCCTTTTGTCTGACGTTATGCAGCTGGTCCACTAGGCTCCATCTAGTGCTTTGTAAGAATATCCTACCTTGAAGGCCTCTTTCAAGGCTTCAAAGGTGGCCTTGTCCTCAGCTTTCAAGGACCTAAACCCTTGGCTTGCTTTGCCATCAAGGGTGAGGCCGAAGGTACTCACCTTGACTTGATCATCAACATAGCCAAAGGCTTCACAAATTTGATTAAACATCTCTAGGTGTGGGATGTGATCTCGAGTTCCATCTTCGGGATAAGCTTTGAGATGTTAACGTGTTTGTTTTGCTCTAATCTCGAACACGCAGGTGTAGGTTATATTGGTGATGAGAGCCACCACCCTCCATGGCTAATCTCAACATTTTTGGTCATTAGGAGACCTTTGGACATCTTTTGGTACTTGTGTAAGGATTCCTAATTTTTAGGGATTAAGGCTAATTTTGTGCTTTCTTAAGGAGACAAGGTCAATCAAGAGGGCTACTTGGAACCTATACTTTGAGCTTTCTAGCCCATAACTCCCCTACAAAAATAAGGTCTAACTTTCATTCTCTCTCCTCTTCTGTTTCTAGCAAACTCGTAACTGAGGGGGGGGGGGCAAAATGGACAATTTTGTTTTCCATTTTGCAAGTTTTATACTTTGAAACTAACCCTAGACCCATATATATGTGTAACATTCAATTTTTAACCTTGATTTACCCCTAAAACCCACTCTATCTCATCATTGAATGCCTCCACCTTTTTCTCCTTCATTTAATGCCTCCATTTCGCCACCAAATCAACCAAATCAAAGATCTCTTATCACTTTCCACACCATCAGTCTCGCAACTAAGGGGGAACCAAAAAAATAGTGGAAAAAAAACTCTCATTTTTGAAATTTTTTGCTTTTTTTTAAGTTATCACAAACCTATATATATGTCAAAAAATCAAATTTCAATCTCTTTTTTCCCCCTCCCCAAAATTGAACTCTCTCTCTCTCTCTCTCTCTCTACTCATCTCTCTACTGTGAGCTTGGCCTCACTCTATCCCTCTCTGTACAATCCTCTTAAGGCTACTCTCCACTCTCCCTTTCTCTCTCTAATGTGAGCTAATGGCCTGCAAACACACACTCTCTCTCTCTCTCTCTCTCTCTCTCTCTCTCTCTCTCTATATATATATATATATATATACAGTGATCTTAGGGCCTCCCTCTTCTTTTCCACTATCAACTCCTTCTAAGCATGCCATTGCATGAAATCACTAACACTAATGTGCCATTGAATTAATGTAAGGTGGATTTGCATGTGCGGGTGTTGAAAGAGTATGCAACTTCGGGCAAGGTTCAAATCATAGAACATGAGAGGAATGTACGTAGACAAGCTAGTCACACTAATGTGGATCTATGGGTTGATAGGCATCTATACCCAGTTGACCCAATAGCACATTACCCTCCCACTTTCAAAGACTTACCATCATTTATTCAGTATGTGGAAGATGGTGAGAATGGGATGCTTGGCTACTATAAGAGATTAGCAACAACTGACACTGGTGTAGAGTCTTCTATTTGTCATCATAGTTGCATACGCTCCAAGTTAACCTTGCTGCTAGTGTACACCAAGGCCTACTTTAGGCTCAAGAAAAAATCAACGAGCGTAAGGGTGTAAATCAAGAGAGATCAACGTGTGTGGAAAAGCTTACGCAGACCATCTCCCACATGAAAAGCACTCCTATTGGAGCTAGGGAGTGTAAGAGACCACTCAACCACATCGAAACACTTGCCGTTGGAGGGGGCACTCGTAAGCGGAGAATTTAAGCAGCACGGTATGGCTCCTCTTTCTTATTCTCTAGCACTTTCAATTCAAAATGCCAATGTAAATCAAGTGCGCAATTGTGTAATGTCAATGTAATTTTGTTGGTTTTTAGAGTATTCTTTCAAGATGCCACAGGTTCTGATTAAACTGGGGATTGTAATGAGCTCTTGCGCTCTACGAAGGAGCATGTGCTTAAAATGATTAGGGATCCCTATTACAAGAAGATACATATGGATGTTTCCAATGGAATCATACAAGAGGCTTCCCAAAGTATTAGCAATGTTGATGTTGTAAATGCATGCGATGAGGTAGGCATTAGCACGAAGGGCTACAAGGCTCTTTGTCAATTTCTAGGAGACACCCTTCATAAGAAAGGTATCATGCACAACCTTTTCCCGCCACCAAAGAGGGTTCGTCTAGCAAAGGGAGTGAGCAATGAAGATGTAAAAATAAAGATTGGGGATTACTACCACATCAATAATACACTTACCATTGCAGCATCATGGGGAAAGAAGAAGACTGCATATGGTAATGTTTCATTCGAATTCAATGAGTTCAACAACATTTTTGTTGAAATGCAAAAGCTACAAAAGGCAATGATATTGTTCTATGGGTTGCCTTTTGGATGTAAGTAGCACAAGTAACCTTGTACGCATTAGGTCTGTGCTCATTTACAGGGAATGACTTAACATTTTGTTTGATTTTTGTGTTTTTTAGGTTCCAAGGTCTCCTTCATGTGCTGAAGTTGGATGAGTGACAAATTGTGAAGGGAATAAGGCTAGAGAGAATGAGTATCACACTCATGAACCATGCTATAGCGGCAGCCTTCAAGTCTCCATCTGGTACCTCTGTTGTTGTAGAAGGGCCCGATGGTGAGGTAGAGAGCATAGTTGATTTTAAAGAGCAAGGGCATGACAATATTTCACACACTAAACCATCGTTCAGTGTTCAATCAAAGAAAGATATATGGTGGTTATTAGGAGCATTTGAGGTTCCCAAGGAGACACACGAGGTGCTATTAGGGTCTTTGAGAGGTTGCCTTGGGTTAGTGATGTGATAAAGTCACAAATAGGGGGTGAGAAGCTGGATGTCGATGGTTTAGGGAGCTTTGATGTTGATTGGCATCTTGGCAAGGATTTGAAGACAATAAAGTGTATGTTGGGTTGCACTCAAGGTGCAAATATATCTCACCCATGCCCTTGGTGCATGTATGGATTGAAACAAAAAACCAAGAAGAAATGCAAGGGGACAGCCAATGGTGAAGAGGACTGTGAGGAAATAGGAAATTGTGAGGGAGAGTGGGACGGTGGTGTCCTTTCATCACCTATGTTGGCACCTCCAAACAGGGACTTAAGGGATAATAGTTGGAACCCCATAATTCCTTTCCCTCTTAGGAATGTTCACTTTTGTACTTTGCATACTTTCATGCGTATCTTTGACCGCCTCTTAAAGTATCACTATTAATCCAATTCTAGGATTAACAAGAGCTACCACCATTATCTTAGGAATGTTCACTTTTGTACTTTGCATGCTTTCATGCGTATCGCCTCTTAAAGTATCACTATTAATCCAATTCTAGGATTAACCAGAGCTACCGCCATTATCTTACATCAAGGAGTCACGATAGATACACCAAAGGGTCATACATTCAAGATATCAAGCAAGCTACAACTTGGACGGGCAGCCGTAATAGTGTGACAGAGTATTTATGGTGATTCTCACTTCAAGAGTGTATGGTAGCAAGTTAGGATGAAGTCCTAAGTGATGTACTTCATGGATATATTATGAGAGTAGTCATTGTAATAGCATTAGGCCTCTTATGAGCCTAAAGTGCCCGGTCGGCCATAGTTTAAGTGAGTGTGAACACTTATGGCCCATGTATATAAGTGAATTTCTCTCATAATACAAGATACTCTCCCATTGTGCAATTGAATCCTCTTGCTAATCTCTCTCCCTAATGCATGCCAGTGAGTGTGTGTGAGTGAAGTGAGGTGAGAGGAGGGACGAGGACCCATAGTGCAACGCGGTGGTGTGACAATGCTCACGGGAGATGCGGTGGAATTTCTTCTCAAGGAGTTATAGAGCTTGGAGACCTCAAGGGTTAAGAGCTCGGCCATTGGAAAGATCCTCACAATAGTTGTGGTTCACCAGGTAATCTCTTTTTGGA
This sequence comes from Cibotium barometz, assembly GCF_041138505.1. NCBI lineage: Eukaryota > Viridiplantae > Streptophyta > Polypodiopsida > Cyatheales > Cibotiaceae > Cibotium > Cibotium barometz. The sequence goes on along the minus strand of NC_141072.1, from coordinate 54,158,705 downwards.
TGTGTTTCAAGAAGGGTTAGGGTGAGCTTTAACATTTTTGGTGCCGCTACCGGGGAGCCATCCCTTGGCTTTTTCCATTGTTTTGTCTCTAATCTACGCATAACCCATTGCCCATTATCTTGATTAGTGGTTTCCCATGAAAATGATGTGGATTTGATGGTGATTTGTGTGAGATTTGGTGTAGAATAGCTCTCTTTTTGTTTTTGAAAGAATGCTTTTTGCTTAATCTTTAAATTAATTATTATTTTTGTTGTTGTTTTTATGGTTTATCATGTGCTTAGGGCTTGCAAAGAGTGTGTACTAGGCTTAGTTTACATCCATTGTAGCAAACAATGCAAGAGAATCTAAGACCTCAAGGGTTACGAGCTCGGCCATTGGAAAGATCCTCGCGAGACAGTTGCGGTTCACTAGGTAATCTCTTTGGGGTGAGCCATAACATTTTTGGCACTGCTGTCGGGGAGCCATCCCTTGGCTTTTTCCATTGTTTTTCTCTAATCTACGCATAACCCATTGCCCATTATCTTGATTAATGGTTTCCCATGAAAAAGATGTGGAATTGATGGTGATTTGTGTGAGATTTGGTGTAGAATAGCTCTCTTTTTTGTTTTTGAAAAGAATACTTTTTGCTTAAATTTTAGTTTAATTTGTTGTTGTTTTTGCGGGTTTTCATATTCTTAGGGCTTGCACATAGTTTGTATTAGGCTTAATTTGCATCCATTACATCAAAGTATGCAAGAGAATGCAATTCTTAGTGAATGCTAGCTTTCTTTAGTTTAAACATAGAATCTAAGATTATTAATTGTAGTTTAATTGTGTGTTTTTTATTGAAATTGTTTGGATTGGAGTGTTAGCAAGCATTAGGAGTAGCTTAATCTTTCAAAAAAATTCTTATCAAGAAATCCTTTATTTTGACTAATTTCTCTTAATGGACTGGTTTTTGTCATTAAGAGATTAATCTTGATCAAGAGACAAATAAAATTAGAAAATGTATTAATTGGGGTCTAAATTGATCATTTGAGTAGTCAAAATTGGGGTTTTTGAGTGTTTTGAGAGCATCTAGATGCATCAAAACACCTAATCACATCAATTTTTTGATCAACTGGAGAAATTTGGCTCTGTCTGCTTAATTTTGTCTTAAAAAGTAGACTATAATTTTGCCTTTAAAAGTAGACTATAATTTTGCCTTAAAAAGTAGACTATAATTTTAAGAGTCTAATTAATCTCCTAATTTAGATCCAAAAAGTAAGCTAAACTACCTAAAAATGGTCAAAAATTGACCAAACTGATCTGGAAATTTTTAGAATCAGTTTGCTTGGTTAGAGGCTCACTTTTTCCTAAATAGAAGCCTCCCCCTTTGTAAAAGCTTAATGGTATTTATACACTATTACTCTGCTCCTGTCCTCAGCCATTTACATTGAATTTTTTTAATAATTCAATTGTTTTTGGCCTAATCCTCTCCAAAGAAATTGGTTGCCACTCTTGCTTCAAACAAGAGTAGGACCCTCAATCCCTTAAGCCAAAGGAAAGCTTACAACTCCATGTAAGCTAAATTTTCTTACTTTTTTAATTTTAAATCTATGGTTTTGTTGATTTTCTTGTTGTACAGTTGTATGGTTTTCTTGATTTTCTTGTTGTACAGTTGTATGATTTTCTTGATTTTCTTGTTGTACAGTTGCTTGAATTAAATTCAAATGCTATGCCTTTGAGGAAAAGGACACCCCCTTCTCTTCTTTACAATTCAGCCTTTCTTGATCCTAAAAAGATTAGTTAAATGATTAATTAAACTTTTTTAATTTTAAATCTATGGTTTTCTTGATTTTCTTGTTGTACAGTTGCTTGAACTAAATTCAAATGCTATGTCTTTAATGAAAAGGCCACCCCCTTCTCTTCTTTACAATTCAACCTTTCTTAATCCTAGAAAGATTAGTTAAATGATTAATTACTCTCTTGAATTCTGAAAATCGAGTAGATTAGAGTCCTATACATCTAGATTGGGTTAATTTAAGTTGAAATTAGAATGATAAAAATGAGAAATGGTCAGCCATACAAAGGAGGTTATGGTAAAATTTTCTAGAATTTTATGAAAAAGAAAGTTTGTTTTTATGTTATTCCAAAAGAGTATATCCCACTATTTGTGCATTCTAAAAGAAATATTCTAGATACTCCATGTACATATTCACCTATGAATATGCATGGATAACACTAATATTAATTATTAAAATTGATTTCTATGCATAAAAAGATGCATAATAGAAATTATTTTATTATTAAAGTGTTATTTTTATTAAATGTAATTTCTATGCATAAAAAGATGCATAATGGAACTTTTTTTATTATAAAAGTATTATTTTCATTAAATTTGATTTTATGCATAGAGAGACGCATAAAGGATATATTTTTATTTCAAAAGTGTTATTCTCATTAAAATTGATTTTATGCATGGAAAGATACATAAAGGATTTATTTTTATTTCAAAAGTGTTATTCTCATTAAATTTGATTTTATGCATAAAAAGATGCATAAAGGATTTATTTTTATTTCAAAAGTGTTATTCTCATTAAAATTGATTTTATGCATAGAAAGATGCATAAAAGCATTTATTTTTATTTCAAAAGTGTTATTCTCAATAAATTTGATTTTATGCATAGAAAGATGCATAAAAGATTTATTTTTATTTCAAAGTGTTATTTTCAATAAACTTGATTTTATGCATAGAAAGACGCATAAAGGATTTATTTTTATTTCAAAAGTGTTATTCTCATTAAAATTGATTTAATGCATAGAAAGATGCATAAAGGATATATTTTTATTTCAAAAGTGTTATTTTTATTAAAATTGATTTTATGCATAAAAAGATGTATAAAGGATTTATTTTTATTTTAAAAGTGTTATTTTCATTAAATTTGATTTTATGCATAGAAAGATGCATAAAGGATTTTTTTTAATTTCAAAAGTGTTATTATCATTAAAATTAATTTTATGCATAGAAAGATAAATAAAGGATTTATTTTTATTTCAAAAGTATTATTATCATTAAATTTGATTTTATGCATAGAAAGATGCATAAAGGATTTATTTTTATTAAAGTGTTATTTTCATTAAATTTGATTTTATGCATAGAAAGATGCATAAAGGATTTATTTTTATTTCAAAAGTGTTATTCTCATTAAAATTTATTTTATGCATAGAAAGATGCATAAAGGATTTATTGTTATTTCAAAAGTGTTATTCTCATTAAAATTGATTTTATGCATAGAAAGATGCATAAAGGATTTATTTTTATTTCAAAAAGTGTTATTTTCATTAAATTTGATTTTATGCATAGAAAGATGCATAAAGGATTTATTTTTATTTCAAAATTGTTATTTTCATGAAAATTGATTTTATGTATAGAAAGATGCATAAAGGATTTATTTTTATTTCAAAAGTGTTATTCTCATCAAAAATTGATTTTTATGCATAGAAAGATGCATAAAGGATTTATTTTTATTTCAAAAGTGTTATTCTCATCAACATTGATTTTATGCATAGAAAGATGCATAAAGGTTTTATTTTTATTTCAAAAAGTGTTACTTATTAAAATTGAAATTTTTCCATAGCAAGATGCATAAAGGAATTATTTTTATTTCAAAAGTGTTATTCTCATTAAAGTTGATTTTTATGCATAAAAGGATTTTTATAAGAGTGTTATTCCCACTGAAGTTGATTTTTATGCATAAATAGATGCGTAAAGAATCTTTATATCAAAATTAGAACTCTCTTAAATTCTATGTTTAAATTCTATGAAATAGATATAAATGAATGGATGGATGTATGTGATGTGAATAGAGGTGATGAGATGTTAGGTGAATAGATGTGATGTGAATTAGATAGATATGAATGAATGGATGGATGGATGTGATGGGAATAGAGGTGATGTGATGTGAGGTGAATAGATTGATGAGAGGTGATGTGATGTGAGGTGAATAGATTGATGAGATGTGATGTGAATTAGATAGATGTGAATGAATGGATGGATGGATGTGATGTGAATAGAGGTGATGAGATGTGAGGTGAATAGATGTGATGTGAATCAGATACATGTGAATGGATGGATGGATGGATGTGATGCGAATAGAGGTGATGAGATGTGAGGTGAATAGATGTGATGAGATGTGATGTGAATCAGATACATGTGAATGAATGAATGGATGGATGTATGTGATGCGAATAGAGGTGATGAGATGTGAGGTGAATAGATATGATGCGAATAGAGGTGATGAGATGTGAGGTGAATAGATGTGATGCGAATAGAGGTGATGAGATGTGAGGTGAATGTATGTGATGCGAATAGAGGTGATGAGATGTGAGGTGAATAGATGTGATGTGAATTAGATACATGTGAATGAATGGATGGATGGATGTGATGTGAAAAGAGGTGATGAGATGTGAGGTGAATAGATGTGATGAGATGGGATGTGGATGGATGGATGGATGTGATGTGAATAGAGGTGATGAGATGTGATGTGAATCAAATGGATAGATGTGATATGGATGGATGGATGGATGTGATGTGAAAAGAGGTGATGAGATGTGAGGTGAATAGATGTGATGAGATGGGATGTGGATGGATGGATGGATGTGATGTGAATAGAGGTGATGAGATGTGATGTGAATCAAATGGATGTGAATGAATGGATAGATGGATGTGATGTGAATAGAGGTGATGAGATGTGAATGAATGGATGAGATGTGATGTCATGTGAATCAGGATGTAAATGAATGATATGGGATGTGAGTGGATGTGATGTGATGTGAATAGAGGTGATGAGATGTGAATGAATGGATGAGATGTGATGTCATGTGAATCAGGATGTAAATGAATGACATGGGATGTGAGTGGATGCATATGAAAGAATGGATGTGAATGTGTATGTGAAGAATGGATGTGGATATATATATGTGAGAATGGATGTTGTGGATGTATATGTGAGAATGGATGTTGTGGATGTATGTGAAAGAATGGATGTGGATGTGTATGTGAAAGAATGTGATGTGGATGTGTATGTGAAAGAATGTGATGTGATGAAAAGAGATGTGATGTGACATGAATATATGTGGATGTGAAGTGATAGATATGAATGTATGAATAGATGTGGGTAGTCGTACAGGTGAACGATTGGATGGATGTGGATGAATGGATGGATTGGATGGATGTGAACGATTGGATGGATGTGGATGAATGGATGGATGTGGGTAGTCGTACAGGTGAACAATTGGATGGATGTGGATGATTGAGATGAGATCTGGATGAATGGATGGATGTGGATGAATGAGATGAGATGTGTATGAATGAAAGATGATGGGGATAGATGTGATTAGATGTTATGCGGATAGAATGTATGTGATGGGATGGTGATGAGAATAAATGTGATGGATATGAATGAATGTGATAAATATGAATGAATGGTGATGAGAATGAATGTGATGGATATGAATGAATGTGATGTGAATCAGGATGTGAATAAATGAGATGTGATATCATGTGAATGAATGTGATGTAATGAGATGTGGAGATGGATAGATGCAAATGGATGAGATCTGATGAGGATAAATGAGGAAAGATGGGTAGATGCAAGTGGATGAGATCTGATGAGGATAAATGAGGAAAGATGTGATGAGATGAAAATGATGTGATTGGATGAGAATGGGAATACATATGAAATGGATGTGATTTAAATAATGTGGATTGATGTGGAAAGACGAGAGTTTGTTATAGAAACTGTATTTATGACCTGTTTTTAAATAACTATGTTATGTCAAGATTGCTGGGGAAGCATTTTGGCCGTCTTGTGAATGAGGTCGTGGAGACCTAATGTGATAAAGTTGCAATAGCTGACGGAGAGTCAATGGAGGACGTCTCGCATAGCAAGGTTGGCCGAGGTCTTGACCAGCCTCGGTTCGATTTAAATGGTGAGCTTTCGGGGTACGGTGGATGAGGGACCAAGGAAGGGGCCTATGAGTGAAGCACTAGTGACCTATGAAGGATCTTAGAGGGTGCTGACCATACAATGCTCGGGCTCTGGGTCGCCGAAGATACCCACACGTGCGTCAGGGAAGATATTGGAACAAGGAATAAGAGTTGTTTTCTGAATTCGGGCATGGATCTGGTTAATTGACCTTGCTAGTCCTCAACGGATGAGTCCATGGCTCTTTTATATGGATCTGTTGGTTGATCTTGCTGATCTTCAACGGAGATTCTATTTTGATTTTTATAAGTGAAAATATTGCCGGTAACTATGAGCTAGGAACTATCGAAAAGATCCCGGACAGGTGGTGAGCGTTCTGGTTTTGCTAATGATGCCATAGGTACACCGATAAATGAAAAATTGGAAATTGGGATTCAACCAGATATTTTGGAAGTTTATGATCAGTGATACTATAGTTTCATTAAAAGATTATTTTAAATTCAACTGAATCTGTGAAAAAGGCAATTTCATATTGGGTGTGTAAGTGGTGTAACTAGTTCTAAGTTTTCAACATGAATATCCGGCTAGGGGGCCTAGGAACTCTTTTTGCTAGTACCCGGGACAAAACCTAACCAAATTCTTAATTGGATCCCATCCCATCCAAATGAGACTCAATTCTGTTATGGTGCGATAGATGAAGTAAATCCTGGATAAAAATTGTTCTATGGAAAAGAATCAATGGTTGTTCCTCTCAACGAGGAAAAAAGCGTTGGTCTTTATGATCCAAGTGCAATCTTTTCCTTGATCTAACTATGGGACTTACGGGTTCGGTCAGATCAGTTCAGTTAGTTAAGGCTTTTGACTACATTAGAGTAAAAATATCTTGGAGGAATCGCCCGTGCCTTCTGGGTGAAGGAAGTTTTTTCGGGTTCAGTTTTGAAAGAATTGAGGGATTAGTCTCTTGTCCAGATATCCGTGGGTGAGGCCCTGAGTGAGGGACCCTGCCCCGCGTAAGAAGTGCTACTTTCGTTTCTAGTACCCTGAATTCATTACGCGGAGGGGACAGGGATCTCTTAGGTGGTATCAGAGTAAATTGGCTAAAATGGATCAACTGAGAAGCCAAAAGTCAAAAATTTATGAAGTAACAGTAAAAGGTTGGAAATGTGTGATGAAATTCATACAAATTGATATTTAGACTGAAATTCATAAATTTGTAATTGGGTCTTTAGATGGAAGTACTGCAATTGCATGGAATCCCTAACTTGCTTGAGGCCTAGACATGATGGTATGTCAAATTAAAAATCTGTATAATTAAAAATTCACATGGAGGACTGTTTAGATGAAAATTTTGGTTTAATGGACCATTATTGTGTTAAAGATATGAATGTTATGATCTCTCTGAAAGAATTGTTATCTGATGATGAGTTCTATATAAGGGATCTTTATGCAAGGATTCTGTTGGGTTGACCAGACTATAAGGAACCCCAGAATCAGTTGGATCTTAAGGGAAAGAGTTGTCCTCTAGTTTGCGAGGGAAAGAGTTGTCCTCTAGTTTGCGAGGACATCTCGCGTTTTTTAAGTGGGGTAGGATGTAAGATTCCTCCCTCCAGTTTTTATGGTGTGCAGAGGTGTAAGTACCTCCCCTTCTGGTCTTATAATTATTCCCCTCTTAGAAATAAAAGAAAGATCTTGTTTTGGCCTGGAGAGAGAAAATTCTAGAGGGAGGTAATTCAAAATTGAGATATTTTTGAATATAAAAATCCTCCTAATGTCTAAAAGGATTTCCCCTAAAATAGAAATTCAAAAAGAACTTTCCAATGTGCAATTGGAATTAATTAAAAATAGGTATAAAGGACCTGAGTCTAAGGGTCCAGATTTTTTAGAAATTTTTGAATTATGCTCTAATTAAGGTTCTTATGGACCAATAAGATTAATCCAAATGTAGAGAGGATATAAATTGAAGAATAAAAGAAAAACCCCCAAAAAATGAGTAAATGCTCACATAAGATGAAGAGTTGACTGAGTACAAGGTTTATTAGTTAAAAATGAAGAGATATTTAGAGGAAATTATGCATTTTTGACACCTCAGTGTGGGGATCTCCCCTCATGAAGGAGGCACCTATTTCACATGTGTGGAGGAGTTTTAAACTCAAAAATAATGAGATGTTTTCATCTCTCCTATTTCAACTAGATCCAAAAAAGTAAGCTAAAGTGACCTAAAAATGGTCAAAATTTGAACAAACTAATCTGGAAAATTCTAAAATCAGTTTGCTTGGTTACAGGCTCACTTTTTCCTATAAATAGAAGCCTCCCCCTTTGTAAAAGCTTAATGGTGTTTATACACTGTTACTCTGCTCCTGTCGTCTCCTGAGCCATTTACATTGAATTTTTTTAATAATTCAATTATTTTTGGCCTAATCCTCTCCAAAGAAATTGGTGGTCACTCTTGCTTCAAACAAGAGTAGAACCCTCAATCCCTCATGCCAAAGGAAAGCTTACAACTCCATGTAAGCTAAATTTTCTTACTTTTTTAATTTTAAATCTATGGTTTTCTTGATTTTCTTGTTTTACAGTTACTTGAATTAAATTCAAATGCTATGTCTTTGAGGAAAAGGCCACCCCCTTCTCTTCTTTACAATTCAGCCTTTCTTAATCCTAGAAAGATTAGTTAAATGATTAATTAAACTTTTCTTATTGTTTACTCTCTTGAATTCTAAAAATTCAGTAGATTAGAGTCCTGTACATCTAGATTGGGGTAATTTAAGTTGAAATTAGAGTGATAAAAATTAGAAATGGTTAGCCATACAAAGAAGGTTATGGTAAAATTTTCTAGAATTTTATCGAAAAGAAAGTTTATTTTTATGTTATTCCAAAAGGTTATTCCAAAAGAGTAATTCCCACCATTTGTGCATTCTAAGAGAAATATTCTAATTACTCCATGTACATATTCACCTATGAGAATATGCATAGATATCACTGATATTAATTATTAAAAATTATTTCTATGCATGGAACGATGCATAATGAAAATTGTTTTATTATAAAAGTGTTATTTTCATTAAATTTAATTTCTATGCATAGAAAGATGCATAATGAAAATTTTTTTATTATAAAAGTGTTATTTTCCTTAAATTTGATTTTATGCATAGAAAGACGCATAAAGGATTGATTTTTATTTCAAAAGTGTTATTCTCATTAATATTGATTTTATGCATAGAAATATGCATAAAGGATTTTTTTTTATTTCAAAAGTGTTATTCTTATTAAAATTTATTTTATGCATAGAAAGATGCAAAAAGGATTTATTTTTATTTCAAAAGTGTTCTTTTAATTAAAATTGATTTTATGCATAGAAAGATGCATAAAGGATTTATTTGTATTTCAAAAGTGTTATTTTCATTAAATTTTATTTTATGCATAGAAAGATACATAAAGAATATATTTTTATTTCAAAGTATTATTTTCATTGAATTTGATTTTATGCATAGAAAGATGCATAAAGGATTTATTTTTATTTCAAAAGTGTTACTCATTAAACTTGAGATTATGCATAGAAAGATGCTTAAAGGATTTATTTTTATTTCAAAAGTATTATTTTCATTAAAATTGATTTTATGCATAGAAAGATGCATCAAGGATTTATTTTTATTTCAAAAGTGTTATTTTCATTCAATTTGATTTTATGCATGGAAAGATGCATAAAGGATTTATTTTTATTTCAAAAAGTGTTATTCTCATTAAAATTGATTTTTATGCATAGAAAGATGCATAAAGGCATTAATTTTATTTCAAAAGTGTTATTCTCATTAAAGTTGATTTTTATGTATAAATAGATGCATAAAAGTATTTTTATAAAACTGTTATTCCCACTGAAGTTGATTTTTATGCATAAATAGATGCGTAAAGAATCTTTATATCAAAATTAGAATTCTCTTAAATTCTATGTCTAAATTCTATGAAATAGATGTGAATGGATGGATGGATGGATGTGATGTGAATAGAGGTGATGAGATGTGAGGTGAATAGATGTGATGTGAATTAGATGGATGTGATGAGATGTGATGTGAATTAGATAGATGTGAATGAATGGATGGATGCGATGTGAATAGAGGTGATAAGATGTGAGGTGAATAGATGTGATGAGATGTGATGTGAATTAGATAGATGTGAATGAATGGATGGATGGATGTGATGGGAATAGAGGTGATGTGATGTGAGGTGAATAGATGTGATGAGATGTGATGTGAATGAGATAGATGTGAATGTGATGAGATGTGATGTGATGTGAATAGAGGTGACGAGATGTGAGGTGAATAGATGTGATGAGATGTGATGTGAATGAGATAGATGTGAATGTGATGAGATGTGATGTGATGAGATAGATGTGAATGAATAGATGGATGGATGTGATGTGAATAGAGGTGATGAGATGTGATGTGAATCAGATAGACGTGAATGAATGGATGGATGGATGTGATGCGAATAGAGGTGATGAGATGTGAGGTGAATAGATGTGATGTGATTTAGAAAGATGTGAATGGATGGATGTGATGTGAATAGAGGTGATGAGATGTGAGGTGAATAGATGTGATGAGATGTGATGTGAATCACAGATGGATGTGAATGAATGGATAGATGGATGTGAATCAGATGGATGTGAATGAATGGATAGATGGATGTGAATCAGATGGATGTGAATGAATGGATAGATGGATGTGATGTGAATAGAGGTGATGAGATGTGATGTGAATAGAGGTGATGAGATGTGATGTAAATCAGATAGATGTAAATGAATGGATGTAAATGAATGATATGGGATGTGAGTGGATGTATGTGAAAGAATGGATGTGAATGTGTATGTGAAGAATGGATGTGGATATGTATGTGAAAGAATGGATGTGGATGTGTATGTGAAAGAATGTGATGTGGATGTGTATCTGAAAGAATGTGATGTGATGAAAAGAGAGGCGATGTGACATGAATATATGTGGATGTGAAGTGATAGATATGAATGTATGAATAGAGGTGGGTAGTCGTTACAGGTGAACAATTGGATGGATGTGGATGATTGAGATGAGATGTGTATGAATGAGATATGATGTGGATAGATGTGATTGGATGTTATGTGGATAGAATGTATGTCATGGGATGGTGATGAGAATGAATGTGATGGATATGAATGAATGTGATGTGAATCGGGATGTGAATAAATGAGATGTGATGTCATGTGAATTGAGATGTGAATGAATGTGATGTGGAGATGGGTAGATGCGAGTGGATGAGGTCTAATGAGGATAAATGAGGAAAGATGTGATGAGATGAAAATGATGTGATTGGATGAGAATGGGAATACATATAAAATCGATGTGATTTAAATAATGTGGATTGATGTGGAACAATGTGGAAAGACGAGAGTTCGTTAATAGAAACTGTATTTATGACCTGTTTTTAAATGATTGTGTTATGTCAAGAATGCTGGGGAAGCATTTTGACCATCTTGTGAATGAGGTTGTGGAGACCCAATCTGATAAAGTTGCAACAGTTAACGGAGAGTTAATGGAGGATGCCTCGCGTAGCAAGGTCGGCCGAGGTCTTGACCAGCCTCGGTTTGATTTAAATGGTGAGCTTCCAGTGTACGGTGGATGAGGGACCAAGGAAGGGGCCTATGAGTGAACCGCTAGGTGACCTGCGAAGGATCCTAGAGGGTGCTTACCATACGCTGCTCGAGCTCCAGGTCACCGAAGATACCCACACGTGCATCGGGGAAGATATTGGAACAAGGAGTAAGAGTTATTTTCTGAATTCGGGCATGGATCTGGTTAATTAACCTTGCTCGTCCTCAAGATGAGTCCATGGCTCTTTTATATGGATCTGTTGGTTGATCTTACTGATCTTGAATGGAGATTCCATTTTGATTTTTATAAGTGAAAATATTGCCGGTTACTATGAGCTAGGAACTATCGAAAAGGTCCCTGGACAGGTGGTGAGCGTTCTGGTTGCCAATGATGCCATAGGTACACCGATGAATGAAAAATTGGAAATTAGGATTCAACTAGATATTTTGGAAGTTTAAGATCAGTGATACTATAGTTTCATTAAAAGATTATTTTAAAGTCAGCTGAATATGTGAAAAAGGCAATTTCATATTGGGTGTGTAAGTGGTGTGATTAGTTCTAAGTTTTCTTGAATATCCGGCTAGGGGGCCTGGGAACTCTTTTCCCTGGTACCTGGGACAAGACCTAACCAAATTCTTAATTAGATCCCATCACTACAGTGGTTAGTTGGTTGGCTAACCCACGGGACTGAGGCTGGACTAATGGATCCCTAAAATGAGACTCAATTCTGTTATGGTATGATAGATGAAGTAAATCTCGGATAAAAATTGTTCTATGGAAAGAATCAATGGCTGTGCCTCTCAATGAGGAAAAAAGCATTGGTCTCTATGATCCAAGTGTAATCTTTTCCTTGATCTGACTATGGAACTTACGGGTTCGGTTAGATCAGTTCAGTTAGTTAAGGCTTTTGACTACGTTAGAGTAAACATATCCTAGAGGAATCGCCCGTGCTTTTCGGGCGACGAAAGTTTTTTCGGGTTCGGTTTTGGAAGAATCGAGGGATTAGTCTCTTGTTCGGATATCTATGGCAAGGCCCTGAGCGAGGGACCTTGCCCCACGCAAGAAGTGCTACTTTTGCTGCTAGTACCCGAATTCGTTGCACTGAGGGGACAGGGATCTCTCAGCGTATCAAAGTGAATTGGCTAAAGTGGATCAATTGAGAAGCCAAAAATGTCAAAAATTTATGAAGTAGCAGTAAAAAGTTGAAAATGTGTCATGAAATTCATACAAATTGATATTCAGACTGAAATTCATAAATTAGTAATTAGGTCTTCAGATGGAAGTACTGCAATTGCATGGAATCCTTGACTTTCTTGAGACCTAGACATGATGGTATTTACCTTATAATTCCAAGGACCGTGACTACTCATATATACTGAGGGTATAATTGTAGCTCTTTACTGGTAGTATATATGAGTGAATCTAAGAGTTGAAATTATAAGCAAAAATGCTATCCTGATGATGAATTCGAATGTGTTCGATATGATTTTAAAAAATGTGGTTGAGACGACCTGATGAGTTGAATTGAATTCTGATTAAAAAAATGATGATTCCTGAGTTTTGGTTGAAAAGCGATAAGCTGAGCAAAATCGTAAAATGAGGATGAATGGGATGAGTCCCTGTGATGATGTTCGTAACTGGAATGACGATAATGACTTCAGTAAATCACTATGAGATTAGTGGATTGTGCTAACAGATTGCTACTGTTAACACTTGACCTAGTGGATCAAGTTAAGGGATGTCAAATCAAAAATCTGTATAATTGAAAATTCCCATGGAGGACTGTTCAGATGGAAATTTTGGTTTAATGGACCACTATTGTGTACAAGAAGTTATCCCCCAGATTCTGTGGGCCATATCTGATTACAAAGAAAGTAGGTGACTTAGCCTATGAACTTCTTCTGTCTCCTCATCTCAAAGTACATAATGTATTTCATGTTAGCCTACTTAAGAAGTATGTACCGAGCCCGAATCATGTGCTTAATGATGAACTCTTAACTTCTTCAACCCAAGGACAGATGGAACTCCAACCTAAAGAAATCCTTGATGTTCGAGAGAAGGTTCTCAGGAACAGAATTCTAAGAGAATTATTAGTCAAATGGAAGTTCTATCCTTTTGAAGACACCACCTGGGAGAAAGAAGCCGAACTGATGGCCCAATTTTTGCGAGATAAGGACATCTCGCGTTTTTCAAGTGGGAGAGGATGTAAGATTCCTCCCTAGCCCCTCAAGATGTCCAGTTTCTTCCCCTGTAATCAATCCCCTTTTCAGAATAATAAAAGATCTTGTTTCTACCTGTTTTGGCCTAGAGAGAGAAAATGTTCTAGAGAGAGATAATTCAGTTTTTAGATATCTTTGGATGGAAAAATATCCCTTCTCATTAAAATAAATTCCCCCGAAACAGAAGTTTAAAATGAAATTACTAAGGTGCATTATAAATAAATTATAATGTGCACAAAAGACCTTAGCCTAAGGGTCAAGATTTTCTGAAAATTTTGGATTAAGGTTCTTATGGACCAATAAGATTAATCCAAATGTAGGGAGGAGATAAATTGAAGAATAAAAGAAAAACCTCCCAAAAATGAGTAAATGCTCACATAAGATGAAGAGTGGACTAAGGACCAAAGAAAAGAGTAAAAAAATTGAAGTTTGACACCTTAGAGTGGGGATCTCCCCTCATGAAGTAGGTGCTTTTTTTCTCATCATTACCCCCAATTTTTAATCCAATAAAATGAGATATTTTCAGCTCTCCTCTCTCCTATTCAAAACTAGATCCACCAAAAAGTAAGCTGAACTGACCCAAAAATGGTCAAAAAGTGACCAAACTGATCTGGAAAATTCTAGAATCAGTTTGCTTGGTTAGAGGCTCACTTTTTCCTATAAATAGAAGCCTCCCCCTTTGTAAAAGCTTAATAGTGTTTATGCACTGTTACTCTACTCCTGTCCTGAGCCATCTACATTGAATTTTTTAATAATTCAATTGTTTTTGGCGTAATCCTCTCCAAAGTGAATTGGTGGCCACTCTTGCTTCAAACAAGAGTAGAACCTTCAAGCCAAAGGAGAGCTTACAAGCTCCATGTAAGCTAATTTTCTTACTTGTTTAATGAAAAATCTATGGTTTTCTTAATTTTTATATTTTACAAATATTGAATTAAATTCAGATGCTATGCCTTTGTTGATAAAAAAAGGCCACCCCCTTCTCTTCTTTACATTCTAGCCTTTCTTAATCATAAAAAGATTAACTAAGGGATTAATTAAACTCTTCTTATTGTTTACTCTCTTGAATTTAGAAAATTGTGTAGATTAGAGTTCTATAAATCTACTTTGGGTTAATTTAAGTTAAATAAAGAATGGTAAAAATGAGAAATGGTCAGCCATACAAAGGAGGTTATGGTAAAATTTTTCAAAATTTTGTGGAAAAGAAAGTTATTTTTATGTTATTCCAAAAGAGTAATTCCCACCATTTTTGCATCTAAAAGAAATATTCTAATTACTCCATGTACATATTCACCTATGAATATGCATGGATATCACTACTGATATTAATTTTTAAAATTGATTTCTATGCATAGAAAGATGCATAATGAAATTTTTATTATTATAAAAGTGTTATTCTTCTTAAAATTGATTCTATGCATAATGGAATTTTTTTATTATAAAAGTGTTATTCCTACTAAAATTGATTTCTATGCATAGAAAGATGCATAATATTTTTTTAAATATAAAAGTGTTATTCTTATTAAATTTAATTTCTATGCATAGAAAGATGCATAATGGAAATTTTTTTATTACAAAAGTGTTATTCTTATTAAAATTGATTTTTATGCATAGAAAGATGCATAAAGAAAATTTTTTTATTACAAAAGTGTTATTCTTATTAAATTTAATTTCTATGCATAGAAAGATGCATAATGGAAATTTTTTTTATTACAAAAGTGTTATTATTATTAAATTTGATTTTTATGCATAGAAAGATGCACTTTTTTCTATAAAAGCGCTATTCTTATAAAAATTTATTTTTATGCATAAATAGATGCATAAAGAAATTTTTTTAATTTTAAAAGTATTATTCCTATTAAATTTAATTTTATGCATAAAAGGATTTTTTTAATAAAAGTGTTATTCCCATTGAAGTTGATTTTTATGCATAAATAGATGCATAAAGAATTTTTATATCAAAATTAGAATTCTCTTAAATTTTATGTTTAAATTCTATGAGTATTTGATAAATGAATAATTAAATACTCTAAGAGATAAAATTCTATCGTTTTATATTCACACAGATTATAAAAAGAAAATTCAAAAAATCTATCGAGATCGAAATATTCAGATAAATGATTAATTTATTCATCATTGGAATTCATAATTAATTTAGAAATCAGTTAAGTGAATATTTAAAGAAAGAAATTCATTAAAATAGTAACTGAATTATCAAACGTTTTCGAGAAAGATAGTTCAGGAAAAATCTTATCTGACTCAAACCTTGAATCAGACTATGACCAAGACCAAACTCTTTTGTCAGTTTTGAGGAAAGAAGGTATGACTAGTTTAGAAAAAATACTCTCAAAACTCTCATCAAAGAAGGTATGACTAGTTTAGAAAAAATACTCTCAAAACTCTCACCAAATCTGAAACTAAGTTTGAGACCCTTTGAATTGATCCGTGGATTAAGGTTATAGAATTCGAGGAATTCTGGTATGAAATTCAGAATGCCGATCAAGAAGTTTTGGGGATACTGATTCAAGAAATACTCCTTGTATATTCAAAAGAAAATCAAACTGAAAACTTGCATAGAAACCCTGTTTTCTTAAAGGATTGTCTTACACCAGAATGCTGGAGGGAGCATTTGGTATATGTTTTTCTAAGGGAAGTTCCCTCCATTTGGTATATGTTTTTCTAAGGGAAGTTCGGTTGCAACAGCTGGCGGGGAGTGTTCAAAGGATAGCTCATGCGGGCAAAGCCTGCCTAGGTCTTGACCAGCCTCGATACGGTTAAAATGGTTCACTTCTAGTACGATGGACGAGGGCCGACAAAGCGGTCCCTGAGTGAAGTGCCAGGACACCTAAGGAGGATCTTGGTGGAGGGTTCTGACTAGGCGATGCACGGGCTCGCGGTGCCTAGGACACCCATGCGTATGTCGTGGAAGATATGTATGATGGACGAAATGATTATTGGCTGACCAGTTGGTCTCAACGGAGAGTCCAGAGTGATACTGTTTTTTGAGAAACAAGGGACTAGATGGAAATTTTGAGTTATGATATTTGTAACCAATAACTGTTTGTCAATGAATTATTTTATATGTTGAAGTTTTAAAGAGGAGTGTGTGCGTATCTGTATTCGAAAGCAAAAGTTAAGAAAGGCATTCAATTATGGGTGGGTGAGTATTTGTCTGGTTCTACCGATTCCAGTGGTGGTTGGGTGGTGTGGCTAACCCATGGGCCGAATAGGCTGGAATTAGTGGAGTTTTAATAATTAAATTGAAATAATAGGAGTTTTAATAATTAAATTAAAATAATAGAAATACGCTTAGAATTCGAGTAGTTAAATAAAAACCTGAAGAATTTCTCAAATGAGTAGATCAACGACTGTGCCTGATTTCGGTTAGGAAAAAAGTGTTGATTTTCTCAAATGATTAGATCAACGGCTGTGCCTGATTTTGGTTAGGAAAAAGCGTTGATTTCTTCAAATTAAGTTAGTGATAGTTTTCCTTCTATCTGGTTTAATCAGGTGAAGGCTAGTTTAGTCTCTTGACCCCGTTAGAAAATTTGTTAAGAAAATAAAAAAGATGGAATCGTCCCCGTTTTTTGGGCAAGGAAAATTTTCCCGGTTTCGGTTTCGGAAAGAATGACCACCAGATTAATCTCATGCCCAGACATTTGAGGGCGAGGCCCCGAGTGGAAAACCATACCCCACGCTAGAGGAAGCTACTTCCGTTGCTAGCAACCGAGAATCCGATGCGCGGGAGGGGGCAGAGGGGTCTCACAGTACTAGTTAATCTAAATATCTCAACATTCCTCCACAAGCTCAACTCCACACACTACACTCCAAGAACTAAGCTTTTAAACCTATAGAGCTTCTCGGTGCCAATGCCTTCATGAAGATGTCAGCCACCTAATCCTTTGTGCTGATGATATTCACTAGATCTACACCACCTGTTAGAACATTCTTCTTCACAAAGTGATAATGCCTCTCAATGTTCTTTGTTCTAGCATGGTATACTGGGTTACTAGTAGCCAACTATATGCTATGCATGTTCTCAACAAAAAATGACAACAACCCTATCCATGGGCTCACCCGTATCACCAAGTAGCTTCTGAATCTAAGCTACCTCACAAGCTGCCATAGCAACACCCCTGTACTCTACCTTTGTACTAGATAAGCTACATTTCACAATTATTTCTTGCTACTCCAACTTATAGCAGTGCTGCAAAAAGAAAACGTAAAGCTGCTGGTAGATCTTGTGTCTATGACACTACTAGTCCAATTAACATCTATGTACCTATGTAGTTGTATCTCTATGTCAACCTCATAGATGTTAAGAATCCTAAAATGGGATTGATCATGGTGGTAGAAAAAAGATAAAGCATAAGATTAAGGTGGGTTAAACCACACCAAGAACTCCATGACTAGAGAGAGAGAGAGAGAGAGAGAGAGAGAGAGAGTAGCATACTCAACACAAGTTCTATTACATATGTTATGAACCATACAATGAAAGGCTTCTAATATAGAAAGCCATTGACCCAATCTCCTTTACACATCATCATGCCATATGAGAATTCTATTTACACATTCTTTTATGTGGCTCTCACCATTCACACAATATCTTATGTGGAATTCTTATCTTTCCACAATATCTTGCACCTCTAGCGTGCATTCACATACTCAACCAAATAACCCAGTTTATTTTACATTGCATAT
Source organism: Cibotium barometz (assembly GCF_041138505.1). Classification (NCBI taxonomy): domain Eukaryota; kingdom Viridiplantae; phylum Streptophyta; class Polypodiopsida; order Cyatheales; family Cibotiaceae; genus Cibotium; species Cibotium barometz. Next base: position 54,140,225 of record NC_141072.1, on the reverse strand, counting down.
TTCAACACCCCTACTCAATGTAAAATTAGATGTGTGAACTAATTCAAAATTGAGATATTTTTGGATATAAAATCCTCCTGGTGTCTAAAATGGTTTTCCCTAAAACAGAAATTCAAAAAGAACTTTCCAATGTGCAATTGGAATTATTTGAAAATAGGTATAAAGGACCTCAGCCTAAGGATCCAGATTTTCAAAAAAACTTGGATTATGGTCCAATTAAGGTTCCTATGGACCAATAAGATTAATCCAAATGTAGGGAACCGATAAATTGAAGAATAAAAGAAAAACCCCCCAAAAATGAGTAAATGCTCACATAAGATATGAATAGTGGACTAAGGACCAAAGAAAGCAATTTAAAAAACTGAATTTTGACACCTCAGTGTGGGGATCTCCCCTCATGAAGTAGGTGCCTTTTTCTCATCATTACCCCTAATTTTTAATCAATAAAATAAGATATTTTCATCTCTCCTCTCTCCTATTTCAAAACTAGATCCAAAAAGTAAGTTGAACTAACCCAAAAATAGTCAAAAATTAACCAAACTAATATGGAAAATTCAAGAATCAATTTGCTTGGTTAGAGGCTCACTTTTTCCTATAAATAGAAGACTCTTCCTTTGTAAAAGCTTAATGGTATTTTTGCACTGTTACTCTGCTCCTATCCTAAGCCATCTACATTGAATTTTTTAATAATTCAATTATTTTTGGCCTAATCCTCTCCAAAGTGAATTGGTGGCCACTCTTACTTCAAACAAGAGTAGAACCCTCAATCCCTCAAGCCAAAAGAGAGCTTACAAGCTCCATGTAAGCTAATTTTTCTTGTTTAATTGAAGAATATATGGTTTTCTTAATTTTTATATTTTGCAGATGTTGAATTAAATTCAAATGCTATGCCTTTGATAAAAAGTCCACCCCCTTCTCCTCTTTACATTCCAACCTCTCTCAATCCTAGAAAGATTAACTAAATGATTAATTAAACTCTTCTTATTGTTTACTCTCTTGAATTTAAAAAATTATGTAGATTAGAGTTCTATAAATCTAATTTGGGTTAATTTAAGCTAAATTAAGAATGATAAAAATGAGAAATGGTCAGCCATATAAAGGAGGTTATGGTAAAATTTTCCAAAATTTTGTGGAAAGAAAGTTTGTTTTTATGTTATTCTAAAAGAGTAATTCCCACCATTTTTGCATCTAAAAGAAATATTCTGATTACTCCATGTACATATTCATCTATGAATATGCATGGATATCACTGATATTAATTATTAAATTTGATTTTTATGCATAGAAATATGCATAAAGAAAATTTTTTTATTACAAAAGTGTTATTCTCATTAAATTTGATTTCTATGCATAGAAAGATGCACAATGGAATTTTTTTATTATAAAAGTGTTATTCTTATGAAAATTACTTCTTATGCATAGAAAGATGCATAAAGAAAATTGTTTTATTATAAAAGTGTTATTCTTATTAAAATTAATTTTTATGCATGAAAAGATGCATAAATGAATTTTTTTAATTACAAAAGTGTTATTCTCATTAAATTTGATTTCTATGCATAGAAAGATGCATAATGGAATTTTTTATTATAAAAGTGTTATTCTTATTAAAATTGGTTTTTATGCATAGAAAGATGCATAAAGGAATTTTTTTAATTATAAAAGTGTTATTCTTATTAAAATTGATTTTTATGCATAGAAAGATGCATAAAGGAAATTTTTTAAATATAAAAGTGTTATTCTTATTAAAATTGATTTTTATGCATAGAAAGATGCATAAAGGAATGTTTTTTATTACAAAAGTGTTATTCTCATTAAATTTGATTTCTATGCATAGAAAGATGTATAATGGAATTTTTTTTATTACAGGTGTGCTGCTATGGTAGCTTGTGAAGTAGCTTGGTTTTAGAAGCTACTTGGTGATATGGGTGAGCTCATGGATAGGGCAGTTGTCATTTATTGTGACAACATGAGTAGCATACAATTGTCCAAATAACTCAGTATACGATGCTAGAATAAAATACATTGAGGTGCAATATCACTTTGTGAGGGAGAAGGTTGTAGTAGGTCATGTAGATCTACTATATGTCAGCACAGAGGATCATATCTTTGACATCTTCATGAAGGCATTGGACATAGAGAAGCTCCACATGTTTAGGAGGTTACTTAGAGTGTTGTGTGTGGAGTTGAGCTTGAGAGGGAGTGTTGAGATATCTAGCTCAACTAGTGTTGCGGTGGCGGACATTGATGACCCACCTAGGTGATATCTTCCACACTTATGCCACTGGCATGGTTGGTGAGATTATAGTTGTTATGCCACTAGTAGTGGATGATAAGGTGTGTGACAGCCACTTTGGAGTACTAGAGTTATGGTATAGTTATAGCACCAACTCATATAGTCAGATTCACGCTATAGACCGATCATTGTATGTTATTGTAGGAGAGTACTTTTCCTTTATGTACTCTTATCGTTTAGTTATATGGTTGTAGAGAAGAGAAGAAGATAAACGAAAATTCATCCATTCATCTCTCTCTTCTTTCTTGCACTTTGTTGTGTGTGTGTGTTTGCTTGCAAGGAACTCAAGCTCTCCCTTTTCCCCGCATTCTCTTTATTATCCATATACACAAATAGGCCCTTTCCTTTCACATCAACATTCATAATGCCTTAAAGAAAAATTAAGCTATGGTAACTTCATGCAGTTGATGTTTAAGTGTAGCGAAAATCTAAGAAACCAAAAATCCTTAATATAACTTAAGGCATTATTCGTGATTTGCACTTTACTTCACTAAGCCTTGGCATTGATGTTGTGAATCAATTGGAGGAGATGTTGCAAAAATTTAGTCTTTAAACTTTTATATTGATTTTTTAATCCCTCCTCCTTTTTCTGACTTTGCGTTTATATCTTGGTTTGCATTTACCACCATAAAGACGATAAAATTTTATCGAAAAATAGGTTAAAGAGGAGGAAAATGAGAAAATGGGTTTAGCGACAAAGAAGGATATGTATGTATATAGGTACATGTATGTATACTTTACTCGCATTCTTTAACTTACAATGAAATCAAGGCTAGAAACAACATCATGTGAACATATGTAGTACTCATGTGAAAAGAAAAGGAAATTCTTGAGCATGCCCATGTACTCATGTGCTACAAAAGATATGTTTTTTGTTTTTATATGCACATGAACTTTAACTTGTGATAATTTTTCCTTTTGATGCAAGAAAAATGAGTGAGTTGACTTGTGAATAGATCCTTGTATATTACCTTCCATTGAAAAACACTCACAAAAAAACTCAAAAAGTCACATAAAAAAGGACACCAGAAAGATTCCCTTAAAAAAATCATGTCATGAGTTTTTTTAAATTCAAAAATTCACATTTAAAAAAGGCACCAAATAGATTCCCTAAAAAACAATCATGTTTTGAGATTTTGAAATTTCTACTTAAAATATTTATTGTTTTATCTATAAGAATATGGCACAGTGGAAAGAGATAGTGTAAGATCCCACTGCCACGCACCGGATTCCCGATTGCTGGCACGGAAGCAGCTCCCTCTTACGCGGGGCAGGGTTTCCCACTTGGAGCCTCGACCTCGAATGTCCGGGAAGGAGACTAAGCTGGTGGTCATTCCGAAAATTGAAACCGAGAAAATTTCCCCCACCCGAAAAATGGGGACGATTCTACCATTTATATTTTCTTAACGAATTTTTCTAACGAGGTCAAGATACTGAACTAACCTTTATCTGAATAAACCAGATAGAAGGGAAACTATTACAAACTTAACTTGAAGGGATCAACGCTTTTTTCCTAATTGAATCAAGCACAGCCGTTGATCTATTCATTTGAGAAGTCTTCAGGCTTTTAATTAACTATTGAGTCCTAAGTGTAATCCTATTAATCAATTTTATTATTAAAACTCTACTGATTCCAGCCTAACCCCATCGGCCCCGGCCCATGGGTTAGCCACCGCCCAACCACTGGAATAGTAGAACCAGACAAGTACTCACCCACCCATACTTGAAAGCCTTTCTTAACTTTTGCTTTAGAATACAGATACTCACACACTCCTCTTTAAACTTTAATTTAAAAAACACAATCCATTGACAAACAATTACTGGGTTACGGATGTCATAACTCAAAATTTCCATTCAATCCTTGATTCTCACAAAACAGTATCACTCTAGACTCTCCGTTGAGACTACAATGAGATCAAGTAATAGATTACAATAATTTTCTCGTCATCATTCATATATATATCTTCCACGACATACGCATGGGTGTCCTAAGCATCGCGAGCTCATGCATCGCCTGGTCAGAACCCTTCAGGATCCTCCTTAGGTGTCCTGGCACACTTCACTCAGGGACTGCTTCGTCGGTCCTCGCCCATCGTACTACTGGAAGCACACCATTTTACACCATACCCAGGCTGGTCAAGACCTGGGTAGGTTTTTGCCGTGTGAGCCGTCCTTTGAACACTCCCCGCTAGCTGTTGCAACCGAACTTCCCTTAGAAAAACACATATACCAAATGCTCCCCCTCCAGCATTCTAGCGTAAGATAGTCCTTTAATAAAACAGGGTTTCTATGCAAGTTTTTAGTTTTTAATTTCTTTTGAATATAATGGGTATTTCTTAAATCTGTATCTCAATATTTCTAGATCACAGGTCTGGATTCCTAAGAAGAATTCCTCGAATTCTGTAATCTTGATCCTCATATCAAAATCAAAGGTCTCAACTTAGTTTCAGATTCGATGGGTGATTTGAGTGTAGATTATTGAACTGGTCACATCGTCTATTCTTGAAACTGACGAAGGAGTTATGTCTTGGTCATAGTCTAATTCAGGGGATTGAGTCTAGAAAGGCTCTCCCTGAACTATCTTTATCGAAGGGTAATATTTCAATTACTACTTTATTGAATTTCATTCATTGAGTATTTGCTTAACTGAATTCAAAACTAATCTCATGAATTCCTATGAGGGATAAATTAATCATTTAACTAAAATTTCGACTTTGATAGGTTTTCTAAATTTTCTCATTACCATCCTAGAGAATATGAAACGGTATAATTTTCCTTCACAGAGTATTTACTTATTCATTTACCAATTATATTCATGGGATTTAAACAAAGGATTAAAGATAACTCTTGTTTTGATAAAAAAAATATGTATGCATCTATTTATGCATAAAATCCAACTTCTTAAGAAATAACACTTTTGTATGAAAGAAAAATCCTTTCATGCATCTATTTATGCATAAAAATCAATATTAGTGAAAGTAACACTTTTATAATAAAACAAATATTCTTTTATGCATCTATTTATGCATAAAAATCCATTTTGATGAAAGTAACACTTTTATAATGAAAAATATTCTTTTATGCATCTATTTATGCATAAAAATCCATTTTGATGAAAGTAAAACTTTTATAATAAAAAATATTCTTTTATGCATCTATTTATGCATAAAAATCAACATTAATGAAAGTAACACTTTTATAATTTAAAAAAATATTCTTTTATGCATAAAAATCCATTTTGATGAAAGTTAAACTTTTATAATAAAAAAATTTCTTTTATGCATCTATTTATGCAAAAAAATTAATATTGATGAAAGTAACACTTTTTTAATAAAAATATTCTTTTACGCATCTATTTAGGCATAAAAATCAATATTAATGAAAGTAACACTTCTATAATAAAAAAATATTCTTTTATGCATCTAGTTATGCATAAAAATCCATTTTGATGAAAGTAACACTTTTATATTATGCATCTATTTATGCATAAAAATCCATTTTGATGAAAGTAACACTTTTATAATTAAAAAAATATTCTTTTATGCATCTATTTATGTGCATAAAAATCCATTTTGATGAAAGTAACACTTTTATAATAAAAAATATTCTTTTATGCAACTATTTATGGATAAAAATCAATATTAATGAAAGTAACACTTATAATAAAAAAGTATTCTTTTATGCATCTATTTATGCATAAAAACCAATATTGATGAAAGTTACACTTTTATAATAAAAAATCTCTTTTATGCATCTATTTATGCATAAAAATCAATATTGATGAAAGTAATACTTTTATAATAAAAATATTCTTTTATGCATCTATTTATGCATAAAAATCAATATTGATGAAAGTAACACTTTAGTAATAAAAAAATATTCTTTTATGCATCTATTTATGCATAAAAATCCATTTTGATGAAAGTAACACTTTTATAATAAAACAAATTATTTTTTATGCATCTATTTATGCATAAAAATCCATTTTGATGAAAGTAACACTTTTATAATTTAAAAAAATATTCTTTTATGTATCTATTTATGCATAAAAATCCATTTTGATGAAAGTACCACTTTTATAATAAAAAATATTCTTTTATGCATCTATTTATGCATAAAAATCCATTTTGATGAAAGTAACACTTTTATAATTTTAAAAAAAATTCTTTTATGCATCTATCTATGCATAAAATCCATTTTGATAAAAGTAACACTTTTATAATAAAAATATATTCTTTTATGCATCTATTTATGCTTAAAAATTTATTTTGATGAAAGTAACACTTCTATAATAAAAAAATATTCTTTTATGCATCTATTTATGCAAAAAAATCCATTTTGATGAAAGTAACACTTTCATATGAAAAATATTCTTTATGCATAAAAATCAATATTGATGAAAGTAACACTTTTATAATATAAATATTCTTTTATGCATCTATTTATGCACAAAAATCTATATTGATGAAAGTAACACTTTATAATAAAAATATTTCTACTATGCATTTTTCTATGCCTAGAATGAAAATAACACTTTTAGAATACACAAATGGTGGGGATTACTCTTTTTGAATGACAAAAGATAAAACTTATTTCACCAAATTTGAGAAAATTTCTCCATAACCTCCTTTGTATGGTTGACCATTTTTCAATTTTTCCTATCTTAAAATTACTTAAAAATTATCCCCAAATGGTTTTAAGCACTCTAAACTAATCAAATTTCACTTTTAAAAAAGAAACAATATGAAAAGTTTAATTCCAACTATTAGATCACTTAACTAGGATAAAGAAGGGCTGATTTTAAGAATGAGAGAGGGGGAAAGCCTTTCCAACAAGCCATAGCATCGATTTATCATTTCAAACAAAATAAAAATTAGAAAACCATTAAAAAAGTAAAGAAAATATAAGATTTCTAACTTACATGAATTATGGGAGCTTTCCTTTGGCTTGATGGTTTGAGGGATCTACTCTTGTTTGCAACAAGAGTGGCCACCAAATCTTTAGAAGAGGGAATGGTCAAAAACTAGTGAATTATTAAGAAATTCATAGTTCTTGGCTCTTGGGAGGAGTAGAGTAACAGTGCATAAAACACTATTAAGCTTCAACAAAGGGGGAGGCTTCTATTTATAGGAAAAAGTGAGCTCCTAACCAAGCAAACTGATTCTAAAATTTTCCAGATCAGTTTGGTCAATTTTTGACCATTTTTAGGTCAGTTTAGCTTACTTTTTGGAACTAGACTTGAAATTAGGAGAGAGGAGAGATGAAATATCTCAATTTTTGATAATTTAAAACTCCACCACACATGTGAAATAGGCGCCTCCTTCATGAGGGGGGAATTCCCATTGTGAGGTGTCAAAAATCCATTTTTTTAGTATTTCCTTTGGTCCTTAGTTCACTCTTCATCTTATGTGAGTATTTACTCATTTTTGGGGGGATTTTCTTTATTTCTTCTATTTATCTTCGCCACACATTTGGATGAATCTGATTGGCCCCTCAAAACCTTAATTTAAAATTTTCAAAAAATCTGGACTCCTAGGATAAGGCCTCTTGAACAGATTATACTTGATTTCTAATGCACCTTCTGAAAATCTTTTTGAACTTTTGTTTCAGGGGAACTTATTTTAATAAGAAGAGATATTTTTCCATCCAAAAATATTCAAAATTTGAATAACCTCTCTCTAGAATATTTTCTCTCTCTAGGCCAAAACAAGTAGAAACAAGATCTTTTATATTTCTGAAGAGGGATTTGATTACAGGGGAAGATGCTGGACATCTTGAGAGGCTGGGGAGGAATCTTACATTCTCTCCCACTTGAAAAATGCGAGATGTCCTCATCTCGCAAACTGGGGATGCAACAGTTCGGCTTCTTTCTCCTAGGTGGCATCTTCAAAAGGATAGAACTTCCATTTGACCAATAATTCTCTTAGAATTCTATTCCTAAGAACCTTTTCTCGAACATCAATTCTCGAACATCAAGGATTTCTTCAGGAGGTTGGAGTTCCATCAGCCCTTGGGTTGAAGAAGTTAAGATTTCATCTTCATCAAGCACATGATGCGGGCTTGGTACATACTTTTTAAGAAGGCTGACATGAAATACATTATGTACTTTGAGATGCGAGATGTCCTCATCTCGCAAACTGGGGATAATCTTGCAACAGTTCGGCTTCTTTCTCCCAGGTGGCATCTTCAAAAGGATAGAACTTCCATTTGACCAATAATTCTCTTAGAATTCTGTTCCTAAGAACCTTTTCTCGAACATCAAGGATTTCTTCAGGTTGGAGTTCCATCAGCCCTTGAGTTGAAGAAGTTAAGATTTCATCTTCATCAAGCACATGATGCGGGCTTGGTACATACTTTTTAAGAAGGCTGACATGAAATACATTATGTACTTTGAGATGAGGAGGTAGAAGAAGCTCGTATCTGGGAGATAACTTCTTGTAATCAGATATGGTCCACAATATCTGGGAGATAACTTCTTGTACTTTCCAAGGGATAGAGAACTTCTTTTGGGGAGTACTCGAATGAAGACCATATTTGCTTCTTCAAATTTTTTGTCTGACCTCTTCTTATATCTGCATACTGCTTCTATCTATCCTGGGCAGCTTTTATATCTTTGCGAATTGACTGCATTTGCTACTCCATGTCATCAAGCATTTTTTTGGACATCTCGACCATAATCAATGGGTTGGACCAAGTTAATGGAGTTAACATTAGGAATTTTCTGAGGTCATTTTCGGGATTCATAGGCCACTGCATGACGTTCCTACATAAGTGCACCTCCCAAGGCAAAACTAATGGCATCAGTTACTACCTCAAAGGGTAGAGAGAAATTTGGCAGCTTCAGAACGGGATTGGTTACCAAGGTGGTCTTCAGCTTATCAAAAGCACTCTGGCACCTAGCAGACCATTGAAACAGAATATTCTTCTTGAGAAGATTTGTCAGGGGAAGCTATGAGAGCATACTTTGGTATAAAAAATCTATACCAACCAGTCAATCCCGAGAATCCTCTGACTTCTTTCACTGTCTTTGGTTCAGGCCAATCTATGATTGCTTGGACTTTTGCAGAATCTAGAGAAATTTCATCTTTTGATACCAGAAAGCCCAAGTATTCAACATGGTCGACAGAGAAAGTGCAGTTGCTCTTTTTTGCAAAGAGTTGGTGATTCTTTATAATCTCAAGAACTTTTCTGACATGAGCTTCATGGTCAGCTACATTCTTTGAGTAAATCAGAATATCATCAAAGAAAACAAGAACAAAATCATTCAAGTATTCTCTGAGAATGTCCTGCATTAAGCGATTGAATGTAGCTAGGGCATTTGTTAATCCAAATGGATTGAATGTAGCTAGGGCATTTGTTAATCCAAACGGCATGACAGTGAATTCATAATGCCCATACCGAGTATTGATGGCTGTCTTCGGGATATCTTGCTCATTAATCCTGATTTGATAATATCTTGATTTGAGATCTATTTTTGTGAAGATCTGGGCTCCACCTAGCCTGTCCAGAAGCTCATCAATTCTGGGGATAGGATACTTATTCTTAATTGTCAGCTGATTGAGACCTCTGTAGTCCACACAGAGTCTTAGCATTCCATCTTTCTTTTTCTGAAAGAGAACTGGTACACCCCAAGGTGAAACACTGGGTCTTATAAACCCTTGTTATAACAGCTGGCTAAGCTGTTCCTTGAGTTTGATGGCTTCAGGAACTCACATTTTGTACGTGCGCAGGGCTATTGGTGGCTGAGCTCCATGGGTCAATTCTATCTCATGATCTACTTCCCGAATTGGAGGCATCTATGTTAGCTCTGCTCTGCTGGGAATAAATCATCATAATAATCACTTAACCATTCAGGTTCTTTAGCTTTTAACTTTGAGTCTATCGGATTCATTTTGACAAGATAAATGCGCTGCTTCTTTCTAAGTCCTTTTAGTAACTTAGAAGCTTTTACTAACTGCCTCTGCTGACTTGGGGATCCTGAAATTTTGGTTCCTTGAACCTTGTTTCCATGAAGGTCACGGAAGGAAATGGTTCCATTATGATAGTGAATGTCAGCTTGATTTTTGTGGAGCCAATCCATTTCAAGGATCCCGTCAAAAACTCCCAAAGGTATAACTTTGAACTGACAGTTAGTTAAATTCCCATATAGATTGAACTGAATACGATCTGTCTCAAGGTGAGTGAAAAGAATCTTTCCACTTGCCAATTCAACTTGCATAGGTTTCCTTGATTTCTGATCTAAGACTAGCTTACGCAAGCATCAAGGGGAAATGAAAGAATGATTACTGCTTGAATCAATCAAAAGCTTAAAAGGCTTACCCTGATACTCAACTAGAGTATGAATGATGGAGAATTGGCGATTTGGCCCTTGGGTTTCAATTGCAGCATAAATCTGTCCTCTTTCCTCTTCCACTACTTCTGCAATTGTGACTGCTCTGGCTGCTTCTGTAGTCTGAGGTGGAACTCTTTCTCTTTGGTTGCTCCAGTTTTGGGAAGGAGTTCTGAGGCTACTCTGGACAGAGGCAGACGGCTGAGCTGGAGTTCTCCTAGGATTTCCCTTACTTGGGCAAGATGGACCTTGATTTGACCGATAGGAAGGGGTTGGTCTTTGCACTCTCGGTCCTTGACTTCCCTGTCCCCTTGACATGGCAGGAGTCGGGCAGTTTTTTAGCTGGTGACCAAAACCCTGGCATCCAAAACATCGGTTCTCGCTTCTGAGCTCATCCCTCTGGATCCTTGAAAGAGGTGGGCCTGCTGAGAAAGTGTTGTGTGGGAAGGGTCTTCCTTCACTTCTGAATTTTCCAGTATTCTGATTCTGATTTGGGACTTGCTGCCTTTTTGGGGATGGAAAATTTGAAATACTTCCCGGGGTTTGGAATCTTTTAAAGTTAGAGGGTGCAGGCTTTGGCGGGACCTTAACAACAAAGGCTTTAGCAAAGTCCTTTGCCATTCTTACTGCTTCGGCCATTGAGACAGGTTTGGAATTCTTCACTAAGGTGTCCATTGGCTCGTTCATTCCTCTCGAATGAACCTAGCCAGCTGCTCTTCATCCAATTGCGGGGAATATTTAAGGAGAAGGGCAAAAGTGTGGTACTCTTCAATTGTCCGGCTATCCTGCTTTAGTTCCAAGAACTCATTCATCTTAGTTTCAAGGAAGCCCGGAGGACAAAACCTCTTTCTGAGGTAAGCTTTAAGATCGGTCCATGTCTGGGTATTCCGGTCGAGACGATTAGTCTCGCAGTGATTCCTCCAAGCGACCCTGGCCGTTTCCACAATCTTTAACTTAGTGAGAGCCATCTTGCTTCTCTCATTGTACATCGAAGTATTCCTCCATTGCCTCAATCCACTTTTCTACTACTTCACCTAACTACTCCCCTTCTCACCCTTGAAGGGACCAGGTTGGGATCTGTGCAGGGCTTTTCATCGAACATCCGGATCTAACTCTTCGTCGGTTAGAGGATCCGATTGCCTTGCATGGGTTACGTTGTCGTGACGTGGGCAGTATTGCTGGGCAAGTGCGAGACTTCTGGCTGTGAGAGTAGTTTCAAATCCCAGCAAGGAAACAGAATATATATCTCTTCAAGAGGCATATGACATCTCCATTTTGGTTGACATGTACATGTGCCAATTCACTTCAAAACATTCCCAAATTCAACTTGATGATTGCACATAAGTTATGTGTCAAGAGCATGACCAGCTCCAAGCATAGATCTCCTGACCCTTTATCCAAGTGCCTCATAGGCACAACACAATCTTCAAAATATTTCCACATACATGTGACCATTCACATCACATATTTCATATATTGCCAACATCACCATTTCAAGATGACTCTTGATCTCATGAAAACCTGCTTTCAGATTCCAACAACTCACAAAAGCAAAAATAACATATGGCATATATACATCATCATGTAATTTCCAAAAGCTTCATGTTCACAAAACTAAAATCCAATCAAGCATTCTCTTACAAGGTTCTAGAATCAAAACCACCTTGAACTTTGGAACATTCAAACTCCAAAGCTCTCAAATTCAAGAAAAACTCTCCACTCTCTAAGGCCATAAGCATTAAGGCTTTTACCAAAAGTTTTTGTTTTTGAGGTAATTAAAGCCTTAAAACTAAAACCTTTACCACTCTAAGGAATTACGATTTTTGAAATTGAATTCATAAAAAGCTTATCTCTGTTTCATAAAAAAATGAATTTCATGTCATCTCCATGAGCTTCTACACCAAATTCTCTCCTTGCATAAAATCGGGCAGCAGTTCGCTTCAGATTTGAAAATTTTTGGAATGCATATCACTAAATGAAGCTTCTATTACTCTCCAATTCTAACCCCTACAAGGCTCGAACAGAAGCTATAATTCCAAAGCAAGATAATCTGCCAAAAAACGAGCTCTGGTTCTCTCCCATCCCTTTTTTGCATACTTCCCCCCTTCATATGTGTGCCGCATGGTTATTTCTGATTTTTCCCGCAAGGAATTCGGGCAAAATTCCCTTTTGTAGCCAAAAACTCGCGTTTCCCAAAATGAAAAATACGCTGCGCCCCTCTTTTGGTTTAAAATTCGGATATTCCTTTTAAAAAAAATTGCCTTCGTATTTTCCCCATGCAAGACGCCACCCTGAGGGGCCCGTGTCGAAATGCTTCACAAACCACTGATTGAGTCCCCTGGTGCAAGATAAATCTTGTATAGTTTCCCTCCTCTAAGAAAATGAAGGTCAGAGTGAACGTGCACTTCATCAGCTGAGGCTAGTAAGAGACCATCCATGCTGAAGCCAAGCGCAGTAACGGGACCACTGTGGCCAACAAGGAAGGAGATCATGCCATCTGTAATCATTCCGGTAGCTCTGGGTACCCCAAAGTTCAGAGCAGTCACAAATATCCTGCCGCCGTCAGTACTGCCTGCGTACAATGAGTATTCCCCAGGGTCGACAACAACTGCATTTATAGCACTTGGAAACCTGATGGTCCGAAGAAGACTTCCCAATGCTAAACTCCAAACCTTACAGAGAGTATCAAGGGAACATGACACGACGATTGCACTGGAGCCCCCACATCCACAAAAGACGCCTGTAACTCCCAAAGTGTGACCTGACCACGAATAGAGGTATGGGACTTGTGTCTTCCCTTAACCTCCTCCCTCTTCTGACAGATCTAAGACCCTTAAGAGTAGCCACACATTAACAAATCCATCATCAGCTCTAGATATAAGCAAGGATTCGTCATCCGAGAAAACAAGGCATATTACAGGTTTATAATGAGCAGCCCAAACCCTTAGCAATCTCCCAGTTGAGACCTCCCAATGTAGATTCTTCCCAAAATGCCTCCATCAAGATCAAAAACTGCAACTAATCCCTCTTTCTTGTCAGCCCCATAAGAAAGTGATGCTGCTTTTGGTTCATTGATAATTCGTGCTACCTCAAGGTTCACCATAAGCATAAAAACTCCATGATTCACACCACACTTATGTACAGAGGCTTCGAGACCTGGCTCAGCCTCAGCTCGTCTTATTGAACCTCATTTACAATATGAACATATGTACATAGGCATCATAAAATGACTCAAGTCATGGCACTGAATCCCATGCATCTAGATTTATATTTAATGGCCTCACATGCATGGTTTCACACCATAGACGTGCCATGGCACGACATCCGCCCCCTCTAAACCTGCACATCCTCTGGTATGTGCCAAATCATCATCAAGATCCACATATATTTGGATGTCGTCTTCATCTTCTACATTACCAGGAAGATCATCCTCTTTCTCTTCAACCATATCCATGCTATCACTATCAAGCCTCTCATCTTGAGTCCCCTGTGAATCAAAAGGATCACTGTCATCCCTTCTTTTAAACATCTTGATCCTTTTGCTTGCTATAGGATTCTTCATCTCTGTTCCGTCAAGCTCACATAGGGTATACGTGGCATTTCCATGCACATGCTTGAAAATGTAAGGGCCAAACCATCTTTTTGCAAACTTCCTTTGCACGGTGAACTGGTTGTCAAGACTACTATCATACATTAGGACCCAATCACCTTCTTCAATGGGTGGTGTCTTCTATCAAATCTTTCTTTATTTTTCGACCTTGCATCTTTCAAACGAGCTTTAGCAAGCTCTACATCTTCAGGCCTTCTCTCCAACTGCCTCATTCGCAATGCAAGGAGGTCTTCCCTGTTCAATTCTTCCACCCAGGGTAATACATTCCAAGTTGGGACTACTTCTTCAACTGGCATTACCGACTTCTGACCGTACATTAATTCTGCAAGCATGTATCCTGAGCTATGAGTTGTACGGTCAGCCCATAAAGCATATGGTAGCAGCCTTGGCCACTCCCGCATTCTTCCTCTGCATGCCTTAGCCAAAGCTTTAATGATTGGAGGGTCCTTGCTCGCTTTTACCATTGCCCTCACGGTTGTAAGCACATGTTAGGGCCAATTTGATGCCAATTCTAGAAAAGAATTCCCTTGCTTCTTCAGCATCTAGCTCACCCCTGTCAGCTGTTATTTTCCCAACACACGGCAAATCACATCTTCCAAGAGAAATTTGCATACTGTTTTCGTGCTCTTTGTTCTAAGAGCACGCCCTTCCACCTGATTTGTCAGGTCTTCTCTTGCAAGTACTACGTACCGCATCTGCTAGATTCCCAAGGGCATTGTAACTAGATCCACTACCCATTTGTAGTGCATGGCAGGTGGGTAGGTTAGTTGCAGGCCATCACGATGTCGCACATTCGAGTACATTTGACATACCATGCATGTTTCCACATATTGGGATACATCCTTGTACATTCCTTTCCACCAATATATTTCCTTTATTTTGGTAAAGGTGGCCCACACACTTCGATGTCCAGCCCAGAGACTCATGGAATTCTTTCATGAGCTTCCCTTGAGTCTCTTTATCACATATAACTCTCTGTGGCATAGCATTCCTCTGCTTAGGACGCTTCCACAGGTACCCATTCTTTAGAAAATACCCATATGCCTTTCTGTGGATCCTCTTGAGTTCTAAGTCAGACCAATTTTCCTGCCTTGTCAAGGTACTCAAGTATTGCCAATAAGCAACCAATCTCCTTCATACATTTCCTCAGTAAAAGACTCAAGTGTATTTGATAAGCAAGCATGGTCCCCTTTTGCATGCGCAAGAGTATAGAACTTTGTGCCTACATCATCAATGTCACTAATCATCCCTTCTTCATCTTCATACCTGGATCTTGATAGCATATCTGCAACTGGGTTGTCCTTCCCTGCAATATGCTTAAACTCAGGATTTAGTGACTTGATATAGGCAATCCACCTGAGCATAGCGATATCTGGAGTGGTGCAGCTTGCAATCATCCCAACAAGGAGTGGCAAGCAGTCAGTTTCCACAAGCACGGATGCTCCAATAAGATATTCTTTTTCACATTTTAGAGCAGTCACTACTCCCAATAACTCCCTCTTGATCTGCAGATAATTTTGCTAAGTACCTTTGCTCCAAACCTGATTACATACCTATGATCATCCTCATCATCTTGCCCTACTGCCCATCCTATCCCAGTAGGACTAGTATCAACTGTTACAATCACAGGCCTGCCACACTCATAATCTACCTTCCTCAGAGTAGGTGATGATTGGAGCAGACATTTCAGCTTCTGCATAGCTTTAATATGTGCAGCACTCCATAAAAATCTCTGATTTTTTCTCAAAAGTTGGTAGAGAGGATCTGCTACATGTGCATAATGTGGGATCCATATAACATAAAAGACACATGCACCAAGAAATCTCCTCACCTCTGTAACATTAATGCATATCTCTTTCATTCTTTGTATCGCATCTATCTTGGCTGGACAAGGTCTGCGCCCATTAGTACTACAAAGATGCCCCCACAATTAGTACTTCACCAACCCCAAACACGGATTTCAATCCAGACAAAATAAGATTCACCTCTTCAAGCCTGGATAGAATTTTATCACAATCTTTTATATGATTTGCCACAAACTTGCGGCAGCCTTTTGAATCCAAATCCCCATCTTTATCTTTTTCATCACAGCCTTTTATGGGCACATCATCCAGAAAAGGCATAGTTATTTGTGGTATGAAGTCTCGTAAGACTTTATTCATTCCATTCATCATATGCGCCACTGAGTTGGTGGCTCCCTGTGGTAAGGTGCACATCCTTACCAAACCCAAAGGAGTTTTCATTGTGGTCATGTCCCCGCTTTGTATATCCAGCTGGAACTGATCATATCCCAAATACAGATCACCCATAGAGTATATAGCTTTCCCTGCAAATGCTTCTGCAAACTCGTCCACAATCGGACCTGCTCCCACATTCCTGATTGTGACCTTGTTTAGAGGTTGCATGTCTTGAATGAAGCGCAATGCTCCATTTTTCTTTGGCATGGTAAACCATCTGTTGGAGTATGGAGCGCATGATGGCTCCAAAATTCCCATCCTGATCTTTTCTTTTAGTAATTCCATCAGCTTTGGCAAGAGAGCTTTTGGTACTGGAATCAGCCCCGTAGGTTCTAGGGCACATGTGGAACAGTGAAGATCACCATTGGCGCTATTACGCTTGGATCAACACAGCCTATCTCATGCGGCTGAAAAGCAAAGGCCTTCCCATGTTTTACAAGCATCTCCTCAAAGCATCCCTTTTCAACTGGTAACAGGAACTCCTTGTCAGCTCTTTTAGGGTTTCCTGTGTAAACTTATGCCCAATTTTCTTCAGATCTTTGAGATTCGGTTGCATAGAGGCTTCATCTCTTCTCCTTGCTTTCTGGTGGCAGGGGCAAGGCAACTGGTTTCACCTTCTTTGCAACCATTTTATACTTTGTATCAACACGAGCATCCATCTCACAATACATGTTTTTGCATTCCATTCCCTCAAATTCCCGGATTATATCATACATCCCCACAGATGACACTTTTACCATCTCATTCCCACCCTGTAAGCATGCGCTTTCCATGGCAAAAAGCTCACCCATAGTATCCACAAATGACACCTCGTCAAGCACACCTGAAATAAACTCATTTTTTTCCAAAAGACCACACTGCTCAAGACTTTTTTGTACATTTTGTACATATCGACGTATACCACGCTTCAAATCCTTGCTTTTTAAAAGACTATTGACCCATAGCTAGAGAATCTTTGAAAGTTTGCTGAAAAGTTATTTACATTGATTGAGTCCTGCAAGAACTCATTGCCCCTTGTACCATTGCAATCCCGCTTTACAATGGCACCTGGCCAAAATCCCTCATCTCCCTGTAGTTCATGAATTCTCTGTTTATCTTTGGGAGTGACTGTTCTCGAAGAGACTCGCGGTTCCTTTCATGGTTAATGCAAACTATCAAGAACTAAACAGCTTTCTTGCCATCTTTGCTCCTTATTCTTGCATATGCTGAGCCATCATCTAAGACTTTTGTCTCCATCCTCACAGCTGTAATATAGGGTTGCCCAAGGATGAGGGGATACGATGACATCTCCTGGACGAAGAAGTTCTGGTCATCTTTCACATCCCCTATAGTTACCCTTACATTTGGACAGGCTGCATAGAGCTCTCCAGATGAGTTATTAGCCGCCTTAATCATCCACCCATGATCTACATCCATTGGCCACTTACATTTGTTGTAGAGGTTTTTAGCCATAAGATTTATTTCAGACCCATGATCGATTAAGGCAGCATACAGCTCTTCCAAGTCTCCTATCTTGACAAGGGTTTCAGTGGTGGCCCTTGCCTAATGGTTCCTGGAGTAATGACTTTTTGCAAGAACTTCTTTTTCATCATCCTCATCCACAAAGCGCACTTGTCGTGCCCCTTCAGCAGAGTGATTACATTCCACCACATTCTCTCTCTCTTCCTTTTGTTGTACCTGTACTCCATGAGTCTTGGAAGTGCTTGTCTCCCCCTGTGATGGAATAGATTCAAATATGGACTACCTTTTCCTTCATATAATATCAATTATCTCTTTATGGAATTCTTTCTTTGCAATCCCCAAGACTTCCCCTAATGTAAATTCCACCCTACTATTTAGAATCCTTTCTTCTAGCACCTTTTTGAGATCCGTTGCGGCTTCAATATCAGATTGGAGCTTGTAGAGCAGACTTTTCCCTTTACACTTCTCCTTCTCATGCTTCATCTTTGCTGGCGCTTCTTCCATTGATACTTCCTGTGGAGGCTGGTTATGTGGCAGAGGCACATGTGATGGACCAGGTCCTTCTTTCCACTACCACGAGTGACCCTTTTTGATGACCCTCCTTCCTCATTTTCCCTCTTACGCTTTTCCTCTATCTATGCCTCATTATTTTGGCATTTTGCAATGTAAGCATGAACAGATAAAGAATCCACAGGTTCTTCCCAGCAGCCAGAGTCTCAAGACGTATACAGTCTCCTGCCTCATGCAAAGCCTGCTTAGACACCTTCTTTGATGCAATTAGCTCCATTGTTGATGGCCAAAAATCTTCATTCTCATAGTCTTCATCCTTCTTAGATTCCTGTTTTGATAGTCCGGCCTTTAACCCATAGGTTGCTACCTCAACCATAGAGATGGCATGGCTAGCAGCCATATCCTCAACCAGCTTTTTCATCCCTCCTTTCCCAAAGTTTGTGCTTAACGGAAGACCAGTCTCTGTAAGGTGGATTTTTCCATCTTTGAAAAATACAAGTTGGTTTCTGAGAGCTTCCTTATAACTAGCACAGTCTTTCTTCGCATGTTCTGGGTCATCACACCATATACATCTGAATGTAAACCCTTCTTTGCTTTGAGGCCTTTGCATAGAAGCCTGCCCTAATGGTAGCCCTTTTTCCTCAATCCTGGACATCTTTAGTTTTAGGTCTCGCATGCCCTTAATAAGCTCATCCATCGGCCCTTCTACCTTTGGGATTGCAGTTAGCAGGTTTTGGTAGATTCTCAAGGGTAACAGTTATAGGAGTTGTCGAGCTCATCACGATTTTATCCCTCCTTTGCTGCCGCTTTGCTAGCATGGTGACCGCATCCTCGGCATCATTCCAATCATTCTTTAACCCCTGCTCCGTATCCTTATCCTCAAGGAGAATTTCCAGTTTTTCTTGGAGGTCTTTCCCAGCTGCTTGTAAGAAGAGCTCTGTTTTTTCCCTGTCTAAGGTTGTGCTCTCTATCCTTGACAGCTAGGCATAGCGCTTCTCAAACTCTCTTAGCATCTCTGTTGGCAGAAATTCCAATTTTGGGTTTTGTAACCCACTCCAAGAAAGTTCGCTTGGTCACCCGCTCGGAATCCTCCATGAAATAATCATCCTTCAAAGCAAGCTTGAACTCCTCCCAATTTCTGCCATGTGCTGCCTGTAATCCTCTTATGCGCTCTCTTATTTCAGGAACACATACCAGCTCAAAGCTTCGAACCATATCCTCCTCAGTCACCCTGTTTAGCTCCATTTCCTTTGTGTAATTGCGTAGGTACTTTGTGATGTCTTTACCATCAAATTGATCCACCTTCTTCACAATTGACTGCAGTGCTTTAGTCGTGGAAATTTGCCCCCTCTCAGCCGCTTGCTACTGTTACATATACATAGTAAACATCTGAAACATTTGCATAACCCCAGGGTCAAAACGAACCCCCTGTCCCTCAAGATTCTCAGCCATAGCTTGCACTATGTATTTCACCACTAACTCTCACCCCAGCAGTTTCACGTCGGGTTCACCAAATCTATCGTGATGTGGGCAATATTGGTGGGCAAGTGCGAGACTTCTAGCTGTGAGAGTAGTTTCAAATCCCAGCAAGGAAACAGAATATATATCTCTTCAAGGGGCATATGACATCTCCATTTTGGTTGACATGTACATGTGCCAATTCACTTCAAAACATTCCCAAATTCAACTTGATGATTGCACATAAGTTATCAAGAGCATGACCAGCTCCAAGCATAGATCTCCTGACCCTTTATCCAAGTGCCTCATAGGCACAACACAATCTTCAAAATATTTCCACATACATGTGACCATTCACATCACATATTTCATATATTGCCAACATCACCATTTCAAGATGACTCTTGATCTCATGAAAACCTGCTTTCAGATTCCAACAACTCACAAAAGCAAAAATAACATATGGCATATATACATCATCATGTAATTTCCAAAAGCTTCATGTTCACAAAACTAAAATCCAATCAAGCATTCTCTTACAAGGTTCCAGAATCAAAACCACCTTGAACTTTGGAACATTCAAACTCCAAAACTCTCAAATTCAAGAAAAACTCTCCACTCTCTAAGGCCATAAGCATTAAGGCTTTTACCAAAAGTTTTTGTTTTTGAGGTAATTAAAGCCTTAAAACTAAAACCTTTACCACTCTAAGGAATTACGATTTTTGAAATTGAATTCATAAAAAGCTTATCTCTGTTTCATAAAAAACGAATTTCATGTCATCTCCATGAGCTTCTACGTCGAATTCTCTCCTTGCATAAAATCGGGCAGCAGTTCGCTTCATATTTGAAAATTTTTGGAATGCATATCACTAAATGAAGCTTCTATTACTCTCCAATTCTAGCCCCTACAAGGCTCGAACAGAAGCTATAATTCCAAAGCAAGATAATTTGCCAAAAAATGAGCTCTGGTTCTCTCCCATCCCTTTTCTGCATACTTCTGTTGAAAGGACGGTAGAGGAGGAGGAGACACACACACAGGAGCAAACCCTAATGTCTATTGCAAACCCTAACCATAGAGGGAAGCCATGTCCACTCTCACACAAAGCATAATGCACTAATCCATAATCCACACAACACACAATGAGTTGTGTCCACACTCTACTAACCCTAGCTAATGTCCACACACTATGACCAGCTGGACACGCGGTCATTTATGTCTCACACATGTTCCTACCTAATCTACCAGCACATAGCATAGCTGGCTCACACTGACATCAAGCTTGAATCTCAACAGCCCCTCTCAAGCTCATGATGTACTGCCGATGAAGATGTAGATGAGCTTGGGATATCAAGACTCTCAACACTCCCCCTCAAGCTCATCCCATGTACTCCCAACATAGTCCGGAAGTACTCAAACTTCTCCCTGCTAAGTGGCTTCGTAAAGATATCAGCCACCTGCTCATCAGTCTTCACATACTGAAGATCAACTGAACCATCCAGCACCTTTTCTCTGACAAAGTGATAATGGACCTCTATGTGTTTGGTCCTCGCATGAAACACTGGATTCTTTGCCAACTGTATACTGCTCATGTTGTCACAATGTATGACAACTTTGCCATCAAGAGGCTCACATAAATCTGCCAAGAGACTCTTTAACCATATAGCCTCGCAAGTAGCAATGGCTGCTCCTCTGTACTCAGCCTCTGTACTAGATAAAGCAACTGTAGGTTGCTTTTTGCTACTCCAACTCACCACAGCACTTCCAAGTGTAAAGGCATATCCACTAGTGGACCTCCTGTCATATGCGCTACCTGCCCAATCAGCATCTGTGTAGCCATGTATGTCCAAGCTTTTATCACTCTCATAAAATAAACCATAATGTGCTGTGGTCTTCACATATCTCATGATGCGTCTCACTGCATCCAAATGTGGTTTCCTGGGGCTCTGAATAAACTGGCTGACTAGCCCCACTGCATAACTCAAATCTGGGCGTGTGATAGTCATGTATATGAGACTACCAACCATCTTCCTGTACATAGAAGGATCATCCAATTCCTCGCCATAATCAGCCCGCAACTTCACATTTTGCTCCAATGGTGTACTCATAGGCTTACACCCTGTCATGCCATACTTTGCCAACATATCCAATGCATATTGGCGCTGTACTAACCAAGTACCTGCATGATCTTTCACCACTTCAATGCCAAGGAAATATCTCAACTCACCAAGATCTTTCATGTCAAATTGCCCACTCAAAGCTTTCTTGACATGCATCACATCTGCACCATGATCACCTGCGATAATCAAGTCATCCACATAGATGACTAGTAAAACAATCCCATGCTATGTCTTCTTCACATAGAGTGAAGAATCTGCTGTAGAAATCTGAAAACCAAGTGAGATAAGATATCTGCTCATCTTATCACTCCAAGCACGTGGTGCTTGCTTCAGACCATACAATGCCTTTTTCAACCTGCATACGTGAGTGGGATATCTAGGGTGTACATACCCTTCTGGCTGTGCCATGTATACTTCCTCTTGTAGATCTCCATTCAGAAATGCATTCTTGACATCCATCTGATGCATTTCCCAGCCATTAGCTGCAGCCATAGCAATGACTGCTCTCACTGTGCCCATCTTAGCCACTGGACTAAACGTCTCATCATAATCCAATCCTTGGGTCTGTGCATAACCCTTTGCTACCAATCTTGCCTTATGTCTTTCAATAGAACCATCAGATTTGCACTTCACTTTGTAAACCCATTTACATCCAATAACATTCTTGTCCTTTGGTAGTGCAACCAAGTCCCATGTATCATTATGGACCAATGCGTCCATCTCCACATCCATTGCTTTTTCCCATACATGCTCTCCAATAGCCTCTGTATAGCATCATGTAGGTTCCACATGCTTCACCATAGATGTCATGTATGCATAGTGCATAGCAAAATCTCTATATGTCAATCTGTCAACAGGATATCTGACCCTCTGGGATCTCCGCAATGCCTGCGGGTCACTCTGTACACCTGTAACTCTAGCATGTGGTGGCACATATCTGTCCTGCCTTGCACCAGGTGTGCGTAAAACAGGTATGCCAAGCTCCTCATCCAAACTTTCAGAACTGGATGACTCATATCCTGTGATTCCAATTCCTTCGACTTTCTTTTTGCCTTTATCCATAGTGCTTACGCTCTCATGCCTCAAACGTCCTGACCATGGACGTACACTGCTACTCTCACCTTCTGCTGCTGGCCCAGACATAGTAGTAGAACTAGAACTTGCTTGTGATGGCAAGTTCACAGGCACATCTGCTTCAAGTGACTCAATAACTCCCTCATCTTTTGCTTTATACCAACTAGCAAGCTCATCAAACACCACATCACGTGAGATGACCACTTATCTAGTTTGTGGATTATAACACTTGCAGGCCTTTCGATCCTGTGCATATCCAACAAATATACATTTCTCTACCTTAGGATCCAACTTCCTTCTTCTTTCATCAGGCACATGCACATAAGCTATGCATCCAAAAACTTTAAGATGTCCAATGTCTGGTTTTGTAACCTGTGAGCCGCATCTCTGGCGTGCTTCCATGAATGGCTGCTGTAGGTGTTTTGTTCAATATATATACTGCAGTAGCACATGCTTCTGCCCAATAGTAATCTGGCATGCTCTTTTCATTAAGCATTGCCCTTGCCACTTCACATATAACTCTATTCTTTCTCTCAGCCACACCATTCTGCTGAGGTGTATACCTACCTGCATGTCAACTGTCTCCTTATTCCATGCTTCCTCAAGAAATGCTCAAAAGCTTTTGAGGTGTATTCACCACCTCCATCTGTCCTCAGACATTTAATCCAACAGCCATACTGCTTTTCTGCAAAAGCTTTGAAATCCATGAATTTTTCCAACACTTCACTCTTCTCTTTCAGAAAGTATATCCATGTCATCCTGCTAAAGTCATCAATGAATGTAACATAGTATAAACTGCCTTTGATAGATGGGTTTTGTGCAGGACCCCATACATCACTGTGTACTATCTCAAGTGGCCTGTTACTCATATTTCCTTCTCTAGGAAATCTCAATCTTGCCTGCTTCCCAAACTGACAGGCTTCACAAACATGCATATGTCCATCATATTTGAACCTAGGCAATCCATTGACAATGCCTCTTGTTTGCATGTTCTTTAATCTCTGTATATTTACATGGCCAATCCTCTTGTGCCACATATCAATATCCTGTACCACATTCCTGCTCTTTGAGAACATGGCTGATTTCAGCTCAGGAATTCCAGCATCCAGCTTAAACAGTCTTCCTTCTTTCTTGCCTTTGCAATCACTCTACATCCATGTTTGAAGTCTTCAACAAAGCATCCATGCTCATTGAATCTAACCTGTAATCCCTGTTCTACATCCATGTTTGAAGTCTTCAACGAAGCATCCATGCTCATTGAATCTAACCTGTAATCCCTGTTCTACCATTTGACCAACTGAGGCCAAGCTTTTAGTGATCGAAGGCACATACAGCACATCTGACATAGACTTTGTCTGACCATTATGCATGACCAATGGTACACTTCCAACATGTGTAATGACATGCTGGGTATCATCACCTGTTTCCACATAGCCTTTGACATCCATTGGCTTCATGTGCTCAAACCATTCACCATGGCATGTCATATGATTTGATGCTCCTGAGTCCATATACCATGTATCATCATTCTCAGCATTTGTTGTCATAGAACCCACAACATGCTTGCAGTTCCATCATTGCTACTTGATGCATAGTTACCACCATGTTGTGCATAGTTTCCACCATAATGACCACCACGTTGTGCTCTTCCCCCTCTCAAATCATTCTGTTTGCGAAAGCAATCTCTCGCCATATGACCATATTTGCCACAATAATGGCATTCCACATCTTGCATAGAATTTTGTTGGCCTTGCCAACGTCCTCGACCACGGGGGGTACCTCTGCCTCGCTGAGGTGCATAACCACGACCACCTCGAGCACCATAAGAAGGCTGAAAATTCTGTTGTGGAGGTCTATCCTGCCATCCACCACGACCATTACCACCACGTCCACGTGATGCAAATCTCCCCCTGCCTCTAAAACCTCTCTGCGAGTAGAAAGCCTGATTTCTGCCATCATCATGGCTAGTAGATGCATCCAAAAATGAATCACTGAGCTTGATTTCCTCAACCAACAAGAGTGAAACCAACTCATCGAAGTCGGGTAGACCTGTACTCCTCACTGAGATAGATGTATCAAAAGATTTGTATTCCTTGCCAAGACCACGCAAGGTAATATCCACCAAATCATCATCAGGCATGGGGGCATTTATTGTGGCCAATGCATCTGCAAACTTCTTGATTTCTTGCACATAATCATGTATGCTCCTTTTATTCCTTTTCACATTGTGTATCTGCTGTCGCAATTGAGACTTGCGAGCACTCGTATCTGTATCAAACATCTTGACCAAAGTATCCCATGCATCTTTGGGATTCTCAGCATCCTGAATGTGTATGAGCATAGCATCAGAAATGCATATAGACAAATAATGCAGCACTTTGAATGCTCTCTCTGACCATTGCTTATGAGCAATAAGCTGCTGCTGTGTAGGTTGCCGAGGTAGCTCAGGCTCAGGCTCAGCACCTGTAATGAGATTCCAAAATCCTTTCCCTTTCAAGAAACTCTTTATCCTGTACTTCCATGCCTGGAAGTTCTTCCTATCCAGCTTTTCACCAACAATCTGAACTGGATTGTCCGACATGTTGCTCAATGCATACACCTTCCGCACACTTCAAATCTGTAAATGAGCCTTACTCAGCTCAACCACACTCCAATTAATGTTCCAGATACTCCAAGATAGCCAAAAAACGCCAAATTTGATGTAGAAAATCAACCTGTAATCATCCAAGATGAACTGACTCTCGCAGTGCGGGATACCCTGAATTGACACGCCTTCCAAGGCTCCAAATCACAATGTAATGGTGCAATCAAGTATAGGCAACTTGCATTGACACCTAATGAACCTCAATGTTGAGTATCAACTCCATTTGACATGTGTAATTATCAATTTTTGAAAACCCCTTTTTCTGTTTTTGGAAAAACCAGAAAAACCAGTAGAAAATTTGCTCTAATTTCTTCAATATTTCACCAAATTGGGCAACCAGGCATTCATTGGCTTAGCAATAGTGTCCATCAAGTCCATGTAAGAGGAATTTGTCCAATTGTAAAACACCAAAGATTAATTGCTCAATTAAAATGTTCTGTTTCTCTGCAACCAATGGACAGCCTGTTTTAATCAGCTCATTCCCAGCTCAATTAAGCATCATTGACCAAACAAATCATGTAGCCCTCTTCTCTAAGGTGTAAAGCATCCAATTGCTAAGGAAGTTGTGGAAGGGACCAAGCATCCAATGAGAAATTGACCTCCTCGTAGTCAAAAAACCAGAAAAATGCTCTGTTTTCTCCTGTCTGGCTGCGCCGCCTGCAATTGAGCTCTTTGCGAGTGATTAACTTGCTATTTTATGATGATAATAGATGCCCAACACACCTAGGCACATGTGCAATTCACCAATGCTTTGATTTTTACCAAAAAAGTGCTCCAAATGCTTCAATTTTTGACTTGCTTTTCTCTGTTTTGTGTGAGCTCAAAAAACCAAAATTTTCACTCAATCAAATACATCCAAATTGCTCCAAAATTTGTTCAAGGCTTGCACATGGGTTGCCAATACATCCCTCTTTGACAAATGCATATGTCTTTTGCCAGAATCACTTGTATTTCCACCATACATCAATGTTCCCCAAGCTTTAATGGAAACCTTCAAAAACCAGAATTTTGCTTTGCTTTGATTTGCTCTATTTTGCTTTGCTTTTTCCTGTTTCACCTGCAATCCGCTCAAGGATGTTTAGAAGACCTTACCCGGTAGGCCAAGCTTTCAGATCTGGGTGTGCTCCAAGCTTCACAGCTCCAATGGCAGCTTCACAGCTTCTTTTCACAGCTTCTTCTTCTCCCTCTTCACTCACTCACTCATAAACCCTAATAAACAGCACAAGGCTCTGATACCATGTTGAAAGAACGGTAGAGGAGGAGGAGACACACACACAAGAGCAAACCCTAATGTCTATTGCAAACCCTAACCATAGAGGGAAGCCATGTCCACTCTCACACAAAGCATAATGCACTAATCCATAATCCACACAACACACAATGAGTTGTGTCCACACTCTACTGACCCTAGCTAATGTCCACACACTATGACTAGCTGGACACGCGGTCATTTATGTCTCACACATGTTCCTACCTAATCTACCAGCACATAGCATAGCTGGCTCACACTGACATCGAGTTTGAATCTCAACAACTTCCCCCCTTCATATGTGCGCCGCCTGGTTATTTCTGATTTTTCCCGCAAGGAATTCGGGCAGAACTCCCTTTTGCAGCCAAAAACTCGCGTTTCCCCAAATGAAAAATACGCTGCGTCCCTTTTTTTTGCTTAAAATTTGGATATTCCTTTTTTAAAATACTCCCTTCGTATTTTCCCCATGCAAGACGCCACCCTGAGGGGCCCGTGTCGAAATGCTTCACAAACCACTGATTGAGTCCCCTGGTGCAAGATAAATCTTGTATAGTTTCCCTCCTCTAAGAAAATGAAGGTCAGAGTGAACGTGCGCTTCATCAGCTGAGGCTAGTAAGAGACCATCCATGCTGAAGCCAAGCGCAGTAAACGGGACCATTGTGGCCAACAAGGAAGGAGATCATGCCATCTGTAATCATTTCGGTAGCTCTAGGTACCCCAAAGTTCAGAGCAATCACAAATATCCTGCCGTCAGTACTACCTGCGCGTACAATGAGTATTCCCCAGGGTCTACAACAACTGCCTGATGGTCTGAAGAAGACTTCCCAATGCTAAACTCCAAACCTTACAGAGAGTATCAAGGGAACATGACACGACGATTGCACTAGGGCCCCCACATCCACAAAAGACGCCCGTAACTCCGAAAGTGTGACCTAACCACACAAATACAGGTATGGGACTTGTGTCTTCCCTTGACCTCCTCCCTCTTCTGACAGATCTAAGACCCTTAAGAGTAGCCACACATTGACAAATCCATCATCAACTCCAAATATAAGCAAGGATTCGTCATCCGAGAAAACAAGGCATGTTACAGGTTTATAATGAGCAGCCCAAACCCTTAGCAATCTCCTAGTTGAGACCTCCCAATGTAGATTCTTCCCGAAATGCCTCCATCAAGATCAAAAATTGCAACTAATCCCTCTTTCTTGTCAGCCCCATAAGAAAGTGATGCTGCTTTTGGTTCATTGATAATTCGTGCTACCTCAAGGTTTACCATAAGCATAAAAACTCCATGATTCACACCACACTTATGTACAGAGGCTTCGAGACCTGGCTCAGCCTCAGCTCGTCTTACTGAACCTCATTTACAATATGAACATATGTACATAGGCATCATAAAATGACTCAAGTCATGGCACTTAATCCCATGCATCTAGATTTATATTTAATGGCCTCACATGCATGGTTTCACACCATAGACGTGCCATGGCACGACAGCGCACCTCATGACTCTGACAAAATAAGATTTTCGTCAATTTAATTTTGACAACAGATTTATGATTATTTAATTTTTTACGATTTATTCTTTAAACAGATAATTATTTCATCACACTTCATGAAACAAGATTTACTCTGATAATTATATTAACCATTTTCACAATTAGGAAAATAATTTGGAATTTTTTTACAAAACATCATTTATTATCAAAAGTTTTCAATATATACATAGAGTATCACGGCTCCCCAAAATCACTGTCTCAATCGTATACACATAAAGAAGCGAAATTGCGAAGGAGACATGCCATGGTACACACGATTCATTAAAGAAAGAGGTGTTGTAATTCTATCTCAGGGATAAAGTGGCTAAGAAGCCTAAAAACTTGGCATGAAGTTCTGAAGTTCTTGGGTGAATGATCAAAGAGTTGTACATGCTGAACAAGTCCTAGCCTTATCAGAATCATGGCTAAGGAAATATTTTGCCTGAGCCTCTGACGCTGACTAGTACTGACATTAATACATTGTCCTCCACAGAACCACATATACCGACGTCGCTCAAGAGGATCAGGAAAGTAAAGACTCTCAAAATGACACGCGAGTCTCACTCTGCTCACTCAAGTTGTAGCAAAGTTGATGAGGTGCTCAAATGCAAAGGCTATCATATCCTGACTCTGGGAGAGTTTAGGAATGCCAGATAGATTTGGGGTATCCGTCTATAAATTCCAATTCAGTTTATGAGTTTTCAATTTTTGAAGTTCCTTCAACATAATAACAAGCGAAAACATTATTTCCCAGATTTACTTTAAAAATTTAAGCATTTGTTACGTAAATTTACAACAGCGCTTTGATACCAACTGTGGGATCCCATTGCCCCCTCCGTGCACCGGATTCCTGATATTGGCAGCGGAAGCAGCTCCCTCTTGCGCAGGGCAGGGTTTCCCACTCGGGGCCTCGCCCTCGAATGTCCGAGCACGAGATTAAGCTAGTGGTCATTCCGAAAACCAAAACCAGGAAAATTCCCCACGCCCAGAAAACGGGGACGATTCCACCATTTAATTTTCTTAAGATACTGAACTAACCTTTATCTGAATAAACCAGATAGAAGGGAAACTATTACAAACTTAACTTGAAGGGATCTATTTATGCATAAAAATCCATTTTGATGAAAGTAACACTTTTATAATAAAAAAATATTCTTTTATGCATCTATTTATGCATAAAAATCCATTTTGATGAAAGTAACACTTTTATAATAATAAAAAAATATTCTTTTATGCATCTATTTATGCATAAAAATCCATTCTGATGAAAGTAACAGTTTTATAATTAAAAAATATCCTTTTATGCATCTATTTATGCAAAAAATCCATTTTGATAAAAGTAACACTTTTATAATAAAAAATATTCTTTTATGCATCTATTTATGCATAAAAATCAATATTGATGAAAGTAACACTTTTATAATAAAAATATTCTTTTATGCATCTATTTATGCATAAAAATCAATATTGATGAAAGTAACACTTTTATAATAAAAATATTTCTACTATGCATTTTTCTATACCTAGAATGAAAATAACACTTTTAGAATACACAAATGGTGGGGATTACTCTTTTTAAATGATAAAAGATAAAACTTATTTCACCAAATTTGAGAAAATTTCTCCATAATCTCCTTTGTATGGCTGACCATTTTTCAATTTTTCCTATCTTAAAATTACTTAAAAATTATCCCCAACTGGTTTTAAGCACTCTAAACTTTCCAACAAGGCATAACATCGATTTATCGTTTCAAACAAAACAAAAATTAGAAAACCATTGAAAGAGTAAAGAAAATATAAGATTTCTAACTCACATGAATTTCCTTTGAGGGATCTACTCTTGTTCTTGATCCTTTGAGGGATCTACTCTTGTTCTTAATCCTTTAAGGGATCTACTCTTGTTCTTGATCCTTTGATGAGGGATCTACTCTTGTTTGCAACAAGAGTGCCCACCAAATCTTTAGAAGAGGGAATGATCAAAAACTAGTGAATTATTAAGAAATTCACAGTTCTTGGCTCTTGGGAGGAGTAGAGTAATAGTGCATAAAACACTATTAAGCTTCAACAAAGGGGGAGGCTTCTATTTATATGAAAAATTGAGCTCCTAACCAAGCAAACTGATTCTAGAATTTCCGAGATCAATTTGGTCAATTTTTGACCATTTTTAGGTCAGTTTAGCTTACTTTTTGGAACTATACTTGAATTAAGAGAGAGGAGAGATGAAATATCTCAATTTTTGATAATTTAAAACTCCACCACACATGTGAAATAGGCGCCTCCTTCATGAGGGGGGAATTCCCATTGTGAGGTGTCAAAAATTCTTTTTTTTAGTATTTCCTTTGGTCCTTAGTCCACTCTTCAACTTATGTGAGTATTTACTTATTTTTGGGGGGATTTTCTTTATTTCTTCTATTTATCTTCTCCACACATTTGGATGAATCTGATTGGCCCCTCAAAACCTTAATTTAAAATTTTCAAAAAATCTGGACCCCTAGGAAAAGGCCTTTTGAACAGATTATACTTGATTTCTAATGCACCTTCTGAAAATCTTTTTGAACTTTTGTTTCGTGGGAACTTATTTTAATAAGAAGATATATTTTTTCATCTAAAAATATTCAAAATCTGAATAATCTCTCTCTAGAATATTTTCTCTCTCTAGAAACAAGATCTTTTATATTTCTGAAGAGGGATTATCATGATTACACGGGAAGATGCTGGACATCTTGAGAGGCTGGGGAGGAATCTTACAGATAGCAAGATAAAGCACAATAGAGAATGCAATAGATACACAATGGAGAGAATTTAAAATTTTGATTATACCAAAGAGGTACAAGTGATGGTGTTGTCCACCCATACGCTCTCAACAAGTAGAGCTTCGATGGCGATCTAGACAGACTCTAGATGGAGTATGTACGAGGTGTAAAAGGAGGTGGATACTCACAAGCATTGGATACCTTAGCTTATGGAAACCATGTCCATATATAGTATTGTAGGCGGTGTGGTAGATACGTATACAATGAGGGCAGTTACATTGCATAGAACACGGTCACCACTCGCGTATCAAGAACACGTCCCACCAACCATCGACCAGCGTCCACTAATGTGATGGACCTAGTATCCGAGGGAATATCTGCGGACCCCATCTAATGCTTGTACCCCTAACCATCTCCTAACCATCATCAAATGGTCATAATAATGACCCCATCGGTGTCTAAGCCGAGGTTCCCACTAAAGATATATGCACCATGGCTACTCCTCATAATGGGGGCCTAACAAATGTGCATTATACATTAAAGTGAGATACATGCTCAGAGGCGGGCATTCAATGTATACTAATACCCCCCCTCACTCGTCGAAGATAAACTAGGTTTTTGGCCCACGCCAAGTCGATGAAGCTGCCGAGGGAGTTGGTCCTTCCCAAGAGCCTTGGTGAAGATGTTGGCATAGTTTTGCCCTATAGAGCAATACTCCATCTCCCCTATCTCATCCTCTATCATCTCCTGCACATAATGATACTGAATCTCAACATGCTTAGTGCGAGCATGAAACATAGGGTTCTTGGAGATAGCCATGTAACTCTGATTATCGCACCTCAAGATTGTATCCTCCCTGATCTAAACTCCCATGTCAACCAAGATTCTTCTCAGCCATACTACCTCACATGCAGCAAAGCAAGTTGCCTTATACTACTCAGCCTATGTGGAAGAAAGTTTCACTATAGGTTGCTTTTTGTTGGTCCAAGAGAAAGCACCAGAACCAAGCGAAAAATAATATCCAAAAACTGATTTCCTAGAATCACAATCTCTTGCCCAATCTGAGTCAACAACTGCCAGAGTGTCACCCATGCTATAAGTGATGCCATACTCAAGAGTACCTTTGATGTACCTAAGTACCCTCATCCCTTCCTTCCAATGACTCTCATGGCTTCTTGGAAAACCTTCTCAACACACCAATTGTGAAGGTGATATCAAGTCTAGTGTTAGTGAGAAAAATCAAACTCCCCACTAATTTTCTGTACTTCCTGATGTCAACAAGTGATGAAGAATCCTCTGTAGAAACCTTCATGTTCACTTCCATTGGCATAGACACAGGCTTGTAGTTTGTCATTCTCCAAATGCTTTGAGAATCTCCCAAGCATACTTTTACTATGAAATGAAGATTTTACTTGACTCTTGCCAGGCCTCAATCCCTAAACAAAAATGCATAAGACCCAAGTTTGTCATCTTGGCTCAGCATATCCATTGTCTTCTAGATCATCTCTTCATTGTCATCTGAAATGTTTAAGTCATCTACATACAAGACAACCAAAACAATCTTGCCATGCCTTTTTAGAACATAAAAGTTAGCATCAGAAGCACTTCTTTTATAAACCCAATCTTTTTGAAAAATTGGTCTATCATGTGATACCATGCCCTTGGGGCCTGTTTCAGCCCACTACAATGCCTTCTTTAGCTTATAAACTTTGTTTTCTGATCTGGGTATCTCAAAACCTAGTGGCTAAGTTACATATACCTCCTCCTTGAGATGGCCATTAAAAAATGCTGGTTTGACATCCATGTGAAAGACTGGCCACTTTTTGTGAGCAGCCAGGGCAAGTACCACCCTAATAGTTTTCATACGAGCTGTGGGAGAAAAGGTTTCATCAAAGTCGAAACCCTCTACCTCTGCAAATCCCTGTGGTGTAACCAACCTAGCTTTGTATTTTTCAAGTGAGCCATCAGCCTTATACTTAGCTTTCCAAACCCATTTGGTACCAATTACCTTTTTGTTTGGTGGTCAGTCAACTAGCTCCCAGGTGTTGTTCTTTATGATGCTATCATACTCAAACTGTATCGTGGCTTTCCACTTTGGATTTGCTAAGGCTTCATCCAAGGTTGCTAGCTCCTTCATTGCTCCTTCACTATTCTCCTTGATTTGTGTGGTCCATCTGCTGAAGATGCTGGCTTCTCAGGTACTGGATTACGCTCATCAAAGAGCTATTGTGCCCACTTTGAAAGTGGCTTTCCTTGTGGTGTAGAAGTAGGATGTTGTCATGTGTGAGAGTCTTCATCCTTTGAAAACTCCTCCTCCTTGTTGAGAGGAAATCTGATTGGTGGGTTGGTGGGCTCATGGTGGACTATTTCTCCTGTTGATGATAGAGTGGACGGACCTCCTTCCTCCACTAAGTGTGGTTGTTCTACAAATACCACATCTCGGCTAGCCACAATCTTCTTTGCCTTTGTATCATAGAGCCGATATGCCTTTGACTCTTGACTATATCCAAGAAAGATACACTTCTTGATTTTGGCATCTAGATTGGTCCTAGATGCATCTGGATATGCACATAACATTCATAGCCAAATGTTCTGAAATGAGAAACTAAAGGTTTCTTACCAGTTTAATGTGACCAAATCACTCATGCCAAAGATTGCTTGTGCTCTTATATGTAGTCACTGTAAGGGCACTCAGCTCCCCTTTCATAGAGATTGTTGTGCCTTATGTTGAGATATCGAGCTCATCTAGTGACACTGATGACCCGCTTGGGGGATAGGCCCCACACTTATACCACTGGCATGGTTGGTGAGATCTTGGGTGATATGCGGCCAGTGGGATAATAGGCTGTGTGACAGCCATTCTAGAGACTGGCATAGTTATAGCGCGAGCTCATTTAGTTGGGTTCACACTATAGAGAACCCTTGTATGTATTGGTTGAGTACCTTTCATATTATGTGTACTCTTATCTTGTATATGGTGTGTTGAGTGTTAAGTAGAGAAGAAGAAGATTTTCAGCCTCTCACCTTGTGTGTTCTCTATTAGGGTTTTGTGAGTGGTTTTGTGAGTGTGTGTGTGCTTGCAAGAGCTCAAGCTCTCTTCCCCCCTACATCTTTTCATGGTATAAGAGCTTGGTTTGTGCTAAGGGTTGAGCTGCAAGCAAGAGAACTATAGGAAGCGGTACGAGGGTAAGAGCTTCAACTACTCTTCCCTATTTGTGTTGGTGACTACACCCTTGTCGGGAGCTCTACGGGAGGCACCGGCAAACGATCTTTGATTGAGGAGCTTTCTTCGCGGGAGTAAAGCTATAGGGCAACTATATTTTCTGGGCCGAAAACGCGTTTCGGGCGCGTCTGGACCTCCGTTTTTTAGAAAGCAAGCGATTTTGAGCGCTACGGGTAAGTCATCGATTCTCTTTACAAATATCTGTTTTAAGAACTGTAAGAAGACAGTTTGGCTGTGCAGACACTGTGGGTGCTGCAAAGAGGTCAACAATTGCCATTGGGTGTATGTATGCATTTTGAAGTCACTGGTTGTGACATTTGAGAGTACTACAGTACCGTTGCAGAAATATAGTAGTTTGTGCATGACAAACCAGAGTGCTGTTTCTGGTAAAATTGTGTGTCGTCTGGCAAGATGTCAAATGATGGTATAACACAGATTGTGGGTTGAGAAGCTTAATAAGAATAACTTCCATGCTTGGAGGTTCAAGTTGACGAATTTCCTGATGGGAAAGGGCTATTGGGACTACATAAAAGGTGAGCATGAAGAGACACCGGAGATACCGGACATAAATTCGACTGCTCTGCAGATGTGAAGAGTTTAAAGACTGGAATCAAGGAGCCAGGAAAGTTATGTATTGGCTCTCCATTAGTATACAGGACACCATGATTGGGCACATTCAGGATGCCAAGTCTCCCAAAGGAGGTGTGGGACACCTTGGTAAAACTCTATGAAACAAATACCAAGGCACGTAAGATACAATTGAAGAATGAACTTCATACTATGGAGAAAAAAAGCATGTCTGTGAATGACTATGCATTGAAGATAAAGGGTATTGTGGAATCCCTTGCATCTATTGGTGTGTCAGTAGATGATGATGATAAGGTGGAAGTCTATCTACGTGGTCTCGGGCCACAATACAAGGCATTCAAGACATCTATTCAGACTCGGGAAAACATTCCCAACTTTACAGA
This sequence comes from Cibotium barometz, assembly GCF_041138505.1. Taxonomy (NCBI): domain Eukaryota; kingdom Viridiplantae; phylum Streptophyta; class Polypodiopsida; order Cyatheales; family Cibotiaceae; genus Cibotium; species Cibotium barometz. Next base: position 54,104,757 of record NC_141072.1, on the reverse strand, counting down.
TTTGGTGTCTATGCTGATTATAAAAGAGAAGAGCTTGGGTGAAGACCAACAGTCTTCATAAAACAAAAATAGTTCAGAGCAACAGGCTTTCTACACAAGTTCAAGAAGAGAACGAGGTAGAGGAGGCCGTGGACGCGGTCAAGGAGGTGGCCGAACATGTAATCAGAATTATGGCCAGCAGCAGCTGTAACAACAATCCCAGAATACACAACAACAACATCAACAACACACAGGTGGAAGAGGCAAATTAAGAGGCAGGGCGAGTCAAAGAGGACGTGGAAATTGACAAAGGCAATATAATGATGCACGTGAATGCTTTTATTGTGGTAAGCCTGGACATGTGCAGGCAGAATGTTATAAGAAGCAGGCTGTGATGCAAAATGGGAAAGTGCAGCAGAACAACTATGCATCCTCAAGCAGAAACAATGAGGATAATGAAAGGTTGTTTGTTATGCAGCATGTCGTGAATGCCATGTCTGAAAATGTTGAAGCAGCACAAAAAGATGATGTATGGTATGTGGATTCAGGTGCTTCGGACCACATGACAAGTCATGGGGAGTGGTTCAAGGAGATGAAAAACCTTGAAAGACCAGGTTTTGTGGAAACAGGGGATGACACTGCTCATCCAATTGCCCATCTTGGAGATGTGCCATTGTCTATGCAGGATGGCAAAGTGAAGTACCTTGCAGATGTACTTCACATTCCGAACATAACAAAGAATCTGGTTTCAGTTGGCCAGATGATTGAGCAGGGTTTGCAAGTTCGGTTTAACCCTGATGGTTGTTATGTTGAAGACTTTAAAGACAAGTGCAGGTTGGTTGCAAAAGGCAACAGAGTGGGCAGAATGTTTACGTTGAATGTAGACGAGGTTGAATGTAGACATTCCTGAAATGAGTGCTGCGACGTTTGCAAATGGTTCAGGAATTGTTGCGGACACAGACATTTGGCATAAAAGAATTGGACATGTGAATGTGCAGAGAATGAAGTCTATGCAGACTAAAGGAATTGTGACAGGGCTGTCAAAATTTAAAGTGGAAGGTATGCAGAGAATATGTGAAGCATGCCAATTTGGAAAGCAAACAAAGCATGTATTTCCATAAAACAGATATGTGAGCAGAAATGCACTAGATGTTGTGCATTCAGATGTATGGGGTCCTACGAAGACCATGTCTATGGGAGGCTGCAGGTATTATGTGACATTCATTGATGACCACACAAGGAAAGAGTGGGTATATTTCATGAAGGAGAAGAGTGAGGTGTTCACTCACTTTCAGAATTTTAAAGTTTTGGTTGAAAAGCAAACAGGGAAATATGTAAAGTGCCTAAGGTCAGATGGAGGGGGAGAGTACTTCTCCAATGAGTTCTCTGAATTTTTGAAGAAGAATGGTATTCGGAGACAGTTTACATGCGGATACACTCCGCAGCAAAATGGAGTTGCTGAGCGGAAAAACAGGCACATTGCTGAGATTGCACGAGCATTGATGGAAGAGAAGAATATGCCACATAGCTATTGAGCTGAGGCTGTTTCTACAGTAGTATACATCATGAACAAGACTCCAACTGCAGCCATACATGATGTAACTCTAGAGGAGAGGTTTACTGGGCAGAAAACCTGATTTGTCTCATCTGAAAGTTTTTGGATGCATTGCATATGTGCATGTGCCAGATGAGCTGAGAACTAAGCTGGATCCAAAAGCTGAAAAATGTGTGTTTATTGGATATTCCCTTGAGCAAAAGGGATACAGGTGTTATAACCCTGCTACAAGTGAGTTGAGGGTAAGCAAGGATATTGTCTTTGATGAGATGAGCAGCTGGTATGCATCTGAAAAAGAAGCTGTTGGGGGGGCTGATGTAAGTGGAAGTGTGGTTGCACAGAATGCAGGTCAGCAATCACAGTCTTTGAGTGGACCAGGAGAGTCCTCATCTAGTGGGTCTGCTGATAGACCATGGAGTGGCAGGCTACGTCATAATACCAGTCTTGCAAACGTGATTAGTACCTAAGCTTTGATACCATATACGAATATGGCACAGTAGAAAGAGATAGCAAGAGAAAGCACAATAGACAATGCAACACAATGGAGAGAATTTAAAATCTTGATTATACGAAAGAGATACAAGTGATGGTGCTGTCCACCCGTGCACTCTCGAGTAGATCTTGGATGGCGATCTAGAAATACTCTGGATGGAGTATGTACAAGGTGTTGAAGGGGGTGGATACTCGCATCAAGCATTGGATACCTTAGCTCATGGCAACCATGTCCATATATAGTACTATATGCGATGTGGTAGACACGTATACAACGAGGATGGTTACACTGCATAGACACAATCACTACCCACGTATCAAGAATGCGGCCCATGGACCACCCATAATCGCCCACTAATGATGGACCTAGTATCCAATGAAATATCCCCAGACCCCAGCTAATGCTCGTACCCCTGACCATGTCCTAACGATCATCAAATGGTCATAATAATGACCCCATCGATGTCTAAGCCGGGGTTCCCACTAAAGACATATGCACCATGGCTACTCCTCATAATGGGGGCCTAACAAATGTGCATTATACATTAAAGTGAGATACATGCTCAGAGGCGAGCATTGAGTGTATACTAACATTATCTACAAAAACAATAATGGAAGAGAGTGGAAAGCATCAAAGTCCGAATCAAGTAGCCTGTTTTTATTTAAATTATAGAAAATATTAACCCTCACTTTTGTGTCAGTAAATATCTTTTATGTTTTTTATTTAAAGTATAAAAAACTTTTAATATGTAAATTGCATAATATTTATTTGGATGCACAAGCGATAGTTCGTTGTTTTATCAAAGCTTAGAGAAGTTTTTGATAGATTCTAATGAGAAGTATAAAGATCAAGATTTTGAAAATATAGGTCACCCTTGTTTATTATTTACACATAAGTATCTACAATCTCAAATAATGTATGGATAAATTATTGTAAAATTGCTTTTTTTTTGTATGAGAATTTTTTTTACTCAATTTAAAATTTGCTTTTCTCAAACTTGTCTTGAATTTTAAAACTTTTATTCTATCATTTTATTTTTTAAATCATTTTCATAAAAATAACATATTTTAAGGGTTTCTAAAAAGGAATCTTACTAGAGAAGAAAAATCTACATTTATCTACACACACACACACATGCACACACATGCACGCACGCATGCACAGAAAGAGAGTGCATGTATGTGTGTGTGTGTGTGTGTGTGTGCGTGTGTGTGTATTAGGCAAGTTTTGGGGGGGTAAAGGAATGCATGTAAACCTACACATTTATCTTGTCTTACTATGAAACTTTGAATTTTTTTTAAGGTTAATAATTTAAGTTTTGTTAATGAATATAACAAGCTTGGTTGTTCTTAGAAACCCTAATTGTATAATTGTATGTCAATCTAGGAATAAATACTGAAACTAAAAGTTTTAAAAAATACATTATAAGATAAAAACATATTAAATCAATGTTATTATTTTGTGCATTATGTTTCTTAATTAGTCAAACTATTCATTTTATCATAAATTTTAAAAATTCTAATCCCAAATGATTTGTTTGTGTTATTCTCTTTAATTATATTATTATTTTGTTAATAACTTTTTCACAATATAATGAACAAGTTGGTTTACAAATTAAAATCTATCTCCACCGTCCACATATCTCGAACGAGATATTGAAATTAAATCTCGACCATTGAAATACCTCGTTCGAGGTATAGAGATGCAATCTCCACCGTTCACATATCTCGTTCTTCGAGGTATAGAGATGCAATCTCCACCGTCCATTCACGCACGTTGGAAGATGCGATTCCAGCCATTTAAATATCTCGATCGAGGTATTAAATGAATCTCTACCGTCAAACATACCTCGATCGTGGTAATGACTTAAAACCGAAAAACTTTTTTTTTTGCCTCATTGTCAGAAGTCGTTTTCACTCTCCTTACTCTCTTGATTTGGATTAGCATTAGTAGGCCCATTAGCATTATTTTATAGCTTCATTAGTGCTACTGAGCACTAATAAGCATTGGACCTTTCACATTGGACCTTTGTGTTAGGCTTAGGTTTTAGCATGGAGTCACACAAGGAGAGCCGCTCATCTATTGTGGACCTCATCGCGCGGAGATAGACCGCGAGTTAGCGGCTATCCGTAGGAGTGCTAGAGACACACCGTCTACATTACATATCGTGGTAGACTTGGAGGCGATGCTTTCGTCCCTTTGTAGCCTTCATGATATTGTTTATGTAGATGAGTGGATAGCCCACCATTGCACTCTCATCTTGTAGAAGGGCCACCCTGCAGGTGTGTTATTGAACAGCTGAGACCTAATAAGTGCTGAGACCTAATAACTGCAGGTGACCTAATAAGTGCTGCAGGTGTGTGCATGTCTGCATGGTATGGCCCTTCTAGAAGAGTATGCTCGGTGTAAACTATGTATATGCAAGGGTTGCGCTTGCTGGACCATGATTGAGTCGAAGGTATGCGGAGTACACCAGATATTCTTCCTTTCTTTGGGAGTGGACGAAGCCTAATGCCATTGATGGTAGTTGTGGTGGTGGTGGGCCTCCGATGCAATGTGGAACCGGATGAGGAGATGTTGATGGGAGTAGCCTATTAGGATTAGAGATGTTGATGCACTTGTTAGAAATCAGCCATACTGCTGTACGCAGAAAAGAAAAGGGCTTATCCCTATTCCCCCCAAACAAAGGACTGATCCTATCCATTGCACTTTAAACAAGAGATGGGGAATCCTTCTGGACAGATCACAATGGTATTCTCTGTTTGGTTAGTTATGGAATAAATATATGGAACCAAAAAAAGTGTGCCTAGCTGGTTGGTTATGTTCAGAGCTATTTGGACCCAACTTAAAGCCCTCATACTTAGCATTGGGGATGGGAAGTGCCACATATGCAACAAGGAGGTTGAGGATGACCTGCACATTTTCATGCACTGCCTTATTGCAAAGAAATGTTTCGAGTCATTGGCCAAATGCATTCAACTATGGAATGGCTACACCCTTGGCTAGAAAAACTTGTTACTTGGAGAAGGCATCGGTTGCACCTTGGAACTATGGACTGTCTTGAGAACTAAACTGTTATGGTGCTTGTGGTTACATAGACTTGATTCCATTTTTCATAGTATGCCTACTAACAGTTTCAGGCTGAAAGAGAACTTGATACATGTAGGTGAAATATTCATACAAAGACGAATGAAAGACCTAGACACCAAGCTTCATCGTCTGCCAATAAGAAAGCTAAAGGAAAGAAAGTGGACCAGGTGCCGCTCTTCTAAGAACTTGGAAACATATTGTCCTTTAGAAAGTGTAATGTTGATACATTTCTTATTAACTACTACTTTTTGGTAGGCTAAATACACATGTGCATAAGTGGACTTTAATTCCTTAGATGCATTATGCAAACTACAAACTAGTTGAATCGGTCTATCTCCTAGATAAAAAAAATTCAAGTGAAAAATAGGCTTTAGAATTATTATGATTTTGAGTAACTATGTTGATTATATGAGTAGATTAACTAGCACCTACAGGTACATTGGCTACTAGAATTGAATTTGAACATAGGTTTGTTTGGAAGAGTTGGACGAACTACTAGGGGAAGGACCTAGAGGATTAACAATAGTAGCCAACATAAATTTAAATGAAGGACACATTACGTGAAGTACTCCTTCCGACGTAAATGATCCCTATTATTGGGAAAGGCTTGTTTTGCCCTGGTAGTGATGGAAAGGGTTACTACTCTTCATATCCTCATATGTCTTCTCAAATGAGAACCATCTCCATTCTAAGGACCCATTCATGGCAATTGATGCTAGAGAGATTATTCATTGAGTAGAATCTATGCATAGAAGTTTGGGAGATGTGTTGGAGTGGAGAAGAAGGTACCAACACTCACATAGATGCAAAAGCAAGGAGATATTGAGAGAAGCACAACGCTCAAAGTAAATTGACGAGAATGAGTAAAGTACAAGTGAAGTGATATGATAAGGTCACTTACACACACTCATAAGTGTACATACACTCACGGAAAAAAACCTTCTACAGAGGGAAAAAGCACCTCGGCCGATTATTAGCCTACATCCACATATCACTACCATATTAATCGCTACAAATACCACCGTACTGATGATATGCACATGTACAGGGATCATGTGGCTAATCAATCCACAAATGGGACTAAGCCCAAAGCTTTGTGGAAGGGTTCAAACTTTCCTTCTGAGAGGGGCTTCGTGAACAAATCTGCCACATTATCGTGTAGAGACATAAGCCAGGCTAATTTCTCAAGAATGAAACACTAGCTTCCTCGTAAACATCTAATGTACGATTATCATTGAAGATGGAGGTGGGGGATTGTTTAAGACCATATAAATCTTTTCTTAACCTATATACTTTAGACTCAAGTCCCTTCTCAACAAAACCATGAGGCTGAGATACATGATCCTCCCTAATGCATGCTAATGAGTGTGTGTGAGTAAAGTGAGGTGAGAGGAGGGATGAGTACCCGTAGTGCAACGCGGCGGTGTGACAACACTCAGAGGAGGCACGGTGGAATTTCTTCTCAAGGAGTTGTAGAGCTTGGAGACCTTAAGGGTTACAAGCTCGGCCATTGGAAAGATCCTCTCATGACGGTTGCGGTTCATCAGGTAATCTCTTTTTGGATGTGTTTCAAGGAGGGTTAGAGTGAGCGATAACATTTTTGGCGCCGCTGTCGAGGAACCATCCCTTGGCTTTTTCCATCCGTTTGCCTCTAATATACACATAACCCATTGATCATTATCTTAATTAATGGTTTCCCATGAAAAAGATGGTGATTTTATGGTGATTTATGTGAGATTTGGTGTAGAATAGCTGTCTTTTTTGTTTTTTGAAAAGAATGCTTTTTGATTAATTTTTAGATTAATTTGTTGCTTTTGTGATTTTCCATGTTCTTAGGGCTTGCACATAGTTTGTATTAGGCTTAGTTTGCATCCATTGCATCAAACAATGCAATAAAATGTAATTTTTAGTGAATGTTAGCTCTCTTTAGTGTTAAACATAGAACTAAGATCATTAATTTTAGTTTAATTGTGTGTTTGTTGTTGAAATTATTTGGGTTAGAGTGTTAGCAAGCATTAGGAGTGGCTTAATCTTTTTTTTTTAAAAAAATCTTAAAACTATTAAAAAATCCTTGAATTTGACTAATTTCTCTTAATGGACTGGTTTTTGTCATCAAGGGTGATTAATCAAGAGGTAAAGAAATTTAGAAAATATGTTAATTTGAGTCTAAATTGATCATATGAGTAGTCAAAATTAGTGTTTTTGAGTGTTTTAAGAGCATCTAAATGCATCAAAACACCTAATCACATCAATTTTTTCATCAATTGGAGAAATTTGTCTCTCTTTGCTTAATTTTGCCTTAAAAGAAGAGACCATAATTAAGAGTCTAAGTAATCCTCTTTTTTGGATTAATTTACACAATTTTTGATGCACAAAGATTAGTGTTCCCTTACTGTATCCAATGATAGGCTCAATTGTGTGAATTAATTAGGGATTAGTGGTTAATTAGAGTCCTTGGTTACTATAAAAGAGAAAAAGATTAGTGAAAAGATTAATCTTGGATTAATCCTGAATCACTTTTTTACATAACTCATTAAGGCTAATAAGCATTCAATGAGTAGATGCTTATGAGTTGTCAAATTGTCCATTTTGGCAGTCATTTATGAAGGGTGTAAGGGGTGTCATTAAAAGGTTGACATTTTTTATTCCCACTTACCTTTTTGGGAAAAATGCCCATATCCCTTTTGTTTTAAATTCACAAAATATTCCCCTCCAAAAAGGAAAATTCGTATTTCCCACCAGACTCACTAGACTCCAAAAAGAAAAAACAAGGCGTGAAAAAAAAAATCATGCCCAAAAGGTTCACGTTTTCGGGAACCGCGCACCCCAAAAAAAATCAGGGTGTTAAAAAAAATTCATGCCCAAAAGGTTCACGTTTTTCGGGAACCACGCGTCAAAAAAATTTGAATTTAATAATGTATGAAGTCCGATTCACTGTGTGAAATTTTTTTCATGCCTAAAAGTTTCACAACCGGATTTTTCATGGCGAGACTTTTCGCGGCCGGATTTTTCACGGCCTCACTTTTTACGGCCGATCTTTTCACAGCCGGATTTTTCATGGCCTGATTTTTCACTGTCAGATTTTTCAGTTAATCTCTATATGTTATTTGAATTTGTGATATGCAAAGTGGGAACATCATATGAGTAATAATGTAAAAGTTATAGGCAATTTACTCACATTCAGTGTACCTGTCAACCTCCGACAGGACCTATATACAATTTTGGTTCCCAAAAAAAAAGAGAATTTGCAATTATCGGATATTCGATCAAATTATAGTTTTAGGTGCCCAAATTTGCATATGATGTTTTATTAGAAGACCTTGAAGTGAAACTCCTTGGCTAGCTAGGAGAGATTGGCTATTCTTCTTGAAAAAATGCATGTTTTCAGGCTAAACCTAAGGGCACCCACTAAACGAAACTAGATAACCTCATCTTGCAACCACCTCCCTATGCATATCTTTAAAAATATAGCCGTAGTGCTTTGGAAGACTATTAATGGGCTCGTAGAGAGCAAGGGCTAAAGGGAGAATTTACAAATAAGTGATTGTATGCGACACTTATGGCTTACGAACCAGAGGTGATGGTAAGTTGCTATTACCTAAATCTCCTTGGGTATTGAAAAAAAAAATAAAGCTCAAGTTAAGAAGTGCATTTCGGAGTTTCGTACTCTAACTGGATGTATGCACTGCCTAAAGTGGGCATTTACAAAGGATAACGAACTATCCGGCTTAAAATCACATGATTGGTACAAGTTCTTGCAATTTGTCTTGCTTGTGGCCATAAAAGGTTGCCTCACTGACAACATAAGGGATACAATATACAAGACTGGCACCGTGGTCCGTTGGATTTCATTAAAGGAGATAAGAAAAGAAACTTTGTAATAAGTAGCCCTCTTAAATGCCATAGAAGCAATTACATTAGTGGAGAAGTTTCTCCCAACCAAAATCTTAACCATACAAATGCATCTCCTAGTTCATGTTGTGGATGAGGTGGCTGTTGAAGGGGTCATCCATTCACGTTGGATGTTCTTTTTGGAGAGGTTCATAAAGATGCTAAAAGGGTTTGTTCATCAAAGAGCTCGCCCCCTAGAGGGAAGTATGGCAATGGGATGGCTTGTGCAAGAATCCCTCGTGTACATCACAAAGTTTCTTAGTACCATAAACCCTGAAATGCCTCCTAACTATGGTCAACATAAGAGGATGGTAGGGTAGTTGAAGAACAGCCACAAGGAGAAGGGATTAAGAGAAGCATGGATGTGGCCTTACAAGATAAGATCAATAAATTTTGCATCTCAAACTCAAAGAGTATGCAAAAGTGGATCGAGCAGTATGGAGAGGCCAAGAACAAAAGGAATCGAGCTCGTCAAGCTTTGCGAAGGAGTCGGACTACGGCTCACCACCAACCATACCCTTCATCGCTTGCTATACTTCCAGACTTTCCATCAAGTAGATGGCTCCAACAGACCTTACAAGAAGAAAAACTTAGTTATTACGGATGAGGAAGAGGATCTTGCATATGGTGTGACTACCGTGTAGGTGATTTCATTCATTCTAAGCCTCGATATGTTCACATGTTTTTCAAATATTGTTTACAACTTCTCCATAATCTAACGATGTGTTATTTCCTTTTAGTATCAAAAATTTACAGCATTGTGCTCACATGGACACCATTTTTCGATAAGAAGAGAACAACATTCGATTATGTTGTTAAAGCAAATTTCATGCAGGAAAAAAGGACTAGTACGGATTTTTCGATTCTCTTGGTACTTAAGAGGCCATGGAAAATCCCGCTTTCCCCATACCATCGTACCTAAACATGCTTGAAGAGCGGTTCTCTCTATCGTGCAATATAGTGCTCATAGAGTACTACCGATCAACAAATGTCACAATGTCAATCTGAGGACTCGACCCGATTAGTGCATGAAGGCTTATCCCTTGTGGGAGAGCTCACATACACGAACCACCACTTGACGATTCAACCATTCAACACCTCAATCAATCTCTCAATCCCTTAAACCCACTACACTAATAAAGAGAACAAGCAATGCATGGCAATCTCTTAATCCCATTCAAACATTGATTAAATCTTAGCTTTCTCTAATGCCAGCAAATCTATAAGCGTGCATCTACTAATCCTCAAGCTTAAGCAAGCATAGAATGTAACATTCACAAACCCACAAGCTCATAGAGAGAGTCTATCCATGAATAACTCATTACCAATGAAGTGGGCAAGAGCTTGCATCAATGGAGACTACACACACACACACTACAAGCATGCAGCATACACAAGAGAAAGAAAGAAGCATGCAGCATACACACTACAAGCATGCAGCATACACAAGAGAAAGAAAGAAGCATTCAACTAATCATAGATTAATCTACTTCAATGATGCTAAAACAGATTAAGAGAATGAAGTGGAGCTATACTCATTGGAGCTTGATGCTCATTAGAGTACAATAGAGAGAGAGTTAGAGAGTTGCCATAGCTTGAGAGCTCAAGAGCTTCTCTCAATAGCTTATGAGAATTGCCAAAAAAACGTCCACTTTCTTTAGCTAACATCTCTTTTGTAGAGATGTCACTAACCCTAACCTTAGGCCTCTTTCACACATGGGCGGACAACCCCATAAGTGAGCCTTGCTTAATACACTTAGAACTCTCATTTAGAACTCTCATTTAGAACCCACATTGGCCTAAAATTATTTACATTGCACTTCGGCACAAAAATATGGAAAAATTATATGTCCCGTTTGTTTACATTTGCTACATTTCATTTTGTTGGGATATTTGATCCAACAATTATTTGCCAAATGACCCACCTTTTTGCAATGGACACATCTTACTTTGATCACTTGATGTGACAAAGCTTGTTCGATATTCGATGAAGTTGTTGCATTTGAAGATTCAGCTCCTCCCTTTGGCCTCTTTTCTTCATCAAGACAAGATTGAATGACTCCTTCAAGGGTGGGATTAGGTATGTTCTTCAGGGTGGTGACTAAGGTGGGGTACACCTTCTTAACTGCTTTTAGGTATGTTCTTCATGCTGGTGAGACTAAGGTGGGGTACACCTTCTTAATTGCTTTTTTTAGGTATGTTCTTCAGGGTGGTGAGACTAAGGTGGGGTACACCTTCTTAACTGCTTTTAGCAAAACAGCCACTGCATCATCTTCATCCATTCTCGCATTCACTAATGCAGGTTGAGCCATAAGGCCCTTCAAGTGAGAGATGAAGCTCCAATGTCGTCTCCCTCTTTGAGTTCCAAGCCGAAAAATTCAATTTTAAGTGAGATCTTGGAATTCTTACCACCACGAGCTCCATAGAGCTTATCAAGCTCATCCCATTTCTCCTTTGCAGTCGAAAGCTGGTCCACATGGTGAATAAGAGCCTCATCAAGATGGAGCATGATGATGGCTTGTGCCCTCTCATCATCTTCAATATCTTCAGCCTTAGTTCGATCAATAACCTTAGTGCCAGAGATGAATGGCCAAAAACCTTTAGACATTATCTTGTACTTGACAAGGACTTGCCAAGTGTGGAAGCCCTCTCCTCCCGAGAACTTCTTAATTTTGGTGTTTTCCTTTGACATTGGGTATTGAAGGAAGATTAAAAGAGAGTAATTGGCTGATTCATGAAGAAGAAAACAGAAAATTTGTGATGTTTTGGCTTAAGTAGAAAGAGAAAGGCTTATGAGAGTGCAACAACCCTTAATCAAGCCAAGGATGTTGCATAAAAAAGGAGATTAAAATGGTGCAGCTTATAGTTTAGCACTTAGGGTTTGTGCCCAACCATAAATACTGATGGAGAGAGCTTCATTAGTGTCAAGGAACACTTTCTTTGGTGATTAAGATCACCATTAGTGTTTAGCAACACTATTAGTGCTTAAGAGCACATTTTTAGCATCTAATGATACTTGTGTTGGTGAGATTAGATTCACCATTAGTGTTCAAGAACACACTTCGTGTTTAGAAACACTCTTAACTAGCTCCCCTTTGCTAGATTAGTAGCATTATTAGTGTTAATCAACACTATTAGTGTTTATGAACACTATTATCACAAACTTGAGCAAGCTCTGGTCTTTTGCCTCCCACGAGCGTTTTATGCATCCATTGTAGCTAAGATTCTGGCTGAAAGTCGTGAGGCTTAGGGCTTCAAATGCCCTAAGCTAATGTAGCTTACATTGCAGCACAGACGGCGTATGTGTGTACGACATCCAGACTTAATGAAAAATGCGCCTGCCTACTAATAGCGCAAATTATGCCGGGCTGTACACACAGCGCGAATGTCACGACTGTGAGTAGCTGGGCTGATGCGCCTTGGGCTAGGGATGATATCTCCAGAAGAAATCAGAGGCTGAAACGCCTTCTACAGTCCTCCCCACGTCCTCCACACTGATGGCCAGCTGGTGCAAAATAGCTATGGAGGTTGAGAAGATAAAGCTTCAAAATGGAGAACTTCCACCACACAACCAAGCTCAAGATACCATGTTGAGAAAAACGTGGTTGAACAAGATATGTGGAGGAGATAAACTCACAAAATACAAGAAAATATCTTGTTTATTAAGTTGTTTATGGGTACAACTTGGCCTTGCTCAATACAATGCCTTCTAGCTCCACCTTTAAATAGGTGGAGCTAGTGGACCATAAGTCCCACACCCTTATCCTCCCCTTTTACATAACCTTAGTCTCTTAATAGCTTTTACAAAGGTGGAGGCTTCTATTTACAGAAAAGTGAGCCTCTAACCAAGCAAACTGATGCTAGAATTTTCCAGATCAGTTTGGTCATTTTTTTACCATTTTTAGGTCAGTTCAGCTTACTTTTTGGATCTAGTTTTGAAATAGGAGAGAGGAGAGATGAAATATCTCATTTTATTGATTAAAAATTGGGAGTAATGATGAGAAAAAATTAGGTGCCTAGGGAGATCCCCACTCTGAGG